>NC_092335.1:606790000-608110000 GCF_046630445.1 Rutidosis leptorrhynchoides
TGACTGCATTGTCAACGGATGTATTATTGTAAACTATTATTTACGGTGATTGTCTATATGTAGAAATCATCAGATGTCAAAAACCTTGGAATTAGATATTCATTTATGGTGTGCCTTTTTAAAAGAATGCAATGTTTACAAAACGTATCATGTAGAGGTCAAAACCTCACTATGAAATCAATGAATAACATACTGCGTTAATAGCGATTTTGACGGGTCGTTACAGTTGGTATCAGAGCTTGAGGTCATAGGGAACCAGAATTTGCATTAGTGTGTTTAACTGGTAATTATTAGGATGCATTAGTAAGTCTGAACTATGACCGTATTTATTTTTACCGATTTTGTTTTATCATTTCTTGTCAGAAATTACATATTTATCATTCTTAAGTCTAGACACGTTTTCCTGCATTTATTGTATACATAGTGTACAGACGAATTCATATCTTAGCATATCTGTTACTGTAAACTTTGCCTGACATCTTCCGAAGATTCCTCCGTAATTTATGGGATTTTGGTATTACATATACATATGTAAATTATGTATTGAAGAATACTAATCTAAGTCCTATAATCTATTTCATATCAAAAATCATTTTCCTGATTATAAAAGATGGATCCCACATCTAGTTCGAGTTCCTCAGATTCCGACAGCTATTCCGATATGGATTTCTACCTAAGCTCCGAAAGCAGCGTAACCGGAATGGATAAACCAATTAGCCATCATCTATTCTGGATGAATTGAGGATAGGTTCGTAATCTACTTAATCATTGGAGACAAGAAGAATGTGATCCCTTCCATCCACCACATTTTCCTCTGGGCGAAGAACCTGAAGCACTTACCAGCGAACCAATCCGTAACACCATTTTCACCCTCATTTCCAGATTAGCTCGCAACGATTACGTAATATCTATAATTCTAAATCTTATCCATCCCCTCGTTCGAACCGCCAATCATCCCGGTGTAATAGAAGAATTCAACGATCTTCGTGCTCGAGTAGTGGCGTTGGAGAATATGGTGCAAAGATTACAAGCACCAGCAACAACACCAGTACCTCCAACAACATCCATATCGCAAGCCTCAATACCACAAGCACCAGTAGCATCACCGACATCAATAGTACCACCATCATCAACACCAACAGTATCATTACCACCACCAACAACCACATCCACATCACACGCCTCAACATCACAATCAGTACCTCGGGCATCAACATCATACGCACCATAGGTACCAAGGCGTACCAACAAAAACAAACGATGAAGTATTAATTCATCACTTCATTGAAGAAATATTCTACAGAGAATATGTAGTTTCTAAAAGTTTTACAGATTACTTATTCTAGTTTTAACCGTAAACCATATGAGTAGATGGATAGAGATGATAGAGGAAACCCTGACAAGAATGGTGTGTGATTTACAAGCTAGACTTGTTGTACAAGTGCCACCAGCGGCACACCAGCATCACCATCAATATCACCAACACCAAAAACACCTGTAGCACCACAAGCTCCACCAGCTCCATAACCACCGACGATATCGACAACATAATCACCAATGGTTATATTGAAATAACGAGTTATGGAGTATTAACTCATTATTTCCAAAGAATTTATATATTATATATATATATGAATTTTGGAAACCATAATAAATCTTTTCATACTAAGCTATTATGTATGAATTGAAAAAGGGTAGATTCTACTCGATAAATTCATATTACTAATATGCTATGATGTACATCCTTCGTTAAACGACTTAACCATCGTTAACTACAATCTCTGTTTCAACTCAATGAATTCCATTTCATAATAAACCAAGCGTATTAATCAATTACATGTTTGATTTTACACTTTCATCTTTGATGTATTTGAAACTTTCTAGAATACATCATTCGTACCTTGCGAAGTTCATAAAATTCCACAAGCACTAATATCCTTCACCGAGGAATGTAAATAAGAATAGATAATGAAGTATTGATGACATTAGTCAAATACTCCGCGAAGATTATGTAATCTCTAATGTTTTAGAGATTATTCATTTCTAGTTCCAGCCGAAAATGAAATGAGTTTAATAGTATATTAACTCATTAAATCTGTATTACATCTGAAGAAAGTATATATATATATATATATTCATAAAACTGTAGTAAAATTCTATTGTACAAAAATATTAATAGTGAAATTTTTCTTAACGGGTAGGTAATACCCGGGAAATATATAAGTTCACAATTAATATGTTACACTGTACACTCTTAATTTACTTAGTAATCATTAACCATACTCACAACTTTCACAACAATATACATTTTTCATAGAAATCTGAGCAACCATACTCATTCAAATCCAATTACACATTCTGATTTTAACAGATCAGAATCCAAGTCGAGATATAACCAATATTCACTCTTAGATCCCTACATCTTTCAAAACTATACTTTGACTTCAAAACTATACTAGAACATCACTTCTATTCATAAAACCCAGAAAAATATATGTATCATTCAAAATTCTAGAACATCATATGTATATTGACGATTACAATCTACGTTCAAACCCTTCATGATTCTTGAAATCACCTCAATTAAGAAACAATCGAGAGGATGATCCAACCACACGTTATCTATGAAAAGAAAGATTTATACATATAGTTATGCACCTGGAAAACTCCCGGAACATAAATAGAAGTTTAACACGAATCTGTGATCCATTAGCGTTGTTATTACCGAAAATAACCTTGCAATTCCTTTTCAAGGTATCCAGTGTTATCACCCTTCCAACAAGTCAACTTCAACTTTTCATTCGGATTAGCCTTATTATAACCTTGATATATGTGTTGCCCTATATGTCATTGTTACCGGGGAACCTTTTACATTCCAGCATATTAATAGTAAACGTACCAACAACTTCATTACCCTTTGACTTAAGCGTCTCTGAAAAGTCACTATATTTATTCATTGAAACCCTATCATGTACTCATCTGCATCTTGTAACGGTAGTTGTCATACCAAAATGCTTCAATCATTATTCTCAAATTTCGCAGCATTTCTACATCAACAGTAATATATTCATATAACGTCTATCTTCTGGACTTACGTACTTCAATTCTGAATTTCTGAATAAGCACCCCAGTTTACGAATCAGTTCTCAAAATTTTGAAAAAGCTGATGAAGCAGCAAAAACTGTAAACGACCTTAACAGTCAAAAGTTTGATGATAAAGAATAGCGTATTGAAAAAGATCAGAAAATGAGAAAATTTGGTACTGAAAAATGGATAGAGCAAACCATGAAAGAGGATGTGGACAAATCACAAAGACTAAATCTACCTTCAAAGAATCCAAATGATTCAGTGTCTGCTAAGATCTTTAGCGAATACCTTGCTCTTTACTCTAAACCTTTGCGGACAAATCCTCTTCATCATCCTTCGATCTTAGAAATTCTAAGATATCTCGTATCTTTAAGTATAAATATCCTCGATATTTCTGAAGATACCTTCATAATTATTTTTGTCTGAAATCATCTATCTCCTCGTGCTATCTGTGTTACATCAAAAAGGAAACTGTTTTAGTTTCTAAACTTCTGAAACCTTCGAGTTTAAGGGCATGCTTGGTTGGAGGTATTGAAGTATAAGGAATGGGTATGATTATTATTGGGCTTGCTTGGTTTTATATAATGGGAACATCCATTACCCCAAACTAATTAATGGGGCATTCCCCACTAAAATGAGTGGAATGAAATTCATTGCCCACTTTCCCCGCCAAAGACTCACGATTAGTTCAGTTTTCTTCTTTTCTAGATTTCTCCCTCTATCTCTCAACTTATCTAAACTCCATAAAATGTTTTGTAACTTCTACAATCTCTCTGCAATCTATCGTTACCTTAACTAACCAAATGACTTCTCCCAATTATTAATTTATATATTTTCATTGTATAATTTTTATATTGTCGTATTTGTTTTGAAATTAGGCATTTTATTTTTTATGGATTTTTATGGATTGAGGACAAAAAAACAATCTGAAGTTAGAACTACTTGTTGTAAAGTAAGAGTTGATGTATGGTCTAAATTCATATGCTAGTTGATTATATTTGATTGTAAATAAATAGATTATGCTGGATTTTAAACGTTACAGTGGGCTATTTTTTTAGTTTAGGTCATAAATAAAATCAATAATATTTTTTCAAAGAAGATGGGGTGATTAAATAAATTTTATTATAAGTGGTAACCAAGCAAATACAATGGAATGGGAATGGTCATTGCATTCCTATTGCCATTCCTTTTCCATTTCCATTCCCATTACTCTACTTGAACCAAGCGCACCCTAAATTATGAATGTTTTTGGAGAAGTGTTGGGAATTGAAGCATGAGTTAGTATAATATAATGACGTCGGGCCAACGTGGTTATATTACAGTAAGTCATGCTGAGTTTCTAATGGAACGTGATAAAGGTTCACAGATCATACCCTCATCATGTTCCATGTTACATAACTCTTTCATTCTATTTAACCTCTAAACATATCAAGAAAATATTTTTCTTGATGATTCAGTCTTTTCCGTGATTTTCTGGTAATTTAGCAAGTCAGATAGTGCTATTACCATTTCTTTCTCAGAACATTAGATATGTTCATCCGAAACTTCATACTTATGAATTCTGGATAATTACTTGCTTCACACAAAGTAGAGAAGAGGAAACAATAGCACAAAGCTTCGAAATATAGGAGTGTAAATCACAGCAAGTAGAAGGGATCATTAACCGTAGATGTCAATAATTATTGAAAGACAAATGCAAGGAAGGATTATGAAAACCACTACCCCAAGAGTGAAGTAGAAGTAAACAGATTCCTCCGATGGGAGTTGGAATAGAAGAATGATTGTGGTGATAGTCAGAATAAGATCAAGGATCAGAACTGGATGAAGCATTTTCACAATCTTTTGAAAATATGAAATGAGGAAGAAGATGTAGGAGTGATGAAAATAATGGAACGGAAGAGGTTGATTTATAGCAAAATAATGGACAGCAATCGAGGCAGATTACACATTTAATTAAAGAAAATCATAATTTCCTTAATCACCGAAGAATCAAATCTTATTTAGATTTCGAAGATTTTCTTTAATTTTCTTGAATTTCGAAAATCAACCGTGATTACGTCACCGGTTAAGATGAATCCGTATTTACTCATTTCACTCTTTTATGATAGCTTCACTCGTACTCTTCACATAAACGAATTGTTTTATTCATACTACTCGCTGATGATAAAACTCAAATCTTCAACTCGTATTCGTCATGAAAAAATACTTATTGTCAGCCATGACGATCCCAATCAAATTTCGGGATGAAATTTCTTTAACGGGTAGGTACTGTGATAACCCGGAAAATTTCGACTTATTTAAACCAATTCTCTATATGATTTAATATTTTCGTCATGATAAGCAATGAATTTTGACAAGTTTTGTAAATGAGTTTTATATAACAGTTGACCACCTTGTTTGTCCGACGATTCACGAACGTCATAACTTGTGATAATTATATATATATATATATATATATATATATATATATATAATTATATATATACGGAAACATTCGAATAATATTTATATACGAAATGATAAAAATTTACTATTGAATGATGCAATTTCAAATTAAAAATTTTACGTATATAATCGTTTTATTTTTATGATGTAAATTTTTTAATTTATAAGAAGAAACGCAATTAAATCAAAGATGTACAAGCTGTAAAGCACAACGTACAACAATGTAACTTAAATAGTTGAATAGAAATTAATTCATTTACTATTCATATGAATAGTAAATGAAACGAATTTAATTAATTTACTATTCACATGAAAATGACATGATAGAAATTATTAATTATAAGTTACATAAAATACCCCTGAAGTATTTAATAAATACGAATTTTTAAAATATTAAAATTCATTTATTCGATTAAATTAAATGAATTTTGTGGTTTACTGTGGCACGAAATAATCAGCAGACTAGTAAGTACACTCTACATCGAACGTATATAGTAACTTTATAAATAAATGGACCTTTTTACAACTAGTTTTATAAAAGCTTAAGACCAAAATAAATATATGTATTCAATTATAAAAAGTAGAATTCTTTTTATTTATACTTTTACCCGTCAATTATTAGCAACAGAATACGAAATACCGATCTGTGAAAACTGTCGGTATAAAATGATAAAGGCGGCTACTTTTTAATTCTAATTCACACGTTCTTTTTATGAATTATTATTATATTATTACTTTATTATATTATTATATTATATTTATATTATTATATTATTATATTTATTCAATATATATCGATCGAATTCGATTTCTGGTTCATCCATTTCATTTCTATCAATCTCGATATCTCTCTATATATATTAATATTTATTATTATTATTATTATTATTATTATTATTATTATTATTATTATTATTATTATTATTATTATTAATATTATTATTAGTAATCCTAATATTATTATTAGTAGTATTAGTACTATTATTAGTATTATACATAGAATATTACGACGAGGTCATGAGCGAGTTATTTTCAAAATTGGTTTTCGAGCAGGATAGAGCTAAGGAAATTATGGGTTATAGCTAAGGAGGTTATGGGTATTGCTCGGGGGTTTTGATCGTGAATCAAAGGCTAACCTTTCATTTGTTATCTCCATTGCGTCTGCATACTTTTCCTACAATATTAAACCACAATATTGATACGTGAGTTTATAGATCCCTTTTTAATTGCTTTTGAAATCTATATTTTTGGGCTGAGAATACATGCACTTTATTTTATACGCAATGGACACAAGTACATACTTAATTCTACACTGAGTTTGAACCGAAAATCCCTTAGCTTTGGTAACTAGTAACTGCCGGTTATAAGAACTGGTGGGCGCGAGTAGTTGTAAATGGATCCATAGGGATTGACATCTCCATCCATTCCTGGTATAGAAACCCTAGCCCGAACTATCAAGCGAACGTATGCTATTTGAGTTTAGTACGCGTTGGTTTGCGTGTATTGTAATGTTGGTTGCATGTATGTTAAAACAGGGGTACTTATTATATATACGTTAAGTTTAGTTACCAAGGTGCTCAATTTCGTAGAATATTTTGATAAACGTTTAGGATGAAACAACTGAAATCTTGTGGTCCACCTTTATATACAGATTATGCGCAATATTAAAACTATGAACTCACCAACCTTTATGTTGACACTTTTAGCATGTTTATTCTCAGGTCCCTAGAAGTCTTCCGCTGTTTGCTTATACATTATACAAGCTATGTGCATGGAGTCATACATGCTTTATTCTAGAAAACTTTACATTCACAAAATCATCACCATGTATCTTATTTTGACTGCATTGTCAACAGATGTATTATTGTAAACTATTATTTACGGTGATTGTCTATATGTAGAAATCATCAGATGTCAAAAACCTTGGAATTAGATATTCATTTATGGTGTCCCTTTTTAAAAGAATGTAATTCTTACAAAACGTATCATGTAGAGGTTAAAACCTCACTCTGAAATCAATGAATAACGTACCGCATCAATAGCGATTTTGACGGGTCATTACAGAACGCTTTCCTTAATTTAATGAAGTTATCTTGTTATCTTAAGTTGCTTTCATCTTGCATGCTTATCTATCTGTTACAAATGTTTATTATATGTTGAATAATTTATCTGAAACTTGTCCTATTGTTATGCTGAAACCCTGACGGTTTAGAAGTTTAATTTACGGATCACCCTTTCCGCTTATTCACGTGGCTATAACCTAGTATTAGGACCTGATCAACCCTAGTATACGAGGTAAGTAGTTATGAGTGCTTAACGTCACAATAGGGATATAGTACCTACATGTAAGAATAATCATTTATTCGTCAGGGAAGAGCTGCCCATTTTGGTTGTGATTAGAGTAGGCAACATAGAGTTCAGTGAACACTAGCTTGCTCAAAAGCATGATTCGAGTCAGAAGCAACATTCTTGAGATGTTGTAAGATGATCCGGGGTTGAATAAGTGATCGCAAAGGAGAGACCTCTAATCTAATTAGCAGTACCATAGAATATCTAAGATTGCACGTCTGTTAATGTTAAGGCATAACGTAGTATTAAGTGGTGGAATATTGCTTTAGTTAGACCAACTAGGATTAAGAAAAGCCGAGACTTAACTTTATGGGTATACCACTTTGTTCATGCACCTAGGATTCCATCCATAAGGTCGTTTAAACCCCTTTAGGTTTACGTTAGGAGTAGGGATATTCGTCTTAGCCAGAATCTTCAAGGCCTAAACTCTTAGTGACAAATCAGTTAGGTTCATAGCCCAGTTGATTGAGGTTTAGTGTTTATCCTAGGAAGTTGAACTCTTGTGATAATTCCCCATCAGAATTCTATTCTCCATACCTATCTATCTCTATCTTTACAAGTTCAATTACTGTTTTATCTAATTAATCTTAATCTATCACCTCTTGTCACTAGGGTTAACTATATAGGCACTTTTGTCCCACGTTACTGTGCAAACATACAAAAATACGAACCTGAGTTATATTTACCACTTATTCGTTAAAAGGAAGACAAGTAGGTGAGTTATAGCTAGGAACCCCAGCTAAATATAAATGATAAAACCCTTACTCTCTTTTGGTAGCTGATTCTGACGTGTTGCGACCTAATGACACCGCACAAATAAAACAGTCCATTTTGGCCATATCAAGAGAGAAGTAAAGTTTTTGGCACCGCTGCCGGGGACTTAATTTCTGTCTGTTAAGGTAATCGTTGATTTTGTCAAAATATCTGAGACTCTTGAGTGGTGTCTAAGAAAGACAATTATACACGGACTAGATTGTTGGATTTTTCGAACAGTCTCCAATTATATTGGAACCAAAAGGATCATGCCTCTCTGTTGTCGGCCTGGCCACTTGTTTCAAAGATAAATTGACAAGAAACACACATGCTTAACAAACAGGGAGTTTGTCGGTATAGGATTTAAAGTCACCATTACAGTAAACCCTTTTCAAAACTATAAAAACAAAATATTAATTATGGTATTAATTTCTGTAGATTCCAGTTCAAACTTAACCGACTACGAAGAAAGTGCGAAAGGCAGTTGCTCTTCCACAACTTCGGAAACCGGCGAAGTTTTTCTTTATAAAACCAAAACAAATCTAAACCCTGATGAATTTCATCAAGAATTAGTTCTTGATCATTGTAGTCCAATAAGCCGGATAATTTCATCTGACTTAGAGATTTCATTGCTTTTGGATAAGTTTTACTCCAATGAACCAGGATTCAACCCTCTTCACGATCCAAAAGGGAGGCTCAGTCTTAACGAACTCCTGATTTTGGAAGATGAAATACGGGAAGAATATCCAACTATTTTCAGTTATCCAGACTTGTTTGAATTTAATCCCAAAGAGAAACGACACCCTGATAAAACAAAAGCTCCGTTTACTGAAAATCTGTTAAATCCTAGTAGAAGGTTAGACGTCTATAGAGAATTCATTAGGCACCTCTATTCCTCAGACTTCCCGTTCTCAACATTTCAAATCAATCTGTTAAAAGAGCTGCGTTCTCAAGTTCGTTCTCTTCACAAACTGTTAAAAGAATGTGGGGATGATACTTTTGTCAAGTATCGGGATGCAGAAATTGATTTCAAATTCGATTTAGAGTCATTCGTCAGTTTTCTTCCTCACTTCACCAATAAGGAAGTTTCTCCAATTCATATAAACCGTTATGTCACCGCAATGATCTTTGAATTAGAATTTTGGATTGAAAGCAAAAAACCTAACCCTGTTTCAAAATATGGAAACCGAGATTTCTTCTACTTTGATCCAGCCTCATTTCTCATCAAAAGATTAATTGAAGTTTTTCCGGATTATACCGAGGAAAGAATACATCAGAATTTCTTCGCAAAAAGAAAGGAAATATATTCTGAACTCGTACAAATCCTCACTATGTCAAAATTTCCATTTACAACTCCGCAAAATTTCCATTTACAACTCGTACAAATCATTTACACCAAAACCCCAACACGTGCAATATTGACCCATATTGCGTTTGACCACGTTTGACTTATGTTAAAATACCATTTTAACCCAAAATTACTTCCCACTATTACTTTCATTCAAAAACGCCACTTAACACTTAACAAAAGTATTTAACATCCATTTAATCCAAAATTAGTGTCATTACCAAATTCGACTCAATCAAAGTTAACCCATTTTGAAACAATTCATAAAAACACTCATAATCACTAACGTCTAGTGATTATATTTCCAAAACACTAATTAACACCTAAACCAAGTATTTACATACTTGATTTAACAAAACTTTACTCAAAACTTAATTTGATAACCATTCAAGGTCAACACCCATTTTGACTAGCAATTTGTTCTTAAGAACATCAAAATCACCAATCCACTTACAACCTAGTATTTTAACACCCAAACCATGAAAAATACTTCCAAATTCGTCATCAAACCCTAAACCCACAATACTCGGGTTCACTTACACTAACAATACATCAAAACCCCCCAAATTTCACAAAAAATGGGGTTTATAACCCTAACTAACTCAAACCTTTAACACAAACAAGAATCAAACACTAAAATTCAAATTCGAGACTTACCACTACAACCAAAATGTAGCTAGGGATGAAATGAACAACTTTAACACTTGCCTCTTCGATCGATTCAACCTTCTTCTTCAACCTTTCAAGGTTTCTCTCTCTAAAGGATTTCCTCTCTCTAACAAGATGAGAGTGTTAGAAATGAAGCGGATAAGATGGAATGAGTATAAGGGTGAAAGGGAACCAATTTTGTGGCCAAAAACCCGTCCCCAATGTGAAAAGACCAACTTACCCCTCATTTAACCCTTTTTAAAACGTGCAAAAAAGTGATGGTATCAGGTCACCCGCGGCGTTGCTCCATGCCTAAACTGGTGACAGAAGTTTTGCAAGGAATAACCATCAGCTCCAGTACATAGCCGCGGCGCGGCTCCCCATGAAACCTTCAGGGACTGATTCTGATTTTGATGTAAATTCTGAAAATGCATAAGTGTTAGGTAGACTTTTAGTGGTGCTTTCTGATGTACACATTTACTGACACTTTCAAGAACATTTTCTGATGCACAAAATTCAGGATCTTATAGGTCATTATTCATTTTTTCATTAATTAGTATCTAAACGCTCGAAAATTAACATTCATCGCGATGAATGTTATCAAGAATAACATTTATCGATGAATATTATTTCTTCGAGCGTTTTATGGTCAAAATAATAAGATTTATCACAAAGTGTCTTTTTTAATTTTCAGAAAAAAAGAGAAAAAAAAAACTAAGTACCCCGCTTTTGCTACTACTGCTCTTCCCGACTATGGTAATTCGGGATGAACTATGGACACTGGTGCGTCAACACACCTTACCTCTAGCATTAATAGTCTAAGTACTATTTTTAATCATTGCATTTATCCTTATGTTGTTGTTGGTGACGGTAACTCTATTCCTGTTATCAACACTGGTCATAGCGTTTTGCCTAATCCTAACCGACCATTACACCTATCAAATGTTCTTGTCACACCCAATATTGTAAAAAATCTTATTTCTGTTCGTCGTTTTGCTCGTGATAATAAAGTATCTGTTTGTTTTAACGAATTTTGTTTTTCTGTGAAGGATTTCTGGACACGTCTTCTGCTCCGATGTGATACCCCGTTCCCTTTTACAATCTACTTCCCTCTTGATTATATATATATATATATATATATATATATATATATATATATATATATATATATATATATATATATATATATATATATATGGGGAACGGATTCAGGGATAAGCTACTTAAGGGGTACAAAAGAGATAAGTAAATATGGACCACACATTTCATAATTTCTAACATAAAGTCTAATTTATACTGAAAAACACAGGGGTTAATATTATAATTTCATAAATCAATTTACATATCCAACATTCCAACGATCTTCTTTTCATTCACCTAAAAACCTTGGTCCCAATGAGAACTTACTGATCCAAGTGGGATGTTTTGTGTGGATGTGAATAGAAATCCTGATCCCAATGGGATTGCGGTTCATCTAAGTGGCATTGGCCTGACTTGGAGGTTAAACTAGAAATTCGAATTTTGAGTTTATTATTGACATTGGATTTGATTTCTACCTTCTAGGCTTCCTATATATTATACCCTATTGTTTTGTAACATGTATCACCTACGAAAATAATAAGAATTTCTCTTTAGCTGTCCGTAGATCAAACTAGTAGCAATATTGCATATAAGCACTTTACGATTCCCTCGTGTTATTTACTTTTCTGGCATTAATTTTCGCGCTTATTTTGCTATTATCTGTTTGTTGTGAGTTGAGTGATAACCTACCGTTGTCATGTTTTTGTTGGAGCTCGCTAAATCGTAACATAGCATTGCCCATTTGCCCAGGTGAAAATATATATATCAAGCGAGATGTTTGTGAAAGCATCATAGAGATAAGCACTTTCGATCAGGGGCGGAGCCAGGATTTTCTAATGGGGGAGGCTTACGCACAGTGGCAGAACCAGAATTTTTTTTCACCGGGGCCAAAAATATTTTTAAAACCATAGCAATTTTTTTGGGCAAAATATGGAGGTTTTGAGGCAAAAAATAGAGTTTTTAGGCAAATTATGGAGGTTTTGGGGCAAAATTGAAGATTTGTGGGAAAAATTTGAAGGTTTTGGGACAAAATTTGGAGATTTTTGGGTAAATTTGAAGGTTTTTGAGGCAAAATATGTAAGTTTGAGCAAAAAAAAAAAATCCACTTGGGGCAAAGGTAACTTCTATATTTAAATAAATTAAATAGAATCATATTGTATGTATTGGAATGTATATGATTAATAATTATATAGGCTTGAATAAGGGAGGCTTGTTAATTTTATGAGTTTGAATAAAGGAGGTTTGTTTATTTTATGGGCTTGAATAACAAATACCAAGTATATATATTGGGCTGATTAATCTTGTTGGGGTGGCACAGACTCCCTTGGTTAGCCCACTCCCTCCGTCCCTGCTTTCGATGTATTACGGTTCATTTAAGAAATTAACTAGTGAACCAGAAGAAGGCTGTTAAGTCACTTTCAAAATCTAGAGAAATTTGAAAAAAGTGACATTTAAGAAAACGTTGAAATTTTTAAACAGGAGAAAGATTTATATGAAGTGTTAAAGATAATGTGATAGACTTGGAGTCACTTTCACGGCCCAAATCTATCAAAATCAAAAGTTAAAGATCATAGAATTGAAAGCAAAACAAAATTCACAAAGATTTGGGGTACAAAACGTGGGTCATGTACTCTTGTTCCATCAAATAAAGGGGTAGTACATATGATTCAAGCATGAATTTAAAAAGAAACTTTATACATAATAAGTCCAAAATTATTAATTATCTGAATAAAACAAAGTAAATTAAATCTCTCTGAAGAGACTTCGATTAAACGTTTTTTCAAGTCTTGAGATTACAAGGAGATTGTCAAGAGTAGGGAAGACAATGGATTTCATACGGATCGAATATGAGTCGAATATGAGTTGAGTTCATTATGAATTGGATGATTGGATGATTTTATATTCACTATTTAACTTTGTATTCATATTACTATATTATCTAATAGATAAAAACTAGTGGAATGACCCGTGATATCACGGGTAAGTTTAAACGATTCAGTTAAATAGTTTGTTTTACGTTTTAAGCGATTGTAAATGCCAAACTCGTATTTTATCGAGTGCGTTGGCAATTAAATAAACAAATAAAGCATGTTGAATGAAAAAGTAGTAATCAACACATTCAAATGTAGTTAAATACATAATTGAAGACCGTAAACAATTCTAAAAAATGTTAGTGAATCAACTTCTTTCGCACGTAGACGCTTGTTAAGTGCATGATTGATTCCGTAAACAAAAACTCTCATATCCACGTTCATCATCTGCGTGATAATAATAAAACAAAAAGTTAGTTTAGTGAATAGTTAAATGTTAATGTACTATGTAAAATATGACGCGAAAACAATGAATTTGGTTTAATTAAGTTTGATACTGAGTGAACAAAAACAATATTTACACGTATTATTTTAAAATAAAAAAAAATAATGTACAAACAAACCTGTGTCAAATTATTATTATAAACTTTGAAGAACTTCTTTGTAAACAACATTAGTTGTAGTATTCGAAACATTCATATCCTTGTGGCATATCAGTATCTTCAATGCATTTTTATTCTTTACTTTAGAAATAGCAACGTAAAACTGCCCATGAGTAATGACTGGCCGTGGTAAAAATAAGCCAACTCGAGATAGTGATTGTCCTTGACTTTTGTTAATGGTCATTGCAAAGCACATAGAAACTGGAAACTGTTTTCTAGTGATCTTAAACGGTAATGTATTATCAGACGGACTCAATTTCATGCACGGAATTAGGGTTTCAAAGCTAATATTCGTACCAGTAATAAGTTTCTGTTATTTGCTATAGCACTTATAACTCTAATTTTGATTTCAATTATTGATACGCCATTTATCTTAAAGTTATGTTATATGTAGTTTAAATACTTTAAATCATTACCAATGGGTAGATGCTCATCATGTATATGTGCTTCAATTTTATCCCACGGGAACCATGAGAAACCATTTTCCGAGCCATTGAAACCATCGACTTATGCTTAGTGGCGGGAAAATTAACTCTGCTGTCGACTACTGAAAACAGGCTTAATAAAACAACAGCGTCTTGTGCCAATTTTTCTCGAATGGTCCGATCATATAATGCTTAATTGTTGCATGTATTATTTCAGACTGTCGAAAATAAAAAATCAAAATAGTAATATGATGTTAAGGCTTCAAATATAATTTCACTTATGAAAGTTAAACAGATTATAAATAAGAATTTTCCATATCTTCTCATCCATCAAGATCATTTCAAACAAAAAGTTACTCTTCCAAAAGCTAACTATTTTGACCTTCAACTTCCAAGAGTCCTTGATTGTATCAAGATCTTCCATGAAGTTATAGCTTTCATTCGACATTCTGTATGTGGTTTGTTGCAGAATAAAAATATATGTATGCGAATGTTTTGAACTTGAATAATTTGGTGTATGGAATAAGGAGTATATATAGAGGGAAATGTACGTATAGTTAGGGTTCAATATAACCAAAATCACGTTTCAATATAGAATGGTTGAAAGCTTGCATGATTATAGGAGATATTGTGGGAATGATTGGTGAATTGATTTTATCCCAAAGTTGGTTGAAATATAGAAAGGATAAGTCACATACTCTGTACTGGAATGCCCGCGTAATCTTTTGAGTGATTAATTTGGATTGCTATAAAATGGTTGTAACAACTAACAGATTGCGAAAATTTGGGTTTTTATTTAGAAATCATAAATCGGATTGTATAACCCGCCAACATTGATTGATGCTAACAATTTTGCATTTAATTAACTTATTTTGACGTTTATCTTTGATTTCTAACTTATAGTCCAAAATTTTCTGGTAATTAGTTATAGTTTTAAAGACCATATGGTATATTTTATAGCAATTAAACATAATTAAATTTACAGAATTATGAAACATATTATATACGTATATAGAATCAGTATTAAATTGTTTTTACATAGGTTTAATAATATGGAAATTAGGATAATGTCAAATTGTTTATATGTATATTTCATTATAGATTATGTGTTATCCAATCTTAATCGTCATAACTTATTTTAGTGAATTCTACTAAGTTTCTTATAGCAAAAACAGTTCCAAAAGAATTTAAAAGGTTTAGAGTTTTGTTTTTTCAATATACATATATTTGAATATTATTAAGTTCCATGTATTATATAAATTTTTTTACGTAATTTGTTATAAGTGACTTTGACTCTCCTATCATTTTGGGAATTGATTTTGTTTTAATTGGTTACGATATTTTGGCTAATATTTATTTATCTTTTTCGGTTTTGCAGTTTTTTTTTTTTTTTTTGTTATTATTTAAATTCCAGTGTTAATGATAAATTCATGACGTCACCCTCTGATCTTAATTGAAACACGTGTCTCTGCTCTTAGTCTAATTACGGGCAAATTAGCATAATGGTGATGTCATAAGGTTAGCATTTTAATGATATTTATAGATGGTGAATAGTAATTAAGGGCATTTTCGTCTTTTCATCTTTTTTATTTTTTTATTTCTAATTAAATTTCACTACATCAACAAATACCCCCACACTTTTTTCAAATATTCAAATCGACCCCCCAAACAGGGGGGTAAAATGTCAAATAACCATTTTCATAAAAAACTTAAATAAACTCCACCCAAATATTCAACGGGTCATATCTTCTCGCTCGCAACGAGTTAAATTTTTCCGACACCATCGTTAAACTCAAAATAATTTTAGGAACACAATGTCACTAACTATACGCAAAACGGATGCTTTTTAAAAAAACGCTAAATATTTGGAATACTTTTCATACACATTGATTTTGCGTTAAATTTTTAAAAGTCGATAAATAAATAGCTATACGTGGAGATATATTGTTAAATTAAATCTTTCACGGGTTATAGCTTTTAGTTCGACTCGAGTTGCGCTTCAACGACATCATTCTTTAGCCACGAAATAATTTTACAAACTAAACGCAATAAAATAAATTGAAAACCGAACCCCGACGCGAAGCGAGGGTTCAACAACTAGTTTACATCTATTTAATTTCAATTTATCTGTTTATAATTAGAACCGTTGAATTAAGCGGGTTAACAAATATCTGTTGAATATTTCAAAATTTTTTAAAAGTATTCCTTAATAAGAATTGATATAATTAAAGTATTGTTAACAAATAATAAAAAATATAATGAAGTATCTACAAAAAATTATGTAATCAATGTCATAAATTGAAGAAAACATGTTACAAAATTGTAAGTAGATATAGGTTTTATAAATGTTATGTCTGATCTTTAAAATTATTAATTAGCTGCTATTAAATGATATAAACCCAGTAAATATATTTAAGAATAAAATATTCATTCAAAATTACAAAATAGGTCTTAAATGATAAAGTCAAATGAACCAAACCCAAAAACTAAAGAAAATAATAGCCGCAAACCATACAATAACTCGATAAACACGCAACTAGACTTCACATATTAACATCGGGAAATCTTCCATTCTTCCTTCATACAGTTGACCTCATTCGATTGCTTCCATTTGAGAGCCATGATCTTTAAGAGAACTGATCATATTACCTTGAAAGATATGATCAGTCGACTGAATTATTCCTTTTATATAAATATGTAATTTCGCTTATGCCAAAGAATGTACACAGTTGCCGCACTTATTTTGAACTATTTTTATTCTTATTTATAGTTGATTAATATTTTGTTATATGTATTGAGTAAAATTCATCACGTCTTTTGATTACGTATAAGTAGATAATAAATAGAAATAAAAACTTGAAATGTTACATGTATTTTTTCACTCTTTTAACGATGGTGTAAATGTAAAAAGAAAAAAAGAAAAAAAAAAACCCAACTGTGGATGATATGTTCTTACACATATTCAATCCACAGTCATTCATATTCATATCAACTATTGATTCATATCCATATCTATATATGTAAGAACTAGAATTTTTGGTAGTCTAGTGCGCCGCACCAACTTAATGGTGTGTCGCACCTGTTTCTTAATGTGTGCAGGGACTATATTGCAAATGGTGAAAATTTGGGGACTAGTGTACAATTTTGCATGTTCCGAGTTTTTACCCCCAAAACTGATATGGAAGCTCATTTTTTATCATTTCCATCTTCATGAACACCCCCAATTTAGAGTGAGAAAGGGCTTAGAGAGAGGAAGCTCAACTTAGTGAAGAAGGTGTTGTTTGTCACCCAAAATGGAACTCATTCCTTGTGTTGTAGCCATCTAGCTTGATTTTGGGTGTTGAGGTAAACCCTATTTCCAATTTCGTTGTTTGATTTTCATTTTGAGTTAGAGTTTGAGTTAGTGATGGGTTATAAACTCAAATTCTTGTGAAATTTGGGGGTTTTGGTGTATGATTTGGGAATGTAAACCCTAATGTTGTGAGTTTAGGGTTTGATGACGAATTTGGTAAAATTGTTATGGAAACTAAAGGTAATTTGCTAGTAACCTTGTGTTTGATGATTAAGATGTTCTTAAGAACATGATGTTGGTCAAACTTGGTTGTTAAGGTTGTTTTGGTGTCAAAACTAGAGTTTAGGTCAATTTTTGATAATTAGGTACATAAGTACTTGGATTATTGTGTTAATTGGTGTCTTTAAGCATGATCACTAGTTAATGGTGATTATGAACTATCCTTGACTTGTTTTATGAGGTCTAGTGCAATTTGGGTCAAATTGCACTTGTATGGTTTGGTGTTTTAGAAGTGCTTTGTGTATAATCACCAACTAGTTAGTGAGTATGAGTCGGGATCTAGGTTTGGTCAATTGTGGAATCAAGTACAATATGATATGGATTAGAATGTAATTGTTAATGTGGGTTTAAATTACCACCCGAAGTGGTAATGGGTTGTGTCCATTTTGGTGTCAAAATGGGCGGGTTTGGCGAGCAAGGTGAAATCCCTAGGCTAAGGGATGATTGTGTCGGATTCTCTTATAGAGAATGAATCTTTGTGTGTTTTTTATGCCTATGTGTTATATAGGTGAATACTTGCTCGGATGAGATGACGAAGATCATGCTTACATGAGGGTACGAGGTTATATGTACATGGGCACGGGTCGGAGGTGTTGACTATGATTTGGATCACACCGTATGTGGACTATGAGTTGGACCACGTGTTTTGTGGACTATGAGTTGGACCACGCGGGAGGTGGACTATGTGTTGGACCACTAGAGTGGACTATGCATTGGACCACTCGTTAGTAGCTACTAATTGTTAATAGGGGCGCCTATTGATTGTTGATTATTCATAAGTGTTGTGAATTTTTATGTATGATTATGTGTATGGTATGCCAAGTTGTGCTTATTGAGTATGTGCTTATCGTTTAGTGATGATATGGATTCATGTTTGTGTATGTATAATATTATATTCACTAAGCATAAACTTACACTCTCGTTCTTTACCTATTTTTAGGTATCGGTTGAAGATGCGTAGATATCTAGTTGCTAGACTAGATACCTAGCCGTGCTTGAGTTCATAGCGCGATTGCTTTTGGATATTTGGACTCGGGATGAGGATGGATGAATTCTCGGGATCATGTTCTTGGTATCAAGTTGGGTTATTGAGTCTTAACCCACCAAATTGTGTGGTTGGGTAATAAAAGAATGTGTCGCACCTGTTGTCTGTAATAAAAAGAATGTGTCATTTTTTTTAATAAACGGGTTTGAGTTGTTTCAATATACATATTTATTATTAAAGAATCTGATTGAGAGAATACTCGAAGGAAATAAAATGAAAAAGACATGATTTTATATTATCTTCTTTCTAGTGTGACGTATCTATTATACCAATTTACTTTTCTCAAAATAAGTGTTTACATCATATCTTAAATAAGTTATAAGAATTTTAATGGATTGTTTAGTTGAAAAATAATGTAATCAGAATAGATTCATCACCGCCACCAAATTTCAAAAAATAAAAAAAGAAAAGAAAAAGTGTTTAATTGATAAATAATTACATGCATTAAATTGAAATGTATACAACTTCTAAAAAAATTGTACATCAAAAAATAAATGTGCATCGAAATATACACAACCTTTTAGCATGGTAATTAAATTTTATAATCACTTAAACTCATTAAAGGATTCGTAGAATTATGAATTTATTAAAGAAATTATTGAACGATATGTTATAGTTGAAAAATGTTACCCGTATTATACAAACAAATGTGTCATATAGATAGAACCCGATTTTCTAACAAAATATATCAGTAATTTAGACTTAATAGTTATTATTAATCGTTAATGGACTAAAATATAATAATAAAATGTTAATTTATAGTACATCATACCTCATATGTTGCAAAAGATACATTTTTAACTTTTTATTCACCCACGGAAACTTTGATTTATGTCATATTCCCTAAATTCAATCTCATTCTCCATCTCTTATTAAGTTCCATTAGTCTCTATTTCAAACACATACTTTTAATCTTTTCCTGACCTGTACACTTTCTGATTAGCATAGTCACAAAGGATGGCTTCATTTCATTCTCCAAAGTGACAGCTAGCTCGTATATCTAGGCTCAAAACTTGACATGTAATTACGTGGGAAGAGTACAAAAAGTAGCAAAAGGTAGCATATATGATCCTACTTCTAATTTTATACAGAGTTATGTACTGCATTCCTAAATCATCTTTTTTGAAGTTGAATACTGTTGTTAGTTCTTGAAATTGCAGTTAGATATATGTTGTTTGTTCTAGCTTATAATTGAGTATCAAATAAGTGTTCCCTTTAGAAGTTTACTTCATAAATGCGAAGATTATGAATTAACTTGGGCTACTTCCCTTATTGCATTCTTGTTGTCAGAATACAACAACAAAAAGAGATTACCATAATTAGTAATCTGATTTTAGGATCAGAAGGAGTCAACTTCATCACTTCCCAATATAGAGGTCACAAGTCAAAGCTTCAAACGGCTAGTAACAAACCTGCTCAACAGCCTGCACACTTAACTTTTTTTCTTATTCGAAAAAAGGGTTCCAAAAGATGATTTGGATCCTTCCTTATTTAGAATTAGCTATTAGAGCTATCTGTGTATAAAGCTATTCACATATTGTAATTTATGAATCAATTCAAAGTCATATAATACAATAACTGATCAATTCCATATCTTAATTCTTTCAACTAACATGGTATCAGAGCTTACGG
This sequence comes from Rutidosis leptorrhynchoides, assembly GCF_046630445.1. NCBI lineage: Eukaryota > Viridiplantae > Streptophyta > Magnoliopsida > Asterales > Asteraceae > Rutidosis > Rutidosis leptorrhynchoides. Next base: position 606,810,857 of record NC_092335.1, read on the forward strand.
TATCGATCCTTTGATCAAGATACTCGTGTTTTTAGCTTCATCATTTACCTGAAGAAAAATCAATCTGCCATGTCGAGAGTCGACGGTAGCCCAATATTGCAGAAGCAAGAAATCAGCTTCTTGAATCAAGCTGCCATGTCAAGAGATGACGGTAGCTTGATTCATCAAAAGAAATCTGAGCAGCCAAGGCTTATCAGAAATACTTACCTTGATGTTCTTTGTCAGCCATCACCGGTCACCATCGAAACTCGAAAATTCGTAGCCAACCAAGAGGGAAAAAGGCTGCAAACGGCGACGATGGCGACAACAGTGGAAGCTGAAGCAATTTCCGGAATAAACCATGAGGCAAACGGCAACGGCAGTACTGTAATCAACCGGAATCAACCTAATTTTTTATCTCAGACATCAACGAGAGGTAAGTCAAAACTTAATCTCTCATCTCATATACATAAAACGAAAGAAAGGGTGAGGGTAAAGCCCTCGATTTCCAGTTTAAAAACTAAGATGCAGCAATTGACCGGAGTAAATTGGATAAATCCAATTTCCTCTCAAACGGCCAAAATAATGAGGACAAAAACCTTCAAACCCTAATCGTTTCAAAACAACCAGAGTAGAAAAATTTGATCAGCGAAACCATAATCGTTTCCAATGTCTTCAAGATATGAACGAAAAAAAGGGATTAAACCCTGATTATGAGCTGGAGTTGAGTCGAATGGCCAAAAGCAAAAGAAACCATTCGAACCCTAATTTTCTTAAAAAACAATCGACCTATAAGTTTGTCCAGTGTTATCCCCATCCCCAACCCTTTAATTTAAAAGGGAACAAAAAGAGTCAGACCAATTTTAAAAGGGGTGACCAAACTCAAGCCCAACGAACTAAAGCCCAACAATCTGTTGTTTCTAGTCCAATAAATGGTCAGCTTAATATTGAAGCCCAAAACTCGTGTTTTGCCAAACATGAACAAAATGTGATTTCATCCAAATCCATTATTTTAAGAAATAAACATTTAAATCAATCTTGTTTTACCGAAAAAGCAAATATTATTTCAAATAACGTTAAAAATAATGAATGGATTTTTGATTGTGGTGCTACCCACACCATGAGTTTTGAAAAATCTGATTTTTACGCTCAATCAAAACCTCGGGTTAGTAAAATTCAAACGGCCAATGGAGGTGTTGTACAAGTAGAAGGGGGCGGAAAAATTGAAATTACTCTGACTATGAACTTATCTAATTGTTTATATATTCCAACCCTGTCTCATAAACTTTTATACGTTAGTCACGTTAAAAAAGAATTAAATTATTCTGTTTTATTACACCCCACTTTCTGTATCCTTCAGGATATCAGAACTGGGGTGATTATTGGGCGTGGTACCGAACGGGGCAGGTTGTACTATGTGAACGAAATAACCCAACAAGGTACCGTGATGCTTGCTCACAGAACACCTACGAGGGAAGCTTAGTTATGGCATAGGAGGTTGGGTCACCCATCTGCCGGATACTTACATGCTTTATTTCCAAATCTTTTTCTATCAAATGTTACTTTAAATTGTGAAACTTGCATTTTAGCTAAAAGCCATCGAAGTACCTTTAAACCTAGTAATACAAGGAAAGATGTACCTTTCGCTTTAATCCATTCGGATGTTTGGGGTCCTGCACTGGTTAATGGGGGAAAGAATTTTTGATACTTTGTCTTATTCATTGATGACCATTCACGTATGACATGGATTTATTTTTTGACTCACAAATCTGAAGTGTTTGAAAATTTTTCCCATTTTTATAAAATGATACAAACTCAATTTAACAAAAATATACAAATTTTGAGATCCGATAATGGGGGTGAATTTGTCAATACTTCAATGAAACATTTTTGTGAGAAAAACGGGATTATTCACCAAACATCTTGTGCTCACACCCCCGACCAAAATGGAGTAGCCGAACGAAAAAATCGACTGCTCTTAGAAATGACAAGAGCTTTATTAATTGAATCTAAAGCTCTGAAGAGTTTTTGGCCCGAAGCTCTTGCTTCCGCTACCTATCTTATCAACCGTTTACCTACTAAAGTTTTGGGCACAAAAACCCCTAAAGATACACTTCCCAGTTCCATACCCTACCGACTTCGTTTAGCATTGAACCTCGAATATTTGGGTGCTCGGTCTTTGTCCATATTCCAAAACATGAGCGTACCAAACTTGATCCTTGTGCGGAAAAATTTGTCATGGTTGGCTATGGAATAAACCAAAAAGGATATTGGTGCTATAGTCCCAAAAGACGTCATGTCTTTACTACAATGAACTGTGACTTTGTCGAAACTGAATATTTTTATGATACCAAACTCACGAGTGAGGGGGAGAAAGAGGACAATGACACTCTCAGTTGGATAACCTGGATGCCTAAACCTGGTAACAATCAAACACCAACACCAAATGCTGATCCCGAATCATCAAATCATGATCCCGATCAATCATCAACACCAAATCCCGATCCCGAATCACCAAATCCTTGTCCCGAATCACCAAATCATGATCCCGAATCTCCCGAATCACCAAATCCTTATCCCGAATCTGCCGAATCACCAAATCCTTATCCCGAATCACCTAACATTGAACCAAATGAAATCTCCTCAATTAATGGAGTTCAAGAGGAACAAAACATTCAAACTCAAGATATACCATTTGACAACAATTCCACTTCTGCTGAAACCACATAATGATATGTTCTACCACAAAGATCCAATAGAGGAGTACCACTAAAGAGATACTCTCCAAAAAAAGAAGCTCAAAGATCAAGATAACCAATTGCTAATGTTGCACACGGGAATCTATCAAATGAAGCAGAGAAATTCAATTCTGCTTTATACTCTGAAGAAATTCCAGCTACAGTTGATTAAGCAATGAAATCTGACAAATGGAGAAAGGCCATGGAAGAAGAAATGGAAGCACTCAAGAAAAGCGATACATGGGAAAAATGTGTCATGCCTCAAGAAAAAAAACCAGTAGGAAATCGATGGGTGTTTACAATAAAATACAAACCCGATGGTACCATTGAAAGATACAAAGCCCGGCTAGTTGCCAAGGGATATACTCAAACATATGGAATAGATTATTCTGAGACTTTCTCACCAGTTGCGAAGATGGATACCATCAGAGTCCTTTTCTCAGTTGCTGCAAATGAAGAATGACCACTTCACCAATTTGATGTGAAGAATGCCTTTCTGCATGGCGAACTAAAGGAAGAATTTTATATGGAAGCTCCTCCAGGATTCTCCGGAAACTTCAAAAATGGGGAAGTTTGTCGACTTAAGAAAGCTTTATATGGATTAAAACAATTCGCACGGGCTTGGTTTAGGAGATTTACTTTATTTATGAAAAAGCATGATTTCAAACAAAGTAACTCGGATCATACTCTCTTTTTTAAACGAAAAGGAAAATTAATTACATGTTTAATCATTTATGTTGATGATATGATAATAACAGGAAATGATAAAGAGGAAATTTTTAACTTAAAAAGGAACTTATTTAAAGAATTTGAAATGAAAGACTTGGGCAGACTTAAATATTTTTTGGGGATTGAGGTATTACGATCCCAACAGGGAATATGTATCTGTCAAAAGAAGTATGTTCTTGATTTTCTTGCAGAAACAGGTATGATTGATTGCAAACCAGCTGATACTCCAATGATTCTAAACCAGAAGCTATATATGGAAGATGAAGATGATCTAGCTGATAAAGGGCAATACCAAAGGATAGTGGGAAAACTCATATATTTGGCTCACACTCGACCTGATATAGCACATGCAGTTAGAGTTGTGAGTCAATTCATGTACCAACCACAGGTTCACCATATGGAAGCTGTAATGAGAATCATCAGATATTTGAAGAAAACAGTGGATCATGGAGTTATTTTTAAAATACACGGACACCTAAAAACTCAAGTATATACAGATGCAAGCTGGGCTGGAGAAAAAGGGGATAAAAAATCTACATCTGGATTCTTTACACTTGTCGGGGGTAATTTAGTAGCATGGAGAAGTAAGAAACAAAAGGTTGTCTCACTTTCAAGTGCTGAATCAGAATTTAGAGGAATAGCCAAAGGAGTAGTCGAGGCCTTATGGATCAAGAAGCTATTAACGGAGATTGGTTTTCCACCACAAGAAGCTATTCAAATCCTGTGCGACAATGAAGCAGCAATTGCTATTTCAGAAAACCCCGTTCAACATGACCGCACTAAACATGTTGAGATTGATAGACATTTTATCAGAGAAAAGTTATGATGAAGTTATTTCACTTCCATCAATCAGATCAGAAGATCAGCTAGCTGACATCCTCACCAAATCAGTCAACGGAAGACTCTTCAGTGAAGTTCTCTCCAAGTTGAACATTGGAAACCCCACTATACAACTTGAGGGGGAGTGTCAGAAGACAACAACAAAAAGAGATTACCATAATTAGTAATCTAATTTTAGGACCAGAATGAAAGGACCCGTCCTAATCCATCTGGACGAAGTCACCAACATCTGGTTCCATTGCGATGATCGACTCCAAATAATGTCTCTAAAATGGGCAAATGCACAACGGAAGATTTCTTTTATACCTGAGAATAAACATGCTTTCAAGTGTCAACCAAAAGATTGGTAAGTTCATAAGTTTATCATAAAACAATAAAATTCATCATTTTGATAGACCACAAGATTTAAATACTGCATGATACAAATGGGCCCGAATCCTAGTACATGCGATATCTTTTAAATACAGTACACCTTTCTTGTGTACGCAACCATTTTTTTCTAAATCTTAGTAACCGTACACATATCTCATGCACAAAAACTAATACACATAACCAATGTATAAAATCATTCTCTCGATATATAACATTCACATCAATTGGTGTCAATTATCATGTTCACATAATTCAATGGTGGCAATTATCATGTCCACATAATTCAATGGTGGCAATTATCATGTCCACATAATTCAATACTAATCCGCAGAACTTCTGTCTGCATAATAATTCATTCGAGGAATGTTTTGCTTGTGTCTACCTCATCAAATATTTATAAAAGCATTTCATGTATTCACAATTCAAATATATTTCAAAAGCATTTAATAAAGCAGTTGTAAAAGCAGCGCATGTATTCTCAGTCCCAAAATTGTAAAGAGTAAAAGGGAATCAAATGAACTCACTTTACTGTATTTTGTAGTAAAAATACATATGACGATATTGAACAACTGCAGGGTTGGCCTCGGATTCACGAACCTATATCTTATATATATATATATATATATATATATATATATATATATATATATATATATATATATATATATATATATATATATATATATATATATATATATATATATATATATATATATATATATATATATATATATATATTAAAACAAATAATTGTAATCAAATAAGTGTATACCTATTATTTTATGTTTGAACATTAATATTCTTATATATATAATTTTTATTAATATTTCCTTTACCTTATGATACTTATTGGATATTTAATTAATGTTACTAGTTAAAACGAAATTTTATGTAGTATTAGTATACTTTATTTAGTAAATATATTTATATATAAAGTAGTAATATATATATATATATATATATATATATATATATATATATATATATATATATATATATATATATATATATATATATATATATATATATATATATATATCTCGTTTTGTAAAATTATCAATTGTAGTAATATTAGTTTAAGGATAATAATAATACTGATAATAGTAATTTTAATTAAAAATGGTAACTTTATTAATAATGATAAAGTAAAAATAATAGTTTTAGCAAAAATAGCATTTTCAATAGAAATGGTAAGTTTAACAATAATTATCGTTTTAATAGAATTTTTATGATTATAATTAATAATACTAAAATTAATGTTAAAGGGTACTTCCAATATACTAATATTAATGATAATGATACTTAATGATTTTAATGACAATAATAACTATACATATGATAATATTGCTTATATTAATGATAATAATAGCAATTTGCATAATAATACTAATAATACATAATGATCATACTTAGTACTAATTATAATGATAATAATATTAATTGTATTAATAATGGTAATAATAATAATAATAACACTATAACACTAACAGAAAATAATAATAATAACAATAATAATAATAGACTACCTCAAAAGTATAAGTTCCAAAACAAAACTAGCCCATGCCCGGGCTCAAACCCATGACCTCCCGCTCACAAATCAAACACCCAAACCGTCCAATCCAAACTGTTTTTCCTGATTAAAACCCAACTTAATATATATTTAGCCTGTTTATTAGTCTTGTTCCAGCCCAAGTAAACTCTATATTTCGGCCCAACAGAGAAGGGTAGCCCAACAGACCCAACAGCTCAAGATATCTTTAAAAATATATATATATATATATATATATATATATATATATGTATATGCAGTCGCCTAGTTTTGAACTTGTGACCTCTAGTTCCCCAACACAACACCCTAACCATTTCTCTGATTCTATTTTTCTTTAACATATCATATTCGAATTTTTATTTAACCTGTTTCCAATATTCATCATCTCACCCTTCTCAATATTTAATCATCATCTTCCTTTAATTATCGAGCATCATTATCATCTATCATAATTCATTAATCATCATCATCATTCCTAATATCATCGTCGAATGCAACTTCACATAATCACATCATACATTCACGATCATCTTTATCATCTTCTATCATCATTCCCATCGTCATCTTAACACTTTATGTTCCCATCACTATGTCATCATAATCCCATCTTCTTATTATCATCGATATTCATAATTATCATTATCACCTCATCTTAAATTTTTATCATTTCACAGACCCATCGGCACCTTTTATCATTTTTATCGATGTTGCTACAGTATCAACATCATTCTTTTCGTATGAAACAAATCGAGAGTAGTCAGAGCAAGTAAAGGATGTGCAGCAGTATTAGAAAACAGATACACAGGATAGTAATTGATTCATTGTGGATTACGACAACGCAGAAGACAATTAGTTTAAGTTGTTAACGGTTGGAATGGGTCTTGGTGGAACAAGAACCCGAAGCAAAACAGTAACAATATTAGGTTGTGATGATGTTTCTCGTTTGAAATGAAATAGAACTGAATTACAGTGCCTACAAATTATTTGTTGGCGGTTTGTTAGAAATTTAAACAGAAAAAAAATATTGCGTGAACAATTTATGGATGGTGATTGGTTATGGATATGGGTTTGTGGTGGTGATGAGATGAAGGTGGTTGTTGAATGGTTGCAACGATAATGGTGATAGGTGTCGAGCTAGTATGAAGGTGATGAGAGTGTTCAAAGAATGAAGATGGTGAAGCTTAGATGATACACATAATACATACATACATATAATCCTATCATATTCCTAATTCCTAATAAAGTAATAAAGTAATAATTTTTAATATACTTATAATATAATATGGTTATTAAGAACGTGTGAATCTCCACTTTTGCTGTCGACAGTTTAAATCGGGTAATGTATCGTGCTCCGTTTAATAATTAGTGGCGGATAAAAGTTCTCAGAAAAATCTCAAACTTTTAAATTAAGTATCTTTATTTATTTAGGTCATTATGGTATAAAATTTGGTCATTAACTATTAAATAAAAATTACATCAACTGTCCCTTTCATTTATGGGAGAAATATAAAAAGTATTAAAACTTAATAACTAGGTCCTAAATATATTTTTAGTAAGCCAAAAATTTATAGAACTCATTTTCGTATCACCGTTTATTTTAAAGTTAAATAAGTTTGAATTTAACTTGCTCAATATCAATCAAAACATCAAACGAGTATTACAATCCTTTAATATTTATTTTTAATATACATTATTTATATATAGAGATATATTTTAAATAATAATTATTATAATATTCTATTTTTATTTTATTAATTTTTCAATAACAACAACATATAATACTTCAAATTATATTTCGAATTATTATTTATATATACATACATACATACATACCTATTTACAATTAATTGTTCATGAATCGTCGGGAATAGTCAAAGAGTAAATGCATTTATATAATTTGTTCCAATGTTTTCGAGACTCAGCATTACAGACTTTGCTTATCGTGTCGAAACCATATAAAGATTAAGTTTAAATTTGGTCGGAAATTGCCGGGTCGTCACAGTACCTACCCGTTAAATAAATTTCGTCCCGAAATTTGAGTGTGGTCGTCATGGCAGACAATAAGTATGTTTTCATGACGGATGTGAGTTGATAAATAGAGTTTTATTACCATTGAATAATAAGGATAAAATGATTCGATTAATCGAAGCGTATGAGTGAAGCTATCACAAAAGAATGAAATGAGTAAATAGTGTTTCGTCAATCTTTTGACGTAGATATGGTTGATTTTAGAAAATAAGGTGCGTCTTAACTTTGACTTTGTCTTGGTTGAATTCCGGAATTCAAGGAATTTAAAGAAAATCTTGGAAATCTATAAGATCTGATTCTTCGAGATTTATGGGAAATAAGATCTCTATAATTAAATGCGATCACCTGTCTCGATTGCTCTGTCTGGTATTTTCACTATAAATGAACTTCTTCTGTTTCATTATTTCCTATCACTTCCAATTTCTATATTTTAATTCATTCTTCCAAATCATCAATCAATATGCTTCATCCCGTTTTAATTCTGAATATATTCCTGACTTTCATATTGATCATTCTCCTTTTTCATCTACCACCTGAGGAATCTGTCTACTTCTACTATGCTCATGGGTTTATAGTGTTTTTAGTTCTCCCGAGTCTTTATATTGCTATTCGTATTAATATCCACGGTTTGTGACCTCTAAGTTGTTATTGGGCTTTATATTTTCTCTTATATTCTGGAGCTCTTTGCCTTTTTATCCTCCTCTCAAACTCTGGTAAAGCGAGTAATGGTCCAGAATTCGTAAGTATGAAGTTTCGAATGAACTTAATGTTCTAAATAAGAAGGAACGTAATAGCACGATTTGATTTGTCAAATTACCAGATTCACTGAGGGTAGAACTATCAAGAATATACTTTCTTGATATGTTCAGAAGTTAAGCAGACTGAAAGAGTTATGTAACATGGCACATGATGACGTTATGATCTGTGAATCATCATGTCCCATTAGAAACTCAGCATGACTTACTATAATATAATCACGTTGATCAAGTATCATTATATTATACTAACTCATGCATCAGTTCCCAACACTACTTCAAAACATTCATATTTTAAACTCGAAAGTTTACAGAATATAGAAACTAATAGTTTCTCATATGATGTAACACTTGATAGTTCAAAGAGATAAATGATTTCAGATAAGATTAGTTATGAAAATATATTCAGAAATATCGAGGATATTTATAATGAAAGATACGATAATATCTTTGAATATCTAAGATCAGAGGATGATGGAAACTATTGTCCGCAAGGGTTTAGAGTAAGGAGCAAGATATTCGCTAAAGACTTCAGGAGGCATTGAATCATTTGGATTCTTTGAAGTCAAACTTATTTTTTGTGATTTGTCCACAGCTTCCTTCATAGTTTCGCATAATCCACTTTTCGGTACTAAATTTTCTATTGAATGTTTCCAATACTCGATTCTTTATTATCAAACTTTCGACGGTTAAGGTCGTGTACAGTTTTTGCTGCTGTATTCAAGTTTTTCAGAATTTGTTGTATTGATTTGTAGGCTGGGTGCTTTTCAGAATTTCAGAATGGAAGATCATAATTCTAAGAGATAAATGTTATATGTTTACATATAACTGTTGATGTAGTCATGCTGCGAGATTTCAAAATATTGATTGCTGATTCTTGGTATTTGGTACGGCAATTCTCATTATCCGATGCAAATGAGTAGATGATAGGATTTCAATGAATATAATAACTTTTCATAAAGTCAAAGATCAATGATGTTGCTGGTAAGTTTACTGCTAATGTAGTGAGATATAAACAGTTTTCCGGTATCGATGACGAAAGGCAACTTATATATCAAGGTTATAATAAGCTAATCCGAGTGAAAAGTCGAAGTTGATTTGTTGGAGCCGTGATAAAATTGGCTAATTTGGAAAGGGATTGCAAAGTTATTTTGGGTAATAATAACACTAAAGGGATTAACACAGCTATGTGTTAAATGTTTACTCAGTTTCCGAGAGTTTTTCAGGTGCATAATGCATAAATCTTTCCTTCCGTAGATGAAATGCAGTTGGTTCATCCTCTCGATTTAGGTGTTTTCAAGAGTCATGGAAGGTTTGAACGCAGATTGTAATCGTCAAGATACAAATGAGGTTTAACATGAAATCAAGTGGCAAACTTGAAGAGATGTTTAGTTTCATATGTTATAATCAATATTTTAATTCTTCTTAATTATCCAATGTTATTAGTCCACAGTCGATAGTCCATAGTTAACAATCCAATGATTCATATATAGTTTAATATATAATATTCGAATTAATTAATACGTATCGTGACCCGTATACGTCTCAGACTCGATCACAACTCAAACTATATATATTATTATAGAATCAACCTCAACCCTGTATAGCTAACTCCAGCATTACTGCATATAGAGTGTCTATGGTTATTCCAAATAATATATATAGATGCGTCGATATGATATGTCAAAACCTTGTATACGTGTCCCGATATTTAAAGTGCGTAAAATAAATAACAGAAATTAAATGACGATAAATAAAATTGCGAGAATTAAAATTGCGATAAATAAAATGCGATAAATAAATTGCGATAAATAAATTGCGATAAATAAAAGGTAATACGGAATTAACATTTAGCTAGGAACAGTTAGCTAGGAACAGTTAGCGTGGATTCTTAAGAAAATTTCTCATAGTTAATTTGTTTGTTTCTAACAAATTTTATTTTGTCCAATGTTTTCTTCATTATGCCACTTGTTGGATTCTGGTAAATCAAAATTCAAATATGAAATTGGATGAAAATGGTCATTCTGCGGTGAACGGATACGTATATCGGTGGTTGTAAGTAGGATAGTGAATGACTGTTGAATTAGATTCGAAGAATGTACAGTTTAACTTATTAATGTGAAATTTAAATATTCCTCGGGTATTACCTACCCATTAAAATATTTTCACCATTAACAGTTTGTACGAAAGAATTTTTAATTACAATCTTTATGAAAATATACTTACATATATATTTTCTTCAGATGTAATCATAGATTTAATGAGTTAATATAATATTAATCTCATTTGATTTACCGTTATAACTTGAATACATAATCTCTAAAACATTAGAGATTACATAATCGCCATGAAGAACGAAGATAATTGATGTAAAACGATACGTAGAACGATGATTGTACTCGAGATACTGAATGGGATGTTGAGGCATGGATTGTTGATGGTACTGGTGCTGTTACTGATGGTACTGTTGGTGCCGGTGATATTGTTGAAGCTGGTAAATTTTGATGGAATTCGATATAACAACATATTCATAATGTTAACATAGTCACAAAACCAATTTTATGAAATTTAAAGTAAGCGGAAGCATGATGATTAAGAAAACAAGTTTATATCTTAAACCATTTTAAGTGAATTCCATGTATGTATCAAGTCATGAAAATAAGCTTACATATAATTAACAAGGAAGTAAGGTTCAATACCTCCTCAAGCTAGTTGAGGGTTGTTTGATACAAGAAGATGATGAACAAATGTGTTGAAACTCCAAGCTTTTGATGCACCAACACCACCCTTGAGCTTAGTTATGTTTTAAACACTTAATCACCTTTAAACCAAGCTTGTAACCCACTTCCTTTGAACCCAAAATTCTGGACAGCAGCTTGTCAAAAGAATGATGGTGAATGGAAGCTCCAAAACTATGAAACCTCAAGAGATAATACCCCAAACTCTTCCCAACACCTAATACAATGGTTAGGATTTGTTGACACTTGAAAATAAGCTTTCAAACAAACTCAAGCACACCCCTTTTGTCCAAAATTTTCGGCCAGAATGCTGTATACAACAAAAGGAGAGTGTTTTTCTTGTTTTCTAAGTGTTGAGTCAAAGAATACCTTGGTTTTTGAATGACCCATGCATATATGAACTTGTGCCAACACAAGTAACAAGGAAACAAGCATGGGAGAGCCTTGGAGACCTCCCAAAACCGTCCACCAAGTGGGGTGGTTTTATTTTTATAAAACTTGTATTTTGTTTTATAAAAGCTTGTTACAAAATGCCAAGTATTTTGTAAGTTACTTGCATATTTTATAAACTATTTACAAAATATAACACAATATAATTATTTAAACCTATAAATAATTAAATTCATAATGTATATAAATTATCCAAATAATTTATCTCAAGTGATTATATTTTAGAAAACCGATTTTCTAAAGTTCAAGTGTCGCGTATTTATTTAACGAGCCAATCGTCAATATTAAATACGTTTAAGGTGTCGGTAAGTTTGTTATTGGGTATGACCCGACTTGGATCATAACATATTAGCCACATTGATTTAATATGTCTCTCGGGCATACGAAATACCTTCAAATTTTGCACCATATTCTCCAGATTGATTACTCGAGCGCGAAGTTCGTTGACTTCTTGGATTACTTCGGGATGATTGTTGGTCGGAACGAGTGGATGAATAAGATTTAGAATTGTAGATATTACATAATCATTTCGAGCTATTCTGGAAATGAGGATGAAAATGGTGTTTTGGACAGGTTCGCCGGTAAGTGCTTCAGGTTCTTCGCCAAGAGGGCAATTTGGTTGGTGGAAAGGATCGCCGTCTTCGCGTCTCCATTGATTAAGTCGACTACAAACCCATTAGATGAATTGGGGATGGCTGATTGATTGATTCATTCTGGTGACACCGCTTTCAGAGCTTAGGTGAATGTCCATGTCGGAATAGTTGTCGGAATAACTATCGGAATAGCTATCGAAATCTGAGGGACTCGAACTGGTTGAGGGATTCATCTCGTACGATCAGATGAAGTATTTTTGATAAGAAATAGATTATAGGATGTAGATTAGTACCCTGCAATACATAATTTACGTATGCATATATAATACTAAAATCCCATAAGTTACGGAGGAATCTACGGAAGCTGTCAGGCAAAAGTAATAATAGCAGATACGCTAAGATATGAATTTATCTATTCACTATCTATGCAATAGAGGCAGTAAGACATGTCTAGACTTTAAGCATGATAAGCAAATAATTTTCGACACTTAAATGATAAGCAAAACGTTTAACATGCAGACACGGTCGAAGTCCAGACTCACTAATACATCTAAACAACTATCAGTTAGACACACTAATGAAAGACCTGGTTCGATAAGACCACCGCTCTGATACCAACTGAAAGGACCCGTCCTAATCCATCTGGACGAAGTCACCAACATCTGGTTCCATTGCAATGATCGACTCCAAATAATGTCTCTAAAATGAGCAAATGCACAGCGAAAGATTTCTTTCATACCTGAGAATAAACATGCTTTCAAGTGTCAACCAAAAGGTTGGTGAGTTCATAAGTTTATCATAAAACAATAAAATTCATTATTTTGATAGACCACAAGATTTAAATGCTGCATGATACAAATGGGCCCTAATCCTATACCCACCTATAATGTACATGCGATATCTTTTAAATACAGTACACCTTTCTTGTGTACGCAACCATTTTTTCTAAATCTTAGTAACCGTACACATATCTCATGCACAAAAACTAATACACATAACCAATGTATAAAATCATTCTTTCGATATATAACATTCACATCAATTGGTGGCAATTATCATGTCCACATAATTCAATGGTGGCAATTATCATGTCCACATAATTCAATGGTGGCAATTATCATGTCCACATAATTAAATAATAATCCGCAGAACTTCTGTCTGCATAATAATTCATTCGAGGAATGTTTTGCTTGTGTCTACCTCGTCAAACATTTATAAAAGCATTTCATGTATTCACAATTCAAATATATTTCAAAAGCATTTAATAAAGCAGTTGTAAAAGCAGTGCATGTATTCTCAGTCCCAAAATTGTAAAGTGTAAAAGGGAATCAAATGAACTCACTTTACTGTATTTTGTAGTAAAAATACATATGACAATATTGAACAACTGCAGGGTTGGCCTCGGATTCACGAACCTATATCATTTATATATATATATATATATATATATATATATATATATAAATATATATATATATATATTAAAACAAATAATTGTAATCAAATAATTGTATACCTATTATTTTATGTTTTAACATTAATATTCTTATATATAAAATTTTTATTAATATTTCCTTTACATTTTGATATTTAATTAATGTTACTAGTTAAAACGAAATTTTATGTAGTATTAGTATACTTTATTTAGTAAATATATATATATATATATATATATATATATATATATATATATATATATATATATATATATATATATATATATATATATATATATCTCGTTTTGTAAAATTATCAATTGTAGTAATACTAGTTTAAGGATAATAATAATACTGATAATAGTAATTTTAATTAAAAATGGTAACTTTATTAATAATGATAAAGTAAAAATAATAGTTTTAGCAAAAATAGCATTTTCAATAGAAATGGTAAGTTTAACAATAATTATCGTTTTACTAGAAATTTTTATGATTATAATTAATAATACTAAAATTAATGTTAAAGGGTACTCCCAATATACTAATATTAATGATAATGATACTTAATGATTTTAATGACAATAATAACTATACATATGATAATATTGCTAATATTAATGATAATAATAACAATTTGCATAATAATACTAATAATACATAATGATCATACTTAGTACTAATTATAACGATAATAATATTAATTGTATTAATAATGGTAATAATAATAATAATAACAACACTATAACACTAACTAATAATAATAATAATAACAATAATAATAATAGACTACCTCAAAAGTATAAGTTCTAAAACAAAACTAGCCCATACCCGGGCTCAAACCCATGACCTCCCGCTCACAAATCAAACACCCAAACCGTCTAATCCAAACTGTTTTTCCTGATTAAAACCCAACTTAATATATATTTAGCCTGTTTATTAGTCTTGTTCCAGCCCAAGTAAACTCTATATTTCGGCCCAACGGAGAAGGGTAGCCCAACAGACCCAACAGCTCAAGATATCTTTAAAAAAATATATATATGTATATGCAGTCGCCTAGTTTCGAACTTGTGACCTCTAGTTCCCCAACACAACACCCTAACCATTTCTCTGATTCTATTTTTCTTTAACATATCATATTCAAATTTTTATTTAACCTGTTTCCAATATTCATCATCTCACCCTTCTCAATATTTAATCATCATCTTCCTTTAATTATCGAGCATCATTATCATCTATCATAATTCATTAATCAATATCATCATTCCTAATATCATCGTCTAATGCAACTTCACAAAATCACATCATACATTCACGATCATCTTTATCATCTTCTATCATCATTCCCATCGTCATCTTAACACTTTATGTTCCCATTACTACGTCATCATAATCCCATCGGGTTATTATCATCGATATTCATAATTATCATTATCACCTCATCTTAAATTTTTATCATTTCACAGACCCATCAGCACCTTTTATCATTTTTATCGATGTTGCTACAGTATCAACATCATTCTTTTCGTATGAAACAAATCGAGAGTAGTCAGAGCAAGTAAAGGATGTGCCGCAGTATTAGAAAACAGATACAAGGGATAGTAATTGATTCATTGTGGATTACGACAACGCAGAAGACAATTAGTTTAAGTTGTTAACGGTTGGAATGGGTCTTGGTGGAACAAGAACCCGAAGCAAAATAGTAACAATATTAGGTTGTGATGATGTTTCTCGTTTGAAATGAAATAGAACTGAATTACGGTGCCTAAAAATTATTTGTTGGCGGTTAGTTAGAAATTTAAACAGAAAAAAAATATTGCGTGAACAATTTATGGATGGTGATTGGTTATGGATATGGGTTTGTGGTGGTGAAGAGATGAAGGTGGTTGTTGAATGGTTGCAAAGATAATGGTGATAGGTGTCGAGCTAGTATGAAGGTGATGAGAGTGTTCAAAGAATGAAGATGGTGAAGCTTAGATGATACACATAATACATACATACATATAATCCTATCATATTCCTAATTCCTAATAAAGTAATAAAGTAATAATTTTTAATATACTTATAATATAATATGGTTATTAAGAACGTGTGAATCTCCACTTCTGCTGCCTACAGTTTAAACCGGGTAATGTATCGTGCTCCGTTTAATAATTAGTGGCGGATAAAATTTCTCAGAAAAATCTCAAACTTTTAAATTAAGTATCTTTATTTATTTAGGTCATTATGGTATAAAATTTGGTCATTAACTATTAAATAAAAATTACATCATCTGTCCCTCTCATTTATGGGAGAAAAATAAAAAGTGTTAAAACTTAATAACTAGGTCCTAAATATATTTTTAGTAAGCCAAAAATTTATAGAACTCATTTTCGTATCACCGTTTATTTTAAAATTAAATAAGTTTGAAATTAACTTGCTCAATATCAATCAAAACATCAAACGAGTATTACAATCCTTTAATATTTATTTTTAATATACATTATTTATATATAGAGATATATTTTAAATAATAATTATTATAATATTCTATTTTTATTGTATTAATTTTTCAATAACAACAACATATAATACTTCAAATTATATTTCGAATTATTATTTATATATACATACATACATACATACCTATTTACAATTAATTGTTCGTGAATCGTCGGGAATAGTCAAAGGAGAAATGCATTTATGTAATTTATTCCAAAGTTTTCGAGACTCAGCATTACAGACTTTGCTTATCGTGTCGAAACCATATAAAGATTAAGTTTAAATTTGGTCAGAAATTGCCGGGTCGTCACACAGAAGGAGTCAACTTCATCACTTCCCAATATAGAGGTCATAAGTCAAAGCTTCAAATGGCTAGTAACAAACCTGCTCAACAGCCTGCACACTTAACTTTTTTTCTTATTTGAAAAAAGGGTTCCAAAAGATGATTTGGATCCTTCCTTATTTAGAATTAGCTGTTAGAGCTATCTGTTTATAAAGCTATTCTCATATTTTAATTTATGAATCAATTCAAAGTCATATAATACAATAACTTATCAATTCAATCTCTTAATTCTTTCAACTAACACTTGTTTATGCTTAGAAAATAACAATTGGAGTTTTTATGTATAGTTGCTTAGTAAATTAACATTAAGGCTTCAAATATTCTTTATATAGTCAATATATCCAGAACATAAGCAGTTAACTTAATAAAGTATTGATGTTAACTACATGCATGTTTCTGAAATAAGTAGGATACATGAGTTATTGACACTTATATAAGTTACTTGTGTTGTCATAAAAAGCTATGTTCATGTAAAAGTCACTATTTGAAGTGTGGGATAGGCAAATATATATGTTTTGTCTTGATATGTAACATCATTTTTTTTATTAATAATTCACAGAGGAAGATAATAAACCAACATTATAAATTTCATATACATATTATAACATATCATTAACGCCCACAACATAGAACCAGTGTTACATTTTCAGAAGACATTAATACCTTATATACAGACATCAGAGTTAGGGCGTGTCAAACATAACATATCATAACAAATACTTCTCACGTTCCCAAGCATGCAAAACATCTCAACCTGAAGGGGAGAAGATGTAGAGGATTAGTACGTAGTTAAGTGAATGAAACAAACTAATAAATACAGTACATAGCAACAAGTTCTACTATTTCAATATGACCAACGGCTTGTATGGGCTACAAGCGCTAGCTGATCGGGCTAGAGCTTACCGATAGTTCGTGTTACTGAATCAACAGTATAGTCTTCCAGACGCAACACATACGTCATTCTGTACTATACTACACAAACAATAATCGTTCAACTCGACCTAACAAATCAAGGTTGACCCCTTAAGTCTAACCCAACAAATCAAGGTGAACTCCTACCGATTTAACACTTTGTGCACATAACGACATACATCAACACAATGTGATCAATAATTGTATAATCATGGCATAATACTCGTACAGTAACAATAGTAGCGCAACCTACTACTCTATACTAATATCCAAAAGGATAGTTCCACTCACTGATTACCAGTAAAACTCAGTGGTCTTAAATTACTAAATCTTCACCTTCAATTTATCACCTGAGCATTGTTGTAAATCTCCTTATATCTCTCCCGAGATCTCTTTTTTGGAAGGCAGCCAAGAGGATATGTTCATCTCCCGAGATTTCTCGGTCAACGGGTTCAAACTTCATTGAAGCCACGATTTCACATATTTTCTTGCCAATTTCTCGAATTTTCTTATAAAATCTCGTAATTTCTAGAATTTTCTCACTAATTTTTTAGAATTTTCTTGTAAAATCTCGTAAAAACATATATAAATATACATATATTTAGTTACATATATATATTTTTATTAAAAAAACTATAAAGTCAACGTAAGTAAACATCTAAGATCTCCCCGAAATTATTCCGAGATGCCGAGATCTCCCAAAAAATGTACAAACGAGATCTCCCCGAGATCCGAATTCTCCAACCTTGCACCTGAGAACATCATATACAGAGTTAGTTTATTTTTCCAAATCATGTTATATCACTAAAACAGTTTAAAATATTCAAACACATCATATGGGCCAATATTGCACATAATCCATTCACAGAACAAGGTCATTCGCGCATTGACATCTGGTGCGTGTGAGTAACCCGAAACGTGTATCTAAACCATCATTTAATTAGTACAGTATGTTCTACCTATTTATGTGTGCGAAAGAGTCACCAAATGCGTGTATGAACCTCTAATCGCGCGATTGGGGCTTCGCTCGCGTGCTGAAATTCTCACCCGTGCGGCTGAGATCTCACCTTTGCGGTTGATATCTCACCCTTGCGGTTGAGATCTCACCAGCGTGACTTATATTTCACCGTTGGGGATGAGATCTCACTCTTGCGGCTAAAATCTCACCCTTGCAGCTGAGATCTCACCTGTGTTGCTGAGATCTCACCCGTGTGAGAGCTGAAGAACATCAACAACACACTGTTTTTGGGTTAACTCCCAAAATCACAAATCTAACATGTTGTAGTTAATCCAATGGTACATAAACATGATATAACAAGTATGTAGTCTACTTCAACATCTAACAAACACAAATAATACTTTAGATACAAGATTTTGGTCAAAACCATTTTGTTAACAAAACTTAAAATAACTAAAGATTAACCACTTATTTACCAATGAAATCAACAAATTTTTACCTTACAAGATTACTGATTATAGAGAACGATTTTTTAATTTGATTGCATGAGAATAACTTGAATCAAAGTTAGGGTTTGTAAGGTTTAAGGGTGTGTTTGGTTTTATGCGTGTGTATAAATTCTTTCTGAAAAGAGAAAAGAGATAGAATACTAAGCATATATATCCAATATAGGTTTTTTCAGAGGGAGGAAACCTCTCCTATGCGTACACGGGAATTTACCAGTTATCAAATAAACAAATATGTTCTATGACCCTAGTCACAAATTGAATTAAGCTAAGCAATCAATAATTAATAAACAGTTAATTATTAAATCACTAACACTAATCATTAACATTAAATTAATGGAAAAAATTCATTTACTACTAGGCCCACTTCGAGGGTGTTACAAATCAACCCCATTAAGAAGATTCCCCCTAGAAATCTCGTCTTGGTCAGAAAAATAAGGTTATTTGGTTCTCATCACAACTTCTATTTCCTAAGTCGAGTTTAATCCCAACAACATTATCTACATACCAACATCAAAATTCAGTTCCATCAAAGTTGGGTGACATTTCTGTCCAACAACTCAATAGATTCATTCACTAAGTTCATTAGTTTAATGACGAGTCGTACACGTGTATCAAATTCTTCCGAAGCTCAAAACCAAACACGAATCTCAGTTATAAACAAATGATAACAAAATCTAATGATGAAAAGCAATCTCATTCAGATACATCTAAACTATATTTACGAAGAAAAGTCTTTTCACTGATCATTAGAAATCACGTACTCACATTCGTTCTGTTTGTGACGACCCGAAAATTTCGACTTATTTTAAATCAAATTCTATAAATTATTTCATAAATTCCGACACGATAAGCAAAGTCTGTAATGTTGAGTCTCAAAATTTTTGAACTATTCAATTACCTTCCGACTATTTCAGACGATTCACGAACAGCTATTTGTAAATAAACATGTATATATATATATATATATATATATATATATATATATATATATATATATATATATACACACAATAAGTTGGAATATTAACTGTTAGAATTAAATATATAAATAACTTGCATTAAAATAAAACGTGTTTATGTATATTGAATATATATATATATATATATATATATATATATATATATATATATATATATATATATATATATATATATATATATATATATATATATATATATATATATATATATATATATAGGTTTCAAATTATTTAGTAAACGATAGTAACATTCGTTTACTGATTCGATTGATATTTAAATAAGTTAATCTGAACTTATGAGGAGTTAAAAATAAACGTTGGTGCATAAATGAATTATATAAATTTTAAGTTTTAAAATGTAAACGTTATGTGATATAATAATTTCTATTATTTAAACGATTTTAAAATATATATAATGAACTTTGAATATAATTAGTTTTGAAAAACTGAAGGTTATATTATTAAATAAATATTTCAATTATATAATGTTTGAAATATAATGTTTGAAAATATTAACTTAGATATAAAACGTTTCGATTATATTTATTTTCTTGTAATAAAGTGAAACATCCCAACCCGTATTCCATACGATAATTTTTTTTTATATAATACACATTTACGCGCCAATTAAATATGTAAACCATTTCACAAGTTCCATTTAAACGTACATCAATTTAAATGTTTACAAAAGGCACGAAGGCCATTAATTAAGTTTAATACAAGTTTGACCCACTACAATGATAGTTTATAATCCAAACAACACTCGAGCATGGTTTGGGGCTAAACTACCCCAAAACATTTGGCCAACTTCAAAAAGGTAACACCAAAAGCACCCCCCCCCCCCCGACAACATAAGCGGGAGACCACTAATCCAAACGTATGCCCTTACCCTTGTCCAAGCTGGAACCTATAAAATGGTAAACAACGAGAGGGTAAAAAAGGCTTAGTGAGTGCAACAATTATACATACATATATATAACCTACTTACTTGCAAACACTTACCAAATCCGCATACATGCTAGTTACATAATTAGCATACCTTTCCCATGTATAACGCTAAGTATCACGATAACAAGGCTAGTATAACAATAGCATATAACACAACAATACAATATGCTAAAACATAAGTATAACGATGATGTTCACAACATCCATAGTACTCAAGATCTCAAGGCTAGCCCAACGAATGGTATCGTCAACATCGAACTTAAATCCCATTCGCCTATATTAATGTGGTATCGTCAACACCGAACTTTAAACCCACATATGAGGTATCGTCAACAACGAACTTTAAACCCTCATCAACGTCACTATAATAATCGTATGGCATCGTCAACATCGAACTTAAAGTCCATACGTATGAGGTATCGTCAACAACGAACTTTAAACCCTCATCCACAACATAATATACTCTAGGGTATGGTATCGTCAACATCGAACTTTAACCCATACCCCACAAGAAAATAAATCATATACATGCATATATAATTATTCCACTCACCTTAACACTTTGGTGGTGATTTAAATGCTTCCGTACACTTCGAGCAAAGTACCTAATACATAGGTACACATTCAATACACAACTAATGGCTTTTACCACATTACTTATACTTTGAGCATTTAATGACCCATTAGCATTTATTAGCTCACTTACAACCAACACCGCCCATAAATGGCCAAGACTCATGTTAAATCACTAAAGCTAGTGATTTAAGTCTATTAACATTAACTAGCACAACCTAGGGTAATTCATACCCATATCACCCAAACTAGGTCAACATTACCCATTTTGACTCATTTTAACACTTTGACTCACAAACTAGTCATACTTAGTTCATTAACTATTTTCATCATCATTAACAAGTGTATTAGTGACAAAGAACCCATTTAACACTTTCAACTTCAAATCTTAAGTCCAAACCCTAGATTATAGTTACTTAGGGTTTCCTTTCATCAACACAACCCAAGTTCACCCATTTTAACCCCAAATGGGTCACATAAGTTCCAAATGAACCAAAACCCTAGCATAACTAATTAAAACTTGAAACATAGAGTTAGAACTTACCAAGACTATCTTCTTGTAGCTAACAACAAAGAGAACAACTTTAATTCTTGCTCCTGGGTTTGATTCACAAATCTTCACCTTCAAATCTCAAGATTAAACTAAGTGGGTTTTGTGTTTTGGGAGAGAAATTGGAAAGAAAAGAGAAAAGGAAATGAAATAAATGGATAAGTGGTTGTGATTTAATGCTCCAATCTGATCTATACGCAAAAAGACCAAATTACCCCTAAAACCCTTTTAAATAGAGTAGAAATCGGAGTCAGAACAGCAGAGATGCCGCGGCACGGCCCATTTGACGCGGCGCGGCGTATCGAAGGAAAAACGACCCCTGTTAACTTGACTTCTGATCTGGAATTGCTTTATGTGTCGCGGCGCGGCCCAGTTTGTCGCGGCGCGGCATTAGCCGTCACCTGGACACCTCGACAACCTTAAACAAAATTTGATTTTATTTAATTCGTACACTTAAATCCCGCTTCCTATATTCGCCTAACCTTCAACAATGGTCTCACAAGACTTAACGCTATCAAAACCCATGTATAAACTTGTATATGCACCCATTATCAAGTATATATATATATATATATATATATATACACGCATAATCTAGCGAGTTACAAACGTACAATGATTAAGTATGTACCTTTCAATATGTACGGGAAAACGGGATGTTACAACTCTCCCCCACTTGAATCGAAGCGCGTCCTCGCGATCCAAGCCGCATGACAAGCCGGAAGATAAATCAACACAAACTCTTCGGGCTCCCAAGTAAACTCGGAACCCTTACTACGACGCCATTGAACTTTAAAAGTCCTAACCTCTTTATGTCTCAACCTTTTGACCTTCTCATCAAGTATGGCAATCGGTTCCTCGATATATTCTAACTTATTGTTTAGCTCGATCTCGTCTAATGGCACCCAAGATGAATCATCCGCAAGACACTTACGGAGATGGGAAACATGAAATGTATTATGGATCCCCGCAAGCTCTTCGGGTAATTCCAAACGATACGCGACTTCACCAACACGAGCTAAAACCTTAAATGGTCCAATAAACTGAGGAGCTAACTTTCCTCATTTTCGGAATCGAATAATACCTTTCCAAGGCGAAACCTTAAGCATCACCATGTCACCTTCTTGAACTTTGATCGTTCGTCTACGTTTGTCGGCATACGACTTTTGCCTATCTTGAGCCTTCTTCAAGTGCTCTCGAATCATATCAATCTTACTATTCGTCTCTAAAACCAAATCGGTACTCCTGATTTCCTTTTGTCCCACTTCACCCCAACAAATCGGGGTTCGACATCTACGCCCATAAAGCATCTCATATGGCGGCATCCCGATACTAGTATGATAACTATTATTGTACGAGAATTCCACCAAAGGCAAATGCTCGTCCCAACTACCACCAAAATCGATAATACATGCCCGTAACATATCCTCCAAAGTTTTATTTGTACGTTCAGTTTGACCGTCCATTTGAGGATGATAGGCCGTGCTCAACTTCAATTGTGTACCCATATCCTCATGAAACTTTTCCCAAAATCGAGATGTAAAACGAGTATCTCGATCCGAAACAATCGATATAGGAACACCGTATCGAGAGATGACTTCCTTGATAAACAACTTAGCCAAGGTCTCCGACGATATCACTTCCTTAATGGGAAGAAACAAAGCACTCTTCGTCAGTCGATCAACTATAACCCAAATCGAATCAAACTGGGTTCTCGCAGTTTTAGGTAACTTTGTGATGAAATCCATGGTAATGTGCTCCCATTTCCATTTCAGGATTTCTAACGGTTGTAACTTACCATACGGCTTTTGGTGCTCGGCTTTAACTTGCAAACACGTGACGCATTGCTCAACATACTTCACAACATCACGTTTCATGCCCGGCCACCAATAATCTTTCCTTAAATCAAGATACATTTTCGTTGCGCCTGGATGAATGGAATACTTTGACTTATATGCTTCATCAAGTAGCACTTGTCGATAATCTCCCATCTTAGGCACCCACACTCTTCCTTGAAAAGACAACAAACCCCGCGAGCCCATAGTAATTGAAATGTCCCGTTCATATTGATTATAAACGTTCCATATTAATTGATTTCGTTGCGAGGTTTTGACCTCTATATGAGACGTTTTTCAAAGACTGCATTCATTTTTAAAACAACCATAACCTTTATTTTATCAATAAAGGTTTCAAAAGCATTACGTAGATTATCAAATAATGATAATCTAAAATATACTGTTTACACACGACCATTACATAATGGTTTACAATAGAAATATATTACATCCACATATGTTTCTTGAATGCAGTTTTTACATAATATCATACAAACATGGACTCCAAATCTTGTCCTTATTTTAGTATGCAACAGTGGAAGCTCTTAATATTCACCTGAGAATAAACATGCTTTAAATGTCAACAAAAATGTTGGTGAGTTATAGGTTTAACCTATATATATCAAATCGTAACAATAGACCACAAGATTTTATATTTCAATATACATCCCATACAATGAGATAAAAATCATTCATATGGTGAACACCTGGTAACCGACATTAACAAGATACATATATAAGAATATCCCCATCATTCCGGGACACACTTCGGATATGATATAAATTTCGAAGTACTAAAGCATCCGGTACTTTGGATGGGGTTTGTTAGGCCCAATAGATCTATCTTTAGGATTCGCGTCAATTAGGGTGTCTGTTCCCTAATTCTTAGATTACCAGACTTAATAAAAAGGGGCATATTCGATTTCGATAATTCAACCATAGAATGTAGTTTCACGTACTTGTGTCTATTTTGTAAATTATTTATAAAACCTGCATGTATTCTCATCCCAAAAATATTAGATTTTAAAAGTGGGATTATAACTCACTTTCACAGATTTTTACTTCGTCGGGAAGTAAGACTTGGCCACTGGTCGATTCACGAACCTATAACAAATATGTACATATATATCAAAGTATATTCAAAATATATTTACAACACTTTTAATACATTTTGATGTTTTAAGTTCATTAAGTCAGCTGTCCTCGTTAATAACCTACAACTAGTTGTCCAACGTTAGATGTACAGAAAAAAAATTGATATATATTATCTTGAATCAATCCACGACCCAGTGTATACATGTCTCGGGCTAGATCACAACTCAAAGTATATATATTTTTGGAATCAACCTCAACCCTGTATAGCTAACTCCCACATTACTGCATATAGAGTGTCTATGGTTGTTCCAAATAATATATACACATGGGTCGATATGATATGTCAAAACATTTGCATACGTGTCTATGGTATCCCAAGATTACATAATATATTATAATACATGTATAATACAATATAAGTTAGCTAGAATATGATTAATATAGATTTGTTACCAATTTTCACGTTGCTACAACAAGAAAAATTATCCAATCTTGTTTTACCCATAACTTCTTCATTTTAAATCCGTTTTGAGTGAATCAAATTGCTATGCTTTCATATTGAACTCTATTTTATGAATCTAAACAGAAAAAGTGTAGATTTATAGTCGGAAATATAAGTTACAAGTCGTTTTTGTAAAGGTAGTCATTTCAGTCGAAAGAACGACGTCTAGATGACTATTTTAGAAAACATACTTCCACTTTGAGTTTAACC
This sequence comes from Rutidosis leptorrhynchoides, assembly GCF_046630445.1. Lineage (NCBI taxonomy): Eukaryota > Viridiplantae > Streptophyta > Magnoliopsida > Asterales > Asteraceae > Rutidosis > Rutidosis leptorrhynchoides. Next base: position 606,836,957 of record NC_092335.1, read on the forward strand.
ATGATTTTTGGATATAGTTTCATGTTCATAAGAAAAATCATTTTCCCAGAAGAACAACTTTTAAATCAAAGTTTATCATAGTTTTTAATTAAGTAACCCAAAACAGCCCGCGGTGTTACTACGACGGCGTATGTCCGGTTTTACAGTGTTCTTCGTGTTTCCAGGTTTTAAATCATTAAGTTAGCATATTATATAGATATAGAACATGTGTTTAGTTGATTTTAAAAGTCAAGTTAGAAGGATTAACTTTTGTTTGCGAACAAGTTTAGAATTAACTAAACTATGTTCTAGTGATTACAAGTTTAAACCTTCGAATAAGATAGCTTTATATGTATGAATCGAATGATGTTATGAACATCATTACTACCTCAAGTTTTCTGGATAAAGCTACTGGAAATGAGAAAAATGGATCTAGCTTCAAAGGATCCCTGGATGGCTTGAAAGTTCTTGAAGCAGAATCATGACACGAAAACAAGTTCAAGTAAGATTTCCACTCGAAATAAGATTGTTATAGTTATAGAAATTGAATCAAAGTTTGAATATGAGTATTACCTTGTATTAGAAAGATATCTTACTGTAAATAATAAAGATTTCTTGAGGTTGGATGATCACTCTACAAGATTGGAAGTAAGCTAGCAAACTTGGAAGTATTCTTGATTTTATGAAACTAGAACTTGTAAAATTTATGAAGAACACTTAGAACTTGAAGATAGAACTTGAGAGAGATTAATTAGATGAAGAAAATTGAAGAATTAAAGTGTTTGTAGGTGTTTTTGGTCGTTGGTATATGGATTAGATATAAAGGATGTGTAATTTTGTTTACATGTAAATAAGTCATGAATGATTACTCATATTTTTGTAATTTTATGAGATATTTCATGCTAGTTGCCAAATGATGGTTCCCACATGTGTTAGGTGACTCAAATGGGCTGCTAAAAGATGATCATTGGAGTGTATATACCAATAGTACATACATCTAAAAGCTGTGTATTGTACGAGTACGAATACGGGTGCATACAAGTAGAATTGTTGATGAAACTGAACGAGGATGTAATTGTAAGCATTTTTGTTAAGTAGAAGTATTTTGATAAGTGTCTTGAAGTCTTTGAAAAGTTTATGAATACATATTAAAACACTACATGTATATACATTTTAACTGAGTCGTTAAGTCATCGTTAGTCGTTACATGTAAGTGTTGTTTTGAAACCTTTAGGTTAACGATCTTGTTAAATGTTGTTAACCCATTGTTTATTAAATCAAATGAGATGTTAAATTATTACATTATCATGATATCATGATGTATTAATATATCTTAATATGATATATATACATTAAATGTCGTTACAACGATAATCGTTACATATATGTCTCGTTTCAAAATCATTAAGTTAGTAGTCTTGTTTTTACATATGTAGTTCATTGTTAATATACTTAATGATATGTTTACTTATCATAATATCATATTAACTATATATATATATATATATATATATATATATATATATATATATATATATATATATATATATATATCCATATATATGTCATCATATAGTTTTTACAAGTTTTAACGTTCGTGAATCGCCGGTCAACTTGGGTGGTCAATTGTCTATATGAAACCTATTTCAATTAATCAAGTCTTAACAAGTTTGATTGCTTAACATGTTGGAAACATTTAATCATGTAAATATCAATTTCATTTAATATATAAAAACATGGAAAAGTTCGGGTCAGTACAGTACCTACCCGTTAAATAAATTTCGTCCCGAAATTTTAAGCTGTTGAAAGTGTTGACGAATCTTCTGGAAATAGATGCGGGTATTTCTTCTTCATCTAATCTTCATGCTCCCAGGTGAACTCGGGTCCTCTACAAGCATTCCATCGAACCTTAACAATCGGTATCTTGTTTTGTTTAAGTCTCTTAACCTCACGATCCATTATTTCGACGGGTTCTTCAATGAATTGAAGGTTTTCATTGATTTGGATTTCATCCAACGGAATAGTGAGATCTTCTTTAGCAAAACATTTCTTTAAATTCGAGACGTGGAAAGTGTTATGTACATTCGTAAGTTGTTGAGGTAACTCAAGTCGGTAAGCTACTGGTCCGACACGATCAATAATCTTGAATGGTCCAATATACCTTGGATTTAATTTTCCCCGTTTACCAAATCGAACAACACCTTTCCAAGGTGCAACCTTAAGCATGACCATTTCTCTAATTTCAAATTCTATGTCTTTTCTTTTAATGTCGTCGTAGCTCTTTTGTCGACTTTGGGCGGTTTTCAACCGTTGTTGAATTTGGATGATCTTCTCGGTAGTTTCTTGTATTATCTCCGGACCCGTAATCTGTCTATCCCCCACTTCACTCTAACAAATCAGAGACCTGTACTTTCTACCATAAAGTGTTTCAAATGGCGCCATCTCAATGCTTGAATGATAGCTGTTGTTGTAGGAAAATTCTGCTAACGGTAGATGTCGATCCCAACTGTTTCCGAAATCAATAACACATGCTCGTAGCATGTCTTCAAGTGTTTGTATCGTCCTTTCGCTCTGCCCATCAGTTTGTAGATGATAGGCAGTACTCATGTCTAGACGAGTTCCTAATGCTTGCTGTAATGTCTACCAGAATTTTGAAATAAATCTGCCATCCCTATCAGAGATAATAGAGATTGGTATTCCATGTCTGGAGACGACTTCCTTCAAATACAGTCGTGCTAACTTCTCCATCTTGTCATCTTCTCTTATTGGCAGAAAGTGTGCTGACTTGGTGAGACAATCAACTATTACCCAAATAGTATCATAACCACTTGCAGTCCTTGGCAATTTAGTAATGAAATCCATGGTAATGTTTTCCCATTTCCATTCCGGGATTTCAGGTTGTTGTAGTAGACCTGATGGTTTCTGATGTTTAGCTTTGACCTTAGAACACGTCAAACATTCTCCTACATATTTAGCAATATCGGCTTTCATACCTGGCCACCAAAAATGTTTCTTAAGATCCTTGTACATCTTCCCCGTTCCAGGATGTATTGAGTATCTGGTTTTATGAGCTTCTCTAAGTACCATTTCTCTCATATCTCTAAATTTTGGTACCCAAATTCTTTCAGCCCTATACCGGGTTCCGTCTTCCCGAATATTAAGATGCTTCTCCGATCCTTTGGGTATTTCATCCTTTAAATTTCCCTCTTTTAAAACTCCTTGTTGCGCCTCCTTTATTTGAGTAGTAAGGTTCGTGTGAATCATTATATTCATAGATTTTACTCGAATGGGTTCTCTGTCCTTTCTGCTCAAGGTGTCGGCTACCACATTTTCCTTCCCTGGGTGGTAACGAATCTCAAAGTCGTAATCATTCAACAATTCAATCCACCTACGCTGCCTCATATTCAGTTATTTCTGATTAAATATGTGTTGAAGACTTTTGTGGTCGGTATATATAATACTTTTGACCCCATATAAGTAGTGCCTCCAAGTCTTTAATGCAAAAACAACCGCGCCTAATTCCAAATCATGCGTCGTATAATTTTGCTCGTGAATCTTCAATTGTCTAGACGCATAAGCAATCACCTTCGTCCGTTGCATTAATACACAACCGAGACCTTGCTTTGATGCATCACAATAAATCACAAAATCATCATTCCCTTCAGGCAATGATAATATAGGTGCCGTAGTTAGCTTTTTCTTCAATAATTGAAACGCCTTCTCTTATTCATCCTTCCATTCAAATTTCTTCCCTTTATGCGTTAATGCAGTCAAGGGTTTTGCTATTTTGGAGAAATCTTGGATGAATCTTCTGTAGTAACCAGCCAATCCTAAAAATTGACGTATATGCTTCGGAGTTTTTGGGGTTTCCCACTTTTCAACGGTTTTGATCTTTGCCGGGTCTACCTGGATACCTTCTTTGTTCACTATGTGACCGAGGAATTGAACTTCTTCCAACCAAAATGCACACTTTGAAAACTTAGCGTACAGTTTTTCTTTCCTCAATACTTCTAGCACTTTTCTCAAATGTTCTTCGTGCTCTTGATCATTCTTTGAGTAAATAAGTATGTCATCGATGAAAACAATGACAAACTTGTCAAGATATGGCCCACACACTCGGTTCATAAGGTCCATGAACACAGCTGGTGTGTTAGTCAATCCAAACGGCATAACCATAAACTCGTAATGACCATAACGCGTCCTAAAAGCAGATTTTTGAATATCATCCTCCTTTACTCGCATTTGATGATATCCAGAACGTAAATCGATCTTCGAATAAACCGTCGAGCCTTGTAGTTGATCAAATAAGTCGTTAATTTTCGGCAGTGGATAACGGTTTTTGATGGTAAGTTTGTTCAACTCTCTGTAGTCAATACACAACCTAAATGTACCATCCTTCTTCTTGATAAACAAAACAGGAGCTCCCCATGGTGATGTGCTTGGTCGAATGAAACCACGTTCTAATAGTTCTTGCAGTTGGCTTTGCAGTTCTTTCATCTCGCTGGGTGCGAGTCTATAAGGAGCACGAGCTATCGGTGCAGCTCCTGGTACAAGATCTATTTGAAATTCAACAGATCGATGTGGAGGTAGTCCCGGTAATTCTTTCGAAAATACATCGGGAAATTCTTTTGCGACGGGAACATCATTGATGCTCTTTTCTTCAGTTTGTACTTTCTCGACGTGTGCTAGAACAGCATAGCAACCTTTTCTTATTAGTTTTTGTGCCTTCAAATTACTAATAAGATGTAGCTTCGTGTTGCCCTTTTCTCCGTACACCATTAAGGGTTCTCTTTCTTCTCGTACAATGCGAATTGCATTTTTATAATATACGATCTCTGCTTTCACCTTCTTCAGCCTGTCCATGCCAACTATTACATCAAAACTCCCTAACTCTACGGGTATCAAATCAATCTTAAATATTTCGTTACCCAGTTTAATTTCTCGATTCCGGCATATATAATCTGCTGAAATTAATTTACCGTTTGATAATTCGAGTAAAAATTTACTATCCAACGGCGTCAATGGACAACTTAATTTAGCACAAAAATCTCTACTCATATAGCTTCTATCCGCACCCGAATCAAATAAAACGTAAGCAGATTTATTGTCAATAAGAAACGTACCCGTAACAAGCTCCGAGTCTTCCTGTACCTCTGCCGCATTAATATTGAAAACTCTTCCACGGCCTTGTACATTCGTGTTCTCCTGGTTCGGGCAATTTCTAATAATGTGGCCCGGTTTTCCACATTTATAACAAACTACATTGGCATAACTTGCTCCGACACTACTTGCTCCGCCATTACTCGTTCCGACACCATTTGTTCCTTTCGTTCTATTAACCCCTGGTCCGTGGACCTCACACTTCGCCGCACTATGACCATTTCTTTTACACTTGTTGCAAAATTTGGTGCAGAACCCCGAGTGATAATTTTCACACCTTTGGCATAGCTGCTTCTGACTGTTGTTGTTGTTGTTGTTGTGATTGTTATTGTTGTTGGGATGATTGTTGTAGTTGCTGTTTTTGTTGTTGTTGTTGTTGTTGGGCCGTTTGTTGTAGTTGCGATTGATGTTGCGATTGTTGGGATAGTTGTTGCGATTATTGTTGTAATTGCTGTTGTTGTTGTATTGGTGATTCTTATCACCGTTTTACTCCTACTTTCTTTTGACTTGCTTCACATTGGCCTCTTCAGCCGCCTGTTCTTTAATTCTTTCCTCAATCTGGTTCACTAGTTTGTGAGCCATTCTACATGCCTGTTGTATGGAGGCGGGCTCGTGTGAACTTATATCTTCTTGGATTCTTTCCGGTAATCCTTTCACAAACGCTTCGATTTTCTCTTCCTCATCTTCGAACGCTCTCGGACACAATAGGCACAATTATGTGAATCATCTTTCGTACGTGGTAATATCAAATCCTTGGGTTCGTAACCCTCTAAGTTCTGTCTTGAGCTTATTGACCTCGGTTCTGGGACGATACTTCTCGTTCATCAAGTGCTTGAATGCTGACCACGGTAGTGCGTAAGCATCATCTTGTCCCACTTGCTCTAGATATTTATTCCACCATGTTAACGAAGTACCTGTGAAGGTATGCGTAGCGTACTTCACTTTGTCCTCTTCCGTACACTTACTTATGGCAAACACCGATTCGACTTTCTCGGTCCACCGTTTCAATTCGATCGGTCCTTCGGTTCCATCAAATTCTAAAGGTTTGCAGGCAGTGAATTCTTTGTAGGTGCATCCTACACGATTTCTTGCGTCGTTAGCTGCATTGCTAGATTCGGAGTTATTGTTGGTATGTAGCGCAGCCTGTACTGCGGCTATGTTTGAAGCAAGAAAGGCACGAAATTCCTCTTCGCTCATATTCAAGGTGTGTCGAGTAGTCGGTGCCATTTCCTTCAAAATAGTCAAATGAAACGAGTTAATTATATAGAATATCAAGAGTAGTCAATAGTATTTCGTAGCGTAATATGAACTTATTTATAAAAGCTCTTTCTTCATATTAGCGTTTTATACTCTTTAATTCGGGTAGTACCTACCCGTTAAGTTCATACTTAGTAGCTAACATACCTTTTCAACTACTACAATTCTATATGAAAAACTAATCAAAAAAAATAAATATCATATTCAAACCTTTATACAATAACTTGCAAACTTACAATACCGCTTTTTTTTACATATAGCATGAAATATAGCACATAAAACTTTGATACAAAGTAGTTACGAAGATAATTCTAGTTAATAAATAAGGCGTTCAGCAAAGGTAATAAAGACACGTAATTCATACGTCCAGAAACAAGTCATGCATTCTGGTTTTACTAATACCACTTCCCATCCTTGGTTTTGTGGAACATAACCGTTGTGACCGTAGGTAAGACAATGTGTTGTAACGTCGTCAAAAGGATGAAGGTTACGTAATGACCAACAGTCTCGTAATAACCTAAAAACCTCATTTCTTACCCCAATTACCGACTCCGTCACTTGTGGGAACGTTTTGTTTAATAGTTGTAGCCCGATGTTCTTGTTTTCACTTTGGTGAGAAGCGAACATTACTAACCCGTAAGCATAACATGCTTCTTTATGTTGCATGTTAGCCGCTTTTTCTAAATCACGAAGTCCTATATTCGGATATATTGAGTCAAAATAATTTCTTAACCCGTTGCGTAAAATAGCATTTGGGTTCCCCGCAATATATGCGTCAAAGTAAACACATCGTAACTTATGGATTTCCCAATGTGATATCCCCCATCTTTCGAACGAAAGCCTTTTATAAATCAAGGCATTCTTGCAACGTTCTTCGAATGTCTTACAAACTGATCTCGCCTTAAATAGTTGTGCCGAGGAATTCTGACCGACTCTAGACAAGATTTCATCAATCATGTCTCCGGGTAAGTCTCTTAAAATATTGGGTTGTCTATCCATTTTGTGTTTTTATACTGTAAAATAGACAAGAGTTAGATTCATAAAAAAATACTTATTAATACAAGCAATTTTTACATATATCATAAAGCATAAGCACACTATATTACATATATTACACCACACGAATACAACTATCTTATTCCAACTCGCTCGTTTCTTCTTCTTCAGTTTTGGTTCGTTTTGCCAAGTTTCTAGGGATATATGATGTTCCCCTAATACGAGCCGTCGTTTTCCACATTGGTTTAGAAAAACCTGGTGGTTTAGAGGTTCCCGGGTTATTGTCACAACTTAAGAAATACGGGTGTTGATGATACATATAAAGTTCATCGTGTTTGAAATCAAATTTCTCTATTTTTATGCCCTTTCCCTTATTGTTCTCTTTTGCCTTATTAAATTGTGTTGGGGTAATTTCTATAACATCATCGGAATCCTTGTCGGGATTCGATTCATCGGAGAATTGGTAATCCTCCCAATACTTTGCTTCCTTGGCGGAAACACCATTGACCATAATTAACTTTGGTCGGTTGGTTGAGGATTTTCTTCTACTTAACCGTTTTATTATTTCCCCCACTGGTTCTTTTTCTTTTTCAGGTTCCGATTCTTCTTCCGGTTCCGATTCTTCTTCCGGTTCCGACTCTTCTTCCGGTTCCTCTTCGGGAACTTGTGAATCAGTCCACGAATCATTCCAATTTACATTTGACTCTTCATTATTATTAGGTGAGTCAATGGGACTTGTTCTAGAGGTAGACATCTATCACATAATATCAAACACGTTAAGAGATTAATATATCACATAATATTCACATGTTAAAAATATATAGTTTCCAACAAAAATGTTAAGCAATCATTTTTAAAGAAAACACGGTCGAAGTCCAGACTCACTAATGCATCTTAACAAACTCGATAAGACACACTAATGCAAATTTTCTGGTTCTCTAAGACCAACGCTCTGATACCAACTGAAATGTCCCGTTCATATTGATTATAAACGTTCCATATTAATTGATTTCGTTGCGAAGTTTTGACCTCTATATGAGATGTTTTTCAAAGACTGCATTCATTTTTAAAAGAACCATAACCTTTATTTTATCAATAAAGGTTTCAAAAGCATTACGTAGATTATCAAATAATGATAATCTAAAATATTCTGTTTACACACGACCATTACATAATGGTTTACAATAGAAATATATTACATCGACATATGTTTCTTGAATGTAGTTTTTACATAATATCATACAAACATGGACTCCAAATCTTATCCTTATTTTAGTATGCAACAGCGGAAGCTCTTAATATTCGCCTGAGAATAAACATGCTTTAAACGTCAACAAAAATGTTGGTGAGTTATAGGTTTAACCTATATATATCAAATCGTAACAATAGACCACAAGATTTCATATTTCAATATACATCCCATACATAGAGATAAAAATCATTCATATGGTGAACACCTGGTAACCGACATTAACAAGATGCATATATAAGAATATCCCCATCATTCCGGGACACCCTTCGGATATGATATAAATTTCGAAGTACTAAAGCATCCAGTACTTTGGATGGGGTTTGTTAGGCCCAATAGATCTATCTTTAGGATTCGCGTCAATTAGGGTGTCTGTTCCCTAATTCTTAGATTACCAGACTTAATAAAAAGGGGCATATTCGATTTTGATAATTCAACCATAGAATGTAGTTTCACGTACTTGTGTCTATTTTGTAAATCATTTATAAAACCTGCATGTATTCTCATCCCAAAAATATTAGATTTTAAAAGTGGGACTATAACTCACTTTCACAGATTTTTACTTCGTCGGGAAGTAAGACTTGGCCACTGGTCGATTCACGAACCTATAACAAATATGTACATATATATCAAAGTATATTCAAAATATATTTACAACACTTTTAATACATTTTGATGTTTTAAGTTTATTAAGTCAGCTGTCCTCGTTAGTAACCTACAACTAGTTGTCCAACGTTAGATGTACAGAAAAAATTTGATATATATATTATCTTGAAATAATCCACGACCCAGTGTATACACGTCTCAGGCTAGATCACAACTCAAAGTATATATATTTTTGGAATCAACCTCAACACTGTATAGCTAACTCTCACATTACTGCATATAGAGTGTCTATGGTTGTTCCAAATAATATATACACATGGGTCGATATGATATGTCAAAATATTTGCATACGTGTCTATGGTATCCCAAGATTACATAATATATTATAATACATGTATAATACAATATAAGTTAGCTAGGATATGATTAATATAGATTTGTTACCAATTTTCACGTTGCTACAACAAGAAAAATTATCCAATCTTGCTTTACCCATAACTTCTTCATTTTAAATCCGTTTTGAGTGAATCAAATTGCTATGGTTTCATATTGAACTCTATTTTATGAATCTAAACAGAAAAAGTGTAGGTTTATAGTCGGAAATATAAGTTACAAGTCATTTTTGTAAAGGTAGTCATTTCAGTCGAAAGAACGACGTCTAGATGACCATTTTAGAAAACATACTTCCACTTTGAGTTTAACCATGATTTTTGGATATAGTTTCATGTTCATAAGAAAAATCATTTTTCCAGAAGAACAACTTTTAAATCAAAGTTTATCATAGTTTTTAATTAAGTAACCCAAAACAGCCCGCGGTGTTACTACGACGGCGTATGTCCGATTTTACAGTGTTCTTCGTGTTTTCAGGTTTTAAATCATTAAGTTAGCATATCATATAGATATAGAACATGTGTTTAGTTTATTTTAAAAGTCAAGTTAGAAGGATTAACTTTTGTTTGCGAACAAGTTTAGAATTAACTAAACTATGTTCTAGTGATTACAAGTTTAAACCTTCGAATAAGATAGCTTTATATGTATGAATCGAATGATGTTATGAACATCATTGATAATGCTAAAAACAAACATATATTTCATAGCATTATTCCCCAAGAAAGACAATCTTTTAGTTGCAAATGTTCTATTTACAAGTGATATTCGTTTAAATATTAAAAGGTGAAGACAAAAGACAGACTCGACGAATTGAAGACGCCAACGACCAAAAAGCTCAAAAGTACAAAATACAATCAAAGAGGTTCCAATTATTGATAAGAAACGTCTCGAAATTACAAGAGTACATGATTCAAAACGCAAAGTACAAGATATTAAATTGTACGCAAGGACGTTCGAAAATCCGGAACCGTGACCAGAGTCAACTCTCAACGCTCGACGCAACGGACTAAAAATTACAAGTTAACTATGTATATAAATATAATATAATATGTAATTAATTATATAAATTATATATATATTATATTTATATAATAAACCGTCGGTAAACAAACAGCCAAAATGGAGTGAGCTGTAATTACAAACTCCGCGACTCGCGGAGTTTGAAGAGCAAAAAGGGCGCGAGTCGCGGAGCTCACCTGGACTCAATTCCCTATAAAAGAAAACGCAGTTTGATCGCAAAAACCATCCAAATAATTCAATCTCTCTCTATATATGTATACGTAAATATATTTATATTTATATTTTAATTTTAATTTTAATTATAATTCTAATAATAAGGGTATGTTAGCGAATGTTGTAAGGGTGTAAGTCGAAATTCTGTCCGTGTAACGCTACGCTATTTTTAATCATTGTAAGTTATGTTCAACCTTTTTAATTTAATGTCTCGTAGCTAAGTTATTATTATGCTTATTTAATCCGAAGTAATCATGATGTTGGGCTAATTACTAAAATTGGGTAATTGGGCTTTGTACCATAATTGGGGTTTGGATAAAAGAACGACACTTGTAGAAATTAGACTATGGGCTATTAATGGGTTTTATATTAACTAAACAATACCTTGTTAATTTAATATACAAACTTATAATTCGACGTATTTATATATAACCACATACGCTTGACTGGGTACGGTGGGCGGGATATCTATAAATACCAATAATTATTCATTTTACCGGACACGGAACTGGATTAATAGTTAATAGACTTGTTGAAACAGGGGTGAATTACATTCAAGGGTAATTGGTGTAATTGTTAACAAAGTAGTAAAACCTTGGTTTACACGCAGTCGATAACCTGGTGTATTCATTAAACAAAGTATTAAAACCTTGTTACAATTCGAATCCCCAATTAGTTGAAATATTTGACTTCGGGAATAAGAATAATTTGACGAAGGCTTTCGCTCTTTGTATTTATGACTGATGGACTATTATGGACAAATCCGTATGGACATATTAAATAATCCAGGACAAAGGACAATTAACCCATGGGCATAAACCTAAAATCAACACATCAAACATCATGATTACGGAAGTTTAAATAAGCATAATTCTTTTATTTCATATTTAATTTCCTTTATTTTATATTTAATTGCACTTCTAATTATCGCATTTTTATTGTTATTGTATTTAATTGCACTTTTAATTATCGTACTTTTTAATTATCGCAAGTTTATTTTATCGCACTTTTATTATTCGCAATTTCATTATCGTTATTTACTTTACGCTTTAAATTAAGTCTTGTATTTATTTATTATTTTACATTTGGTTTTAACTGCGACTAAAGTTTTAAAATCGACAAACCGGTCATTAAACGGTAAAAACTCCCCTTTATAATAATAATATTACTTATATATATATTTGTATTTTTATAAAAGTAAACTTATATAGCGTTAAGCTTTGTTTAAAGATTTTCCCTGTGGAACGAACCGGACTTACTAAAAACTACACTACTCTACGATTAGGTACACTGCCTATAGTGTTGTAGCAAGGTTTAGGTATATCCATTTTGTAAATAAATAATTAAAACTTGTGTAAAAATTGTATCATATTTAATAGTATTTCCTGCTAAAATTTAATAGTATTTTATACCCCTTAGCTTTAACCATCAAGTATTTTTGGCGCCGCTGCCGGGGAACAATCTAACTTAAAAGCCGGAAGTGCAACGCTAAATAAAAAAAAAAAAAAAAGGCGTCAAATTTTAATCAACCTGTCATTTGAATTTTGGAACCCCGCGACTCGCGGAGTTTGCAGCTTCGAATACCGCAACTCGCGGAGCCACCCTGACACCGACAGAAACCCTAATCAGCATTTATTACGGATAATTATTATTATTATTAATAAACCCTAATTAGTTTAATTATTATTATAATTAGTTTAAGTTTTTAAATTAAATTGTATTTTAAATTTTAATTAGTTTTATTATATATAAAAATTAATAGTTTTATAAAATAAATAATATAAAAATAATATTTTTATAAAAATTGTACTTTTTACAACTTTTTGTATATTTTTATATTTTGTCCCTTTTTAATTGTTTTAGCGTAATATTTGCATTTTTCGCTCGTATTTAGTTTAAGATATAGTTTTTGCCATAGTTATTTTTTTTTTACTTCTAGATTTTTAGGCTTTGTCGTAAAATCCCTTAAGTGCTTTTTCTTTAGACTAAGATTTAGGTGCTTTAGAATTTTGCGACGCCTTTTTAAGTTTTAGTACCTTTTTAAGTTATTGCCATTTGGGATATAGTTTTTCTTGTAAGCTTTAATATTTTTAGACACCTTTTACTATGTATCAATTATCATTCCAATTAGTAATCTCAATTTGCGATTATAATTTTAAGTTAGTGGTAGTAATAAGGTTGGGTTATTCTAGTGTTTTTAAGTTCTATAAGTTACTCTTTTTCTTTCTTATTTTTATTTTTCGATCTTTTTCCGACACGCTCTTTTTCTTTCTTATTTCTCGCTATTATAGTATTAGGACATAGATTTTTTTTTTATTATTCTACTTCTTATCTAAATTTCTTAAAATTACGAAAATTTATTTTATGTGGTTAAATTGATAGACATCAAAATTTTCTGGTTCGTAGTAATAGTTGGATTTGTACGTGGACCGGGTTATTGGAGCCAAACAGTCCTTAATTATATTGAGACCAAACGAATCCTGCCCCTCTGCTGCATATTTTGGCTATTCGAAACCTGGGCAAAATCAGAAAAGTCTATTGATTGGATAACTTATATAATTTTTCTTTCCTTTTTAAAAAACTAATAGGATATTCAGTGAATGCACCGAGCAAGACGTTCACCACCTTTTGTACGTTCACCACCTGTAACTAGATCAAGACATTTAGCAAATATTACCGCCGTTGATTTTTCTTTAGAATCGTCATCCAGTCAACCAAGTACTTCAGTTCAAATTTCCAATAATCCATTTTTTGAACCCGACCTCACAATTGAGAATCCGGAGAATATTCAGGGACGATTTATAGATCCTGAACCATTAAATTTTCCTCCGGAACCACCAATCATTCAAACAGAGATTGTTGAGGAATGAACCATTAAATCAGAATCCTCCAGTAATTCCGATTCAACAAATTCAATTATGGAGAATCTGGAACCTTTAAGTATGGAAGACCGAATGAGAGCTAAACGCACTGGCCAAGGTCACGCAATTACTCATCCTGACATTAATGTGCCAGATTATGAAATCAAAGGACAAATTCTACACATGGTGACTAATCAATGCCAATTTAGTGGTGCGCCGAAGGAAGATCCAAATGAACATCTTCGTACCTTTAATAGGATCTGCACACTATTTAAAATCCGAGAAGTGAAGGATGAACAGATATATCTCATGTTATTTCCCTGGACTTTAAAGGGAGAAGCGAAAGATTGGTTGGAATCGTTACCTGAAGGGGCGATTGATACATGGGACGTTTTAGTTGAAAAATTTCTTAAACAATTCTTTCCGGCATCTAAAGCCGTAAGACTTCAAGGAGAAATTGTTACGTTCACACAGAAGCCAAATGAAACTCTATATGAGGCGTGGACTAGATTTGGAAAGTTGTTGAGAGGATGTCCGCAACATGGTTTAGACACCTGTCAAATAGTACAAATATTCTACCAAGGATGCGACATCACTACAAGGAAAGACATAGATATAGCAGCTGGTGGTTCCATTATGAAGAAAACAGAAACTGATGCTTACAAAATTATTGATAACACTGCTTCCCACTCACATGAGCGGCACCAAGAAAAAGATATCGTTAGATCATCTAAAGCAGCTAGAGCCGATTCTAGCCATGACTTAGATTCCATTTCCGCAAAGATAGATGCTGTCGAGAGACGAATGGAAAAGATGACTAAGGATATTCACTCAATACGAATTAGTTGTGAGCAGTGTGGAGGACCACATTTGACAAAAGATTGTCTCAGTATTGAATTAACAATGGAACAAAGAGAGAATATTTCATACATAAACCAAAGGCCTGGAAATAATTATCAGAATAATTATCAACCGCCAAGACCGATCTACAATCAAAACCAGAATTATAACAGAAATATTCTATACAACAACCAACAAGGTCCTAGCAATCAACAAGTATCCAATAATACTTACAATCAGCAAAGACCTAATTTTCAAAACAAACCACCACAAACCGATGATAAAAAGCCGAATTTAGAAAATATGATGACAAAGCTAGTTGAAACTCAAACGTAGTTTTTCACATCTCAAAAACAAACTAATGAACAAAATGCTCAAGCATTTAGAAATCAACAAGCTTCTATTCAAAATCTGGAACAAGAAGTAAGTAACCTAGCAAGGTTAATAGGTGAAAGAAAATCGGGAAGTTTACCTAGTGATACAAATGCTAACCCCCGGAATGAAACAGCTAAAGCCATTACCACAAGAAGTGGTACAACACTTAAACCACCTGAAATACCTGTAACTTCTGATGAAGCTATTCCTACTCCACAAGAACCACAACCTGATCAAGATAAGGAAAAAGAACCGGTAGTTGAAAAGGTTAATGAAGATAACACAGTTAAGGCTAAACCTTATGTTAAACCATACCAACCACCACTTGCTTACCCGAGTAAAATGAAGAAAGAGAAACTTGAAGCCGAGCAATCCAAATTCTTGGATATGTTTAAACAGATAAATGTAAATCTTCCTTTCATTGATTTAATTTCAGGAATGCCTAGATATGCTAAATTCTTGAAAGATCTAATCTCAAATAGAAAGAAAATGGAAGAACTCTCGGCTGTTACTATCAATGCTAATTGTTCAGCAGTGCTGTTGAATAAGATACCAGAAAAACTATCTGATCCAGGAAGTTTCACAATTCCATGTTTTCTGGGTAGTCTTAGTTCAATAGAAGCATTAGCAGACTTAGGTGCTAGTATAAATCTAATGCCGTATTCACTATACGCTAAACTAGACCTTGGAGAATTGAAACTAACAAGAATAAGCATACAACTAGCCGATCGATCAATAAAATATCCTAGAGGGATAATGGAGAATATGCTAGTTAAAGTTGGTACTTTAGTATTTCCAGTAGATTTTGTTGTTCTGGACATGGAAGAAGATTCTCAAGTTCCTCTCATATTAGGAAGACCATTCTTAAACACGGCTAAAGCAATGATAGACGTGTTCGGTAAGAAATTGACCCTAAGTATAGAGGATGAGAGTGTTACCTTTTCAGTTGATAGAGCAATGCAACAACCACAATCTGCAGATGATACATGTTATTATATTCAAACTATAGATGCACATGCAGAATTATTAGAAGAATTTCCAGAATTACAAGGAACAGGAGAATGTTATTTAGGAGAAGGAACTGAACCAATTGATGAATCTGAAATGTTAGCTACACTTATAGCTAATGGATATGAACCAACAACAGAAGAAATTCAAATGCTAAAAGAAGAAGACAGATATCGATATAAATCATCGATAGAAGAACCTCCAAAATTAGAGCTAAAGCCACTTCCAAACCATTTGGAATACGCTTATTTACATGGTGAATCTGAATTACCTATAATAATATCGTCTTCTCTTACTGAAAATGAGAAATCACAACTCATTTCTGTGTTGAAAGCTCATAAACCAGCCATTGCATGGAAGATTCATGATATTAAAGGAATGAGTCCTTCGTATTGAACACATAAAATCCTTATGGAAGAAGGTCATAAAATGTATGTGCAATGCCAACGAAGACTAAATCCTAATATGCAAGATGTAGTTAAAAAAGAAATTATTAAACTACTAGATGCAGGTCTAATTTATCCAATTTCTGATAGTCCATGGGTAAGCCCAGTTCAATGCGTGCCTAAGAAGGGTGGCATGACTGTCATTACAAATGAGAAAAATGAGCTTATTCCTGCTAGGACTGTAACAGGATGGTGTGTGTGTATTGATTATTGAAAATTAAATGATGCCACCAGAAAAGATCACTTTCCCTTACCTTTCATTGATAAAATGTTGGAAAGATTAGCCGGAAATAGTTACTATTGTTTTCTTGATGGATTTTCCGGATATTTTCAAATTCCAATAGCACCCGACGATCAAGAGAAAACCACATTCACGTGCCCTTATGGTACTTTTGCTTACAAACGCATGTCATTTGGACTTTGCAACGCCCCTGCAACCTTTCAAAGGTGTATGATGGCGATTTTTCACGACATGATAGAAGAATGCATGGAAGTTTTCATGGATGACTTTTCAGTCTTCGGTGATACATTTGAATCATGTCTAGTTAATCTGGAACGAATGCTTATTAGATGCGAACAATCAAATCTAGTACTTAATTGGGAGAAATGCCATTTCATGGTTAAAGAAGGCATCGTTCTTGGACATAAAATCTCAAAAGAAGGAATTGAAGTGGATAGAGCTAAAGTAGATGTAATTGCTAAACTTCCACATCCCACAAATGTTAGAGGAGTTAGGAGTTTTCTAGGGCATGCCGGTTTTTACCGACGTTTCATAAAAGATTTTTCTAAAATTGCCACTCCTATGAATAAACTCCTAGAAAAGGATGCTCCATTCATCTTTTCAGATGAATGTATCAAATCTTTTAATATTCTTAAAGAGAAACTCACTAATGCGCCGATCATGATAACACCAAATTGGAATCTACCATTTGAACTAATGTGCGATGCAAGTGATTTTGCAATGGGAGCCGTTTTAGGACAAAGGATTGAAAAACGATTTCAACCTATATATTATGCTAGTAAGACGTTATAAGGAGCACAAACAAATTATACAACTACTGAAAAAGAACTCCTTGCTATTGTCTTTGCTTTTGACAAATTTCGTTCATATCTCGTTCTAGCAAAAACGGTGGTCTATACCGACCATTCTGCTCTTAGATACCTATTTTTGAAACAAGATGCTAAACCAAGATTAATCCGTTGGATCTTACTCTTACAAGAGTTCGATATTGAAATCCGAGATAAAAGAGGAGCAGAAAATCTCGCCGCTGATCATCTTTCTCGTCTTGAAAATCCTGAATTAGAAGTTCTAAATGAATCGGCCATACAAGACAACTTTCCTGATGAATATCTATTGAAGATAGATTATAATGAAATCCCATGGTTTGCAGACTATGCAAACTATTTAGTTTGTGGATTCCTTGAAAAAGGATTATCGTACCAAAAACGAAAGAAATTCTTTAGTGATATAAAACACTATTTTTGGGAAGATCCACATCTGTTTAAAAGTTGTCCCGATGGAATAATACGCCGATGTGTATTCGGAGATGAAGCTAGTAAAATTTTAAACCATTGTCACACAGGACCAACAGGAGGGCATTATGGGCCTCAACTAACAGCAAGAAAAGTTTACGATGCTGGCTTCTATTGACCTACAATTTACAAAGACGCACACCTTCTTTGCAAATCCTGTGATGCTTGTCAAAGGGCCAGAAAAATAAGTCAACGTGATGAAATGCCACAAAATGTCATTCAAGTATGTGAAGTATTTGACATTTGGGGTATTGACTTTATGGGTCCATTTCCAAAATCTCATAATAATCTATATATTCTCGTAGCCATTGATTATGTATCTAAATGGGCGGAAGCACAAGCTCTCCCAACTAACGATGCATGAGTTGTAGTCAACTTTTTAAAACGTCTTTTTGCAAGGTTTGGAACACCGAAAGCTTTAATAAGTGATCGGGGTACTCATTTCTGTAATAATCAACTTGAGAAAGTTCTTAAAAGATATGGAGTAACTCATAAAATTTCCACCGCATATCATCCACAAACAAGTGGACAAGTTGAAAATACCAACCGAGCTTTAAAACGTATTCTAGAGAAAACCGTAGGATCAAATCCGAAGGAATGGTCCATTAAATTGGAGGATGCACTCTGGGCTTTTAGAACAGCTTACAAAACTCCAATTGGAACCACACCTTTTAAACTCGTCTACGGAAAAGCATGTCATCTTCCAGTAGAAATTGAACACAAAGCATTTTGGGCTTTGAAGACATGTAATCTTGATTTACATGAAGCCGGACGTCTACGATTAAGTCAACTAAACGAATTAGAAGAATTAAGACATGAAGCATACGAAAATTCGTTAATCTATAAAGAAAGAACGAAGAAATGGCATGATAAAAGAATCAGAAGTTCAAAAGAATTTAAAGAAGGAGACAGAGTTCTTCTTTTCAATTCACGATTCAAGCTATTTCCTGGAAAATTGAAATCAAGATGGTCTGGACCATTCATAGTCAAAAGAGTTTTCCCATACGGAACGATAGAATTAATAAATTCAAATGGAATTGAATTTAAAGTTAATGGTCACAGAGTTAAACATTACATACATGGTCCGATGGAAGTTGACAATGAAGTTAATCACAATTTCGATACCACAGCTAACTAAGTGTGGGGAGAATCAAGTCTTTAAAGGATAATATGTATTTCTGTTAGAGTTAGATTGTCTGTTTTCGTGTAGTTCTCGAAAATGAAACCCGAATGGTCTTTCCCTAGCAGACCCTAAAGAACTAGTCTTCTCCCCCCATTCTGAATTTTTATTTTTTTAGGTTTTTACGAAATGAAGACTGCCTGTGAACTAAACCATGGTCTAATGCTACACGCTTTGATCACTAAACGTAATAATGACACACTACCGAGTGAAATAGTATCAGTAATCAGAGAAAGATTGGACGGAGTAAGAAAAGAATCCAGATGCGAAGATAATAAGTTACAATTTGGTAAAGGAAAATCAAAATCCGCAGCGAAAAGAAGAGCACGACACCTAGAAAGATGTCACAAATGCGGAAAATGGTCACATGGAGGTAAATGTTCAAATAATCAAACCTATTCAAATACCGAATTTGTTACTTTATGCAGAGACGGACCGTTCATATGTTTAGAAGAAAAAACACTGAATGCTCGAGGTTACGCCTATGTAGCCATGGAAAACCAATTAAACCGACTATCTTATGAATGAGATAGATCATATAACTAAGAATACTATCTCACAGGTAAGTCTGTACAGTTTTTTTTGTTTTTATTTTTATTTTTATTTTTAACCTTTTGATAATAAACGCTAATTTGTTCGCTATAAAGTATTAAATTGGTATTCGATGAAATTAGGTTTGGCGACCGAAATTATTGATATCATTCAAAAATTTATTACATCACTGCAAAATTTAACGTTTATTCTTAAGGTATAAATATCTTTAATCAATCAACCCAAAATATTTCAAAAATTTGTCATGAGTTAAATTAGGTCTTGGAACCGAAATTACTTTACCGAAAAGAGGGGCGCATATTTTTGATAATATTTGATTGATTAAAGTGGGATAAAAAGCCAAAAAAGATTTTTTATTTTATTTTTACCATGTTTTTAAAATTAATATATAAATCTTAAATTAATATTGTAAACTTTGTAAAAACAATATATTTAAAATTATAAATATTTGAAAAATTAATATAAGTTTAGTGTGAATTTATAATATGAATTTTTAAATTAAGTTTGGTGTGAATTTTTTATTTTTAAAATATGAATTTTATTTTTATGCATTTTAAATTGTAAGTTTGGTGTGAATTTTTAATATTAATTTTGAATTTTATATTTAAGTTGTGTGAATTTAAAAACAAAAATTTACTTTATCTCATTAAGTTAAAAATATGATTTTTAAAATTCGTCGTAAGTTGAAGACTAGGTCGTTGAACCGAAATTGCTTTACCCGAGGGAGGGATGAGAACTTTTATTTTCATTATTTTTAATCTTATTGAATTAAATTATGCCAAAAACATTAAAAAAAAAAAAACTAAAAAAATCTAAGCTTTTAAAACAATCGCTACAAAAAGACAAATTTTAAAATTTTGTTGAAGGACGGACTAGGACATCGATCCGAAACGACCTCATCCTAAATAACAAGGGAAACAAAATTTTAAAATTAATTACTTAATTGTTTTAATTAGTATAAGATATATTATAAAAAAAAAAATACAAACTCCGCGACTCGCGGAGGGACCAAAATCCAGAAAAAAATAAAAGCTGAACGAACAGCTCAGTCCACACACCACAAAAACAAAAACTGCGAAAATAAAACCCGAAAAAACCCGAAAAAAGACCTCCCAAATTCACACTTTTTCACCGTTAATCATCAAATCTTTTACTAAAATCATGTTGAGAAGGATGCTATCAAGGAATTACTCAAGAAAAACGGTAAATTTCTACACCTAAACACCATTTAATCCGAAAATTAGCGTTCTTGAGCAATTTTATACCCAATTTGATTTTGATGCTTTTTAGTGTAATTATGCTTAAATTGTTTATGTATTATGCTTGTATAACCTAGATTGATGCTATTTAACATGATTAGAAGCCTTAAACTTCAAATTTTGAGTAATCTAGGGTTTGTGTTCTTGAGCAAATTTGGGGCTTTTTGATATAAATAGGTTATGGCCGATTTTTGTCATGAATTGTTGCTAAATTAAGTAGTGTAACATGTTTAGGTAGTTAAATGATCCAAACTTTGAGCCTAAACATGATTTTGAGAATTAAAGTGGACTTTTTCAAGTCTAAAATTCATGAACTTGATTTTTGAGAGATAATGCCATTTGAAACTTGTTTAATTGCTAGTAATGATTATTTTGACATGTTATTTGAGTTGAATGCTTATGAACTTGGCGAACATTTTCGTATATGCTTATTTGAAAAAGTGTAGATTTGATGAAAATATAAAAATGAGCTTAAGTTTGATATAAATTGATCATGTCATTGTAATTATTTTGATTGATGATTTTGCTGACACTAATGCATATTTGGATGCACAAAAATTGTGTTTGATGTGTTTTGCAGACTGAAAGGGGTGAATCTTCATCCCAAGCTCGCAATGCTCCTGCTGAGAATGCGGAACAGTAGGAGGTGGATAACTACTACAAACAACATATACCTCATCCAGTCATGACATTTTCTGATATGCACTTGGAAGATTTGCACCCAAACCTGAGATTTGACAGACTTTGGATAGATTATCCAAAATACCAAAGGGGTTTGCATACTCTTCATTCTAAAGCTGTTGAAGTACCTAGGGTCATAGAATGGGGACCATTAGAAGCTGTAGAATTGGCCGGGCCAATTAGGGAATTACTTACACAGAGGTATGGTAATTCTACTTTTAACGATTGGGTACGGTTATTCAACATGCGTAGACCTGTATATAAAGTATGGTGTGAAGAATTGTTGTGTAGTATAGAATTAAATGATCGGGTAGCTAGTTTAACCGATCGTTCTTTTATTAGATTTTTGTTAGGAGGTTCGATGCGCCACATGTCTTTACTAGACATGGCTCAGGCTTTACGTATATATACGCCTGAGGAGTTAGCATCTGCCGATTGTAGAGGGTTGATATTGAACGGTAGGAAGATAGACGAAAATTTTGATACGCATGGTGTATGGAGTCAAATGACTAGCCATCACCGATTTAAAGGGGGAAATTACTCTTATTTGGATATAGATAGAGCAGAGTTAAAGAGTAATTCATAGGTTTTTAGCTAATTCGATTACACAAAGAGGTAAGAATAAGGAAAAGGTAAATGAACAAGATTTGTTTTACCATATGTGTATTCGAGACCCACAAAGCGTTGTAAGTATACCTTATTGTGTGGGTTATTATTTATCAGCTATAGTTAGGGGGATGAGACCGCATAGCATAATAGGAGGTGGTATATTTATTACTTTGATTGCTGAATATCTCGGTGTGGATATAAGTCGGGGGGGATTATTAGTCGAAGAACCAGAACCACGCGATACAATAGGTTTAAATGTATACCATGGTGCGAAGGTTTTGAAGAGGCGAAATAACGCCGCAGTACAATACCATGGTAGACATCCACAGGTTGAGAGAAACCAACAGCAAGGTAACGTAGGAGGGGGAAATGAAATGGCAGAAATGCAAAGGTTTATAGCTTCACAAGAGTATGAAAATGCTAGACATAGAGCATTTGAAGATTGGCAAGTTCATCAAAACCAAATCATAGCTTATTGCCAACATATAGGTAGAAACTATATTCCTACTCCATCGCCCATATTCCCTCCTTGGTCTATAGAGATTCAACCACCGTATCCTACGTATAACCCAGCCGAAGCATTTTATAGCACCTATGGTTATGCATGGAACCCCTACTGGTATCAGTATCATCCCCCTAGTCTACTTAGTTTTATTTATTTTGTAATTTGTAATGTTGATACGTTTAATACTTATGTTAATATTGTAATAGTTTTTATAATTTTCTAACTTTTAATACTTAGATTTTAATAATTTTTGAATGTGGGGTAATATACCAAACTTCAAAAATATGTATATATGTTTGCAGTTTATTTTATGTACACAACAGGGTAAAACAACGCATTTTCAAAGACTGGCATTAAGTTCAGCAAAAGCAACTAATTTTGACGACAACATGCAAAATATATGTGAAATAACAACAAGACGAAATGAACAAATGATATGCACCATTTATCATTCAGCAAGCAAACACAAATATGTTTGGAAACTTTGGTAAAATTTAATCATTTTCACACAAATCACCCTCAATAATTTAATTTGTTACTGATTTCTTGCAAATGAGGGCATTGCAAGATCTTAAGTGTGGGAAGGGGTTAAATTCTTTCGGATTTTAAATTTTTTTATTTTAAACACTTGGTTACCATTAAAAATACTAGTAAAGCAGTAGTTGTATTAGAATCTAGTGCTCTCTGATAATAAAGAACAGCCCTAGTCTTATATACTGACTACCCAATTCTAGTAAAATTTTTCAAAATTTTCAACTAAATGAACTCAAAATCATGTTTATACATATTTATGAACAATAAAACTAGGTTTTAACACCGAAATTATTGTTACCTCGGAAAGGACATAAATTGAGAAACAAACCAAAATGTTAAAATTCATTTAAAATGGAATAGAGGACAATAAAAAGGAAAATAAAAGCCAAGTGTGGGAAAAATTACCAAGTTATCTTAAACATATGTCACATATTTCTGTAACAAATAACTGAAAATACTTTTGCTTTAGACTAAACTAAACTGTTTTACCCGATGAAAGAAAAGAAGAGATGGATCTACACGATGAATCAATTCCATCATTAAAAGGAAGTAAAATCTTCCGAAAAAGAAACGCGCTTCTTGATTTAGGTCAGGAAGTTGTCGTCCAGACCAGCTGTAGGTTGACGAAAAACCTAGAAAAGTCATCACTAAAATCAGCAGGAAATCCACGGACCTCAGCATCAAACAGGGTTGCCAAGTGGTCAGATTTATCCTAACCATGAGAAGGATTTATCTCGTACAATGGGGGGGCACCGTGCAAATTAGCTGGATAAGACTAATAAATCAGATCCTCAGAAAGGACAATCTCCTTAAAGATTAAAAATCAGCTTTTAAGACTGATATTACTCAATCCTAGAGATTGACCTTAAAGATTGAGAATTACAAACTCATGGAATTCAATGATATCTAAACTCGAGCTTGAACGAGAAAATATTTTGATCAAAATTACAAACCGATTTGTTTTCTAAAAATCCATTTTCAATGCGTTCATTACCATTGAACGTAAAATTCTAGGAATTCACCTGGAATTCATTAGGTCACCTGAACTAAATCGGGTGTCAACCGTAAGAACGGTGGTTGCATAGCATGGTCAAAGACAGGACCTTGTGCCAGACCGACAAATTAAAAGGGTGAGCTTTACTATTGCTCCTACAAAGGATAGTAATTGCGTCCGACACGTTATAGACCATAATTAAAAGCATGTCAGGGGACATTGCCTTAACAGTTGCTTGTTCAACGCTTTCCTTTACAACCGGACGGTAGTTTACCGAAAGGTAATATACGGGACAAGTAAACTGGACGTGTTGCTTTCCTAATACAAGGTTAGCAAGTGGGTGACACAAAACCGCAAGTTTTGAGCTAAAATTTTCAAATCTGAAACCCACCAAACCCACAAAAATAATTTGTAAACATCGGTGAAGGGTTATTCCGAAAAACTTATCTAGGGTAAAAACTAGATTTAATTTTCAAAAGATCAAATGTTTTCATAAAGATCCAATTTTCTTAATGGATCTAAATTTTTATAGTCATGTGGGACTGTAAACCATATCGTTACTACCATTGTTTATACCGCTGTATAGAAATCACTGATGTACAAAGTGTGAAGAATAAAGAAGTGATTCTAGTATTTCAAGACTATATTGCTTGAGGACAAGCAACGCTCAAGTTTGGGAATATTTGATAATGCTAAAAACGAACATATATTTCATAGCATTATTCCCCAAGAAAGACAAGCTTTTAGTTGCAAATGTTCTATTTACAAGTGATATTCGTTTAAATATTAAAAGGTGAAGACAAAAGACAGACTCGACGAATTGAAGACGCCAACGACCAAAAAGCTCAAAAGTACAAAATACAATCAAAGAGGTTCCAATTATTGATAAGAAACGTCTCGAAATTACAAGAGTACAAGATTCAAAACGCAAAGTACAAGATATTAAATTGTACGCAAGGACGTTCGAAAATCCGGAACCGGGACCAGAGTCAACTCTCAACGCTCGACGCAACGGACTAAAAATTACAAGTTAACTATGTATATAAATATAATATAATATATAATTAAATATATAAATTATATATATTATATTTATATAATAAACCGTCGGTAAACAAAGAGCCAAAATGGAGTGAGCTGTAATTACAAACTCCGCGACTCGCAGAGTTTGAAGAGCAAAAAGGGCGCGAGTCGCGGAGCTCACCTGGACTCAATTCCCTATAAAAGCAAACGCAGTTTGATCGCAAAAACCATCCAAATAATTCAATCTCTCTCTATATATGTATACGTAAATATATTTATATTTATATTTTAATTTTAATTTTAATTATAATTCTAATAATAAGGGTATGTTAGCGAATGTTGTAAGGGTGTAAGTCGAAATTCTGTCCGTGTAACGCTACGCTATTTTTAATCATTGTAAGTTATGTTCAACCTTTTTAATTTAATGTCTCGTAGCTAAGTTATTATTATGCTTATTTAATCCGAAGTAATCATGATGTTGGGCTAATTACTAAAATTGGGTAATTGGGCTTTGTACCATAATTGGGGTTTGGATAAAAGAATGACACTTGTAGAAATTAGACTTTGGGCTATTAATGGGTTTTATATTAACTAAACAATACCTTGTTAATTTAATATACAAACTTATAATTCGACGTATTTATATATAACCACATACGCTTGACTGGGTACGGTGGGCGGGATATCTATAAATACCAATAATTATTCATTTTACCGGACACGGAACTGGATTAATAGTTAATAGACTTGTTGAAACAGGGGTGAATTACATTCAAGGGTAATTGGTGTAATTGTTAACAAAGTAGTAAAACCTTGGTTTACACGCAGTCGATAACCTGGTGTATTCATTAAACAAAGTATTAAAACCTTGTTACAATTCGAATCCCCAATTAGTTGAAATATTTGACTTCGGGAATAAGAATAATTTGACGAAGGCTTTCGCTCTTTGTATTTATGACTGATGGACTATTATGGACAAATCCGTATGGACATATTAAATAATCCAGGACAAAGGACAATTAACCCATGGGCATAAACCTAAAATCAACACGTCAAACATCATGATTACGGAAGTTTAAATAAGCATAATTCTTTTATTTCATATTTAATTTCCTTTATTTTATATTTAATTGCACTTCTAATTATCGCATTTTTATTGTTATTGTATTTAATTGCACTTTTAATTATCGTACTTTTTAATTATCGCAAGTTTATTTTATCGCACTTTTATTATTCGCAATTTCATTATCGTTATTTACTTTACGCTTTAAATTAAGTCTTGTATTTATTTATTATTTTACATTTGGTTTTAACTGCGACTAAAGTTTTAAAATCGACAAACCGGTCATTAAACGGTAAAAACCCCCCTTTATAATAATAATATTACTTATATATATTTTTGTATTTTTATAAAAGTAAAATAATATAGCGTTAAGCTTTGTTTAAAGATTTTCCCTGTGGAACGAACCGGACTTACTAAAAACTACACTACTCTACGATTAGGTACACTGCCTATAGTGTTGTAGCAAGGTTTAGGTATATCCATTTTGTAAATAAATAATTAAAACTTGTGTAAAAATTGTATCATATTTAATAGTATTTCCTGCTAAAATTTAATAGTATTTTATACCCCTTAGCTTTAACCATCAATCATTACTACCTCAAGTTTTCTGGATAAAGCTACTGGAAATGAGAAAAATGGATCTAGCTTCAAAGGATCCTTGGATGGCTTGAAAGTTCTTGAAGCAGAATCATGACACGAAAACAAGTTCAAGTAAGATTTCCACTCGAAATAAGATTGTTATTGTTATAGAAATTGAATCAAAGTTTGAATATGAGTATTACCTTGTATTAGAAAGATATCTTACTATAAATAATAAAGATTTCTTGAGGTTGGATGATCACTCTACAAGATTGGAAGTAAGCTAGCGAACTTGGAAGTATTCTTGATTTTATGAAACTAGAACTTGTAGAATTTATGAAGAACACTTAGAGCTTGAAGATAGAACTTGAGAGAGATTAATTAGATGAAGAAAATTGAAGAATGAAGTGTTTGTAGGTGTTTTTGGTCGTTGGTATATGGATTAGATATAAAGGATGTGTAATTTTGTTTACATGTAAATAAGTCATGAATGATTACTCATATTTTTGTAATTTTATGAGATATTTCATGCTAGTTGCCAAATGATGGTTCCCACATGTGTTAGGTGACTCACATGGGCTGCTAAGAGCTGATCATTAGAGTGTATATACCAATAGTACATACATCTAAAAGCTGTGTATTGTACAAGTACGAATACGGGTGCATACTAGTAGAATTGTTGATGAAACTGAACGAGGATGTAATTGTAAGCATTTTTGTTAAGTAGAAGTATTTTGATAAGTGTCTTGAAGTCTTTGAAAAGTGTATGAATACATATTAAAACACTACATGTATATACATTTTAACTGAGTCGTTAAGTCATCGTTAGTCGTTACATGTAAGTGTTGTTTTGAAACCTTTAGGTTAACGATCTTGTTAAATATTGTTAACCCATTATTTATTAAATCAAATGAGATGTTAAATTATTACATTATCATGATATCATGATGTATTAATATATCTTAATATGATATATATACATTAAATGTCGTTACAACGATAATCGTTACATATATGTCTCGCTTCAAAATCATTAAGTTAGTAGTCTTGTTTTTACATATGTAGTTCATTGTTAATATACTTAATGATATGTTTACTTATCATAATATCATATTAACTATATATATATATATATATATATATATATATATATATATATATATATATATATATATATATATATATATATATATATATATATATATATATATATATATATATATATATATATGTCATCATATAGTTTTTACAAGTTTTAACGTTCGTGAATCGCCGGTCAACTTGGGTGTCAATTGTCTATATGAAACCTATTTCAATTAATCAAGTCTTAACAAGTTTGATTGCTTAACATGTTGGAAACATTTAATCATGTAAATATCAATTTCATTTAATATATAAAAACATGGAAAAGTTCGGGTCACTACCGTAATGAACTCCGATTGTCCCACAATTCGCTCCGCATGCTTGTTGTGAACGTAAGCCTCTATTTGAATCACGCAGAGTTTTTCAAGAAAATCGTTAGTAATAATCATACGTAACAATCCCAATCGTAATGCCGGGTGATGACTCTTTCGACTTAACACATCCGCGACCACATTCGCCTTGCCCGGATGATAAAGTATCTCACAATCATAGTCTTTCACTACATCCATCCACCTACGTTGACGATAATTCAAATCTCGTTGATTAAAGAGATGTTTCAAACTCTTATGATCTGAATAAATCGTACACTTGACACCATACAAGTAATGGCGCCAAATTTTCAACGCATGTACCACCGCCGCCAACTCAAGATCATGAGTCGGATATCTCGTTTCGTGTTCCTTTAATTGTCGAGAGGCATAAGCGATGACTTTACCTCTTTGCATTAGGACACACCCGAGCCCATTTAACGAAGCATCACAATAGACCGTCATGTCTTCCACTCCTTCCTGCAACACTAACACCGGAGCTTGACTCAACTTCTCTTTTAACAGTTTAAAAGCAACTTCTTGCTCGTTCTCCCAATTTAACCTCGCGTTCTTCCTCGTTAATTTCGTCAACGAAGAAGCGATCTTAGAAAAGTCTTGGATAAACCGACGATAATAACCGGCCAATCCGAGAAAACTTTGGATTTTCGTAGGAGTAGTCGGTTGTCTCCAACTCTTCACCGTCTCTATCTTCCCCGGATCCACTTGAATGCCGTCTTTGTTCACAATGTGGCCAAGGAATTGAACTTCCCTTAGCCAAAATTCACATTTGGAGAACTTAGCATACAACTTCTCCCTTCGTAACGTCTTCAAAACTTCGCACAAATGGCGTTCATGTTCGTTCATACTTTTTGAGTAGACAAGTATGTCGTCAATGAACACAATTACCGACTTGTCCAACATAGGTTGGCACACTAGGTTCATAAGATCCATGAATGCTGCCGGTGCATTCGTAAGACCAAAAGGCATAACTACAAACTCAAAATGCCCATAACACGTTCGAAAAGCCGTTTTCTCAATATCTTCCTCACGGACCCGCATTTGATGATAGCCGGACCGTAGGTCAATCTTTGAGAAATACGTCGCACCTTGGAGTTGATCAAACAAATCATCAATCCGAGGCAATGGATAACGATTCTTGATCGCCACCTTATTCAACTCCCGATAATCGATGCACATCCGCATACTACCATCCTTCTTTTTCACGAATAAAACCGGAGCGCCCCATGGCGAAGCACTCGGTCGAATAAAACCCTTCTCAAGCAACTCTTGGGTTTGATTTAACAACTCTTGCATTTCCTTTGGTGCTAAACGATAAGGAGTTTTAGCAATGGTAGTAGCTCCCGGAACCAACTCAATGCGAAATTCAACTTGTCTTTCCGCCGGAACACCCGGTAACTTGTCCGGAAAAACGTCTTCGAATTCACTAACCACCGAAATTTCACGAATGGGTGGTGGCTCATCACGAGTATCAACAACATGGGCAAGAAAAGCCATGCCACCACTAACAAGAAAACGACGTGCCCTTGCAAAAGAACATATCGGCATAAGTCTTCTTCGTTTATCGCCGTGAATAATTAACTCTCCCCCACTTGGGGTCTTCACACGGATAAATTTCTCATGGCATGCAATATTGGCTCTATTTCGATCGAGCCAATCTATACCAACAACGATATCAAAGTCGCCCAAAGTCATCGGGATGAGATCAATTTTAAAGTTTTCCGCACCAAAAACAACGTCACAATTCTTACACACATCAACCACTAGCACCGTCTTGCCGTCTGCTATTTTGACTTCTACCGGACGACTTAACTTAGCTAACGGTCTATCAAGTTTAGGCACAATTTTTGGAGACACAAACGACAAATTTGCACCGCTATCAAAAAGAATCCTTGCCGGATTAGAATTAACCAAGAAAGTACCTGAGACAACTTCGTTGGATTGCTTGGCTTCGTCGTTAGTCATCAAATAGTTTCGCCCTCGAGCTGTACCCGCTGCCTTCTCTAGCCTTTTAACATTATCGTTGTTCAAATCGGGACACTCTGACTTTCGGTGTCCTTCTTTGTTGCAATTAAAACAAGTGAGCTTGTTTGTTGAAGATGGCTTCGGACAATCTCGAGCCATATGTCCACGTACCCCACAATTGTAGCAAGTAGGGACAAAGTTCCTAAAACCACCGGTAGCGCCCTTCTTCACACTATTGACACTTTCGGAACCCTTCTTGTTCTTGTTCTTTTTATTTGAAAAATTCGAATGACTCGAACCTTCAAACTTTCTTTTTGAAAAAGTGAAATCGCTTTTTCTTGGAACCTCCGGCTCAAAACCCCGAGCCAACTCGAATAGCTCTTCAAAAGTCTTATCCATTCCCCGACTAATCTTACCCTTGAACTCGTCATTCAAGGTACGGTAGAAATCTTTCATTAGCTTGTGATCGTCACCAACATACTCCGGGCAAAAACGAGTCTTTGCCAAAAAGGTAGACTTGAGAGTAACCAAGTCCATTGAAACTTGTTGCAAATGATGCAACTCGTCCCAGATTCTATTAAGGTCGGAAGAAGTTCGGTATTCTTGGAAGAATTCCTTCTTAAACTCCTCCCATGTCAAGCTCATGCATTATTCTTCACCATATAAATTGATTTTATCGTCCCACCACAACTTGCCTTCTTCACATAGCATGCTAGACCCATATCTCGTCTTCTTCTCGGGAGGACACTCCGCGGTACAGAACGCTCCCTCGATATCAGAAATCCAACAAGTGCTTTTCAATGGATCCCTCACCCCATTAAACATCGGAGGTTGAGTATCTTTGAAGTTTTTGTAGTGGAAGTATCGCCTTCCTTCACCTCCTTCACCACGAGGATAAATGTTTCTAGCTTTAAGAGCCTCAACTATTGCGGCTTTCATTCGATCATTGATCATTTCGGTCACTTGTCCATCGACCGACTCTTGGAAGACCTTTCGGACATCGTCAAGAAAATCCTTCTTTAGCCTTTTTAAGATGGCCTCAACCTTGGCCGTGAGTTCAACGTCCTCACTCGTACTTCCGATATCATTATCGTGTTCGTTTCTCGTCTTCATTCTATAAAACAAAAAAGGTTAAACCATGAACGAAAAGGCATAACACGTAAGTATATACATACGTACCACACTACCCGATCTTGCTCAACAATCGTCGTACATTACTTGTTTGACACGATTTGCACCCGTAACAACGGTAGCTAATCGTTGTTACGCGAGCACGTCGCATTAACTCGCTAGTACAAAGTCCGTCTTGCTTGATGATTGCTAAACCTAGCACAAAACATTTAGCACAAGGTTAGCTCACATAAACCAAAGCACTAACAATTCCCGATTAGACACAAAGTCCTACAAGTCCCGCATAAAGTGCTCACACAATAAAGCCTAAGTCTAGGAACCTATCTCAAGTTGCCTAAATCCCTTAGACCATGCTCTGATACCACTTGAAACATCTCAACCCGTATTCCATACGATAAATTTATTTTTTTTATATAACACACATTTACGCGCCAATTAAATATGTAAACCATTCCACAAGTTCCATTTAAACGTACATCAATTTAAATGTTTACAAAAGGCATGAAGGTCATTAATTAAGTTTAATACAAGTTTGACCCACTACAATGATAGTTTATAATCCAAACTACACTCGAGCATGGTTTGGGGATAAACTACCCCAAAACGTTAGGCCAACTTCAAAAAGCTAACACCAAAAGCACCCCCCGACAACATAAGCGGGAGACCACTAGTCCAAACGTATGCCCTTACCCTTGTCCAAGCCGGAACCTATAAAATGGTAAACAACGAGAGGGTAAGCAAGGCTTAGTGAGTGCAACAATTATACATACATATATATAACCTACTTACTTGCAAACACTTACCAAATCCGCATACATGCTAGTTACATAATTAGCATACCTTTCCCATGTATAACGCTAAGTATCACGATAACAAGGCTAGTATAACAATAGCATATAACACAACAATACAATATGCTAAAACACAAGTATAACGATGATGTTCACAACATCCATAGTACTCAAGATCTCAAGGCTAGCCCTACGAATGGTATCGTCAACATCGAACTTAAATCCCATTCGCCTATATTAATGTGGTATCTTCAACACCGAACTTTAAACCCACAAATGAGGTATCGTCAACAACGAACTTTAAACCCTCCTCAACGTCACTATAATAATCGTATGGCATCGTCAACATCGAACTTAAAGTCCATACGTATGAGGTATCGTCAACAACGAACTTTAAACCCTCATCCACAACATAATATACTCTAGGGTATGGTATCGTCAACATTGAACTTTAACCCATACCCCACAAGCAAATAAATCATATACATGCATATATAATTATTCCACTCACCTTTACACTTTGGTGGTGTTTTAAATACTTCCGTACACTTCGAGCAAAGTACCTAATACATAGGTACACATTCAATACACAACTAATGGCTTTTACCACATTACTTATACTTTGAGCATTTAATGACCCATTAGCATTTATTAGCTCACTTACACCCAACACCGCCCATAAATGGCCAAGACTCATGTTAAATCACTAAAGCTAGTGATTTAAAGTCTATTAACATTAACTAGCACAACCTAGGGTAATTCATACCCATCTCACCCAAACTAGGTCAACATTACCCATTTTGACTCATTTTAACACTTTGACTCACAAACTAGTCATACTTAGTTCATTAACTATTTTCATCATCATTAACAAGTGTATTAGTGACAAAGAACCCATTTAACACTTTCAACTTCAAATCTTAAGTCCAAACCCTAGATTATAGTTACTTAGGGTTTCCTTTCATCAACACAACCCAAGTTCACCCATTTTAACCCCAAATGGGTCACATAAGTTCCAAATGAACCAAAACCCTAGCATAACTAATTAAAACTCAAAACATAGAGTTAGAACTTACCAAGACTATCTTCTTGTAGCTAACAACAAAGAGAACAACTTTAATTCTTGCTCCTGGGTTTGATTCACAAATCTTCACCTTCAAATCTCAAGATTAAACTAAGTGGGTTTTGTGTTTTGGGAGAGAAATTGGAAAGAAAAGAGAAAAGGAAATGAAATAAATGGATAAGTGGTTGTGATTTAATGCTCCAATCTGATCTACACGCAAAAAGACCAAATTACCCCTAAAACCCTTTTAAATAGAGTAGAAATCGGAGTCAGAACAGCAGAGATGCCGCGGCGCGGCCCATTTGTCGCGGCGCGATGTATCGAAGGAAAAACGACCCCTGTTAACTTGACTTCTGATCTGGAATTGCTTTATGTATCGCGGCGCGGCCCAGTTTGTCGCGGTGCGGCATTAGCCGTCACCTGGACACCTCGACAACCTTAAACAAATTTTGATTTTATTTAATTCGTACACTTAAATCCCTCTTCCTATATTCGCCTAACCTTCAACAATGGTCTCACAAGACTTAACGCTATCAAAACCCATGTATAAACTTGTATATGCACCCATTATCAAGTATATATATATATATATATATATATATATATATATATATATATATATATATATATATATATATATATATATACAATTACGCATAATCTAGCGAGTTACAAACGTACAATGATTAAGTATGTACCTTTCAATATGTACGGGAAAAACGGGATGTTACATAAAGATTTAAAATAATATTATTAAATATATTTTAATAATTAACGAGAAGCAGAAACGACGGTCTAAAGACGTTAATGGTGAAAGGACCCGTTCATATACATTATAAACGATTCACAATAGTTGATTACATCGCGAGGTATTTGACCTCAATATGATATATTTTACAAACATTGCATTCATTTTTAAAAGACAAACTTTATTCATATCTAAAGTTGACGGCATGCATACTATTTCATAATACATCCAACTATAATTGACTTAATAATAATCTTGATGAACTCAATGACTCGAATGCAACGTCTTTTGAAATATTCCATGAATGACTCCAATTAATATCCTTAAAATGAGCTAATGCACAGCGGAAGATTTCTTTCAAACCTAAGAATAAACATGCTTTCAAGTGTCAACCAAAAGGTTAGTGAGCTCATTAGTTTATCATAATCATTCATTTCCATTATCTTAATAAACCACAATATTTTTATTAAACATAATTCCAATAGCAGAATCCGCTCGTCTGCATAAAGGTAAAACCATTTCCAATAATATAATAGACCACAAGATTTTCATTTTTCATAAACATGATCCTCAAGCAGAATCCTCTCTTCTGCATTAAGGTAAAAGCATTCATATTGTGAACACCTGGTAACCGACATTAACAAGATGCATATAGAATATCCCCAAAACAGAATCCTCTCGTCTGTATAACAGAATCCTCTCGTCTGTATAAAAATTGAAGTACTAAATCATCCGTACCTCGGATGGGGTTTGTTAAGCCCATAGATCAATCTTTAGGATTCACGTCAATTAGGGGTACTGTTCCCTAATTCTTAGGCTACCAAGCTAAAAGGGGCATATTCGATTCAATAATCCAACCAGAGAATGTAGTTTCGATTACTTGTGTCTATTTCGTAAAACATTTATAAAAGCAGCGCATGTATTCTCAGTCCCAAAAATATATATTGCAAAAGCATTTAAAAAGGGAGCAAATGAAACTCACAATACTGTATTTTGTAGTAAAAATACATATGACGTCATTGAACAAGTGCAATGTTGGCCTTGGATTCACGAACCTATATTAATTATATATATATTTATATGTTTGATCAATATCTGTCTAACAATTTAGGTCAAGTCATAGTGTATCACAATCCTAATGCTCGAGACTAAATATACAAAAGTCAACAAAAGTCATATTGACCAAAATGTCTTCCAAAATTTATACATGATTATTATATAGTTTAAATATAGTCGTTTTATTTATTTAAATATTTTTAATAGATTTTATTAAAGTAAATAATATAGTTCTTTTATTAATAAATAAAATTTTATATTAAAATTTATATAATAAAAATATACATTTATATATCTTAAGTAATAAAATTTATAAAGTTCATTTAATATCATAAAAATAATATAATAGGTATTATTAATGTAATTATATTTTACGTAGTAAAATATCTTTGTATCACATATTTATTTGATAAAATAATATTGATAATAATAATAATAATAAGTAAAAGTTGTATTATTTTGTAATAATTATTATTATTCTACTAATAAAAATAATAATTATTATATTTTCTAAAAATGATAAAATGATAATTTTTATTAACAATAGTACTAAAATGATAATAATAATGATATTTCATATTAACAATGATATTTTTATTAAAAATAATAATTTTAGTAAAAAAGATAGTTTTAATATTAATAATACTTTTAATAATAATAATAGTAAAATAATGAAAACGATATTTTTCCTTTAAATCAATATCTTACAATATATTAATTTCATCATGATACTCATACTCATTATTTCCTAATCGCTTCGTTTAATAGCTTTTAGTCGTCTTTGTTCATATTAATAATAATAATAATAATCATAATAATTAGATGTTACTAATATTAGTTTTAATTATAATAATAATAATAATAATAATATTAATGATAATACTAATAACTATTTGAATGATAATAATAATAATAATAATAATAATAATAATAATAATAATAATAATAATAATAATAATAATAATAATAATAATAATAATAATAATACTAATTATAACCTTAACGATAATAACGATAGTAATAATAATAAAAATAACAATAATATCTTTTATTAATAACGACAATGATAATAATAATAATAATAATAATAATAATAATAATAATAATAATAATAATAATAATAATAATTAGATTATAACGACGATAATAACGACGATAATACTAATCAGTTTTAATAATAATACGAAAATTCAATTGACTATAACTTCTAAACCGTTCATCGAAACCATTCAATATCTAAATGAAAAGTTCTCAATTTTTCGCTAGCTTTCCAACGACATGCATATCATATACCCTATCTTAATAGCATATGTATTTAATTCAAGATTTAACATAACCTATCTAACGACAATAACGAACGTATAATCATGCATAATCCTATATACTCGAGCACTAGTCAGGGATACACTAATAATATATAAAAGTTAAGTTATGAATGCTCACGTATCAATATTGAGATTCAATATTGCAGAAAAAGTACGTAGACGCAACGGAGATGATAAACACTAGTTTGACTCACGAGCAATACTCCTGAACCATACCCATAACCTCCATAGCTATAACCCATAATTTCCTTAGCCTTATCCCGCTCGAAAAACAATTTCGAAATCACTCGGACAGCACTCCGTCGTAATATTTTATGTATACTAATAATATCTTGAAATAATACGGAATAAATATATATATGTAAATCGATTTAGAGAGTTTAGAGAAAAATATTTTCAAGTTTCTATGAAATAATGAAACCTATTGAATTCTATTTATAATAGATTTTTGAATTATTAAAGTGAATTATTAAAGTATGAATTATTAAAGTGAATTATTAAAGTAATTATTAAAGTGAATTATTAAAGTATGAATTATTAAAGTGAATTATTAAAGTATGAATTATTAAAGTGAATTATTAAAGTATGAATTATTAAAGTGAATTATTAAAGTATGAATTATTAAAGTGAATTATTAAAGTGAATTATTAAAGTTAAAATAAAGTAAAAATAAAGTAAAAGTAAAGTTTAAGTATAATAAAAGTATAAAACTATGTACGTATAATACGCGTATAAATATATATAATATTAATTTAAATCGTTATATATATTTAATAAAATGAAATATAAATATCGTTATCTTTTTCATACTGGTTAAGTAATGAGTTGTCAAAAGTGGTTCTAGATATTTATAAAAGTTATATACGTTTTAATAATAAAGTTCTTTTTAAACTGAAAACGTTTTTGTACGTTTGAAACTAAATCAAATAAATATGATAATTTTGTTTTCCAAAACTAAATATATTTAAGAATCATTTTGTTTAAAGGTTAAAATAATGGAAATCATTATATCATAAAATGTTTTAGAAAAGTAGAATCATATATATTCATAATAGGTTTCATGTTTTTAAATTACAGTCTGTTGGTGAAGCATGGGAGAAAGGTTAAAGGTTAAATAAACGTATGAAATCATCCTAATGAAAAATGTCGAGTTACTTAACTTGTCGATATCCAACATCTAAGTTATTTACACTCCACGTTCTTACTTACAAATTACTTTACCAATTTTCGAATGTTGTCAAAAAGAATAGATTTCTTAAATCACAGTGGACCTCATAACATAGACCCGTAATCATATCACAATGTATCTGATAAATCAATCATTTGATATTATCTTCTAATTCCATCGATAAACATATTGAAACAAATACGTTCATGTAAAGTATTATACGTTTAATACTTTATTAATATTCTCAAGTTATAATATATATATATACATATATATACATATTTATTTATATATAACGGTTCGTGAATCGTCAGAATTTGGTCGAGGTTATAATGAATGTATGAACACAATTTAAAATTCTTGAGATTTAACTTAACAAACTTTGCTTATCGTGTCGGAATAATATAAAGATAAAGTTTAAATTTGGTTGGAAATTTTCGGGTTGTCACAGTACCTACCCGTTAAAAACATTTTGTCCCGAAATTTGAATGGGATGGTCATGGCTGACAATAAGTATGTTTTCATGATATATACGAGCTAGAAATTAGAGTTTTATTATCATCAAGTAATATAGTTAAAGAAATTTAATTTTTGTGAAGAGTACGAGTGAAGTTATCACAAAAGAATGAAATGAGTAAATGCACGTTCTTTTTAACCAATGACATAGTCACGGTTGATTTCCGGAATTCAAGGAATTTAGAGAAAATATTCGTAATAAGATTTGGTTCTTGGGTAATTAAGGAAGTTAGGATCCGCTTTGATTAAATGCGATAATCTATTTTGATTGCTCTGTCGGATATTTTACTATATATCCACCCCCTTCGTTTCCTTATTTCCACAACTCACACCTTTTATTCTTTCTCCCCCAATTCATACTTTATAGCATTCGCTAATATGCTCCATCCAGTTCTGATTCTTGATATACTCCTAACTTTCATATCTGTCATTCTTCTTTTTCATCTGCCACCGAAAGAATCTATTTACTTCTACTATACTCTTGGTTTTATAGTGTTTTTAGTTCTCCCGTGTCTTTATATTGCTATATGCATCGATATATGGTTTGTAATTTCTGGGTTATTGTTGGGTTTTATATCTTCCCTTATACTTCAAAGTCCCTGCTTCTGTCTTCTATAATCATTGTCATCCACAGTTAATACTCCCTCCTCTTTGCTGCAATTTATACTCCAATTTCTATTTTGGAGCTTTGTCATTTCGTTTCTTCTTCTTGCGATTAAGCATCGCTTGTAATGGTCCATAATTCGCAGATATAAATTTCGAAATGAACATTGTTAATGTTCTAAGAAGGAAATGATAATGGCACGGTCTTGATTTGTTAAATTACCAGAATACCCTGGAAAAGACCGAATCATCAAGAAATATTTTCTTAATATGTTAGAGGTTAAATAGAATACAAGAGTCGTGTAACATGGCACATGATGCTGTTATGATCTGTGAATCATCACGTTCCATTTAAAAACTCAGCATGACTTACTGTAATATAATCACGTTGATCAAGTGTCATTATATTATACTAACTCATGCTTCAGTTCCCAACACTACTTCAATAGTATACATATTTTAAATTCGAATTTTTTTCAGAATTTAGAAACTAAAATAGTTTCTTTTATGATGTAACACAGATAGCGTAAAGTGATAAATGATTTCGAATAACAATAGTTATGAAGATATCTTCAGAAACATTGAAGATATTTATAATAAAAGATATGATGATATCTTAGAATATCTAAGATCAGAGGATGATGAAGAATATTATTCATAAGGGTTTAGAGTCAGGAGTAAGGTATTTGATAATAATTTCAGCAGACACTGAATCATTTAGATTCTTTGAAGCCAGCTTTAGTCTTTGTGATTTGTCCACAACCTCTTTCATGGTTTGCTTAATCCGTTTTCCAGTTCCAAACCTTCTCTTTTTATGAGCTTTTCCAACACACTATTCTTTATTATCAAACTTTTTACTGTTAAGGTCGTTTACAGTTTTTACTGCTTCATCAGCATTTTCCAAACTTCGGAGAACTAGTTCCCAGTGTAGGTTGTTTTTCAGAAACTTCACATTCGAAGTATATAATTCTAGGAGATAGACGTTATATATACACCTATAACCGTTGGCGGAGACATGCTGCAAGATTTCAAAATACTGATTGCTGATTCCCAGTAATTGGCATGACAATTCTTGTTACAAGATGCGGATGAGTAAATGATGGGGTTTCGATAAATATAATGATTTTTCAGAATGTCAAAGATCAGTGAAGTTGTTGGTAAGTTTATTGCTAATGTGTTGAGACATAAAAGGTTCTCCGGTAACGATG
This sequence comes from Rutidosis leptorrhynchoides, assembly GCF_046630445.1. Lineage (NCBI taxonomy): Eukaryota > Viridiplantae > Streptophyta > Magnoliopsida > Asterales > Asteraceae > Rutidosis > Rutidosis leptorrhynchoides. The sequence goes on from NC_092335.1 coordinate 606,876,912, forward strand.
ACGAAAGGGCAACGTCTATATCAAGGTTATAATAAGAATGTTTCAACTGAAAAGTCGAAGTTGACTTGCTGGAGCTGTGACAAAACTGACTAATTAGAAAAGGAATCGCAAAGTTATTTTTGCTAATAAATGCCAAAGGGTCTGACACGGATACGTGTTAAATTATGACTCTAGTTTTGAGAGCTTTTCAGATGCAAGACTGTGGTTAATATGTGGTTAGATCATCATCTCGATTGTTCTTTATTTGAAGTGTCTTCAGGAATTTTCGAAGGGTTTTGAACACAGATCGTAATCGTTAATATACATATGATGTTCTAACACAGTTTTGAAGTCAAAGTATAGCTTGTGAAAGATGTAAGGATCTAAGAGTGATGATTTTGGACATATCTTGAGTTGAATTCTGAGATTTCAAAATCAGAATATGTAATTAAATTTTGAAAGAGTATGGTTGTTTTGATTTCTATAAAAAAATGTATATTGTTGTGAAAGTAGGGAGTATAATGGATGATTTGCTGAATCAGATTCAAAGAATGTAACATATTAATTGTGAATTTTTATATCTCTCGGGTATTACCTACCCGTTTAAAAAAAATTCACAATTAATATTTTGTACAAAAGAATTTTATTACAGTCTTTATGAAAATATATATATGTATATTTTCTTCAGATGTAACATAGATTTAATGAGTTAATGTTAAATTAAACTCATTTGATTTACGATTGAAACTAGAATTGAATAATCCCTAAAGGCTTTAAAAACTACATAACTTTTACGGAGTATTTCTTTAATGACATTGAAATTATAAATCAATACTTCGTTATTTGTTGATGTATGATGTTCGGTTCGTAGAATTCTTGTGAATTTCGCAAAGTACGAATGATGTTATTTGAAAAGTTTCGAGTACATCGATGATGAAAGTGTAAAATCAAACATATATTTGAATAATACACTTGATTTATTATGAGATGGAATTTATTGAATTAAAACAGAGATTGTAGTTAACGATGGTTAAGTTGTTAAGGAAGGATGTACATCTTAGCATATTAGTAATATGAATTTAATCGAGTAGTATCTACCCTTATTTAATTCATACATAATAGCTTAGTACGAAAGATTTATTTTGATCTCAAAATTTATATATATATATATATATATATATATATATATATATATATATATATATATATATATATATATATATATAATATACATATAATTTCTTCAGAGGGAATGAGTTAATACTTCATAACTCGTTGATACAATATACGCGTTATTGATTCGTAATGATGTCCACGGTGATTCTTGAACTAACGGAGTTTGTGATGTTATAGGTGCTGCTGATTCTGATGACACTGATGGCACTGACTATGATGGTGGTGTTACGGTACTGTTGATGCTGTTGGTAAAACAAGTCAAGCTTATAAATCGCGCATCATTCTTGTCAGGGTTTCTACTCTTCCTTCTATCATTTTGATTCACTCATCTGATTTATGGTAAGGGTTAGAATAGATAATCTCTAAGAATTTAGAGATTACATAATCACTGCGGAGTGTTTCTCCAATGAAGTTATGAATCAATACTTCATAGTTTGTTGTTGTTGATATTCCTTGGTATCTACAGGGCGTATGACATTGGTGCTCGTGGGACAGATTGTAAAGTTGAGGTTTACGACGCGGTTGTGGTTGGGGGTAGTAATGGTACTGTTGGCATTGATGATGGTAGTACTGGTTATGCTGTTGGTGCTACTGCTGGTGTTTGTAACCTTTGCACCATATTCTCCAAAGCCACTACCCAAGCGCGAAGCTCGTTGACTTCTTCTATTACACCGGGGTGATTGTCGATTCGGACGAGCGGATAAATAAAATCTAGAATTTGATGTAGTATATAATCGTGACGAGATACTATGGAAATGAGAGAGAAAATGGTGTTTCGGACAGGTTCGCCGGTAAGTGCTTCAGGTTCTTCGCCAAGAGGGAAATGTGGTGAATGGAAAGGATCGCCTTCTTCTTGTCTCCAATGATTGAGGAGGCTATAAACCCATCCCCAATTCATCCAAAATAGATTATGGCTGATTGGTTGATCCATTCCAGTCACACTGCTTTCGGAGCTTGAGTGAGATTCCATATCGGAATTCGAGGGACTTGAACTAATGACGAATTCCATTTCGTTCGATTGAATAAAGGATTTTTCGATATGAAATGATTTTCCGGCTATCAGGTGGTATTCTAATTACATAGAATATCTATATATATAGCGCAAAAGATTTTGTAAATTACGGAGGAATTTACGGGATATGTCAGGCAAAGTTTACAGTAACAGATACGCTAAGATATGAATTTTGTCTATACACTATTCATGCAATCAATGCAGTAAGACGTGTCTAGACTAAGAATGATAAGCAGGCAATTTCCGACAAAAATGATAAGCAAAACTTTTGACAATGCAGACACGGTCGAAGTCCAGACTCACTAATGCATCCTAAAGACTATCAGTTAGACACACTAATGCAGACCTGATTCGCTAAGATCACCGCTCTGATACCAACTGAAAGGACCCGTTCATATACATTATAAACGATTCACAATAGTTGATTACATCGCGAGGTATTTGACCTCAATATGATACATTTTACAAACATTGCATTCATTTTTAAAAGATAAACTTTATTCATATCTAAAGTTGACGGCATGCATACCATTTCATAATACATCCAACTATAATTGACTTAATAATAATCTTGATGAACTCAATGACTCGAATGCAACGTCTTTCGAAATATGCCATGAATGACTCCAAGTAATATCCTTAAAATGAGCTAATGCCCAGCGAAAGATTTCTTTCAAACCTGAGAAGAAACATGCTTTCAAGTGTCAACCAAAAGGTTGGTGAGCTCATTATTTTATCATAATCATTCATTTCCATTATCTTAATAAACCACAATATTTTTATTAAACATAATTCAAATAGCAGAATCCTCTCGTCTGCATAAAGGTAAAACCATTTCCAATAATATAATAGACCACAAGATTTTCATTTTTCATAAACATGATCCTCAAGCAGAATTCTCTCGCCTGCATTAAGGTAAAATCATTCATATTGTGAACACCTGGTAACCGACATTAACAAGATGCATATAGAATATCCCCAAAACAAAATCCTCTCGTCTGTATAACAGAATTCTCTCGACTGTATAAAAATTGAAGTACTAAAGCATCCGTACCTCGGATGGGGTTTGTTAGGCCCATAGATCTATCTTTAGGATTCGCGTCAATTAGGGGTACTATTCCCTAATTCTTAGGCTACCAAGCTAAAAGGGGCATATTCGATTCGATAATCCAACCATAGAATGTAGTTTCGATTACTTGTGTCTATTTCGTAAAACATTTATAAAAGCAGCGCATGTATTCTCAGTCCCAAAAATATATATTGCAAAAGCATTTAAAAGGGAAGCAAATGAAACTCACAATACTGTATTTTGTAGTAAAAATACATATGACGTCATTGAACAAATGCAATGTTGGCCTTGGATTCACGAACCTATATTAATTATATATATATTTATATGTTTGAACAATATCTTTCTAACAATTTAGGTCAAGTCGTAGTGTATCACAATCCTAATGCTCGAGACTAAATATACAAAAGTCAACAAAAGTCATATTGACCAAAATGTCTTCCAAAATTTATACATGATTATTATATAGTTTAAATATAGTCATTTTATTTATTTAAATATTTTTAATAGATTTTATTAAAGTAAATAGTATAGTTCTTTTATTAATAAATAAAATTTTATATTAAAATTTATATAATAAAAATATACTTTTATATATCTTAAGTAATAAAATTTATAAAGTTCATTTAATATCATAAAAATAATATAATATGTATTATTAATGTAATTATATTATACGTAGTAAAATATCTTTGTATCACATATTTATTTGATAAAATAATATTGATAATAATAATAATAATAAGTAAAAGTTGTATTATTTTGTAATAATTATTATTATTCTACTAATAAAAATAACAATAATTATATTTTCTAAAAATGATAAAATGATAATTTTTATTAACAATAGTACTAAAATGATAATAATAATGATGTTTCATATTAACAATGATATTTTTATTAAAAATAATAATTTTAGTAAAAATGATAGTTTTAATATTAATAATACTTTTATTGTACAGATGAGAGTTCCTGTACATTTATACAGATGAGAGGTCCTGATATTTTGGGGATATTCTATATGCATTTTGTTAATGTTGGTTATCAGGTGTTTATTCGTATGAATGGATTTTGCAGATGAGAGTTCCTGCACATTGTTTATGAAAATGAAATCTTGTGGTCTATTAAAATTATTGAAATGATTGTTTATGATAAACCTATGAACTCACCAACCTTTTGGTTGACACTTTTAAGCATGTTTATTCTCAGGTATTAAAGAAATCTTCCGCTGTGCATTTGCTCATTTTAAAGACATTACATGAAGTCGTTTTTGGCATATTTCAAAAGACGTCGTATTCAAATCATTTGAGTTCAAAAAGATTGTTATTAAATAAATGATAGATTAGTCAGTTATATTTTGGGAAACATATTTATATCATTGGTATAGAGTGGATATATTTTGAAATGGTATGCATATTCGTCAACTTTCGTTGTAATGAAAGTTTGTCTTTTAAAATGAATGCAATGTTTATAGAAAGTTTCATATAGAGGTCAATACCTCGCAATGGGACCAGATGTTGATGTATTCGTCCATATGAATTTGGACGGGTCGCTTCACTGTCAACCATTACCCAAATCATGTCATTCCCTTTTCTTTAGGTTCGGGAAAATTTAGATATAAAATTCATCATTATACCTTCCATTTTCCATCAAGTATCCCAATCATTGCAATAGTTCATACAAATCTTGATATTCCACTATCACCGGAGCATTAATAGTCATGTTTCCTCTAAAATGTGCTATATCTATTTCATTATATTCCATTAAGACTACATTTTTCTACTCACTACACACTTTTATACCATCAAGTAAACAAATTATTATTGCTATCAAGTTTTGAACCTCATGATACCCGATTAGTGAGATTCTTAATGATCAGACAGTGATACTGGATCTTCCGCCTGAGTTAGCAGGGATACAAAACACTTTCAACGTGTGTTACCTACGTAAATGCAAGGTTGAAGATGGGACACAAGTCGTACCGTTGGGGATCTAAAAGTTGACTTAAGCAAGAAATTACTCGAGGAACCAATACGTATAGTTGATGCATGCGTTACAATACATCCTTTTACCCTTTAAATTTATATTTGACTTAAACACTACAATCAAGCACACAAAACTAACGAGCACTTAAAACCCAGTTATTATAGCACTTTAATGTAAGTATTCTTATCAAGTTCATCCCAAGGGAAGCTGTGTAAGTTGGTTATTTGAACTAGTAATTGTCCTAGGGTTTGTTTGATTGAGGGGTTTCGATTGATATTAACTAACAACTAAAACTTGTGCAATTAAACAAACCTAAATTAACAATTAAACAAGAATCGAGAAATAAGTAGCAAAATATGTAAGACTTAAATCAATTAACTAAGACGTGTTCACTTATCCAATCCTCTCTATGCTTGGCTTGCCCCGTTTTGCCTATTTTGTTATCTCATAAGCTGTTGAACTATTAAATGTTAGAATCACTTCTAAACCTCAAATCAAATGATACTACACGAATTCACATAAGCTTTGTATCCTAAGATCGAGTTAAGCATGATTTGGTCATTAAGATTGAGCTTGAGTTAAAATCACTTAAAACTCCCAACTATCGAAATCACTTAAGATAATCGGCACTACTATGTTGACTAAAGGCCAATTAAAAACCAACCTAGATCAAGAACACAATCACTTGCAATTCCCTAGCTAGTTGTCTAGATCACCTAAGGTGTTGAAGCACACATTGACTCACTTCTCAAATCACTAAGAGAGCTACTCAACATATGTAATCAAAGTCAAGCCTAAAACAAACTCATAGCAATGGTTCTTTAGCCAACTTAACAACACATGATCATGTAATTCATTCAAACAACAATATTCAATTGATTTGGGGCAAACACTAGCATTAGAGATTCATAGATAAGCAAACACAAGAGATTTAGCCAATCATGGCTAAAACCAAACTAATAATAAGCATAGAAATGTAAATCATCATCATATTCAAGCTATTACAAGTAATCAAAGCAAAGTATAAAGAGTAAAGTGAAGATTACAACTAATTAGTGCAAGATATATAAAGCAAAGTAAATATTACAACCCAAAATGTAAAGAAGATGAAGATCTAAGCTAAGTGATGATGAATCTTGAGCAATCTTCCTTGAATCCTCCCTTAATCTCCAACGGATGATGAAATTAGGGTTTTGTGTGTGAAATTCAGACCCTAGGCAGCTGCTCTCAAAGATGCATATGAAAAATGACCTAATCTCGTTCCTTTTATAGTGATGAAAATCTGGGCTGAAACAGTGTCAGGAGCGCCACTTTTACTTCAGGAGCGGCGCTTTTGGCTACTCAGGAGCGGCGCTTTGACATTAAGAACGCTGCTTTTGGCCTTGAACAGGGGCGACGCTTTTATTGAGGGGCGACGCTTTTTGGCTGATCAGGAACGACGCTTTTAGCTTGAAGAACGGCGCTTCTGCTCATTGATGAGAAATAGAGACAAATCGTGCATAATAGTGGCGCTTTTAGTCCAGGAACGGCGCTTTTGGTCCTTCAGGAGCGGCGCTCCTATACAGGAGCAGCGGTTTTTGAGCTGTTTCCTGCACTTGTCATTTTCTTAGCCAATTTTGCCCAAGATTTGGTAAATTTTACACCAAATCAACTCCTTAGCCCATTATTTACCAATTAGCTCAATAACACACTAAATAGGCCCCGAGATAGTCAAAAACCGAGCAAAGTGAGGTAGATATCGTGAGATAAACATATATAAATTGAGTGATATCAATAGTTGACAGAAAGATCACCAAGTTAAGAAAGAAACAAATTTGAATGGTACTGATATAGTGGAAAAACAGTTTGGGTGCAAACTTGGCGCGGGAGACAGAAGAGTTAATGAAGACTCGTTACCCTCACATGTTTGACCAATACCAGATTCCGAAGACAGAATCTCTTTAAGCATGGACTTTTCGTTTATTTAGACTTTTGCTTTAAGGCTCTGATGTAATTATCTCTTTAATTTAATAAAAGTTGATGGATTTAAAAAAAGTACAAGTATAAATATAATATATAATAGGTTAAATTATAAAAAATAAATTTAAAATTTTATATTAATTACTAGGTGATTTTATAGTTCGTTATAAAATTGAATGATTAAGCGCTGTATAGTTTTAATAAAAAAGAATCAAAAGTTATCAATGAATGTCGTTTGGAATGACAAATATTTACTAGGTTGATAATCATTGTGAATAGACTTCTAAATGAGGCATAATTATCCTATTAAAATTAATGAGATGATAGCTCAATGGTACTGCCTATTTTTGAGCATGAGATTTAGAGGATGTAACTCAGGCTCGAATCTCATCAGGGGGTTTTCTCAGTTCGAAATACGCGGTCCGGATTCGAATATATATATATATATATATATATATATATATATATATATATATATATATATATATATATATTTGTGGGTTTTCTCCTGATAGGAGTTCCGAATATGAGCAAGTGGGTGGTTACATGTGATGACCCGGAAATTTCTGACCAAATTTAAACTTAATCTTTAACGTTTCTGACAAGATAAGCAAAGTCTATGAAGTTGAATCTCAAAATTTTGAACTATTCAATTATTCTTTGACTATTCTCGACGATTCACGAACAATATATATATATATATATATATATATATATATATATATATATATATATATATATATATATATATATATATATATATATATATATATATATATATATATATATATATATAACTTAATGTGCATACATATATATATGATTTAAAGTTATTTAGTAAACGATATTAACATTCGATTATTGATTCGATTAATATTTAGATAAGTTAACTAAAATGTTTAAGATGAACTAGTAAAACACTAATTTGCTACAGTATTTTCAAATTGCTACAATACCCGAAAAGCTACAGTATTTTCGAAAATCACTATTTGCTACAGTAAAAAAAACCTTTGCTACAGTAACTTTGCTACAGTAAAACACTATTTCGAAATGAAAATGTATATATTATATATATATATATTAACAAATAGCGAGACGATGATTTATAGAAGTAAATGACCAAAACACTCAAATGTATAAGTTATATCTCGAGTGGTATAGTTTATGGATAATTTAAGTCTAATTATTGACAAAGGTACGTGTCGCGAAACGTAAAGAGCGAATTTTCTCAGCGTACGAAGGGACACTCAAAAAACCGGAACCGGGACATAAGTCGCGTAATGACGTACGACTTATCGGAACAAAAATTACAAATTAACTATGCACGAGAATATAATATAATATATAATTAATTAATTTAAATTATATATTATATATATTATATTATAATATGTCGACAGACTAGAAGTTAAAAGGTATGTGAGCTGGACACAAGGGCCATGCGATCGCATGGCCAGTGCCCTTCAAAACCATGCGATCGCATGGAGGGGATTATCAAGCCACATTATAAATGCTCGACGAATTCTGAGTTATACACACACATACATTATATTACTCCCTCTGTTCTTATTATTTATATTATTATTATTTTTATTTTTATTATTATTATTATTATTATTATTATTATTAAGATTAATATTAATATTAATCTTATAGTTACGAGTTGTATTATTAGTATATACATAAAATACTACGACGGAGTGCTGTTTGAGTAATTTAAAAATGAGTTTTACGAGCGGAATAAAGCTAAGGAAATTATGAGTTATAGCTATGGAGGTTATGGGTAATGTTCGTTGGTATTGTTTACAAATCAAACCTAGTGTTTATCATCTCTGTTACGTCTACGTACTTACCTACAATATTAAATCTCAATATTGATACGTAAGCACTCATATTTTATCTTTTATATATTTATACATGCTTGTATGCTAAATTTCATCGCTAAACAGTTTATAATGAATCACGAATTAAATACATATAATGCTGGTAAAAGGTATATGATATACATGTTTTTGGAAAGCTGGCGAAAAATCAATAACTTTTCATTTAGATATCGAATAGTTTCGATAAACGGATTAAAAGATATGATCAACTGAATTATGATTGAAGTAAATTGAAATTGCTTTTGAATCTGCAATTAAGATTTAAACAACTTGTTTACGAGATTGATAAAATAGATTTTTAAATATTACCAGCCGAGTAAATGAATTCTTATATAAGACACGTCTCGTTTTATTAAACAATTGTCAAAACTGATTGTTTTATCATATTTTAAAGCCTTATAAAAACTATAGTTTAATTTTACAAGAATTGGAAAACTATGTGAAATATTAAAATGATTCGATTGCCATGATCATTCAAATATTGTATTAAGTCAGAATGACTTTTTGAAATGACTTTTGATAAACTTTTGTATGTCGATCTCGAGCATTAGGATTGTGATACACTATGACCAGACCTAGCTTGATAGACATTTATTTACCAACATATGTTCTCTAGGTTGAGATCTACGATTATTTGATATTCCGAGTTTCGGTCACATTACGATGAACAACTTATTATGCTGCTAAGGTGAGTTTCATTTGCTCCCTTTTTAATTGCTTTTGCAATCTATATTTTTGGGCTGAGAATACATGCACTTTATTTTAAACGCAACGGATACAAGTACATACTAAATTCTACACCGAGTTTGAACCGAAAATCCCTTAGCTTTGGTAACTAGTAACTGCCAGTTATAAGAACTGGTGGGCACGAGTAGTTATATATGGATCCATAGGGCTTGACATCCCCGTCTGTTCCAGGTATAGAAACCCTAGCCTGAACTATAAAATAGACGTATGCTATTTGAGTTTAGTACACATTGGTTTGCGTGTATTGTACATGTTGGTTGCATGTATGTTAAAACAGGGGTACTTATTATAACGTTAAAGCTTAGTTACCAGGGTGCTCAATCTTGTAAAATATTTTGATAAACGTTTCTGGATGAAACAACTGAAATCTTGTGATCCACTTTTATATACAGATTATGCGAAACACTAAAAACTCTGAACTCACCAACCTTTGTGTTGACACTTGTTAGCATGTTTATTCTCAGGTTCCCTAGAAGTCTTCCGCTGTTTGCTTATATGTTATACAAGCTATGTGCATGGAGTCATACATGCTTTATTCAAGAAAACGTTGCATTCACAAAATCATCATGTATCTATTTGACTGCATTGTCAATGGAAGTACTATTGTAAACTATTATTTACGGTTATTGTCAATATGTAGAAATCATCAGATGTCGAAAACCTTTGATTTAAATATTCATTATTGGTGTGACTTTTCAAAACAATGCAATGTTTACAAAACGTATCATATAGAGGTCAAATACCTCGCAATGAAATCGATGAACGTGTTCGTCCATATGGATTTGGAGCGATCGTCACAGTTGGTATCAGAGCGTTGGTTCTAGCAAACCAGGTCTTGCATGTGTGTGTCTAACTGATAGTTGTTAAGATGCATTATTAAGTCTGGACTTCGACCCTGTTTGCATGTTAAAAGTTTTGCTTATCATTTCTTGTCGGAAATTACCAGCTTATCATTCCTAGTCTAGACACGTTTTACTGCATTGATTGCATGAATAGTGTATAGACAAAATTCATATCTTAGCGTATTCGTTACTGTAAACTTTTCCTGACACCTTCTGAAAATTTGTCCGTGATTTATGGAATTTGATATTATATATACATATGTAAATTATGTATTGAAGAATACCAAACTAAATTCAATAATCTAATTCATATCAAAAATCATCTCCCTAATTATACAAGATGGATCCCGTATCTAGTTCAAATTCCTTAAACTCCGACAGCTATTCCGATATGGATATTCACCTGAATTCCGAAGACAGTATAACCGGAATGGATCAACCAATTAGCCATCATCTATTCTGGATGAATTGGGGATGGGTTCGTAGTCTACTTAATCATTGGAGACAAGAAGAAGGTGATCCCTTCCATCCACCACATTGCCCTCTTGGCGAAGAACCTGAAGCACTTACCGGCGAGCCTGTTCGAGACACCATTTTCTCTCTCATTTCCAGAGTATCTCGTCACGATAATATACTATCTCAAATTCTGGATCTTATTCCTCTGCTGGTACGAACCGCCAATCATCCCAGTGTAGTAGAAGAAGTCAACGAGCTTCGCGCTCGGATAGTGGCTTTGGAGAATATGGTGCAAAGGTTACAAGCACCAGCAGCATCACCGGCATCAACAGTACCACCGACAACAACACCAACAGTACCATTACCACCACCAACAACATCCGCATCGCAAACCTCAACTTCACAATCTGTTCCACGAGCATCAACGTCATAGGCACCGTAGTTACCAAGAAATACCAGCAACAATAACCGACGAAGTATTAACTCATTTCCCCTGAAGAAATTTTATGTATATTTAATATATATGAATTTTGAAATCAAAATAAATCTTTTCGTACTAAGCTATTACGTGTGAATCTTAACTGGTAGGTACTACTCTGTTAGTTCATATTACTAATATGCAATGATGTACATCCTTCCTTAACAACTTAACCATTGTTAACTACAATCTCTGTTTCAACCCAATGAATTCCATTTCATAATAAACCAAGTGTATTAATCAATTACATAATTGATTTTACATTTACAATTTCGATATACTCGAAACTTTCCAGAAAACATCATCTGTGCCTTGTAAGGTTCACAAAAATTCCACGAGCACCAACATCCTTCACCGAGAAATATCACTAAGAATAAATAATGAAGTGTTGATTTTATTAGTGAAAAACTCCGTAAAGATTATGTAATCTTTAATGTTTTAGAGATTAATCATTTCTAAGTCAAGCCAAAAATCAAATGAGCTTAATATGATATTAACTCATTAAATCCATATTACATCTGAAGAAATATACATAAATATATTTTCATAAAGACTGTAATGAAAATTCTTTTGTACAAAGTATTAATTGTGAAATCTTTAATGGGTAGGTAATACCCGGGAAATATATAAGTTCGCAATTAATATGTTACACTGTACATTCTTCAACTTTGATTCAAAAATTATTAACAATGCTCACAACGATATACAATCATTTTCACACAAATTCAATTACATATTCTGATATTGACGGATCAGAATCCAAGTCATAACTCTGAACCGGTGACATCATTCTTAGATCTCTACATCTTTCAAAGCTATACTTTGACTTTAAATCTGTGCAAGATCCATTAGCATTGTTTTTACCGAAAATAACCTTGCAATTCCTTTTCAAAGTATCCAGTATTATCAACCGTTCAGCCAGTCAACGACGACCTTTCAGACTTGTAACTTTGGCATATACGTTTTTATTACTGGGGAACCTTTCATGTTCCACCACATTAACAGTAAATGTACCAGCAAATTCATTAATCTGTGACTTAAAGTCTCTCCGAAAAACCATTATAATTGTTCATTGAAACCCTATCGTGTACTCATCCACATCTTGTAACGGTAATTGCCATACCAACTACCAGGAATTAGCAATCAGTATTACGAATTTCGCAGCAATTCTACGCCAATAGTTATTTATATACATATAATGTCTATCTCCTAGACTTATTTACTTCGAAGGTGAAGTTTCTGAAAAACACCCAAACTGCGAAACTAGTTCTCCGAATTTTGGAAAAATGCTGATGAAGCAGCAAAAACTGTAAACAACCTTAACAGTCAAAAGTTTGATGATAAAGAATAGTATGGTGGTAAAGTTGAGAAAAAGAGAAGGTTTGGAACTAAAAATGGATTGAGCAGACCATGAAGGAGGCTGTGGACAAATCACAAAGACTAAACCTGCCTTCAAAGAATACAAATGATTCAGTATCTGTTGAAGTCATTAACGAATACCTTGCTCCTGACTCAAAATCCGTTACGAACAAATCTTCTTCATCATCCTTCGATATTAGAAATTCTAAGATATTATCATATCTTTCATTATAAATATCTTCGATATTTTTGAAGATATCTTCATAACTATTATCATCCGAAATTTATCTCTTCACGCTATCTGTGTTACATCATAAAAGAAACTATTTTAGTTTCTAATTTCTGAAAATTTCGAAAAATGGATGTTTTTGAAGTAGTGTTTGGAATTGAAGCATGAGTTAGTATAATATAATGACACTTGATCAACGTGATTATATTACAGTAAGTCATGCTGAGTTTCTAATAGAACATGATAAAGGTTCACAGATCATACCCTCATCATGATCCATGTTACATAACTCTTTCATTCTATTTAACCTCTAAACATATCAAAAAAATATTTTTCTTGATGATTCGGTCTTTTTCGAGGTATTCTAGTAATTTGACTAGTCAGATTGTGCCATTACCGTTTCTTTCTTAGAACATTAATTATGTTCATTTCGAAATTCATACCTACGAATTCTGGACCATTATTCGCTTGACTTAAAGTCGGGAAGAGAAAACGAAAGCATGAAGCTCCGAAATATAATGGAAAATATAAAGCCCGAAAACAAACCCGAAATAACAAACCGTGTATGTCAATGCGTATAGCAATATAAAGACACGGGAGAATGAAAAACAATATAACCCCTAGGTAATAGTAGAAGAAAATAAGCTCCTCTGGTGGCAGATGAAAAAGAAGAATGAATGATATGATAGCCAAGAAAATATCAAGAATCAGAACTGGATGAAGCATTTTCACAAATCTTTTGTAAGTATGAAATAAGGAAGAAGATTATAGGAGTGGTGAAAATAAATGAAACGGAAGAGGTCAATTTATAGCAAAATATCAGACATAGCAATCGAGGCAGATTACGCATTTAATCAAAGGAAATCCTAATTTCCTTAAATTCCGAAGAATCAAATCTTATTTAAATTATGAAGATTTTCTATTCCTTAAATTCCGGAAATCAATCGTTACTATGTCAAGAGATAAGACGAATCTATATTCTCCATTCCATTCTATTACGATAACTTCTCTCATACGCTTCGAGTAATCGGATTGTTTTATCCGTATTATTCAATGGTGATAAAATTCTATTTACCAACTCATATTCGTCATGAAAACATTTTTATTGTTAGCCATGACGACCTCACTCAAATTTAGAGACGAAATTTCTTTAACGGGTAGGTACTGCGATGACCCGAAAATTTCTGACCAAATTTAAACTTAATCTTTAACGTTTCCGACAAGATAAGCAAAGTCTATGAAGTTGAATCTCAAAATTTTGAACTATTCAATTATTCTTTGACTGTTCTCGACGATTCACGAACAATATATATATATATATATATATATATATATATATATATATATATATATATATATATATATATATATATGATTTCAAGTTATTTAGTAAATGATATTAACATTCGATTATTGATTCGATTAATATTTAGATAAGTTAACTAAAATGTTTAAGATGAACCAGTAAAACACTAATTTGCTACAGTATTTTCGAATTGCTACAATACCCGAAAAGCTACAGTATTTTCGAAAATCACTATTTGCTACTGTAAAAAAACCTTTGCTACAGTAACTTTGCTACAGTAAAACACTATTTCAAAATGAAAATGTATATATTATATATATATATATATATATATTAACAAATAGCGAGACGATGATTTATAGAAGTAAATGACCAAAACACTCAAATGTATAAGTTATATCTCGAGTGGTATAGTTTATGGATAATTTAAGTCTAATTATTAACAAAGGTACGTGTCGTGAAACGTAAAGAGCGAATTTTCTCAGCGTACGAAGGGACACTCGAAAAACCGGAATCGGGACATAAGTCGCGTAATGACGTACGACTTATCGGAACAAAAATTACAAATTAACTATGCACGAGAATATAATATAATATATAATTAATTAATTTAAATTATATATTATATATATTATATTATAATATGTCGACAGACTAGAAGTTAAAAGGTATGTGAGCTGGACACAAGGGTCATGCGATCGCATGGCCAGTGCCCTTCAAAACCATGCGATCGCATGGAGGGGATTATCAGGCCACATTATAAATGCTCGACGAATTCTGAGTTATACACACACATACATTATATTACTCCCTCTGTTCTTATTATTTATATTATTATTATTATTATTTTTATTATTATTATTATTATTATTATTATTATTATTATTAATATTAATATTAATCTTATAGTTATGAGTTGTATTATTAGTATATACATAAAATGCTACGACGGAGTGCTGTTTGAGTAATTTAAAAATGAGTTTTACGAGCGGAATAAAGCTAAGGAAATTATGAGTTATAGCTATGGAGGTTATGGGTAATGTTCGTGGGTATTGTTTACAAATCAAACCTAGTGTTTATCATCTCTGTTACGTCTACGTACTTACCTACAATATTGAATCTCAATATTGATACGTAAGCACTCATATTTTATCTTTTATATATTTATACATGCTTGTATGCTAAATTTTGTCGCTAAACAGTTTATAATGAATCACGAATTAAATACATATAATACTGGTAAAAGGTATATGATATACATGTTTTTGGAAAGCTGGCGAAAAATCAATAACTTTTCATTTAGATATCGAATAGTTTCGATGAACGGATTAAAAGATATGATCAACTGAATTATGATTGAAGTAAATTGAAATTGCTTTTGAATCTGCAATTAAGATTTAAACAACTTGTTTACGAGATTGATAAAATAGATTTTTAAATATTACCAGCCGAGTAAATGAATTCTTATATAAGACACGTCTCGTTTTATTGAACAATTGTCAAAACTGATTGTTTTATCATATTTTAAAGCCTTATAAAAACTATAGTTTAATTTTACAAGAATTGGAAAACTATGTGAAATATTAAAATGATTCGATTGCCATGATCATTCAAATATTGTATTAAGTCATAATGAATTTTTGAAATGACTTTTGATAAACTTTTGTATGTCGATCTCGAGCATTAGGATTGTGATACACTATGACCAGACCTAGCTGGATATACATTTATTTACCAACATATGTTCTCTAGGTTGAGATCTACGATTATTTGATATTCCGAGTTTCGGTCACATTATGATGAACAACTTATTATGCTGCTAAGGTGAGTTTCATTTGCTCCCTTTTTAATTGCTTTTGCAATCTATATTTTTGGGCTGAGAATACATGCACTTTATTTTAAACGCAATGGATACAAGTACATACTAAATTCTACACCGAGTTTGAACCGAAAATCCCTTAGCTTTGGTAACTAGTAACTGCCAGTTATAAGAACTGGTGGGCACGAGTAGTTATATATGGATCCATAGGGCTTGACATCCCCGTCTGTTCCAGGTATAGAAACCCTAGCCTGAACTATAAAATAGACGTATGCTATTTGGTTTGCGTGTATTGTACATGTTGGTTGCATGTATGTTAAAACAGAGGTACTTATTATAACGTTAAAGCTTAGTTACCAGGGTGCTCAATCTTGTAGAATATTTTGATAAACGTTTCTGGATGAAACAACTGAAATCTTGTGATCCACTTTTATATACAGATTATGCGAAACACTAAAAACTATGAACTCACCAACCTTTGTGTTGACACTTGTTAGCATGTTTATTCTCAGGTTCCCTAGAAGTCTTTCGCTGTTTGCTTATATGTTATACAAGCTATGTGCATGGAGTCATACATGCTTTATTCAAGAAAACGTTGCATTCACAAAATCATCATGTATCTATTTGACTGCATTGTCAATGGAAGTACTATTGTAAACTATTATTTACGGTGATTGTCAATATGTAGAAATCATCAGATGTCGAAAACCTTTGATTTAAATATTCATTATTGGTGTGCCTTTTCAAAAGAATGCAATGTTTACAAAACGTATCATATAGAGGTCAAATACCTCGCAATGAAATCGACGAATGACGTGTTCGTCCATATGGATTTGGAGCGATCGTCACAGTTGGTATCAGAGCGTTGGTTCTAGCAAACCAGGTCTTGCATGAGTGTGTCTAACTGATAGTTGTTAAGATGCATTAGTAAGTCTGGACTTCGACCCTGTTTGCATGTTAAAAGTTTTGCTTATCATTTCTTGTCGGAAATTACCTGCTTATCATTCATAGTCTAGACACATTTTACTGCATTGGTTGCATGAATAGTGTATAGACAAAATTCATATCTTAGCGTATCTGTTACTGCATTGCTTTTTTTAACAATCCACATCCAATCATAAGAGATAATATTATTTGTCATTTTATTTAAAAGTGTAAATCAAAATATAAATGTAGAATGCCTAACTTTTATACTTTCTCGTACTCAATTCAAAATAATTAATTAAAATAATTTAACTATTTAATTTTAATAATTAAAATAATTATTAATAAGATTAATAATAATAATTAATTAATAAGATTTAATTTTAATTCAAAATTATTTAGATTAATGACATCACCTACCATGCTTAGATTTTTTTCTTTTTCTTTTTGATTTTTTCTTAACAAAGGAATTAACCTAATAATGACATCATCATTTTAGCAATATAATAGAAACTATAGATTAATTAATAAGATTTAATTTTAATTTAAAATTATTTAGATTAATGACATCACCTATCATGCTTAGATTTTTTTCTTTTATTTTTTGATTTTTTTAACAAATGAATTAGCCTAATAATGAAATCATCATTATAGAATTTTAATAGAAACTATAGATAGATTATAATCATTTGATATTGTTAGTGATATAATTTAGAAACGTTCTCATAAAAAATGAAGGTGATAATAAATTAAGAGATAATCTAAACTCTGAATGTTTTTCGTACCTAATTTTATTTAATTCAACATCACTTATCACTCTGAGATCAAAAATAAACGTGAATATATATACCCCTTAAATAATGTTGAATTGTGATTTAATGCCGAATTATTTCATTACGGGCAATGAAATGCATCTTTTAATGCATACCCCTTAAATAATTTTAAGGGGACAAAAAAAAAAAAAAAAAATCATTATGTTTATGGACAATTAGCTCTATTATTTTGACTGTATTCATGCGCATGCAATTAGGGTTATGTATTTATCGACACATGTATATATTGGTTACGGTTCATTTTAATTTTGTTAAAAGCATTTAATTTAATAATTTATTTATGGTATCGGTATTCTTAAAGTTGATCTACCTTCCTTCCTAACTCCTACCTTCGAAGTAATCAATGTCGGTATAATCCATCCTTCTATTTTTAAATATATTATAAAATAATAATAGTAATATAATATTTAAATATAAATATATTCCTTTGTCACATAAAGTTAAAATACAACTCAAATCAAAGACGATCTTCTTCCTCTCTAAAAATTTTCACAACCGACATTTGACAAACGATATTCATACACAGTCAACCAACTCATGGTGTGATCGGAATAAATTCTAATATATTTTAAATAATTATATTTCGGAAATTATTAGGTAAAGAAACTCAAACCCAAAAGGGTTTTTGCTTGCTTCAATTCTTTACAAAAAAAAAAAGGTAATGCAAATAAGTAGTATTTGTACGGAAAACTGTAGCATTGACGGCCCTTTATTTTTCATTTTGTTGCATCTTTCAAAACTATAAATAACTCTTCATTTTAAGTTGTCATATTTTTTCTTTGATAGCAACCTTTATAGAAGTCTGTGTGTATGTTAAGTTTTTTCAGATATATATAGCAAAATTATTAGTTATTTCATGTGCTTTATAAAGGTGGCGAATACTTCTAAAGATTCTGGCGATTATGCCAACGTTGATCGTGATCGAAACGAAGGTGACAGAGGATCAACTCCTGATCCTCCGTCACCTTCCTCATCAGATATGTTTAATTATGATGAGTACAGTATGTCTGGCGAGTTATCTGCTATGGTGACGGCTTTGACTCATGTTGTTTCTGGACAAGCTTCGGGTCCTATAATCGATGTTGATTCGCCTTCGTCGTCAAGTTCTGGGTCGTTTGTAGGACAAAAACGAGTTCGTAATCAAGACATAAGTGCGGATCGATTTCAAGAACAGTTTCAGCAAAGATATTATGGGAGTTTTGCGGATTTTAGAGGTGGTGAGTCGTCTTCATCTTCATCAAAAGGTTTGTTTCATTTCATTTTATCTTCATAGTAACAAATATACAGAATTATAGATAAAAAAAAAATTATTAGAATATAATATTGTAACGTCAAAAGATATAGAAATTCAATATCAACAAGTTAAACTCGTCGAATAAGAATTTGTCCAAGTTTTTTTCTTGTCTTTTTGTATTACACAATGGAATAAGGTATTTTAAATGTGTTTTTAAGATATACCGTTTCAATTATATTTATATTATTTTTAGAAAATCAAACTAAAATATAAAATATACATGCAGTCGTAGATTGACATTCTATTGCTAATATTCAATACAATGCAACAGTGAAACAAGAAATGGCACAACCATCAACAACCACCATCACAACAGTTCCTGTACCAACCGTCCCTGCAACAACAGTACAAAATCCAGCAGATCCAATTAACCAATCAGAACAAACAGGGGAAAGAAGAAGAAAATACAGGGGAGTAAGGCAACGCCCATGGGGTAAATGGGCCGCCGAGATCCGGGACCCACACAAAGCTGCTCGTGTTTGGTTAGGTACTTTTTTTAAAATTCATATACATATGTTGGATGGTCACGAAAAATTATAGGAAACAGTCACGTTATAACTCAGTTTAGTGGTTTATCCGTTCGTGTCCCATGTTGTCTCAATTAGAAGTTAAAAGTGACACCATAGTGAATTTTTTCGTTTAGGTACATTTGATACAGCTGAAGCAGCTGCAAGAGCGTATGACGAAGCGGCATTAAGATTTCGAGGGAACCGAGCAAAACTCAATTTCCCCGAAAATGTCAGACTGATACCACAACAACACCAACAACGACCTGTCACCCAACTCGCCATTGCAAGTTCTCCAACGAACCAATTCACAATTACCCAACAACCTCGAATGCCACATCACCAGTTTCAATTACCCGACTCTACGGCTGCCCGTGATTACTGGCACTACTCGCAATTACTACAGAGCAACGCTCCACCACCGCAAACAAATTTGTTACCACAAATTCATAATGCATCTACAATGGGTTCATTACATTCACAAACTTCATCAACTTCTGCAATTAGTACTAATCCCCAATTGTTTCCGAATCGTTCTTTGGGTTATTTGGATTTTCGGCAGCCGAGAAACCGAAATGAAGATGATCAAGTGGATTTGCCGGAGGACCCATCGCCGTGGCCCGGTTATGATCGTTTCCCACCACCTCAAAATTGATTTTTTGCATGGTTTGAAAAGGTCATACGTATTTTATGGAGCCGAGTTGTACATTTTGTACTTCTCTTTCTTAAAAAAAATTATTTGAATCATTCCATACAAAATGTTTATGTTTATATGAACTTTTTTAAGAAAGATGCTCCCTAAAACTTTATCCAAAGTTCATAATTAAATTTACGTATGCACAAACCATGGGTTTCTGTCTCCATCATTATTTTATTTATCACAAAAATGATATTTTATTGATTTATTATTGTTATTTATTACTCTGTATTGTTTTTCTTAAAGACAAAACTTTAGTCTATGAAAATTGTACTCGAATCTTCTACTATAAATTCTCAAGTCACCATCACAAAGCCCCATGAAGTGTAGTTCACTTAGCTTTTTATCTTCTTGTTTTGGTTGAAGCTTATATTTGTTATTTTTATTTTTATTATTTGAATCAAAATCAAAATCAAAATGAAGAATCTGGAGACTACAACAAAGTATATGGATAATTATTTAGATTAGGTTGAGTTTGGTACGATGTCTACGATTTGATATGATTTTTATCTAAAATATCGTAAATTATTGAAAGCATGAACGTGTTTGTCGTCTTGTGTTCGATGGCTTCTATGGTTCCTGTTTGGTATAAAACTGGCCATATTTATTTTAATTAATAAAATTAGAGCATAATTTACACGTAATGAAATAGTGAATAATTGTTTGATTTGATGTTATAAACGAGGACAAAAACTCGCATTTCGTTAGCGGGGGTTTTGCCCGTTAATTAAAGGGATATGGTTAATTGATTTTGGTCAATTCACGATTGATTAATTTAACGTTTAGAAAATAGAGGAAAAGAATAACGAAGAAGAAAAAATAAGTGGAAAAAAGTATTGAAAAAAGATATAAAAAAAAGGTTAAATAACAAATGACCATTTTACTCTCGAAATTGAGGGTATTTACGGGTGAATAACAACCAGAGTTGGCCTTTTAGTATGGGGGATGATTCTCACACACTGTTTTTTGATCCTCACACACTCTTTTACCCTATTATTAGGGAGGAGTTCAAGTAAATTGGTGTGTGAGGATCAAAAAACAGTGTGTGAGAATCATCCCCCTTTTAGTATACATATATAATATAATATAATATTAATATTATTAATATTACATATTAATACTGAATCCATGTCTACTTCTAGCCTCATATAGTCAATTAACTAGTCCGGACCGGCCCGCGCGTTGCGGCGGGAGCTTTCGGCCTGCGTATTCATATTTAACGTAGTGTTATGTATTTACAGAGGGGAAGACGGCCCATGTGTTAAGCGCCATTTTAGATGTCCTTGTGTTAAGCGTTTTTTAAAAAGTATCCGTTTAGAACGTAGTTAGTTTTGTTTTGTTCAATAAATTTTTTCGAGTGTAACGGTGCTATCGAAAAAATTAAACTCGCGGAGAACAGAAAGAAATGTATTGGAGATAACTGAAAGGACCCGTCCTAATCCATCAGGACGAATACATTACATTTGGTTACATCGCGAGGTACTTGACCTCTATATGATACAATTTTACAAACAGTGCATTCGTTTTTAAAAGACAAACTTTCATTACATCGAAAGTTGACGGCATGCATACCATTTCATAATATATCCAACTATAATTGACTTAATAATAATCTTTGATGAACTCAATGACTCGAATGCAACGTTCTCGAAATATGCTATGAAAGACTCCAAGTAATATCTTGAAAATGAGCAAACGCACAACGGAAGATTTCTTTCAATCATGAGAATAAACATGCTTTAAAGTGTCAACCAAAAGGTTGGTGATTTCATTAGTTTATCATAATCATTCATTTTCATCATTTTAATAGACCACAAGAATTTCATTTCCAGTTCTCATAAATATACGTCCCATGCATATAGACAAAAATCATTCATATGGTGAACACCTGGTAACCGACATTAACAAGATGCATATAAGAATATCCCCTATCATTCCGGAAAATCCTTCGGACATGATAAAACAACATCGAAGTACTAAAGCATCCGCTACAACGGATGGGGTTTGTTAGGCCCAATAGATTTATCTTTAGGATTCGCGTCAATTAGTAGATCGGTTTACTAATTCTTAGGTTACCAAGCAAAAGGGGCATATTCGGCTTCGATCATTCACCCATATAATGTAGTTTCAATTACTTGTGTCTATTTCGTAAAACATTTATAAAAATTGCGCATGTATTCTCAGCCCAAAAATATAAAGGGTAAAAAGGCAAATGAAACTCACCATACTGTATTTCGTAGTAAAAATACATATAACGTCATTGAACAAGTGCAAGGTTGGCCTCAGATTCACGAACCTAAATTAATTATATATATTTATATGTTGGTCAATATTTGTCTAACAATTAGGTCAGGTCATAGTGTACCACAATCATAATGCTCGAGACTATGCAAAAGTCAACAAAAGTCAATTTGACTCAAAATGATTTCCAAAATTTATACATGATTATAATATATTTTAAATATCGTCGTTTTATATTTTTAAATATTTTTAAAAGATTTAATAGAGTAAATAATATAATTCATTTATTAATAAATAAAATTTTATATTAAAATTTATATAATAAAATATACTTTTATATATATTAAGTAATAAAATTTATAGAGTTCATTTAATATCATAAAGATAATATGATAGGTATTATTAAAGTAATTTATTACACGTAGTAAAATATGTTTGTATCACATATTTATTTGATAAAATAATATCTATAATAATAGTAAGTAAAAGTTGTATTATTTTGTAATAATAATTATTATTATAAAAATATCAATATTTATAATTACTAAGATGACATTATGATAAAACGATAATTCTAATTATGATAACTTTAATATTTACGATACTTTTTAATATTATTTTTTTAAAATAATAATTCTATTTAAAATGATAATAATAATGATATTTTATAGTAACAATGACATTTCTATTAAAATGATAATTTTTGTTAAAATAACAGTTTTAATACTAACAATACTTTTAATAATAATAGTAATAATAAAAATAATAAGAACGATATTTTTATCTAAATCAATATCTTATAATATTTTAATTTCATCATGATACTCTTACTCATTATTTCCTAATCGTTTCGTTTAATAGCTCTTAATCATCTTTTATATCGTGTTCATACTAATAATAATAATAATAATAATAATAATAATAATAATAATAATAATAATAATAATAGTAATCAAAATAATTAGGTGTTACTAATATTAGTTTTAATTACAATAATACTAATAATGATAATTACTATGACATTATTAACGATAATACTAATAATTATTTTAATGATAATATAATAATAATAATAACAATAACCATTTCTAAATAATGATATATATATATATATATATTAATAATGATAATAATAATAATGATAATAATAATAATAATAATAATAATAATAATAATAATAATAATAATAATAATAATAATAATAATAATTAGATAATAATAATAATACTAATTATAACTTTAACGATAATAACGATAGTAATAATAATAAAAATAACAATTTATAATGATAAATCCTTTTATTGATAAAGATAATAATAATAATAATAATAATAATAATAATAATAATAATAAGATAAAACTAGAACGACGATAATAACGACGATAATAATAATCATTTTTAATAATAATACAAAAATTCGATTGACTATAACTTCAAATCCGTTCATCGAAACCATTCGATATCTAAAGGAAAAGTTCGTAATTTTTCGCTAGCTTTCCAACGACATGCATATCTTATACCTTACCTCAACCGCATATATAACTAATTCAGGATTCAACATAACCAAACTAAAGGCAATATCAAAAGTACAAACATGCATAATCCTATATACTCGAGCACTAGTCAGGGATACACTATTAGTAAGTAAAAGTTAAATTATGAGTACTTACGTATCAATATTGAGATTCAATATTGCAGGAAAGATACGTAAACGCAACGGAGATGATACACACTATATTGACCTCACGAGCATACCCATGAACCATACCCATCACCTCCATAGCTATAACCCATAATTTCCTTAATCCTATCCCACTCGTAAAACCAGTTTTGAAAACTCATTTTGAATCACTCGAGCAGCACTCCGTCGTAGTATTTTATGTATAATACATAATAATAATAATAATAATAATAATAATAATAATAATAATAATAATAATAATAATATGATTAGTAATAATATTAATATTAATAGTAATAATAATGATATAAATAGCATAAATATTACGGAGTATTATAGACAGAGAGATAGATATATTATTTGTGTGTGCAGAAAATGAATTCGTTCGACTTTTAAGGACCTGACCTGACTCCCCTAGCCATGTGATCGCATGGCTTGGCCATGTAATTCCCATGCGATCGCATGGGAAGCTTTTCCAGCTCACATGCACGATTTAAGGAAATTGTAATGGCACGATCTTGACATGTCAAATTACCAGAATACCCTGGAAAAGACCGAATCATCAAGAAAATATTTTCTTGATTTTTTTAGAGGTTAAATAGAATACAAGAGTCGTGTAGCATGGCACATGATGATGTTATGATCTGTGAATCATCATGTTCCATTTAGAAACTTAGCATGACTTACTGTAATATAATCACGTTGCTCAAGTGTTATTATATTATACTAACTCATGCTTCGGTTCCCAACACTACTTCAAAAATATTCCTATTTTAAACTCGAATGTTTCAGAATTTAGAAACTAAAATAGTTTCCTTTATGATGTAATACAGATAGCGCGAAAAGGTAAATGATTTCAGATAAGAATAATTATGAAAATATCTTCAGAAATATGAATGATATTTATAATGAAAGATACGATGATATCTTAAAATTTCTAATATCAGAGGATGATGAAGAACATTGTACGCAGGGGTTTAAAGTCAGGAGCAAGATATTCGTTAATGACTTCAGCAGACACTGAATCATTTGGATTCTTTGAAGGCAGGTTCAGTTTTTGTGATTTGTCCACAGCCTCCTTCATACTTTGCTCAATCCGTTTTCCAGTTCCAAAACTTCTCTTTTTCTGAGCTTTGCCAATACACTAATCTTTATCATCAAACTTTTTACTGCTAAGGTCATTTACAGTTTTTGTTGCTTCATCAGCATTTCGAGAACTAGTTCGCGGTTCAGAGTGTTTTGCAGAAACTTCACATTCGAAGTATCTAAACAAAGTTGTAAGGTTTTTCCCTGTTCGGGTTACCCGGGAAGGGCGAGTAATCCGACCCCATACTCTAGTGTACGCAGCCCATCAGGAATACTCCCTGGCTGTTTCCAACCCTTCCCTGGCCACCCCAAGAATTGGACCTGAGACCTCTTGCAAGGATCTCAGGGCCCCAACCACTTGGGCTACCTTGAGATGGTTTCGAAGTATCTAAACCTTGGAGATAAACGTTATATGTATAACTGTTGGCGTCAACATGCTGCGAGATTTCAAAATACTGATTTCTAATTCCCAATGATTCGTATGGTAATTCTCGTTACAAGAGGCAGATGAGTAAATGATGGGGTTTGATAAATATAATGAATTTTCGGAAAATCTCAAATCATTACAGTTGTTGATAAGTTTACTGCTAATGTGGCGAGATATGAAAGGTTCCACGGTAACAATGGCGAAAGGGCAACATATATATCAAGATTATGATAAGGCTACTCCGAATGAAAAACCGAAGTTGTCTTGCTGGAGCTGTGATAGGATTTGCTACTTTGAAAAGGAATTGCAAAGTTATTTTTGCTAATAAATGCCAAAGGATCTGACACAGATATGTGTTGAATTATGACTTTGGTTTCGAGAGCTTTTTAAGTACATAACTGTGGGTAATATGTGGTTGAATCATCATCTCGATTTCTCATTATTTGAAGTGTCTTCAGAAATTTTCGAAGGGTTTGAACACAGATTGTAATCGTTAATATACATTTGATGTTCTAACACAGTTTTGAAGTGAAAGTATATCTTTGAAAGATGTAGGAGTCTAAAAGTGATGGTACCGGTTATATCTCGAATTGAATTCTGAGGTTTCAAAATCAGAATATGTAATTGGGTTTGAATGAGTATGGTTGTTTTGATTTCTATAAAGGAATGTATATTATTTTGAAAGTAGGAAGTATAGTTGATAATTTACTTAATCTGATTCGAAGAATGTAACATATTAATTGTGAATATATATATCTCTCGGGTATTACCTACCCGTTAAAAAAATTTAACAATTAATATTTTGTATATAAGAATTTATTACAGTCTTTATGAAAATATATATGTATATATTCTCCTCAGATGTAACATAGATTTTAATGAGTTAATACTAAATTAAACTCATTCGATTTACGGTTGGAACTAGAATTGAATAATCCCTTGAAGGCTTTAGAGATTACATAAGTATTTTTTTAATAATATTGAAATTATGAATCAATACTTCGTTATTTGTTGAGGTGTGATGTTGGTTTTCGTTAAATTCTTGTGAACTTTGCAAAGTATGAATGATGTTATCTGAAAAGTTTCGGTTACATCGATGATGAAAGTGTAAAATCAAATATATACTTGATTTATTAGGAATTGGAATTTGTTGAATTGAGACAGAGATTGTAGTTAACGATGGTTAATTTGCGGGCGAAGGACGTACATTTTTTTTTTTGCATATTTGTAATATGAATTAACCGAGTAGTTAAGATTCACACACAATAGCTTAGCACGGAAAGATTTATTTTTATTTCAAAATATATATATATATATATATATATATATATATATATATATATATATATATATATATATATATATATATATATATATATATATATATATATATATATATATATATATATATATATATATATATATAAAATATACATATAATTTCTTCAGAGGGAATGAGTTAATTCTTCATAACTCGTTGATACAATATACGAGTTATTGATTCGTAATGATGTCCACAGTAATTCTTGAACTGACGGAGTTTGTGATGTTATAGATGTTGTTGATTCTGATGCTGACTGCACTGACGATGCTAGTGACGCTGACTGTACTGTTGATGTTGTTGGTAAAACAAGTTTAGCTTGTTAATCACATACCATTTTTGTCAGGGTTTCTACTCTTCCTTCTATCATTTTGGGTTGCTTAACTGATTTATGGTTAGGGCTAGATTAGATAATCTCTAAGACTTTAGAGATTACATAATCGTCGCGGAATGTTTCTCCAATGAAGTTATAAATTAATACTTCTTCAGTTATTGTTGTTGGTACTCCTTGGTATATATGGTGCGTATGACGTTGATGCTCGTGGGACAGATTGTGAAGTTAAGGTTTACGATGCGGTTGTGGTTGGAGGTGGTAATGGTACTGTTGGCGTTGATGATGGTGATACTGGTTATGCTGCTGGTGCTGCTGCTGGTGTTTGTAATCTTTGCACCATATTCTCCAAAGCCACTACCCGAGTGCGAAGCTCGTTGACTTCTTCTATTACACCGGGGTGATTGTCGGTTCGGACGAGCGGATAAATAAAATCTAAAATTTGATGTAATATATAATCATGACGAGATACTCTGGAAATGAGAGAGAAAATGGTGTTCCGAACAGGTTCGTCGGTAAGTGCTTCAGGTTCTTCGTCAAGAGGGCAATGTGGTGGATGGAAGGGATCACCTTCTTCTTGTCTCCAATGATTGAGGAGGCTACGAACCCATCCCCAATTCATCCAGAATAGATGATGGCTGATTGGTTGATCCATTCCGATCACACTGCTTTCGGAGCTTGAGTGAGATTTCATTTCGGAATTCGAGTGACTTGAACTAACGACGAATTTCATTTCGTACGATTGAATAAAGGATTTTTTGATATAAAAATGATTTTTCGGCTATCGGATGGTATTCCAATTACATAGAATATCCATATATATAGAACAAAAGATTTCGTAGATTACGGAGGAATTTGCGGAATATGTCAGGCAAATTTTACAGTAATAGATACGATAAGATATGATTTAGTAGATATGCTAAGTTATGAATTTTGTCTGTACACTATTCATGCAATCAATGCAGCAAGACGTGTCTAGACTTAAGAATGATAACCAGGTAATTTTCTACGGATGATAAGTAGATGATTTCCGACACAAATTGATAAGCAAAACTTTTGACATGCAGACACGGTCGAAGTCCAGACTCACTAATGCATCCTAACGACTTATCAGTTAGACACACTAATGCAGACCTGGTTCGCTAAGACCACCGCTCTGATACCAACTTAAAGGACCCGTCCTAATCCATCAGGACGAATACATTACATTTGGTTACATCGCGAGGTACTTGACCTCTATATGATACAATTTTACAAACAGTGCATTCGTTTTTAAAAGACAAACTTTCATTACATCGAAAGTTGACGGCATGCATACCATTTCATAATATATCCAACTATAATTGACTTAATAATAATCTTTGATGAACTCAATGACTCGAATGCAATGTTCTCGAAATATGCTATGAAAGACTCCAAGTAATATCTTGAAAATGAGCAAACGCACAGCGAAAGATTTCTTTCAATCCTGAGAATAAACATGCTTTAAAGTGTCAACCAAAAGGTTGGTGAGCTCATTAGTTTATCATAATCATTCATTTTTATCATTTTAATAGACCACAAGAATTTCATTTCCAGTTCTCATAAATATACGTCCCATGCATAGAGACAAAAATCATTCATATGGTGAACACCTGGTAACCGAAATTAACAATATGCATATAAGAATATCCCCTATCATTCCGAGAAATCCTTTGGACATGATAAAACAACATCGAAGTACTAAAGCATCCGCTACAACGGGTGGGATTTGTTTGGCCCAATAGATCTATCTTTAGGATTCGCGTCAATTAGTAGATCGGTTTACTAATTCTTAGGTTACCAAGCAAAAGGGGCATATTCGGCTTCGATCATTCACCCATATAATGTAGTTTCAATTACTTGTGTCTATTTCGTAAAACATTTATAAAAATTGCGCATGTATTCTCAGCCCAAAAATATAAAGGGTAAAAAGGCAAATGAAACTCACCATACTGTATTTCATAGTAAAAATACATATAACGTTATTGAACAAGTGCAAGGTTGCCCTCGGATTCACGAACCTAAATTAATTATATATATATATATATATATATATATATATATATATATATATATATATATATATATATATATATATATATATATATATATATATATATATATATATATATATATATATATATATATATATATGTTGGTCAATATTTGTCTAAAAATTAGGTCAGGTCATAGTGTACCACAATCCTAATGCTCGAGACTAATATGCAAAAGTCAACAAAAGTCAATTTGACTCAAAATAATTTCCAAAATTTATACATGATTATAATATATTTTAAATATCATCATTTTATATTTTTAAATATTTTTAAAAGATTTAATAGAGTAAATAATATAATTCATTTATTAATAAATAAAATTTTATATTAAAATTTATATAATAAAATATACTTATATATATATTAAGTAATAAAATTTATAGAGTTCATTTAATAGCATAAAGATAATATGATAGGTATTATTAAAGTAATTTATTACACGTAGTAAAATATGTTTGTATCACATATTTATTTGATAAAATAATATCTATAATAATAGCAAGTAAAAGTTGTATTATTTTGTAATAATAATAATTATTATTAAAATATCAATATTTATAATTACTAAGATGATATTATGATAAAACGATAATTCTAATTATGATAACTTTAATATTTACGATACTTTTTAATATTATTTTATTAAAATAATAATTCTATTTAAAATGATACTAATAATGATATTTTATAGTAACAATGACATTTCTATTAAAATGATAATTTTTGTTAAAATGATAGTTTTAATACTAACGATACTTTTAATAATAATAGTAATAATAAAAATAATAAGAACAATATTTTTATATAAATCAATATCTTATAATATTTTAATTTAATCATGATACACTTACTCATTATTTCCTAATCGTTTCGTTTAATAGCTTTTAATCGTCTTTTATATCGTGTTCATAATAATAATAATAATAATAATAGTAATCAAAATAATTAGGTGTTACTAATATTAGTTTTAATTACAATAATACTAATAATGATAATTACTATGACATTATTAACGATAATACTAATAATTATTTTAATGATAATATAATAATAATAATAACAATAATAATAACCATTTTTAAATAATGATATATATATATATATATATATATATATATATATATATATTAATAATGATAATAATAATAATGATAATAATAATAATAATAATAATAATAATAAAAATAATAATAATAATAATTAGATAATAATAATAATAATACTAATTATAACTTTAACGATAATAACGATAGTAATAATAATAAAAATAACAATTTTTAATGATAAATCCTTTTATTGATAAAGATAATAATAATAATAATAATAATAATAAGATAAAACTAGAATGACGATAATAACGACGATAATAATAATCATTTTTAATAATAATACAAAAATTCGATTGACTATAACTTCAAATTCGTTCATCGAAACCATTCGATATCTAAAGGAAAAGTTCTTAATTTTTCGCTAGCTTTCCAACGACATGCATATCTTATACCTTACCTCAACCGCATATATAACTAATTCAGGATTCAACATAACCTAACTAAAGGCAATATCAAAAGTACAAACATACATAATCCTATATACTCGAGCACTAGTCAGGGATACACTATTAGTAAGTAAAAGTTAAATTATGAGTACTCATGTATCAATATTGAGATTCAATATTGCAGGAAAGGTACGTAAACGCAACGGAGATGATAAACACTATATTGACCTCACGAGCACACCCATGAACTATACCCATCACCTCCATAGCTATAACCCATAATTTTCTTAATCCTATCCCACTCGTAAAACCAGTTTTGAAAACTCATTTTGGATCACTCGAGCAGCACTCCGTCGTAGTATTTTATGTATAATACATAATAATAATAATAATAATAATAATAATAATAATAATAATAATAATAATAATAATAATAATAATAATAATAATAATACTAATATGACTAGTAATAATATTAATATTAATAGTAATAATAATAATATAAATATCATAAATATTACGGAGTATTATAGACCGAGAGATAGATATATTATATGTGTGTGTGTGTGCAGAAAATGAATTCGTTCGACTTTTAAGGACCTGACCTGACTCCCCTAGCCATGCGATCGCATGGCTTGGCCATGTAATTCCCATGCGATCGCATGGGAAGCTTTTCCAGCTCACATGCACGACTTAAAGGCTGCCGACACTTATATTTATATTATATACTTATATATATTTATATATATTTATTATAGGTAATTATTTATATAATATATTATATTTACGAGTATGGTAAAAATGTTTTTTTTACTTAATTGACCTGGACGTTGTCACTCGACTCATGTACCACTTTCGGTTTTTCGAATGACGTTTCGTACGCTGAGAAAACTAGCCTTTTACGTTTAGTGACTCGTACCCTTATCAAAATATAGTCTTAAATCATTAACAAACAATATTACACGAAGTAAAACTTATGTATTTGAGTGTTGTGGTCATTTGCTTCTATAAATCAAAGTCTCGTTTGTTTATTAAAATACATTTAATAATATTGAAACATTTTAAATTATACAATAACGTGTTTGTAAAATATATATATATATATATATATATATATATATATATATATATATATATATATATATATATATATATATATATATATATATATATATTCTTACTTAAGAATATAATTTTTGTATATCTTATATATAATTGAAATATCTATCTAAGTATATTTCAAAGTTCAAAACGTTTAAGTAATAGAAAATATTATATCGTATCATGTTTTACGTTTTTAAAATTATATATATATATATATATGTATATATAGTGGTAGGATCAAGAGGGAAGTAACCATTCGGGGGGAAGCGGGGGGAAGCAAAAACTTTTTTTTTTCGTTTTTTGAAAAAACTTTGTTCATGAACATTATAGATGAGATGAAAATATGAACATTTAGTAGAGACACTTTGTGATAAATGTTTTTATTTTGGCGAGAAAATGCTCGAAGAAGTAATATATAACAATTATCGTGTTTTTCGAGCGTATTTTGAGGTTTTAGCTATTGGGGTTTAGATATTAGGGTTTAGATATTAGGGTTTATAGGTTTTAGATATTAGGGTTTAGAAATTTAGGGTTTAGGGTTTAGATTTAGGGTTTAGATTTAGGATTTAGATTGAGTTTTTAACACGAACGGTTTAGAGTTTAGGGTTTAGGGTTTAAGGTTTAGGGTTTGGTGTTTTGGGTTTATGGAATAAACCCAAAACATCAAACCCTAAACCCTAAACCCTAAACCCTAAACTCTAAATCGGACTAAATTTTACTTCACAAAACATGAAGAAAAAAAACGTTCATATTCTTCACGAACAATATTATCTTGAATGTTATTTTTGTCGATCGTTTTCCCGCCTAAATAATAATATTCATCACGAAGTGTCTCTTCTAAATGTTCATATTTTCGTGTGATCTTGATGCCGAAAAAAAATATATAAAAAAACGACAAATTTTTTTTTTTGCTTCCCCCCGCTTCCCCCCAATTGGTTACTTCCCCATTGATCCTGCCCTATATATATATATATATATATATATATATATATATATATATATATATATATATATATATATATATATATATATATATATATATATATATATATATATATAATTTATGATACAAAGCTTTAATTAAGTTTCTTAAAACTTATGAACAATTTATCTTATAAAACGTTTCACTAATAAAGTTCTTTAAAAAAAATGTTTTTGTACGTTTGAAACAATATTAAATAAATATAAAAACTTTGTTTTCCAAACTAAGTGTATTTAAGAATCATTTTAATAAAAAGGTTATATTAGTAGAAGTTGTTATATCGTAAAACATTTTAAAGAAGTAAGATTAAATATACTTTTCATAGGTTTCAAGTTTTTAACATTTGTTGGTGCAACGTGATATAAAGTCTAAAGGTTAGGTAAATGTATAAAATCATTTTAATGTAAAACGTTAATTTACTTAACTTGTCGATATCCATCTTCTAAGTTATTTACATTCCACATTCCAACTTTAAAATGATAGTCATACTAGTTATCTTATTAGCATCACGAGAAAAATGTTGTAAGGTACGAATTGAAAATCAAATAGGAATCTTCACTAACTCTTGTCTAGTTCTCGTTAGTTGACACTTTGTTCTTATTTGTAAAATCATTTTACCATTTTCCGAATATGGTTAAAAAAGAAAGGTTTCCTAAATTAAAGTGGACCTCCTAATAGGGACTCGTAGTCATATTTCAATGTATCTAATAATTCAATCATTTAATATTTTCTCTTAATTCCGTCGATAATTATTTTAAATATATTTTAAAACAACAACGTTCATGTAAAGTATTATACGTCTAATACTTGTTAACGTTTTCAATTTATAATATATACATATATACATATATAATCATATCCGTTCCTATAATGGTTCGTGAATCTTTGGAATTTGGTCGAGGTTAATTGAATGTATGAACATAGTTTAAAATTCTTAACAAACTTTTCTTATCGTGTCGGAATAATGTAAAGATTAAAGTTTAAATTTGATCGAAAAATTTCGGGTCGTCACAGTACCTACCCGTTAAAGAAATTTCGTCCCGAAATTTGATCGTGGTCGTCATGCCTAACCATAAAAATATTTTCATGGCGAATATAGGTCGATAAATAGAGTTTTATCTTTATTGAGTAATGTGGGTAAAACAATTTGATTATTCAAAGAGTATTAGTGAAACTATCGCAAAAGAGTGAAATAAGAAAGGTAAAGTTTCGTCATATCTTTTGACATAGACAGGTTGATTTCCGAAGTTCAAGAGATTTGGAAAAAATCTTAGTAACAAGATTTGATTAAGGATATTAGGTGTAGTGACCCGAACTTTTCCATGTTTATATATATTAATTGAGATTGATATTTACATGATTAAACGTTTCCAACATGTTAAGCAATCAAACTTTTTAAGACTTGATTAATTGAAATAGGTTTCATATAGACAATTGACTACCCAAGTTGACCGGTGATTCACGAACGTTAAAACTTGTAAAAACTATATGATGACATATATATGGTTATATATATAGTTAACATGATATTATGATAAGTAAACATATCATTAAGTATATTAACAATGAACTACATATGTAAAAACAAGACTACTAACTTAATGATTTTTAAACGAGACATATATGTAACGATTATCGTTGTAACGGCATTTAAATGTATATATATCATATTAAGATATATTAATATATCATAATATCATGATAATATAATAATTTAACATCTCATTAGATATAATAAACAATGGGTTAACAACATTAATTGAGATCGTTAACTTAAAGGTTTCAAAACAACACTTACATGTAACGACTAACGATGACTTAACGACTCCGTTAAAATGTATATACATGTAGTGTATTTAGATGTATTAAAATACTTTTAGAAGACTTCAAGACATATATCGAAACACTCATACTTAACGAAAATGGTTACAGTTACTTTCCCATTCTTTTCTTTCATCAAGAATTCTAGTCGTATTCTTACCCGTATTATACACAGCTTCAAAACGTACTTACTATGGGTATATACCAATAGGAACTAGCATGGGATTCCACTCTTGATTATGTCATGTATGACTAATCAATTTTAACTTCTACCATGAGCTAGTCAACTAACTAGAACTCCTTTTAACCCCACTCACCACTCACCAATTAACACTCATCATTCACTCCATTTCACTTCCAAATCTCTTTCTAATTCTCTCTCAACACACCCACACTATTATGAACGTATTTTTCCAGTAGTTAATCATCATCTTCATCAAAAATCACTTCAAGAATCAAGCTATAATCATCATAGGAAGAACACTTCAAGAATACTTCAAAAATCCCTTCAAGTTTACTAATTTACTTCCAAGCTTTCTAATCCATTCCAAGTAATCATCTAAGATCAAGAAACCTTTGTTATATACAGTAGGTTATCTTTCTTATTCAAGGTAATATTCATATTCAAACTTTGATTCAATTTCTATAACTATAAACTATCTTAATTCGAGCAAAAATCTTACTTGAACTTGTTTTTGTGTCATGATCCTACTTCAAGAACTTTCAAGCCATCCAAGATCCTTTGAAGCTAGATCATTTCTTGTCACTTCCAGTAGGTTTACCTACTAAACTTGAGGTAGTAATGATGTTCATAACATCATTCGATTCATATATATAAAACTATCTTATTCGAAGGTTTAAACTCGTAATCACTAGAACATAGTTTAGTTAATTCTAAACTTGTTCGCAAACAAAAGTTAATCCTTCTAACTTGACTTTTAAAATCAACTAAACACATGTTCTATATCTATATGATATGCTAACTTAATGATTTAAAACCTGGAAACACGAAAAACACCGTAAAACCGGATTTACGCCGTCGTAGTAACACCGCGGGCTGTTTTGGGTTAGTTAATTAAAAACTATGATAAACTTTGATTTAAAAGTTGTTATTCTGAGAAAATGATTTTTATTATGAACATGAAACTATATCCAAAAATTATGGTTAAACTCAAAGTGGAAGTATGTTTTCTAAAATGGT
This sequence comes from Rutidosis leptorrhynchoides, assembly GCF_046630445.1. Lineage (NCBI taxonomy): Eukaryota > Viridiplantae > Streptophyta > Magnoliopsida > Asterales > Asteraceae > Rutidosis > Rutidosis leptorrhynchoides. The sequence goes on from NC_092335.1 coordinate 606,913,235, forward strand.
CATCTAGACGTCGTTCTTTCGACTGAAATGACTACCTTTACAAAAACGACTTGTAACTTATTTTTCCGACTAGAAACCTATACTTTTTTTGTTTAGATTCATAAAATAGAGTTCAATATGAAACCATAGCAATTTGATTCACTCAAAACGGATTTAAAATGAAGAAGTTATGGGTAAAACAAGATTGGATAATTTTTCTCATTTTAGCTACGTGAAAATTGGTAACAAATCTATTCCAACCATAACTTAATCAACTTGTATTATATATTATGTAATCTTGAGATACCATAGACACGTATACAATGTTTCGACCTATCATGTCGACACATCTATATATATTTCGGAACAACCATAGACACTCTATATGTGAATGTTGGAGTTAGCTATACAGGGTTGAGGTTGATTCCAAAATATATATAGTTTGAGTTGTGATCAATACTGAGATACGTATACACTGGGTCGTGGATTGATTCAAGATAATATTTATCGATTTATTTCTGTACATCTAACTGTGGACAACTAGTTGTAGGTTACTAACGAGGACAGCTGACTTAATAAACTTAAAACATCAAAATATATTAAAAGTGTTGTAAATATATTTTGAACATACTTTGATATATATGTATATATTGTTATAGGTTCGTGAATCAACCAGTGGCCAAGTCTTACTTCCCGACGAAGTAAAAATCTGTGAAAGTGAGTTATAGTCCCATTTTTAAAATCTAATATTTTTGGGATGAGAATACATGCAGGTTTTATAAATGATTTACAAAATAGACACAAGTACGTGAAACTACATTCTATGGTTGAATTATCGAAATCGAATATGCCCCTTTTTATTAAGTCTGGTAATCTAAGAATTAGGGAACAGACACCCTAATTGACGCGAATCCTAAAGATAGATCTATTGGGCCTAACAAACCCCATCCAAAGTACCGGATGCTTTAGTACTTCGAAATTATATCATATCCGAAGGGTGTCCCGGAATGATGGGGATATTCTTATATATGCATCTTGTTATTGTCGGTTACCAGGTGTTCACCATATGAATGATTTTTATCTCTATGTATGGGATGTGTATTGAAATATGAAATCTTGTGGTCTATTGTTACGATTTGATATATATAGGTTAAACCTATAACTCACCAACATTTTTGTTGACGTTTTAAGCATGTTTATTCTCAGGTGATTATTAAGAGCTTCCGCTGTCGCATACTTAAATAAGGACAAGATTTGGAGTCCATGCTTGTATGATATTGTGTAAAAACTGCATTCAAGAAACTTATTTTGTTGTAACATATTTGTATTGTAAACCATTATGTAATGGTCGTGTGTAAACAGGATATTTTAGATTATCATTATTTGATAATCTACGTAAAGCTTTTTAAACCTTTATTGATGAAATAAAGGTTATGGTTTGTTTTAAAATGAATGCAGTCTTTGAAAAACGTCTCATATAGAGGTCAAAACCTCGCAACGAAATCAATTAATATGGAACGTTTTTAATCAATAAGAACGGGACATTTCATTAGGATCCGCTTTAAATGCGATCATCCATTTTGATTGATCTGTCGGATATTTTACTATAAATCCACCTTCTTCGTTTCCTTTTAACTCATACCTTCCATTATTTCTAACTCATACTTTAAAGCATTCATCAATATGCTCCATCCAGTTCTGCTTCTTGATATATTCCTAACCTTCATATCGGTCATTCTTCTTTTTCATCTACCGCCGGAAGAATCTATTTACTTCTACTATACACTTGGTTTTATAATGTTTTTAATTCTCCCGTGTCTTTATATTGCTATATGTATTGATATATACGATTTATAATTTCTGGGTGGTTGTTGGGTTTTATATCTTCCCTTATATTTCGATGTCCCTGCTTCTGTCTTCTATAATCATTGTCATCCACAGTTAATACTCTCTTTTATTTGCTGCGATTTATATCCCAATTTTTGTTTGATTTATTTAAACGTGAAGATCTTCTAAAGTTAGTATTCATGACAATACAATTTGACCAAAATTATCTGTTAACTTAGGTTTTGAAGTTAATCAAGGATTATGTTTGTTATGATGCAGAATTTCAAATTTCGAATTTGAAAATGAGATACCAACGGATAAAGAAATATTTTGTGTTGTACTTTACTTTATTGGTAACACGAATTTACATCCATAATGTGTAGGGATTAGAATATGGTATATTTGGTTTGAAAGTAATCACAATTTCTAATAAAGTGATAACTATTTTTATTAGTGTTTAGTTGTTTATTATACATTACTTAAGTCAATTGGTTAGTAACAATAGTGCTGTTAGTAATACAGTAATTTAAAAGACAGAAAATTAAGAAGAAGAAATGTGCCAACACTGATATCATAATATAAAGAGGCATCTATATTAATATTACGGGAGTAATTTGCATAGTTGTTACAAATTTTTTTTTTCCCATAATACTAACATAAATGTAATTTTAGGGGAAAAAACACAAATCTAATTAAGACCATATTGATTTACAAAAAGCTTCAACTCATAAGCCCAAAAGCACGACATGCATTCTGGTTTCTTTAGTTCAAACCCATTTCTTTTTGGTAAATAATCATTGTGGCCGGATATAGGGCACCTGGTTTCCACGTCAGCAAAAGGATGGCGGTTCATTCTCCAGGTTTGATGTATAAGGTCATAAACCTTTGTTCTCACAGCAACCACATCATCCGGTATCGGTGGGAATGTCTGATTAAGAATTTTTAAACCGATTTCCTTTTCATTTACATCGTGAGAAGCAAACATAACCAAACCATAAACATAAATAGCCTCTACTAATTGGCAGTTTGATGCTTGTTTTAAATAACGAAGGCCATCTTGGATGTATGTTAGGACCCCGAAGTTGTATAGTGTTAATGTGAAATAAGCTTAATTGATGGTTCTTTAGAAGAGGGCTACATAAGGAACCTAAGTAGTCCTAATTAGATAGCCATTACATTGTAACTGAGTTCTAGAAGATGTGGAATGTAAATCTTGTTAATTCTCTCTAATACCGAATCTCCTTCACACTTACCGAATCTCATTCTAACTTGTCTTTTCTTCTAATCTCAACATGATCTGACCTATCATTTGGTATCAGAGCTTCTAGGGAGTGATATTACATCACTAGATCGATCCATAGATAGAAGATTATAGAATCTGAACACTCTCGGTATATTGAATCAGATTCGGTATAATCGAATCTGATAATTTGACGTTCAGATTCCTGTGATAAGTTCAGCGAAGGTGTATTAGGTTGATTAGAAAGAGTTTTAATCATCATTACAGCTTTCTAACATCAATTATGGAGAACCAAGTTGATTTTTAGAGTTCGTGGCTAAAACTCTCGGTATTCAACAATTATAGCTTGATTATGTAGTTAAGTAAAGATTTGAGATTTCAGTTGTGATCGTGAGGTGTTTAATCACATTTCTGACGGTTTAATTTCATCAATTCTTCAAGTTTTAAAAATTTGATACACATTCGGTATCGTAACTGCCATACCGAATCTACTTCAAAGCTATTAATTCTCATTCAGTGTTGCAGAATGTGGTATGTTTGTGATTCTATCACATTCGGTTTGATCATACGTAGCTAATTGGTGTGATTTGAGAAAGGATTCGTTTGAATTCTAAGTTTTCATACTTAGACTCGGTATTGTCAACTGCTACAATTGACATTCGGTATCCTATACATTCGCTATCTTTGATATTTTGTGTGATACTAACTTGTTTCCTTGTGCAGCAAGGTTACAGAATCTAATTCAAAGGAATTGAATTGTGTTTGAATTCAAATTTATACAGAATCTGACTACCGAGTCAGATACCGAATCAGAATCTCGGTATCACTTAATTCATTGGTTTTAAGTGTTCTCAGGCTACAAATCATGTGGTTAAAGAATCTATACCGAATCTAGGTATGTTACTTGTATTTCTGATCAGTTTCTGATACAGAATCTGGTTTACCGAATCTGCTACAATACAGAATCGGTACCGAATCTGCTACAGTACCGAATCAGTTACCGAATCTGACATTTGTGTTAGATTGTTGTGATTTTTCATCGTAGATTTGAGTAATACCGAATCTTTACCGAATCTACCTCATTTTCAAGATGTCTACTTGTAATAACCCGACCTTAACCATAAGGACGAATACAATAACATATGATTTCATTGCGAGGTATTGACCTCTATATGTGACGTTTTTCAAAAACTGCATTCATTTTTACAATACAAACCATAACTTTTATTACAAATACAAGGTTTAAACAAGATAATAATGTTATCGTTTAGCGATAATCTTAGACTTACAAACTTTACATGTGATAATAACAATACGACTTCCAACATATTTTACATTACAAATCCTCCGATATGCAGTTTTATTTTTGACACAAATATGCATACTCAAGATCTTGCTTAAATTCAACATGTTGCAGCGGAAGCTTTTAGTTATCACCTGAGAATAAACATGCTTAAAACGTCAACATAAAGTTGGTGAGATATAGGTTTAATGCCGGCAGCGTTATGAATATAGACCACAAGATTTCATATATAAACGTTTTAATAAAAATATTCTAAGTTGTTGAGCACTTGATAACCATACTTAACATTTAATCAACGTCGCATATTCCCTTTATTATGAAATCTTACTACACCGTACCAAGTGTAGTCACCGAAACGAAGTACTGTGCAACCGTTGAATACTGGTCGTCCAGTCCGGTTGGGGTTGTCAGGCCCGATAGATCTATCAACAGGATTCGCGTTTACAATACCTCATGTAAATAATAGTTACCAAGTTACAGGGAAGTATGCCAGTGGTACAACTCAACGTAGAATATATATTTTTAATCACTTGTGTCCATAACGTAAATCATAAAATGCATGTATTCTCATCCCGAAATCTTTAGAGTTTAAAAGTGGGACTATATACTCACTTTTGCCTTGAAGGTATTTATCACGACTTGGTCTCCGATAGATATCACGAACCTAACCATATATATAATATATCAACATATTTTCTTTTTAAGTAATCGTTACATATATATATATATATATATATATATATATATATATATATATATATATATATATATATATACTTTTAATACTTTTAATATTTTCTTAGTCCGTAGTTAGCAGTCCGATGTTAATGGTCCACAATTAGTTGCTCAATAAAATAAATAAAGACCCCATCATATTCGTATTGATCAGAATTAATCTTGACCCATGGTACCATGTTGTCAAATGACGTGTTGCGTACATAAAGTACCGTGTTGTCAAATGACGTGTTGCGTACAATTATGAGGTCTTATGATTAATCTTCTCGTGTTGTTTACGGGTGGTCCTGAAATATATAAAATCAAATCATAAGTAAATATATATGAAATATCATATTAATTAGAATTATATGATTAATTTAATTTTTCTCCAAATATTTTCGTAGCTAAACTAGCTTAGCATACCCGATCTTGTTTTAGTCGTAGTTTCTTCATTACAACTCCGTTTTTGTTGGTTCAACCTGCCACTTCCTTGGATCGAGTCAAATTTTAAGAATATGAACTGAAAATACCTTAGGTTGTATTCGAAATCACAGGTTATAGGTCAAACTTTGGTGAAACTTATGAAAGTGATCATTTTCCATCATAAAAACAACATTTAATGATCATTTTTCTAAAAATACTTACACTTTGAGTTAAATCATGAAATTTTTATGTGTTAACATATTCATAAGAAATATCGTTTTTCCAGAATATGAACTTCCAATTCAAAGCTTAAGATGGTTTTTAATTATCCAACCCAAAACAGCCCCCGGTTGCACTCCGACGACGTAGATTCAGTTTTTAAGGTGTTCTTTGTAAAACCAAGTTATATCTTGTTAAGTTAGCATATCATTATGATATATTACAGGTCTTGAAGTATTTTAAAAGTTAATTTAGAAGGATCTATTTAGTTTGCAAACAAGTTTGAAATCATTCAAACTATGTTCTTGTTGTTAAAATTTTACAACACAAAATAAGAGAGCTATATAAATATGAATCGAATAAGGTTATGAACAAGGTTACTACCTCAAGTTACTTGGACAAAGTTACTGTAAGAGATGAGAAAAATCCTATAATCAAAAGAGTGGTGGAGTTGGATTGAAAGGTTGGAAGTAAACTTGTTTACTTGGAAGGATTATTGAAGTGTTCTTGAATGGATTTTCTTATGATGATTAAGGGTTGTTTTTGAAGCTAGATCTTCATGGTTATTTGCTGAGATTATGAAGAACACTTAAGGTTCCTAAGAGTGTGTTTTTGGTTAGAGAAAATGTGTAGTAAAAATGAAAATGGAATGGAGTATAAATGGTGGTGAAAAGATGTATAAATTTGTAATATTGTGTAAAAGTCTTGTAATATGCCAAATTGATTAATCATGCATGCTAAGATCCAAAATTGGCTGACTCATGGCTGCTAATAAAGTGATTGTGATGTGTATATACTAATAGTAAATACGTATAGGAGCTGGGTATGATACGAGTACATATACTCTAGGTATACATGTAGAAATTTTGAGGAAACGGAACGAGAATTCAAATATAGCTATATTTTGTAAATATACTTATATTGTTTTATGTATATAAGCCCTTTAAAAGTGATTAAATACATATTTATACGATACTTGTATAAGTATTATAGGTTAAAGGTATATATGTCAAATAACGTTACGTATAGTTATCATTTTGAAAACTTAAGTTAGTAGTCTCAAAATATACTTATAACTCATTGTTATTAGTACACAATGAGATGTTAAAACATTCTTAGATCATGTTAAATATATAAAAATACATATATATACAGAAACGTATAATTATCGTATGTTATATAGTTCGTGATATCATCGGTCAAATTGGACGGTCAAACGTTGTGTAAAACTCTTTTTAAAAACATAAATCTCAACAATTTGGATTGCTTATCATGTTGGTAAGGTTTAATTTATGTAAATATTAATCTTATAAGTGTAAAACGATCAGAAAAATCCGGGTCGTTACAGTACCTACCCGTTAAATAAATTTCGTCCCGAAATTTTAAAGTTGTACCTATTTTGCGTTCTCGGGAAACAAATGTGGGTACTTTTGTTTCATCTGATCCTCTCATTCCCAAGTAAACTCGGGACCTCTTCGAGCATTTCAATGAACCTTAACGATTGGTATGTTGCTCTGCTTGAGTCGTTTAACTTCACGGTCCATGATTTCGACTGGTTCTTCTATGAATTGTAGTTTCTCATCGACTTGGATTTCTTCAAGAGGAATGGTGAGATCTTCCTTTGCAAGACATTTCTTGAGGTTTGAGACATGAAATGAATTATGTACTCCGGCGAGTTGTTGCGGTAACTCGAGTCGATAAGCTATCGGTCCAATGCGTTCGATGATCTTGAACGGGCCTACATACCTTGGGTTCAGTTTACCCCTTTTACCGAAACGTATTACACCTTTCCAAGGTGACACCTTTAGCATAACCATGTCACCGATCTGAAACTCTAATGGTTTCCTTCGGACATCGGCGTAGCTCTTTTGGCGACTACGGGCTGTTTTCAATCTCTCCTTGATTTGTACTATCTTCTCAGTCGTTTCGTGTATGATCTCGGGACCAGTTAATTGTCGATCTCCAACTTCATTCCAACAGATAGGGGATCTACACTTCCTTCCATACAATGCTTCGAATGGTGCAGCTTTAATGCTCGCATGATAACTGTTATTATACGAGAATTCTGCTAATGGTAGATATTTATCCCATCCGTTTCCAAAATCGATCACACATGCCCTGAGCATGTCTTCAAGAGTCTGAATTGTTCTTTCACTCTGCCCGTCAGTTTGTGGATGATATGCAGTGCTCATATCCAAACGAGTTCCCAGGGCCTCCTGTAGTGATTGCCAAAACTTTGATGTAAATCTACTATCACGATCGGATATAATGGAAATAGGTATTTCATGCCTTGAAACAATTTCCTTTATGTATAATCGTAATAGTTTCTCCATTCTATCCGTTTCCTTTATAGGCAAGAAATGTGCAGATTTGGTGAGACGATCAACTATTACCCAAATGGTGTCATAACCCCAGGCAGTCTTAGGTAACTTTGTGATGAAATCCATGGTAATACCGTCCCATTTCCATTCTGGGATTTCTGGTTGTTGAAGTAACCCTGACGGCTTCTGGTGTTCTGCTTTGACTTTGGAACAAGTTAAACATTCCCCAACATATGTTGCAACGTCTGTCTTCAAATTAGGCCACCAATAATGCGTCTTAAGATCTTGATACATCTTTCCAACTCCAGGATGTATCGAGTATCTTGTCTTATGTGCCTCATTCAATATCAACTTCCTTAATCCACCCAACTTCGGTACCCAAATACGGTTTGCAAAATATCGAATTCCGTCTTCCCGCATAACGAGTTGCTTCTCATACTTCTTCATTATTTCATTTCCTATGTTTTCTTTAGTAAGAGCTTCTCGTTGAGCCTCTTTGATTTGTTAGTTGAGATTTATGCGAATTTTTATGTTCATCGCTCGTACTCGAATTGGTTCCCGTTCCTTTCTGCTTAGAGCGTCGGCCACTACATTCGCTTTCCCGGGATGATAGCGAATCTCACAATCATAGTCGTTTATCAGCTCGACCCACCTACGTTGCCTCATGTTCAGCTGTTTCTGATCGAAGATATGTTGAAGGCTTTTATGATCGGTAAACACAGTGCATTTAACCCCATATAAGTAGTGTCTCCATATCTTCAATGCAAACACTACTGCTCCCAATTCTAAATCATGCGTCGTATAATTCCGCTCATGAATCTTCAATTATCGGGATGCGTATGCTATAACTTTCTTCCGTTGCATAAGGACGCAACCAAAACCTTGTCGCGAAGCATCACAATATATCTCAAAATCATCGTTCCCTTCAGGTAACGATAAAATAGGTGCTGTAGTCAACTTCTTCTTCAGTAATTGAAATGCACTCTCCTGCTCAGAAGTCCATTCGTACTTCTTCCCTTTTTGTGTTAACGCTGTTAATGGTTTAGCTATTCGGGAAAAATCTTGAATAAACCTTCTATAATAACCAGCTAAACCCAAAAATTGGCGTATCTGCGTTGGTGTCTTAGGAGTCTCCCATTTTTCAATGGCCTCAATTTTAGCTGGATCAACCTGAATTCCTTTGCTACTAACAACGTGGCCAAGAAATTGCACTTCTTTCAACCAAAATTCACACTTAGAAAATTTGGCGTATAACTGTTCTTTTCTTAACAATTCTAATACCATCCTTAAATGCTGCTCATGCTCTTGCTCACTCTTGGAATAGATAAGAATATCGTCAATGAAAACGATAACAAACTTATGTAAATACAGACTACAAACTCGATTCATGAGGTCCATGAATACAGCTGGCGCATTCGTTAATCCAAACGGCATGACTAAAAATTCATAATGACCGTAGCGTGTTCGAAAAGCAGTTTTCGGAATATCTTCTTCTTTGACGCGTAGTTGATGATAGCCCGACCTTAGGTCGATTTTCGAGTAAACACATGATCCTTGCAATTGATCAAATAAATCATCAATTCTCGGTAGTGGATACCGATTCTTGATAGTTAACTTATTTAATTTACGATAATCAATACACATTCGGAAAGATCCGTCTTTCTTCTTGACGAATAAAATCGGAGCTCCCCACGGTGAAGTGCTCGGTCAAATGAAACCACGGTCCAGTAATTCTTGTAACTGGCTTTGTAACTCTTTCATCTCAGATGGTGCAAGTCTATATGGAGCACGAGCCACTGGTGCAGCTCCCGGTACTAGATCTATTTGAAATTCTACAGATCTAAATGGAGGTAATCCTGGTAACTCTTCAGGAAATACTTCAGGAAAATCACTTGCCACAGGCACGTCGTTGATGCTCTTCACTTTTTCCTTCGTTTCGACCTTATTAACATGTGCTAAGATAGCATATCACCCTTTCTTCAAGCACTTTTGAGCTTTCAAACAACTAATGAGTTTTAGCTTTGAGTTACCTTTCTCTCCATAAATCATTACTGGCGTTTTATCCTTACGAGGAATGCGAATTGCCTTCTTGGCGCACACAACTTCAGCTCCTATTTTGGACATCCAGTCCATGCCGACTATTACATCAAAACTTCCTAATTCTACGGGTATCAAATCAATCTTAAATATTTCTCCGGCTAAATTTATTTTACAATCACGAAAAATTTTATCGGCTTTAATTAGTTTACCATTAGCTAACTCAATCATGTACTTAGCATCTAGAGGTAATGATGAACAATTCAATTTAGCGTAAAAGTCTCTACTCACGTAACTTCTATCGGCACCAGTATCAAATATAATAGATGCGGATAAGTTATTAATGGTAAACGTACCCGTAACAAGTTCCGGGTCTTCGCACGCCTCTCTAGCATTAATAACAAATGCTCTTCCACGTGCAGATCCGTTATTCTTCTCTGGATTCGAGCACTGACTCTTATAATGACCCTGTTTCCCACACCCATAACAGGTAACAGTGTCCAAGGCAGTTCTATTTGCATTAGTGGCAGGAGTCTTGGTGCCATTTGTATTTGTAACAGGAATCCGACAATCTTCGGCAAGATGACCCCTTCGATTACAATTTTCGCACACCACATTACAATAACTAGAGTGATGTTTGTGGCATCTGTTACATAAAGGATTTCGAACCGCTACCCACACCTTGCGTGGTTTCTTGTTTCTTGTTGGATTGTTGATGATTACCTTCCCACTTTCTTTTGTTTCCCGATGTCTTGACATCGGTGTTCTTATCCAGAATAATCTGGTCTATCAACTCGTTCGCCATGGTGATGGCTTCGTGAATAGTCTTGGGTTTCGATGCTGTAACATTTGCTTTGACATTTTTAGGCAAACCATCTTTGTACAGTTCTATCTTCCGTTCTTCGGTTGGTACCAATTCGGGACATAGCAAAGCTAATTCCATGAATCGCTGATTGTAGTTGGTGAGTTCAGTACCAACAACTTTCAGGTTTCGTAATTCAGCTTCCAACTTCCTAACCTCGTTCCTTGGACAATATTCGTTGATTAGCATTGTTTTGAATTCTTCCCAAGGAGTATCATAAGCTACATCTCCTCCTACGGCCTTCACATAGTTTTTCCACCACGTGAGTGCACTATCTTGTAAGGTGCACAATGCATACTTGGTCATGTCCTTCTCAATAAAACTACTGATTTTAAACACAGACTCAATCTTTTCGATCCACCGGGTTAAACCGACCGGTCCTTCTGTTCCACTGAATGATGAGGGCTTGCAACCTTGAAAAGTTTTGTAAGTGCATCCCACACGAGGATTTGGGTTAACTGCAGCACCTCTCGCAGCCTCGACCCATAACATTCTGTCGTCCACTCGCTGATTGATGAGTTCCTCGATTTCTTGTTCCGTCATTCGGTTCAATCGCTCCATAATCTTCAATAAGAATGAAAAAAAATAATTATTCACATGGAATATTATAGATGTAGTATGTATTTACAGTACATCGTAGCTTATTAATAATATGAACCAGTTATTATTATAAAAGCCTTTTCTTCTTATTAGCGTTTTATAATTATATCTAGGGTAGTACCTACCCGTTAAAGTTCATACTTAATAGCTTAGTACAGAAATCAATTACTATCACCCAAATAATACTCAACCATGGAAAATTATTGCATTTCACACTTCACTATTTTACATATGCTTATCTTACATCAAACATTAAGCAAACCACACTAGTAATATTATACAAAACGTTATATGATCCCATGGTTTAAAACAACAGCGCATCATTTAACCCAAAACGTTTGTGTTCAAAGAAATCGCTTATAGGTTATCTTGACTGTCTCCCTGCGTTTTGGCGAAGGGGCTGAAGAATTGGATGCCGGGATAGAACTAATAGGAATAGCGGGAATAGGGGTGGAAGTGTCTGGTGGAGTTGGTGCCACAACATCCTCACTAAACTTGGGATTTGGATTTTCCAATTCAGTAGCCTTTCGTTTCTTTCCTCTTTCAAACTTGTCTTTCGTAATTTCCTGTATTTCTTCCTCCTCAGGATCACTTTCCGGTTCCTCTTCAATTGATTCATCCGAAAATTTTGAGTCTTCCCCAAAGGTATCGTTTTTATCATCGGACAGGTTAATGACTGGAACACCATCTGAAGATTCTGGTTCAGAGTCGCTGAATGTGATAACAAGTTCTAAGCCAGACATCTATCACATAACAACTAGCATGTTAGTACCACATAATATTTACATATTAATTTTTTTTTAACCAACAAGGATAAGCAATAGTTTTCGAAATCAAACACGGTCAAAGTCCAGACTCACTAATGCATCCTAACAAACTCGATAAGACACACTAATGCAAATTTTCTGGTTCTCTAAGACCAACGCACTGATACCACATGTCATAACCCGACCTTAACCATAAGGACGAATACAATAACATATGATTTCATCGCGAGGTATTGACCTCTATATGCGACGTTTTTCAAAAACTGCATTCGTTTTTACAATACAAACCATAACTTTTATTACAAATACAAGGTTTAAACAAGATAATAATGATTATCGTTTAGCGATAATCTTAGACTTACAAACTTTACATGTGATAATAACAATACGACTTCCAACATATTTTACATTACAAATCCTCCGATATGCAGTTTTATTTTTGACACAAATATGCATACTCAAGATCTTGCTTAAATTCAACATGTTGCAGCGGAAGCTTTTAGTTATCACCTGAGAATAAACATGCTTAAAACGTCAAAATAAAGTTGGTGAGATATAGGTTTAATTCCGGCAGCGTTATGAATATAGACCACAATATTTCATATATAAACGTTTTAATAAAAATATTCTAAGTTGTTGAGCACTTGATAACCATACTTAACATTTAATCAACGTCGCATATTCCCTTTATTATGAAATCTTACTACACCGTACCAAGTGTAGTCACCGAAACGAAGTACTGTGCAACCGTTGAATACTGGTCGTCCAGTCCGGTTGGGGTTGTCAGGCCCGATAGATCTATCAACAGGATTCGCGTTTACAATACCTCATGTAAATAATAGTTACCAAGTTACAGGGAAGTATGTCAGTGGTACAACTCAACGTAGAATATATATTTTTAATCACTTGTGTCCATAACGTAAATCATAAAATGCATGTATTCTCATCCCAAAATCTTTAGAGTTTAAAAGTGGGACTATATACTCACTTTTGCCTTGAAGGTATTTATCACGACTTGGTCTCCGATAGATATCACGAACCTAACCATATATATAATATATCAACATATTTTCTTTTTAAGTAATCGTTATATTATATATATATATATATATATATATATATATATATATATATATATACTTTTAATACTTTTAATATTTTCTTAGTCCGTAGTTAGCAGTCCGATGTTAGTGGTCCACAATTAGTTGCTCAATAAAATAAATAAAGACCCCATCGTATTCGTATTGATCAGAATTAATCTTGACCCATGGTACCATGTTGTCAAATGACGTGTTGCGTACATAAAGTACCGTGTTGTCAAATGACGTGTTGCGTACAATCATGAGGTCTTATGATTAATCTTCTCGTGTTGTTTACGGGTCGTCCTGAAATATATAAAATCAAATCATAAGTAAATATATATGAAATATCATATTAATTAGAAATATATGATTAATTTTATTTTTCTCCAAATATTTTCGTAGCTAAACTAGCTTAGCATACCCGATCTTGTTTTAGTCGTAGTTTCTTTATTACAACTCCGTTTTTGTTGGTTCAACTTGCCACTTCCTTGGATCTAGTCAAATTTTAAGAATATGAACTGAAAATACCTTAGTTTGTATTCGAAATCACAGGTTATAGGTCAAACTTTGGTGAAACTTATGAAAGTGATCATTTTCCATCATAAAAACAACATTTAATGATCATTTTCCTAAAAATACTTACACTTTGAGTTAAACCATGAAATTTTTATATGTTAACAAATTCATAAGAAATATCATTTTTCCAGAATATGAACTTCCAATTCAAAGCTTAAGATGGTTTTTAATTATCCAACCCAAAACAGCCTCCGGTTGCACTCCGACGACGTAGATTCAGTTTTTAAGGTGTTCTTTGTAAAACCAAGTTATATCTTGTTAAGTTAGCATATCATTATGATATATTACAAGTCTTGAAGTGTTTTAAAATTTAAGTTAGAAGGATCTATTTAGTTTGCAAACAAGTTTGAAATCATTCAAACTATGTTCTTGTTGTTAAAATTTTACAACACAAAATAAGATAGCTATATAAATATGAATCGAATAAGGTTATGAACAAGGTTACTACCTCAAGTTACTTGGACAAAGTTACTGTAAGAGATGAGAAAAATCCTAGAATCAAAAGAGTGGTGGAGTTGGATTGAAAGGTTGGAAGTAAACTTGTTTACTTGGAAGGATTATTGAAGTGTTCTTGAATGGATTTTCTTATGATGATTAAGGGTTGTTTTTGAAGCTAGATCTTCATGGTTATTTGCTGAGATTGTGAAGAACACTTAAGGTTCCTAAGAGTGTGTTTTTGGTTAGAGAAAATGTGTAGTAAAAATGAAAATGGAATGGAGTATAAATGGTGGTGAAAAGATGTATAAATTTGTAATATTGTGCAAAAGTCTTGTAATATGCCAAATTGATTAATCATGCATGCTAAGATCCAAAATTGGCTGACTCATGGCTGCTAATAAAGTGATTGTGATGTGTATATACTAATAGTAAATACGTATAGGAGCTGGGTATGATACGAGTACATATACTCTAGGTATACATGTAGAAATTTTGAGGAAACGGAACGAGAATTCAAATATAGCTATCTTTTGTAAATATACTTATATTGTTTTATGTATATAAGCCCTTTAAAAGTGATTAAATACATATTTATACGATACTTGTATAAGTATTATAGGTTAAAGGTATATATGTTAAATAACGTTACGTATAGTTATCATTTTGAAAACTTAAGTTAGTAGCCTCAAAATATACTTATAACTCATTTATATTAGTACACAATGAGATGTTAAAACATTCTTAGATCATGTTAAATATATAAAAATGCATATATATACACAAACGTATAATTATCGTATGTTATATAGTTCGTGATATCATCGGTCAAATTGGACGGTCAAACTTTGTGTAAAACTCTTTTTAAAAACATAAATCTCAACAATTTGGATTGCTTATCACGTTGGTAAGGTTTAATTTATGTAAATATTAATCTTATAAGTGTAAAACGATCGGAAAAATCCGGGTCGTTACACTACTCAAGATACTTTGATCATTGGATTAGATTCCCGTCCTCCAGTGTTGTTTGATGGCAAGTACACTCAGTGGCTTCACCGTATCATTCAGTACATAGAATACAAGGGTGAGAAAGCAAAGTACATATAGGCTTCTCTGAGAGATGGTCCAGTTGTAGATTATCATCCGGATACTGGTATGCCAATTCCAGTCTATGAACTTTCTGGTGATAAACATGAGAGAGCTCAGGGTGACATAGAGGCAAAGAACATTGTTATGCAAGCTATCCCGTATGAGTTGTTTGAAAATGTTGATAGCAACACAACAGCAAAAGATATATGGGATGAGATCAAATGACAGCAAGAAGGTTATGACATGTCATATGTTACTAAACTGAATAAGGCTCTGGGATTTTATGAAGATTTCATGCAGGAACCTGATGAACCACTCAAGGATACCTACCTTCATTTCAATGGTGTTCTCAATGAGTTGAAAAGGTGCAAGATCATAAAAGTAAATGCTGAAGTCAACATGAAATTTCTCAAAAAGCTCAATGTTGATTGGCTTCCTTATGGAACCATTGTTCGATCAACCAAAGAGATTGATAAGTTGACTATTCATGAGCTTGTTGGAGTTCTTATACATTACCAACCTGAAGTGTCTAAACTTCAAGAAGGAAGGAAAGAGTCATCTCCAAGTGATCCTATTGCTCTCATTGCCAAAAAGAAGAGCAAATCATTTGCAACTTCTAAAAGCTTGTCCAAGAAAGTGCTTGTTGAAGATTCAACTGATTCTAAAGAATTGAATCTGTCTGATGTTGATGATTCTCACCTTGAATTAGTCAAGATGGCAGCCATGTTCACAAAAGCCTTGAACAAATACAAGTTCAAAGGCAAATCAAGCAATCAACACAAGAATTCATCATCTTCCTCGTACTACAAGAAAGATGATCAATCAAAACAACAACAACGTGCTGATGATTCCAAGAAGAATGATTCAATCTGTTTCAATTGTGGCAAAGCTGGTCATTACTCTAGTGAGTGCAAGATGCCTAAGAAGAAGGATGCAACTTACTACAAGAAGAAAATATTGTTGGCTAAGATTGTAGAAACTGGGGGAGAGCTGAAACCGGTTGATGATACTTGGTTTAACTGGACTGACGATTCAGATTCAGAGGTTGAACATGCAAATGTTTGCAAGGTGACTAAGCTCATCAAAGCTACGGAAGCAATGGAGAATTCTGACTCAGCATCTGATGATGATGAGGTACAATCATCTGAAATTCCACCTGATTTTATCAAAGTGCAAAATTACATGATGAAGAATTTGGTCTCAATGTCAAAAGAAGTCAAAGGTTTAAAATCTGAAAACAAGGTTTTAAAAGATAAAATCAAACTTTTTGAGACCAAACCATCTTCATCTAAATTACAATCGGAATTGCAAAGATTGACTGTCCAACTCAGCTCCACGGAAACTGAATTGGAAGATCTTAAAAAATAAGTTCATCCGATTAAGGTCGAAAGGACAGATTATCATCTAAAATCGGAACGACTTGCAGAAAAAGTTCAATTTCTAGAAAAAGATCTTTCTGATTTGAAAACTCAACATGAACCCACACTTTCAAAGCTAAACAAGAAAATTATTCAATTGAAAAACACCATCATTGAAAAGAACTCGGAAATCTCTTCATTGTCAAAAGAGACTTTTCAAATGAAAGCACAACTTGCTTGATATGAAAAAAAAGTCTATCGAACAGATCAATCCAAAGCTATCATGAATATGGAACTTTCAAAACAAACGATTTTCATGAATAGACCAAAATTAATTCATGGTGACAAGTGGGGGTTGGGTTATGAAGATCCTAAGATCTTAGAAAATGCTTCCAAAAAGATTCCAGGATTATATCATTCTGATTACTTTCAAGCTGGTTTACCATATCATTTTGTGCATGCTTCTGATGCTGATTTTGATGATATTATTGTTAATCGCAAATCTAGGAAATACCATCAAATTAGCTTAATGTATGAGAAAATCAATGCTAAAATGGGTAAATCAAATCCTGATTTCTTGAAGGAACTTGTTGAAACTGAAAAGAATATGCAACGTGAAAATTATGTGCCTAAGCGTAGACTGGTTTATATCCCAACACTCATGCTAGAGAAATATATTTTAGTGCTTGAGAATGAAGTGTTTAACAAATCTAGTTCTAGCATTATTGCCATAGATGAGGTGTTTGATGAACAAATTTTTGATGTGAAACCAATTCTACCAGCTTTGCCTGCATGTTCTGATAAAGTTTTATGTGAAGACCTAGCACATGAACTAACTGTTTTCTTTGAGACAGAATCCCTTGGTCAACCTGATTTAGATGTAAAGGTAGAACCTCAAGATGAACCAAATATTGAAAACATTATAGACTTTGACATAACAATTAATGAATTTTATGAAAACATACCTGTTGTACGAAACTTGAAACGTATATTAGGTATAATTGAAAAGGAAAATGTTGATTCGCAACTTAAGTGTCAATCATTAGAACAAATGCTTGCTTTGTGTGATAAATTGCCTTCACTTCCTAAGAAAAAATGTACTTATGATTTTACGGAACGTGAAGTGCTTGTTTCTGCAGAGGAATTATGTCTTGAAATTAAGCGCTTAAAACAAAAAATAATTCAACTGAAACAGGCTAACACACTTAAACAATCATCTACTGTTGAAACCAATGTGTCTGAATGTGTTGGTGGGATTTATAAGAAGGAGAAGGGAACAACAACATCTACGGATGCAAAACCCATTACTATTCTTAAAAACCCATTACGTTCTCAATTTGGTAAACGTGTTTCAAAAGTTGCACCTTCAACACAATTTGTTGTCAAGAAAGTTCATTCTCAAAATGATTCTGTGTTAACTGAAAAGATTCCTATGATTCCAATATAAAATCAATCAAAGGAAAGTCTTTTACCAAAATCAGTCAAGTCAACACAACACAAGAGTCCAAAACCTGAGTTGAGTGAGTATGATGCAAAGGAACGTAAAATCAAATTGGAAATTTTGCGAAATCAATCATCTCATGTGTCAACTAAAAAGTTTGGACGTCTAACTAACAGAGGTGTTTTTTGTGTCACAGGTTATAATCCAAATTTGACTTACAAGTCTGTATGGGTTCCTAGGTCCACGACTACGAAAGTAGCAACTAAACCAAAGAAATTTGCTAGTCGACCTAGGAAATCATCTCATGTTTTTTGATTTTCGTCTGTGAACAAAACATCTACTTGGAATAAGTTGTGTGTTAAGACTTCTGATAACAATGTAAAACTTAATATTGCATATGAATCTTCATGTAATGTGGTTTTAAATGATGCTTTATTGTCAAAATTGCATGATGCTTTACGTGATTATCTCATTGTTGATCCAAAGTTTATTGTTGGTACTAACCGTAAAGGACCCAAGAAACTTTGGGTACCTAAACTCTAGGAAATTAACGTTTACAGGGTTTTGATGTCTGTGTTTGGTATATTGATTCCGGTTGCTCTCGACACATGACGGGCGATAAATCCTTGCTTGTCAATTTCGTTGACAAATTCCTAGGAACGGTTACTTTTGGAAATGATGAGATTGCAGCAATAACGGGTTATGGAGATTTTGTGAAAAATGGCATAACGATCAAACGGGTCTCATATGTTGAGGATTTGAGGTGCAGTTTATTTAGTGTCAGCCAATTTTGTGACGAAGATCTCAAGGTTTTGTTTGAACCTCGTCAATGCTCGGTGCAATCCACCGATGGAAACGATCTCCTTGTTAGTAAACGTTGTGCTTCACTTTATACTATTGACCTCAATGATGCACCATCACATGGAACCTTGTGTTTGGTCACTCGTTCAACAAAGGAAAATTCATGGTTATGGCATCACCGGATGTCTCACCTGAATTACAAGGGTATTAATCGACTCGTCTCTAAAGACTTAGTTGATGGTATTCCAAGCTTTCAATATGATAAGCATCATGTGTGTCCATCATGTGCAATGGGTAAGCTGAAACGGACTAATCATCCGCTTAAGCAACACCCTAGTACTTCATCGTCCTTACAATTATTGCATATGGACTTATGTGGACCCATGAGGATTTCTAGTGTTGGTGGCCGGAAACATGTGCTTGTCATTCTTGATGATTATACCCGATTTACATGGATTTTCCTTCTACGAACAAAGTTAGAAACCCCCACCATTATCATTGAGTTCATTAAAAAGACTCAAAGCTCTTTTAACAAACATGTTAAGAGTATTCGAACTGATAATGGGACGAAATTTAAGAATGACCTGCTTGATAGTTATTTGAAAGACCAAGGCATTGAACATCAGTTCTCTGCTACACGAACCCCTCAACAGAATGGAGTAGTCGAACGACATAATCGTACGTTGTGCAAAGCAGCTCGAACGATGCTTGCTTACTCCAAACTACCTCCGAAAATGTGGGGGGAAGCCATTTCTACTGCATGTTATACCCAAAATCGCTGCATCATTAATAAACGTTTTGATAAAACTCCTTATGAGTTACTATATGGTAAACGCCCGAATGTCAAATATTTCAGTGTCTTTGGTTGTATATGCTATGTGCTTAACGATTTTGACAGCCTCGGAAAGTTTGATCCTCATGGCGAACAGGTCATATTTCTCGGTTATTCTTCGAACAAAGTTGCCTATCGTGTTTATCACAAACGGATAAAGATGATCAAGGAAAGCATTAATGTAAGGTTCGATGAATTATCGAGAATGGCTTTTGAACAACTCAGTTCAAAACCCAATTCTAACCTGGCTATTACTTCTTCCGCGCAAAACTCAATTTTCTTGAAGAAGGGTGTTCCTACGGTAACAACAGAGGAACTGGATATCTTGTTTGATAATCTTTATGCTCCTCAATGGAATACAAATGTTCAAACCGTACCGGTTACACCATCATAGTCCACTACTGTAGAGACTCAATCAAGTCTTTTTGATGAAGGCTCAACTTCAACCACGGTAGATGTTCCAACGGATACCACT
Organism: Rutidosis leptorrhynchoides; assembly: GCF_046630445.1. Lineage (NCBI taxonomy): Eukaryota > Viridiplantae > Streptophyta > Magnoliopsida > Asterales > Asteraceae > Rutidosis > Rutidosis leptorrhynchoides. The sequence goes on from NC_092335.1 coordinate 606,933,619, forward strand.
AATGTACAACCTCTTCCACATAACAACCGATGGACTAAAAGTTATTCAATTGATCTTATCATTGGTGATGCATCTGCTCCAGTCTCAACTAGAAGGGTGACTCAGAATATGTGTTTATACACTGCCTTTCTTAGTAAGATTGAACCAACAACGGTTGCTCAAGCTTTACTAGATCCGAACTGGGTAGTAGAAATGCAAGAAGAGATTAGTCAATTTGATCATTTAAAAGTATGGCGATTAGTTCCAAGACCAACGGGTCAACGACCAATAGGGGTTAAGTGGATTTTTAAGAACAAGAAGGATTCTGATGGAATTGTGGTTCGAAACAAGGCACGTCTTGTGGCCAAGGGGTATAAAAAACAAGAGGGTATTGATTATGACGAAATGTTTGCTCCGGTTGCTAGGATTGAGGCTATTCGTCTTTTCCTTGCATTTGCTTCTCATATGAAGTTCACGGTGTTTCAAATGGATGTCAAAACTGCTTTTCTGAACGGTCATCTTCAAGAGGAAGTTTATGTTGATCAACCAGAAGGCTTTGTCGATCCCATTCATCCAAACCATGTCTACTACTTGGAGAAAGCTTTATATGGTCTGAAACAAGAACCGCGTGCATGGTACGAGACCTTAACAAAGTATTTGCTAGACAATGGCTTCTCTCGTGGAACGATTGATACAACGCAATTCATCCGTAAAAACCACAGTCACATTCTCTTGGTTTAAATTTACGTTGATGATATTATTTTTGGTTCCACATCCCCGGCCTTATGCAAAGAATTTGGTGACCTTATGGCCAACAAATTCGAAATGAGCATGCTTGACCAGTTAAATTTCTTCTTGGGGTTACAAGTAAAATAATTACCAAATGGAATTTTTATTAGTCAAACAAAGTATATCAATGATATGCTAAAACGTTTTAAAATGACTAATTTAAAACCAATGACAACCCCAATGAGGACTTTACTGGATACTGATGCTAATGGGGAACCCTTTGATGTTACGCTTTATCGAAGCATGGTTAGTTCTTTAATGTATCTGACTGCAAGTCGACCAGACATTGCACTTGCTGTAACTATCTGTGCCCACTTTCAGTCCAACCCTAAGAAATCTCACTCGAAAGCGGTTGTTAGGATTTTTCAGTACCTTAAAGGTACACCTAACCTTGGGATCTGGTATCCTCATGGATCCGATTTCAATCTCACTGCTTATACTGATGCGGATTATGGCGGCTGCCATGTTGATAGAAAAATCACATCTGGATCAATTAAGATGTTAGGGAATAAGCTAGTTGGTTGGTCATCCAAAAAGCAGAACTGTGTGTCTTTATCAACAGCTGAGTCTGAGTACATTGCTGTAGCTCACTGTTGTTCACAAGTTTTGTGGATGCAAACTCAACTTTTGGACTATGGCTTTAAGATTTCTAAGACCCCAATTTACTGTGATTCACAAAGTGCTATTGCAATTACGAGCAACCCGGTCCAACATTCTAAGACTAAACACATTGATATTCGTTATCATTTCATTAAGGACCATGTAGAAAAAGGGGATGTAGAGTTATACTTTGTGCCTACCAAAGTGCAATTAGCTGACATGTTCACTAAGTCCTTAGATGAACTTAGGCTAAAGTTCTTGATCAAAGAAATTGGCATGGTAGAGTATAGTGCTTGACATTCCTTAGATCTATTGGGACTTATACTTAGGATCTTGTGTTTAGGGGGAGTAGATACATTCTAGGGGGAGCAACTACTTCTTATGCTTTAGATAACATCTTTCAAGGGGGAGCCTTACTTTTAGAATTCTGTTAATTTCATGGGATTAAATTTCAATGGTTACGAAAGGGGGAGGTAACTCATTGATATCATATTTCAAGGAGGAGTTAACTCATTTTCTTGGAAATATATCAAAATGGTGATTTAATTTCTTGTATATCACATTTTGAGGGGGAGAAAAAGGGAGAAAATGAAAAGAAAACTGTTTTTTAATAGTGAATTTTATAAATTCCTTGTTTTTATCTGAAATAATTCACTAAGACTTGTATACATCTCAGTATGCAACCCGTTTTAACAATTGATATCACTGAAGATTTGTACTTTGTATATAATTCCAAAATTTTCTAAGCACAAATCTTGTTTTGATAAAATTCATAAAAATTGGAAAAGATAAAATCCAAAAAGATTTGAATTTTAATGAATAAATGCTAATTTTAGCATTATACCAAATCTGACAACCAACAGTACAGATTCGGTAAGTTCAAAATCTTCAACAATTGTCTCAGAAATATTTTTCATCAAAAATGTGATAATCTTAAATGATTTTTGATAAAGATTTGTCAAAGTTTGAAGTGCAATGTGTCTAAATATAAAAATGGACTGCATTCGGTACTTAAGGCCCATTCGGTAAAGCCCATGTCTTCAAAACATTCGGTATCTATAAATAGTAGGATCAAAGTCAAACTTTCTTTTACTTTTACCTAATTGCATACCGAATCTGATCTAGACTACCGAGTCTGCCTAATCTATCGAATCCGTCTCTATGTATCTTCAAATCTTTGGTATATTCTTGTTTTAATCGAATTTAAGTATCACATGTTGTAGATCTGAGATAATTGAACATTTATAAAATAGAAAATCAAGCAAATAACATGATTGTGACACTTAATTTTGAAAAATGTTGCTTATACCGAATCTGAGTCGTATTTCTTAATTTTTTGATTAAACTCATCTGATTTGGTTGATTAACATGAAATCTTGTCAAATCCATGTTAAATTAGTTGATCTATCAATTGACCGAGTCTGATTACATGTTTAATTGAGTATTTGATAGATTCTGTACATACCGAATGTGTTCTTGCTACAGTACCGAGTCTGTTCAAGTCATTAACATGTTTTTCTGATTTGTTTGAGTTGTTAATTGATTGTGACTATGATTTTGCATGATAAAAGACTGAATATGCATGTTTGGGTGATAATATGTGATTTTTGAAGATACTAAATCTGTTCTTGGCATTATACCGAGTCTGCTATTTGGTACTTTCAAAATTTGAGATTTTCATCTTGATAAATCATGCATGATTTATTTAAGTCTTTGGTATGAAAACTCAAGCTTATTTGATTACAGAATCTCAAGTTTTCATGACTACCAAATCTGCTTGATTTGTGCTTAAAATTGACTAAGTGTTGTTCTGATTCTTTATGTTATATAATTGACTTTGCATGATGACTTTATACTGTGATGAATATCATATGAATGTCATGTTTGTCAATTACTTGTTCATATTTGGAATAAATGATGTTTTTAACTTAGAAAAATCATAAAAATTATAAAATTTAAAAATACAAAGGATTTCAAAGGCAAATAAGAATAGAAATATGTGCTTTATGTTGAATATCTTGTGGTCTTCTATTTCTTATTCATACAACTAAATGGCAAATAATCACTTCATCAACTCTGAAACCAACATTCCTTGCAATTACTGGACTGCAATACTAGAGAGGCATACACTATTACCTGCTCTAAGCTCAACTGTCAGTGTATCTGTGACAGATCTGGAGCTACTCAATAGAACCATTAGGTTTGTGGAGGCTATGATGTATGAAATCTAGTATATAATTTATCTCTGGAAAATGCCGGTTTAAAGATTACTACACACTAACGGGCAGTGTACCCGATCGTGTAATAGTATAAAATTGGTAATCCGAAATCATTCCAAGGACAGTTTAAACGTGAGAATTAAGATTGTACTAATAAAATAAAATAAGTTAATCTACGAAAATTGAAAGTACGAGATAGTTTATTTTGGTGGCTATTTAACGATGAGCCAAATCAAAGATTGATTAAAAGTAAAAGACAATATTTTTGTATTTTTAAGTTTATAAAAATAAATGCTGACTCAACAAAAAGTAAAGATATTTGAATTCAATAGATAGAAGAATGTTCGCCTAGATCTCCTATTCGCAGTGTTGGATGATTTGTTATTAAGCACTAGTTCTATTTATCAATGCACGTAATTACAGAGTCGGTTTACCCAGAGTTCTCTTTTAGCAAACACGTCAGACTTAGATTTATTGGCTTAGGGTTCCCTTTCACCAAAGACCTCTTTCGTTTGTGACTTAGTAATTAGCTAATTATAAGATTAAGATTCAATTGGTTACGCGTTCGCTCCACACAATTCACCCCTATTTTGTTCAATCAATGTTACCCGGTTTACCCCCTTGGTCCAGTAAGCACCCAATCGGTTAAGACAAATCAATTGGAAATTAGATCACTAAATTGAAACAGGGTTCCCTTTGTTCAAACAAGATTCACTAATCAACCTGGTAATAATAATCAACACCCACAAGAATGGTTCTTAATCAAAACTCATAATTATCATGCATTAATTAATAAAACTACATAGTATCATCCAAACACATGCAATTATTCAATCTAGACAAACATTAAAAGTTTAGCCAAAAATCATGGCTAGAACAAAAATCACAATCAAAGTAATAGAAGAATTCATTGTTTTAAACAAAGAGATTAACCTAATTAATGATTGAATCTTGAATGACAAACGGATCGAGACTTGTTTCTGGAATGATTGATGTGTTAGAATGACCTTGAAGTTCTCCAAAGATCACCAAAAATCGTCCAAAAGCTTCCCCAATTCGTCTGGATGGAAGAATGAATAATTAGGGTATTTTTCAGGCCTTTTATACTTGCCAAAAATCAGCTGAACCGACACCCGGTCGCGCCGCGACATATAACTTGAATTTTCAACCTCTTTAAACCAACTTCTGATCTGGAAACTCTTCATTCGTCGCGCCGCGGACGCATTTGTTGCGCCGCGACATAACACTGAAATTTGTTCCTTCGTCATTTTTCTCTTTTTACTTGCTCTAATTATCTCAACACCTCATTAATCAATAAAACATTAACGTTTTAATCCTCGATGCACTAATAATAACAACCAATCGACAAAATGCCTCAAAAGCCTCAAAAACCGCATCTCTTCTACAAATAGCTCTTCAAACTCGAACATTCTCAATATTATCAAAATAAACACCAAATCGTATCCGAACGGACTAAATTATGATCGATATCGCTAAGGAAAACATGTTTAAAATATGCGATATTAAACCACCCCACACTAGAGTTTTGCTTGTCCTCAAGCAATTAAACTCGATAATAATCTTCTACCATATAATAACGTCTTCAAAAATGTATGTAGAACCAACGAACAAGAAACCAAACTAACAACTAGCGTGGGCACGATTTGGAGTAAGTAACAACCATGGTTCCCACTTGCATTCCCCCGAAATAACTTCCCAAACTGCAAATAATATGTAACTAGTATAGCAACCAAAGTTAACCTCGAATTATGTACCATAATGATGAAGTAGAAAATCTCGAAAAATAAGTCTTCAAAGTAAACTGGAATCAAGTGGGAACCGAGCACCAAAAAGTATAGCAATCGAACAAATGTGCCAAAAGAACGCACGGACTACCCCGCAATTGGTCAAGCCAAGCCTCCCACAGTACCTAACATCGCGAGATGTCGGTAAGAAAATAATGTGCTTAGGAGGATACACATTACGTCCAGATATCATCGATAATCATGAGGTGATAATATAATCCGTTAAGTCAACCATAAAGATTGAGGTTCATCAGGCTTAAAAGCTAATATCTTACCTTTTCGGAGGTTATCCACTGGAAATCTGATCAATCACTGACATTTTGTGTATCATGGTGCGCTTCCCATTTGGCTAGCAAATCTCCCTCATTGAGATAAGCTTTGACTACCAGCTTCCCTGTTTGATGTTGAGGCCTGGTAGATTTCCAGTCGATTTTAGCAATGACTTTTCAAGACTTTTCGTCACCCTACAACTGGTCTGGACTACATCTTCTGAAACAAATCAGCAGGTGTGTCGTTCGGGAGACTTGACTCCCTTAAGGATAGAAAAGATACATCCTGTATGGTTATATTAAGTGGTCGGGTGCAACATTGTCCTTGTTAGGAGAAACAATGAGGATCGCCCTGTTTAAGTTTTCGATCTAGCGAATGGTCCGGTTTTCGACTATACGCCACTATCACCGTTCATACGGTTGACACCCGTTTTGGTACAAGTGACCTACGTATGAACTTTCATGTTCATGTAGGATTTCACATTCAAAATAATGAACATGTTTTGAAAGTTCAAGACTTTCTCCTCTAACAGTACCTCATCGTGAAATGATGGGTAATGAAATGGCACGCTTAAGAGGTATACGTACCAAGTGAAACGGTCGGAAGACTTTACTTCCTTAATGAGTGGATCTGAGTCACTCGGAAGTGCCAATCTGTTTCAATTGACACCGGTTTGCCTACTTCCCACATGACAAGCTTTTCTGCTTGTTTAAAGAAAGGTAAGAAGTAGATACTACCCTTTCAATAAATCCCAAAAACCTTTGGGTGCCATAGCTTTTGGCTATGGGTTGCGTTGTCTAAGCAAACACAAGCACGTAGCTATTGCTCCTAAAAAGGACAGCACTGGTGAAGCTCTAGGCTCCTCTTCCCACAGTATCACACCATTAAATGATGTAATAATAAAATGTTATAGTTTCGGAAGTATGCTTTACCAAGTAACCAAAAAGTTTTTGATCTGGCACGTGATTCGGTCACAATCACGCTATGCAATCACCGCTCTCTCACGATTTACACCCGTTTTGGTACATGTTGAAATGTCCCGTTCTTATTGATTAAAAACGTTCCATATTAATTGATTTCGTTGCGAGGTTTTGACCTCTATATGAGACGTTTTTCAAAGACTGCATTCATTTTTAAAACAAACCATAACCTTTATTTCATAGATAAAGGTTTTAAAAAGCTTTACGTAGATTATCAAATAATGATAATCTAAAATATCCTGTTTACACACGACCATTACATAATGGTTTACAATACAAATATGTTACAACAAAATAAGTTTCTTGAATGCAGTTTTTACACAATATCATACAAGCATGGACTCCAAATCTCGTCCTTATTTAACTATGCGACAGCGGAAGCTCTTAATAATCACCTGAGAATAAACATGCTTAAAACGTCAACAAAAATGTTGGTGAGTTATAGGTTTAACCTATATATATCAAATCATAATAATAGACCACAAGATTTCATATTTCAATACACATCCCATACATAGAGATAAAAATCATTCATATGGTGAACACCTGGTAACCGACATTAACAAGATGCATATATAAGAATATCCCCATCATTCCGGGACACCCTTCGGATATGATATAAATTTTGAAGTACTAAAGCATCCGGTACTTTGGATGGGGCTTGTTGGGCCCGATAGATCTATCTTTAGGATTCGCGTCAATTAGGGTGTCTGTTCCCTAATTCTTAGATTACCAGACTTAATAAAAAGGGGCATATTCGATTTCGATAATTCAACCATAGAATGTAGTTTCACGTACTTGTGTCTATTTTGTAAATCATTTATAAAACCTGCATGTATTCTCATCCCAAAAATATTAGATTTTAAAAGTGGGACTATAACTCACTTTCACAGATTTTTACTTCGTCGGGAAGTAAGACTTGGCCACTGGTTGATTCACGAACCTATAACAATATATACATATATATCAAAGTATGTTCAAAATATATTTACAACACTTTTAATATATTTTGATGTTTTAAGTTTATTAAGTCAGCTGTCCTCGTTAGTAACCTACAACTAGTTGTCCACAGTTAGATGTACAGAAATAAATCAATAAATATTATCTTGAATCAATCCACGACCCAGTGTATACGTATCTCAGTATTGATCACAACTCAAACTATATATATTTTGGAATCAACCTCAACCCTGTATAGCTAACTCCAACATTCACATATAGAGTGTCTATGGTTGTTCCGAAATATATATAGATGTGTCGACATGATAGGTCGAAACATTGTATACGTGTCTATGGTATCTCAAGATTACATAATATACAATACAAGTTGATTAAGTTATGGTTGGAATAGATTTGTTACCAATTTTCACGTAGCTAAAATGAGAAAAATTATCCAATCTTGTTTTACCCATAACTTCTTCATTTTAAATCCGTTTTGAGTGAATCAAATTGCTATGGTTTCATATTGAACTCTATTTTATGAATCTAAACAGAAAAGTATAGGTTTATAGTCGGAAAAATAAGTTACAAGTCGTTTTTGTAAAGGTAGTCATTTCAGTCGAAAGAACGACGTCTAGATGACCATTTTAGAAAACATACTTCCACTTTGAGTTTAACCATAATTTTTGGATATAGTTTCATGTTCATAATAAAAATCATTTTCTCTAAATAACAACTTTTAAATCAAAGTTTATCATAGTTTTTAATTAACTAACCCAAAACAGCCCGCGGTGTTACTACGACGGCGTAAATCCGGTTTTACGGTGTTTTTCGTGTTTCCAGGTTTTAAATCATTAAGTTAGCATATCATATAGATATAGAACATGTGTTTAGTTGATTTTAAAAGTCAAGTTAGAAGGATTAACTTTTGTTTGCGAACAAGTTTAGAATTAACTAAACTATGTTCTAGTGATTACAAGTTTAAACCTTCGAATAAGATAGCTTTATATGTATGAATCGAATGATGTTATGAACATCATTACTACCTTAAGTTCCTTGGATAAACCTACTGGAAAAGAGAAAAATGGATCTATCTTCAATGGATCCTTGGATGGCTCGAAGTTCTTGAAGCAGAATCATGACACGAAAACAAGTTCAAGTAAGATCATCACTTGAAATAAGATTGTTATAGTTATAGAAATTGAACCAAAGTTTGAATATGATTATTACCTTGTATTAGAATGATAACCTACTGTAAGAAACAAAGATTTCTTGAGGTTGGATGATCACCTTACAAGATTGGAAGTGAGCTAGCAAACTTGAAAGTATTCTTGATTTTATGAAACTAGAACTTTTGGAATTTATGAAGAACACTTAGAACTTGAAGATAGAACTTGAGAGAGATCAATTAGATGAATAAAATTGAAGAATGAAAGTGTTTGTAGGTGTTTTTAGTCGTTGGTGTATGGATTAGATATAAAGGATATGTAATTTTGTTTTCATGTAAATAAGTCATGAATGATTACTCATATTTTTGTAATTTTATGAGATATTTCATGCTAGTTGCCAAATGATGGTTCCCACATGTGTTAGGTGACTCACATGGTCTGCTAAGAACTAATCATTGGAGTGTATATACCAATAGTACATACATCTAAAAGGTGTGTATTGTACGAGTACGAATACGGGTGCATACGAGTAGAATTGTTGATGAAACTGAACGAGGATGTAATTGTAAGCATTTTTGTTAAGTAGAAGTATTTTGATAAGTGTATTGAAGTCTTTCAAAAGTGTATAAATACATATTAAAACACTACATGTATATACATTTTAACTGAGTCGTTAAGTCATCGTTAGTCGTTACATGTAAGTGTTGTTTTGAAACCTTTAGGTTAACGATCTTGTTAAATGTTGTTAACCCAATGTTTATAATATCAAATGAGATTTTAAATTATTATATTATCATGATATTATCATGTATGAATATCTCTTAATATGATATATATACATTAAATGTCTTTACAACGATAATCGTTACATATATGTCTCGTTTAAAAATCATTAAGTTAGTAGTCTTGTTTTTACATATGTAGTTCATTGTTAATATACTTAACGATATGTTTACTTATCATAGTATCATGTTAACTATATATATATCCATATATATGTCATCATATAGTTTTTACAAGTTTTAACGTTCGTGAATCACCGGTCAACTTGGGTGGTCAATTGTCTATATGAAACATATTTCAATTAATCAAGTCTTAACAAGTTTGATTGCTTAACATGTTGGAAACATTTAATCATGTAAATATCAATCTCAATTAATATATATAAACATGGAAAAGTTCGGGTCACTACAGTACCTACCCGTTAAATAAATTTCGTCCCGAAATTTTAAGCTGTTGAAGGTGTTGACGAATCTTCTGGAAATAGATGCGGGTATTTCTTCTTCATCTGATCTTCATGCTCCCAGGTGAACTCGGGTCCTCTACGAGCATTCTATCGAACCTTAACAATTGGTATCTTGTTTTGCTTAAGTCTTTTAACCTCACGATCCATTATTTCGACGGGTTCTTCGATGAATTGAAGTTTTTCGTTGATTTGGATTTCATCTAACGGAATAGTGAGATCTTCTTTAGCAAAACATTTCTTCAAATTCGAGACGTGGAAAGTGTTATGTACAGCCGCGAGTTGTTGAGGTAACTCAAGTCGGTAAGCTACTGGTCCGACACGATCAATAATCTTGAATGGTCCAATATACCTTGGATTTAATTTCCCTCGTTTACCAAATCGAACAACGCCTTTCCAAGGTGCAACTTTAAGCATGACCATCTCTCCAATTTCAAATTCTATATCTTTTCTTTTAATGTCAGCGTAGCTCTTTTGTCGACTTTGGGCGGTTTTCAACTGTTGTTGAATTTGGATGATCTTCTCGGTAGTTTCTTGTATAATCTCCGGACCCGTAATCTGTCTATCCCCCACTTCACTCCAACAAATCGGAGACCTGCACTTTCTACCATAAAGTGCTTCAAACGGCGCCATCTCAATGCTTGAATGGTAGCTGTTGTTGTAGGAAAATTCTGCTAACGGTAGATGTCGATCCCAACTGTTTCCGAAATCAATAACACATGCTCGTAGCATGTCTTCAAGCGTTTGTATCGTCCTTTCGCTCTGCCCATCAGTTTGTGGATGATAGGCAGTACTCATGTCTAGACGAGTTCCTAATGCTTGCTGTAATGTCTGCCAGAATCTTGAAACAAATCTGCCATCCCTATCAGAGATAATAGAGATTGGTATTCCATGTCTGGATATGACTTCCTTCAAATACAGTCGTGCTAACTTCTCCATCTTGTCATCTTCTCTTATTGGCAGGAAGTGTGCTGATTTGGTGAGACGATCAACTATTACCCAAATAGTATCAAAACCACTTGCAGTCCTTGGCAATTTAGTGATGAAATCCATGGTAATGTTTTCCCATTTCCATTCTGGGATTTCGGGTTGTTGAAGTAGACCTGATGGTTTCTGATGCTCAGCTTTGACCTTAGAACACGTCAAACATTCTCCTACGTATTTAGCAACATCGGCTTTCATACCCGGCCACCAAAAATATTTCCTGAGATCCTTGTACATCTTCCCCGTTCCAGGATGTATTGAGTATCTGGTTTTATGAGCTTCTCTAAGTACCATTTCTCTCATATCTCCAAATTTTGGTACCCAAATCCTTTCAGCCCTATACCGGGTTCCGTCTTCCCGAATATTAAGATGCTTCTCCGATCCTTTGGGTATTTCATCCTTTAAATTTCCCTCTTTTAAAACTCCTTGTTGCGCCTCCTTTATTTGAGTAGTAAGGTTATTATGAATCATTATATTCATAGATTTTACTCGAATGGGTTCTCTGTCCTTCCTGCTCAAGGCATCGGCTACCACATTTGCCTTCCCCGGGTGGTAACGAATCTCAAAGTCGTAATCATTCAATAATTCAATCCACCTACGCTGCCTCATATTCAGTTGTTTCTGGTTAAATATGTGTTGAAGACTTTTGTGGTCGGTATATATAATACTTTTGACCCCATATAAGTAGTGCCTCCAAGTCTTTAATGCAAAAACAACCGCGCCTAATTCCAAATCATGCGTCGTATAATTTTGTTCGTGAATCTTCAATTGTCTAGACGCATAAGCAATCACCTTCGTTCGTTGCATTAATACACAACCGAGACCTTGCTTTGATGCATCACAATAAATCACAAAATCATCATTCCCTTCAGGCAATGACAATATAGGTGCCGTAGTTAGCTTTTTCTTCAATAACTGAAACGCTTTCTCTTGTTCATCATTCCATTCAAATTTCTTCCCTTTATGCGTTAATGCAGTCAAGGGTTTTGCTATTCTGGAAAAGTCTTGGATGAACCTTCTGTAGTAACCAGCTAGTCCTAAAAACTGGTGTATGTGTTTCGGAGTTTTCGGGGTTTCCCACTTTTCAACAGTTTCTATCTTTGTCGAATCCACCTTAATACCTTCTTTGTTCACTATGTGACCGAGGAATTGAACTTCTTCCAACCAAAATGCACACTTTGAAAACTTAGCGTACAATTCTTCCTTCCTCAATACTTCTAACACCTTTCTCAAATGTTCACCGTGTTCTTGGTCATTCTTTGAGTAAATAAGTATGTCATCAATGAAAACAATGACAAACTTGTCAAGGTATGGTCCACACACTCGGTTCATAAGGTCCATGAACACAGCTGGTGCATTAGTTAAACCAAACGGCATGACCATAAACTCGTAATGACCGTAACGTGTTCTGAAAGCAGTCTTTGGAATATCATCTTCTTTCACCCGCATTTGATGATACCCGGAACGTAAGTCAATCTTTGAATAAACAGACGAGCCTTGTAGTTGATCAAATAAGTCATCGATTCTCGGTAGTGGGTAGCGGTTCTTGATGGTAAGTTTGTTCAACTCTCGGTAGTCGATACACAACCTGAATGTACCATCTTTCTTCTTGACAAACAAAACAGGAGCTCCCCATGGTGATGTGCTTGGTCGAATGAAACCACGCTCTAAAAGTTCTTGTAATTGGCTTTGCAGTTCTTTCATCTCGCTGGGTCGGAGTCTGTAAGGAGCACGAGCTATTGGTGCAGCTCCTGGTACAAGATCTATTTGAAATTCAACGGATCGATGTGGGGGTAATCCCGGTAATTCTTTCGGAAATACATCGGGAAATTCTTTTGCAATGGGAACATCATTGATGCTCTTTTCTTCAGTTTGTACTTTCTCGACGTGTGCTAGAACAGCATAGCAACCTTTCCTTATTAGTTTTTGTGCCTTCAAATTACTAATAAGATGTAGCTTCGTGTTGCCCTTTTCTCCGTACACCATTAAGGGTTTTCCTTTTTCTCGTATAACGCGAATTGCATTTTTGTAACAAATGATCTCCGCTTTCACTTCTTTCAACCAGTCCATACTGATTATCACATCAAAACTCCCTAACTCTACTGGTATCAAATCAATCTTAAATGTTTCGCTAACCAGTTTAATTTCTCGATTCCGACATATATTATCTGCTGAAATTAATTTACCATTTGCTAATTCGAGTAAAAATTTACTATCCAAAGGCGTCAATGGACAACTTAATTTAGCACAAAAATCTCTACTCATATAGCTTTTATCCGTACCCGAATCAAATAAAACGTAAGCAGATTTATTGTCAATAAGAAACGTACCCGTAACAAGCTCCGGGTCTTCCTGTGCCTCTGCCGCATTAATATTGAAAACTCTTCCACGGCCTTGTCCATTCGTGTTCTCTTGGTTCGGGCAATTTCTAATAATGTGGCCCGGTTTTCCACATTTATAACAAACTACATTGGCATAACTTGCTCCGACACTACTTGCTCCGCCATTACTCGTTCCGACACCATTTGTTCCTTTCGTTCTATTAACCCCTGGTCCGTAGACCTCACACTTCGCCGCGCTATGACCATTTCTTTTACACTTGTTGCAAAATTTGGTGCAGAACCCCGAGTGATACTTTTCACACCTTTGGCATAGCTGCTTCTGATTGTTGTTGTTGTTGCGGTTATTATTGTTGTTGGGATGATTGTTGTAGTTGCTGTTGCTGTTGTTGTTGTTGTTATTGTTGGGCCGTTTGTTGTAGTTGCGATTGATGTTGCGATTGTTGGGATAATTGTTGCGATTATTGTTGTAATTGCTGTTGTTGTTGTATTGGTGATTCTTATCACCGTTTTCCTCCCACTTTCTTTTGACTTGCTTCACATTGGCCTCTTCAGCAGTCTGTTCTTTAATTCTTTCTTCAATCTGGTTCACTAGTTTGTGAGCCATTCTACATGCCTGTTGTATAGAGGCGGGCTCGTGTGAACTTATATCTTCTTGGATTCTTTCCGGTAATCCTTTCACAAATGCGTCGATCTTCTCTTCCTCATCTTCGAATGCTCCCGGACACAATAGGCACAATTTTGTGAATCGTCTTTCGTACGTGGTAATATCAAATCCTTGGGTTCGTAACCCTCTAAGTTCTGTCTTGAGCTTATTGACCTCGGTTCTGGGACGGTACTTCTCGTTCATCAAGTGCTTGAATACTGACCACGGTAGTGCGTACGCATCGTCTTGTCCCACTTGCTCTAGATAGGTATTCCACCATGTTAACGCAGAACCTGTGAAGGTATGCGTAGCGTACTTCACTTTGTCCTCTTCAGTACACTTACTTATGGCAAACACCGATTCGACCTTCTTGGTCCACCGTTTCAATTCGATCGGTCCTTCGGTTCCATCAAATTCCAAAGGTTTGCAGGCAGTGAATTCTTTGTAGGTGCATCCTACACGATTTCCTGTACTGCTAGATCCAAGGTTATTGTTGGTATGTAGCGCAGCCTGTACTGCGGCTATGTTTGAAGCTAGAAAAGTACGGAATTCCTCTTCATTCATATTCACGGTGTGTCGAGTAGTCGGTGCCATTTCCTTCAAAATAGTCAAATGGAACAAGTTAATCATACAGAATATTAAGAGTAGTTAATAGTATTTCGTAGCATAATATGAACTCATTTATAAAAGCTTTTTCTTCATATTAGCGTTTTATAAGTTTAAATTCGGGTAGTACCTACCCGTTAAGTTCATACTTAGTAGCTAATATAGAATTCAACTACTAAAATTCTATATGAAAAACTGATTATAATAATATTTCGCGTTCAAACTTTTATACAATATTTTACAAACTTACAATACCGCTTATTTTACATAAAGCATGAAATATAGCACACAATAACTTTGATACAAGATAGTTGTGAAGATAATTCTAGCTAGTACACAAGTCGTTCAGCAAAGGCAATAAAGACACTTAATTCATACGTCCAGAAACAAGTCATGCATTCTGGTTTTACTAGGACTACTTCCCATCCTTGGTCTTGTGCAACATAACCGTTATGGCCGTTGATAAGACAGCGTGTTGTAACGTCGTCAAAGGGACGAGGGTTACGTAATGTCCAACAGTCCCGTAATAATCTAAAAACCTCATTTCTTACCCCAATTACCGACTCTGTCACTTGTGGAAACGTTTTGTTTAATAGTTGTAGCCCGATGTTCTTGTTCTCACTTTGGTGAGAAGCGAACATTACTAATCCGTAAGCATAACATGCTTCTTTATGTTGCATGCTAGCCGCTTTTTCTAAATCACGAAGTCCAATATTCGGATATATTGAGTCAAAATAATTTCTTAACCCGTTGCGTAAAATAGCATTTGGGTTCCCCGCAATATATGCGTCAAAGTAAACACATCGTAACTTATGGGTTTCCCAATGTGATATCCCCCATCTTTCAAACAAAAGTCTCTTATAAACCAAGACATTCTTGGAACGTTCTTCGAATGTCTTACAAACTGATCTCGCCTTAAATAGTTGTGCCGAGGAATTCTGGCCGACTCTAGACAAGATTTCATCAATCATGTCTCCGGGTAGGTCTCTTAAAATATTGGGTTATCTATCCATTTTGTGTTTTTAAACTGTAAAATAGACAAGAGTTAGATTCATAAAAAAATACTTATTAATACAAGCAATTTTTACATATATCATAAAGCATAAGAACACTATATTACATATATTACACCACACGAATACAACTATCTTATTCCGACTCGCTCGTTTCTTCTTCTTCGGTTTTGGTTCGTTTTGCCACGTTTCTAGGGATATATGATGTTCCCCTAATACGAGCCGTCGTTGTCCACATTGGTTTAGAAAAACCTGGTGGTTTAGAGGTTCCCGGGTCATTGTTACAACTTAAGAACTTCGGGGGTTGACGATACATATAAAGTTCATCGGGGTTGGAATTAGATTTCTCTATTTTTATGCCCTTTCCCTTATTATTTTCTTTTGCCTTTTTAAATTCAGTTGGGGTAATTTCTATAACATCATTGGAATTCTCGTCGGAATCCGATTCATCGGAGAATTGGTAATCCTCCCAATATTTTGCTTCCTTGGCGGAAACACCATTGACCATAATTAACCTTGGTCGGTTGGTTGAGGATTCTCTTTTGCTTAATCATTTTATTATTTCTCCCACCGGTTCCGATTCTTCTTCCAGTTCCGATTCTTCGTCCGGTTCCGATTCTTCTTCCGGTTCCGACTCTTCTTCCGGTTCCTCTTCGGGAACTTGTGAATCAGTCCATGAATCATTCCAATTTACATTTGACTCTTCATTATTATTAGGTGAGTCAATGGGACTTGTTCTAGAGGTAGACATCTATCACATAATATCAAACACGTTAAGAGATTAATATATCACATAATATTCATATGTTAAAAATATATAGTTTCCAACAAAAATGTTAAGCAATCATTTTTAAAGAAAACACGGTCGAAGTCCAGAATCACTAATGCATCCTAACAAACTCGATAAGACACACTAATGCAAATTTTCTGGTTCTCTAAGACCAACGCTCTGATACCAACTGAAATGTCCCGTTCTTATTGATTAAAAACGTTCCATATTAATTGATTTCGTTGCGAGGTTTTGACCTCTATATGAGACGTTTTTCAAAGACTGCATTCATTTTTAAAACAAACCATAACCTTTATTTCATAGATAAAGGTTTTAAAAAGCTTTACGTAGATTATCAAATAATGATAATCTAAAATATCCTGTTTACACACGACCATTACATAATGGTTTACAATACAAATATGTTACAACAAAATAAGTTTCTTGAATGCAGTTGTTACACAATATCATACAAGCATGGACTCCAAATCTCGTCCTTATTTAACTATGCGACAGCGGAAGCTCTTAATAATCACCTGAGAATAAACATGCTTAAAACGTCAACAAAAATGTTGGTGAGTTATAGGTTTAACCTATATATATCAAATCATAATAATAGACCACAAGATTTCATATTTCAATACACATCCCATACATAGAGATAAAAATCATTCATATGGTGAACACCTGGTAACCGACATTAACAAGATGCATATATAAGAATATCCCCATCATTCCGGGACACCCTTCGGATATGATATAAATTTCGAAGTACTAAAGCATCCGGTACTTTGGATGGGGCTTGTTGGGCCCGATAGATCTATCTTTAGGATTCGCGTCAATTAGGGTGTCTGTTCCCTAATTCTTAGATTACCAGACTTAATAAAAAGGGGCATATTCGATTTCGATAATTCAACCATAGAATGTAGTTTCACGTACTTGTGTCTATTTTGTAAATCATTTATAAAACCTGCATGTATTCTCATCCCAAAAATATTAGATTTTAAAAGTGGGACTATAACTCACTTTCACTAATTTTTACTTCGTCGGGAAGTAAGTCTTGGCCACTGGTTGATTCACGAACCTATAACAATATATACATATATATCAAAGTATGTTCAAAATATATTTACAACACTTTTAATATATTTTGATGTTTTAAGTTTATTAAGTCAGCTGTCCTCGTTAGTAACCTACAACTAGTTGTCCACAGTTAGATGTACAGAAATAAATCAATAAATATTATCTTGAATCAATCCACGACCCAGTGTATACGTATCTCAGTATTGATCACAACTCAAACTATATATATTTTGGAATCAACCTCAACCCTGTATAGCTAACTCCAACATTCACATATAGAGTGTCTATGGTTGTTCCGAAATATATATAGATGTGTCGACATGATAGGTCGAAACATTGTATACGTGTCTATGGTATCTCAAGATTACATAATATACAATACAAGTTGATTAAGTTATGGTTGGAATAGATTTGTTACCAATTTTCACGTAGCTAAAATGAGAAAAATTATCCAATCTTGTTTTACCCATAACTTCTTCATTTTAAATCCGTTTTGAGTGAATCAAATTGCTATGGTTTCATATTGAACTCTATTTTATGAATCTAATAAGAAAAGTATTGGTTTATAGTCTGAAAAATAAGTTACAAGTCGTTTTTGTAAAGGTAGTCATTTCAGTCGAAAGAACGACGTCTAGATGACCATTTTAGAAAACATACTTCCACTTTGAGTTTAACCATAATTTTTGGATATAGTTTCATGTTCATAATAAAAATCATTTTCTCTAAATAACAACTTTTAAATCAAAGTTTATCATAGTTTTTAATTAACTAACCCAAAACAGCCCGCGGTATTACTACGACGGCGTAAATCCGGTTTTACGGTGTTTTTCGTGTTTCCAGGTTTTAAATCATTAAGTTAGCATATCATATAGATATAGAAAATGTGTTTATTTGATTTTAAAAGTCAAGTTAGAAGGATTAACTTTTGTTTGCGAACAAGTTTAAAATTAACTAAACTATGTTCTAGTGATTACAAGTTTAAACCTTCGAATAAGATAACTTTATATGTATGAATCGAATGATGTTATGAACATCATTACTACCTTAAGTTCCTTGGATAAACCTACTGGAAAAGAGAAAAATGGATCTAGCTTCAATGGATCCTTGGATGGCTCGAAGTTCTTGAAGCAGAATCATGACACGAAAACAAGTTCAAGTAAGATCATCACTTGAAATAAGATTGTTATAGTTATAGAAATTGAACCAAAGTTTGAATATGATTATTACATTGTATTAGAATGATAACCTACTGTAAGAAACAAAGATTTCTTGAGGTTGGATGATCACCTTACAAGATTGGAAGTGAGCTAGCAAACTTGAAAGTATTCTTGATTTTATGAAACTAGAACTTTTGGAATTTATGAAGAACACTTAGAACTTGAAGATAGAAGTTGAGAGAGATCAATTAGATGAAGAAAATTGAAGAATGAAAGTGTTTGTAGGTGTTTTTAGTCGTTGGTGTATGGATTAGATATAAAGGATATGTAATTTTGTTTTCATGTAAATAAGTCATGAATGATTACTCATATTTTTGTAATTTTATGAGATATTTCATGCTAGTTGCCAAATGATGGTTCCCACATGTGTTAGGTGACTCACATGGTCTGCTAATAGCTGATCATTGGAGTGTATATACCAATAGTACATACATCTAAAAGGTGTGTATTGTACGAGTACGAATACGGGTGCATACGAGTAGAATTGTTGATGAAACTGAACGAGGATGTAATTGTAAGCATTTTTGTTAAGTAGAAGTATTTTGATAAGTGTATTGAAGTCTTTCAAAAGTGTATAAATACATATTAAAACACTACATGTATATACATTTTAACTGAGTCGTTAAGTCATCGTTAGTCGTTACATGTAAGTGTTGTTTTGAAACCTTTAGGTTAACGATCTTGTTAAATGTTGTTAACCCAATGTTTATAATATCAAATGAGATTTTAAATTATTATATTATCATGATATTATCATGTATGAATATCTCTTAATATGATATATATACATTAAATGTCTTTACAACGATAATCGTTACATATATGTCTCGTTTAAAAATCATTAAGTTAGTAGTCTTGTTTTTACATATGTAGTTCATTGTTAATATACTTAACGATATGTTTACTTATCATAGTATCATGTTAACTATATATATATCCATATATATGTCATCATATAGTTTTTACAAGTTTTAACGTTCGTGAATCACCGGTCAACTTGGGTGGTCAATTGTCTATATGAAACATATTTCAATTAATCAAGTCTTAACAAGTTTGATTGCTTAACATGTTGGAAACATTTAATCATGTAAATATCAATCTCAATTAATATATATAAACATGGAAAAGTTCGGGTCACTACACATGTGACCTACTATTGAGTTCCCCGAACACGTAGGATTTCATGTCCAATGGAAATGAATATGTGGAACACTTTTGGCTTCCTTGAAAACACGAATTATACCATAAAATACCAAGCCAATTTTCAAAATTAAGGTTTTGGCCGAATTTTCAATTGTTTTTCTACTTTTTTTTTTAATATTTTTGAACTAACTTTTCTGTTTTTTTGTTTTTGTTTTTTTCCTAAATTTTTTAATTTTTTTTTACGACCAAAACCCCGTGAAACGTCAAGTCTTTTAATATCAAAAACTAGTATGATGATGATTCCATTAACAACCAACCGAGAGATTTTACATCCCCACCCCACACTTGAGATCAAGCAATGTCCCCATTACTTGAGATCAAAAATAGATTAAAATCGAAAGGGTAAGAAAATAAAAACTTATCGAGGTAACCACTGATCGTGGAATGACAGTGACAGATGGCGCTGAACTTACTGCCAGAATAAGAACATCGTCCATTTCCGATCCTCACACCAATATCCTCACTCAAGTAGTTTTGCTGAACTTAATGCCAGACTTGAAAAATTGTTTCACCAACATATCTAAGAAAAGAAAAACACAAGAAAACTACATAAATGGGACAAGGTGGTACCACCCGGTACCGAAACGCCTTGTCCCCGAATAAATCCACAGTACATAAGCAAAATATAAAATTATCCAAGTACAAACCAACCAAACGGAAATAGTTTAAAACAAAGTACAACATAATCACGGGCTCGCAGGCCCTCCTCACTGAAACCCATCATACGGCCAGTTGCCGTATGGGTACTGCTGCTCGAACCTCTGTCGTGCATCATCCAACCTCTCCTCCTCACTGTAAATCGGGGCCTGAACTTATCAAAAGAAAAGACCACCGCAAGGAGCTCCTTTTCAGTGGTAGTATAATTCAATTGCGCTCCCTGCAAGGTCTTGCTTGCATAGTAGATGGGTCGGAAGTGTTTCTCGACCCTTTGACCCAAAACAGAGCCAACAGCAAAATCGAAAGCATCGCACATAAGCTCGAATGGAAGGGACCAATTCGGAGCAATTATGATTGGTGCATTGATCAGTTTCTCCTTCAGAAGATCGAATGCCTTTTGGCACTCGTCGGAGAAATTCCACGATGTGTCCTTTTTAAGGAGTTTGTTCATCGGGTTAGCGATTTTAGAAAAATCCTTAATAAATCGCCGGTAAAAACCGGCGTGCCCGAGAAAACTCTGAACACCCTTAACATCGGTGGGAGGTGGAAGGTTCTTAATAGCCGTTACCTTCGCAGGATCCACCTCAATACCGTCCTTGGAAATCTTGTGCCCAAGAACTATGCCCCCTTGAACCATGAAATGGCACTTTTCCTAATTGAGCACAAGATTAGACTTTTCACACCGTTCCAACATCCATTCTAAGTTCAGAAGGCATGAATCAAAAGTGTCACCGAAGACCGAAAAGTCATCCATGAACACCTCCATGCAATCCTCTATCATATCGTGGAATATGGCCATCATGCACCTTTAAAAAGTGGCCGGAGCATTGCAAATGCCAAAGAGCATGCTTCGGTATGAAAATGTGCCATACGGGCACGTGAAAGTAGTTTTCTCCTGGTCCTCGGGCGAGATAGGAATTTGGAAATAGCCCGAAAAACCATCAAGAAAACAATAAAACCTGTTTCCCGCTAACCTCTCTAGCATTTGATCCATGAAAGGTAACGGGAAGTGGTCTTTACGTGTGGCGTCGTTCAACTTTCGATAGTCAATACAAACACGCCACCCCGTGACAGTCCGAGTGAAAATTAACTCATTTTTATCATTGGTGGTAAGAGTCATACCACCTTTCTTAGGTACACAGTATACCGGGCTAATCCAAGGACTGTCAGAGATCGGGTAAATCAGACCTGCATCGAGGAGCTTAATGATCTCTTTCTTCACGACATCTTGCATGTGAGGGTTCAACCTCCTTTGACGTTGCACCACAGGTTTGGAGTTATCCTCCATTAGGATTTTGTGGGTGCAATAGGAGGGACTAATACCCTTAATGTCGTGAATTTTCCACGCAATGGCCGGTTTATGGGCCTGCAGCATGGTCACAAGTTCAGTTTTCTGACCTGTAGTAAGAGAAGAAGAAATAATTACCGGGAGCTTAGATTCCTCCTGCAAATAAGCGTATTCCAAATGATCTGGAAGTGGCTTCAAATCTAACTCGGGAGGTTCTTCAATTGAAGACTTGCTTCGGTAATCCGCATCACGCTCGAGTTCTTTGAACTCCTCCTCAGTCGGCTCATAGCCATTTTCCATCAAGGTGGTCAAAATATCCACCTCCTCAACCTGCAACTCTTCATCAATTTCAACCAATGAGCATTCTCCTGAACCCTGTAACTTTGGGAATTCCTGCAACAACTCAGAGTGGACATTCACAGTGTTAATAAAATAGCATACATCATCGGTGTACGCAGGGTATTTTAAAGTATGGTCGATTGAAAAAGTTGCATGCAAATTATCTATCCGAAGGGTCAACTACTGGCTATTTACATCAATGATACATCTAGCAGTATTTAAAAATGGCCGACCCAAAATCAGTGGAATCCTATCATCCACTTCCATATCTAACACCACGAAATCTGCCGGAAAAACCAACGACCCGGTCTTAACTAGCATATTCTCGATAATTCCACGAGGGAATTTAATAGAGCGGTCTGCTAGCTGAATAGCCATTCGCGTGGGTTTCAACTCCCCGGGGTCTAGCTTCAAATAAATAGAGTAGGGCATTAAATTTATGCTAGCCCCCAAATCTGCCAACGCCCTCATACAATCTAAGTTACCCAATAAACAAGGAATGGTAAAACTCCCAGGATCCTCAAGCTTCTCGGGAAGCTTGTTTGCAACTACCGCTGAGCATGCGGCATTCAACCTAACTGAAGACACGTTCTCCAGCTTCTTCCTGTTAGTTAGCAAGTCCTTAAGAAACCTTGCATACTTGGGCATACCTACAATCACATCAATAAAAGGCAAATTAATGTTAACTTTTTTAATCAAGTCCATGAACTTGGACTTTTCTGCCTCCAGCTTCTCCAGTCTCTGCTTCCTCGGGAATGGGAGCGGTGGTTGATACTATTTAACTACCGGTTTAGCAGCAATAGTTTCCGGTACCCTCACAACATCCTCAATCACCTGTTCCGGCTCCTTATCCCCCTCCGGTTCAGTAACAACAACCGGCTCACTATCCTTAACCAAAGGCACTCGTAAATCATCCTCATCGGGCTTAGTCGGTGCATCATATGCTAAACTACTGCGTGTAGTGATAGCATTAACGTGCCCATTCTTTGGGTTATTATCGGTCTTACTCGGTAACTCCCCCGGTTTCCTCACATTATTCTGACTAGCAAGCTGACCAATTTGTTTCTCTAGATTCTGAATCGCTGCTTGTTGATTTCGAAACATTTGATCATTCTTCTCATTGTTCTGGGTAACAGTAGTAACAAGCTGAGTTTGAGATATCACAAGCTTCTCGATCATAGATCCAAGATTGGACTTTTTCTCTTCGGCATGGGGTTTCTGAAAATACCCTGGAGCTTGCTGTTGATATCCTCCACTAGAACCTGGCTGAAACCTCGAACCTTGATTACCTTGAGGATTATAGGGATTGTTGAAATTCCTATTAAACTGCGCACGTCCCTGAAACTGATTGTTGTTCTGCTGACTAATATAAGCTATCTCTTCCTTCTGATTCATAGTCAAACCTGCATCACAATCTTTTGCCAGATGCAATCCCCCACAATACTCACAACCAACCTTCATACCATGAATATCCTTATTTATCTTCTCCAAATTCCTGCCAAAGGAATCCAACTTAGCACTTATAGACCCAAAATCATCATATGCACCATGGGTTTCGGTCTTCTTAACTGAAGCTGAATGGAATGACTCATGATCTTGATGCCATTCGTGAGAGTAAGCAGCTTGCTTTTCAATTATCTCTAACGCTTCTTCTTCGGTCTTATCCATTAACGTACCACCTGCTGCTTGATCAATAGTCTGACGAGTTGGGATATCACACCCCTTGTAGAAAATCTGAACCTTCTGTAAATCATTCAACCCGTGTTGCGGACATGAGCGTAACAAAGTAGCAAAACGGTCCCAAGCATCAAATAACGTCTCACTGCTCTTTTGTCTGAATTGTGAAATTTCTGCTTGAAGTCTAGCAGCTCGAGACGCAGGGAAAAACTTCGATAAAAACTTATCCTCCAAAGTCTCCCAAGAGGTAATCGTGCCCTCTGGTTGCTTATCTAACCATCTCTTGGCTTCTCCTTTAAGAGTCCAAGGAAAAAGCCTTGTCTTGACTGAAGTATCGGCAACCTCATGCAACTTAAACAAATTGCAAACATCATTAAAATTACGAAGATGCTCGTTAGCATCCTCAGTATCCTTGCCATAAAATCTGCAATCAGAAGAAATCAAATTCAGGATCGGCCCTATAATTTGAAAAGGCTGAGTGATGTTCGGTTGAGTAATCGAGTTGCCTTGGCCCCCTCGTGTAGCCTTCAACGTTTATGCCATAGTCTGAGGACGAGGTGGTTGTTCTTGATCGGCCATATCTTCAGTCTCGAAAAGATCTAATGAAATGTAAGATTCTTCTTCTTCTCTGATTTCAGGTGGTGTATCGGGCACCACAGTCTTAGAACTACTTCTCAAATTAATTATATTAGCACTTGAAGAAAAAGATGAATCCACTGTAGACTGTTGTTCGTGACTTAACGCTCTGAATAACTCTCTTTGGGTTCTGCAAATGGTTGAAGAATCGGGGAATTAGAAGAACGCGTATGTGGCATGCACTACCTGGTACCTGCGAAATCACAACTAACAACTGATTAAACGCACCGATTCAACTGAGAATAACGAAAAGAAATAATGAACTATAACTAAACTAAACTAAGAACAATTAGATAACAATCTTAATTTTCGACACAACTGTCCCCGGCAGCGGCGCCAAAAACTTGATGTGTGAAATCTAGTATATAATTTATCTCTGGAAAATGCCGGTTTAAAGATTACTACACACTAACGGGCAGTGTACCCGATCGTGTAATAGTATAAAATTGGTAATCCGAAATCGTTCCAATGACAGTTTAAACGTGAGAATTAAGATTGTACTAATAAAATAAAATAAGTTAATCTACGAAAATTGAAAGTACGAGATAGTTTGTTTTGGTGGCTATTTAACGATTAGCCAAATCAAAGATTGATTAAAAGTAAAAGACAATATTTTTGTATTTTTAAGTTAATAAAAATAAATGCTGACTCAACAAAAAGTAAAGATATTTGAATTCAATAGATAGAAGAATGTTCGCCTAGATCTCCTATTCGCAGTGTTGGATGATTTGTTATTAAGCACTAGTTCTATTTTTCAATGCACGTAATTACAGAGTCGATTTACCCAGAGTTCTCTTTTAGCAAACACGTCAGACTTAGATTTATTGGCTTGGGGTTCCCTTTCACCAAAGACCTCTTTCGTTTGTGACTTAGTAATTAGCTAATTATAAGATTAAGATTCGATTAGTTACGCGTTCGCTCCACACAATTCACCTATATTTTGTTCAATCAATGTTACCCGGTTTACCCCTTGGTCCAGTAAGCACCCAATCGGTTAAGACAAATCAATTGGAAATTAGATCACTAAATTGAAACAGGGTTCCCTTTGTTCAAACAAAATTCACTAATCAACCTAGTAACAATAATCAACACCCACAAGAATGGTTCTTAATCAAAACTCATAATTATCATGCATTAATTAATAAAACTACATAGTATCATCCAAACACATGCAATTATTCAATCTAGACAAACATTAAAAGTTTAGCCAAAAATCATGGCTAGAACAAAAATCACAATCAAAGTAATAGAAGAATTCATTGTTTTAAACAAAGAGATTAACCTAATTAATGATTGAATCTTGAATGATAAACGAATCTAGACTTGTTTCCGGAATGATTGATGTGTTAGAATGACCTTGAAGTTCTCCAAAGATCACCAAAAATCATCCAAAAGCTGCCCCAATTCGTCTGGATGGAAGAATGAATAATTAGGGTATTTTTCGGGCCTTTTATACTTGCCAAAAATCAGCTGAACCGACACCCGGTCGCGCCGCGGCAAAAACTGTCGCGCCGCGACATATAACTTGAATTTTCAACCTCTTTAAACCAACTTCTGATCTGGAAACTCTTCATTCGTCGCGCCGCGGACGCATTTGTCGCGCCGCGACATAACACTGAAATTTGTTCCTTCGTCATTTTTCTCTTTTTACTTGCTCTAATTATCTCAACACCTCATTAATCAATAAAACATTAACGTTTTAATCCTCGATGCACTAATAATAACAACCAATCGAAAAAATGCCTCAAAAGCCTCAAAAACCGCATCTCTTCTACAAATAGCTCTTCAAACTCGAATATTCTCAATATTATCAAAATAAACACCAAATCGTATCTGAACGGACTAAATTATGATCGATATCGCTAAGGAAAACGTGTATAAAATATGCGATATCAGGCTACATAACCTACTGCTGCAAATCCAGAGGGTACACAAGCTCGATTTGAGTTTGAGCTAAGAGGAGTTCAAGGGAGGAGGAGTATCACTAAGGCTGATTTTAGGAGGATCTTTAGGCTTCCTCTTGTACAGAATGCTCCTGCTTTCCCTGCTACTCAGCAGATGATGTCATCAATCTTTGATCTTGGTTATGTTGGAGCAAACAATGTTCCACCGGCAAAGTTTCAGAAGAAATACCTGCACTCAAGGTGGTATGTGATATTCTCAATCATCAACAGATGCTTGCTGATGACCAGGAGTGGATCCGACAGCCTAACTGTGCCAATGCTGAGATTTTTCTACTCTTTCACAAGAGTAGAGACTCCTGATTATGCAGAACTATTATGGGATTTGGTTCAGGCACAAGTTGATAAGCCAAGGGGTTCATACATCCCTTGTGAAAGGTTTTTCTGTATCTTTATCCATGATGCTATCACTTCTTGCAGAAATGCAAATATATTTGTTCCAGGTATACATGAATTACAGATGAAAAGATTTGGGGAGCTGAAGATGAATACCCTAATGGTATCTGACAATCAGTTCACTGCGCCGATTCCAAATTGGCTTGTGGGGCTAGCTGCACCCCAAGACGTTCGAATGCATTCTTATTTTGAGGCTGTAGGAATACCTCTTCCGAACCCGGCACAACAAGAACAAGTTGAACCCGCCGCGGTTCCAGCCCCAGAGGTTGTAGAGGAACCGGTAGTACAACCACCCGGGCCAGTTAATCCTCCACTTAGGGTGAACCTCAAACATTCTAGGGCAGTACACCAAGCTCAACCCGTGAGGATCAGGGAGCCTAGTCACCTAGGATTGAACCAACCCTTTCAACAACACCCGAAGTGAGTAGTGACACTGATTCTTTAGCAACTGAGTCATCTCCTGAACATTCTCCTAAGAGAACTCGATTTATACCTGATGAGATGATTCAAACTTCGCCAACCCAACGAGTAACTTGATCTAGGACTTCGACACCCATCGTCCGCCAAATAGTTACTCCAACCGTTAGTGATTCGGATCAAGACCTAGAGCCAATTAGGTCACCTTCACCCATCTCCATATCACATCCAATAATAACAGTAAGCCCTACACTAAATGAAGCGCAACCTTCGGTAGGCAAGAGAGCTAAACGCAAGGATGGTAAAAAGACCACTAAGCCCATCCAATCTAAACAGGACTTAATAATAAATCTTACACAGAAAGATGCTTCGACATCTAAGGAAGTAAAGTCTTCCTCTGTAGTAAAGTCCGCGTTGACTCAATTGATTGAGGAAACTCAATCATTGAAGTCCATAACGGCTGAAGGGGAGCCGAAAAATCTTGAAAAGGCACCCTGCGTATCGGCTGGAAATCCTCCTGTGCCTCAACGTACAACAGGGTCTCGAGGTCCGGCTTATCTTAATGAGGGAGATCTGCTGCGTCCCATGGAAACGAGTCAACATGACAATCCTTCCGGATATTTAGCAGACTTCCAGCAGACTGATCCCTTGGTTCATGAAAGTGATCCATTTGTTCAAACCACTTCTCTTCTAGATTCTGAATCTCAGGGTCTGGAGGAAGAGTCGTTAACTGAAAGAGATGTACCACCTCATGGTACATCAATGATTTTAGGAGTCGGAGATAGCAATATCCTTACGAGATCAAAATTGACGGGTAGTTCTACTACTTTTTCAGAGTCCCATGAGACTAAAGTCATGGAGGCGGATGCTTCGAAAGAAACTTCGCCGGTGACAACTCCGGTTGTTGCCCAACCTCCATCAGAAGGGGATATTACGAATCTGACTAGTAGTATGTACAGCCCTACATATAAGTATAATACCGCACATATATCCTTACCTACCCTCACGACGAATCAAACACTTCCACCGACATCGCCTTCAACAGTTGCTGCTAATGCTGATGTTGTTCATGGTTACACTATTGTTTCACCAACTGGGTCACCTTCTCAGATTTCGAATAGATATGGATTAAGATATCTCTCTGACAATGAGGTGGAGGAACTATATCTTGCTGAGTTTGCTAAACGAACTGATCTTGATGAAGTTCGCGAGACTATGATGATTTATCTGGAGCAAGTAAGGATAGTATATCCTTTATCTCCATGCAAGTCACCTAGACCAATTCACATGCCTGATCATGATGATTTCGATCCCGACAATCTTCATGAGGGGGAGAATAGACAAGGTGGTTATCGGTCCAGTGGTTTTTAAAGATCAACGTATGAAGCTGGTACATCTAGTCAACATAAGGATCAAGATATTGTTGATATATCTGATTCTGAAAGCGATGAAATTGAGGAAATTCAGTGTGAAATTTTTCTAGATGAATCGGAAGGTCAGAGAGAGGGTGACTCAGGGATGCTTATGATTATGGATTCAGCTGATTAAGTAGAGAATAAGTCAGCTCAAGAGGACAATTAAAACTTCGATAATATTGAAGATATTTTGAAGGGGTCATCGAGTGTCGCCAATGAATTCAATAATCATCAATTTGTTAACTTGTCATCTCCAACTGATGAATTTGGGATACACTTTAAGAAGGAGATTTTCTCTAATGGCAAGGAAGATACTACGACTCCTCCTGATCTGAATGTTCCATTTCAAATTGCAGAGATTGTTCTTGAGCGTGATGCTGATTTCCAATTAAGTGAGGAAGAAGAGAAGATGATTCTTCGTTCATCATTCATTGAACAACAAGCGTATAGAATCTATGGTGATTCTGATCTCGTCCTTTCTGCATCAATGAGTGTTCTGGGTGCATGGAAATATCATAAGAAACCAGAATATCTCAAAGCTTATCTGAGTGTTCCTGATAAATATAAATTAAAGAATGAAGAGAAACTTCAAGTTCAGCGAAATTCAGAGATCAAAAGCATAAATAGGATTTTGATGATTAACAAGGATGGAGTGAAGATGCCATTGTTTCAGGTAACAAGAATGGATGATGAAGATTATCAATTCTCTGAAGCAAATTTTGATAGATTGAAGATGGACGACATTATTTTCATTTACAACTACTTGATTAACTTGAATGAATCATCAACAATTTATCATGCTACTATGATGAAGGCAGTATACAGATTTATTCTTGACTCGATGAGATGGATGTCCATTCATGATTTTCAGATGGGGTTAGAATCTGGACACAAAAAGCTCGGAATTAAACCGCCAAATCAAGTAATCGAAGAGCTAAGATATATGTCCTTACTTGAAGTAAGTAACAGTCCTTATGGGTTTGTGTTTTTCAATTCTCACTATACAAAGATCTTCATCAGAGTCTCAGATTTCAGAAGATACTCAGACGGAACGTTGATGTATGATTTCAAATATTTGAGATGGAGACTGATCAATAACTGCTATTCAACTGAAGATAATGAGATTGTCAAATACATTCTCATAAGGTTGAAAAGTCGTCTAAAGACAAGAGTGAACATACGAAGATATGAGAATCTCAAGGGATTCAAATCCAAAGTTCACTTTAGAGGAACAAAGTTCCTTTAGATATTTTAATAGGTTTATATTGTAAAGTTCACATTTAACACTAAGGGGGAGATTGTTAGGACCCCGAAGTTGTATAGCGTTAATGTGAAATAAGCTTAATTGATGGTTCCTTAGAAGAGGGCTATATAAGGAACCTAAGTAGTCCTAATTAGATAGCCATTGCATTGTAACTGAGTTCTAGAAGCTGTGGAATGTAAATCTTGTTAATTCTCTCTAATACCGAATCTCCTTCACACTTACCGAATCTCATTCTAACTTGTCTTTTCTTCTGATCTCAACATGATCTGACCTATCACTATATTTTCCATCAAAATAAAATAACAAACCCTTGCGAAAAATCGCATTAGGGTTTTTATTTACTGATAATGCTAAAAATGAACATATATTTCATAGCATTATCCCTCAAGAAAGACAAGCTTTTAGTTGCAATTGTTCTAATTACAAGTGATATTCGTTTAAATAATAAAAGGTGAAGACAAAAGACATATTCGAAGAATTGAAGACGCAAACGACCAAAAAGCTCAAAAGTACGAAGTACAATCTAAGTGGTTCAAATTATTGATGAGAAACGTCTAGAAATTACACGAGTACAAGCCGCGAAACGCAAAGTACAAGATATTAAATTGTACGCAAGGACGTTCGAAAATCCGGAACCGAACCAGAGTCAACTCTCAACGCTCGACGCAACGGACTAAAAATTACAAGTCAACTATGCACATGAATATAATATAATATAATATATAATTAATTCTTAAAATTATATATATATATATTATATTATATATTAAAACCTTCGGCAAACAAGAAAATAAAATTATGTGAGCTGTCCCAGATGGCCATGCGATAACATGGCCTGGAAGAGTTAATTCCATGCGATCGCATGGCTGAAAAATCCAGCCAAAGTCCTATAAATGCAACGTTTTTTGGCCGAAATATGTACCCATTTTTCATCTCAATCTCACTCTGTCTTTATATATATATATATATATATATATATATATATATATATATATATATATATATATATATATATATATATATATATATATATATATATAATTTATAATTTTAATTTTAATTTAAGATTAATAATAATAAGGGTATGTTAACGAATGTTGTAAGTGTATAAATCGAAATTCTGTCCGTGTAACGCTACGCTATTATTAATCATTGTAAGTTATGTTCAACCTTTTTAAATTAATGTCTCGTAGCTAAGTTATTATTATGCTTATTTAAATTGAAGTAATCGTGATGATGGGCTAAATATTAAAATTGAGTAATTGGGCTTTGTACCATAATTGGGGTTTGGACAAAAGAACGACACTTGTGGAAATTGGACTATGGGCTATTAATGGGCTTTATATTTGTTTAATTGAATGATAGTTCGTTAATTTAATATAAAGATTTATAATTGGACGTACCTATAAATATCCACATACACTCGATCGGACACGATGGGCGGGATATTTATAAGTACTAATAATCGTTCATTTAACCGGACACGAGAATGGATTAATATTCAATGGACTTATTAAAACAAGGGTGAATTACATACAAGGAAAATTGGTGTAATTATAGTTTAAGTCCCCAATTAGTTGGAATATTTGACTTCGAATATAAGGATAATTTGACGACGACACTCACACTTTATATTTATTACTGATGGACTGTTATGGACAAAAACCAGATGGACATATTGAATAATCCAGGACAAAGGACAATTAACCCATGGTAATAAACTAAAATTAACACGTCAAACATCATGATTACGGAAGTTTAAATAAGCATAATTCCTTTATTTAGTATTTCATCGCACTTTTATTTACTTTCATTTTATTTAATTGCACTTTTAATTATCGTACTTTTTAATTATCGCAATTTTATTTATTGTCATTTTATTTATCGCACTCTTATTTATCGCACTTTAATTTATCGTTATTTACTTTATGCTTTAAATTAAGTTATATTTATTTTTAATATTTTACATTAGGTTTTAACTGCGACTAAAGTTTTAAAATCGACAAACCGGTCATTAAACGGTAAAAACCCCCTTTTATAATAATAATACTACTTATATATATGTATATTTATATACAAATATAGTTTTAAAAATATAGTGTTAAACTTGGCTAGATCGCTGTGGAACGAACCGGACTTACTAAAAACTACACTACTATACGATTAGGTACACTGTCTATAAGTGTTGTAGCAAGGTTTAGGTATTTCCACTCTATAAATAAATAAATAACTTGTGTAAAATTGTATCGTATTTAATAGTATTTCCTAGTAAAAATTAATAGTATTTTGTACCCCTTCGCTTTAACATCAAGTATTTTTGGAACCGCTGCCGGGGATCTGCTTAAACGCCGGAAGCGAAACGCTATATAAAAAAAAAGATTTTTATTAAGTTTTAATTTCTTTTTGTAAAAATACGTTTTAAATATCAAAAATACAAAAAAAAAACAAAATATATATATTTTTAAGAGTTTGTTAAATATATATATATAAAATTATAAAGTTTCTTTATTTTTATTTTAGTTTTTAAAGTATAAGTTTTTATTTGTTTATATAAATATTTTATTAAAACAGAAAAAAAAAGTATACGGGCCACTACACTGTAGCAGCCCAACTTCTGGCCTGGTTTTCTAATTCATGCGACCGCATGAATATCCAACTAGCACTCCATGTGATCGCATGGACTGATTTGACTGGCCTGATCATAGTACGTACGAATTTAGGGTTAAAGTTTAATTATTATTATTATTAATTAATTAAGATTAGGGTTTAATTTAATATTAGTTAATTTTAGTTTTAATAAATTTGTAATTTAAGTGTTAATTAGTTTTAATAAATATATAAACTTAATACTTTTATAAAATAATAATATAAAAATAATATTTTTATAAAATAAATAATTTTATCACTTTTTATATCTTTTTATATTTCGTATCTTTTTAATCGTTTATTCGTAAATTGTATGTTTATCGTTCGTAATTAGTTTTAATATATTTTTTGCCGTAGTTATTTTTATTTCTAGATTTTTAAGCTTTGTCGTAAAATCCCTTAAGTGCTTTTTCTTTAGATTAAGATTTAGGCACTTTAGAATTTTGCGACGCCGTTTTAAGATTTTAGAAACTTTTAAGTTATTGCCGTTTTGGATATAGATTTCCTTTTAAGCTTTAATACCTTTAGGCGCAACTTTTTAGATTTAGTTTTTAGACTTTTAAGTTTCGACGTTTTTCTTTCTTATTTTTATTTTTCGACCTTTTATTTTTCGACGTTTTTCGACGTTTTTCGACGCATTCTTTTTCTTTGTTATTTCTCGACGCTCTAGTTTTTAGGACATAGAATTTTCTATTTCTTCTCTAAAATTTCTTTAAAATTTCGACGAAAAATTATTTTAAGCGGTTAAATTGATAGACATCCAAAATTTTCTGGTTCGTAGTAATAGTTGGATTTGTTAGTGGCGAGTTGTGGGCTTCCGATTTAAAGAGTCCTGGCTACCTGCTGCATCTATTGGCTATTCGTAACGTGGGCAAAATTAGAAAAGTCTATTAATTTGATAACTTATATAATTTTTATTTTATAACTAATAGGATATTCAGTGAATGCACCGAGCAAAACGCTCACCACCTGTAACTCGATCAAGACATCTAGTCAATATTGTCGCCGTTGATTTTTCTTTAGAATCATCATCTAGTCAACCAAGTACTCTAATTCAAATTTCTGATAATCCATTTTTTGAACCCGACTTCAAAATTGAAAACCCGGAGGATATTCAAGGACAATTCCAAGATCCTGAACCACTAACCGTTAAATCAGAATCCTCTAGTGATTCGTATTCAACAATTTTAATTATGGAAGTAACGGAACCTCTAAGTATGGAAGACCGAATGAGAGCCACACGCACGGGCCAAGGACACGCCATTATTAAGCCAGAAATCAATGCGCCAGATTATGAAATCAAGGGACAAATCCTACACATGGTAACTAATCAATGCTAATATAGTGGTACGCCAAAAGAAGATCCAAACGAACATCTTCGAACCTTTAATAGGATCTGTACTCTATTCAAAATCAGAGAAGTTGAGGATGAACAAATCTATCTCATGTTATTTCCTTGGACTTTAAAGGGAGATGCCAAAGATTGGTTAGAATCGTTACCTGAAGGGGCGATTGATACATGGGACGTTTTAGTTGAAAAATTTCTTAAACAATTCTTTCCGGCATCTAAAGCCGTGAGACTTCAAGGAGAAATTGTTACGTTCACACAAAAGCCAAATGAAACATTGTATGAGGCGTGGACAAGATTTGGAAAGTTATTGAGAGGATGTCCTCAACACGGTTTAGACACTTATCAAATAGTACAAATATTCTACCAAGGTGTCGACGTTGCTACACGAAAAGACATCGAAATAGCAGCTGGTGGTTCCATTATGAAGAAAACCGTAACCGAAGCTTATAAAATTATTGATAACACTGCTTCCCACTCACATGAGTGGCACCAAGAAAAAAATATCTTTCGTTCATCTAAAGCAGCTAGAGCCGTTTCTAGCCATGACTTTGATTCCGTTTCCGCAAAAATAGATGCTTTCGAGAGACGAATGGAAAAGATGACTAAAGATATTCACGCAATACGAATCAGTTAAGAGCAATGCGGTGGACCACACTTAACGAAAGATTGTCACATTGAACAAATAATGGAACAAATAGAGAATGTTTCCTACATGAACCAAAGGCTGGGAAATAATTATCAAAATAATTATCAACCGCCAAGGCCAAACTTCAATCGAAATCAAAACATTCTTTACAATCCAAATGGACCCAACAATAAATCGTAAAACCAACAAGGTCCGAATAACTAACCAACTCAAAACAACAATTTCAATCAACAAAGACCTGGCTTGTATAAACCACCACAACAAACCGAAGAGAAAAAGCCAAATCTAGAAGAAATGATGGCAAAGCTAATGGAATCTCAAACACAATTTATAACATCTCAAACCCAAACAAATGAGAGGTTTGATCAGTCATTAAGAACTCAACAAGCTTCCATTTTGAATCTAGAAAAATACGTAGGTACTCTTGCTAGCATGATGAGTGAGAGGGAACAAGGAAAGCTACCAAGTAATACTGAAGAAAATCCTCGGAATGAGAATGTTAATATGGTATCAGCGAATTCTGAAAAACCAGCATTAGAAGATGGGACGGTTTTAGATGTGAGTAAAAATGAAGAAGTTACAACACCACCACCACCCGAGTATGTAAAGCCAGTGGTGGCACCATACAGACCACCCATCACGTTTCCAAGAAAAGGAGTTGAGTATGAGAAAGTAATAGGTAATAAAGTTTGTGATACCTCTGGAAAGAAGAAGAAGAATAAGAAAGTACAAGAAACAAAAACCGTAAAGATAAACCCGGTAAAGACAGTTCCACCAAAACCTCCACCTAGGTTGGGTGATCCGGGTGAATTTATTGTTCCTTGTCTACTTAGTGATTGTGTCATGTATGATGCACTAGCAGATTTAGGTGCGAGTATAAGTGTTATGCCTCTTTCATTATATAAGAGATTAGGAGTAGGTGAGTTAAGTCCAACAGAAATGAGTGTTCGACTCTTTGATCAAACCATTAAGCACCCAGTTGGAATTGCTGACAACCTACCCGTTCAAGTAGGTAATTTAACCTATCTAGTCGAATTTATTGTCATTGACATAGAAGAGGACCCAAACATTCCTCTAATTTTAGGTCGACCATTCTTAGCGTCTCTCGGGGCTTTATTTGATGTAAGAGAGGGTAGAATGACAATTAGTGATGATGAAAAATCGATCACCTTTGTGAGTCGAAAGT
This sequence comes from Rutidosis leptorrhynchoides, assembly GCF_046630445.1. Taxonomy (NCBI): domain Eukaryota; kingdom Viridiplantae; phylum Streptophyta; class Magnoliopsida; order Asterales; family Asteraceae; genus Rutidosis; species Rutidosis leptorrhynchoides. Next base: position 606,969,351 of record NC_092335.1, read on the forward strand.
CTAAATCTCCACCAACCAAAACCGTTGAACCAACAAAAACAATTGGTAAAAACCATATTGATTTACCAACTCCAACGGTAGTGCTTAACAATAATAAAACGCCTAAGTGTGGGGAAGATGAAGTAACACTTAGTGATAACTTGATAACAAAGAACCCCGTTGTTGGTACAAAATTAAATGATCCCGTTATTAACAGTTCAATGAAGAAACTTATTAAACGGATTCACGATGCTAAAACTAAGGGGAACTTTAAGTTATGTAACCGATTAGTATCCAATCTTTCTCCTAAAGAAAAGGTGAAATTAATTGAATTTACGGATATTACACATGAATCCGACCAATGGCTTAAAGCAAAAGTCACAAATATGCAAGTTGATTATGGTCCAAGAGAAATTGACAATGAAGTTAACCACAATTTCGACACCACAGTTACCTAAGTGTGGGGAGATTCAAATATTTTAAGAAAAAAAATTGATGTCTAGAGTTAGTTGTTCTGTTCTCGTGTAGTTCCGAGAATGGAATTCGATTGGTCTTTTCCGCTAGCAGACACTAAAGAACTAGTTTTCTTCCCCCCATTCTGAATTTTTGTTTTGTAGGTTTTGAATAAAATTAATATGCATTTTTAAATTTAAGCTTTGTGTGAATTTAAAAACAAAATTTACTTTATTTCATCAAGTTTAAAAAATGATTTCTAAAATTCATCGTAAGTTGAAGACTAGGTCATGGAACCGAAATTGCTTTACCCGAGGGCAGGGCGAAAAATTTTGTTATCATTATTTTAAATTTTATTGATCTAAAGTATACAAAAAAAATTAAAAAAAAAAAAACCAAACATCTTTGCTTTTAAAACAATCGCTTTACCGAAAAATTTTAAATTTTGTCGAGGGACGGACTAGGTAAACATACCGAAACTACCTAAAGTAAAAGGAAACAAAATTTAAAAAAAAATTATTCATTTAAATTGTTTTAATAAATAAAGGTTTTATAAATATATATATATATATATATATATATATATATATATATATATATATATATATATATATATATATATATATATATATATATATATATATATATATATATATATATATATATATATATATATATATATATTGTATATATATCTGTAGTTTATCTTATGTACAAAACAGGGTAAAACAGTGCACTTTCAAAGACTGACATTAATTTCAGCAAAAGCTACTAATTTTGACGACAAGACGCAAAATATCAAATGTGATATAAAATAATATGTTTGCCAACTCGGTATTTTTAATCACTTTTCTACGCTAATCACCCTCATGAATTTATAATTATAGTCTGATTTCATGCAAATGAGGGCATTGCATGATCTCAAGTGTGGGGAAGGGTTATAAATTCTCTCGGGTTTACACTTAGTTTAATTGCCAAATTTTGTGAAAATTTGAAAAATTTTCAACTAAATGAATTCAAAATCATGTTTATACATATTTATGAACGATAAAATTAGGTGTTAATGCCAAAATTATTGTTACCTCGGAGAGAACATAAATGGAGAAACAACTCAAAACACTTGAATTCATTTAAAATGGAATAGAAGAGAATAAAAAGGCAAAGAAAAGAATAAATAAAAGCTAAGTGTGGGAAGAATTTACCAATTTCTTTAAAACACATATCACATATTTGGTACAGATTATTGCAGGTACTTTTGCTTTGGACTAAACTAATCAGTTTTACCCGATTTACTGTAATACATTTGAAAGAAAAGATGGATCTACACGATGAATCAATTCTATCATTAAAATGAAGTAAAGTCTTCAGAAAAAGACACGCGTTTCTTGATTTAGGTCAAGAAGTTGTCGTCCAGACCAACTGTAGGTTGACGAAAAATCTAGAAAAGTCATCTCTAAAATCAGCAGGAAATCCACGGACCTCAGCATCAAACAGGATCGCCAAGTGGTCAGACTTATCCTAACCATGAGAGGATCTGTCTCGTAAAATGGGGAGGGCGCCGTGCAAATTAGCTTGATAAGACTAATGAATCAGACCCCCAGAAAGGATAATCTCCTTAAAGATTAAAAATCAGCTTTTAAGCCTGATATTACTCAATCCTTGAGATTGACTTTAAAGATTGAGAATTACAAACTCAAGGAATTCGATGATATCTAAACTCGAGCTTGAACGAGAAAATATTTTGATCAAATTAAAACCGATTTGTTTTCTGAAAACCTATATTCAATGCGTTCATTACCATTGAATGTAAAATCCTAAGAATTCATCGGAATTCATTAGGTCACCTGAACCAAATCGGGTGTCAACCGTAAGAACGGTGGTTGCATAGCATGGTCGAAGACAGGACCTTGTGCTAGACCGAAAAACTATAGGGTGATCTTTACTATTGCTCCTACAAAGGATAGTAATTGCATCCGACACAATATAGACCATAACTAAAAGCATGTCAAGGGACATTACCTCAACAGTTTCTTGTTCAATGCTTTCCTTTACAACCGGACGGTAGTTTACCGAAAGGTAATATACGGAGCAAGTAAACTGGACGTGTTGCTTTCCCAATACAAGGTTAGCAAGTGGGCGACACAAAACCATAAGTTTTGAGCTAAAATTTTCAAATCTGAAACCCACAAAAATAATTTCGCAAACACCGGTAAAGGGTTATTCCGGAAAACTTATCTAGGGTAAAAAGCTAGATTGAATTTTCAAAAGATCAATTGTTTTCATAAAGATCCAATTTCCTAAAGTATCTAAATTTTCATAGTCATGTGGGACTGTAAACCATAACGTTACTATCATTGTTCATACCGCAAAATCGAAATCACTGATGTACAAAGTGTGAAGAATAAAGAAGTGATTCTAGTATTTTTATTTCAAGACTATATTGCTTGAGGACAAGCAACGCTCAAGTGTGGGAATATTTGATAATGCTAAAAATGAACATATATTTCATAGCATTATCCCTCAAGAAAGACAAGCTTTTAGTTGCAATTGTTCTATTTACAAGTGATATTCGTTTAAATAATAAAAGGTGAAGACAAAAGACAGATTCGACGAATTGAAGACGGAAATGACCAAAAAGCTCAAAAGTACAAAGTACAATCCAAGTGGTTCAAATTATTGATGAGAAACGTCTAGAAATTACAAGAGTACAAGCCGCGAAATGCAAAGTACAAGATATTAAATTGTACGCAAGGACGTTCGAAAATTCGGAACCGGGACTAGAGTCAACTCTCAACGCTCGACGCAACGGACTAAAAACTACAAGTCAACTATGCACATGAATATAATATAATATATAATTAATTCTTAAAATTATATATATATTATATTATATATTAAAATCGTCGGCAAACAAGAAAACAAAATTATGTGAGCTGTCCCAGATGGCCATGCGATCGCACGGCCTGGAAGAGTTAATTCCATGCGATCGCATGGATGAAAAATCCAGCCCAAGTCCTATAAATGCAACGTTTTCTGGCCGAAATATGTACCCATTTTTCATCTCAATCTCACTCTGTCTTTATATATATATATATATATATATATATATATATATATATATATATATATATATATATATATATATATAAAATTTATAATTTTAATTTTAATTTAAGATTAATAATAATAAGGGTATGTTAGCGAATGTTGTAAGTGTGTAAATCGAAATTCTGTCCGTGTAACGCTACGCTATTATTAATCATTGTAAGTTATGTTCAACCTTTTTAAATTAATGTCTCGTAGCTAAGTTATTATTATGCTTATTTAAATTGAAGTAATCGTGATGTTGGGCTAAATATTAAAATTGGGTAATTGGGCTTTGTACCATAATTGGGGTTTGGACAAAAGAACGACACTTGTGAAAATTGGACTATGGGCTATTAATGGGCTTTATATTTGTTTAATTGAATGATAGTTCTTTAATTTAATATAAAGATTTACAATTGGACGTACCTATAAATAACCACATACACTCGATCGGACACGATGGGCGGGATATTTATAAGTACTAATAATCGTTCATTTAACCGGACACGGGAATGGATTAATAGTCAATGGACTTATTAAAACAGGGGTGAATTACATACAAGGAAAATTGGTGTAATTATAGTTTAAGTCCCCAATTAGTTGGAATATTTGACTTCGAATATAAGGATAATTTGACGAGGACACTCGCACTTTATATTTATGACTGAAGACTGATGGACTGTTATGGACAAAAACTAGATGGACATATTGAATAATCCAGGACAAAGAACAATTAACCCATGGTAATAAACTAAAATCAACACGTCAAACATCATGATTATGGAAGTTTAAATAAGCATAATTCCTTTATTTCATATTTCATCGCACTTTTATTTACTGTCATTTTATTTAATTGCACTTTTAATTATCGTACTTTTTAATTATCGCAATTTTATTTATTGTCATTTTATTTATCGCACTCTTATTTATCGCACTTTAATTTATTGTTATTTACTGTATGCTTTAAATTAAGTTATATTTATTTTTAATATTTTACATTAGGTTTTAACTGCGACTAAAGTTTTAAAATCGACAAACAGGTCATTAAACGGTAAAAACCCCCTTTTATAATAATAATACTACTTATATATATGTATATTTATATACAAATATAGTTTTAAAAATATAGCGTTAAACTTGGCTAGATCGCTGTGGAACGAACAGGACTTACTAAAAACTACACTACTATACGATTAGGTACACTGCCTATAAGTGTTGTAGCAAGGTTTAGGTATTTCTACTCTATAAATAAAAAAATAACTTGTGTAAAATTATATCGTATTTAATAGTATTTCCTAGTAAAAATTAATAGTATTTTGTACCCCTTCGCTTTAACATCATTTACCAAACAACGATGGTAAAGATAAATCATTTGAGGGATACCCCACGACCCTACAGATAAACGATCAAAGGAAAGCCTTTGATAAACCAATGGATGCTGGGCTTACTTATAAAAGGCTTTGCAAACCAATCGAGCAACACCCAATTGAGTCGAAGAATTTTGTCCGACTCTTGATAATATTTCGCCAAGCAAATCATAAGGAAGAAGATCGACAATATTGTTGATCTTATTCATTTTAATTTTTTTCATTATTTTTAAAAAAATATAAAAACTGGAAAATAAAGTTGAAGTTTTTTTGAATGGTGTGTACTTGAGACCTTGACCTTCTATAGCAGCAGAAAGTAATATCAGAATGATGATATTTTAGCCGCCTGAAAAGTAAGCCTTGAAAGTTTTTTTTAGGGTTAATGATGCGACGTGGTATGAGAACACGTGTGCAGTTAAATGATGATATGGTTACTTCCTCAAACATCTTTCAAACACTTTTATAAAAAAAAAAAACTCAATATGGAAAGTATATTTGTAATTTTATTTTTTATTTGAAAAGCAAACATTTTTGACATAAGTTTTTAGTTTGATTTTAAAATTGAATAAAAAAGGAAATTCGAATATTTAACACTTTTAGAAAAGATTTGACTCAACATAGTTGGAGAAATGGATTCTAGAATATTCTTTTGAATTACATATATTTGTTGTATTTATACAAAAATTATTAATTTTTTTGTTAAATAGATATCTTTGTGTAAAGTAGACACTTATTAGGTATTGTAGAACGTGAAAGTAATTGAAAATGATGCAAGTTTTAGTGTGAAAATGATGGGTTTAAAGTAGTTTTTGGGCTAATAAATTTACATGTGAACACTTGTCCAATGGTATGATGATAAAATTAAAAAAATATATATAGTTGTAAAATATTATATAATAATTTTATATGAAGAGACATTTTAGGAAATAAGGCTAAAAAAAGTTCCTATTTTCTAAACATATTATATATTTCATTATTTAACAATTAATTGTTTTAGATGGAACATTTATACTAACATAAATTAAACATATTATAACAGTTTAATTGATACCAGACTTGAAGGAAAAATGAAACATTTATACTAATATCCTTCTGAAAATTTATAATAATAATAGATGAGTAATTTTGATACAAAATAACAAAAGATTTTTCAAATAATAATAACATAAATTTAATTATACTTATATCGATTTATAATCAAACCTAACTCATAAGCCCAAAAACATGACATACACTCTGGTATGGTGAGTTCAAATCCATGAACATATGGGAAATAACCTACGTGACTGGATATAGGGTAAGAGGTTGCCAAGTCAGCAAAAGGATAGAGGTTCCTTCGCCATAATTGCTATAACAAACAATAAAAATCCATTCTGACAGAAACCACCAAATCCGGCAGTGGTGGAAATCTTGCATTAAGTATTTTTAAACCCTTATCCTTTTCCTCCAAATCATGAGATGAAAACATGATCAAACTATAAACATAAACTGCCTGATTCAGCCCATTGTTTGAAGCTTCTTCTAAATAACGAAGCCTTAAGTCTGTGTTTACTCCATCGAACTAACTTATCAAACCCAATCGAAAAATAGCATCAGGGTTTTTATTTATCACACACCAATGGAGAAGATAGACCATTTCCTGGATACCCCAAGCTAAGATAGGCCACCGATCTAAGGAAATCCTTCGATAAACCAAATAATGTTCGGATTGCTTAAGAAAGTCTTTGCAAACCAATCTAGCCACAGACAAGTGAACCGATGATTGTTGACCGACTCTTGACAATATTTCACCAAGTATGTCATTAGGAAGAACATCAAGAATATTCTTTGAAAGTTGATCCATTTTGTATTATTGGAAAAAAGTAAAAAAAGGATGGAAAATGAAGTTGATGTTTGAAAGATGAAAGTTGCTTTCTGATGAGTAAGGGTTTAAAGTAGATTTTGGGGGCTACTGAATCGAGTTGGTAGGTTAACACGTATGTACAACAATAAATGCTCGAAAATTTATAACTTTAATTTCCTTGTAAATTTACTTTTATAAAGGAAAAGGGAAAGTCACATTTTAATTAGAATGGTAGTGTGTTACGTTTATAAAAAGAGGTAAATGCTAATAAAAACCTCAAAACAAAAATCATCAACACAAAAAATAATAAAATTTAAAGAAAATAAATTAGATTGTTATCCATATCAAGGTGGATATGGAGGAGAAATAGTGCAGGGAAAACATAATCATATAGTTTACATGCCATTGGAATTCCATAGAAGAAAACCAAAAATAATTGTTAACAAAAGTATATTGTTTTAATCATGAATCGGATGAGCGTAAACGTTTCGGACGATCAGAGAATTTAACCTTGCTTGTTGAAGACTTAACAGATGGTGGAGATTTGATTCCTTCTTGTTTGATATTTTTGAGAGGTGGTCTAAAACAGGTATCATGACTGAGATCAACGGTCTGACTTTCAGAAGCATTTGAGGCACACTAAAAAAGTAAATTATAAGTTGTTATCAAAATAATAATTATTAAAAATGACCGTGATATGAAATTTTTTTATAACTAAGTATTATATAATGTATTCATACATTGCCAACTGAAGTAAGTTTCTCAGATGATTCTTCAAACTCAACATCTTCAAAAATCACATGTTGATCGACCTTAGTGATATTAAAGATAGGTTAACAAACTATTGATATTTTAGATATCACACAAAAAGCAAGTTAAAATGAATAACAACACCAAAAAAAAAAAAAAAAAAAAAAAAGAAGACAATGAGTGCGTATAAAACAACTTATATATTGAATCAAGTTACAAAATCATGTAACAATATTAGATGTTACCTTGAAACTCTCATAGAGTTCGAAACATGTTGGGTCATCGGTCGCATCTTTAACAGTGTAGTTTCGAATTCAACGTTCTTTGTTATAAGCACCAACATCTATCTTAAACAAAAGGGTCTTTTGTAAAAGAAGTTCCAACTCTTCAGGATAATCATCATCTTTAGACAATGCCTTAATTAACTCATAAGCCGATTGAGTAATGAACTTCTTCACCACAGATTCGAAAACAGTGAAAGACGCTGTGCCGGTTTGATTTTCTATACGAATCGGCACTTTAAACCTGTTATGCACAAATTTAAAGATAGACAAAGTATGATTAAAGATATAAACTAATATTTTGCAAATCTATGTAGAATATTTTGTAATTCACTTTACTACCACGTCCGGCTTCTTGATACAACCGTAACACTTCCGTTCCAAGTTTAAAAGTTGATCAACGTCCAAGGTAAGATCACAGTCGGGGATAACAGGTTTAGCACTCTTGTTATACTTCTTGCAGGCAATGTAGTACCACGTGTCGTCGTTAATAATGGTATTGATTGTGGCTTGAATAATATAAATGCCTTCCTACAATAATGTTAACAAGAAACTTGAAAATTGGATATATGTTTGGTTAAATATGGGTTCACAAAAATTCATTCAAATGATTACCATGGACGGGTTCAAGCGATCTAAACTAACATACTGAGCCTTTTTAAAAAAGGAATTTGGATCACGTGCAGAAGAAATTGACAACGAAGGAGCTAACGAACAAATGGAATCTTTAGAAGAATGGATTTGGGTGAGGCTACGATAACAATAAGCAAGTTAGTTATTGTAATTGAAGTATCAAACAAAGTTCAATAGATGAATGCAAATACAAATTTACTAATAAGTTGTAGAATATTTGTTTTAAATGCACAATTAATGTACTCATTTATGGAGTGAACAAATGATTGAGCATTAAATGGAAATTGGTTTAGTTGTTTTGGGAACTACTATGTTTCATTAAATGTTATTATTATGAAAAAAAAGTTGAATGTACAACAAAGTGAATTATTTACCTTTAGATCATTTATGAATTATAACATTTAATGAGTACTAAAAGAATGATTTATTTATCTTATAATGGTTTTTAAATTTATTCATTTACTTTGTAGGATAAGTAAATGAAGACTTTCAACATGTATATTTCAATTTATTACTTGAATGATTGAGTATCTACTAAATTTGTCTTATTTTTTCTGAAAATGTTTCAACTAAAAATAAATACAGCAAATAAGATTTGTCTTGATGTTTTTTGAATGATTTTTTTCTAACTTATGTTTCTTTTCATTATAGTTTTAAATAATGGCCACATCCAAGAACATAATTCGGGTTTCAGAGATTGACGGACGGAAAGTTAATTTTACCATAAAAATTAAAGTCGCCCGTCTCCTTCAAAAGCTGGGATATGGTTACGATGAAGGCAAGCCAACTTTGAAATATGAAAAATTTAACATAGATAAAGTATTGATTAACATTATGAAGTTAATTTTTTTGGTAATAATGTATCGTTGTCTAAACTCAATGATTTGCGGATGATCGGTGTCTATCAAAATGTTCGTGTTTTTCAAGTCGGTAGAAACTGCCAGTTTGTCTGTAACATTCGAACACAAAATAACTTAGTATACACAAACAATAAGATTACATAAAAGTTAATAATTGAAAGTAAGATCATCATATAAAAAAACCATATATTTATTGGTTTAAAGGATAAACCTTGGTGCAGTTTGGTGACTCCAAAGTGAATCAATAAGATTACGGAAGTATCATCATCCAAAAGTTTCATATGGTTTTCGAAATCCAAGGAAAATTGACCCCACAAAGTTGCATCCAATTGCAAGCCACTATTTAAAAATGACTCAAAACAGGTCATGTATAAGTGTGTTATGGTTTTAAGAACATGTGTACACAATTTATTCTGAAAATGGTTTAAACTAAAAAGGTGTTAAATATTACTCTAAATCAATGAGCTGAAGATTGATGTACTTGGACTTGAGTTCACCAGTGTTTCGAAAATCCTGTACTTCAGAATAATTTGCTACACGTCCAATAACATCTATAGGAACCAAAAAAACTAATAAAGATTGTGTGACAATATAAAGTGTTCTAAGTCAAAGGAAAATAAATATTTTAAAAAAATTCAAAAAAATTGATATAATAAACATTTATTAACCTGCTGAAACTCCAACTTTAAGGCCTTTAGATCTCAAAAACATCGAAAGGGATGAAACTAAAACCATTAGTTCCTCTCCATTCAGTTGGTGGGAATGGCATAACAGTTGTTTTCTTAGTAAACATGAGTTTGTACTCATGTTGGATATGGTTGGTCCGGAATTGTAGCGGACTATCAACTACAGCAGGATTAGAAATACAAAAGAAGCCCCATTCCCTAATGAGGTTATCAAATTTGGCCTTAAGGGGGTTACAGATGTTGATGACAATCTTAGTGCCCTAATATGGATAAATTAAACATAGAAAAGAAGATTTAAACAAACTCTAAAATGAAAAGAGAATTATGATATATATATATATATATATATATATATATATATATATATATATATATATATATATATATATATATATATATATATATATATATATGAACACAAACCTCCTCATCCGAAACGATTAGCTCCAAAGTTGGTTTACCTTCATCGTAACCATATCCAAGCTTTTGAAGTAAACGGACGAATTTAATTTTTTTGGTAAAATTAACTTTCCTTCCATCAATCTCTGAAACCCGAATTATGTTCTTGGATGTGGCCATTATTTAAAACTATAATTAAAAGAAACATAAGTTAGAAAAAAATCATTCAAAAAACATCAAGATTATGGAAGTTGAATGTAAAAATTAAACCTGGAAATTTTTCATTTGGCAACCGAGAGAGAATTTGAATTCAAATTAGAAAAGTTGATTTTGAAAATAATGGTATAATGAGCGGGTTAATTATAACGACCCTCATTTTTCCATTCTATATTTTTCTATTATTAAATGCTCAAACAATATAATTAAAGCTTAATGATTAAATCTTAATCAACAATTGTTATGTATAAAAAGTTATAAAACATATTAATTAACTTGGTACAATAATTTACAAGTTAATAAAAGATGAAAATAATAAGCTAATTAACTTTCGTGAACAAAATGCAATATTCTAAAACTTTTAGCCTTTAAACAATTAAACTGGAACATTTAATGAGCCATTTTAACTAACCAAAAGTACAAGGACTAAAAGTTCCACCCTAATCCTCCTAACCCTAGCCGATTTTAAAAGAGGGTACAATAACCCTTTTACCCTAAAAAATTTAGCCACCATATCACCAATCCCTAACCCTAACTTTTCCTCCAAGTAAACCCTAGATCTAGAATCATCCTAATGCAACTATAAATAGAGGAGCCATCTTTAGGTTTTCTTCATCCCATTCTCATACAACAATCCTCTCTCAAAAACAATCTCTCCCTCTCTACCCCTCTTTGGATCACGGCCACCACCACCACCGAAAACCACCATCACCACTTCAAGTTTCCAAGTGATCTTCAAGCTTGTTCTTCGTGTTCATCAAGATCTTCAAGTGTGTTCTTCGTTATTCAAGTGCTTTGATCTTCATCTTCAAGTCATCTTCATCTTTTTCTTGTTAATCTTTATCAAGGTAAAAACCCGAGATCCAAACTTTTAAATTCTATCTTTTTGATTCATATTTATGTTCATAATCATATTCATGTTCTTGCTCTTATTCATAATCATATTTCTATTGTTCATGTAAAAAAATATATATAATATGCATATACATATACATACTTACGGTTAAAAAAAAAGAAATTTTGTTTAGATCTTGAAAACCCTAAAAGATTATCAAAGATTATGTTAAAGTTTAAAAGGGGAAACAAGTATATATACATACTATATATAAGTACATGTGATGTGCAAAATGTGGTATATGAATTAATGTATGAAATATTATGGAAAAATATCAATTAAAGATTGTTACACACTAACGGGCACTATACCCGATCGTGTAGTAGTATAAGTAATGGTTTAGTTCCTTGTATCGTTCCAAGGACAGTTATATTAGTCAAACTAGAATTAGGAACTATATTATGATTAACTAAGTAAATGAAACTTAAAGGTACAAGATATTATGTTTTTGTAGCTATTTAACGATTTAGCCAAATCATAGAAGATTAAAAGTAAAAACAATATTTTTGGTCTTTTAAGTTTATATAATGAAAACAAGTGCAAAGAAAACAAATAAGATAGTTTGATTAAGATCAAAGATACGAAATGTTCATCTAGATATTTTACCCTCGGTATTGGATGTAAGTTATATTGTTAAGACCCGATTGAATGACTATGTGTGTAAGTTACCTAACAGATTTACCAAGAGTTCTCTTTAGTAAACACGCAAACTCGATTACAAGATCAAGGGTTCCCTTTTCTCTATAGTTCTCGTGTTTGTAACCAAATAACTATGATATATATGCTAATCACCCAAATCGACTTGCCAAGAGTTCTCTTTAGCAAGTACTCAAACTATAATTACTAAGTGGAGGGTTCCCTATCACCTAGACCTTTTCGTTTGTGACTAGTTGATTAGCTAGATCAAAGACTCGGATAACAATTGTCTTTTGCGTTCGCTCTACACAATTCATTCCTATATCGTCTAATCATTTTGATCTAATTTACCCCTTGGTCCGGTTTAGTAAACAATCAATCTAAGACAAGTTGATTGTAAATCAATATGATACATCAACAAGAGTTCTCTTTATCAACAACATATCAATTAACTAGATACAAATGATTTATCATCAATAAGCATGGTTCTTTAATTCAAGCTTTAAACTATCACACATAATACATTCAATCGATAAGATTACATCCAATACCTCAGTTATTAATCTAGACAAACATTATAGAGTTTAGCCAACAATCATATTAACAAACAAAATAACAATCAATTGATAAGTAGAATTCATTGTGAAGAACAAGAAATCAACCTAATAGAGAATGAATCTTGAATGGAGAAGGTGTTGAATCTTGATTCTTGGATGTTAAGCCTCTTCCAAGAGCTTGGAATTCTCCAATTTTGCTCCTAAAATCGTCTTGGAACTCCTCTGTTTCGTAACTGTTCGTATCTGATCATATCTCTCTTTTTTAAAGTGGTGAAAGTTGGTCAAAAGCAAAAAAGTAGGCTGAAACCTACTTCTGGACGGCGTCCAGATTTTTGGATCCAGATTTCTGGATGGCGTCCAGTTGTGAAGGGCTGGACGGCGTCCAGAAATCTGGACGGCGTACAGTTATGCTGAATTGTACTGTCTCGTTTTTTCCTACTCTCCCTTCATTTGGACGGCGTCCCAATCATTTTGGACGGCGTCCAACATATCTGCAGCCTTGTTTTATCATTTTAGAGCGCTAATTTGACCATAACTTGTATCGGGATCAACTATGATGAAATCACAACTTATAGAATGGTCATAATTCACCAAAACTCTTTATAAACCACTTTCCGATACACTTTTCATACCTTTGTGTATTACTTGTAGAAACCGCCTTAACTATCCTTGATTCGAGAGTATTTTACACGATATTGCGAGATATATATATGATGTAATTGAGCAATATCAAAACACCCCACACTTAAACCTTGCTTGTCCTCAAGCAATTCATTCTTACAAAGTAGAAAACTATCAAACACACTTACACAATATAGATTACACACATCACACAAGTCACGCGAAACACATGAAACACACACGTTTATTTGAAGCGCAAACTCACGCTATATGAAACACATGCTTTAAGTATAACACACACATTTATTGTAATCACACTCACGCTATATACACAATGAGAACACACGCAAACATTTTTGGGAATTTTAGAGCCAAGTATCCGAAAAATTTGATCCTACGGAAATCAGGACCTTTATGAAAAACGTTTTATGTTTTTGAAAATATAATGCTAGTTTTTACACTAGGCACGTTTTTCGATTTTTGTCGGATTTTCTGAACATTTTTGGAAAATGAGTGCGGGTTTCCCGCTATTGGTCAAGCCAATCCCTCCTACAGTACCTAACATCGTTAGATGTTGGTAAGAAAATAATGCGTTTAGGAGGATACACATTACGTCCAGATATCATCGATAATCATGAGGTAATCATCTAATCCGTTAAGTCAACCATAAAGATTGAGGTTCATCAGGCTTAAAAGCTGATATCTTACCTTTCCAGAGGTTATCCACTGGGAATCTGATCAATTCACTGACATTTTGTGTATCATGGTGCGCTTCCCATTTGGCCAGCAAATATCCCTCATTGAGATAAGCTTTGACTACCAGTTTCCCTGTTTGACGTTGAGGCCTGGTAGATTTCCAGTCGATTTTAGCAATGACTTTTCAAGATTTTTCGTCACCCTACACCTGGTCTGAACTACAACTTCTGAAATAAATCAGCAAGTGTGTTGTTCGGAAGACTTTACTTCCTTGAGGATGGAATGGATACATCCAATGGGTAATAATAAAGTGGTCGGACGCAACATTGTCCTTGTTAGGAGAAACAATGAGGATCGTCCTGTTTAGTTTTCGATCTGGCGCGAGGTCCGGTTTCCAACCACGCTATGCAATCACCGCTCTCTCACGGTTTACACTCGTTTTGGTACAAGTGACCTACAAGTTAGCTTTACTAAACTAATAGGATTTTCATTCAAATAATTGAATGATAGTACAACTTCAAAGACTATTATTAATTTAAAACATAACTCAATATTTCTTTTCTAGCTTTAAAACACAATGTATGTAAAACGGTTTTTTTTTTTTTTTTTTTTTACAATTTTCGTTTCTAAGGCTACCTGAAAATTTTAAAATTTTGATCATAAACGCCTTAATTTTTGTAAAACGAATTCCCGATAAATTTCTATCTCCCACCCCACACTTAAGATCATGCAAGGCCCTCATTGCATGAAATCAGAAAAATGATTAAATTTAGAGGGCAAAGTGATAGGGTGATTGTAGAAATTTTCAAATTTTTTAACCTGTAAATCATGGAACATGTAGACGAATGCCGCTGAACTTACTGCCAGCATAAGAGCATCGTCCATTCCTCGATTATCAACATACATACATCATAATATCAAATGTTGCTGAACTTAATGCCAGTCTTTGAAGTTCAACAACGCTGCACAAATTAACAAACCACACAAATAATAATAAAAATAACGGTGTTTTTACAATCACATCCATTATCAAACCACACAATTAGTTTAAAAATACAAACCAATATTGTTTTAATACACCCCATAACAAATAAATAGATTGTTTGAAAATGTAACAAGTTGATCATTGGCTCGCAGGCCTTCAGTTATCGTAAGGCCAAAAGTAGTTTTCTGAGCCATCTCTGCTTCGGTGTCCTTGCGGGTATTCCTGCTCAAATCGGTTCCTGGCATCCTGAATCGCATCGTTAGTATTATAAATTGGGTAAGGCGGAGGTGGGTTTTCAGGAGCAGTGTAGTATTGGGGTGTCAGACGTGTTGTTCCATAGTACTGATCGGGTTTGGAATAATATAACTCGGTGTTATGGTTATTCCAATCAATACCATAACTGTTCCATCCCTGGTTATGTACTTGAGCAATCTGGCATTGCTCCATTCCTTGCTGACTCACCCTCATGTTGTTCATATTATTAACCAAATCATCCTAACTAGATTGAGACGGATACCAAGGACCTTGACCTTGAACATTTGTCTGGGCTTCCATTTCTGCTTCCTCTTCCTCTTGTTGTTCCTGTTGTACATTCGCTCCACTACCACTCGCGCCACCTGCCACAAAAGGTACCAAACGCCTATTTCCATCGTACATCAAAATCTCGGCGTTAACATAAGAAACCTTTTTCAGGGGTTTCATTGCATGGTCACATTCTATCAGACGATTAAGATCAATATTAAAGTGACGAGCAATTCGCGTAATGTAGTGGCCCCCTAGAAGCGGTTTGTCTCTTCTAGGATCCGTAGCGATACCCAGCAAATAGTTCCCAATTAACCCCGGTATATCGGTGTGACAACCCTTTTTTATTTGATCCATTATCCATAGATCCAGAGATTTAACCTTTTCATGTCCTTCGACTCTCGCATTAAAGGTACATGCGATAAGTCGATGGAGTAGCTTATCGTCAGGGGTTTCTATTTCAGTATACCTGTGTCTGCTTGATTTGAACGGGTTAGATGAATTTGGCCCTCTAATCCTTCTCCAAAAGGATTGTTCATTAAAACTCACTCCCCCATGATACTCTGAGCTTACTAAATATTGCCTTAATTGTGCGTCAGTAAGCTCGTGAAAAATACCCAAAACTCTACATAACCCAAAACTACTCAAACTTCTTTCATCACCCCCTAGTCGGAATCTAAAGAAAGCATCCGAGAGTGGATCACGAACATTATTGAATCGGAAAGTTGAATAGAATTCTTTACATAGCACAGGGAAACACTTGATCGTGTAGACTGAAAATTTGTTCCCATGCGTAGGTCAATCTGTTACTATATGGTATAGCTAACAAACTAGTGACATGGGCATGCATACCCACCTCAATCAAAGGAGCCCAATCCAAATACCATGTAGCATTAATTGGTCGACGTGTAATTCGAGCAAAAGTTTTCCCGTAATCATCATTGTCCCGAAGATTTTCTAACCAAACTATTGGATTATTTTGAGTGTCTTCTTCTTCGCTAGATGATGATGATGAATGTTGTTGAACCGGTGGTGGTGGTGGAATGTTTCTTGATGTTCTGCCCCTTTTCGATTGTCCACCCCTGCTAGATTGTCCCTGCAAAACATAATAACACCAAACCAAAGAACATAGAAACCGTTGTGTTAATGTTAGCTAAAAACATAACCGAGTAGCAAGAGGAATTAGTCATGCTATTCAAATTTCATAAGCATTGTGATTCATATAAGCAAAGGCGTATGTTCAGAATAATTGATCACAGTCAACCAAAGTCAACATAAACTAGCAAATACACTCTCACAAAAATGTGGATCACAAAATTCACAATTAGGCATCAACTTAGGACTCAAGCATGTGGCGTTCATAGGTCATGACATTTAAACTTGCATTCTAATGATATTCATTACAATCATAGCACTAGTTATCACAATTTAGTTCAAAATGACCATTATAACGCCACTACATTATAGCATTTCATACCATCCATCCACTTCAATAGGCTTTAAACAAATGAAAATCAAGCATACATCCTTCATTAGATCATTACAATTCAAAGCATGCTAAAAATTCAAGAACATTCAATTCATGACCCGGCCAAATTAATATCTATATCATCAACAACAATTAAACACTTCACAAGCTTCATAAACAACACAAACAAACTCAATTTCTTGAATTAATTACCCTAATTTCGGATTTAATCATCACAAACCCTAGAATCATGAGCATACCCCTTAAACATGTAATTATTGCAAAATCAAGACATAATGGGTAATTAAACAACTAAGGCATGTTAATCTAAACAAGAATCATGCAAATCAAACACCCCACACTTATCTTTCACTAAATTATGCATATAGACATACAAATCAAGTAATTAAGAAAGAAAAGTATGAAAAGAGATTAGCAATACCCTAGAAAACATGATTCAATCTTGAATTTGAAGGAAGAATGCACGAATTTGAAGTAAGAAATTAGGGTTTTTGAGAGTTGGTTCGTTTGTGGGATAAGGAATAAGAGAGAAGTGTGTTTTGTGGTTGAAAATTGGGTTAGAATGATATAAAACGCTTTTTTTTTCTGGGTCAGACATCTGGACGGCGTCCAACATTCTGGACGGCGTCCAGTATTGAAGAGCTGGACGGCGTCCAGAAATCTGGACGGCATCCAGTATTGAAGAGCTGGACGGCGTCCAAAAATCTAGACGGCGTCCAGTTACACTAAAACTTACTGACTTCTTTTTTCGAAAATCCTTTGAAATTGGACGGCGTCTAAGGCTTTTTGGACGGTGTCCCAATGGTCTGGTGGCTCAAAATCTTCATAAAAATTCCGATTTTCAACACACAAAAGCTCATATCATCATCATAGGTCATTTTGTACATTAAAAATAATCAAACCAATCATAAAACACTCGATTCACACTATTTACACGCGTGAACTTTCTTTAACGAGTCGTTCACCCAACTCGTCCCCATTTTGATTTAGGCTTTGTTCTCGAAATTGAGGCTAACCTCGTCTTCGATTTCCATGGGACCATCGACATAGTGTTTGACCCGATGGCCATTCACTTTAAAAATATCGCCCTTCCAGTTCACCACTTCAATTGTACCATAAGGGTACACCCTTCTAACAACAAATGGTCCCGACCATCGGGACTTAAGCTTTCCTGGTGATAACTTGAAACGGGCATTGTAAACAAGGACACGATCTCCTTCCATGAATTCCTTTGGGTTTTTCAATCTCTTGTCGTGCCATTGTTTGGTCTTTTCCTTATAAATTAGAGAGTTGTCATAGGCTTCAAGCCTCAACTCGTCTAATTCATTCAACTGGATCAAACGTAACCGACCTACCTCTTGGTAATCCAAATTACATGCCCTTAGCGCCCAATGCGCTTTGTGTTCAATCTCCAAAGGGAGATGGCATGCTTTTCCGTATACCATTCGGAAAGGAGTGGTTCCAATAGGTGTTTTGTAGGCCGTGCGAAAGGCCTACAATGCATCGTTTAACTTAACAGACCACTCTTTTGGATTTGCACCAACGGTCTTTTCAAGTATGCATTTTAGAGATCGATTGGTATTCTCTACCTGCCCACTTGTTTGAGGGTGATAAGATGTATAAATTTTATGGATCACTCCATATCTTTTCAACACCTTTTCTAATTGTTTATTGCAAAAGTGGGTGCCCAGGTCACTGATAAGGGCTTTAGGCGTGCCAAACCTTGAGAAAAGTTCCATTAAAAAGGTTACTACAACTCGGCCATCATTTGTGGGGAGAGGTTTTGTCTCCGCCCATTTGGAAACATAATCAATGGCTACGAGTATGTAGAGATAAGAATGAGATTTTGGAAAGAGCCCCATACAGTCAATTCCCCAAACATCAAACACCTCGCATACATGGATGCTTTGTTGAGGCATTTCATCCCGTTTAGTGATTTGACTGGCCCGTTGGCACGCGTCACAAGCCTTACAAATGGCGTAGGCATCTTTAAATATTGTAGGCCAATAAAAACTGGCCTCGTAAACTTTCCTCCCCATAATTTGGGGACCAAAGTGCCCACCCGTTGGACCACGGTGACAATCAAGAAGAATTTGAGTGCATTCCATTCCCGAAACTCACCTCCGAATCATACCATCCGCGCAACGCCTAAAAAGATAAGGGTCTTCCCAGAAGTAGTATTTCAGGTCACTAAAGAATTTTTTCTTTTCTGATGTGACCAACCGGTTTCTAAGTACCCTCCAACAAGATAGTTGGCTATGTCAACAAACCAAGGATCATCAATTTTCTCAATTTTCATGAGATTTTTGTCCGAAAAGTTATCTTGGATAACATTCTCATGGAGAACCTCAAGATTCGGGTTCTCAAGTCGAGAAAGGTGATCGGCAGCTACGTTTTCGGCCCCCTTTTTGTCTTTAATATCAATGTCGAATTCTTGCAAAAGCAAGACCCAACGTATTAAGCGGGGTTTAGCGTCTTGCTTAGCAAGCAAGTACTTTAATGCTGAATGGTCTGTATAGACAACCGTCTTTGCTAGTACCAAATAGGATCGGAATTTATCAAACGAAAAGACAATTGCCAGGAGTTCCTTCTCGGTGGTAGTATAATTAAGTTGAGCTCCTTGCAATGTCTTACTAGCATAATAAATGGGCTGGAAATGTTTTTCAATTCTTTGCCCCAAGACGGCACCAATAGCAAAGTCACTAGCATCACACATAAGTTCGAATGGAATTGACCAATTCGGCGATATGAGAATGGGTGATTGCGTGAGTTTTGCTTTAAGGAGGTTAAAGGCATTAAGACACTCGTCCGTAAAGACAAATGGAGCGTCTTTCTCAAGAAGTTTGTTCATCGGGGTTACAATTTTAGAAAAATCTTTAATGAACCGACGGTAGAAACCGGCGTGCCCCAGAAAACTTCTTACACCTTTCACATTTGACGGTGGTGGTAATTTGGCTATGACTTCCACTTTAGCTCTATACACCTCCAGTCCCGCAGAGGAAATTTTATGACCTAAAACAATGCCCTCTCTTACCATAAAATGGTATTTTTCCAAGTTAAGTACAAGATTAGATTCTTCACACCTAATCAACATACGCTCAAGATTATGAAGACATGAATCAAAAGAATCACCGAAGACTGAAAAGTCATCCATGAATACTTCCATAAAGTCTTCAATCATATCAAGAAAAATAGCTACCATACACCTTTGAAAGGTAGCAGGAGCATTGCATAAGCCAAAGGGCATACGTCGATAAGAGAAAGTACCATAAGGGCATGTAAAGGTGGTTTTCTCTTGGTCCTCGGGTGCTATAGGGATTTGGAAATATCTCGAGAATCCGTCAAGAAAACAATAAAAGTTCTTTCCTGCTAACCTTTCCAACATTTTATCAATATAAGGAAGGGAAAAGTGGTCTTTTCGGGTAGCATCATTTAATTTTCTATAATCAATACATACCCTCCAACCCGTGATAGTCCTAGTGGAAATTAACTGATCGTTTTCATTGGTGATAACGGTCATGCCACCCTTTTTGGGTACACAATGGACCAGACTCACCCAGGGACTATCTGAAATTTGGGTAAATAAGACCCGCATCTAGGAGTTTGACAATCTCCTTTTTAACGACCTCTTGCATATTAGGGTTCAGTTGCCTTTGTCTTTGTACACATGGCTTATAGTTATCTTCCATTAATATCTTATGTGTACAATAAGAGGGACTTATACCCTTGATGTCATGAATTTTCCATGCTAGAGCCGGTTTATGGGCTTTTAACATGGAAACAAGTTTAGACTTCTCACTTACAGAGAGTTTGAATGAAATGATAACCGGGAGAGTAGAATCCTCTTGAAGGTAAGCATATTCCAAGTGACTTGGAAGTGGCTTGAGTTCCAAAATGGGAGGTTCTTCAATTGATGTTTTACATCGGTACTCATTTTTTAAATCCAACTTTCTGTATTCTTCATCATTTGGCTCATAACCGTTAGCCATCAAGGTGGTCAACATATCCACTTCTTCCACCATGTTTTCTTCATCACCTTCCACCAAAATGCATTCTCCCGAACCTTGCAAATCTGGAAATTCTTGCAACAACTCCAAATATGCGTCTACGGTTTGCAAATAATAACATTGGTCATCAGTAGACTCAGGGTATTGCAAGGCATGGTCAACGGAAAAGGTAACCTTAACATCCCCAATACTAAGGGTCAATTTCTGCCCATGAACATCTATCATAGCTCTAGCGGTATTGAGGAAAGGTCGACCCTATATAAGAGGCACAGGTGTGTCCTCTTCCATGTCCAAAATTACAAAATCGGCCGAAAATACTAGGGTACCCACCTTTACTAACATATTCTCTAAAATCCCACGAGGAAATTTAACAGAGCGGTCCGCTAGTTGAATTGCCATTCGGGTTGGTTTTAGTACCCCGGGGTTTAGCTTAACATATAATGAATAAGGCATTAAATTTATGATAGCCCCTAAATCCGCTAATGCTTTAATGCATTCCAAATCTCCTAGGAGACATGGTATGGTAAAACTCCCAGGATCTGCTAACTTCTTTGGTATCTTGTTCATCAAAATAGCTGAAAAATTAGCATTCATGGTGATGGATGAAAGTTCCTCCATTTTCTTCCGATTAGTAAGTAAGTCTTTTAAAAACTTAGCATACTTTGGCATACCTGAGATCACATCAATAAAAGGCATATTTATGTTAATTTGTTTAAACATATCTAGAAATTTTGACCTTTGGGCTTCTAGCCTTTCTTGTTGTTGCTTCCTTGGGTATGGGAGCTGTGGTTGATATGGCTTCACTACGGGTATCTCCCGTTCTTCCTTTTCAACCACTTGTTCCGGCTCCTTAACCGGTTCATCATTTCGGTTCAACGGAACACTGAAATCAGAATTTTCGGGCATTCTTGGAGCTTCGTATGCTAGACCACTCCGTGTGGTGATAACATTGGCGTGCTCATTTTGGGGGTTCTTATTGGTATCGCCCGGTAAACTCCCTGGTTTTCTTTCACTAAGTAAACTAGCTAAACCACTCATTTGCTTCTCCAAATTCTGAATTGAGGCTTGTTGGTTTCTAAACTGGTGTTCGTTTTACTCGTTTGTTTGGTTTATGTTTGTAACAAGCTAAGTTTGTGATGCAATCAACTTTTCCAACATACTCTCCAAATTTGACTTTTTATCTTCCTGTTGGGGTTTTTGATAAAAACCTGAAGTTTGTTGTTGGAACCCACTACTTGACCCTTGTTGGTAATTGAAATTTTGACCTTGAGGGTTGTAGGGGTTGTTGAAGTTCCGGTTAAACTGGGCTCTTCCTTGAAATTGATTATTATTTCTTTGGCTTATGAAAGCCACTTCTTCTTTTTGAGCCATTGTTAAACCGGCATCACAATCTTTTCCTAAATAGAGACCACCACAGTATTCACAACCTACTTTCATACTATGAATTTCCTTGGTGATTTTGTCCATGTTTCGAGCAACACCGTCTATTTTCACACTTAGGGAACTAAGGTCATCATAAGCACCGACGCTTTGGACTTGAGCATTATGAGTAATTGGTCGTTCTTTATGCCACTCATGAGAATAATCGGCTAGCTTCTCGATTATCTCATAAGCCTCTTGCTCGGTTTTGTCCATAAGTGAACCTCCGGCCGCTTGATCAATGGAAATTCGGGTTGCAACATCACAACCCTTGTAAAAGATTTGGACTTTTTGGAAGTTATCCAAACCATGGTTTGGACAACCTCTTAGCATTCTGGAAAATCAATTCCATGCTTCGTACAAGGTTTCCATCGGCTTTTGACAGAATTGGGTAATTTCGTGTTGGAGTCTCGCGAACTTAGAAGCTGGAAAATATTTCTTAAGAAATTTTTCCAACATACCATCCCAAGTTTCTATCGTAGCCTCGGCCAATGAATCTAACCAACTTCATGCTTCCCCGTGGAGTGTCCATGGGAAAAGTCTTAAAAATATGGCCTGATCAGTGTCTGGTTTAAGTTTGAAAAGAAGACATATCTCTTGAAAAAGACGAATATGTTCGTTTGCATCTTCATTCGGACCACCACCAAATTGACACCTGTTATTAATCATTTGGAGAATAGGTCCTTTTATTTCAAAATTTACCTCACCAGTGGGCGGAGTAATAACACTACCTTGTCCGGTTCGGGTTGCCTTCATCTTGGCCGCCATTGACTGTGTTGGTACCACCGGTCTTGCTTCTCCTTCCATTTTAAATTTTGGAGGAGGAACGGGCTCACCAAATTCAGAATATCTCGGCTTGGTTGTACTTGATTCCGAATCAAAAGTTTCCTGCTTTGATAAAGATTCAAAAAGTTCAAGTACTTCTTTTGGGATCCTACCAAGCTTTCTATCAGGTTCTGTAAGCGGTGTAAGTAATGGAGAATCTGAACTTCGGATATGTGGCATATGCAACCTAAAATCTGTCAATCACACAACTAACAAAACTATTAAATGCACCGATTCTATAAGTTTAAAAATCAAAGACTATTAATAATTAAGAAACTACTTAATCACAAATTAGTTAACAATTCTATATTGACACGAAACTGTCCCCGGCAGCGGCGCCAAAAACTTGATGTGCAAAACGTGGTATATGAATTAATGTATGAAATAATATGGAAAAATACCAATTAAAGATTGTTACACACTAACGGGCAGTGTACTCGATCGTGTAGTAGTATAAGTAATGGTTTAGTTCCTTGTATCGTTCCAAGGACAGTTATATTAGTCAAACTAGAATTAGGAACTATATTATGATTAACTAAGTAAATGAAACTTAAAGGTACAAGATATTATGTTTTTGTGGCTATTTAACGATTTAGCCAAATCAGAGAAGATTAAAAGTAAAAATAATAGTTTTGGTCTTTTAAGTTTATATAATGAAAACAAGTGCAAAGAAAACAAATAAGATAGTTTGATTAAGATCAAAGATACGAAATGTTCATCTAGATATTTTACCCTCGGTATTGGATGTAAGTTATATTGTTAAGACCCGATTGAATGACTATGTGTGTAAGTTACCTAATAGATTTACCAAGAGTTCTCTTTAGTAAACACGCAAACTCGATTACAAGATCAAGGGTTCCCTTTTCTCTATAGTTCTCGTGTTTGTAACCAAATAACTATGATATATATGCTAATCACCCAAATCGACTTGCCAAGAGTTCTCTTTAGCAAGTACTCAAACTATAATTACTAAGTGGAGGGTTCCCTATCACCTAGACCTTTTCGTTTGTGACTAGTTGATTAGCTAGATCAAAGACTCGAATAACAATTATCTTTTGCGTTCGCTCTACACAATTCATTCCAATATGGTCTAATCATTTTGATCTAATTTACCCCCTTGGTCCGATTTAGTAAACAATCAATCTAAGACAAGTTGATTGTAAATCAATATGATACATCAACAAGAGTTCTCTTTATCAACAACATATCAATTAACTAGATACAAATGATTTAACATCAATAAGCATGGTTCTTTAATTCAAGCTTTAAACTATCACACATAATACATTCAATCGATAAGATTACATCCAATACCTCAGTTATTAATCTAAACAAACATTATAGAGTTTAGCCAACAATCATATTAACAAACAAAATAACAATTAATTGATAAGTAGAATTCATTGTGAAGAATAAGAAATCAACCTAATAGAGAATGAATCTTGAATGGAGAAGGTGTTGAATCTTGATTCTTGGATGTTAAGCCTCTTCCAAGAGCTTAGAATTCTCCAATTTTGCTCCTAAAATCGTCTTGGAACTCCTCTATTTCGTAACTGTTCGTATCTGATCATATCTCTCTTTTTTAAAGTGGTGAAAGTTTGTCAAAAGCAAAAAAGTAGGCTGAAACCTACTTCTGGACGGCGTCCAGATTTCTGGGTGGCGTCCAGTTGTGAAGGGCTGGACGGCATCCATAAATCTGGACGGCGTCCAGTTATGCTGAATTGTACTGTCTCGTTTTTTCCAAATCTCCCTTCATTTGGACGGCGTCCCAATCATTTTGGATGGCGTCCAACATATCTGCAGCCTTGTTTTATCATTTTAGAGCGCTAATTTGACCATAACTTGTATCGGGATCAACTATGATGAAATCACAACTTATAGAATGGTCATAATTCACCAAAACTCTTTATAAACCACTTTCCGATACACTTTTCATACCTTTATGTATTACTTGTAGAAACCGCCTTAACTATCCTTGATTCGAGAGTATTTTACACGATATTGCGAGATATATATATGATGTAATTGAGCAATATCAACATGCAAAAATATATATATACTTACTATATATATATATATATATATATATATATATATATATATATATATATATATATATATATATCTATATATATATATATATATATATATATACACGGTTACACATATATATATATAAAAAAAAAAATTTTTGTTAAATCTTAAAAACCCTAAAGATTTGTTAAAGATTTTGTTAGTATTTAAAAAGGAAACAAAATATATACACATATACATATACATATGCGACATATATATATATATACATATAGAAAAAAATATTTTTTATCATATATATATATATATACATACATACAAAAATATAAAAAAAATTAATATATGTATGTATATATATATATATATATATATATATATACATATACATATATACATACTTAAACCCTAATTAAACCTAACCCTAATTATTAAACCCTAATTTACTTTACTAAATCCTAAACATTTATTATATATAACCCTAATCATTACCTAATCATTACTTTCCTAAACCCTAATTATTAATACTACTTTAATTAATTAAAACCACTACTTACTACTTAACCCTAATTACTAATACTACTTAACTAATAAACCCTAATACTACTAATCATTTACTTAATACTACTTATACTATACTACTACTTAATACTTACACACTTATACTAGCACTAACACTTATAACATACTACTTATAGTATAACATGCGATTACAATAGTCATTCACGATAGCGTGAGGATTACTTGAACGTCAATGCTACTTAAGGCCTAGGGTGATCCTTGGTAGCACTATGGGATGCTTGTGGATTTTGAATGCCAAACTTAAATTTTGGTCAAGAAATTCTGGGCCAACCGGTAACAATTGGTCATTCTGGTGACTCGGCGGTGGAATAGATGTTTGAGTATGGTGCACAATGTCAAACCTGACTATGGTGATCATATACTCACTTGCACACCTAATAAGTGGTAGACTTATTAAGGACAACTCACTAGTGTTTAACACTAATTTACTAAAAATGGAAACTTACTAAAAGTGGAAACATGCTAAGAATGAAAACTTAGTAAAACAAACTACACTTAAAACACTTGCATACTTAAATTTAAACTTGGGCAAACATTTAACTACTCTTAAATGTCATTAGGTTGACTTTCTGCTCACATTCATCCAACTCTTCTATTCCAAGGAATAACAACTCTCTCCTACTTACTAAGGTGAACTTCATAGCCCCATTTTACATTGTGCACAACTTATTTAACTTATTAGGGTGAGACACATGCTACTTTTACTATTTACAATTTAGATACAAGTACCAACTGTTAAACTATGCTATACCCCTAGCTTTGTCCAACAAAGTCCCTACAGTGATATTTTTAATTGCTCGTTAAATGAATTCTTAATTATTGGGGGTAGGTCTATCGGGAGTAACGTCCCCGATACATTTGACTAAGTCTTTGTATTACTTGATAATGAAATTAAACCGAAAAGGACAGAACAACTTATCATTGGGGCAAACTTTAAACGTTTAGTCTAAATATCACGAACTGGCATAACTTTTTGGTCTGCGAGATCAACTTTATAAATAAAAAACTTGTGGTCTAAAACAACGGTCAAACATATTTGTTAAACCTATGAACTTCACTCAACCTTTTTGGTTGACACTTTAGCATGTTTTGTCTCAGGTGCCAATTGATCAAGTTTACTTACCTACTACTTATGTGATGCTACTTGGACTTAGAATCAAGAACTATCGCATTTATTATTCTTGGATTTGAAACATTTACTTTATTGCAATTTCAATTCTTGTAACGACATTCTATATTCCGCTGCGTACTTAATGAAGTTTGTTTTTATCATGTAGTATTGTTCTCGTATTATAATATGTTGGTTTATTTGATATTAAGTCACATTTCACCCAGGCCCTAACTGGGGTGTGATAGATTGGTATCAGAGCATAACCAGACTGTTATAGAGAACCAGGATTGCATCTTTATATGTGCCTGACATGCTAGCTAGGGTGCCTTAGCAATCTAGGAAACTATAACCTTTCCTGCCTTAGACTTTAAGCACTTAGGATTTCCTTATAATCTTAAAACATTGCTTTAGCATTCATCTAATTGAAAGGTCTTCCATTGACTCTTTTCAAGCCAACCGAAAAAGATACTGAAAGGTCTTCCATTGAAAGACCAGTCCAAAGTCCACCTTATGGCTTTGGTGGTCCTCCCTCACCAAACTATAGTCCGGATACTTTACCTAAGTCTCCCGAATACTACCCAACCCCGAGAACTGAAGACAAGGGGAAACTTCTTGAGGAAACTGGTCTATCCAGAAAAAGAGCCCGATC
This sequence comes from Rutidosis leptorrhynchoides, assembly GCF_046630445.1. Classification (NCBI taxonomy): domain Eukaryota; kingdom Viridiplantae; phylum Streptophyta; class Magnoliopsida; order Asterales; family Asteraceae; genus Rutidosis; species Rutidosis leptorrhynchoides. The sequence goes on from NC_092335.1 coordinate 606,996,930, forward strand.
TCCTTCTTATAATATTGATGCCAAGTCTGAGATAATGAACTTGCGAAAGACTACCGAAAAGAACTTGGAAGGTTTGATTCGCCATGTGGCGAGAGTTGAGGTTCGAATGGACGAGAAAGACCAAGAAGTTAAGAAATTGATGGAAGAGAATGCTAAGCTAAGAAAAGAGTTAATGATGCTGAGGTATGAGGAAGAACGCAACACCCGCTGGGGAAAGCAATCACTTGCTTATCTCAAGGAGGATGTTGATTTCGGGATGAATATGGAAAGGAATCGAGTTGATAAGTAGCTTGCTCTAAAGGGGTACGACAAAAACACAGTCAACAACCGTGTTACTAACCTCTATGAAAACCTCGAGTATCTCTATGAGAAACAAAAGGCGAATAACAAGAAAATTGAGGAGTTTCTGAAGAAGGTTGAGGACGAGAAGAAGACATATGAAGACTACTTCAATCTTAATATTTCCTAGTTTATTTTTCCAATTTCTTATCTATGTAAACGCTTTGCCTAAACTATTTCCTATTCCCAACTCGTGTAATAAAGACTTATTTAATGCCTCGTTCCTAATTAATATAAAGTGTTTTATTTATATCATGTTGATATTAACACTTTATCTTTATCGTACTTGTAATTGCTTGAACTTATAACTTGTCAACTTATCAAACATATGTTCACTTCTATGTAGTGATACCATGGTTCATCCAGCTGCACCTACCGTTAACAACATTATGTTAACCACTGAGGAATTACAACAGTTACTTGCTGACGCCCAAGGCAACATCCAACCTAATCATGCTAACAATCAACCGAAACCTTGTTCTTACAAGGACTTTACGAACTGGAACCCTCCTGCTTTCAATGGAAGTAAAGAGGCCGTTGAACTAGTCCGATGGTTCGAGAAACTAGAGTCCATCTTCCGTGTCTGCGACTGCGGGGACAATGACCGAGTTAAATTTGCTACTAGTTCATTAGCTGGCAATGCTATGACTTGGTGGGCCGCTCATGCTAAGTCTGTGGGAATTGATAATGCTAATGCCACCCCATAGGATGAACTTAAAAGCATGATGTTTAACAAGTTTTGTCCTAGAAGTCACGTTCAAAAGTTGAAGCCGAGTTCTGGGAACTCAAAGTTAAGGGTACCGACATTGAAAGCTACACTAATCATTTTCTTGAGCTTTCTACATTGTTTCCCGAAATGTTTCCTATGGAGCCGAGAAGGATTGAAAGGTATATCGAAGGTCTCCCTGAGGATGTTCAGGGAAATGTTATCGCTGCTGAGAAAGTTACCCTTGATGCCGTGATTCTCATGGCTCAAAATCTGATGATGGCCAAAAGAAGAAGAGCTTTGGCTAGTAAGCAAGTTGATACTAAGAGTAGTGATGGTAAAAGGAAATTTGAACCATCTCAAGGTACGACTCAGAATGTTAGTAAGAAGCCTACGGATAGTACAAGGATGAATTATAAGTGTACCTATACTTTTTGTGTCCGTTGTGAAAGGCACCACCCGGGGCGGTGCACTGCTACTTATTCTTTGTGTAAGAAGGTGGGACATGTAGCTAAGACTTGTAAGACTCCTCCGAAGGATAAAGCTATTGTTCCAATTAAAGCTCCTCCTACTTGTTACACTTGTGGGGAAAAGGGACACATTAGTCCAAATTGCCCTAAGAAGAAAGATACTCCCGCTACTCCAGCCAATACTACTGCTGCAAAGGGGCGTGCATTTGTTATTACTGCTGCTGAAGCCTAAGAGGAAGACGAGGTCATCACGGGTATGTATCTTGTCAATAATTTTTACGCAACTATTTTATTAGATACGGGTGCCGATAAGAGTTACGTGTCTAGTGAATTTTGCACGTTATTCACTGAAAAGCCTCAACCCTTAGAAACTAAACGATTAGTAGAAGTAGCCAATGGGAAGATCATGAAAGTCGATAAAATCTACAAAAATTGCAACCTAATCTTAGCCAACAAGGATGATGTTAAAGCTAAGGGGTATAAAATACTATTAAATTTTAGCAGAAAATACTATTAAATACGATACAATTTTACACAAGATATTTATTTATTTATAGAATGGATATACTTAAACCTTGCTACAACACTTATAGGCAGTGTACCTAATCGTACAGTAGTGTAGTTTTTAGTAAGTCCGGTTCGTTCCACAGGGAAATCTTTAAACAAAGCTCAACGCTATATTAGTTTACTTTTATAAAAATACAAATATATATATAAGTAATATTATTATTATAAAGGGGGGTTTTTACCGTTTAATGACCGGTTTGTCGATTTTAAGACTTTAGTCGCAGTTAAAACCTAATGTAAAATATAAAATAAATACAAGACTTAAATTAAAGCTTAAAGTAAATAACGATAATGAAATTACGAATAATAAAAATGCGATAAAATTAAATTGCGATAATTAAAAAGTACGATAATTAAAAGTGCGATTAAATAAAATAACAATAAATAAAAGTGCGATAATTAGAAGTGCAATTAAATATAAAATAAAGGAAATAAAATATGAAATAAAAGAATTATGCTTATTTAAACTTCCGTAATCATGATGTTTGACGTGTTGATTTTAGTTTTATGCCCATGGGTTAATTGTCCTTTGTCCTGGATTATTCAATATGTCCGTCTGGTTTTTGTCCATAACAGTCCATCAGTCATAAATATAAATTGCAAGTGTCCTTGTCAAATTATTATTATACCCGAAGATAAATATTCCAACTAATTGGGGATTCGAATTGTAACAAGGTTTTAATACTTTGTTTAATGAATACACCAGGTTATCGACTGCGTGTAAACCAAGGTTTTACTACTTTGTTAACAATTACACCAATTACCCTTGAATGTAATTTCACCCCTGTTTCAATTATTCTAGTGGCTATTAATCCATTCCCGTGTCCGGTTAAATGAACGATTATTCGTACATATAAATACCCCGCCCATCGTGTCCGATCGAGTGTATATGGTAATTTATAGGGACGCCCAATTGTAAATCTTTATATTAACATTAACAAACTTTCATTTAGTTAAACAAATATAAAGCCCATTAATAGCCCATAGTCTAGTTTCCACAAGTGTCGTTCTTTTGTCCAAACCCCAATTATGGTACAAAGCCCAATTACCCAATTTTAGTAATTAGCCCAACATCATGATTACTTCGTTTTAAATAAGCATAATAATAACTTAGCTACGAGACATTAATATAAAAAGGTTGAACATAACTTACAATGATTAAAAATAGCGTAGCGTTACACGGACAGAATTTCGACTTACACCCTTACAACATTCGCTAACATACCCTTATTATTAGAATTATAATTAAAATTAAAATATAAATTATAAATATAAATATATTACGTATATATTGAGAGAGAGATTGAGAAAATAAGATGATAAATTCGATCAGAATTCGGTTGGCTTTATAGCCAGAAGTGAAATTTGGGGCTCCGCGACTCGCGGCAAAATGGCCTTAAAACTCCGCGAGTCGCGGAGAGGTATTTACAGTTCACACCCTTGGAGTTTCTGGCTGCCGACGGTTTTTAATATATATATATAATATATATATAATTAATATAATTAATTATATATTATATTATATTTATATACATAGTTAACTTGTAATTTTTAGTCCGTTGCGTCGAGCGTTAAGAGTTGACTCTGGTCCCGGTTCCGGATTTTCGAACGTCCTCGCGTACAATTTAATATCTTGTACTTTGCGTTTTGAATCTTGTACTCTTGTGATTTCGAGACGTTTCTTATCAATAATTGGAACCTTTTTGATTGTCTTTTGTTCTTTTGAGCTTTTTGGTCGTTTGCGTCTTGAATTCGTCGAATCTGTCTTTTGTCTTCACCTTTTACTATTTAAACGAATATCACTTGTAAATAGAACAATTGCAACTAAAAGCTTGTCTTTCTTGAGGAATAATGCTATGAAATATATGTTCGTTTTTAGCATTATCAAATATTCCCACACTTGAGCGTTGCTTGTCCTCAAGCAATATTGTCTTGAAATACTAGAATCACTTCTTTATTCTTCACACTTTGTACATCAGTGATTTCTATATGGCGGTATAAACAATGGTAGTAACGATATGGTTTACAGTCCCACATGACTATAAAAATTTAGATCCATTAAGGAAATTGGATCTTTATGAAAACATTTGATCTTTTGAAATCTAGTTTTTACCCTAGATAAGTTTTCCGGAATAACCCTTTACCGGTGTTTGCAAAATATTTTTGTGGGTTTGGTGGGTTTCAGATTTGAAAATTTTAGCTCAAAACTTGCGGTTTTGTGTCACCCACTTGCTATCCTTGTATTTGGAAAGCAACACGTCCAGTTTACTTGTTCCGTATATTACCTTTCGGTAAACTACCGTCCGGTTGTAAAGGAAAGCGTTGAACAAGCAACTGTTAAGGCAATGTCCCGTGACATGCTTTTGATTATGGTCTATAACGTGTCGGACGCAATTACTATCCTTGGTAGGAGCAATAGTAAAGCTCACCCTTATAATTTTTTCGGTCTGGCACAAGGTCCTGTCTTTGACCATGCTATGCAACCACCGTTCTTACGGTTGACACCCGATTTAGTTCAGGTGACCTAATGAATTCCAGGTGAATTCCTAGGATTTTACGTTCAATGGTAATGAACGCATTGAAAATAGGGTTTTCAGAAAACAAATCGGTTTGTATTTTTGATCAAAATATTTTCTCGTTCAAGCTCGAGTTTAGATATCATCGAATTCCATGAGTTTGAATTCTCAATCCTTAAGGTCAATCTCTAGGATTGAGTAATATCAGTCTTGAAAGCTGATTTTTAATCTTTAAGGAGATTATCCTTTCTGGGGATCTGATTCATTAGTCTTATCCAGCTAATTTGCACGGTGCCTCCCCATTGTACGAGATAAATCCTTCTCATGGTTAGGATAAATCTGACCACTTGGCGACCCTGTTTAATGCTGAGGTCCGTGGATTTCCAGCTGATTTTAGTGATGACTTTTCTAGATTTTTCGTCAACCTACAGCTGGTCTGGACGACAACTTCATGACCTAAATCAAGAAGCGCGTGTCTTTTTCGGAAGACTTTACTTCCTTTTAATGATGGAATTGATTCATCGTGTAGATCCATCTCTTCTTTTCTTTCATCGGGTAAAACAGTTTAGTTTAGTCCAAAGCAAAAGTATTTTCAGTTATTTGTTACAAATATATGTGACATATGTTTAAAATAACTTGGTAAATTTTCCCACACTTGGCTTTTTATTTTTCTTTTTATCGTCCTCTATTCCATTTTAAATGAATTTTGACGTTTTAGTTTGTTTCTCAATTTATGTCCTTTTTGAGGTAACAATAATTTCGGTGTTAAAACCTAGTTTTATCGTTCATAAATATGTATAAATATGATTTTGAATTCATTTATTTGAAAATTTTGAAAAATTTTACTAGAATTGGGTAGTCAGTATATAAGACTAGGGCTGTTCTTTTTTATCAGAGAGCACTAGATTCTAATACAACTACTGCTTTACTAGTATTTTTAATGGTAACCAAGTGTATAAAGTAAAAGTTTTAAAATCCGAAAGAATTTAACCCCTTCCCACACTTAAGATCTTGCAATGCCCTCATTTGCAAGAAATCAGTAACAATTTAAATTATTGAGGGTGATTTGTGTGAAAATGATTAAATTTTTACCAAAGTTTCCAAATATATTGGCGTTTGTTTGCTGAATGATAAATGGTGCACATCATTTGTTCATTCCGTCTTGTTGTTATTTCACATATATTTTGCATCTTGTCGTCAAAATTAGTTGCTTTTGCTGAACTTAATGCCAGTCTTTGAAAATGCGTTGTTTTACCCTGTTGTGTACATAAGATAAACTGCAAACATATATACATATTTTTGAAGTTTGGTATATTACCCCACATTCAAAAATTATTAAAATCTAAGAATAAAAGTTAGATAATTATAAAAATGATTACAATATTAACAAAAGTATTAAACATATCAATAATTACAAATTACAAAATAAAAATAAAAATAAGTAAACTAAGGATGATATTGGTACCAATAGGGGTTCCACGCATAACCATAAGTGCTATAGAATGCTTCGGCAGGGTCATACGTAGGATATGGTGGCTGCATCTCTATCGACCAAGGAGGGAAGACGGGTTTCGGTGTAGGAATATAGTTTCTACCTATATGTTGGCAATGCGCTATGATCTGGTTCTGATGAACTTGCCAATCTTCAAATGCTCTCTGTCTAGCATTTTCGTATTCCTGAGAAGCTATAAACCTATGCATTTCTTGCATCTCATTCCCCCCTCCTACATTACCTTGTTCCTGGTTTCTCTCTACCTGTGGATGTCTACCATTGTATCGTACTGCGGCGTTATTTCGCCGCTTCAAAACTTTAGCACCATGGTATACATTTAAACCTATAGTGTCGCGGGGTTCCGGCTCTTCTACCAATAATCCCCCCCGACTTATATCCACACCGAGATATTCACCAATCAAAGTAATAAAAATACCACCTCCTATTATGCTATGTGGACGCATCCCTCGAACCATAGCTGATAAATAATAACCCACACAATATGGTATACTTACAGCGCTGTGTGGGTCTCGAATACACATATGGTAAAACAAATCTTGTTCATTTACCTTTTCTTTGTTTTTACCCCTTTGTGTAATCGAATTAGCTAAAAACCTATGTATTACTCTTAATTCGGCTCTATCTATATCCAAATAAGAGTAGTTTCCCCCTTTAAAACGGTGATGGCTTGTCATTTGACTCCACACACCGTGTGTATCAAAATTTTCATCTATTTTCCTACCGTTTAGTATCAATCCTCTACAATCGGCAGACGCTAATTCCTCAGGCGTATATATACGTAAAGCCTGAGCCATGTCCAGTAAAGACATGTGGCGCATCGAACCGCCTAACAAAAATCTAATAAAAGAACGATCGGTTAAACTAGCTACCCGATCATTCAACTCTATACTACATAACAACTCTTCACACCATACTTTATATACAGGTCTGCGTATGGTGAATAAACATATCCAGTCATTAAAAGAAGAATTACCATACCTCTGTACCAGTAATTCCCTAATTGGCCCGGCCAATTCTACAGCTTCCAAGGGTCCCCATTCTATGACCCTTGGTACCTCAACAACCTTGGAATGAAGAGTATGCAAACCCCGTTGATATTTTGGATAATCTATCCAAAGTCTGTCAAATCGCAGGTTCGGGTGCAACTGTTCCAAGTGCATATCTGAAAAGGTCATGACTGGATGAGGTACATCCTGCTTGTAGTAGTTATCTACCTCCTGTTGTTCCAAGTTCTCAGCAGGAGCATGGCGGGCTTGGGATGAAGATTCACCCCTTTCATTCTGCAAAACACATCAAACACAAATTTTGTGCATCCAAATATGCATTAATGCCAGCAAAATCATCTATCAAAATAATTACAATGACATTATCAATTTATATCAAACTTAAGCTTATTTTCACATTTTTATCAAATCTACACTTTTTCAAATAAGCATATACGAAAATTTTCGCCAAGTTCATAAGCATTCAACTTAAATAACATGTCAAAATAATCATTACTAGCAAATAAACAAGTCTCAAATGGCATTATCTTTCAAAAATCAAGTTCATGAATTTTGGACTTGAAAAAGTCCACTTTAATTCTCAAAATCATGTTTAGGCTCAAAATTTGGATCATTTAACTACCTAGACATGTTACACTACTCAATTTAGCAACAATTCATGACAAAAATCGGCCATAACCTGTTTATATCAAAAAGCCCCAAATTGCTCAAGAACACAAACCCTAGATTATTCAAAATTTGAAGTTTAAGGCTTCTAATCATGTTAAACAACATCAATCTAGGTTATACAAGCATAATACATAAACAATTTAAGTCTAATTACACTAAAAAGCATCAAAATCAAATTGGGGAAAAATAGCTCAAGAACACTAAAATTCGAATTAAATGGTGTTTAGGTGTAGAAATTTACCGTTTTTCTTGAGTAGTTCTTAGATATCATCCTTCTCAACATGATTTTAGCAAAAAATTTGGTGATTAACGGTTAAAAATTGAGATTTTTGGGGGTGATTTTCGCAGTATTTCGGGGTCTTTTTTCGCAGTATTTGGGTGTTTATGTGTGTGGGTGAGTGAACTGATCGTGCAGCTGGTTATATTTTTTTTCTGTAATTTTGTCCCTCCGCGAGTCGCGGAGGTTTTGTACTGAAAACTCCGCGAGTCGCGGAGTTTACCCTTTTTTTTTTTTTTTTTTTTTTTTTTTTATAAAATCTTTAACTTATAAAACAATTAAGAAATTAATTTTAAAATTTTGTTTCCCTTGTTATTTAGGACGAGGTCGTTTCGGATCGATGTCCTAGTCCGTCCCTCGACAAAATTTTAAAATTTGTCTTTTTGTAGCGATTGTTTTAAAAGCTAAGATTTTTGGGTTTTTTAATGTTTTTGGCATACTTTAAATCAATAAGATTAAAAATAATGATAATAAAAGTTCTCGTCCCTCCCTCGGGTAAAGCAATTTCGGTTCAAAGACCTAGTCTTCAACTTACGACGAATTTTAAAAATCATATTCTTAACTTAATGAGATAAAGTAAATTTTTGTTTTTAAATTCACACAACATAAATATAAAATTCAAAATTATTATTAAAAATTCACACCAAACTTAAAATTTGAAATGCATAAAATTAAAAATTAATATTTTAAAAAATTCACACCAAACTTAATTTAAAAATTCATAAATTCATATCAAACTTATATTAATTTTTCAAATATTTACAATTTTAAAAATATTGTTTTTACAAAGTTTACAATATTAATTTAAGATTTAAATATTAATTTTTAAAAACATGGTAAAAATAAAATTGAAAATCTTTTTGTCTTTTTATCCCACTTTAATCAATCAAATATTATCAAAAATATGCGCCCCTCTTTTCGGTAAAGTAATTTCGGTTCCAAGACCTAATTTAACTCATGACGAATTTTTGAAATATTTTGGTTTGATTGTTTAAAGATATTTATACCTTAAGAATAAACGTTAAATTTCGCAGTGATGTAATAAATTTTTGAAGGATATCAATAATTTCGGTCGCCAAACCTAATTTTATTCAATACCAATTTAATACTTTTTAGCGAACAAATTAGCGTTTATTATCAAAAGGTTAAAAATAAAAATAAAAATAAAAACTGTACAGACATACCTGTGAAATAGATTTCTTAGTTATATGATCTATTATATTCATAAGATAGTCGGTTTAATTGGTCTTCCATGGCTGCATAGGCGTAACCTCTAGCATTCATTGTCTTTTCTTCTAAACATATGAACGGTCCGTCTCTGCATAAAGTAACAAATTCGGTATTTGAATAGGTTTGATTATTTGAACATTTACCTCCATGTGACCATTTTCCGCATTTGTGACATTTTTCTAGGTGTCGTGCTCTTCTTTTCGCTGCGGATTTTGATTTTCCTTTACCAAATTGTAACTTATTATCTTCGCATCTGGATCCTTTTCTAACTCCGTCCATTCTTTCTCTGATTACTGATACTATTTCACTCGGGAGTATGTCATTATTTCTTTTAGTGATCAAAGCGTGTAGCATTAGACCATGGTTTAATTCACAGGCAGTCTTCATTTTGTAAAAACCTAAAAAAAATAAAAATTCAGAATGGGGGGAGAAGACTAGTTCTTTAGGGTCTGCTAGGGAAAGACCATACATGTTCCATTTTCGAGAACTACACGAAAACAGACAATCTAACTCTAACAGAAATACATATTTATCCTTTAAAGACTTTATTCTCCCCACACTTAGTTAGCTGTGGTGTCGAAATTGTGATTAACTTCGTTGTCGACTTCCATCGGACCATGTATGTAATGTTTAACTCTGTGACCATTAACTTTAAATTCAATCCCATTTGAATTTATTAATTCTATCGTTCCGTATGGGAAAACTCTTTTGACTATGAATGGTCCAGACCATCTTGATTTCAATTTTCCAGGAAATAGCTTGAATCGTGAATTGAAAAGAAGAACTCTGTCTCCTTCTTTAAATTCTTTTGAACTTCTGATTCTTTTATCATGCCATTTCTTCGTTCTTTCTTTATAGATTAACGAATTTTCGTATGCTTCATGTCTTAATTCTTCTAATTCGTTTAGTTGACTTAATCGTAGACGTCCGGCTTCATGTAAATCAAGATTACATGTCTTCAAAGCCCAAAATGCTTTGTGTTCAATTTCTACTGGAAGATGACATGCTTTTCCATAAACAAGTCTAAAAGGTGTGGTTCCAATTGGAGTTTTGTAGGCTGTTCTAAAAGCCCAGAGTGCATCCTCCAATTTAATGGACCATTCCTTTGGATTTGATCCTACGGTTTTCTCTAGAATACGTTTTAAAGCTCGGTTGGTATTTTCAACTTGTCCACTTGTTTGTGGATGATATGCGGTGGAGATTTTATGAGTTACTCCATATCTTTTAAGAACTTTCTCAAGTTGATTATTACAAAAATGAGTACCCCGATCACTTATTAAAGCTTTCGGTGTTCCAAACCTTGCAAAAAGACGTTTTAAAAAGTTGACTACAACTCGTGCATCGTTAGTTGGGAGAGCTTGTGCTTCCGCCCATTTAGATACATAATCAATGGCTACGAGTATATATAGATTATTATGAGATTTTGGAAATGGACCCATAAAGTCAATACCCCAAATGTCAAATACTTCACATACTTGGATGACATTTTGTGGCATTTCATCACGTTGACTTATTTTTCCGGCCCTTTGACATGCATCACAGGATTTGCAAAGAAGGTGTGCGTCTTTGTAAATTGTAGGCCAATAGAATCCAGCTTCATAAACTTTTCTTGCTGTTAGTTGAGGCCCATAATGCCCTCCTGTTGGTCCTGTGTGACAATGGTTTAAAATTTTACTAGCTTCATCTCCAAATACACATCGGCGTATTATTCCATCGGGACAACTTTTAAACAGATGTGGATCTTCCCAGAAATAGTGTTTTATATCACTGAAGAATTTCTTTCGTCTTTGGTACGATAATCCTTTTTCAAGGAATCCACATACTAAATAATTTGCATAGTCTGCAAACCATGGGATTTCTTTATAATCTATCTTCAATAGATATTCATCAGGAAAGTTGTCTTGTATGGCTGATTCATTCAGAACTTCTAATTCGGGATTTTCAAGACGAGAAAGATGATCAGCGGCGAGATTTTCTGCTCCTTTTTTATCTCGGATTTCAATATCAAACTCTTGTAAGAGTAAGATCCAACGGATTAATCTTGGTTTAGCATCTTGTTTTGAAAATAGGTATCTAAGAGCAGAATGGTCGGTATAGACCACCGTTTTTGCTAGAACTAGATATGATCGAAATTTGTCAAAAGCAAAGACAATAGCAAGGAGTTCTTTTTCAGTAGTTGTATAGTTCGTTTGTGCTCCTTGTAATGTCTTACTAGCATAATATATAGGTTGAAATCGTTTTTCAATCCTTTGTCCTAAAACGGCTCCCATTGCAAAATCACTTGCATCGCACATTAGTTCAAATGGTAGATTCCAATTTGGTGTTATCATGATCGGTGCATTAGTGAGTTTTTCTTTAAGAATATTAAAAGATTTGATACATTCATCTGAAAAGATGAATGGCGCATCCTTTTCTAGGAGTTTATTCATAGGAGTGGCAATTTTAGAAAAATCTTTTATGAAACGTCGGTAAAAACCGGCATGCCCTAGAAAACTCCTAACTCCTCTAACATTTGTGGGATGTGGAAGTTTAGCAATTACATCTACTTTAGCTCTATCCACTTCAATTCCTTCTTTTGAAATTTTATGTCCAAGAACGATGCCTTCTTTAACCATGAAATGGCATTTCTCCCAATTAAGTACTAGATTTGATTTTTCGCATCTAATTAGCATTCGTTCCAGATTAACTAGACATGATTTAAATGTATCACCGAAAACTGAAAAGTCATCCATGAATACTTCCATGCATTCTTCTATCATGTCGTGAAAAATCGCCATCATACACCTTTGAAAGGTTGCAGGGGCGTTACAAAGTCCAAATGGCATTCTTTTGTAAGCAAAAGTACCATAAGGGCACGTGAATGTGGTTTTCTCTTGGTCCTCGGGTGCTATTGGAATTTGAAAATATCCGGAAAATCCATCTAGAAAACAATAGTAACTATTTCCGGCTAATCTTTCCAACATTTGATCTATGAAAGGTAAGGGAAAGTGATCTTTTCTGGTGGCGTCATTTAATTTTCTATAATCAATACATACACGCCATCCTGTTACAGTCCTAGTAGGAATAAGCTCATTTTTCTCATTTGTAATGACAGTCATGCCACCCTTCTTAGGTACGCATTGAACTGGGCTTACCCATGGACTATCAGAAATTGGATATATCAAACCTGCATCTAGCAGCTTAATAATCTCTTTCTTAACTACATCTTGCATATTAGGATTTAGTCTTCGTTGGCGTTGCACATACGTTTTATGACCTTCTTCCATAAGGATTTTATGTGTGCAATACGAAGGACTTATTCCTTTAATATCATGAATCTTCCATGCAATGGCTGGTTTATGAGCTTTCAACACAGAAATGAGTTGTGATTTCTCATTTTCAGTAAGAGAAGACGATATTATTACAGGTAATTCAGATTCACCATGTAAATAAGCGTATTCCAAATGGTTTGGAAGTGGCTTTAACTCTAATTTCGGAGGTTCTTCTATCGATGATTTATATCGATATCTGTCTTCTTCTTTTAGCATTTGAATTTCTTCTGTTGTTGGTTCATATCCATTAGCTATAAGTGTAGCTAACATTTCAGCTTCATCAATTGGTTCATTACCTTCTCCTAAAGAACATTCTCCTGTTCCTTGTAATTCTGGAAATTCTTCTAATAATTCTGCATGTGCATCTATAGTTTGAATATAATAACATGTATCATCTGCAGATTGTGGTTGTTGCATGGCTCTATCCACTGAAAAGGTAACACTCTCATCCTCTATACTTAGGGTCAGTTTCTTACCGAACACGTCTATCATTGCTTTAGCCGTGTTTAAGAATGGTCTTCCTAATATGAGAGGAACTTAAGAATCTTCTTCCATGTCCAAAACAACAAAATCTACTGGAAATACTAAAGTACCAACTTTAACTAGCATGTTCTCCATTATCCCTCTAGGATATTTTATTGATCTATCGGCTAGTTGTATGCTTATTCTGGTTGGTTTCAATTCTCCAAGGTCTAGTTTAGCGTATAGTGAATACGGCATTAGATTTATACTAGCACCTAAGTCTGCCAATGCTTCTATTGAACTAAGACTACCCAGAAAACATGGAATTGTGAAACTTCCTGGATCAGATAGTTTTTCTGGTATCTTATTCAACAGCACTGCTGAACAATTAGCATTCATAGTAACAGCCGAGAGTTCTTCCATTTTCTTTCTATTCGTGATTAGATCTTTCAAGAATTTAGCATATCTTGGCATTCCTGAAATCACATCAATGAAAGGAAGATTTACATTTATCTGTTTAAACATATCCAAGAATTTGGATTGCTCGGCTTCAAGTTTTTCTTTCTTCATTTTACTCGGATAAGGAAGTGGTGGTTGGTACGGTTTAACATAAGGTTTATCCTTAACTGTGTTATCTTCATTAACCTTTTCAACTACCGGTTCTTTTTCCTTATCTTGATCAGGTTGTGGTTCTTGTGTAGTAGGAATAGTTTCATCAGAAGTTACAGGTATTTCAGGTGATTTAAGTGTTGTACCACTTCTTGTGGTAATAGCTTTAGCTGTTTCATTCCGGGGGTTAGCATTTGTATCACTAGGTAAACTTCCCGGTTTTCTTTCACCTATTAACCTTGCTAGGTTACTTACTTCTTGTTCCAGATTTTGAATAGAAGCTTGTTGATTTCTAAATGCTTGAGCATTTTGTTCATTGGTTTGTTTTTGAGATGTGAAAAACTGCGTTTGAGTTTCAACTAGCTTCGTCATCATATCTTCTAAATTCGGCTTTTTATCATCGGTTTGTTGTGGTGGTTTGTTTTGAAAATTAGGTCTTTGCTGATTGTAAGTATTATTGGATAATTGTTGATTGCTAGGACCTTGTTGGTTGTTGTATGGAATATTTCGGTTATAATTCTGGTTTTGATTGTAAATCGGTCTTGGCGGTTGATAATTATTCTGATAATTATTTCCAGGCCTTTGGTTTATGTATGAAATATTCTCTCTTTGTTCCATTGTTAATTCAATACTGAGACAATCTTTTGTCAAATGTGGTCCTCCACACTGCTCACAACTAATTCGTATTGCATGAATATCCTTAGTCATCTTTTCCATTCGTCTCTCGAAAGCATCTATCTTTGCGGAAATGGAATCTAAGTCATGGCTAGAATCGGCTCTAGCTGCTTTAGATGATCTAATGATATCTTTTTCTTGGTGCCACTCATGTGAGTGGGAAGCAGTATTATCAATAATTTTGTAAGCATCAGTTTCGGTTTTCTTCATAATCGAACCACCAGCTGCTATATCTATGTCTTTTCTTGTAGTGATGTCGCATCCTTGGTAGAATATTTGTACTATTTGACAGGTGTCTAAACCATGTTGCGGACATCCTCTTAACAACTTTCCATATCTTGTCCACGCCTCATATAGAGTTTCATTTGGCTTCTGTGTGAACGTAACAATTTCTGCTTGAAGTCTTACGGCTTTAGATGCAGGAAAAAATTGTTTAAGAAATTTGTCAATTAAAACGTCCCATGTATCGATCGCCCCTTCAGGTAACGATTCCAACCAATCTTTGGCTTCTCCCTTTAAAGTCCAGGGAAATAACATGAGATATATTTGTTCATCCTCCACTTCTCGGATTTTAAATAGTGTGCAGATCCTATTAAAGGTACGTAGATGTTCATTTGGATCTTCCTTCGGCGCACCACTAAATTGGCATTGATTAGTCACCATGTGTAGAATTTGTCCTTTGATTTCATAATCTGGCGCATTAATGTCTGGATGAGTAATTGCGTGACCTTGGCCAGTGCGTTTAGCTCTCATTCGGTCTTCCATACTTAAAGGTTCCAGATTCTCCATAATTGAATTTGTTGACTCGGTATCACTAGATGGTTCTGATTTAATAGTTCGTTCCTCAACAATCTCTGTTTGAATGATTGGTGGTTCCGAAGGAAAGTTTAATGGTTCAGGATCTACGAACCGTTCCTGAATATTCTCTGGATTCTCAATTGTGAGGTTGGGTTCAAAAAATGGATTATCGGAAATTTGAACTGAAGTACTTGGTCGACTGGATGACGATTCTAAAGAAAAATCAACGGCGGTTATATTTGTTAAACGATGTCTTGATCGAGTTACAGGTGGTGAACGTACAAAAGGTGATGAACGTCTTGCTCGGTGCATTCACAGAATATCCTATTAGTTTTTAAAAGGAAAGAAAAATTATAATAAGTTATCCAATCAATAGACTTTTCTGATTTTGCCCACGTTTCGAATAGCCAAAAGATGCAGCAGAGGGGCAGGATTCGTTTGGTCTCAATATAATTGAGGACTGTTTGGCTCCAATAACCCGGTCCACGTACAAATCCAACTATTACTACGAACCAGAAAATTTTGATGTCTATCAATTTAACCACTTAAAATAAATTTTCGTAATTTTAAGAAATTTAGATAAGAAGTAGAATAAAATTCTAAGTCCTAAAAACTAGAATGGCGAGAAATAAGAGAGAAAAAGAGTTCGTCGAAAAAGGTCGAAAAAGAAAAAAAATATGGTTGAAAAATAAAAGGTGACGGAAAAATAAAAGGAACTTATCAAAACTTAAAAATACTTAACTAATTTAACCTTATTACTACAACTAACTTAAAATTATAATCGCAAATTGAAATTACTAATTGGAATGATAATTGATACATAGTAAAAGGTCTAAAAATATTAAAGCTTACAGGAAAAACTAAATCCCAAATGGAAATAACTTAAAAAGAAACTAAAACTTAAAAAGGCGTCGCAAAATTCTAAAGCACCTAAATCTTAGTCTAAAGAAAAAGCACTTAAGGTATTCTACGGCAAAGCCTAAAAATATAGGAGTAAAAATAACTATAGCAAAAACTAAGTTTAAAATTAATTATGAGCTAAAAAATACAAAAGTTACGCTACAACGATTAAAAAGGTACAAAAATATAAAAATATACAAAAAGTTGTAAAAAGTACAATTTTTATAAAAATATTATTTTTATGTTATTTATTTAATAAACTATTAATTTTACAATTTTAATAAAACTAATTAAACAAAATACATAAATATAAAGTAAAAAGTAAAAATAAAACTAAAATTAATAATAATAATAATAATAATAATTAAGTTAAATAATAATAATAATAAATTATAACCCGTAATCAATGCGAAATTAGGGTTTTTGTCCGTGTGTCAGAGGGCCTCCGCGAGTCGCGGCAAATAAAGAAGAAATTCCCGCGAGTCGCGGGGTTTAGAAATTCAGTTGACAGGTTTCACTTTTTACGCGTTTTCTTTATTTTTTTTTTTTTTATTTTGTTTTCTGTTTTTTAAATAATTAAAAGATATTAAAATTAAAACTTATATTTTTATAAACTAAAATAAAAATAAAGAAACTTATAAAACTTAAATATTTAACAAAATCCTAAAAATACTAATATTTTTGTTTGTCTTTTTATATTTTTGAATAATTAAAACGTATTTTTACAAAAACGAATTTTAATAAAAGTAGATAAAAATCTTTTTTTTTTTTTTTTATATTAGCGTTGCGCTTCCGGCTTTTAAGATAAGTCCCCGGCAGCGGCGCCAAAAATACTTGATGTTAAAGCTAAGGGGTATAAAATACTATTAAATTTTAGCAGAAAATACTATTAAATACGATACAATTTTACACAAGATATTTATTTATTTATAGAATGGATATACTTAAACCTTGCTACAACACTTATAGGCAGTGTACCTAATCGTACAGTAGTGTAGTTTTTAGTAAGTCCGGTTCGTTCCACAGGGAAATCTTTAAACAAAGCTCAACGCTATATTAGTTTACTTTTATAAAAATACAAATATATATATAAGTAATATTATTATTATAAAGGGGGGTTTTTACCGTTTAATGACCGGTTTGTCGATTTTAAGACTTTAGTCGCAGTTAAAACCTAATGTAAAATATAAAATAAATACAAGACTTAAATTAAAGCTTAAAGTAAATAACGATAATGAAATTACGAATAATAAAAATGCGATAAAATTAAATTGCGATAATTAAAAAGTACGATAATTAAAAGTGCGATTAAATAAAATAACAATAAATAAAAGTGCGATAATTAGAAGTGCAATTAAATATAAAATAAAGGAAATAAAATATGAAATAAAAGAATTATGCTTATTTAAACTTCCGTAATCATGATGTTTGACGTGTTGATTTTAGTTTTATGCCCATGGGTTAATTGTCCTTTGTCCTGGATTATTCAATATGTCCGTCTGGTTTTTGTCCATAACAGTCCATCAGTCATAAATATAAATTGCAAGTGTCCTTGTCAAATTATTATTATACCCGAAGATAAATATTCCAACTAATTGGGGATTCGAATTGTAACAAGGTTTTAATACTTTGTTTAATGAATACACCAGGTTATCGACTGCGTGTAAACCAAGGTTTTACTACTTTGTTAACAATTACACCAATTACCCTTGAATGTAATTTCACCCCTGTTTCAATTATTCTAGTGGCTATTAATCCATTCCCGTGTCCGGTTAAATGAACGATTATTCGTACATATAAATACCCCGCCCATCGTGTCCGATCGAGTGTATATGGTAATTTATAGGGACGCCCAATTGTAAATCTTTATATTAACATTAACAAACTTTCATTTAGTTAAACAAATATAAAGCCCATTAATAGCCCATAGTCTAGTTTCCACAAGTGTCGTTCTTTTGTCCAAACCCCAATTATGGTACAAAGCCCAATTACCCAATTTTAGTAATTAGCCCAACATCATGATTACTTCGTTTTAAATAAGCATAATAATAACTTAGCTACGAGACATTAATATAAAAAGGTTGAACATAACTTACAATGATTAAAAATAGCGTAGCGTTACACGGACAGAATTTCGACTTACACCCTTACAACATTCGCTAACATACCCTTATTATTAGAATTATAATTAAAATTAAAATATAAATTATAAATATAAATATATTACGTATATATTGAGAGAGAGATTGAGAAAATAAGATGATAAATTCGATCAGAATTCGGTTGGCTTTATAGCCAGAAGTGAAATTTGGGGCTCCGCGACTCGCGGCAAAATGGCCTTAAAACTCCGCGAGTCGCGGAGAGGTATTTACAGTTCACACCCTTGGAGTTTCTGGCTGCCGACGGTTTTTAATATATATATATAATATATATATATAATTAATATAATTAATTATATATTATATTATATTTATATACATAGTTAACTTGTAATTTTTAGTCCGTTGCGTCGAGCGTTAAGAGTTGACTCTGGTCCCGGTTCCGGATTTTCGAACGTCCTCGCGTACAATTTAATATCTTGTACTTTGCGTTTTGAATCTTGTACTCTTGTGATTTCGAGACGTTTCTTATCAATAATTGGAACCTTTTTGATTGTCTTTTGTTCTTTTGAGCTTTTTGGTCGTTTGCGTCTTGAATTCGTCGAATCTGTCTTTTGTCTTCACCTTTTACTATTTAAACGAATATCACTTGTAAATAGAACAATTGCAACTAAAAGCTTGTCTTTCTTGAGGAATAATGCTATGAAATATATGTTCGTTTTTAGCATTATCAAATATTCCCACACTTGAGCGTTGCTTGTCCTCAAGCAATATTGTCTTGAAATACTAGAATCACTTCTTTATTCTTCACACTTTGTACATCAGTGATTTCTATATGGCGGTATAAACAATGGTAGTAACGATATGGTTTACAGTCCCACATGACTATAAAAATTTAGATCCATTAAGGAAATTGGATCTTTATGAAAACATTTGATCTTTTGAAATCTAGTTTTTACCCTAGATAAGTTTTCCGGAATAACCCTTTACCGGTGTTTGCAAAATATTTTTGTGGGTTTGGTGGGTTTCAGATTTGAAAATTTTAGCTCAAAACTTGCGGTTTTGTGTCACCCACTTGCTATCCTTGTATTTGGAAAGCAACACGTCCAGTTTACTTGTTCCGTATATTACCTTTCGGTAAACTACCGTCCGGTTGTAAAGGAAAGCGTTGAACAAGCAACTGTTAAGGCAATGTCCCGTGACATGCTTTTGATTATGGTCTATAACGTGTCGGACGCAATTACTATCCTTGGTAGGAGCAATAGTAAAGCTCACCCTTATAATTTTTTCGGTCTGGCACAAGGTCCTGTCTTTGACCATGCTATGCAACCACCGTTCTTACGGTTGACACCCGATTTAGTTCAGGTGACCTAATGAATTCCAGGTGAATTCCTAGGATTTTACGTTCAATGGTAATGAACGCATTGAAAATAGGGTTTTCAGAAAACAAATCGGTTTGTATTTTTGATCAAAATATTTTCTCGTTCAAGCTCGAGTTTAGATATCATCGAATTCCATGAGTTTGAATTCTCAATCCTTAAGGTCAATCTCTAGGATTGAGTAATATCAGTCTTGAAAGCTGATTTTTAATCTTTAAGGAGATTATCCTTTCTGGGGATCTGATTCATTAGTCTTATCCAGCTAATTTGCACGGTGCCTCCCCATTGTACGAGATAAATCCTTCTCATGGTTAGGATAAATCTGACCACTTGGCGACCCTGTTTAATGCTGAGGTCCGTGGATTTCCAGCTGATTTTAGTGATGACTTTTCTAGATTTTTCGTCAACCTACAGCTGGTCTGGACGACAACTTCATGACCTAAATCAAGAAGCGCGTGTCTTTTTCGGAAGACTTTACTTCCTTTTAATGATGGAATTGATTCATCGTGTAGATCCATCTCTTCTTTTCTTTCATCGGGTAAAACAGTTTAGTTTAGTCCAAAGCAAAAGTATTTTCAGTTATTTGTTACAAATATATGTGACATATGTTTAAAATAACTTGGTAAATTTTCCCACACTTGGCTTTTTATTTTTCTTTTTATCGTCCTCTATTCCATTTTAAATGAATTTTGACGGTTTCTGTATTTTTCTTAAAACTCCGCGAGTCGCGGAGAGGTATTTACAGTTCACACCCTTGGAGTTTCTGGCTGCCGACGGTTTTTAATATATATATATAATATATATATAATTAATATAATTAATTATATATTATATTATATTTATATACATAGTTAACTTGTAATTTTTAGTCCGTTGCGTCGAGCGTTAAGAGTTGACTCTGGTCCCGGTTCCGGATTTTCGAACGTCCTCGCGTACAATTTAATATCTTGTACTTTGCGTTTTGAATCTTGTACTCTTGTGATTTCGAGACGTTTCTTATCAATAATTGGAACCTTTTTGATTGTCTTTTGTTCTTTTGAGCTTTTTGGTCGTTTGCGTCTTGAATTCGTCGAATCTGTCTTTTGTCTTCACCTTTTACTATTTAAACGAATATCACTTGTAAATAGAACAATTGCAACTAAAAGCTTGTCTTTCTTGAGGAATAATGCTATGAAATATATGTTCGTTTTTAGCATTATCAAAGGAATTTAAGATAGACCTTTTGCCGGTCGAGCTAAGAAGTTTTGATGTCGTAGTTAGGATGGATTGGTTACGTCCATTACATGCTGCAATCTTGTGTTTTGATAAGACCGTTAACATTCCGTTGGGAAATGGAGAGACTCTAGTCATTCAAGGAGACAAGAGTGGTTACAAGCTCAACATCATTTCTTGCATCAAAACCCGTAAATACCTTATGAAAGGTTATCCCGCGATATTAGCTCATGTTAAGATAGTCGAACCGAAGGAAAAGCTTATTGATGATGTGCCGGTGGTTAGAGATTATCCCGAGGTATTTCCTGAAGATCTTCCTGGTCTTCTACCTCCTCGACAAGTCGAATTTCAGATTGATTTATCTCCTGGTGCTGCTTCTATTGCTAAAGCACCATACCGATTAGCACCTTCCGAAATGAAGGAACTTTCCAACCAACTCCAAGAACTATTGGATAAAGGTTTCATTCGTCCAAGCTCGTCCCCATGGGGAGCTCCTATTCTATTTGTTAAGAAGGAGGATGGTACATTGAGGATGTGTATTGATTACTGCGAACTCAACAAGCTTACTATCAAGAACCGTTATCCATTACCGCGTATTGATGATCTATTTGACCAACTTCAAGGGTTGAGTGTTTATTCAAAGTTTAATCTGAGGTCCGATTATCACCAACTTAGGGTCAAGGAATCCGATATTCATAAGACTGCTTTTCGTACTCGTTATGGGCACTATGAATTTTGTGTTATGCCTTTTGGCTTAACTAATGCTCCTTCCATGTTCATGGATCTTATGAATCATGTCTGCAAGCCATATCTCGACAAATTTGTCATTGTTTTCGTTGACGACATCTTGATCTACTCCAAGAGTGAGAAAGAACATGAGCAGCATTTGCGCATGATTCTTGAACTCTTACGAAAGGAACAACTCTACGCTAAGTTTTCAAAGTGCGAGTTTTGGCTCAAAACCGTACAATTCCTCGGACATGTTGTTGATAGTAATGGAATACATGTCGATCCAGCTAAGATTACCGCTATTCAGAACTGGGAGATACCAAAGACTGCGAAGCATATCCGTCAATTTTTGGGACTTGCCGGTTATTATCGGAGATTCATAAAAGATTTCTCCCTCCTTGCTAAACCCCTTACAAAGTTAACTCACAAAGGGAAGAAGTTTGACTGGTCCGAAGAACAGGAATCTGCTTTCAAGATTTTGAAGGATAAATTGACCAAAGCCCCGATTCTATCTTTACCTGAAGGCTCTGACGATTTTGTTGTTTACGGCGATGCCTCAAAGCAAGGCTTTGGTTGTGTTTTAATGCAACGTGAAAAGGTTATTGCCTATACATCTAGATAGTTGAAGAAACATGAGAAGAACTATACCACACACGAACTTAAATTAGGAGCCGTGGTATTTACACTAAAGATGTGGAGACATTACCTCTATGGAGTTAGAATCACGGTGTATACCGATCATAAAAGTCTTCAGCATATCTTTGATCAGAAACAGTTAAATATGAGACAAAGACGATGGCTCGAGTTATTGAACGATTATGACTGTGAGCTGAAATATCATCCTGGGAAGGAAAATGTGGTTGCCGATGCCCTTAGTCGAAAAGACGATGTTAAACGTGTTCGTGCTTTAAACCTGAAAATCAAATCGAATCTTATATCACGAATCTGTGAAGCTCAACTTGAAGCTATTAAACCAACACTTATCAAAGGTGAAGGACCTATCGGTTTCGAGAACCAACTTCAAGTGAAAGCTAATGGCACACGGTACTGTGGTAACAGAATTTGGGTTCCTCGCTTCGGTAATCTCCATGAACTAGTCTTGGACAAAGCTCATAAGACAAGGTACTCTATTCATCCCAGTTCCAGTAAGATGTACCACGATGTGAAGGAATTCTACTGGTGGCCTAACATGAAAGCCGACATTGCTACCTATGTTAGTAAGTGTCACACTTGTTTGAAAGTCAAGGCTGAACATCAAAAACCTTCTGGTCTATTGACACAACCCAATATCCCGCAGTGGAAGTGGGAATGTATTACTATGGATTTCATTACTAAGTTGCCAAAGACTTCAAATGGTAACGATACTATTTGGGTCATAGTTGATCTTCTTACTAAATCTGCACATTTCTTACCGATCAAAGAAACCGACAAGATGGAGAAATTGTCACAACTCTATATTAAAGAAATTGTCTCATGTCATGGAGTTCCTATCTCAATCATTTCTGATCGCGACAGTCGATTCGTCTCTAGATTCTGGAAAACTTTGCAATCTGCTCTCGGAACTCAACTCGACATGAATACAGCCTATCATCTGCAAACTGATGGTCAAAGTGAATGAACTACTCAAACCATGGAAGATATACTACGTGCTTGTGCAATCGATTTCGGCAAAGGATGGGATAGACATCTACCTTTAGCTGAATTTTCCTACAACAACAGTTATCACTCTAGCATTAAAGCTGCACCTTTTGAAGCTTTATACGGTCGGAAATGTAGATCCCCTTTGTGTTGGGATGAACTCGAGGACAGACATTTAACTGGTCCTAAAATCATTCACGAAACTACCGAAAAGATCGTCCAGATTAAGCAACAATTAGAAACTGCCCGCAGCCGACATATACAATTCCAAGTTGGAGATAAAGTCATGTTGAAAGTATCCCCTTGGAAAGGTGTTGTTCGCTTCGGTAAATGAAGTAAAATCAGTTCAAGATATGTTGGACCTTTCACGATCACTCAAAGAGTCGGTCCAGTGGCATACCGATTAGAACTACCAACTGAGCTTAGCCAAGTACATGATGTGTTTCATGTCTCGAATCTTAAAAAGTGTGTTGCTGACGACACACTTGTTATTCCTTTGGATGATATCCACATTGATGAGCAAATACACTTCGTTGAAGAACCTATAGAAATCATGGAAGGAGAGGTCAAACAAACGCGTAAAAGCAACATACCTATCGTTAAAGTCCGTTGGAAATTCGCGTAGAGGTCCCGAATATACATGGGAACGTAAAGACCAAATGATACGGAAATATCCCCATCTCTTCTCAAACGCTGATGCATCCGAGAAGTCTACCTAACACTTCAGGACGAAGTTTCTAATAACGGGGAGGTACTATAACGACCCTCATTTTTCCATTTTATATTTTTCTATTATTAAATGCCCAAACAATATAATTAAAGCTTAATGATTAAACCTTAATCAACAATTGTTAAGTATAAACAGTTATAAAACATATTAATTAACTTGGTACAATAATTTACAAGTTAATAAAAGATTAAAATAATAAGCCAATTAACTTTCGTGAACAAAATGTAATATTCTAAAACTTGTAGCCTTTAAACAATTAAACTGGAACATTTAATGAGCCATTTTAACTAACCAAAAGTACAAGGACTAAAACGAAAAAGTTCCACCCTAATCCTCCTAACCCTAGCCAATTTTAAAAGAGGGTACAATGACCCTTTTGCCCTCAAAAATTAGGCCACCATATCACCAATCCCTAACCCTAACTTTTCCTCCAAGTAAACCCTAGATCTAGAATCATCCTAATGCAACTATAAATAGAGGAACCATCTTTAGGTTTTCTTCATCCCATTCTCATACAACAATCCTATCTCAAAAATAATCTCTCCCTCTCTCCCACTCTTTGGCTCACGGCCACCACCACCACCGAAACCACCATCACCACTTCAAGTTTCCAAGTGATCTTCAAGCTTGTTCTTCGTGTTCATCAAGATCTTCAAGTGTGTTCTTCGTTATTCAAGTGCTTTGATCTTCATCTTCAAGTCATCTTCATCTTTTTCTTGTTAATCTTCATCAAGGTAAAAACCCTAGATCCAAACTTTTAAATTCTATCTTTTTAATTCATGTTTATGTTCATAATCATATTCATGTTCTTGCTCTTATTCATAATCATATTTATATTGTTCATGTAAAAAATTATATAATATGCATATACATATACATACTTACGGTTTTAAAAAAAAGAAAAAAAAGAAATTTTGTTTAGATCTTGAAAACCCTAAAAGATTATCAAAGATTATGTTAAAGTTTAAAAGGGGAAACAAGTATATATACATACTATATATAAGTACATGCAAATATATATATATATATATATATATATATATATATATATATATATATATATATATATATAAAGATTTTTGTTAAATCTTAAAAACCCTAAAGATTTGTTAAAGATTTTGTTAGTATTTAAAAAGGAAACAAAATATATACACATATACATATACATATGCGACATATATATATACATATAGAAAAAAAAAAAAATTTATCATATATATATATACATACGAAAATATAAATATATATATATATATATATATATATATATATATATATATATATATATATATATATATATATATATATATATATATATATATACACATATACACGATATATACATATATACATACTTAAACCCTAATTAAACCTAACCCTAATTATTAAACCCTAATTTACTTTACTAAATCCTAAACATTTATTATATATAACCCTAATCATTACCTAATCATTACTTTCCTAAACCCTAAATATTAATACTACTTTAATTAATTAAACCTAATTAATTAAAGCCACTACTTACTACTTAACCATAATTACTAATACTACTTAACTAATAAACCCTAATATTACTAATCATTTACTTAATACTACTTATACTATACTACTACTTAATACTTACACACTTATACTACCACTAACACTTATAACATACTACTTATAGTTTAACATGCGATTACAATAGTCATTCACGATAGCGTGAGGATTACTTGAACGTCAAAGCTACTTAAGGCCTAGGGTGATCCTTCGTACCACTATGGGACGCTTGTGGATTTTGAATGCCAAACTCAGATTTTGGTCAAGAAATTCTGGGCCAACCGGTAACAATTGGTCATTCTGGTGACTCGGCGGTGGAATAGATGTTTGAGTATGGTGCACAATGTCAAACCCGACTATGGTGATCATACACTCACTTGCACACTTAATAAGTGGTAGACTTATTAAGAATAACTCACTAGTGTTTGACACTAACTTACTAAAAATGGAAACTTACTAAAAGTGGAAACATGCTAAGAATGGAAACTTAGTAAAATAAACTACACTTAAAACACTTG
This sequence comes from Rutidosis leptorrhynchoides, assembly GCF_046630445.1. NCBI lineage: Eukaryota > Viridiplantae > Streptophyta > Magnoliopsida > Asterales > Asteraceae > Rutidosis > Rutidosis leptorrhynchoides. The sequence continues at coordinate 607,022,820 of NC_092335.1, forward strand.
CATAATTAAATTTAAACTTGGGCAAACATTTAACTACTCTTAAATGTCATTAGGTTGACTTTCTGCTCACATTCATCCAACTCTTCTATTCCAAGGAATAACAACTCTCTCCTACTTACTAAGGTGAACTTCATAGTCCCATTTTACATTGTGCACAACTTATTTAACTTATTGGGGTGAGACACATGCTACTTTTACTATTTACAATTTAGATACAAGTACCAACTGTTAAACTATGCTATACCTGGCTATGTCCAACAAAGTCCCTACGGTGATATTTTTAATTGCTCGTTAAATGCATTCTTAATTATTGGGGGTAGGCCTATCGGGAGTAACGTCCCCGATACATTTGACTAAGTCTTTGTATTACTTGATAATGAAATTAAACCGACAAGGACAGAACAACTTGTCATTGGGGCAAACTTTAAACGTTTAGTCTAAATATCACGAACTGGCATAACTTTTTGATCTGCGAGATCAACTTTATAAATAAAAATCTTGTGGTCTAAAACAACGGTCAAACATATTTGTTAAACCTATGAACTTCACTCAACCTTTTTGGTTGACACTTTAGCATGTTTTGTCTCAAGTGCCGATTGATCAAGTTTACTTACCTACTGCTTATGTGATGCTACTTGGACTTAGGATCAAGAACTATCACATTTATTATTCTTGCATTTGAAACATTTACTTTATTGCAATTTCAATTCTTGTAACGACATTCTATTTTCCGCTGCGTACTCAATGAAGTTTGTTTTTATCATGTAGTATTGTTCTCGTATTATAATATGTTGGTTTATTTGATATTAAGTCACATTTCACTCAGGCCCTAACTGGGGGTGTGATATTAATTGTGTGAAAGAGGTGTGAAGTAGAGTTATGTTGGTAAGTGTGTGCACTTGAGGTTTTTTTTTTAAGAGAAAATTTGATAAATGGTCCATGTGGTTTACATGAAATGGGATAAATGATCCCTGATGTTCATTTTCGAGGTTCGTGGTCCTTGTGGTTTACAAAACGAGGGTGGGTGGTCCCTGTCAGTAACAACCGTTAAAAATGTTCGTTAACTTCAGTCATGTGCGAAGCATGTGAGGGTAAAACCGTCATCTATTGATTCTCTTCTTTTTTCTTTTCTTTTTATTTTTTATTTTTTCCTTCTCTATGTTTATTAAACCACCAAACATGAAAGATGCTCAACCAGATGCACAAATCTAATTTAATGCCACTTGTAAATGTCATCTTCTCCATGTTTCTTCTCCCTGTGTCTTTTTCCTTTCTTTGTTCTTTTTTCCTATCTCCCATTTTAAACAGAATACGCTGTAAATGAAGCGAGTTAAATGTTTCAATAACCTTAATTACAAGTTAAATGTTTCAATAAATCAAACACAAAACGTGTAAATGAAACGAAATCGGATTCTTAGATGGTTTTAAATCGAAGATTTCGGATCGGTTATGGTATTATTATTTTAATGTGTTTGATAACATACTTACCACCAATGATTTCACGATCTAGATCTGTTACTTTGGTTGAATCTGGAATGTGGGTCCCTCACTCAACAGCCACCTCTACTCCGTCGTTATCTCTGTCGCCGTCAACTGTTATCTTCGTCGTAAGAGATGTGGTGGATCTGATCGGTATCTCCGGCGCCGGAGTTAGTTGTGATGTTTAGTTTTTTCGGCCATGATTTTCTCAAAGAGTTTTGCTGTAGATCTAGAATCAGATTCGAACGAAATGGCAAGGGGAGTATAAACGTGATAACCCACAAAATGGAATTTAAAAAGGAAATGAAATCAAGTGGTGGTGGTCACGTGCTTAAACTTGTGATCTCTTAAGTTGTCCAACAAAGGTTCTTCCAATCCATTTCAAACATATATTTTTAACACATAAAATCACAAGTGAGTTGATAAATGAGAATAACCCTTTTAAAAATCAAAAAAGATAGAAATTTGTTAATGTCTGTATATTCAGATGTGTATAAATAAATTAATTGTTTGAGAGGGTGATGGTCCGGTGGTGTTAATGTTTGTTTTTTTTCCTTCTAATTTCTAACTCGTTGAAGAAATAAGATTGAATATAGGTATGAATTTGAAAAGGAAGTTAGATGAGAACGGGTGAAGATTTAACTTTGAGTTTTTTAGTTTAAGGATTTTATGATAAAATGGGTCTGCAGGTTTGTGTTAGATTGAAGTTAAAATTTTTATTTTTTATTTAATTTTGATTTGAAACTGAAATTTGATAAAACTTTAGACGTTTTATATTTGAGTTTCAGGTATGGTAGTCTAAGAGGATGAAGAAGGTCAACTGTTTAAGCATTTTTGTTGTTGGTGTGTTTAATTAATAACATGGAGAAGAAAACAAGAAAAGAAAATAGAAAAGGAAAAGTAAGAGAAATACTAAATGACGGTTTTACCCTCACATGCATCGCACATGACTAAAGTTAACAGACATTTTTAACGGCTGTTACTGATAAGGACTATTTACATCGGCTATGTAAACCACAAGGACCACGAACCTCGAAAATGAACATCAGGGACCATTTACCCCATTTCATGTAAACCATGGGGACCATTTATCCAATTTTCTCTTTTTTGAAAAAAAGCAACCTTGACACCACTTTCTATACAAAAAGGTATTTTTGAAAGAAAAAAAATGATAAGAAATTCGGATGCCATGTAGGATGATGAGGTGGTGTATGTATTGTATGTATAGGTTTGGTGTGAGGTAAAAAAAAAATAGCAACAAATAGTGTATATGTATAGGTTTTTTATGAGACAATCTTCTCTCCTACATGGACCGAAATTTACGTGTTTGATGACATTTGGACAAAAGGTTACCGATTTATATATATATATATATATATATATATATATATATATATATATATATATTATAGATCAAATAAATAATACCTTTAATTAAATATTAGTGGTTAAATTATTATGTGTCGGCTTTTATATTCGCGTTATAATAGATTGTTATAACGAAATTTTATATACATGATATAAATTTTTTATCTGACGTATGTTGCCAAAGTTTAAAAACGACTTCAAGTAGATGAATTCCCTAAATAAAATAAAATAAATATATTTTTGATAATGTTATATGAAGTCAACAATATCAAATTTAAAAGTAAATTATAGAATGGGTGTTGGTCAAAGTCATGTTTCAATGCTAAAACGTGCAATATTGGATAACTAGCCTTTAAGAGCCCGTGCATTGCACGGAGACTCTTAATCAAACAAAGTATAAACGTACATATTATATCAATATACGGTATGATAAAGATAGTATGATAACTAATCCATGTACATAATGAGTTGAGTATAATCCGTGATATGGCACATATCCTAAATATGATATAAGTAGAGTACATCCTCAATACAATTAAGGTGAAATACGTACTGCATAACAATTAAATGCAAACTAATTCCGCTCATAGGTGCAAGCGTTAGCAAACTGACTACTTTCTGTTGGCTACGAAACAGTACGCTATGAACAATAATACTCAAAAGAATCAACAGTTGACTTAATGATATGAAGGTACAAAGAATTATAAAAAGCAAAACTACCCCTTTATTTAGTTCTGATGTTCATTCAACTATCATTTTTTGAACATGAATATTTAAATTATTAACAATGAATCCAAACCCAGCATAATAACTTAAATCGAAACAAACGAAGAACGAAATGTAAAGAAAGCTATACCATATTATTTCAGCCGTTAAGCACCTTTGGAATCCGTATGACCAAGAAATCAACAGAGTCTAACGATGAACCGATTATAAGACGCACCCCAAAGAGTGTAATAACAAATATGATCATCTGATATGTCCAAAGTCAACCTGAGTTTAAGAAAAAAAAATCAAATACCAATTATGCAAACCAAATCTAATTCTAAACACCAATTAGCTACAGTTGTTTACTCAACAACTATACGAATCAACATATGTAATTTTCTTAAAAATAACCATACACAATACACATATATCAACATAGAAACAGAAATACATACAATTAACATAATTACATTTAACTAACTAAAATCATTAGGACCCATTTAACCTGAAACTGCTTTTAACCCATTTTAACCCAAAATCACCTTTTGACCCGTTTCAACCTGATCTAGTTTTTACCCGTTTTTACCCGAAACTGCTTTAGACCCATTGTAATCCCAAACCCCTTTCGACCCGTTCTTAAAGTGACATTAAATGTAAGAATGAAGACGTACACTCTCCACGCTTTTCTTTGACAACAAAAGTCTGCCTATTCATTAAATGTAAGTGTGAACTCTTCAACAAAACTATAAGTGGGTAGATTACCAAATCTAGCACATACATTAAACTATGTACTTCTTAGGACAAGATTGAAGCACATACAATGACTTTAAATATCATAATATGTCATCTCTCTGAATTTGCAGTTTGTATGCAATAGTTTCGTGAGTATAAACTATGTACTTGTTTTCAACTTCATTCAAAAGCAAGCAATTTATTTTTGTCACTAATGTTCAACAAATAAGAAATGTACCTTTTTTAAATTAGGTAGATGGTTGTAACCATATGCCTCCTATTCCGGATGGAACATATTGGAACATGGTCCATGACCCATGAACCTTCTTCCGAACACGCTCAATAAGCCTGAAAGACAACTTCTTGTAAGATGTGTAGTTGCATAAAAAATAAACTAAAATTGAAAATAAAAGACACAATATGTGATTATAATAGAACATAAATTTTTATATTCGTGAAAGACACAATAATAATTAACTTGCACAACTGTAAAATACCAACAGAAAACAGCCCGCTTTCGAACAACCATCATTTGATCTACAAAAACAAACAAACCAACATTAAAATTAGCGATACCTAAAATTGCAAAACAGACACAACATGACATTTACTTGTAACATAAACCAATATAGAAACGATTCAAATTCGATGGATTCTGAACATTGTCTGAAATAGTGACAGTTAATTTTATGATTCTGAAATGCCAATGCAGAAAATATATTATTTCAAGACATAATAAATGAAAAAATGGATGTACGTTATACCCATTAAAGTCCTTTATTTAAGTATCAAATCATTCGGAGACCCCTGGAATGAAAGCTCTGCATCTTCAACAACATTCATTCCATCATTTTGAGACAAAACTTGTTCACTTGTATTGGTACCCCAAAAGTATTAAAAAAACATTAATAAGCTTGTGTGACAATTTTTGAAGTCAAAGAGAATGAAACCATAGAATAAATAAACAATAACTTGGATAGACAACCGTGTACCTCACTGTAATATTCATGGCGTCTGATGGATGAAGGTTAAGGCTAATACATTGATTTTCATAATGTAATTGAAGTAGATATTAGATAACCAGAACTGTATTTAGTGAATAACCTGTTGTGTGTCCTTTATATCATATTACATCTATTTCATCATCTGTAAAAGTTCACCATTGTCAGCCTTTTCCAAATGAGATTGCATAACAGTGACATGAATATAGCGAATTTAGTATGATTAAATGAGACTAAACTTCAAGATAAATCACTAAAAAGGCATTAAATCACATTGATGATTAGAAGAAGCAAAGAAACTTCATCAGTATCATAGTAATAAACACGACAGTAGAATTGTTTTTTCATATTGGATATAGAAGAAGCAAAGAAACATATTATTGGAGCAAATGAATTCTAAAACCAATTATAAATCAAAGCAAATGAATTCAACTACCTGAGAACATTAAATTAATTAACTTTGTATTGAAAGATAGGGTGACTTATATGGGTGTTAACGATGGTGCAAGCCGTCGGTCGTCCAAACGTGTCATTTGGGCAGACTAAGTTAGATAGAAACAGAATGGACTAATGGTGGGTCGAATCTTGAATCTCACCCAATATATCTTTTAGAGCATATAAAGTTAAATAAATCTTTCAGATTTTTTTGATTATATAATTGTAATAATATTAATAATTAACCATGCCTTAAAGGAAAAAAATTTAATGGTCAAAAAATGGGTTTGGAGTAAACTTGGCCCGTTGCATCTTTACTTAAATCTGGCCTATTTCGAACGGAACCCCTTTTGCATTTTTACTCCGCCCAACAAACATGCTTAAGAAGAAGATGGACATAACGAATTTTGAAACTGTTCACCAACGATCTATAATCAATACAAAAAAATAAGCATATAACTTTATAAGTTTTACCATGATTTTCTGATATATCAAAATTGAATATCCTTATAGTTGTTGAAGAGAAGGTAGATTCGATAAAGTTTCAGGGATAAATCCATCCAACTTGTTATCTTGTAAATCATACACAATGACAGTAGTTATACTTATTCAATTATCGAACATATAAAAGCAATTAAACACTAAATAAGTTAGTATTATAAAGATTAAATGAGAAGACACAACAACAAATTAACATGTAGAATTATACATTTGATGAATAAACAATTGTTCTCTACAAACCAACCCATTAACATGGAGAGTTAAGACTTTTTAATAGAGATTGGTGCTCTGCAAAATTTTTACATGTTGCAGACAATAACACATGTGTATATTAGAATGCTTAAATTAAAAACATTGATGATAAATCAGTAAACTAAATTGGCATTTTCGGTTAATTCAGTGTCCAGATACACATACTTGAATATTGAAATAAAGATTCTCGATGCTCTTCAGATCTATAAAGAATATCTGTAAAGTGGTCAAATCCGATAATATGTATTTTTAATCTGTACGAACCTGTAAACTTGAAATATAACAATATATGTATTTTTAATCTCCGATTCCCCTTCCGATTTCCAATCGCAAATACAGATTAGTTACAATATGAATATAGCCAGGTTTATATAAAATCAGATACACATACCAATCAGAAAATAGAAAGGTTTATATGAAATCAAAGGTTTTGAATCATGTATACTTACACCGTTCATCGATAAATTGAAAACATAATCGATTGCAAGATGGACACGTCGTCGTCTTCCTCGTCATGCCGGTCACCCGAGATAGTTTAAATTGCATATTTAGCTTGTTTGTTATGAACCCTAATCAAATCGGCTGATGGAGGCGATGAAAACAGAAACAACATCTATGAATGAACCCTAAGCCGTTTGAGGGATAGATTGGGTGTGTTTGGCATGAAGCTTGTTGGATTGGAGCTTTAGCTTATGATTTTAATAAGCTTCAAGTCATAAGCTTTGTTTGGTAGACATAAAAAGTGGAGCTTATGAAAATCATAAGCTCTTAAAAAATAAGCTACTTCTAGTAGCTTATGAAAAAATGTAGAGCTTATGAACTGAAAAATAAACTCCAGCTAGTTTACCAAACACTTATAAAAAATAATAAGCTTCAGCTACCAGCTTTAATCATAAGCTCCAGCTCCAGCTCTAGTCCATAAGCTCCAGCTCCAGCTATAAGCTCCAGCTCCAGCTAGTTTCATCCAAACACACCCATTGATGGATTTAATGAGAAGGAACGGAGTTATGAATGAATATTGTGTTAGTATGCAAAACTTATATCGATTTGTAGAGAAAAACACAACTGATTGATCGGTTTTCGTGTAGTATTTTATTAAGGCGGCATCAGTACATGATCGTCGGTTTGTATGATACTGGGGTTGTTTCATATGCGAGGAGAGAGAGAGAGAGAGAGAGAGATGGGTTTGTATCTGAAAAATTTTTGTTAATTTTGTTTATACAGTTTATGTTTTTGATTTTTTTTAAATTCGTATCTGAAAAAATTGTAGGACTGACACGTGTAAGCATAGTAGGGGTATAGTAGGGGTATTGTTAGGGTGTGACACATAGGATTTGTATGTCATGCTTTATGTGAGGTAGGGGATGCTATACATAAAGGGAAGAGTTTAAAACAACAACTTGCATAAATGGTCAAACAAATATAATATAATAATATAATATAATTTAAGATTAAAACTACAAATCAATGGTATAATTCTAAATTTATTTCGATATAAGCTATATATATTTAAAAAAAATACCATTTTCATAATTTATGTTAATGTAAATAAAATGTGACTGGTTAACTACTGGACCGATAAAATTAATTATGTGACATTTTTTTAATTTTATGTATTATTTTTCAATGACTAGTTAGAAGAGAAATAACGAGAATGAATAAAGAGAAAATGATTTTTTAAATAATAAATGTAACCTTTTTTAATGTTAAAATTTATATTAATAACTTTATTAAAAGAAAGTGACCACTTTCACTTTTTTAACTTTATATAAACTATTCTTTTTGTTAAATTATAGGTGTTCACTATAAATTACATAAAATTTTATGAAATTAGAATAAATATATTCTCCATTAATAAAATTCCACGAAGATGTCACGTATACGTTAAATCATCGCCACGTAACTTTGATAAAAAAATTATTAGATCAAAACTTTACAAACTTTTTTTATAATGATACATGAATTATAAGTTTATAGCCTACACTGGTAATTTTTCGAGTATATAACCTACATAAAAAACATGAAAGTATATGAATGATTTGTAGTTTATGATTTGAATAAATCAATGATGACTGTAAATGTTGAGTCCCCAATATGATTAAGGATTTAATTATGACAAAACATCATTATATACACTAAGATGTTATGTGCAGCCAACATAGGTTTATTTATGTATATACAACATTTGTTGCTATGTCAAGTGTCCCGGTATGTTGTCTGGTCAACCAGCACAAGGTACACAGTATTCTTCAGTCAGCACAGGATGTGTGCCTAGCAAATCATGAAGATCAAGTGAACCAGTAGAAGAACCAGCATAGCTGGTAGCAGCATACAACACTTTGACAATTATGCTCCATTACAAGCTTAACAGTTTTCTATGTGGTCTACATCAATTGTACTATTCAACAGAAGTCGAAGACAAAGTTGAACAGAAAAGGACACGTGTCGGAGGCTGACAAGTGACATTACAAGACCACGTGGAATTGCAGAAGTGTAATGCATGTGCAGACATGTGTTAATACTTTTTCAACGCCTAGGGAACCCAACATTCTATTTGTTTATTCAAATAGTGGTGCCAAACTGAATTGGGGTGTTCCTGCAAATAACTACCAAAGAGGAAAGAAAGAGAGCACGCTTTCTGATGATGTTGTCTACACAAGTACACACATCCTATGTACCAATGAACAATAGATCTATTACATGGATAATAAGACTCCTATAAATAGATGTTTTCACTATTGTAATATTTGGTGGTGTGAGTTTATTAAATATAGTCCAAACTTGTAAAAGCTTAAGATATCCTCTTTAGCTAAACTTAGGTGTAATCTGCATCAACCAACTATTTATTCCGTCATTGAATAGTTGTAATTCTTTGATATTGATATCAATAAAAGAATAACGTTGAAAATTACCCATGAATCTTATTTAATTATCTGTTTAAATGCTATTAACTGTTTGATCACTTGTTAAAACGAAAAGGATTGTATTCACCCCCCCCCCCCTAAAATACTCCTGTTGTTATCTACGGGACTAACAACTGGTATCAGAGCTTTAGTCTTGATAATCTCATATCTTGGATACAAATTCTCTCTTGGCTTCATATAGCAACACAGTTTATCTCGAAAATGATTCTTCCAATAGACCACCCAAGTTTGATGAAGATGAATATGAGACTTGGAAAGATAGGTTTATGTTTCACCTTGAGTCTATTCACCCAATCATCCCTAGTATTGCCAACAATGGCCCATTTATCCCTACTGAAACACTTGATAATGTTCCTGCTACTGCAAATACTCCTGCCATTGAAGGTAGAGAGGTTGGTCTTCCCCTATCTAGATGGGTGGATGAGGACAAACGTCTTGTAGGACTTGACCCAAAAAATCAAAACCATGATAGCTATAACTTTACCTAATCGTGTGTTCAAATTAATCAAGAGGAAACCAATTGCTAAGGCTATTTTAGACTATTTTGATGTCACTTACGATGGAAAAGACGAGGTCAGGCAAAACAAGATAATTGATCTAAAAGGGTTCTTTGCTTATAAGAGTGAGACTTTGAAACAGACATTCATTAGTTTTAATTCCTTAGTTGCTGACCCGGATAGTTTGAAAGTCAAGTATACTGATTTTGAACATGTCAACAAATTCATTGACTCATTACCTGCTAAGTGAAAACCTGTCACTGACCCATTAAGAACAACCCAGGCTTTAAAGAATTTCGACACTACCCTTAACTGTCGTTAAGTATGGTAGTAGCATTTGTTAGGGCGACGTGCATACCTTTACTGCGATGCATTGCAGACCTTAGACACTGGAATAGAGTAGCATAGCCAACATATGAATATATGATTCCTTTCTGTATCTAACCGTTCTTAACACTTTAATATATCTTTTAAATATCTAAGTGAGTGGCCGCTTTATATGAATTAAACTCTCCTTTACAATACAGATATAAAACCCCGGATCATATGATAATATCTTAAGATATGCTTCTAACGCGGAGCATGTCTTTCGGTAAGTTACAATACTAGCACATTGTGTCTTACGTCAACTATAACCTCCAACGGACTAACCTTTATTATGGCATTTAACACATATTACTACATACCCCTATTAGTATTTATTCCCCTATAACCTCCAACGGACTAACCTTTATTATGACATTTAACACATATTACTACATACCCCTATTGTGATGATCGATTTGCTTTAATAAAATTATTCTCTTTTCGCCAAAAAAAAATTAAAAAAAAATTGGTATTTATTAAGTCCTAACAATGGGTTATAGCCACGAGTATAACTGAAAAGGGTACTGTGAATTAAATCTAATTTCATACAAACTGTTATGCAAAATGTAATAAAATATTATCTAAAATAATAATTATCTAAGTCATGAAAAACATACAAACAATTATCAATAAATATTCCAAACATAAAAGAAAGATTATAAATACCAAATAATGAGGGCAAAATAACACTTGTATTTCCTTAAAATATCCAGAGTGTTACAGCGCCAAGCTAGCTACTAATAATTATTTCATACTTTCCTCCCACTATAAAAATTAAATTAATTAGAGAGAGGAAATAGATAAAATTAAAAAATAAAGAAATTAATTAGAAGTAATTTGGAGTGGTAATGGATGAGAAATGGTTTGTTGAAAATGATTAATGATGGAAGTAGTTATAGAGTTGGAAGTCTTCAAAATTACACCCAAGTCCCTCCTGATAGTTTACAGTTTCGTACTTGGAATGAGTGTCGGGATACCGACATCTTGTGAAGTCTCGGGCTGAAAACCGAATTACCGGTCGATATTGTGCATGTGGCCCTCGGTCCCGATACCTCTTCTTTCTTTTTCCCTAGGTCCTGACATGAAGCTCTCGACCCACTTTGGGGGACCCCTCGGTCCCGATAGGCTTGGTCTCGGTTTACAATGGAGGCCCTCGGTCCCGACACCATAGAGGGTGTCGGTCCCGTTGGGTGTTCTAGCCATACCACCTAGGTGCCGGTCCCGACACTGTTCCAAGGTGTTGGTCCCGGTACCCTTTTGGTGGATATCTGCCGGTTTTGTCCTGTGACGCGTGTTCTAGAGTGTGTTTTCGACCGTTCAATGTTTTGGCTGTGGTTTCTTTGTTATAAATCCATTTTCTTCGATTATTGCACCATTGTATTCGAGTTTACGAAATCTACAAAATAAATCAATAAAAAGAGATATTAGGTTCTTTAATATTTATCTTGGCTAAAATGAGAGAGATAGCAGAGGTAAAAACATGACTTTTTACACGTTGTCAATGCATCTCAGTCGTAGCCTAAAATAAAATCGAGCCACAATTTGCCTACAAGTCACTATCAGCTCTACACTCAATGTGTAGTCGCCTCAAAATTCGAACATATGGACACTATTCAAATTGCAACAACATAATATAATAACAAATTAATTTTTTGTTTAGAAATTTCATATATATAGCCTCGTGAATGTAATATATATGATAACATTCATTACAATGAATATTTTCCTTCTGATTTTTTAAGGGGTTAGAAATTAGGGTTTATAAAGGGGGTTAAAAATTAGGGTTTAGGTATTAGGGTTTAGAAATTAGGGTTTTAGGTTTAGATTGAATTTTTAACATGAACGGTTTAGAATTTAGGGTTTAGGGTTTTGGGTTTTGGGCTTAGGGACTAAACTCAAAACACTAAACTCTAAACCCTAAACATTTGGGGGTAGTTGTGTGTATGTGTGTATGTGTCTTGTATTAGCGTTTAGGTATGTATTTATGTATGTATGTATGTATGTATATATGTATGTATGTATGTATGTATGTATGTATGCATGTATGTATGTATGCATGTATGTATGTATGTAGGTTTGAATGGATGGGCGGGCGGGCGAGCGGGGGTGCATGTTTACGACGTACGTACGTAGGAACGTACGTACCTATGTATCTTCTTATAGAGTGTTTTATGTTTTTTCACGCTCCGCTTCTTACCAGGACCCCTTCTTGGTATGTGTTTTGTATCTGTGTGCAGGTATCATTGCGTGTGTATGGATGCATGTGTATGTATGTACGCATGTTTATGTATGTATTTTTGTTTTGGGTAAGTATGTTTAGGTTGTTTGTATGTGTACATATATGCCTGCATTATGTATGTATGTATGTATGTTTTCGTATGTATGTTATGGATGTATGTATGTGTATGTAGGGGTGTTCATATGTATGTATGTGTTGGTGTGTATGTGTACATGTATGTACGTAGGTATGCTCCATGTAGGCTTAATGTATGTTTAGGTACGGTTTCTTATTATGTCTTGAGCTCTACACACCACTCTAAGGTACGTTTATCTATTTATTTATCATTCATTATTTTTTCTACTTTTTTATTTTTATTTTTTTAACACGGCTCTATTAAGTAAGTCAACATCAAGCGTAGATTTATTGGAGTCTTGTCTGCCGCTTAAAGTCTAAATTGAATCCCATGCATAACGTAAAACCCATGGAAATTTGATTTTATCATTTCCATGGCGTCTTCTTTCTTTTTATTATTATTATTATTATTATTATTATTATTATTATTATTATTATTATTATTATTATTATTATTATTAATTTTTTTTTACTTTTAGCCGGAAGTCCATTTGGAAGCAATATATTTATTCATCGAACAGAGAGATGGAAGACTTTCTCTACTCTTGGAGTGTTTCACTCGCGGTGGAGAAATGACTTCTCTGTATTCTAGGATAGAGGAAGGATTGTCTATGTCTCACCTCCCTTATACCCTACACATGTGGGATTGAGTTCGGTTATTGTTGTTGTTGTACTAAACTCTAAACCCTAAACTCTAAATCGGGCTAAATTTCGAAAACAACACTTCACAAGAGATGAAAACAAAACGATGCAAATAAACTCTAATTAAAACATTACTCATGATGAATGTTATCAATTATTGCGATTTCTCGCCAAAATAATAATATCCGTCACAAAGTGTCTTTTTAAATGTTCATATCTTCATGTGAACTTAATGTTTGAAAAAAAAAAATCAAGAACAACAAAAAAAAATTACTTCCCCCACCACCTCCCCCAAAAAAAAGTGATTCCCTCTTGATATATTGAATTCCAGGCAGGATTTAAAATTCATGGAAATTTGATTCTACCATTTTCATGGCGTCTCAATTTTATTTTTAATTTTATTTTATTATTTAAAAAAAATTTCCTACTTATTGGCTTGAGGTCCACCCGAAAGCAATCTCTTTATCTGTCTAATAAAGAGAGGGATGACTTTCTCTACTTTTGAGAGTATTTTCACTCTAGATAGAGAAATGACTTATTTTTAATCTCGGATAGGAGAAAGATTGTCTACATCTCAGCTCCCCCATACACCACTCATGTTGTATTGGGTTTTGTTGTTGTTGTATATATATATATATATATATATATATATATATATATATATATATATATATATATATATATATATATATATATATATATATATATATATATATATATATATAATACTGACCTTGTTACCAATACATTTGTGGGATTATCTCTGTTTGTGTGTGATCTACGCCACCTACATACGAATTAACTGATATAAATATATATTATAAGAACATAAAGTTACAAATAACTAAAAGTATAAAGTAAAAATAATATACCTCGTACCATACGGTGCAGTAAGCTGAGCATCTAATTCAAAGTCCATATCTATACGGAGAGTTGGCGCAAGGGTTGGAATTCTTGCATACTACCAATGTTGTATTAAAAGCAACACACCATTTATGCCCTAGTTATCCTTATCAGTGGCACGACACAAATTTCTATAAAATTGTGCAAGAACTGTCTACCCCAAACGACCCTCAGGACTAAAGTCGAGGAATTTATACATAAAGCTCAACGGGACCTAGGTGGAATTAGCATCACGAAATAAAAGACGACCAATTAGAGCTAACATGTATACTCTAGCCCGTTGTTGGTGAAACTCGACGGTGTCTCCTATGGGCTCATCCAACTCATGCATTAAAGTTGATATTCTTATTTTTCCAATATGGATCCCTAAGTAGTGTGCAAAAAGCGGAACCCATTCCAGATCACTCATATTGGGCCAAATTCTGGATACAACATGCCCATTTATGGGTATACCCCATAAAATATGGACATCTTGCAACGTTATAGTTGCTTCTCCTACACACATTTAGAATTAATATAAATGTATATACCGTGTTAATTATTATATAATATACAATTGATATATAATATACGGATTTATAATAATAATAATCTTAATAATAATAATAATAATAGTAATAATAATAATAATAATAATAATAATAATAATAATAATAATAATAATAATAATAATAATAATAATAATAATATAAAATTACTATTTAATATACGAATTAATTAATATATAATATACAATTAATATATAATATATGGATTTAATAATATTAATAATAATATACAATTAATATATAATATAAGGATTTTATAATGGTAATAATAATATAATAATAATATACGAAATTGTAAGGTATGTGTTTTTTATCAGTCGGGAAGTGAAAGGTATGCGTTTTCGGACGCCAACTTAAAGCTGAAATAATTGCGTGGTTCACCTTCTAAAACTCGATTTTACAAACTAAACCTAAACCCGTTGCTTCGAGGTACTGGTAGACCCGATGATCTATATCTTCATTTTAAAGACTTTTGATATGTTCACAAAAACCCCGATCACAACTTCCTGGTTTAATTTGTTCAACCATAATTTCAACATTAAAAATCGAATAGGACCTATGACACTGTTGAGATTGTAAAAACAAAAGTAAATCTTTGATTTGGACCAGTTTAGCAATAACGAAATACATTGATCTCGGAAAATTCGGAAGGAAGTTTATGATTGAAATTGTAGTTTGATAGTTTGTTTAACCGAGCTTCAAATGGTCGGTTTATATTTTGGAGCAAACCGGCATTAGGAATGCCGGTCTGCCGCGTCGCACTTTTTAACTGGTTCTTATTTTGAATATGCATACCCGTGATCAATGCTATTAAAGGGGACGGTTTGGCAGTCTTTTGCATGGTAACTGTAACACCGTACTTTTTACATTTTTTTTAAAGACACTCACAGCGGAAGACTGATTAATATACATATCATATAGTAGTACATACTTATATGATTGCACAAAATCACAGGTGTTACGTTTTTAATACAAGCCATTTGACCATATTGTTTATTACAAATCATCAGAGTTATACACTGTGTCAAACATCTTCACTTGCCTTGCAAAACCCACCAAAAGCTGCTAATCTATACCTGCAGGGCAAAACACTGTGGGGAGAATTAGCATAACGCTAAGTAAATGGCAATATCTAGGTGGACATCACTACAAGCATCAAGCACAGCTTAAAGGCACTGGTCACTAATCACTTAAAGCCATACACTAGAGGACCGGCAACCCATAGCTGATCAAGCTAGAATATACTGATTGTCTACACTATTGAGTCACAGGTATAGTCTTCTAGACATGACGCACTCGTCATTTATACTATACCACTAATCAGTAACACTTGGACCCAATACTATCACCCTAAATATAGAAGGTAGATAGCATTGACCTCTTACGTCGGAATTCACCATCGACGTTTACTGATGTGCACATAATCACATATAGTCACAATACTGGTCACAGACTCATTACACAGTCTAATTATAAGCATGACACAGATCACTATACTTGTCACTGCAAAATCACATCCATAAAGATAATCCCACTCACCTGGAAGCACAAGTACTCAGTGATCTTATATCACTAAGCCTTCACCTTTCCGTTTATCACCTGAGAATATCAATTCTCTAGTTAGTACACTTTTCAATCAAATTACACATTAGAATAAATATCAGATCAATACAGTAAATGGGTCAGAATTACACTTGATCCGAACATACAAACAAGGTCACTCGCACGGATGAGGCATCACTCGTGCGTCTGACTATGCTCACTCGTACGGGTGAGTATCCTCACTCACACGACTGACCTATCACTTGTACTAGTGATTTTCAAACTCACTCACACAGTTTAGTATCTCACTCGCATGAATGGATACTTTACTCGTACGAGTGAGTGCCCCAAACGTACGGTTGAGCAAGAACAGCAGCAGACCTGTAATTCGAGCTTTTTACATCCAAACAAAAGTTTGATTTAGTATTTTAAAACCTTATCATTGGAAAGTATACCTCAATATGATTCCAACGATAGTTTATTTCTCAAAAACGGAGTTACGGTTTGAAAGTTACAGCCTTTTCAATTTTTACCAAAAGCTGGCCACTGCTCAACCGCGTGGTTGAGCCCTCAACCGTACGGTTGAGCCCTCAACTTCGTGGTTGAGCCCTCAAAAGTGTGCTCAACTGCATGGTTGAGCTGTCACTCATGTGGGTGTTGAAGAACACCATTAGCTCGCTGTTTTTGAGTTTTTTACACCTAAAACTCGATTTCTGCTTGTTTTGATCAATCCAAAGGCTCAAGAACACTATATAACACATATATAATCTATTTCTAACCTTAATTAAGCATAAAAAACATATTTAAAGTGAGAATTGATCATCAAAAGCTTATTTTACAAAAACCCACATAAACCCATTTGAAATTACCAAATTCAAAGAAGTTTACCTTGTTTTAATTCTGAAATCACAAAGGATTAGACACACGAAGACCTAATCTTCAATTTGCACTTGTTGATTTTAAGGATTTAAAGAGTATAGAGTGTTTTAGGGTTGTTTAGTTGCTAAAAGAGGAAAGAATGAAACGTACATGCTTATATATTTAATTTAGGTTTCTTCACATATAGTTAAACTCTTTCGTCAAACACACGGGTATTTACCACTTATCTGAAACCCAAAATCTTTAATGAATGTGAAAACAATCTCTAATACTCTATAACAAATTTGGAGAGTGTAGAGTACACGTCAAAGAGTTAAAGAGATGGCTTGAGTTCGATTTTAGTTTGCGATGAAACCAACTAAAGTGGCTGTTCAGGCTTATGATGCGCCGCACCACAATATTGGTGTGTCGCTCCAAGTGATGGAAGTGCGCTGATATCAGCTAAAAAGTCACGTTTTTACCCCCGATATTACCCATTTTATGATAAATTAATTGCATTTATCATGTAAATAAGCATTTATTTTCTTGATTTGTTATATTTTGTCATTACAAAGGCTATGTTTCAAGAATGACGAAAAACGGATGAAAAACGGGGAAAAACGAGCAAAACCAGCTAAGACACACATGGGTGCAAGAATCTTTAAACCGGACGAGAGACAAAAAAGTTAGAGTGAAAACGACGAAAACCAAGTTACAATCGCGGAATCTGGAAATCATAGCCAAACGGGAACCAAATACGGGCATGGCATACGGGATGCCACAAGCCATACGGGCTGCCATGACTTGGCAAATACGGCCTTTGCATACGGGATGTCGTTCCATACAGCCCCCATACGGCTTGCCATGGTTCAGATTATTTACGAAAAT
This sequence comes from Rutidosis leptorrhynchoides, assembly GCF_046630445.1. Lineage (NCBI taxonomy): Eukaryota > Viridiplantae > Streptophyta > Magnoliopsida > Asterales > Asteraceae > Rutidosis > Rutidosis leptorrhynchoides. The sequence continues at coordinate 607,040,817 of NC_092335.1, forward strand.
GACATCAGCTTATCCTATAAATGGAAATCTTGAGATTCAACTTCATTCATCATTCATTTTAATTCCAATCACCACCAAACTTGTACACAAACTTCTACTCTCTCTACTTTCTCTCTCTAGATTAGAGAGAGAAATGTATGAGATTTCTATAATAGTTCGGAGTATAAGCTAGTTTAGAAATGTAAAACTTTAGATATTTTGATAAAATACAAGTATTATTCGACACACAATATTTATCGGTAAAATTTATCCTTTCTTTTATTAATTTGTCATAATTTTATTGTTTGATATTTGTGACTAATTAATATTATAAATGCGTATTGTCATGATGTGCGAGTAATTACTTGATTGTTTGCCATGATTTAATAATGTTTGTTAGGGATGATTATTGTTTCGTATTCGCTTTCTGTCTACGATTTTAAACCTTATTATAATCGTCCTTCCACTAATAAACGTCATTAAAACCTTTATAAAGTTGACAATTCTAAGGGTAATTAATTATATGTGTTTATACATTGGTCAAGGTGTGAACCCATCAAAAATATTATAAAGTACATGGGGAATTACCATCGTACTAGATCAAGACATTGGTCAAGAGTATAGGACTCGAGGAAATATTGTTAGAACAGTAGGCTACAGTGTTCATGTACTATATGACCACTTGAGCATGGTCAAGGTTAGAAGCTATGGAACCACTATAAGTGTAGTACATTATAGAAACTCTATATAAGAAGTACATTCTAGGAAACACCGAGAATGAAGTACATGGTTAATAACTAAGGAATTTATTTGGTAGACTTAAGTAAGGGCTGGTTTAAGTCATAAATGTTAATTTAACGCACTACAATACAAACTTAGTTTATAAACCATAAAGAATGACGGAGAACCATCAGAGTTTCTAAATTGTCCTTAACTATTGCATGCTAGCTAGCTTACTTTAATTTTAGTGCTTTAATATTTAAATATAATTATATAGCAAATCAACCCAACCATAGCCTTTGCAACAATTTGATATTCTAGATAGAGTGGTGTCTAGAATAAACCGGTTGGACTTGGTTATTGGATTTTTTGAACAGTCATCAATTTATTGGTACTAAAAGGATCATGTCTCTCCACAAAAGGTGTACCTGGCCATTTGTCTTGGATACTAAATTGTGTAAAAATCCCCATCTTAATCATTAAATTATCTGAATAAGCTCCGTTTCAAATTCGACCGCTCAAGGAACGACCCTAGGTCATATTTACCCTTGCTAACCCATAGGAAGAATAATAGATTTAGGCCCAGCACATATAAATTAAAACAACTAGCACCCTCCTAAGACTTGTTCTATTGACCTCGTTACATGACAAACGTAACTGACTTTTTGATATATATGATGTGCCGCATCAGCTGCTAGATGTGCCGCACCGTATAATGTGAGGAACCATTTCATTTATAGAAATTTTGGATGAGCTTTAGGTGCACCGCATCATTCCATGAAATCCTAAGGATGAAACTATTTCCGTGTCATCTATCATAGATAAATTTCCTTCATCTTGGCAAGACTTTAAACACACCTTAAAACACACGAAGGAAGAAATGAATTTGACTTAATAGGGTAGCCACTTGCGTATTGAGAAATAAATACGGGTGCAAGAAAATGGCAAAGGGAAGGGTAAGGAAACAAGATCATCTTCTGTCAATATGATAGAAGATAATAATCGTGGAAAAAAAAACAACAACAACAACAACAAAAATCAAATGGAAAGAAAAGAAAGTTTGATGGTAACAAAAGTTTATCCAACAAGAGGGATAAAAAGGCTTGGTATAGATGCGGTAAATCCAGTCATTTCAAAAGGGATTATCGTGTGAAGAATATTGATGGAGCTAGCACTTCGGGTGCGGGACAAGGGTCTAAGGATCCGACTCCAAATCAAGGCTAAATTCTTGACTTGTTGATTAATCTAATTAAGAATTATGTTTCACATACTTCTAATGCATTCTATATGCAGGATGATAATATTGAATGGTGGATAGATTCGGGTACCACTTGCATGCATGCAAGGATCATTGTTGGTTCAAGGACTTTGTACCGGACAAAGATGTACTTCATATGGGCAATGAATCTGTAGCAAATGTTGAAACGACCCAACCCGTCGTATTCCGGCCCATAAATTTATTTTATTTTATGATACATTTATATTATTACATTAAGGTCCCAATTATGTTTCCAAAACGCTTCCATTACAAAGTTAAGTTAAGACAATCTTTAAACGTTTAATACATAAGTTTAAATATCCAAACGGGCATCCACATAACCCGTTTACATCATTAAAAGATTGTTTCGACCCGACTAGTTTAATCTCCAACAAAACCGAGCATGTTGATTGGGAAAACACTACCCAATCCTAGATCGATCCAAAAGTAAGGTTTTCTAAAGCAACCTACAAAAGTCCACTAGTTCCCACGCTTACCCGAGCCGCCACCTTGCGAACCTATAAAATTAATATCAATGAGAGGGTAAGCTATGAAAGCTTAGTGAGGATAAACATACTATATACATACATATGCATAAAATGAATACGTAACACCAACACAATTAGTAAACACATATCGCAATCCAAGTATAATTGAGCAAAGCTATACGTAACGTACCACCAAGCCAAAACCGTAAGATTAGCTACAACATACAGAATGTATATATACACATATACAATATATAACCGAAACAACAAGGTTAACTCCTTAACCCTAAACACACGAAGGTTGGCCGAACTACACGTGCCTAAGTGAATCCGAAAATACACGCGATTCACTACCTTCACCTCAACGATAATAGGGATGCCCAAACTACACGCGACGTTGTGAATCCGAACTACACGAGAATCACTACCCTAGGCCGCAACACAACAACAATGGGAATGCCCGAACTACACGCGGCATCGTGAATCCGAACTACACGAGATTCACTAGTGAAGCCGAACTACACGCGAATCACTATCCACATCACCTTAACAACATCACGGGGTTGACCTACTCGTCAACGTGAATTCGTATCACCCGAAATTCACTACCCCAAGGTGGTAACCCAAAACGCACAACCTGCCTCAAGGACCCAAAACTCATAGAGTACATCATCTCATACACGTGTAAGGTGAACCCAAACGCCCAACGATCACTCTACTCCACCCGCACCCATCCTATGCATGCATACGCATATAATATATTTACACTCACCTTAAACACCTCGATGAAGTGCAATCCAATCTCGCAACTTGCCAATGGAACGTACCTATTCCATTTATCACAATAGTCATCAATCAAACTCATTTGGACTCTCGACCCGCCTAAGTGAACAACAAGTGCAAATTACACCCTTTTGCACTTTTAACGCAACATGAAGGTTCGAAACCAACAAGACTAATTCCCGTGTACCCGAAATACCTAAATGTATCAACTTTAGCACTCAAACGCATTTTAACTCGAGTTTCGCTCGAAAACCCATTTTGACCCTTAAAAGTCAAAATTTCACCATTTATAAGTTTTAACTTCAAAACGCCATTAACTCGAGTTTATACTTCAACTTAACTCATTTTAAGTTTATAAACCTTACACAAACGACAATCGAACCGAAATTACCAACAAACCCAAATTTTGACTATATTCAAGATTAGTCAACTAAATGAACACAAATGGTTTTCATTACTTCAATAATCACTAAATACTAGTGATTACACTCATTTGCAAGTCTCACATGTATAAACTTTCTCACCAAACCCAAAACCCGCCTACAACACCAATAAACCCGTTTTCTAGTTCACATCTTGCATTAATGAACTAATGGGGTTTTACTCATGAACAACCATTCCAACCCTAGATATAAACAATGAAGCACAAGAATAAATTTCAGAGTTAGAACTTACCACTAGTATCACCGCGTAGCTAAGAACGAGGAGGGCGATGTTTCTTCTTGCTCCCAAGATCGAATCTAACTTCTTCACTTCCAAATCTCACTTTGAAAGTATTAGAGTTTGAAGAGAATGAGAGAAAATGGAGAAGAAAAAGAAAAAGAAATGAATAAATGAGGTGGATGGACCAAATCTCATAGATATGATCTGTCCAATACGCGAAAAGACCAAAATGCCCTCAAAAACCCTTATTTAAAAATGCTGATCAGCACTTTCTGCCATTATAGGCCGCGACGCGGCTCCTGGGCCCGCGGCGCGGCTTAAAGCTAAAAATCCAAGTCGAGCTTTTTAAAAAAACCAGCCATCAGCTCATGTTATAGGCCGCGACGCAGCTAGAAGGCCCGCGGCGCGGCTCGTGTCTGGAACAGATTTTTGGGATGTTACAAATGTACTAGGATATGGTTGTGTTATATTGGAATTTAGTTCCAGAAAAACAATTACTCTTAATAATGTGTTTTATGTAACTAATTTAAGTAAGAATTTGATTTCTAATCCCATATTGAATAAATGTGGGTATAAACAAGTGTTTGAATCCAAAAAATATATTTGGCTAAAGGTGGTGTTTTTATTAGCTTTGGTTACTACAACAATGGCATGTTTATGCTAATTCTCAAGAATGTTCCTAATACCATAAATTCTATTTGTATGATTAGTTCTAGTTCTAAAAATTCATGTTTGTGGCATGCACGTTTAGGACATGTACAATATAAAAGATTACATGATATGTCCAAGGAAAATTTGATACCAAGTTTTGATTTATATTTGGAAAAAGGCAAAACTTGTATGTTGACTAAAATAATTGGACAACCTTTCAAAGAGATAAATAGAAAACCAATGCCACTAGAACTAAATCATAGTGATCTATGTGACTTCCATGCTACCCCTTCTAAGGATACCAAGAAGTATATGAACACATTTATAGATGATGCGTCTAGATATTGCTATGTGTTGGTCCCTTGATAAACAACAGGAGTATTGTAGAGGGGGGTGAATACAATTATTTTAATTAACTTAACAGTTAAGACACAGTTTAGCATTCAAGCAAGTAAATTAAATACAGTCAAAGGTAATTTTTCAACGGTTTATTCTTTATTGATTAAATCACAAAGAATTACAACTATCCTCGGCGGAATGATAGTTGGTTGATACAGATTTTCCTAAGTATAGCTACAGAGGGTGTTCTAAGCTATTACACGTTTTGGACTCTAAATAAATAAACTTACACCACTAGTTGTTACAGTAGTGGATAAATTAATTTATAGTAGTCCTAATGACCGTGTAATTGTTCTATTGTCCACTGGTTCATAGGATGCCTGTACTTGTGGAGACAACTGTATCGGAGAGCGTGCCCTCCTCTTTCCTCTTTAGTAGCTATTTGCAGGAACACCATAATTCGGTTTGGCACCACTATTTGATTAAACAAATAGAATGTTGTGTTCCCTAGGCATTGACAAAGGATAACACATGTCTACACATGCGTTAAACTTTTGCATTCCCACTTGGTCTTGTAAGGTCACTTGTCAGCCGCCGACACGTGTCCTTTTCTGTTCAACTTTGTCTTTGACTTCTGTTGAATAGTACAATTGATGTAGACCACTCAGGAAACTACTATGCTTATAATGGAGCATAGCTGTCTTGTGTAGTAAGCTGCATTCCAGCTATGCTGGTTCTTCATTGCTGAGTCACTTGATATTCTTGAATTGATGGGTACACATCATGTGCTGATTGAAGAATACTGTCTACCTTGTGCTGGTAGACTAGGCAGCATACTAAACACTTGACACAGCAAAATCTGCTGTCTATACATAAACAAACTTGTGCTGGCTGCACATAACATTTTAGTGCAAATAAATTCTGTTTTGTCATAATTAAATCCTTAATTATTGTGGGGACTCAACAATCTCCCCTTATTTGATGATGACAAAACCTATGACATAAAGAGAAAACACTAAAGCCAGCACTAAGGGACCTAATGAAAAATAGGCAGTAAATTTGTCCCTTTTTGGTTTGTTTTGGGATCTTTTGCTGAGTTATCTATATCTTATACATTGATATGATTTTGAAGATAGACTCATTTCATTTTCATTACAGCAGAGTATATACAGACATTTACAAAACAGTATAATGAAAGATGAAATAACAAAAGATACAATTAATTACAAGAAGGTTATCTATCTTTATCTTTATCTTTATCTTTCTCATGTTCATCACCAGATAGCTCTTCTTCCTTTAATTTGAGAGCTGCCCAGGCTTCAGGGAATATGTAAGGTAGCTCAGCAGGGTCATACACTAGAATTTGAGGGGGTAGAATGATGGGATCTCTCCTTTGTGGACCTGCACCAATAGACTTCTTCCTTTTAGGCTTTTGAGAGAGAACTTCTTCTACATTCACTACAGGTACATTTCCATACTTTACTGCTTTGTTGAAGAGCTCTTGAAGTTCTGGTTTTAGTGTATCTTTAATATCACTTTTACCTTTACCAATAAAGTACTGCAGTATCTCCATCCATTCACTGAATCCTAAGGATCTTAGATCAGTGTAATCTACCCTCTCCTGAACATTATTTTCCCTACTGACACTGAAGGCCCTTTCGTGCCTTTGTGCACCTTGATGATCTTTCTAGGATTGGATATTCTGGTCATCACATCACCATACTTGCTCCTATAGTAATGATCAGATAGCTCTATTGTTCGTTCAGTTTCTATATGAGCTACAGTAGGTGTTTCTCAGCTGATTCCTGTTCATCAAGTGCCTTATCCTGAGCTTTGACAATGGCTTTTGCTAACTTTAAAGATTCAGCTTCTTGTTGTCTGTCAGCAACCAATTTGTCTTCTTCTTCCTTTAGCCTCAGCATCTCAGCATATTCAGCATCATCCTTTATTTGTTGTTCAAGCTGAACCCTTGTAATATACTCATTAATCGTCATGTTCAGGGATTTTGCTGTAGCAATCAATTGTCTGCCTTCATCGGTAGTCATGACATCACAGTATTGCTTTAAGTCCATATCCAGCTACAGAGCCTCATAAAAGAGAGCTTTCTCTTTATAATTATGTAGCCTTTGACCACTGTTATATAGATACACACCAACTTCAATGCTGAACTACAAGGCATTGATGTAGAATTGCTGATCAAGTGGATGGTACAGCAATCTGATTTGGCGTATCCTTTCAGGTATAGCTGCTGCTCTTTGTTCAAGCAGTTCAGGAACAGTGATCTCCAACCTGTAACTCTCTCTTTCGTCTGGATTCATCTTTCTTAAGTTTGGCTCACCTTGTGCAGCTGAATCATCTTCCCAAGTAGTGTATTTATCATGACGTTTTGGGGAAGATGGAGGATATTTGAAGAATGATTCTGTTGTGCCAGAAGGATCCACTCAAAATAAGTAAGGGTCCGGGCAGGAATTGGTGATTGAATGAAGGTTGAAGTCCCCCTGCCCCAGACTGTGAAATCAGCAGCATCAACAAAATCAGTATCCTGGTTAGCACCCAGCTCATCCACCTTTGCTGGGTCTTCAACACTTGTTACACCCAGCAGCACACTACTGGCTGGGTCTTCATTTACAGCACTCCTTATTGTGTCTTCATTACCAGCTGACTAATTAGTATCAGCTGGCACAACTGCCACAGTATCTTCACCAGCTGCCTCAAATAAGGGCTCTATCCGTAGGGGCTGATTATCCCTAGAGGCAGATTTTACCCTTTGTTTATCGATTGGCTTGGGTTCAGCTTTTAACACCCCGCCAAATTTCCATCTGACGGCATGTTAATTATAAGTCCCATAGTTAACAGTTACGCCCTCTATATGAGACATTTCAAAGCAATCGCATTAAATTTTATTAAAAAGTTGATTTTCAAAAACATAAGTCAATAAATCCAAAATAAGTAACACTATTGTAATCGTAACCACAAGCCAATAGTATTAAACATATGCAAAAGTTTAAATGCAAAAGTAATAATTGTCTTTATTAAAAACATGCTGACTCCTTGGCCAGATCAGATCATCAAACACAGTGGAAGCATATACCTCTTAAGGATCGGAGATTACAAACACGCAAAACAGGTCAACAATAATGTTGGTGAATCTTCAGGTTTATAACGTAAACAGTGTCTAAAAATAGTTATCAGAAAATAGTTTAATTGCATTGACCACAACATTTCAATACGCACAACCCGAAGTTGTAAAATGTTTACATAATCCATGAGCACCTGAATACTAACAATGACCTGAGTATAGTGTGACACCCCGTACAAAATCATCGTGTAAAGATCACAAACAACAGGATCATTACAAGGCCAAACACTATATGCTGTTTAAAAACCAGTTTTTGCATTCATGAAAAGATAACTTCAATTGTTTTACAAAAGATAACGTGCTTCCTATGAATAGAAGCATTAACATAAGTATGTGACCTAAAGGTCATTACAAAACCATTGTTTGAAAATAATGTAAGTTACGAATGCAAAATAAAAGTTCCATGATTGAGATATCTCTAGTAATGCAGCGGAAGTCTAACACAACAAGTCTGTAACAACAAGTCTATAACACCAAGACAGCAAGTCTAACAGCGGAAGCAACAATGTCTAAGCACCTGAGAATTACACGCTTAAAAAGTCAACACGAATGTTGGTGAGCTATAGTTTGTTTGTAATCAGTAAAGTAATGTAGACCACGAGATTTCAGTGCTTCAACCAGCAGTTTAAATCAGTATGAAAAGTATATGCTTAACCGTGGGCACCCGGTAACTTGACTTAACGTATATATATCACTCCCTAAAAGTGCACTTGACGAGTGCGTTTGTCCTCGAAATATTAAACACCCGTTGTCTGCTAGCGCGACTAGCCCGAGTGGGGTTGTCAAACCCTATGGATCCATATCTAACATTCGCGTTCACGATTAGGAAACCAATGATTAAACGTTACCGAGCTAAGGGGAATCTTTGTGCCGTTTGTTACCCACATATATATAAAGTTTAAGTACTCGTGTCTAGTATGTAAAATGTAAAAAGTGCATGTATTCTCAGTCCCAAAAATAGTAAAAGTAGTAAAGGGATGCTATAACTCACAGTGAATAAGCAGTAAAAGTTGATATGAAACGTATGCAAGTAGTAAGTCGGTCCGAAAGGTCGTCAACCTAAGTCAAAGGTCACTAGGTCAGTAAGTTGTCCCCATAAGTTTAAAAGTGCATAAATTAAGTTTAAGTGTCATCATCATCATCATCATCATCATCATCATCATCATTCGTCAAAGCTAAAGTAAGTTTAACAAGAATAGAGATAGAAACAAAAGGCTGACTTTGGACAGCTGTTACGACCTCTATAAAAATCAAAAAGATGCGTAGTCAGTGGCCATGGCTCCGTATGTGAGTCCTCTAACAGCTGTCCAATTTTCAGAACCTAACTCGTCTTCGTTTAACCGTGGCAACAGTTTAAGTGCGAATAGGTCAGAATTTTTTTCATCACGTCGTTACAAAGGTGTAGTGACTTTCGGAAGGCTATAAATCCTAAACCGTATATCGGATTTAGGCGAGGCCTAAACGAAAAGTCATCTAATCGAAACGAAATATTTGAAAATCAATTTTCCAGAAGTCCAGGAGTTGGATCAGACCCCAAAAAATAGCAAACAAGTGCTCCGGTGGGTTTCTTGGTGCTTGATGCTCATCACGGTTCTCATCCTTGATGCTTGTAGCTTCAAGTGCATAACTCATTGATGTGTTAGCATCACTTTGACCAAGATTAAACCATAAACACACAAATTGTTAAGACGAAGTAAGAATACAACTCACTTAAGAGTTTAAGAAGGATGATGAACCAAGGTTACATCATATTCTTAGTCTTAACACAAATACAAGTTCTATTTACAACTAAAGCTACAAACTTTCCTTCAATCAAACAAGTATGAACACGAACTTGATCAAATAAAGTAATGGAACCCTAAGCTAGAGACCTTGGATCCTTTTTACACAAGTTATGAGATTACAAAGCTAGAAAGCTTGAATCTTTGGTGTTCTTGAAGATCTTGAAGCATAAAGATTAGATCTTCAAGTTACATGAAGATCATAAACACAAGTTTTGATCTTTATAACAAAATAATGATATCATAAGTTAGAAAACTTATATCTAACAAAATAAAAAAAGATTCAAAGCTAGAAAGCTTGAATCTTGATTGTTCTTGAAGATCCTTAAAGCACGAAGATAGATCTTCAAGTTACATGAAGATTACAAACACAAGTTTGAATTTTTACAACAAAATAAAGAGATTAAAAGCTAAAAGATTTAGATCTAACAAACTAAGTGAAGATTCAAAGCTAGAAAGCTTGAATCTTTCATGTTCTTGAAGGATCCAAATCCAAGTTTGAATCTACAAGATGTAACAAGATCAAAAAGCTAAAAAACTTGATCTTCACATGATGATGATGATTTCGTGACTAGGAGAAGAAGAAGAAGAGAAAGAAAATTTAATAGTTACACTTTTTAGAGTGAGAAAGACTAGAGAGAAAATAAGAGAGTAAGTGTGTGTAAATTGTGAATGAGTTCAAGTGTGAAATGGGTGAGCTAAGGCTTGTATTTATAGTGGGAATGGGTATGGGGAGGGTCTTATGGCCATTGGCATGGGGAGGGGGACAAGGGAACACCTTTTTTGCTTTTTGGTTAATGGTTGTCTAAAGTTGATGCTTATGTTAGGATCCCATGCAACATTAAGGATAATGGTAAGCAAAAATGCTAGTATGTTGGCTCTTATAATTGGGCATTTGTCTTACATATAATTGGGTCATTATCCACTAATAATTGGGCTAATTAAGTAGTCCACTAGCTAGAGTAGGCTGGGCTAAAGGCCAACAAGGTAAAAAGTCCAACAAGACTAACTAGTGTGTTCTATTAAATTACTAAGCGTAATTAAGCATCCAAAAATCCAAGTAATTGTTATTATAAAATAACAATTAGTATTACGTAGTCATAATATTCCAATTATGACCAAAGTTAAACGCGTACCAAGTATATAGCTCATTTCAAACGTCAAGTGACACCAACGGTCATAAAAGCATTCGGGGATCAAGTTAAGTGATTACACACTTAATAGCACGTTGTATGATATTAATGAAAGTAATTAATCACTAAATAAGATCCCAGAGCATAAACTAGTTCAGTGCAGTTTCGTGAAAGCACAAAGCACAAAAGCAAGTCGAAAAAGCCGGGTCGTTACATTACATTACCCACTTGTTAAAGAAAATTCCCGAAATTTTGAGGAGTGACCTACAATGGTACCGTATTTGAATAAGAAGGAGCGTATCAAAGTCACGAGAGACTCGTGGGCTCAAAAGTGAGCGATTTACCTTGAAAGGTACTTGGGCGTATAAAAGTAAGAATAGGTATATGCCATTAATTAAGTCTCTTATTCTAAGAGATCAACAAATAGATTTCATTTCTTGTTATCATGAATATGTCGTCTGAATATATATCTGCAAAAGGAAAGATGGTGTTTTTAGCCTTACATGCATCTTCAGTAAGCTGGATGCATGAAATGCATTATGAATGTTTCCAAACTCCTCTAAAATGTTGAGCGCTTATGTCACAATACAAAGCTGATAGATATAATGGAAAACATGGTGATCACAACCATGCGATTTGATGTTTGGATAATGTTAGCCGTAAGTTTTACTAACCCCCTTGATTTCGGAAGGAGACCATAGGCATAAAGAACCCGATATTTAAGAAACGTTTGATTGATTAAATGAATTGAAATTTAAGCTGAAAGTGAAAAATCAGACTTACATGCAATGCCAGCCATAATTATTTATAGTGTCTTCAGGACGGTCTGAACGAACAATGAAAGATATCACCCAGTTTTCCATGATGCATGTGATCTTATCCTTGAATGGAATGAAAGCACAGTTCCATAATATAACTTCATCCTTTCAGTTACATGTTGAAGTTAGGGTTAACATTGATTAGAACAACATGTAGTTGCAACCAACGAAGGAAGAAATATGTAGAGTATCCACATCAGTGTCGTAGATGTTTTAAGCAGTCCCCTTCCAAGAGGATAACAAGATTCGTAGACTCTTATGGTATCTTATATTACATTTCTGAAAGAAAATTGCACGAAAGGTGTGATCCTCGAATGAGAGTGAACTCTTCGAGCAGTTCATTCTGAATTTATCCTTATACTTAAGGGGATGCGCGGATGAGAAGATATATGAACTCTAGGTCCTAAAGAATGGTTTACTCCTAGTGAAAATAATCCCAAAAATGATTTCTTGTACCTCAATATACTGATTTATAGAGATGATGTTTACGAGGGTGTTGCGATTAGTCGTGAAACATTGAGAGTAGAAACCCGCCTAGTGCCTTTTCTACGATAGGGTGACCACTGAGTGTATCCCAGAAAACTGATTTATCGTCTCGCGTTTTTGCCAAGTCTAACCTTAAAAGGAATATTTTACGAGCGCAAAGACTTCCTAACAAATTTTATAAATCTGCCATCCAAAGTGGCTCAAGAGTTTTTAATAAAGATCTTAATAGTAAGCTTTATCCCTAACGGATGGCGAGAAGAAGTGTGATCCACACATGGTGTAGTCCAATACGAAAACCTTTAATAAAGTCAACCAAGGAAGTTTTGAAAAACCTTTAAACGTTTGATGTGACAACATAAACGGAACGAAGTTCCTAGTAAATTTAGAAGTATGTACAACGTGTACCATTTTGCACAAAACTATTTGACTTAAGTTAAACAGCTCAATAAAGGAGCGATTTTTAAATAATTTGAAGGTATAACTTAGTATGTACTAGCCAAAATAAGTAAAGGTAAATTTATTAGCTTAATTATATACATACACATATGATTTTATAAATCGCATAAGTGACAGAAAGGTTTTATTTGTCCATAAATCTCGTGAGGACCGCATAAATAAACATGTAAAAATTTTGATAAACATAGTTTTTCGTATTTCAGAGGTTACGAGTTGAAAAAGATTGAGTGAAAAATCTTTGAATCATCGAGTGACATGTTACTAGGTATTGAAAACTTAATGAATTAAATGTAGTTTTGATAATTTTCAGGACATAAGTCTTTGGGCCAAAAATGTTCACGTGTGAAGCCGTTGCTAAAAAAAAGTGAGGTATGAAGGATAGAGCATGAGGACAAGAAGTTAATCGCTTCTTGACTTTGCAAAATGCCAAACAGGTTATGACTAATACTAAAGTCGGAATACTGATGGTGTTAGTATCTCTAAATGAGAATCTCCTAGAATAAGTCGGGACTTAGAGTTATGTAAGAAAGAGCATCGTTCCAACAGGTGTGACAAATAAGATCCTTGGGGTAACGCAATAATTTTGAATGGTTTAAGTGTTAGTGGATGCCCGAAGGCTCTGCATGACGTGGTAGTAAGTGCCTTTATCACACACACATGAATCTCTTGATTTCGACGGTTGTAAAGTCTTCATGATGACTTGGATACGGATAAGCAACGAAAAATTTTATATAATAAACAACAAAATTTTTTATAGAAATCGTTTTAGGTGACAATGTAAGAAAAGAAACGAAGTTCTTAGTAAACTAAAGTTATGTACAACATGTACTATTCGAAGTAAAATATCTTTTGAATAAAAGAATTGATTTGTAAAAGTGAAAGTAAAATTTCATATGTACTAGTCAAAAATAAGTAATTATTTACTTTATTATATATAACATTTACGGTTTCTAAAATTTGTACGAATGGCAATAAAATAAATTTATTTTTATAAAACTTCGAGAGGATCGTACCGTAAAATAGTGTGTGTAAAATTTTTGGCAAACAAAATTTTCATATTTCGGAGGTTACAAGTTGGAAAAAGATTGATGAGGACCGAGTAAAAGATTTTTGAAAATTTCGGGTGATATTTGATCAAAAATGTCACGAGGTAATGAAAACTATTGAATTTAAATGTAGTTGATGACTATTAGTAGGGCATAAGTCCTTCGACCAAAAATGCTTAAATGTGAAGCTGTTGCTTATAAGTGAGATACGAATGGGAGAGTATGAGGATGAGAATTAACCACCCATTGATTTTGGAAAATTTTGAACTGATACGACTAATATCGAAGTAAGAAGGACAATGTTGTGATTATCATCAAATAAGAAATCTCTCGAAATAAGTTAGGATTTAGAGTCGCGCAAGAATGAGTATCAAATAAGTTCCTTGGGTAGTCTTTAATATAGAATTTGAATCGCTGAAGTGACGGGATACAATTTCCTTTATGTATCGTTGTGAAAGTTTATATGTTGCATCAGTTTATTTTATGCCTAGAAGGTGAGCAGATTTGGTGAGGCGGTCAACAGTAACCCAGGTAGTATCATAACTGCCTACGGTTTTCGGTAGCTTCGTGATGAAATCCATTGTTATTCCTTCCCATTTCCATTGTGGGATTTCGGGTTGTTGTCATGCAACTAATAGGGTTCAACTTCGGGCTACTTCTCTCCCCGTAAACTATTAACGGCTCACCATTCCTGTGAGGTATACGAATGACCTTCTCACTATAAATAACCTTCGCTTTCATCCTTGAAAGCCATTCCGTTCCAACTATTTCATCAAAGCTTCCTAACTTGATGAGTATTAGGTTAATCCTAAAGTCCATTCCAACTATTGCATCAAGCTTCCCAAATTGATGGCTGTTAGGTTAGTCTTAAGGTTCATTCCAACCAAATCTTATTGTACTACTGTGAAAAATTCTATCAATCTTCTCAAATAACATCTACTTGTGCATAGGTAACTAATCCTTTCCACTACTACTTTAAAACTTCCAAATTTTGTTGACATGAGGTCATCTCCAAATGACCCACCTGTTAATTTCAAGGTGCTACCTTAAATTATTCCTCTATCTCCGCCAGCTTACCAATAGCTTGTCCTATAGAATACTTAACTCTCATGGTTGTTAATGGCTTATTAGTCATAACACTAAGGTTCTTAGATATAAGGTTTCTATCGCTCTAGTATTAAACAACTTCAAGGCAATGAAACGTTGTGACGAAACGTACCCTAACTAAGATCAGGATCCATGCGAGTCTCCATAGCTGAGATAACGATTGGTCTACCACAAGTAAGTCCAAAGTTTTTCCTATTTGAGAACTTTTTCCTTAAGTGTCCAGGGTGTCTATATCTATAACAAATTTTCGGGTTATCAATTCTGCAATCAAGGACCTTCTTGTACAGTATCTGGGCTACGTGATTATTCTTTCCCTACCTCTAACAGACCATAATGCGTATACTCAAGTGGTTCCTACCAAAATTTTCTTTGAATCACTTCAAATTCCTTATATAGTAACATTGGGACTTCTGCATGTTTCACTTCAATATAACCACGCTGGCCTGGCGTCAATATATTGTACTAAATCGTACGTCCATTCCAATATCACTCCATATGGTCAATGTAACGTGATCACTTCCATTTCTACTCAATTTCATCTAACGGCGCTTTATCTATGCTATATCAAAACAAATTCTACATAATTAATCTCATGGTTTCTCGGTGTAGGTGCGTAGGTTCCGTAGGTCATGCATCAATGCCTAAAGGTCCCGAAATTTCTTCAAAATGTTCGGTTTCAGGTAATGTCGTTAGGTTCCTTTCTAGAAATTCCATCTGGGTCTCGTGTCGAACTGTACGTGTAGCAAGTAGTAATACGATATGTCTTGAGGCGACTCCCAAGTCTTTAGGTATGGCTGAGCATCAGTAGAAGGCACTCTGACCTTGTGAAAGGAAATGTCCTCCTGACTTCTCCAATGCCTAAGAGTGTCAGGGATCCAAGTCCAGAAGTGTCGTTAGATCGTCGAGTAGTGGTGAAGAATGAAAGAGATAAGTAACGGTCATGAAAGTGTATGGGATACGAGTCAACTTACGAAAACTGAACAACGTTGTACGTGGCTAATTAGGGTGAGCTCGGGGGTGCGGTTACTCCGACAAGTCCTCACATAAATCCTTCTCCGAGGATCAACTTTAGCGGGTGTGTAACCCAAGGGGTACTCATCCTAGATTGCGTGAAGTAATGTTTCGATCTCTGGAATAGTGGAACGGTAGTAACATGTGGATTACAATACTAGTCCTTAGGGTTAGACGAGTGGGAAAAGGGTTCAGTAAAACTTCTGAACTAGGTAGGATAAATTCTCCAAGTCGCTACAGCGAGTAGCAGACATGTAGCGAGCACGCAATCAGGCATAGTAACTACATCAGCCTAGATCATCTACAGCAGTACATAGCATGGCAATAATAACAGTATCAACAGAAGTATCATGCAAAAAGCAGATAGCAGCATGCAGTAGCAAGAATAAGCAGTAGCATACAGTAAGTTCACATAGCAGTGAAAGTAGGCAGTAGCATGCAACATGTTCATATAGCAGTAAAAGTAATCAGTAGCATGCATTAGTAGTAAGCAGTAACATGCATTAATATAACACAGTAGCATGCAGCAGGTTCCGCAGAAACAAGTAAACGAACAAGTTGTAGATTAGTCCTATTAGTGAATCCTACTCGGCCTGGTCTAGACTCACAAATGCAACCTAATTCCCTACAACCAATGCTCTGATACCATCTTTAACACCCCGCCAAATTTCCATCTAACGGCGTGTTAATCATAGGTCCCACAGTTAACAGTTACGCCCTCTATATGAGACATTTCAAAGCAATCGCATTAAATTTTATTAAAAAGTTGATTTTCAAAAACATAAGTCAATAAATCCAAAATAAGTAACACTATTGTGATCGTAACCACAAGCCAATAGTATTAAACATATGCCGAAGTTTAAATGCGAAAGTAATAATTGCCTTTATTAAAAACTTGCTGACTCCTTGGCCAGATCAGATCATCAAACACAGCGGAAGCATATACCTCTTAAGGACCTGAGAATACAAACACGCAAAACAGCTCAACAATAATGTTGGTGAATCTACAGGTTTATAACGTAAACAATGTCTGAAAACAGTTATCAGAAAATAGTTTAATTGCATTGACCACAAGATTTCAATACCCACAACTCGAAGTTGCAAAATGTTTACATAATCCATGAGCACCTGAATACTAACAATGACCTGAGTATAGTGTGACGCCCCGTACAAAATCATCATGTACGGATCATCAACAACAGGATCATTACAAGGTCAAACACTATATGCTGTTTAAAAATAAGTTTTTGCATTCATGAAAAGATAACTTCAATTGTTTTACAAAAGATAATGTGCTTCCTATGAATAGAAGCATTAACATAAGTATGTGACCCAAAGGTCTTTACAAAGCCATTGTTTGAAAATAACGTAAGTTACGAATGCAAAATAAAAGTTCCATGATTGAGACATCTCTAAGTAATGCAGCGGAAGTCTAACACAGCAAGTCTGTAATGGCAAGTCTATAACACCAAGACAGCAAGTCTAACAGTAGAAGCAACAACGTCTAAGCACCTGAGAAGTACACGCTTAAAAAGTCAACATGAATGTTGGTGAGCTATAGTTTGTTTGTAATCAATAAAGTAATGCAGACCACGAGATTTCAGTGCTTCAACTAGCAGTTTAAATCAGTATGAAAAGTATACGCTTAAACGTGGGCACCCAGTAACTAGACTTAACGTATGTATATCACCCCTAAAAGTGCACTTGGCGAGTACGTTTGTCCTCGAAGTATTAAACACCCGTTGTCTGCTAACGCGACTAGCCCGAGTGGGGTTGTCAAACCCTATGGATCTATATCTAATATTCGCGTTCACGGTTAGGAAACCAATGATTAAACATTACCGAGCTAAGGGGAATCTTTGTGCCGTTTGTTACCCACACATATATAAAGTTTAAGTACTCGTGTCTAGTATGTAAAATGTAAAAAGCGCATGTATTCTCAGTCCCAAAAATAGTAAAAATAGTAAAGGGATGCTATAACTCACAGTGAATAAGCAGTAAAAGTTGATATGAAACGTATGCAAGTAGTAAGTCGGTCCGAAAGGTCAACAACCTAAGTCAAAGGTCACTAGGTCAGTAAGTTGTCCCCATAAGTTTAAAAGTGCATAAATTAAGTTTAAGTGTCATCATCATCATTCATCAAAGCTAAAGTAAGTTTAACAAGAATAGAGATCGAAACAAAAGGCTGACTTTGGACAGCTGTTACGACCTCTATAAAAATTGAAAAGATGCGTAGTCAGTGGCCATGGCTCCGTATGTGAGTCCTCTAACCGCTGTCCGATTTTCAAAACCTAACTCGTCTTCGTTTGACCGTGGCGACGGTTTAAGTGCGAGTAGGTCAGAATTTTTAGCACGTCGTTACAAAGGCGTAGTGACTTTCGGAAGGCTATAAATCCTAAACTGTATATTGGATTTAGGCGAGGCCTAAACAAAAAATCATTTACTCGAAATGAACTATCTGAAAATCAATTTTCCAGAAGTCCAGGAGTCTGATCAGACCTTGAAAAATAGCAAAAAAGTGCTCCTGTGGGTTTCTTGGTGCTTGATGCTCATCACGGTTCTCATCCTTGATGCTTGTAGCTTCAAGTGTACAACTCATTGATGTGTTAGCATTACTTTGACCAAGATTCAACCATCAACACACAAATTGTTAAGACCAAGTAAGAATACAACTCACTTAAGAGTTTTAGAAGGATGATGAACCAAGGTTACATCATATTCTTAGTCTTAACACAAATACAAGTTCTATTTACAACTAAAGCTACAAACTTTCCTTCAATCAAACAAGTATGAACACGAACTTGATCAGATAAAGTAATAGAACCCTAAGCTAGAGAATTTGGATCCTTTTTACACAAGTTATGAGATTACAAAGCTAGAAAGCTTGAATCTTTGGTGTTCTTGAAAATCTTCAAGCATAAAGCTTAGATCTTCAACTTACATGAAGATCATAAACACAAGTTTTGATCTTTATAACAAAATAATGAGATCATAAGTTAGAAAACTTAGATCCAACAAAAGAAATGAAGATTCAAAGCTAGAAAGCTTGAATCTTGATTGTTCTTGAAGATCCTTGAAGCATGAAGCTAGATCTTCAAGTTACATGAAGATTACAAACACAAGTTTGAATCTTTACAACAAAATAAAGAGATTAAAAGCTAAAAGATTTAGATCTAACAAAATAAGTGAAGATTCAAAGCTAGAAAGCTTGAATCTTCCATGTTCTTGAAGGATTCAAATCCAAGTTTGAATCTACAAGATGTAACAAGATCAAAAAGCTAAAAAGTTTGATCTTCACATGATGATGATGATGATGATTTCGTGACTACGAGAAGAAGAAGAAGAGAAAGAAAATTTAATACTTACACTTTTTAGAGTGAGAAAGACTAGAGAGAAAATAAGAGAGTAAGTGTGTGTAAATTGTGAATGAGATCAAGTGTGAAATGGGTGAGCTAAAGCTTGTATTTATAGTGGAAATGGGTGTGGGGAGGCCCTTATGGCCGATGGCATGGGGATCAGGACAAGGAGACACCTTTTTTGCTTTTTGGTTAATGGTTGTCTAAAGTTGGTGCTTATGTTAGGATCTCATGCAACATTAGGGATAATGGTAAACAAAATTGCTAGTATGTTGGCTCTTATAAATGGGCATTTGTCTTACATATAATTGGGTCATTATCCACTAATAATTGGGCTAATTAAATAGTCCACTGGCTAGAGTAGGGTGGGCTAAAGTCCAACAAGGTAGAAACTTCAACAAGACTAACTAGTGTGTTCTAGTAAATTACTAAGCGTAATTAAGCATCCAAAAACCCAAGTAATTGTTATTATAAAATAACAATTAGTATTACGTAGTCATAATATTCCGATTATGACCAAAGTTAAACGTGTACCAAGTACATGGCTCGTTTCAAACGTTAAGTGACACCAACGGTCGTAAAAGCATTCGGGGATCAAGTTAAGTGATTACACACTTAATAGCACGTTGTAAGATATTAATGAAAGTAGTTAATCATTAAATAAGATCCCAGAGTATAAACTAGCTCAGTACACAAATATACGAAGTTTTGTGAAAGCACAAAAGCAAGTCGAAAAAGTCAGGTCGTTACACAGCTGGTGGTTCTTGTGTTGATACTGGTTCTTGTGGAGGCAGATTGGGAGTAATAGCAAGATACTCCCCCTCAATAACATCATCATCAAGGTTGATGACTTCTGCTGGCTGTCGTGGTGCAGCTGGCTGAGCAGAAGATGCTGGTCGAGAGGATTGGCTGGTTTCTAACATAGCATCCAGCCATTTCATGAATACATCAGCTCTAACTCCTCCTGACTCAGTTGATTGCAAATAATCTTGCATCTCTTCAGGTGTCATTCTTTTAATCCTGTCTGCTCGCTTAGCATACAGCTTTGCCTTCTTTTTATCATATTTCACCATGAACTTAGCATTTTGTTTTCGTGCATCTCTCTTGTATTTGTTTATGCTGAGCAGTTCATCGTGAATATCCATCTTTTCAGGGTCTAGGCTTCTTCTATGCTTAATTATGTGTCTTTTACGAGCAACATAGGCCTCCCATTTTGCATTAAAGGCATCGTTCAGTTCCTGCTGTCTCTTCTGATGAATCTCCAATTTCCTTTTCATTTTTCTTTCAATCGTTTGAGAGACAACAAAAGATTCAGCAACAGCCAGTTCAGAAACATCACTGGGCTTACTGCTAGAACCAATATCATCCACAGATGTGGCAGACACACTGGGCTTCAGTATGAGTGTTACTGGACTTAGTGCCAGTACCTTGATCAGCACCATCACCACCATCATCACCATCTCTCCTTTGCTGCTTTGGAGCTTTTTCATGCTCATGCTTCCCCTCAGTTTGTTTTCTCTTTTTGTGCTTCTTAGATTTCTTCTCCCCCTTTCTGTCATCAGCAGGGGTGAAATGTCCCGTTCATATTGATTATAAACTTTCCATATTAATTGATTTCGTCGCGAGGTTTTGACCTCTATATGAGACGTTTTTCAAAGACAGCATTCATTTTTAAAACAACCATAACCTTTATTTTATCGATAAAGGTTTAAAAAAACATTACGTAGATTATCAAATAATGATAATCTAAAATATACCATTTACACACGACCATTACATAATGGTTTACAATAAGAATATATTACATCAAAAATAAGTTTCTTGAATGCAGTTTTTACATAATATCATACAAGCATGGACTCCAAATCTTGTCCTTATTTTAGTATGCAACAGCGGAAGCTCTTAATAATCACCTGAGAATAAACATGCTTTAAATGTCAACAAAAATGTTGGTGAGTTATAAGTTTAACCTATATATTTATCAATCGAAATAATAGACCACAAGATTTCATATTTCAATACATCCCATACATAGAGATAAAAATCATTCATACGGTGAACACCTGGTAACCGACATTAACAAGATGCATATAGAATATCCCCATCATTCCGGGACACCCATCGAACATGATA
This sequence comes from Rutidosis leptorrhynchoides, assembly GCF_046630445.1. NCBI lineage: Eukaryota > Viridiplantae > Streptophyta > Magnoliopsida > Asterales > Asteraceae > Rutidosis > Rutidosis leptorrhynchoides. The sequence continues at coordinate 607,062,164 of NC_092335.1, forward strand.
ATTTCGAAGTATTAAAGCATTCCAAATTCCAAAATGGGGCTTGTTGGGCCCGATAGATCTATCTTTAGGATTCGCGTCAATTTGGGGGTCTGTTCCCAAATTCTTAGGCTACCAAGCTAAAAAGGGGCATATTCGGCTTCGATCATTCACCCATATAAAGTAGTTTCATTTACTTGTGTCTATTTCGTAAAATATTTATAAATTTGCATGTATTCTCATCCCAAAATATTAGATTTTAAAAGTGGGACTTTAACTCACTTTCACAGATTTTTACTTCGTCGAGAAGTAAGACTTGGCCACTGGTCAATTCACGAACCTATAACAAATATGTACATATATATCAAAGTATGTTCAAAATATATTTACAACATTTTTAATACGTTTTAATGTTTTAAGTTTATTAAGTCAGATGTCCTCGTTAGTAACCTACAACTAGTTGTCCATAGTTAGATGTACAGAAAATAAATTAATATATATTATCTTGACCCAATCCATGACCCAGTGTATACACGTCTCAGGCTAGATCACAACTCAAAGTATATATATTTTTGGAATCAACCTCAACCATGTATAGCTAACTCCAACATTACTGCATATAGAGTGTCTATGGTTGTTCCAAATAATATATATAGATGGGTCGATATGATATGTCAAAATATTTGCATACGTGTCTATGGTATCCAAAGATTACATAATATATTAGAATACATGTATAATACAATACAAGTTAGCTAGGATATGATTAATATAGATTTGTTACCAATTTTCACGTAGCTACAACAAGCAAAAATATCCAATCTTGTTTTACCCATAACTTCTTCGTTTTAAATCCGTTTTGAGTGAATCCAATTGCTATGTTTTTATATTAAACTTAAGTTTATGAATCTATACAGAAAAAGTATAAGTTTATAGTCGGAAATACAGGTTACAAGTCGTTTTTGTAAAGGTAGTCATTTCAGTCGAAAGAACGACGTCTAGATGACCATTTTGGAAAAAATACTTCCACTTTGAGTTTAACCATGATTTTTGGATATAGTTTCATGTTCATAAGAAAAATAATTTTCCCAGAAGAACAACTTTTAAATCAAATTTTATCATAGTTTTTAATTAACTAACCCAAAACAGCCCGTCGTTACTACGACGGCGTATATCCAGTTTTATAGCGTTTTTCGTGTTTTCGGGTTTTAAATCATTAAGTTAGCATATCATATAGATATAGAACATGTGTCTAGTTGATTTTAAAAGTCAAGTTAGAAGGATTAACTTTTATTTGCGAACAAGTTTAGAATTAACTAAACTATGTTCTAGTGATTTCAAGTTTAAACTTTCGAATAAGGTAGTTTTATATATATGAATCGAATGATGTTATGAACATCATTACTATCTCAGGTTTTGTGGATAAACCTACTGGAAATTTAAAAAATAGATCTAGCTTCAAAGGATCGTTGGATGGCTTGAAAGTTCTTGAAGCAGAATCATGACACGAAAACAAGTTCAAGTAAGATTTCCACTCGAAATAAGATTGTTATAGTTATAGAAATTGAATCAAAGTTTGAATATGAGTATTACCTTGTATTAGAAAGATATCTTACTGTAAATAAGAAAGATTTCTTGAGGTTGGATGATCACTTTACAAGATTGGAAGTAAGCTAGCAAACTTGGAAGAATTCTTGATTTTATGAAACTAGAACTTATAGAATTTATGAAGAACACTTAGAACTTGAAGATAGAACTTGAGTGAGATCAATTATATGAAGAAAATTGAAGAATTAAAGTGTTTGTAGATGTTTTTGGTTGTTGGTATATGGATTAGATATAAAGGATGTGTAATTTTGTTTACATGTAAATAAGTCATGAATGATTACTAATATTTTTGTAATTTTATGAGATATTTCATGCTAGTTTCCAAATGATGGTTCCCACATGTGTTAGGTGACTCACATGAGCTGCTAAGAGCTGATAATTGGAGTGTATATACTAATAGTACATACATCTAAAAGTTGTGTATTGTACGAGTACGAATACGGGTGCATACGAGTAGAATTGTTGATGAAACTGAACGAGGATGTAATTGTAAGCATTTTTGTTAAGTAGAAGTATTTTGATAATTGTCTTGAAGTATTTCCAAAGTGTATGAATACATATTAAAACACTACATGTATATACATTTTAACTGAGTCGTTAAGTCATCGTTAGTCGTTACATGTAAATGTTGTTTTGAAGCCTTTAGGTTAACGATCATGTTAAGTGTTGTTAACCCATTGTTTATTATATCAAATGAGATGTTAAATTATTACATTATCATGATATTATGATGTATTAATATATCTTAATATGATATATATACAATTAAATGTCGTTACAACGATAATCGTTACATATATGCCTCGTTTCGAAATCCTTAAGTTAGTAGTCTTGTTTTTACATATGTAGTTTATTGTTAATATACTTAATGATATGTTTACTTATCATAATACCATGTTAACTATATATATATATATATATATATATATATATATATATATATATATATATATATATATATATATATATATATATATATATATATATATATATATATATATATATATATATATATATATATATCCATATATGTGACATCATATAGTTTTTACAAGTTTTAACGTTCGTGAATCACCGGTCAACTTGGGTGGTCAATTGTCTATATAAAACCTATTTCAATTAATCAAGTCTTAACAAGTTTGATTACTTAACATGATGGAAACACTTAATCATATGAATATCAATTTCATTTAATATATATAAACATGGAAAAGTTCGGGTTACTATAAGGGGCAGAAGGATGGTCTGGGGAAACATGTGCATCAAGGTCACTATCTGACTCTGGAACAGAAAAGGAAAAGTTGTTCCAGTCAGCATCAGCAAGAGATAGATAGGCACCAGGATCCACGCCATATTGTCTGAGGCATAGGTTTGAAGAAGAACTTCATACCTTGCAACACCCATAGCCATTTGATTTACGTTGGCCCTTACATCAGCTTGAAGAGCAGCCATGCGTTGCATTACCTCCACCATTTGAACATAAGCAGAGGCAGGAATCAATGTAGCCATTTGCTGTTCCTCTTCTAATACCCTATTCTCCTCATTAAGAAAAAGAATCCTGCGATTAGCAGTATCAAGTTCAGCTTGAAGACGGGCAATATGATCAGTATATTCATTATGAGAGATGATTTGTTTTTTAAGATCCTCCTCTTCTTCATGGTGTTGGACAATGGCATCCACCGCTAGATCTGCAAAAGCACATACTTGTTTGAGTTGAACTTCAATAGTGGACATTGTAACATTCCCAGCTCTGCGAATGGCTTCATTCATGCGATCAGTGAGAGTATCGCGGATGGTTCTCTGGATGTCTGGTGAGATTCTGGCTATAGTGCGATAAACAGCCAGAGTAGAAATGGCAGCCACCTCAGTAGGATCAAAACTACTTGTTGAGGGGCGATCACTAGTAGCTACAACAGGAGTACCTCTGTGGGGTGGTGGAGGTGAAAGGTCAGAATCTGACTCATCACTAGGATCACCACCATTTTTACCTTCACCCGAAGGTTTAGAACCACTGGTATCCTTTGCAGCATCATTATTATCATCATCACTTAGATCCACTGGTTTGTCCTTGGAGCCAGTCACATTATCATGAATCACTGGCTCGTCCTTACTAGTACCTTTATTAGCATCATCATCATATGAAGAAGATGATGAGGAAGAAGCTGATGAATCAGAAGGCACTGGCAAATCAGGAACATTTTGCATGACACACTTTCCAGTAGCAGGATCAATGATGAACTTGAGAGGCCTCCAAGTACTAGGCCATAGATAAGCAGCTGGAGCCATACCAAAGTAATGGTAGTATGGCTGCTCATTAATTTGCTGTAGAGTGGCCAGCCTCTCATATACCTCTTCACGGGCTGGTTGGTCAATCTGAGACAGTAGTTCAGTCAGCTCCTCTGTGGGTAACTTGGTGGCTGAAACTAATGCACTTTGAGGATCAATAGTCAGCTCATCCACCAACAAGGCAATCTTGGGAGTGATAGAGGCTCCTCTGTAAATGAAGTTTGGCACAACTTCATCTGGATCTGGTACCTGGCACACATACTTGGGCTTTTCACCAGAAACAGAAGCCTGAGTAGTGTCAGTAGTAGCAGCAATAGAGGTACCAGCATCCATAGTGGGTTCCGTAGAACCAGTAGCAGCAGTAGGTGACTGTGCAGTAGGTGAAGAAGCAGTATCTACAGCACCTTTAAAGAAAGTATCCGGTGTTGAATCAGAAACCTGTAGATTACCAGCAGCATCCACAATAATAAATTGTCTCGATTGAAGATCATCAACATCCGGAATACTAACAGAACCAGTGACATGTGCAGAATAGGCAGCATTTACTGCAATAAGCTCATCAGTAAGCACCATGTCATCCTGGTCACCACTTGTAGTGATTTCCTCAGTAGCAACAGCTAGAGGAATAACAGTGGTAGAGCCAGTAACATCGGAATCAAGAACCTCCTTAATAATAGTATCAATAACTTTTTCAAGGGCATGAGGAAGTTCCATTATCATCTCATCAACTACTTCAGAATCATTAGTTGAGATAGCAATACTAGGAATAGGAGGAGGAATAGCAGCAACAGTAACATCAGAAACTATCTCCTCATGACTAGTAGGAACAGTTGAACCAGCATCAACTAGATCCCCAGTGTCACCAGCAGCAGTAGAAGCAACATTACTAGTATCAGCACCACCAGTAGGAAAATCAGTAGCACCAACACCAGTAGCAGAAACAGAGAGCTCATCAGTAGAAACAATAACATTCTTTTCTTGCTCCCCTTCTGCCTGTTCATCAACCCTGTTAAGAACTGAAACAAAAGAACATTTTATGTTAACAACTGTAGAACCAAATAAATTTGACTCAACAATTGCATCTGTTGTTGGTCTCTGGGGATAGACTGGTGATTTAGTCAGCCCTTTAATTGAGACAGAGTAAGGTGTCTGTAAGTGCAGCTGTGACTCTGCTGACTCATTGGCAACACATGTTGACCCTGATTGTGTAAGAGTTCTTGCTGGTAATGATGTAGGAGTGTGACTCTTATCATGATCCAAGTAACATTTGGGCTGTGCAGTAGCCTGAGCTGATTCAACACGATGAGAAGCCAGCTCAAGTCTGCTTTGGGGGTCAGTTATGTTCCCTACTGGTTGTACTGTCAGCAGAGGATATTTCTTGAAGGATAATTTTGAAAAATGTGAAAGTGCCTGGATAGAAGAGTATGGGATGCTACTCTTCTTAACACTAGTTTTAAAACCAGCCAGCTTGGGAGTCAAGGTTGTACCTTTAACTCCACTTTCATTTTTCAAGTCAGCAGTTAAAATAGTTTTAATTAAGTTAGAGATTTCTACTGTTTGGTCTAGAGACACACCAGGTTCCATAGCAGTCTTCTTTTCAGAAGTAGCAGTTGAGACTGGGGCAATCTCCCCAGTGGCTTGCGTGGAGCTAGCTTTAGCACGTTTGGATTTGTCTGTTACCAAGAAATAGATAAGCAACGGATTCCAATACTTAGAAGTGGGTAGTCAGTATATAAGACTAGGGCTGTTCTTTATTATTGGAGAGCACTAGATTCTAACAACTACTGCTTTACCAGTATGTGAGACGGTGGCTGTTCTAGTTGAGGTAGCTGGCTTCTTCCTACGAGTAGCTGGCTTTCGCTGAGTTCCCTCCCCCTCAGCTGGTGTAACACCAGAGGCAGTCAATTGGGCAATTCCACCTTGAGCAGCTAGATACTCAAGCATTGTTGGCGTCAAGGCAGCATATAGAGCAGTCGGTTTATCTTTTGGCATCCCTCCTTGCTTTAAAGGCAGGTCAAATGATTTATCAGCAATCTGCTGGTAAGCATCACCCAGCTCGTTTTCAAACACAAGGCTCAAGAACCTTGGAAAGGGGATTAAATGTGTTCTTTTGGGTGCAAGCACCATCTCCCTTAACCTCAAAAAGATTTCAGCAGCATAATCAATATTTCGGTTGAACAGCAACCCATGACCCATCTTAAGCTCAAAATCTGAGTATTGATCAAAGCTACCGGACTTCTGGCTGATGCACTGGGTCAGCAATCCGAAGAAATAGTACCACAACGGTGGCATGTGCTTCCTTAATGGCGTGTGACCAATTGGACCAGCATATCCAATCGTTTCCAGCACTTACCTCCTGTATTCGTTGCTCGTTGGTGAATTAACAAATGGTCCATCTGGCAGTTGAAGGGCACGTCGAATGGCATCAACGGTGATTGAGCAATTTAAGGTTTCAGTAACCATGCCATGAATACATGGAGCATTCTGTTGAGTGGTGGCCATGGTGGCAGTGTACTAGAATCAGGCCAAGCAGGCTGGATAAAGTCGGGAAGGTACTCCGGTGATAGATCTCGCCAAAGGGCATCGCCTGATGTAGTCGATCAAAGTCTCATAGCCTATGTTGGCTTTAGACTTGGGTATGAAGAGTGCATATTCTGCATTGCCTCTAGATAGGCGAATGAGATCATATGCAGGTGCGTTAGTAGCCTTAACAAGACTTTGATGAAGGTTGAACAATGGGCCATGTTCAATTAGTTCTTCTAGTGTCGGTGGAGGTTGTTGTTCTGGTTGAGGTTGTTCAGGTTGTTGTTGCTGTTGTTGTTGTTGTACCTCCGGTTGGTTCTCGACGGGTGGTGATTGTTGTTGGTCTGGCATTGAGAAGATTGTTGAAGATGAATGTATGAATGATTTGAAGATTTGGGAATTAGAGAGAAGAGTGTGTTTTTGAAAGGTAAATTGAAGAGTTAATAACCGAAGGTTATTATGATAAATGGATCGCCTTATTTAACCTTTCGGATTGGTGGAAAAAAGTGCAGGAGAGAGAAAAATGGTAACTGTCATCTGCAGTCGCGTGGGCAGATGTGACAGAATGGCACGTTTTTGAGGGGACACAGACTGTTGACATGACGTATAATCGGCTTGAACACTCATACCTCCCATTAAGCATTAAATGCAGCAGGTGTTAATTTAAAATGAAGTTAAAGACCACAAAACAAAGTTTTAGAAATTCTTTGTTACATTTAATATTTTATGAATTTAATTTTAAATCATTGGGAGTAAATGAGTTTCTGTTTTAAGGTATCATTTAATGTTGTGAGCTATTTATTATTTCATTTTAGACATTGAATAACCATAATATAAAAGACCTTGTTGTGCTGATTGTTTGACATGTAGGCAGTAAGTAAAGAATTTGTGACTTACTGGGTTGCCCTACATGTTGTAGAACCAGCACACCAACAAAATTGTCTTTTATTTTAAAGTTCAAGCATACCCAACTCATAGATGAGATAGTTAAAACGTTTCTCATCTAAGGGCTTTGTGAATAGATCTGCTAACTGTTGGTCTGTTGAAATAATATGTAGCTCCACATCTCCTTTTTGAACATGATCCCTTATGAAGTGATAACGAACGTCAATGTGCTTTGTCCTTGAATGCATCACAGGATTGTTGGTAATTGCAATTGCACTGGTGTTGTCACAGTAGATTGGAGTTTTTGTAACATGAACACCATAGTCCTTCAGCTGGCTTTGTATCCATAGTACTTGAGCAGTACAACTACCAGCAGAAACATAATCTGCCTCAGCAGTAGATGTGGACACAGTATTTTGCTTTTTGCTCATCCAGCTGACTAGCCTACCACCCAGTAAGTGGCAACCACCAGTAGTACTTTTCCTGTCTATTTTACACCCTACAAAATCAGCATCTGAATACCCTATTAGCTCAAAATCCTGGTCTTTGGGATACCAAAGACCACGTTTAGCAGTACCTTTCAGATACCTAAATATCTTTTTTACTGCTAGAAAATGTGACTCTTTAGGATCAGCTTGATATTGAAATGCCCCGTTCATATTAATTATAAACGTTTCATATTAATTGGTTTCTTTGCGAGATTTTGACCTCTATATGAGACGTTTTGCAAATCTTGCATTCGTTTTAAAAAAAACCATAACCTTTATTATTGAATAAAGGTCTTAATGACATAATTTAGATTGTCTATCAAAGACAATCTCCTCAAATAAATAAGTTTTTACACAACTCATTACAATATGATCAAATATATTACAACAAATACTCCGAATGCAAGTTTAAACAATATAAACAATTATGCCGACTCTAAATCTTGACCTTGGGTTGGCATACGATAGCGGAAACATTTTTAATATTCACCTAAGAATAAACATGCTTAAAACGTCAACAAAAATGTTGGTGAGTCATAGGTTTAATTTCTATATAATAATCATAATATTTAATAAGCCACAAGATTTCATTTAATTAAATGCGCAGGATCATTACAACTGCAAAAATCATTCATACGATGAATCGCCTGGTAACCAACCTTAACATAGAGCGCTTAAGATATCTGGCATCATACATTCCACTATTCAAATGTATGACAAGAACCCTTCAAAGTACTAAAGCATTTCCACTATTCGAAAATGGGGGTGGTTGGTGCCCGTAGATCTACCTTTAGGATTCGTGTCAATTAGTGTTTTTCACTAATTCTTAGGTTACCAAGCATAATAATAATAAGTACAGATATCCGGTATAACAAAACAATCGTAGAATGTAGTTCCATGAACTTGTGCTTATCTTGTAAAACATTTATAAATTTTTGCATGTATTCTCATCCCAAAATAATTTAGATAGTAAAAATGGGACTATAACTCACTTGTGATGATTTTCGAATAGATGGTGATAAGACTTGGCCTTTTGACAAATTCACGAACCTAATAATAATATTCTTGTGTCAAGATATATATATATATATATATATATATATATATATATATATATATATATATATATATATATATATATATATATATATATATATATATATAATTAATATTCCATACTTATGATACTTGTGATAATTTTAATTGTCCTTTGTTAGTAGTCCAACGTTCGTAGTCCAATAGTCCAACACTATAAATATATATATAAATATAAATGCGTATATTGTGTTAGAATTCACTTACACTATAATATATTGTCTTAATATAATAAGACACATAATATGTATATTGTCTGAAGCAATTCGCGACCCATTGTATACATGTCTCAGGCTCGATCACAACTCAAAGTATATAATATTTTGGAATCCACTTCGACCCACAGCTAACTCGAGATTACTGCCAATGGTGTCTAATAGTTCGTTCCAATAATATATATAGAAGAAGTCAAAATGATATGTCAAAACTTTGTATACGAATCCACGGTGATCAAGTCATATATATATATATGGTGCCTTACGATCTTTATTAAGACTATAATATATTGTCGTAGAACTTAATCACGACTATTATAAATTGTATTTCCATAAGTTCGGGAACAAGACATGTATAAATACATGTAGGATACTAGGAAAGTTAGCTAGGATAAGGTTAGCATCCATTTTTATAAATTATGTGCGTAGCTAAAAATTAAGAAAAATATCCAATTTTGTTTTACCCATAATTTCTTCGTTACAAATCCGTTTTGAGTGATTCGAGTTGCCATGGTTTTGTATCGAACTCAACATTATTAATCTTAACAGAAAAAGTATAGGTTTATAGTCAAAAATACAGCTTAGGTGTCAAATAAGAGAAGATAGTCATATCCGTCGTAAGAACGACATCTTGATGACCCTTTTGAAAAACATACTTCCACTTAGAGTTTAACCATAGATTTTGGATATATTTCATACCCATATAAAATAAGATTTTTCACTAAAGGAAATCTTTTAATTCAAATTTTAAGATAGGTTTTTAAAATTAAACCCAAAACAGCCCCCGTTCGACTAAGACGGCGTATATTCGATTTTAAGGTGTTCTTCATGTTTGCAAGTTTTATATCCTTATGTTAGCTTGACATACTGTCATAATACATGTCTTGAAGTATTTTAAAAGTCAAGTTAGAAGGATTAAGTTTGTTTGGGAACAAGTTTAGAATCAACTAAACTATGTTCTAGTTGTTGTACGTTATAAACTCATAATAAGATATCTATATGGATATGAATCGAAAAAGATTATGAATAAGGTGACTACCTCAAATTAAATGAACAAAGTTTCTGAGAAAATAAGATGATAATCTTGTGATCAAAGATATCCTTGATGGCTTGTAATCCTTGGAGTAGAATCATAGAATGAACAAAAGTTCGAATAAGATTTCTATCTTGAATTAAGATAGTTATAAGTATATGAATTGAACCAAAGCTTATATATGATTCTTACCTTGATAAAGAGGAGTAGATGAGTTAACAAAGTGTTCTTGAAGCTAGTTTATGATCAAAGTGAATGAAGATTTTCTAGTACTTGAAGTATGTGTGTTTAAAGAGTGTTTAAAGAGTAAGAAATGGAGAGAATACTTGGAGTTCTTGTGTGTGAGTATTATGAGAGTGAAGGTAAGTTAAATAGCTGATATGAATGAGTAAAAAGAGTGTTAAAAGTCATAGTTCATGTATATGGTTAAGAGACTTTATCAAAATTTAGAATATAGCATAATAATGCAAACTAGAAGTTAAATGTTGGTTCCAACAAGTCTCCATCATGTTTATCCTTGTCTTGTGACTCATAGGGCTGCTAAGGAGGCTATAATTGGTATTTCATAATGGTATATACTCATAGTATTTAAGTATGGAAGCTGGGTATGATACGGGTGTAAATACCGAATGAATACGAATAGAATTCTTGGTGGAATTGAATGAGATTATGAGTATAGCTATCTTTGTTGAGTATATGTATGTTAGTATATATGTTTAAGTCCTTCAAAAGTGTATTAATACATATTAATACAATACATATACATACATTTTAATTTAGAAGTTATTACAACGTTAATCGTTATATATATATATATATATATATATATATATATATATATATATATATATATATATATATATATATATATATATATATATATATATATATAATCTTGAAGTCTTTAAGTTAGTAATCTCATTTTATGTATATAACCAATTGTTAATATATGTAATGAGATACTTAAATATCATTTAACAATCATGAGTATATATTTATATTCATATATACGTCATTAAATAATTATTACGAATTATGACGTTCGTGAATCGTCAGACAGACGGGGTGGCTAAATGTTTGTATAAAATTCATTTCAAATAACCAAGTCTTAATGAGTTTGATTGCTTAACATATTGGAAACATTAATTATGTAAATATTAATCTTCTATATATTAGCAGAAAAATCCGGGTCGTTACATTACACACCCGTTAAATTAAATTTCGTCTCGAAATTTAGAATAGTACCTAGTTAACGTGCGATATCGGGAAACAAATGTGGGTACTTCAGTTTCATTTGGTCTTCTCGTTCTCAAGTAAATTCAGGTCCTCTACGAGCATTTCATCGAACCTTAACGATTGGTATCTTACTTTGTTTGAGTCGTTTGACCTCACGATCCAAAATTTCGACGGGTTCTTCGACGAAATTTAGTTTCTCGTCAATCTTAATTTCGTCTAAAGGGATAATAAGATCTTCGGTAGCTAGGCATTTCTTCAGGTTCGAAACATGAAAGGTGTTGTGAATCTTTTCTAATTGTGGAGGTAGTTCAAGTCGATAGGCCACCGGCCCAATGCGTTTTTCAATCTTGAATGGCCCAATGTATCTTGGGCTCAATTTCCCCCATTTTTCAAAACGAATAACACCTTTCCAAGGTGATACCTTAAGCATAACCATATCACCTTCCTCAAACTCTAAAGGTTTTCTTCTAACATCTGCATAGCTCTTTTGTCGACTCCGGGCTGTTTTCAATCGTTGTTGAATCTGAATGATTTTATCGGTGGTTTCTTGGATAATTTCTGGACCTGTAATCTGTTTATCCCCCACATCACTCCAACAAATCGGAGACCTGCACTTCCTACCATAAAGTGCCTCGAATGGTGCCGCCTCAATGCTAGAATGATAGCTGTTGTTGTAGGAAAACTCAGCTAACAGTAGATGTCGATCCCAACTGCTTCCAAAATTAATAACACATGCTCGTAGCATGTCTACGAGTGTCTGAATCGTCCTTTCACTCTGCCCATCAGTTTGTGGATGATAGGCAGTACTTAAATCTAGACGAGTTCCCAACACTTCGTGTAATGCCTGCCAGAATCTGGAAGTAAATCTGCTATCACGATCAGAGATAATAGATATTGGTATACCATGTCTAGAAACAACTTCTTTCAGGTATAATCGTGATAATTTCTCTATACCATCCTCTTCTTTTATTGGCAGAAAGTGTGCTGAATTAGTAAGATGATCGACTATTACCCAAGTCATATCATAACCACCTGCAGTTCTCGGTAACTTAGCAATGAAATCCATGGTAATATTTTCCCATTTCCATTCTGGGATTTCAGGTTGTTGGAGTAGGCCAGATGGTTTCTGATGTTCAGCTTTGACTTTAGAACAAGTCAAACATGCTCCTACATATGTGGCTATATCGGCCTTCATTCCTGGCCACTAAAAGTTTCTCTTGAGGTCTTGGTACATTTTCTCCGCTCCGGGATGTATTGAATATCTGGTTTTATGTGCTTCATCTAGTACCACTTTCCTCGAATCTCCATTCTTTGGTACCCAAATTCTTTCAGCTAAATACCTGGTTTCGTCTTCCCGAATATTAAGCTATTTTTCTAATCCTTTGGGTATTTCCCTTCTAAAAATTCCTTCCTTCAAAACCTCCTATTGTGCATCTTTTATTCGAGTAGTAAGATTAGTATGAATAATCATGTTCATTGCTTTTACTCGAATAGGTTCTCTTTCCTTTTGACTCAAGGCATCGGCTACCACATTCGCTTTCCCCGGGTGGTAACGGATTTCACAATCATAATCATTTAACAGCTCAACCCACCTACGCTGCCTCATATTTAGTTGCTTTTGATTTAAAATATGTTGGAGACTTTTGTGGTCGGTGTATACAATAAACTTGACCCCATATAGATAATGTCTCCACATCTTTAATGCAAAAACAACGGCGCCCAATTCCAGATCATGTGTGGTGTAGTTTTGTTCATGAATTTTGAGTTGTCGAGAAGCATATGCAATCACCTTCTTCCGTTGCATAAGAACACACCCAAAACCCATTCTTGATGCGTCGCAGTTGATAACAAAATCTTCCGTTCCATCAGGTAATGATAAAATAGGTGCCGTAGTCAACTTCTTTTTCAACAATTGGAAGGCACCCTCTTATTCGGAAGTCCATTCATACTTTTTCCCCTTGTGTGTCAAGGCAGTTAAAGGTTTGGCTACTCGGGAGAAATCTTGAATAAATCTCCTATAATAACCGGCTAAACCTAAAAATTGACGTATTTGCGTTGGAGTTTTCGGGGTTTCCCAATTTTTGATGGCTTCGATCTTGGCGGGATCAACTTTGATTCCATTACTACTGACTACGTGGCCAAGAAATTGTACTTCATTTAACCAAAAAGCGCACTTAGAGAATTTTGCATAAAGTTGTTCTTTTCTTAATAACTCTAATACAAGTCTCAAGTGTTGTTCGTGTTCTTGGTTATTCTTCGAATAGATAAGAATGTCATCAATAAAAACAATAACAAACTTATCTAAATATGGACTACATACTCGGTGCATGAGATCCATGAAAACTGCGGGTACATTGGTTAGAACGAATGGCATAACCATGAATTCGTAATGGCCATAACGAGTTCTGAAGGCTGTTTTTGGTATATCGGCTTCTTTAACCCTCAGTTGATGATAACCCGACCTTAAGTTGATTTTGGAGTATACGCTCGAACCTTGGAGTTGATCAAATAGGTCGTCAATTCGGGGTAAAGGGTATCGATTTTTTATGGTTACTTTGTTCAGCTCACGGTAATAGATACACATGCGAAAAGACCCATATTTCTTCTTAACGAATAAAATTGGAGGTCCCCATGGTGACGTACTTGGTCGGATAAAACCACGTTCTAATAATTCTTGTAGCTGACTTTGTAATTCTTTCATTTCGGTGGGCGCAAGTCTATATGGAGCACGAGCTATTGGTGCGGCTCCTGGTACAAGATCTATTTGAAATTCAACGGATCGGTGTGGAGGTAGTCCCGGTAATTCGTCCGAAAACACCTCAGGAAATTCTCTTGCAACGGGAACGTCATCGATTTTCTTTTCTTCTTTTTCAACCTTCTCGACTTGTGCTAGTATGGCATAGCAACCTTTTTTTATTAGTTTGTGCACCTTCAAACTACTAATAAGATTTAATTTGGCATTACCCTTTTCTCCGTACACCATTAAGGGTAACCCATTTTCTCTTGGAATGCGAATCGCCTTCTCATGACAAATAACTTCGACTTTCACCTTGGACATCCAGTCCATTCCAATAATTACGTCGAAGCTTCCCATTTCCACTGGTATTAAATCAATTGCAAACGTTTCGCTAACTAAACTAATTTTTCAATTTCGGCAAATTTTATCAACCTTAATTAGTTTACCGTTTGCTACTTCAACTATACACTTTTTATCCAAAGGCGTTAACGGGCAATTTAATTTGGCACAAAATTCTCTACTCATATAACTTCTATCAGCACCCGAATCAAATAAAACATAAGCAGGTGTATTGTTGATAAGAAACGTACCCGTAACAAGCTCCGGGTCTTCCTGTGCTTTCTCCCCATTAATGTTGAAGGCTCTCCCACGACCTTGCCTATTTCCATTCCTGCACTGGTTTATGGTATGGCCCAGTTTTTCACATCCATAGCAAACAACGCCATTATTATTTGTTCCGACATTATTTACTCATTTGTTTCTATTTGGTCCGTAGACTTCACACTTTGCCGCAATATGGCCATTCCTATAACACTTGATACATAATTCTCTACAAAACCATTTCGGATGAAACGTATTACACCTGGGGCATATAGTCCTTTGCTTTTTGTTGTCGTTGTTGTTGTTGTCATTGTTGTTGTTAGGGTTATTGTTGTTGAGACGTTTGTTGTTGTTATTGTTGTGATTGGGATTGTTGTTGTTGTTATTATTATTGGGATGGTTGTTGCAGTTATTGTTGCAGTTGTTGCGATTATTGTTGTTGTTGGGGTGGTTGCGATTGTTGTTGTTGGGGTGGTTGCGATTGTTGTTGTAATTGTTGTTGTACTGGTGACCCTGATCACCGCTTTCCTCCCACTTTCTTTTCCCCTGTTTCATTGTGGCCTCCTCGGCCGCTTCTTTCGTTATCCTTCCTGTAATTTGGACTATCAATTTGTGAGCTATACGGCTCGCTTTCTGCATTGTTGCAGGGTTGTTAGCACCTACATGCTCTTGGATTCGTTCCGGCAACCCTTTTATGAATGCTTCAATTTTTGCTTCTTCATCCTCAAATGCTCCAGGACACATTAAAGCCAGTTCATTGAAACGTCGCTCGTAGGTAGTGACATCTAACCCTTGGGTTGTCAGTGCTTTAAGCTCTGCCTTGAGCTTGTTGATTTCGGTTCTGGGACGGTACTCTTCCGTCATCATGTGCTTGAAAGCGGACCATGGAAGTGCGTAGGTGGTATTTTGTCCTACGTAATCCATGTAGGTATTCCACCATGTCAAAGCAGTACCCCTGAAAGTATGTGTGGCATACTTAACTTTATCCTCTTCTACGCAGTTGCTGATTGCGAACACAGCTTCAACCTTCTCTGTCCACCGCTTTAGTCCAACGGGTCCTTCAGTTCCTTCAAACTCATTGGGTTTGCAGGCCATAAAAGCTTTGTAGGAACATCCTACCCGGTTGCCATTGTTTCCTCCACTGCTGGAACCCGATTGGTTATTGTTGTTCATTGCATTCACCACTGGAGCCATATTTGCAGCGAAAGCTTGAAGTTCTTCTGTGTTCAATTGTTGTTGTCTAGTAGCTGGAGGAGCCATTTCCTTCAAAAATAGCCTACTGAGTTAATCATATAGAATTTTAGAAGTAGCCAAAAAGTATTTTGTAGCTTAATATGAACTTATTATTATAAAAGTCTTTTCTTCATATTAGCATTTTATAACTATAATAATGTTCATACTTAGCAGCTAACACACAAAGTAACTACTAAAATTCTAATATGAAAAACTATGGTAAGTTATTACGTTACTACGTAATAATAAGTTGTAATAATAATAATAATAAACTTTCCATGCTTATTCTTATTATTATACAATCATAAGGAAAATTACATTGCGGATTTTCTTACAAACTTAAACACACAATATAATACATATTATACAATGCATGGAATACAGGATAGCTGCCGATGGTTCAAGAACGGCGAGATTTCTTAGATGATGACGTTGTTTCTTTCTCGGCCAAACGTTTGGATTTTCGTTTGGATAGTTCTTTTTCCAATTCCTCCCAATTGGTTCTTTCGGCTAATTGTTTGGGAGCAAAACTAACAGTCGTTATACGAGTGGTCATTTTATAAACTGGTCTCTTAGGTGGTTCAGGTGAATGATCATAAACATTTTGGGTCATAATAGGTTCATCGGGTTTGGGATCGGGTATAACAGCTGAAGATTTTCCCAAATCACGTTGGGGTTCAGTAATTTCCACAACTTCTTCAGGATCCTCTTCTTCGGGTTCCTCTTCGGGATCTTCTTCTGGATCCCCTTCTGGAACCTCTACTGGCAATTGTGAATCTTCCCAATTTTCCCAACAATTTTCCACTTTAATGGTAGCACCAAAAGTTAACTTTTTCGTTAGTTCATAAGTCGTATGCTTTGACTCAGCCTCCGAATCACTTGATAAGTCAATGAAATCTGAATCACTAGAGATGCTTATATGATCGGATGAAGTCATCTATCACATAATAGCAGGCACGTTAAGAGAATGATATATCTTATAATATTTATATGTTAATAATCTTATGTTTCCAACAATTATATTAAGCAATCATTTTTAAAACAATTACGGTCGAAGTCCAGACCCACTAATGCATCAAAAATCAGTTAGACACACTAATGAAAAATTTTCTGATTCTCTATGACCAACGCTCGGATACCAACTGAAATGCCCCGTTCATATTAATTATAAACGTTTCATATTAATTGGTTTCTTTGCGAGGTTTTGACCTCTATATGAGACGTTTTTCAAATCTTGCATTCGTTTTAAAAAAAACCATAACCTTTATTATTGAATAAAGGTCTTAATGACATAATTTAGATTGTCTATCAAAGACAATCTCCTCAAATAAATAAGTTTTTACAGAACCCATTACAATATGATCAAATATATTACAACAAATACTCCGAATGCAAGTTTAAACAATATAAACAATTATGCCGACTCCAAATCTTGACCTTGGGTTGGCATACGACAGCGGAAGCATTTTTAATATTCACCTGAGAATAAACATGCTGAAAACGTCAACAAAAATGTTGGTGAGTCATAGGTTTAATTTCTATATAATAATCATAATATTTAATAAGCCACAAGATTTCATTTAATTAAATGCGCAGGATCATTACAACTGCAAAAATCATTCATACGATGAATCGCCTGGTAACCGACCTTAACACAGAGTGCTTAAGATATCTGGCATTTCCACTATTCAAAAATGGGGGTGGTTGGTGCCCGTAGATCTACCTTTAGGATTCGCGTCAATTAGTGTTTTTCACTAATTCTTAGGTTACCAAGCATAATAATAATAAGTACAGATATCCAGTATAACAAAACAATCGTAGAATGTAGTTCCATGAACTTGTGCTTATTTTGTAAAACATTTATAAATTTTTGCATGTATTCTCATCCCAAAATAATTTAGATAGTAAAAATGGGACTATAACTCACTTGTGATGATTTTCGAATAGATGGTGATAAGACTTGGCCTTTTGACAAATTCACGAACCTAATAATAATATTCTTGTGTCAAGATATATATATATATATATATATATATATATATAATTAATATTCCATACTTATGATACTTGTGATAATTTTAATTGTCCTTTGTTAGTAGTCCAACGTTCGTAGTCCAATAGTCCAATAGTCCAACAGTATAAATATATATATAAATATAAATGCGTATATTGTGTTAGAATTCACTAACACTATAATATATTGTCTTAATATAATAAGACACATAATATGTATATTGTCTGAAGCAATCTGCGACCCATTGTATACATGTCTCAGGCTCGATCACAACTCAAAGTATATAATATTTTGGAATCCACTTCGACCCACAGCTAACTCGAGATTACTGCCAATGGTGTCTAATAGTTCATTCCAATAATATATATAGAAGAAGTCAAAATGATATGTCAAAACTTTGTATACGAATCCACCATGATCAAGTCATATATATATATGGTGCCTTACGATCTTTATTAAGACTATAATATATTGTCGTAGAACTTAATCACGACTATTATAAATTGTATTTCCATAAGTTTGGGAACAAGACATGTATAAATACATGTAGGATACAAGGTAAGTTAGCTAGGATAAGGTTAGCATCCATTTTTATAAATCATGTCCGTAGCTAAAAATTAAGAAAAATATCCAATTTTGTTTTACCCATAATTTCTTCATTACAAATCCGTTTTGAGTGATTCGAGTTGCCATGGTTTCGTATCAAACTCAACATTATTAATCTTAACAGAAAAAGTATAGGTTTATAGTTGAAAATACAGCTTAGGTGTCAAATAAGAGAAGATAGTCATATCCGTCGTAAGAACGACATCTTGATGACCCTTTTGAAAAACATACTTCCACTTAGAGTTAAACCATGGATTTTGGAAATATTTCATATCCATATAAAATAAGATTTTTCACCAAAGGAAATATTTTAATTAAAAGTTTAAGATAGGTTTTTAAAATTAAACCCAAAACAGCCCCCGTTCGACTAAGACGGCGTATATTCAATTTTAAGGTGTTCTTCGTGTTTACAAGTTTTATATCCTTATGTTAGCTTGACATACTGTCATAATACATGTGTTTAAGTATTTTAAAAGTCAAGTTAGAAGGATTAGGTTTGTTTGCGAACAAGTTTAGAATCAACTAAACTATGTTCTAGTTGTTGTACGTTATAAACTCATAATAAGATAGCTATATGGATATGAATCGAAAAAGATTATGAATAAGGTGACTACCTCAAATTAAATGAACAAAGTTTCTGAGAAAATAAGATGATAATCTTGTGATCAAAGATATCCTTGATGGCTTGTAATCCTTGGAGTAGAATCATAGAATGAACAAAAGTTCGAATAAGATTTCTATCTTGAATTAAGATAGTTATAAGTATATGAATTGAACCAAAGCTTATATATGATTCTTACCTTGATAAAGAGGAGTAGATGAGTTAACAAAGTGTTCTTGAAGCTAGTTTATGATCAAAGTTTTCATAACCCGTCCTAATCCATCAGGACGAAGGCCATATAGATTACAAACGTTTCACAATAGTTGATTACATCGCGAGGTACTTGACCTCTATATGATACATTTTTACAAACATTGCATTCGTTTTTAAAAGACAAACTTTCATTTACATCTGCATACCATTTCATAATATCCAAACTATAAATGACCTAATCTATCATTTACTTAATAATAATCTCTCAATAAACTTCAACGACTCGAATGCAACGTCTTTTGAAATATGTCATGAATGACTCCAAGTAATATCTTTAAATTGAGAAAATGCACAGCGGAAGATTTATTTCAAACCTGAGAATAAACATGCTTTAAAGTGTCAACCAAAAGGTTGGTGAGTTCATTAGTTTAACATAAATAATCATTTCCATCATTTTAATAGACCACAAGATTTTCATTTCTCATAAATATACGTCCCATGCATAGAGACAAAAATAATCATTCATATGGATTGAACAACTGGTAACCGTCATTCACAATATGCATATAAGAATATCCCCATCATTTTCGGGATCCTCCTTCGGACATGATATAAATTTCGAAGTACAAAAGCATCCGGTACTTTGGATGGGGCTTGTTGGGCCCGATAGATCTATCATCCGGTACTTTGGATGGGGCTTGTTGTCACTCGACTCAAGTACCACTTTCGGTTTTTCGAGGGCACTTTCGTACGTTGAGAAAACTAGCCTTTTACATTTAGTGACTCGTACCATTATAAAAATTTAGTTTTTAGTCATTGGTAAATTATTTTATGAAAAAATATAACTTATATAATTGAGCGTTGTGGTCATTTACTTTTATAAATCAGTGACTCGTTGTTTATCAAAATATATTATTTTAAATCAGGACGTTTTATGACTAGGTTAATATATATATATATATATATATATATATATATATATATATATATATATATATATATATATATATATATATTCTTATTTAGAATTTCTAATTTATATATATTTGAAATATTTATCTAATGGTATAATATTTAGTCTTTCAAAACCAATTACATTTCAAAGTTCGTTTTAAATTTCGTTTAGAAAATATTATAATACGTATCGTTTATACCTTAAAACTTAATTTTATGCATCATTAAATATCTTAACTTATAAAACGTTCTAATTAATATGACTAAGTATCAATCGAACAATAACTAGTTGTTACAATCGTTCACTTAATTAATTTGAATTTAACATACTTAAACACATCTTAAATACACGTTGTAAGTTAATTATATGTCTAGCAATTAATATTCTAATTCATGTTATTTAAACAAGGACATTTTAAATAATCAAGCTCTGTATATCGAAAAAACATTTCCGCACGTTTTGAAAATATATTAATAGAATATTATGAAAACCAATTCTCCACTAACTTTTATCTAACTTTCGTACATGACACTTTTGTTTTTATTTATAAAGAGTTTTACAAATTATTCTGAATATGGTTAAAAGGAATAAATCATATTGGACCTCTCAAAAGAGACTCGTAATCATAATTCATTGTATCTGATAATCATATGATATTATCTTTTAATCTCGTCGATAATTATAATAAACTTATATTGGAACAAAAATGCGTTCATGTAAAGTATTACATATCTAATACTTTGTTAACGTTTTCAATTAATAAGTATATACATATCAATATACACATAAATGTTCATGAATCATTCAGCATAGCCAAAGGGTAATTGATTACATGAATATAGATTTCAAAACTTTCGAGACTCAACATTACAGATTTTGCTTATCGTGTCGGGAACATATAAAGATTAAAGTTTAAATTTGATCGGAAATTTCCGGATCATCACAGTTCCTACCCGTTAAATAAATTTCGTCCCGAAATTTGGTCGAGGTCATCATGGCTAACTATAAAAATGTTTTCATGACGAATATGAGGTGATAATAGAGTTTTATCATCATTAAGTAATATAGATAAAACAATTTTTATTATACGAAGAGTATAAGTGAAGCTATCGCAAAAGAGTGGAATGAGTAAATATAGAAACGTTTTAACTGATGACGTAGTTATGTTTGAATTCCGGAATTTAAGGGATTTAAAGAAAATCTTCGTAATAAGATTTGGTTCTTAACGATTAAGGAAATTAGGATCTTCTTTGATTTAATATGATATTCCATCTTGATTTCTCTGTCGGATTTTTCACTATAAATCCACCGTCTTCATTTCCTCACAACTCACACTTTCTATTCTTTCTCCTCAATTCATACTTTAAAGCATTCGTTAATATGCTCCATCCCATCCTGATCCTTGATATCCTCTTAACTTTCATATCTGTCATTCTTCTTTTTCATCTACCACCGGAAAAATCTATTTACTTCTACTATGCTCTTGGGTTTATAGTGTTTCTAGTTCTCTCGTGTCTTTATGTTGCTATATGCATCGATATATACGGTTTGTAATTTCTGAGTTGTTGTTGGGTTTTATATCTTCCCTTATATTTCTAAGCTCTTATTTCTGTCTTCTATAATCATGGTCATCCACAATTAATGCTCTTTTCTATTTGCTGCGATTTATAAACCCATTTCTAATTCGGAGCTTCATTCTTTCGTTTCCTCTTCTTGCGATTAAGCTGTGACAACCCAGAAATTTCCAACCAAATTTAAACTTTATCTTTATATTATTCCGACACGATAAGCAAAGTTTGTTAAGTTAAATCTCAAGAATTTTAAATTGTGTTCATACATTCATTATAACCTCGACCAAATTCTGACGATTCACGAACCGTTATATATAAATAAATATGTATATATATGTATATATATATTATAACTTTAGAATATTAATAAAGTATTAAACGTATAATACTTTACATGAACGTATTTGTTTCAATATGTTTATCGATGGAATTAGAAGATAATATCAAATGATTGATTTATCAGATACATTATGATATCATTACGGGTCTATGTTATGAGGTCCACTGTGATTTAAGAAATCTATTCTTTTTGACAACATTCGGAAAATGGTAAAGTGATTTATAAGTAAGAACTTGAAGTGTAAATAACTTAGATGTTGGATATCGACAAGTTAAGTAACTCGACATTTTTCATTAAGATGATTTCATACGTTTATTTAACCTTTGAACTTTATCCCATGCTTCACCAACAAACTGTAATTTAAAAACTTGAAACCTATTATGAATATATATGATTCTACTTTTTTAAAACATTTTATGATATATAACGATTTCCATTATTTTAACCTTTAAACAAAATGATTCTTAAAAATATATTTGGTTTTGGAAAACAAAATTATTATATTTATTTGATTTAGTTTCAAACGTACAAAAACGTTTTCAGTTTAAAAAGAACTTTATTATTAAAATGTATATAACTTTTATAAATATCTAGAACCACTTTTGACAACTCATTACTTAACCAGTATGATAAAGATAATGATATTTATATTTTATTTTATTAAATATATATAACGATTTAAATTAATATTATATATATTTATACGCGTATTATACATACATAGTTTTATAATTTTACTATACTTAAACTTTACCTTTACTTTATTTTTACTTTACTTTAACTTTAATAATTCACTTTAATAATTTATACTTTAATAATTCATACTTTAATAATTCACTTTAATAATTCATACTTTAATAATTTACTTTAATAATTCATACTTTAATAATTTACTTTAATAATTCATACTTTAATAATTCACTTTAATAATTCAAAAATTTATTATAAATAGAATTCAATAGGTTTCATTATTTCATAGAAACTTGAAAATATTTTTCTCTAAACTCTAAACTCTCTCAATCGATTTACATATATATATATTTACTCCGTATTATTTCAAGATATTATTAGTATACATAAAATATTACGTCAGAGTGATGTCCGAGTGATTTCGAAATTGTTTTTTGAGTGGGATTGGATTAAGGAAATTATAGGTTATAGCTATGGAGGTGATTGGGTATGGTTCATGGGTATGCTCGTGAGGTCAATATAGTGTTTATCATCTCCGTTGCGTCTACGTACCTTTCCTGCAATATTGAATCTCAATATTGATACGTGAGTACTCATAATTTAACTTTTACATACTAATAGTGTATCCCTGACTAGTGCTCGAGTATATAGGATTATGCATGTTTGTACTTTTTATATTGCCTTTAGTTAGGTTATGTTGAATCCTGAATTAGTTATATATGCGACTGAGATAAGGTATAAGATATGCATGTCGTTGGAAAGCTAGTGAAAAATTAAGAACTTTTCATTTAGATATCGAATGATTTCGATGAACGGATTTGAAGTTATAGTCCATCGAATTTTTGTATTATTATTAAAAATGATTATTATTATCGTCGTTATTATCGTCGTTCTAGTTTTATCTTATTATTATTATTATTATTATTATTATTATTATTATTATTATTATTATTATCTTTATCAATAAAAGGATTTATCATTAAAAAATGTTATTTTTTTATTATTACTATCGTTATTATCGTTAAAGTTATAATTAGTATTATTATTATTATCTAATTATTATTATTATTATTATTATTATTATTATTATTATTATTATTGGTATTATTATTATTATTATCATTATTAATATATATATCATTATTTAAAAATGGTTATTGTTATTGTTATTATTATTATTACTATATTATCATTAAGATAATTATTAGTATTATCGTTAATAATGTTATAGTAACTATCATTATTAATATTAGTATAATTAAAACAAATATTTGTATCACCTAATTATTTTGATTACTATTATTATCATTATTACCAACACGATATAAAAGACGATTAAAAGCTATTAAATGAAACGATTAGGAAATAATGGGTAAGAGTATCATGATGAAATTAAAATATTATAAGATATTGATTTAGATAAAATTATCGTTCTTATTATTTTTATCATTACTATTATTATTAAAATTATCGTTAGTATTAAAACTATCATTTTAACAAAAATTATCATTTTAATAGAAATGTTATTGTTACTATAAAATATCATTATTATTATTATTATTTTAAATAGAATTATTATTTCAAAGATAATATTAAAAATTATCGTAAATATTAAAGTTATCATAATTAGAATTATCGTTTTATCATAATGTCATCTTAGTAATTCTAAATATTGATATTTTTATAATAATAATTATTATTACAAAATAATACAACTTTTACTTACTATCATTATAGATATTATTTTATCAAATAAATATTTGATACAAACATATTTTACTACGTGTAATAACTTACTTTAATAATACCTATCATATTATCTTTATAATATTAAATGAATCCTATAAATTTTATTACTTAATATATATAAAAGTATATTTTATTATATAAATATAATATAAAATTTTATTTATTAATAAATAAATTATATTATTTACTCTAATAAATCTTTTAAAAATATTTAAAAATATAAAACGACGATATTTAAACTATATATTAATCATGTATAGATTTTTGGAAATTATTTTGAGTCAAATTTACTTGTGTTGACTTTTGCATATTAGTCTCGAGCATTAGGATTGTGGTACACTATGACTTGACCTAATTTGTTAGACAAATATTGACCAACACATAAATATATATAATTAATTTAGGTTCGTGAATCCGAGGCCAACCTTGCACTTGTTCAATGACGTTATATGTATTTTTACTACGAAATACAGTATGGTGAGTTTCATTATTCCCTTTTTACATATATTTTTGGGACTGAGAATACATGCGCTGCTTTTATAACTGTTTTACGAAATAGACACAAGTAATCGAAACTACATTGTATGGTTGAATGATCGAATCGAATATGCCCCTATATAGTCTGGTAATCTAAGAATTAGGGAACAGACACCCTAATTGACGCGAATCCTAAAGATAGATCTATTGGGCCTAACAAGCCCCATCCAAAGTACCGGATGCTTTAGTACTTCGAAATTATATCATGTCCGAAGGAGGATCCCGGAATGATAGGGGATATTCTTATATGTATCTAGTTAATGTCGGTTACCAGGTGTTCACCATATGAATGATTATTTTTTGTCTCTATGCATGGGACGTATATTTATGAGAACTGGAAATGAAATTCTTGTGGTCTATTAAAATGATGGAAATAAATGATTATGATAAACTAATGAACTCACCAACCTTTTGGTTGACACTTTAAAGCATGTTTATTCTCGGGTGTTAAAGAAATCTTCCGCTGTGCATTTGCTCATTTTAAAGATATTACTTGGAGTCTTTCATAGCATATTTCAAAGAACGTTGCATTCGAGTCATTGAGTTCATCAAAGATTATTATTAAATCAATTTATAGTTGGATAGTGGATATTATGAAATGGTATGCATGCCTGTCAATTTTTGATGTAAAGAAAGATTGTCTTTTAAAAACGAATGCAATGTTTGTAAAATGTATCATATAGAGGTCAAATACCTCGCAATGTAATCAACTATTATGAATCGTTTATAATGTATATGAACGGGTCCTTTCATAAGCACCTCTTGTAATGGTCCAGAATTCGTAGATATGAAGTTTTGGATGAACATAGTTAATGTTCTAAGAAGGAAATGGTAATGGCACAATCTTAATTTGTTAAATTACCAGAATACCCTGGAAAGGACCGAATCATCAAGAAAAATATTTTCTTGATATGTTTAGAGATTAGATAGAATGTAAGAGTCGTGTAAATGGCACATGATGACGGTATGGTTTGTGAATCATCATGTTCCATTAGAAACTCGGCATGAATTACTGTAATATAATCACGTTGATTAAGTGTCATTATATTATACTAACTCATACATCAGTTTCCAACACTACTTCAAAAACATTCATATTCGAATTTTTCAGAATTTAGAAACTAACACAGTTTCTTTTATGTTGCAGATATTACAGAGAGATAAATGATTTCAGATAATAATAGTTGTGAGAATATCTCCAGAAATATGGAGAATATGTATAATGGGAGATACGAAGATATCTTATAATATTTAAGATAAGATGATGATGAAGAATAATGTCCACAAATGTTTAGAATAAGGAGTAAGATATTCGTTAATGACTTCATCAGAAACAGAATCATCAAGATTCTTTAAATACAGACTTTGGCCCTTGTATTTGTCCTTGGTATCCTTCACGGTCTGCTCAATCCGTTGTTCAGTATCAACTCTTCTCTTTTTCTGGGCTTTACTAACACATTATTCTTTATCATCAAACTTTTGACTGTCAAAGTCGTTTACAGTTTTTTTTTTTTTTTTTTTTTTTTGCTATTTCATTAGCATTTCGAAAACTAGTTCATAGTTTGAGATGTTTTTCAGAAACTTCACATTCGAAGTCTGTAAGTCTAGGAGATAGACGTTATATGTATACATATAACTGTTGGCGTAGAATCGTTGCGAATTTCAAAATACTGATTGCTGATTCCCAGTAGTTGGTATGACAATTATTGTTACAGGATGTAGGTGAGTACATGATGGGGTTTCAATGAATAAGTACAATGACTTTTCGGAGAGGCTTAAAAATCAATGAAGTTGTTGAGAAGTTTATTGCTAAGGTGGCGAGATATGAAAAGGTTCCCCAGTAACGATGGCGAAAGGGCAACATATCCATCGAGGTTATAATAAAAATTTAGTTTTACTGAAAAGTCGAAGTTGACTTGCTGGAGCTGTGACAAAATTGGCTACTTTGAAAAGGAATCGTAAGGTTGTTTTTGCTAATAAATGATAGAGAACTCGACGCGGGTACGTGTTAAACTATGACTTTGGTTTCGAGAGTTTTTCAGATACAAAATGACTGGTAACATGCGGTTGGATCATCATCTCGATTGTTCATTATTTGAAGTGTCTTTCGAAATTTCGAAAGGTTTTAAATGCAGATTGTCATAGTTAATATCCAAATGATGAAATCGTCCTGATTCTCGAATGATTTTCATATCCTTCTGAGTGTTACGAATAAAAGTGATGTTCTATCATAGTTTTGAAGTCAAAGTATAGCTTTGAAAGATGTAGGAATCTAAGAGTGATGATTTCGGTTATATCTCGAGTTGAATTTTGAAATTCCAAAATCAAAATATGTACTTAGATTTGAACGAATATGGTTGTTTTGAATCCTATAGAAGAATGCGTATTGTTGTGAAAGTAGGGAGTATAGGTGATGATTGTTAAATCAGAATCGAAGAATGTAACATATTAATTGTGAATTTAAATATCTCTCGGGTATTACCTACCCGTTAAAAAAAAAATTTCACAAGTAATATTTCGTACCAGAGAATTTTATCACAGTCTTTATGAAAATATAAGTATATTTTCTTCAGATGTAATATAGATTTGATGAGTTAAGTTCCTTTGATCGTAGGCTGGAATTAGAAATGAATAATTTCTAACATTAGGGATTACATAATCTTTACAGAGTATTTCACTACTGTGATCAATACTTTATTATTTATTCTTATGGATATTTTCGTAGTGAATCATGCTGATGATCATAGAACTTTTGCTAACTTCGCAAGATACGAATTCCTCGAAGATGAAAGTGTAAAATCAAACATGTTATTGAATGATACACTTGGTTTATTATGAAACGGAATTCATTGATTTTAAACCGAGATTGTAGTTAACGATGGTTAAGTTGCTAACGAAGAATGTACATCATAGCATATTAGTAATATGAATTAATCGAGTAGTTAAGTTTCATACATAATAACTTAGTACAGAAAGATTTATTATGGTTTAAAAATTTATATATATACGATATACATATAAATTCTTCGGAGGAATTGAGTTAATACTTCATAACTCGCTAATACTATATCCGTTGTGTGATTCATAATGATTTCCTCAGTGATTCTTGAACTGGCAGAACTTGTGATGTTAGAGGTGCTGACGATTCTAACAATGTTGACAGCACTGACTGTGTTGGTGAGGCTAAGAATACTGTTGATGCTGTTGGTAAAACAAGTCTAGTTTGTAAATCGCGCACCATTCTTGTCAAGGTTTCGATTCTTTTCTTTATCATCTATGTCCACTTATCTGATTTATGGTTAAGGCTGAAATAGATAATCTCCATGACTTTAGAGATTACATAGTCACCACAGAATGTTTCTCCGATGAAGTTATGAATCAATACTTCATCGTTTATTGTTATTGATATTCCTTGGTTTTTATGGTGCGTGTGATGTTGATATCCGAGGTACAGATTGTGATGTTGAAGCGTGTGATACGGATGTGATTGTTGGTGGTGGTAATGATATTGTTAGTGTTGATAATAGTGATACCGGTGATGCTGCTGGTGCTTAGGGTATTGAGCCTTGCGATGTTGATGTTGCTGGCGGTACTGGTTATGCTGTTGGTGCTGCTGATGGTGTTTGTAACCTTCGCACCATATTCTCCAAAGCCACTACCCGAGCACGAAGCTCGTTGACTTCTTCTATTACACCGGGGTGATTGTCAGTTGGGATGAGCGGATAAATAAAATCTAGAATTTGATGTAGTATATAATCGTGACGAGATACTCTGGAAATGAGAGAGAAAATGGTTTCTCGAACAGGTTCGCCGGTAAGTGCTTCAGGTTCATTGCCAAGAGGGTAATTTGGTGGATGGAAAGGATCACCTTCTTCTTGTCTCCAATGATTAAGGAGGCTACGAACCCATCCTCATTTCATCCAGAATAGATGATGACTAATTGGTTGATCCATTCCGGTCACACTGCTTTCGGAGTTTGAGTGGAATTCCATATCGGAATCCGAGGGACTTGAACTGGTGGCGAGTTCCATTTCGTACGATTGAATAAAGGA
The DNA here is from genome assembly GCF_046630445.1 of Rutidosis leptorrhynchoides. NCBI lineage: Eukaryota > Viridiplantae > Streptophyta > Magnoliopsida > Asterales > Asteraceae > Rutidosis > Rutidosis leptorrhynchoides. The sequence continues at coordinate 607,091,407 of NC_092335.1, forward strand.
TTTTTCGATATGAAATGATTTTCGGCTATCGGATGGTATTCTAATTATATAGAATATCCATATACATAGGGCAAAAGATCTTGTAGATTATGGAGGAATTTACGGAATATGTCAGGCAAAGTTTACAGTAACAGATACGCGGAGATATTAATTAGCAGATACGCTAACATATGAATTTTGTCCATACACTATCTATGCAATGAATGTAGTAAGACGCGTTTAGACTAAGAATGATAAGCAGGTAATTTCCTAAGGACGATAAGCAGATGATTTTTGACACAATTGATAAGCAAAACTTTTGACATGCAGACACGGTCGAAGTCCAGACTCACTAATGCATCCTAACGACTTATCAGTTAGACACACTAATGCAGACCTGGTTCGCTAAGACCACCACTCTGATACCAACTTTCATAACCCATCCTAATCCATCTGGACGAAGTCCATATAGATTACAAATGTTTCACAATAGTTGATTACATCGCGAGGTACTTGACCTCTATATGATACATTTTTACAAACATTGCATTCGTTTTTAAAAGACAAACTTTCATTTACATCGAAGGTTGATAGGTATGCATATCATTTCATAATATCCAAACTATAAATGACCTAATCTATCATTTACTTAATAATAATCTCTAAATAAACTTCAACGACTCGAATGCAACGTCTTTTGAAATATGTCATGAATGACTCCAAGTAATATCTTTAAATTGAGCAAATGCACAGCGGAAGATTTCTTTCAAACCTGAGAATAAACATGCTTTAAAGTGTCAACCAAAAGGTTGGTGAGTTCATTAGTTTAACATAAATAATCATTTCCATCATTTTAATAGACCACAAGATTTTCATTTCTCATAAATATACGTCCCATGCATAGACACAAAAATAATCATTCATATGGATTGAACGCCTGGTACCGACATTCACAATATGCATATAAGAATATCCCCATCATTTTCGGGATCCTCCTTCGGACATGATATAAATTTCGAAGTACTAAAGCATCCGGTACTTTGGATGGGGCTTGTTGGGCCCGATAGATCTATCTTTAGGATTCGCGTCAATTATGTAGTGACCCGAACTTTTCCATGTTTATATATATTAATTGAGATTGATATTTACATGATTAAATGTTTCCAACATGTTAAGCAATCAAACTTGTTAAGACTTGATTAATTGAAATATGTTTCATATAGACAATTGACCACCCAAGTTGACCGGTGATTCACGAACGTTAAAACTTGTAAAAACTATATGATGACATATATATGGATATATATATAGTTAACATGATACTATGATAAGTAAACATATCATTAAGTATATTAACAATGAACTACATATGTAAAAACAAGACTACTAACTTAATGATTTTTAAACGAGACATGTATGTAACGATTATCGTTGTAAAGACATTTAATGTATATATATATCATATTAAGAGATATTCATACATGATAATATCATGATAATATAATAATTTAAAATCTCATTTGATATTATAAACATTGGGTTAACAACATTTAACAAGATCGTTAACCTAAAGGTTTCAAAACAACACTTACATGTAACGACTAACGATGACTTACCGACTCAGTTAAAATGTATATACATGTAGTGTTTTAATATGTATTTATACACTTTTAAAAGACTTCAATACACTTATCAAAATACTGCTACTTAACAAAAATGCTTACAATTACATCCTCGTTCAGTTTCATCAACAATTCTACTCGTATGCACCCGTATTCGTACTCGTACAATACACAGCTTTTAGATGTATGTACTATTGGTATATACACTCCAATGATCAGCTCTTAGCAGCCCATGTTAGTCACCTAACACATGTGGGAACCATCATTTGGCAACTAGCATGAAATATCTCATAAAATTACAAAAATATGAGTAATCATTCATGACTTATTTACATGAAAACAAAATTACATATCCTTTATATCTAATCCATACACCAACGACCAAAAACACCTACAAACACTTTCATTCTTCAATTTTCTTCATCTAATTGATCTCTCTCAAGTTCTATCTTCAAGTTCTAAGTGTTCTTCATATATTCTACAAGTTCTAGTTACATAAAATCAAGAATACTTTCAAGTTTGCTAGCTCACTTCCAATCTTGTAAGGTGATCATCCAACCTCAAGAAATCTTTGTTTCTTACAGTAGGTTATCATTCTAATACAAGGTAATAATCATATTCAAACTTTGGTTCAATTTCTATAACTATAACAATCTTATTTCAAGTGATGATCTTACTTGAACTTGTTTTCGTGTCATGATTCTGCTTCAAGAACTTCGAGCCATCCAAGGATCCGTTGAAGCTAGATCCATTTTTATCTTTTCCAGTAGGTTTATCCAAGGAACTTAAGGTAGTAATGATGTTCATAACATCATTCGATTCATACATATAAAGCTATCTTATTCGAAGGTTTAAACTTGTAATCACTAGAACATAGTTTAGTTAATTCTAAACTTGTTCGCAAACAAAAGTTAATCCTTCTAACTTGACTTTTAAAATAAACTAAACACATGTTCTATATCTATATGATATGCTAACTTAATGATTTAAAACCTGGAAACACGAAAAACACCGTAAAACCGGATTTACGCCGTCGTAGTAACACCGCGGGCTGTTTTGGGTTAGTTAATTAAAAACTATGATAAAATTTGATTTAAAAGTTATTATTCTGAGAAAATTATTTTTATTATGAACATGAAACTATATCCAAAAATTATGGTTAAACTCAAAGTGGAAGTATGTTTTCTAAAATGGTCATCTAGACGTCGTTCTTTCGACTGAAATGACTACCTTTACAAAAACGACTTGTAACTTATTTTTCCGACTATAAACCTATATTTTTTCTGTTTAGATTCATAAAATAGAGTTCAATATGAAACCATAGCAATTTGATTCACTCAAAACGGATTTAAAATGAAGAAGTTATGGGTAAAACAAGATTGGATAATTTTTTTCATTTTAGCTACGTGAAAATTGGTAACAAATCTATTCCAACCATAACTTAATCAACTTGTATTGTATATTATGTAATCTTGAGATACCATAGACACGTATACAATGTTTCGACCTATCATGTCGACACATCTATATATATTTCGGAACAACCATAGACACTCTATATGTGAATGTTGGAGTTAGCTATACAGGGTTGAGGTTGATTCCAAAATATATATAGTTTGAGTTGTGATCAATACTGAGATACGTATACACTGGGTCGTGGATTGATTCAAGATAATATTTATCGATTTATTTCTGTACATCTAACTGTGGACAACTAGTTGTAGGTTACTAACGAGGACAGCTGACTTAATAAACTTAAAACATCAAAATATATTAAAAGTGTTGTAAATATATTTTGAACATACTTTGATATATATGTATATATTGTTATAGGTTCGTGAATCAACCAGTGGTCAAGTCTTACTTCCCGACGAAGTAAAAATCTGTGAAAGTGAGTTATAGTCCCACTTTTAAAATCTAATATTTTTGGGATGAGAATACATGCAGGTTTTATAAATGATTTACAAAATAGACACAAGTACGTGAAACTACATTCTATGGTTGAATTATCGAAATCGAATATGCCCCTTTTTATTAAGTCTGGTAATCTAATAATTAGGGAACAGACACCCTAATTGATGTGAATCCTAAAGATAGATCTATTGGGCCTAACAAACCCCATCCAAAGTACCGGATGCTTTAGTACTTCGAAATTTATATCATATCCGAAGGGTGTCCCGGAATGAGGGGGATATTCTTATATATGCATCTTGTTAATGTCAGTTACCAGGTGATCACCATATGAATGATTTTTATCTCTATGTATGGGATGTGTATTGAAATATGAAATCTTGTGGTCTATTGTTACGATTTGATATATATAGGTTAAACCTATAACTCACCAACATTTTTGTTGACGTTTAAAGCATGTTTATTCTCAGGTGAATACTAAGAGCTTCCGCTGTTGCATACTAAAATAAGGACAAGATTTGGAGTCTATGTTTGTATGATATTGTGTAAAAATTGCATTCAAGAAACTGATTTCGATGTAACATATTTGTATTGTAAACCATTATGTAATGGTCGTGTGTAAACAGGATATTTTAGATTATCATTTAATCTACGTAAAGCTTTTTAAACCTTTATTTATGAAATAAAGGTTATGGTTTATTTTAAAAATGAATGCAGTCTTTGAAAAACGTCTCATATAGAGGTCAAAACCTCGCAACGAAATCAATTAATATGGAACGTTTTTTAATCAATAAGAACGGGACATTTCAGTTGGTATCAGAGCGTTGGTCTTAGAGAACCAGAATTTTGCATTAGTGTGTCTTATCGAGTTTATTAGGATGCATTAGTGAGTCTGGACTTCGACCGTGTTTACTTGAAAAATGATTGCTTAACAAATTTTGTTGGAAACTATATATTTTTAACATGTGAATATTATGTGATATATTAATCTCTTAACGCGTTTGATATTATGTGATAGATGTCTACCTCTAGAACAAGTCCCATTGACTCACCTAATAATAATGAAGAGTCAAATGTAAATTGGAATGATTCGTGGACTGATTCACAAGTTCCCGAAGAGGAACCGGAAGAAGAGTCGGAACCGGAAGAAGAATCGGATGAAGAAATAGAACCGGTGGGGGAAATAATAAAACGGTTAAGTAAAAGAAAATCCTCAACCAACCGACCAAGGTTAATTATGGTCAATGGTTTTTCTGCCAAGGAAGCAAAATATTGGGAGGATTACCAATTCTCCGATGAATCGGATTCCGACGAGAATTCCGATGATGTTATAGAAATTACCCCAACTGAATTTAAAAAGGCAAAAGAAAATAATAAGGGAAAGGGCATAAAAATAGAGAAATCTAATTCCAACCTCGATGAACTTTATATGTATCGTCAACCCCCGAAGTCCTTAAGTTGTAACAATGACCCGGGAACCTCTAAACCACCAGGTTTTTCTAAACCAATGTGGAAAACGATGGCTCGTATTAGGGGAACATCATATATCCCTAGAAACTTGTCAAAACGAACCAAAACCGAAGAAGAAGAAACGAGCGAGTCGGAATAAGATAGTTGTATTCGTGTGGTGTAATATATGTAATATAGTGTGCTTATGCTTTATGATATATGTAAAAATTGCTTGTATTAATAAGTATTTTTTTTATGAATCTAACTCTTGTCTATTTTACAGTATATATTTTACAGTATAAAAACACAAAATGGAAAGACAACCCAATATTTTAAGAGACCTACCCGGAGACATGATTGATGAAATCTTGTCTAGAGTCGGTGATAATGCTAAAAATGAACATATATTTCATAGCATTATTCCTTAAGAAAGACAAGCTTTTAGTTGCAATTGTTCTATTTACAAGTGATATTCGTTTAAATAATAAAAGGTGAAGACATAAGACAGATTCGACGAATTGAAGACGCAAACGACCAAAAAGCTCAAAAGTACAAAATACAATCAAAGAGATTCCAATTATTGATAAGAAACGTCTCGAAATTACAAGAGTACAAGATTCAAAACGCAAAGTACAAGATATTAAATTATACGCAAGGACGTTCGAAAATCCGGAACCGGGACCAGAGTCAACTCTCAACGCTCGACGCAACGGACTAAAAATTACAAGTCAACTATGCACATAAATATAATATAATATTTAAATAATTCTTATAATTATTTAATATATTATATTATTTATAAAACAGTCGGCAGAAGAAAACAACCAAAAATGAGCCTCCCCAGCTGGCCATGCGATCGCATGGCCTGGAAGGCATAAATCCATGCGATCGCATGAGCCCCAGTTCCAGCCCACATGCCTATAAAAATCGAGCTTTGGTGAACCAAAAATATCCATCTATCTTTCTCTTCTCTCCATATATACGTAAAATATATATTTATATTTTATATTTTAATTTTAATTTTAATGATAATTCTAATAATAAGGGTATGTTAGCGAATATTGTAAGGGTGTAAGTCGAAATTCTGTCCGTGTAACGCTACGCTATTTTTAATCATTGTAAGTTATGTTCAACCTTTTTACATTAATGTCTCGTAGCTAAGTTATTATTATGCTTATTTAATCCGAAGTAATCATGATGTTGGGCTAATTACTAAAATTGGGTAATTGGGCTTTGTACCATAATTGGGGTTTGGACAAAAGAACGACACTTGTGGAAATTAGACTATGGGCTATTAATGGGCTTTATATTTGTTTAACTAAATGATAGTTTGTTAATGTTAATATAAAAATTTACAATTGGGCGTCCCTATAATTTACCATATACACTCAATCGGACACGATGGGCGGGGTATTTATATGTACGAATAATCGTTCATTTAACCGGACACGGGAATGGATTAATAGCCACTAGAATAATTAAAACAGGGGTGAAATTATGTACAAGGACACTTGGTATAATTGATAACAAAATATTAAAACCTTGGATTACCCTCAGTCGACATCCTGGTGTAATTATTAAACAAAGTATTAAAATCTTGTTACAGTTTAAGTCCCCAATTAGTTGAAATATTTAACTTCGGGTATAAGGATAATTTGACGAGGACACTCGCACTTTATATTTATGACTGATGGACTGTTATGGACAAAAACCAGACGGACATATTAAATAATCCAGGACAAAGGACAATTAACCCATGGGCATAAAACTAAAATCAACACGTCAAACATCATGATTACGGAAGTTTAAATAAGCATAACTCTTTTATTTCATATTTAATTTCTTTTATTTTATATTTAATTGCACTTCTAATTATCGCATTTTTATTGTTATTTTATTTAATTGCACTTTTAATTATCGTACTCTTTAATTATCGCAAGTTTATTTTATCGCACTTTTATTATTCGCAATTTCATTATCGATATTTACTTTACGCTTTAATTTAAGTCTTGTATTTATTTTTAATATTTTACATTTGGTTTTAACTGCGACTAAAGTTTTAAAATCGACAAACCGGTCATTAAACGGTAAAAACCCCCCTTTATAATAATAATATTACTTATATATATATATTTGTATTTTTATAAAAGTAAACTAATATAGCGTTAAGCTTTGTTTAAAGATTTCCCTGTGGAACGAACCGGACTTACTAAAAACTACACTACTGTACGATTAGGTACACTGCCTATAAGTGTTGTAGCAAGGTTTAAGTATATCCATTCTCTAAATAAATAAATATCTTGTGTAAAATTGTATCGTATTTAATAGTATTTTCTGCTAAAATTAATAACTATTTTATATACACCCCGCTGCACATCAAGTATTTTTGGCGCCACTGCCGGGGACCTCTTAAACGCCGGAAGCGCAACGCTAATATAAAAAAAAAAGATTTTTAGTTTACTTTTATTAAAATTCGTTTTTGTAAAAATACGTTTTAAATATTCGAAAATATAAAAAGAAAAACAAAAATATAAATATTTTTAGGAGTTTGATAAATATTTAAGTTTTATAAAGTTTCTTTATTTCCATTTTTTTTTAGTTTGTAAAAATATAAGTTTTATTTAATTAATAAATATATTTTATATTTTACAGCAAAAACAAAAAAAAATTAATTCGGCCCGAACACTGTAGCAGCCCAGCTTTTGGCCCGAAACCCTAGCCAATGCGATCACATGGCTGGGAAACTGAGGACTCATGCGATCGCATGAGCCCTGCTGACACGCCAACTGTAGCCCTGAATCAGCATTAATTACGGGTATTATTTATTATTATAATTATAAAACCCTATTTAGTTTTATATTTAATATTAATTAAGTTTAGTTTTATTATTTAATTTATATATTTAGATTATTTAGTTTAATTAAATTTTAAAATTAATATTTTTATAAAATAAATAATATAAAAATAATATTTTTATAAAAATTATACTTTTTACAATTTTTAGTATATTTTTATATTTTGTACTCTTTTAGCGTAATTTTTGTATTTTTCGCTCGCATTTAGTTTTAAGTCATAGTTTTTGCCATATTTATTTTTATTTCTAGATTTTAAGGATTTGCCGTAAAATCCCTTAAGTGCTTTTTCTTTAGACTAAGATTTAAGTGCTTTAGAATTTTGCGACGTCTTTTTAAGTTTTAGTTTCTTTTTAAGTTATTTCCATTTGGGATATAGTTTTTCCTGTAAGCTTTAATATTTTTAGACACCTTTTACTATGTATCAATTATCATTCCAATTAGTAATCTCAATTTGCGATTATAATTTTAAGTTAGTTGTAGTAATAAGGTTAGGTTAGTCAAGTGTTTTAAGTTTTATAAGTTTCTTTTATTTTTCCGTCACCTTTTATTTTTCAACCATTTTTCTTTTTCGACCTTTTTCGACGAGCTCTTTTTCTTTCTTATTTCTCGCTATTCTAGTTTTAGGACATAGATTTTTATTCTATTTCTTATCTAAATTTCTTAAAATTACGAAAATTTATTTTGAGTGGTTAAATTGATAGACATCAAAATTTTCTGGTTCGTAGTAATAGTTGGATTTGTACGTGGACCGGGTTATTGGAGCCAAACAGTCCTCAATTATATTGAGACCAAACGAATCCTGCCCCTCTGCTGCATCTTTTGGCTATTCGAAACGTGGGCAAAATCAGAAAAGTCTATTGATTGGATAACTTATTATAATTTTTCTTTCCTTTTTAAAACTAATAGGATATTCAGTGAATGCACCGAGCAAGACGTTCACCACCTTTTGTACGTTCACCACCTGTAACTAGATCAAGACATTTAGCAAATATTACCACCGTTGATTTTTCTTTAGAAACGTCATCCAGTCGACCAAGTACTTCAGTTCAAATTTCCAATAATCCATTTTTTGAACCCGACCTCACAATTGAGAATCCGGAGAATATTCAGGAACGATTCGTAGATCCCGAACCACTAAACTTTCCCCCGGAACCACCAATCATTCAAACAGAGATTGTTGAGGAACGAACCATTAAATCAGAATCCTCTAGTGATTCCGATTCAACAAATTCAATTATGGAGAATCTGTAACCTTTAAGTATGGAAGACCGAATGAGAGCTAAACGCACTGGCCAAGGTCACGCAATTACTCATCCAGACATTAATGCGCCAGATTATGAAATCAAAGGACAAATTCTACACATGGTGACTAATCAATGCCAATTTAGTGGTGCGCCGAAGGAAGATCCAAATAAACATCTACGTACCTTTAATAGGATCTGCACACTATTTAAAATCCGAGAAGTGGAGGATGAACAGATATATCTCATGTTATTTCCCTGGACTTTAAAGGGAGAAGCCAAAGATTGGTTGGAATCGTTACCTGAAGGGGCGATCGATACATGGGATGTTTTAGTTGACAAATTTCTTAAACAATTCTTTCCTGCATCTAAAGCCGTAAGACTTCAAGCAGAAATTGTTACGTTTACACAGAAGCCAAATGAAACTCTATATGAGGCATGGACAAGATATGGAAAGTTGTTAAGAGGATGTCCGCAACATGGTTTAGACACCTGTCAAATAGTACAAATATTCTACCAAGGATGCGACATCACTACAAGAAAAGACATAGATATAGCAGCTGGTGGTTCTATTATGAAGAAAACCGAAACTGATGCTTACAAAATTATTGATAACACTGCTTCCCACTCACATGAGTGGCACCAAGAAAAAGATATCGTTAGATCATCTAAAGCAGCTAGAGCCGATTCTAGCCATGACTTAGATTCCATTTCCGCAAAGATAGATGCTGTGGAGAGACGAATGGAAAAGATGACTAAGGATATTCACTCAATACGAATTAGTTGTGAGCAGTGTGGAGGACCACATTTGACAAAAGATTGTCTCAGTATTGAATTAACAATGGAACAAAGAGAGAATATTTCATACATAAACCAAAGGCCTGGAAATAATTATCAGAATAATTATCAACCGCCAAGACCGATTTACAATCAAAACCAAAATTATAACCGAAATATTCCATACAACAACCAACAAGGTCCTAGCAATCAAAAAGTATCCAATAATACTTATAATCAGCAAAGACCTAATTTTCAAAACAAACCACCTCAACAAACCGATGATAAAAAGCCGAATTTAGAAGATATGATGACGAAGCTAGTTGAAACTCAAACGCAGTTTTTCACCTCTCAGAAACAAACCAATGAACAAAATGCTCAAGCATTTAGAAATCAACAAGCTTCTATTCAAAATCTGGAACAAGAAGTAAGTAACCTAGCAAGGTTAATAGGTGAAAGAAAACCGGGAAGTCTACCTAGTGATACAAATGCTAACCCCCGGAATGAAACAGCTAAAGCTATTACCACAAGAAGTGGTACAACACTTAAACCACCGGAAATACCTGTAACTTCTGATGAAACTATTCCTACTCCACAAGAACCACAACCTGATCAAGATAAGGAAAAAGAACCGGTAGTTGAAAAGGTTAATGAAGATAACACAGTTAAGGATAAACCTTATGTTAAACCATACCAACCACCACTTCCTTACCTGAGTAAAATGAAGAAAGAGAAACTTGAAGCCGAGCAATCCAAATTCTTGGATATGTTTAAATAGATAAATGTAAATCTTCCTTTCATTGATGTGATTTCAGGAATGCCTAGATATGCTAAATTCTTGAAAGATCTAATTTCAAATAGAAAGAAAATGGAAGAACTCTCGGCTGTTACTATGAATGCTAATTGTTCAGCAGTGCTGTTGAATAAGATACCAGAAAAACTATCTGATCCAGGAAGTTTCACAATTCCATGTTTTCTGGGTAGTCTTAGTTCAATAGAAGCATTGGCAGACTTAGGTGCTAGTATAAATTTAATGTCGTATTCACTATACACTAAACTAGACCTTGGAGAATTGAAACCAACCAGAATAAGCATACAACTAGCCGATAGATCAATAAAATATCCTAGAGGGATAATGGAGAACATGCTAGTTAAAGTTGGTAATTTAGTATTTCCAGTAGATTTTGTTGTTTTGGACATGGAAGAAGATTCTCAAGTTCCTCTCATATTAGGAAGACCATTCTTAAACACGGCTAAAGCAATGATAGACGTGTTCGGTAAGAAATTGACCCTAAGTATAGAGGATGAGAGTGTTACCTTTTCAGTTGATAGAGCAATGCAACAACCACAATCTGCAGATGATACATGTTATTATATTCAAACTATAGATGCACATGCAGAATTATTAGAAGAATTTCCAGAATTACAAGGAACAGGAGAATGTTCTTTAGGAGAAGGTAATGAACCAATTGATGAAGTTGAAATGTTAGCTACACTAATAGCTAATGGATATGAACCAACAACAGAAGAAATTCAAATGCTAAAAGAAGAAGACAGATATCGATATAAATCATCGATAGAAGAACCTCCGAAATTAGAGTTAAAGCCACTTCCAAACCATTTGGAATACGCTTATTTACATGGTGAATCTGAATTACCTGTAATAATATCATCTTCTCTTACTGAAAATGAGAAATCACAACTCATTTCTATGTTGAAAGCTCATAAACCAGCCATTGCATGGAAGATTCATGATATTAAAGGAATAAGTCCTTCGTATTGCACACATAAAATCCTTATGGAAGAAGGTCATAAAACATATGTGCAACGCCAACGAAGACTAAATCCTAATATGTAAGATGTAGTTAAGAAAGAGATTATTAAACTGCTAGATGCAGGTTTGATATATCCAATTTCTGATAGTCCATGGGTAAGCCCAGTTCAATGCGTGCCTAAGAAGGGTGGCATGACCGTCATTACAAATGAGAAAAATGAGCTTATTCCTACTAGGACCGTAACAGGATGGCGTGTGTGTATTGATTATAGAAAATTAAATGACGCCACCAGAAAAGATCACTTTCCCTTACCTTTCATAGATCAAATGTTGGAAAGATTAGCCGGAAATAGTTATTATTGTTTTCTAGATGGATTTTCCGGATATTTTCAAATTCCAATAGCACCCGAAGATCAAGAGAAAACCACATTCACGTGCCCTTATGGTACTTTTGCTTACAAACGCATGCCATTTGGACTTTGTAACGCCCCTGCAACATTTCAAAGGTGTATGATGGCGATTTTTCATGACATGATAGAAGAATGCATGGAAGTTTTCATGGATGACTTTTCAATCTTCGGTGATACATTTGAATCATGTCTAGTTAATCTGGAACGAATGCTCCTTAGATGCGAACAATCAAACCTAGTTCTTAATTGGGAGAAATGCCATTTCATGGTTAAAGAAGGCATCGTTCTTGGACATAAAATTTTAAAAGAAGGAATTGAAGTGGATAGAGATAAAGTAGATGTAATTGCTAAACTTCCACATCCCACCAATGTTAGAGGAATTAGGAGTTTTCTAGGGCATGCCGGGTTTTACCGACGTTTCATAAAAGATTTTTCTAAAATTGCCACTCCTATGAATAAACTCCTAGAAAAGGATGCTCCATTCATCTTTTCAGATGAGTGTATCAAATCTTTTAATATTCTTAAAGAAAAACTCACTAATGCACCGATCATGATAACACCAAATTGGAATCTACCATTTGAACTAATGTGCGATGCAAGTGATTTTGCAATGGGAGCCGTTTTAGGACAAAGGATTGAAAAACGATTTCAACCTATATATTATGCTAGTAAGACGTTACAAGGAGCACAAACAAACTATACAACTACTGAAAAAGAACTCCTTTCTATTGTCTTTGCTTTTGACAAATTTCGATCATATCTCGTTCTAGCAAAAACGGTGGTCTATACCGACCATTCTGCTCTTAGATACCTATTTTCAAAACAAGATGCTAAACCAAGATTAATCCGTTGGATCTTACTCTTACAAGAGTTTGATATTGAAATCCGAGATAAAAGAGGAGCAGAAAATCTCGCCGCTGATCATCTTTCTCGTCTTGAAAATCCCGAATTAGAAGTTCTAAATGAATCGGCCATACAAGACAATTTTCCTGATGAATATCTATTGAAGATAGATTATAAAGAAATCCCATGGTTTGCAGACTATGCAAACTACTTAGTTTGTGGATTCCTTGAAAAAGGATTATCGTACCAAAAACGAAAGAAATTCTTCAGTGATATAAAACACTATTTCTGGGAAGATCCACATTTGTTTAAAAGTTGTCCAGATGGAATAATACGCCGATGTGTATTTGGAGATGAAGCTAGTAAAATATTAAACCATTGTCACACAGGACCAACAGGAGGGCATTATGGGCCTCAACTAACAGCAAGAAAAGTTTATGATGCTGGATTCTATTGGCCTACAATTTACAAAGACGCACACCTTCTTTGCAAATCCTGTGATGCTTGTCAAAGGGCCGGAAAAATAAGTCAACGTGATGAAATGCCACAAAATGTCATCCAAGTATGTGAAGTATTTGACATTTGGGGTATTGACTTTATGAGTCCATTTCCAAAATCTCATAATAATCTATATATACTCGTAGCCATTGATTATGTATCTAAATGGGCGGAAGCACAAGCTCTCCCAACTAACGATGCACGAGTTGTAGTCAACTTTTTAAAACATCTTTTTGCAAGGTTTGGAACACCGAAAGCTTTAATAAGTGATCGGGGTACTCATTTCTGTAATAATCAACTTGAGAAAGTTCTTAAAAGATATGGAGTAACTCATAAAATCTCCACCGCATATCATCCACAAACAGGTGGACAAGTTGAAAATACCAACCGAGCTTTAAAACGTATTCTAGAGAAAACCGTAGGATCAAATCCGAAGGAATGGTCCATTAAATTGGAGGATGCACTCTGGGCTTTTAGAACATCCTACAAAACTCCAATTGGAACCACACCTTTTAGACTTGTTTATGGAAAAGCATGTCATCTTCCAGTAGAAATTGAACACAAAGCATTTTGGGCTTTGAAATCATGTAATCTTGATTTACATGAAGCCGGACGTCTACGATTAAGTCAACTAAACGAATTAGAAGAATTAAGACATGAAGCATACGAAAATTCGTTAATCTATAAAGAAAGAACGAAGAAATGGCATGATAAAAGAATCAGAAGTTCAAAAGAATTTAAAGAAGGAGACAGAGTTCTTCTTTTCAATTCACGATTCAAGCTATTTCCTGGAAAATTGAAATCAAGATGGTCTGGACCATTCATAGTCAAAAGAGTTTTCCCATACGAAACGATAGAATTAATAAATTCAAATGGGATTGAATTTAAAGTTAATGGTCACAGAGTTAAACATTACATACATGGCCCGATGGAAGTCGACAACGAAGTTAATCACAATTTCGACCCCACAGCTAACTAAGTGTGGGGAGAATCAAGTCTTTAAAGGATAATATGTATTTCTGTTAGAGTTAGATTGTCTGTTTTCGTGTAGTTCTCAAAAATGGAACCCGAATGGTCTTTCCCTAGCAGACCCTAAAGAACTAGTCTTCTCCCCCCATTCTGAATTTTTATTTTTTTAGGTTTTTACGAAATGAAGACTGCCTGTGAACTAAACCATTGTCTAATGCTACACGCTTTGATCACTAAACGTAATAATGACATACTCCCGAGTGAATTAGTATCAGTAATCAGAGAAAGAATGGACGGAGTTAGAAAAGAATCCAGATGCGAAGAAAATAAGTTACAATTTGGTAAAGGAAAATCAAAATCCGCAGCGAAAAGAAGAGCACGACACCTAGAAAGATGTCACAAATGCGGAAAATGGTCACATGGAGGTAAATGTTCAAATAATCAAACCTATTCAAATACCGAATTTGTTACTTTATGCAGAGACGGACCGTTCATATGTTTAGAAGAAAAGACACTGAATGCTCGAGGTTACGCTTATGTAGCTATGGAAAACCAATTAAACCGACTATCTTATGAATGGGATAGATCATATAACTAAGAAATCTTTCACAGGTATGTTTATACAGTTTTTATTTTATTTTTTTTATTTTTAATCTTTTGATAATAAACGCTAATTTGTTCGCTAAAAAGTATTAAATTGGTATTAAATAAAATTAGGTTTGGCGACCGAAATTATTGATATCATACAAAAATTTATTACATCACTGCGAAATTTAACGTTTATTCTTAAGGTATAAATATCTTTAATCAATCAACTCAAAATATTTCAAAAATTCGTCATGAGTTAAATTAGGTCTTAGAACCGAAATTACTTTACCGAAAAGAGAGGCGCATATTTTTGATAATATTTGATTGATTAATGTGGGATAAAAAGCCAAAAAGATTTTTATTTTTATTTTTACCATGTTTTTAAAATTAATATATAAATCTTAAATTAATATTGTAAACTTTGTAAAAACAATATATTTAAAATTGAAATATTTGAAAAAATTAATATAAGTTTGGTGTGAATTTATAATATGAATTTTTAAATTAAATTTGGTGTGAATTTTTAATTTTTAAAATATGAATTTTTAATTTTATGCATTTCAAATTTTAAGTTTGGTGTGAATTTTTAATATTAATTTTGAATTTTATATTTAAGTTGTGTGAATTTAAAAACAAAAATTTACTTTATCTCATTAAGTAAAAAATAGGATTTTTAAAATTCTTCGTAAGTTGAAGACTAGGTCTTTGAACCGAAATTGCTTTACCCGAGGAAGGGACGAGAACTTTTATTATCATTATTTTTAATCTTTTTGAATTAAAGTATGCCAAAAACATTAAAAAACCCAAAAATCTTTACTTTAAAAAAAAAAAAAAACCGCGCTTTGATTTGACAAATTTTAAAATTTTGTCGAGGGACAGACTAGGACAACGATCCGAAACGCCCTCGCTCCTAAAGGAAACCAAATTCTTAAAATTTAAATAATTATAAGTTTTATAAAGTATAAGGTTTTACAAAAAAAAAAAAAAAAAAAAAAAAAAAAAAAAAAAAAAAAAAACTGAAAACACTGTACCCGGACCCCCATGCGATCGCATGGGTTTTACACTTCAACTCCATGCGATCGCATGGAGCTGAAATCCAGGCCTGATACATACAGCAGCGGGTCTGCTCTTCATCCACAAAACACACACACATTCACGAACCAACTCCAAAAATTCACCAATTTTCGCCATTTTTCCACCGTAATTCATCAAATTTCTTGCTCTAATCATGCCTAGATTCTCATTCCTCAGCAAATTGGTAAAAATTACACCCCTAAACTCTATAAATTCCTAGTTTTTGTGATAATTACCCATTTTTTACCTAATGCAATTTTGTTAATTTCTAGTGTAATTAGTGTTAAATTGTTAGTATTTTATGCATGTATAACCTAGATTGATGCTATTTAACATGATTTGAAGCCAAAAACTTCAAAATTTTTAGAAATCTAGGGTTTGTGTTCTTGAGCAATTTGGGGCTTTTTGATATAAACAGGTTATGGCCGATTTTTGTCATGAATTATTGCTAAATTGAGTAGTGTAACATGTTTAGATAGTTAAATGATCCAAACAATGATCCTAAACATGATTTTTGGAGATTAAAGTGGACTTTTTAAGTCCAATATTCATGAACTTGATTTATTTGATATATTTGCCATTTGAGACTTGTTTAATTATTAGTAATGAATATTTTGACATGTTATTTGAGTTAAATGCTTATGAATTTTGTATACATTTTCATATGTGCTTATTTGAAAAGTGTAGAATTGTGAAAAATTGTGAAAATGTGTATAAGTTTAATTTTGATTTAACATGTTATAGTGATTGTTTTAAGTTGTTATTTTGCTAACACTAATGCATATTTGGATGCACAATTTGTGTGTTTAATGTGTTTTACAGAGAGCCGACACTGGAGGTTCAGGAGCATCATCATCTAGACGACCAGCACAAGCACCAGAACCAGAACCAGAAATGCAACACGAACAAGAACCGCAACAGGAACAACAACAGCCTGATCAGCACATACCTTATTATGATCCAGTACAGTTTGTTGATGAATTCATAGTATTCCCAATGAGGCCGCCAGTAGAATTCCCAACGATTCCTGAGCACACTCTACATCATAATCTGAGATTTGATAGAAGATGGAGAGATTACGAGACATATCAAAGGAACAAATTCAAATTGGTAACAAAAAATGTAGAGGTGCCAAGGGTAATTGATTGGGCCCCTTTGGAAACGGTCCATCTAGCTGACCGTGTTAGACAGCTTTTAGTTCAAAGGTATGGCAGTTCTTCTTTTACAGATTGGGAACGTCTTTTCACCATTCGTAGACCTGTATATAAGGAATGGTGTGTTGAGTTGATGAGTACTGTATCACTTGATACAAATATAGTTAGGATAGATGATAGAAGATTTCTTAGGTTTATCCTTGGCGGTAGGATGTACAGAATGTCCATGCTGGACATGGCCAGGGCCTTACAGATATATACTCCTGGTGAGTTGCTATTACCCGATTGTACAAACTTGATTCATTATGGTGAACGGGTAGATAGTAACTTTGACGCTGACGCCATTTGGAGGCGTATGTCACATTTTGATGTTTTTACACGAGCAGGAGGACACTCCTATACACATATTGACAGAGCCGAGCTTCGTATTATTCATAGATTTTTGGCCAACTCGATTACACAAAGAGGTCATAATAAAGAAAAAATTACCTTATATGATTTATTCTACCTAAAGTGTATTCGGGATCCTAGAAGCTTTGTCAATATCCCTTACTGTGTTGCTTTTTATTTATCTAAAATGGTAGAGGGAATGCAGGACGGGAGTATAATAGGAGGAGGTATTTTTGTTACTCTCATTGGAGAGTATTTAGGTGTTGATAGGAACCAAGGGGGTCCATTACAGATTTGTAGAGAACAGGTTGAGCCCTTAGGATTAAAAGTTTATGTGGGTGCTAAGATATTGAAAAGTAGACGTAACCAGGCAGTACCCTATGAGGGATCTCATCCTCAGGTAGAGAGAGGCTCAGACGAGGAAATGGAGGAGGCAGAAGACATTAGGGATGTCTTTCGAGATGCTATTCTTGACGTCCACGTTCGTATAGATGAGGAAGCAATGACGAACGCGGCAAGACATAGTATGTATGAGCAGTGGAACTCCGAGCGAGTATACGAGGATTATAGGCGACGCCAACACGATAGCTGGTTAGTTCATCAGCACCAAATCATGAGCCAGCTATCATATCAGGTACCAAATAACTATGTACCTACTCGACCTGCTCATTTTCCGCCACATAGCCCCGATATCCGACCACCCTTTAACCGGTATGACTATGACCAAGCCTATCAGAACACCTATAACCAACAATGGAACCCACCCGATGAGATGAACTGGAACCCCTATCCAGACTGATTTAGTTCCATTTGGTTATTTTTATGATTTTTATGTTTTTATCTTTTGACTTTTTCATGTTTAAACTTATGTTATTGGATATATTTGTGTAATTTTTATTATTTTATTATTATTGTGTACTAATATTTCATATTTAGAATTTGAAAGTGGGATATTAAGTCCCATTTCAAATTGCCATGCATGATTATATTTGTATGTATGTATATTGTCGATTGTACAAAACAGGGTAAAACAGCGCATTTTCAATGACTGGCATTAAGTTCAGCAAAAGCTACTAATTTTAACGACAAGATGACAAATAAATGTGATGTAACAACAGACGAAATGAACAAATGATATGCACCATTTATCATTCAGCAAACAAACGCCAATATGTTTGGAAACTTTGGTAAAATTTAATCATTTCTACGCTAATCACCCTCAATAATTTAAATTGTACTGATTTCTTGCAAATGAGGGCATTGCAAGATCTAAAGTGTGGGAAGGGGTTAAATTCTTTCGGATTTTTAAAATTTTTATCTTTATACACTTGGTTACCATTAAAAATACTAGTAACGTAGTAGTTGTATTAGAATCTAGTGCTCTCTGATAATAAAGAACAGCCCTAGTCTTATATACTGACTACCCAATTCTAGTAAAATTTTTCAAAATTTTCAATTAAATGAACTCAAAATCATGTTTATACATATTTATGAACGATAAAACTAGGTGTTAACACCGAAATTATTGTAAACTCGGAAAGGACATAAATTGAGAAACAAACCAAAATGTTGAAATTCATTTAAAATGGAATAGAGGACGATAAAAAGGAAAATAAAAGCCAAGTGTGGAAAAACTTACCAAGTTATCTTAAACATATGTCACATATATCTGTAACAAATAACTGAAAATACTTTTGCTTTGGACTAAACTAAACCATTTTACCCGATGAAAGAAAAGAAGAGATGGATCTACACGATGAATCAATTCCATCATTAAAAGGAAGTAAAGTCTTCCGAAAAAGACACGCGCTTCTTGATTTAGGTCAAGAAGTTGTCGTCCAGACCAGCTGTAGGTTGACGAAAAATCTAGAAAAGTCATCTCTAAAATCAGCAGGAAATCCACGGACCTCAGCATCAAACAGGGTCGCCAAGTGGTCAGATTTATCCTAACCATGAGAAGGATTTATCTCGTACAATGGGGGGGCACCGTGCAAATTAGTTTGATAAGACTAATGAATCAGATCTCCAGAAAGGATAATCTCCTTAAAAGATCAAAAATCAGCTTTTAAGACTGATATTACTCAATCCTTGAGATTGACTTTAAAGATTGAGAATTACAAACTCATGGAATTCGATGATATCTAAACTCGAGCTTGAACGAGAAAATATTTTGATCAAAATTACAAACCGATTTGTTTTCTGAAAACCCTATTTTTAATGCGTTCATTACCATTGAACGTAAAATCCTAGAAATTCACCTGGAATTCATTAGGTCACCTGAACCAAATCGGGTGTCAACCGTAAGAACGGTGGTTGCATAGCATGGTCAAAGACATGACCTTGTGCCAGACCGAAAAATCATAAGGGTGAGCTTTACTATTGCTCCTACCAAGGATAGTAATTGCGTCCGACAAGTTATAGACCATAATTAAAAGCATGTCAGGGGACATTGCCTTAACAGTCGCTTGTTCAACGCTTTCCTTTACAACCGGACGGTAGTTTATCGAAAGGTAATATACGGGACAAGTAAACTGGACGTGTTGCTTTCCAAATACAAGGTTAGCAAGTGGGTGACACAAAACCGCAAGTTTTGAGCTAAAATTTTCAAATCTAAAACCCACCAAACCCACAAAAATATTTTGCAAACACCGGTAAAGGGTTATTCCGGAAAACTTATCTAGGGTAAAAGCTAGCTTGAATTTTCAAAAGATCAAATATTTTCATAAATATCCAATTTCCTTAAGGATCTACGTTTTCATAGTCATGTGGAACTGTAAACCGCCTTTCAAATGTGCACTTTGCTTTGGAAACCGAAAGTAAATCAGCTATTTGATTGCAAGTGTCGTTGACCTACAGTGGATGACACACCTACCTTTAACCATGGTTCTATCGTTACTATCATTGTTTATACCGCCGTATAGAAATCACTGATGTACAAAGTGTGAAGAATAAAGAAGTGATTCTAGTATTTCAAGACGATATTGCTTGAGGACAAGCAACGCTCAAGTGTGGGAATATTTGATAATGCTAAAAACGAACATATATTTCATAGCATTATTCCTCAAGAAAGACAAGCTTTTAGTTGCAATTGTTCTATTTACAAGTGATATTCGTTTAAATAATAAAAGGTGAAGACAAAAGACAGATTCGACGAATTGAAGACGCAAACGACCAAAAAGCTCAAAAGTACAAAATACAATCAAAGAGGTTCCAATTATTGATAAGAAACGTCTCTAAATTACAAGAGTACAAGATTTAAAACGCAAAGTACAAGATATTAAATTATACGCAAGGACGTTCGAAAATCCGGAACCGGGACCAGAGTCAACTCTCAACGCTCGACGCAACGGACTAAAAATTACAAGTCAACTATGCACATAAATATAATATAATATTTAAATAATTCTTATAATTATTTAATATATTATATTATTTATAAAACCGTCGGCAGAAGAAAACAACCAAAAATGAGCCTCCCCAGCTGGCCATGCGATCGCATGGCCTGGAAGGCATAAATCCATGCGATCGCATGAGCCCCAGTTCCAGCCCACATGCCTATAAAAATCGAGCTTTGGTGAACCAAAAATATCCATCTATCTTTCTCTTCTCTCCATATATACGTAAAATATATATTTATAATTTATATTTTAATTTTAATTTTAATGATAATTCTAATAATAAGGGTATGTTAGCGAATATTGTAAGGGTGTAAGTCGAAATTCTGTCCGTGTAACGCTACGCTATTTTTAATCATTGTAAGTTATGTTCAACCTTTTTACATTAATGTCTCGTAGCTAAGTTATTATTATGCTTATTTAATCCGAAGTAATCATGATGTTGGGCTAATTACTAAAATTGGGTAATTGGGCTTTGTACCATAATTGGGGTTTGGACAAAAGAACGACACTTGTGGAAATTAGACTGTGGGCTATTAATGGGCTTTATATTTGTTTAACTAAATGATAGTTTATTAATGTTAATATAAAGATTTACAATTGGGCGTCCCTATAATTTACCATATACACTCAATCGGACACGATGGGCGGGGTATTTATATGTACGAATAATCGTTCATTTAACCGGACACGGGAATGGATTAATAGCCACTAGAATAATTAAAACAGTGGTGAAATTATGTACAAGGACACTTGGTATAATTGATAACAAAATATTAAAACCTTGGATTACACTCAGTCGACATCCTGGTGTAATTATTAAACAAAGTATTAAAATCTTGTTACAGTTTAAGTCCCCAATTAGTTGGAATATTTAACTTCGGGTATAAGGATAATTTGACGAGGACACTCGCACTTTATATTTATGACTGATGGACTGTTATGGACAAAAACCAGACGGACATATTAAATAATCCAGGACAAAGGACAATTAACCCATGGGCATAAAACTAAAATCAACACGTCAAACATCATGATTACGGAAGTTTAAATAAGCATAATTCTTTTATTTCATATTTAATTTCTTTTATTTTATATTTAATTGCACTTCTAATTATCGCATTTTTATTGTTATTTTATTTAATTGCACTTTTAATTATCGTACTCTTTAATTATCGCAAGTTTATTTTATCGCACTTTTATTATTCGCAATTTCATTATCGATATTTACTTTACGCTTTAATTTAAGTCTTGTATTTATTTTTAATATTTTACATTTGGTTTTAACTGCGACTAAAGTTTTAAAATCGACAAACCGGTCATTAAACGGTAAAAACCCCCCT
Source organism: Rutidosis leptorrhynchoides (assembly GCF_046630445.1). NCBI lineage: Eukaryota > Viridiplantae > Streptophyta > Magnoliopsida > Asterales > Asteraceae > Rutidosis > Rutidosis leptorrhynchoides. Next base: position 607,113,679 of record NC_092335.1, read on the forward strand.
TTATAATAATAATATTACTTATATATATATATTTGTATTTTTATAAAAGTAAACTAATATAGCGTTAAGCTTTGTTTAAAGATTTCCCTGTGGAACGAACCGGACTTACTAAAAACTACACTACTGTACGATTAGGTACACTGCCTATAAGTGTTGTAGCAAGGTTTAAGTATATCTATTCTCTAAATAAATAAATATCTTGTGTAAAATTGTATCGTATTTAATAGTATTTTCTGCTAAAATTAATAACTATTTTATATACACCCCGCTGCACATCAGTCGGTCAGAATTCCTCAGCACAACTATTTAAGGCGAGATCAGTTTGTAAGACATTCGAAGAACGTTCCAAGAATGCCTTGGTTTATAAAAGGCTTTCGTTTGAAAGATGGGGGATATCACATTGGGAAATCCATAAGTTACGATGTGTTTACTTTGACGCATATATTGCGGGGAACCCAAATGCTATTTTACGCAATGGGTTAAGAAATTATTTTGACTCAATATATCCGAATATTGGACTTCGTGATTTAGAAAAAGCGGCTAACATGCAACATAAAGAAGCATGTTATACTTACGTATTAGTAATGTTCGCTTCTCACCAAAGTGAGAACAAGAACATCGGGCTACAACTATTAAACAAAACGTTCCCACAAGTGACGGAGTCGGTAATTGGGGTAAGAAATGAGGTTTTTAGATTGTTACGGGACTGTTGGACATTACGTAACCCTCATCCTTTTGACGACATTACAACACGATGTCTTATCAACGACCATAACGTTTATGTTCCACAAGACCAAGGATGGGAAGTAATCCTAGTAAAACCAGAATGCATGACTTGTTTCTGGACGTATGAATTACGTGTCTTTATTGCCTTTGCTGAACGACTTGTGTACTAGCTAGAATTATCTTCACAACCATCTTGTATCAAATTTATTGTGTGCTATATTTCATGCTATATGTAAAATAAGCGGTATTGTAAGTTTGTAAAATATTGTGTAAAAGTTTGAACGCGAAATATTATTATAACCAGTTTTTCATATAGAATCGTAGTAGTTGAATTGTATATTAGCTACTAAGTATGAACTTAACGGGTAGGTACTACCCGAATTTAAACTTATAAAACGCTAATATAAAGAAAAAGCTTTTATAAATGAGTTCATATTATGCTACGAAATACTATTAACTACTCTTAATATTCTGTATGATTAACTTATTCCATTTGACTATTTTGAAGGAAATGGCACTGACTACTCGACACACCGTGAATATGAATGAAGAGGAATTCCGTACTTTTCTAGCTTCAAACATAGCCGCAGTACAGGCTGCGCTACATACCAATAATAACCTTGGATCTAGCAGTACAGGAAATCGTGTAGGATGCACCTACAAAGAATTCACTGCCTGCAAACCTTTAGAATTTGATGGAACCGAAGGACCGATCAGATTGAAACGGTGGACCGAGAAGGTCGAATCGGTGTTTGCCATAAGTAAGTGTACTGAAGAGGACAAAGTGAAGTACGCTACGCATACCTTCACAGGTTCTGCGTTAACATGGTGGAATACCTATCTAGAGCAAGTGGGACAAGACGATGCGTACGCACTACCGTGGTCAGCATTCAAGCACTTGATGAACGAGAAGTATCGTCCCAGAACCGAGGTCAATAAGCTCAAGACAGAACTTAGAGGGTTACGAACCCATGGATTTGATATTACCACGTACGAAAGACGATTCACAGAATTGTGCCTATTGTGTCCGGGAGCATTCGAAGATGAGGAAGAGAAGATCGACGCGTTTGTGAAAGGATTACCGGAAAGAATCCAAGAAGATATAAGTTCACACGAGCCCGCCTCCATACAACAGGCATGTAGAATGGCTCACAAACTAGTGAACCAGATTGAAGAAAGAATTAAAGAACAGACTGCTGAAGAGGCCAATGTGAAGCAAGTTAAAAGAAAGTGGGAGGAAAACGGTGATAAGAATCACCAATACAACAACAACAGTAATTACAACAATAATCGCAACAATTATCCCAACAATCGCAACATCAATCGCAACTACAACAAACGGCCCAACAACAACAGCAACTACAACAATCATCCCAACAACAATAATAACCGCAACAACAACAACAATCAGAAGCAGCTATGCCAAAGGTGTGAAAAGTATCACTCGGGGTTCTGCACCAAATTTTGCAACAAGTGTAAAAGAAATGGTCATAGCGCGGCGAAGTGTGAGGTCTACGGACCAGGGGTTAATAGAACGAAAGGAACAAATGGTGTCGGAACGAGTAATGGCAGAGCAAGTAGTGTCGGAGCAAGTTATGCCAATGTAGTTTGTTATAAATGTGGAAAACCGGGCCACATTATTAGAAATTGCCCAAACCAGGAGAACACGAATGGACAAGGCCGCGGAAGAGTTTTCAATATTAATGCGGCAGAGGCACAGGAAGACCCGGAGCTTGTTACGGATACGTTTCTTATTGACAATAAATTTGCTTACGTTTTATTTGATTCGGGTGCGGATAGAAGCTATATGAGTAGAGATTTTTGTGCTAAATTAAGTTGTCCATTGACGCCTTTGGATAGTAAATTTTTACTCGAATTAGCAAATGATAAATTAATTTCAGCAGATAATATATATCGGAATCGAGAAATTAAACTGGTTAGCGAAACATTTAAGATTGATTTGATACCAGTAGAGTTAGGGAGTTTTGATGTGATAATCGGTATGGACTGGTTGATAGAAGTGAAAGCAGAGATCGTTTGTTACAAAAATGCAATTCGCATTATACGAGAAAAAGGAAAAACCCTTAATGGTGTACGGAGAAAAGGGCAACACGAAGCTACATCTTATTAGTAATTTGAAGGCACAAAAACTAATAAGAAAAGGTTGCTATGCTGTTCTAGCACACGTCGAGAAAGTACAAACTGAAGAAAAGAGCATCAATGATGTTCCCATTGCAAAAGAATTTCCCGATGTATTTTTGAAAGAATTACCGGGATTACCCCCACATCGATCCGTTGAATTTCAAATAGATCTTGTACCAGGAGCTACACCAATAGCTCGTGCTCCTTACAGACTCGCACCCAGCGAGATGAAAGAACTGCAAAGCCAATTACAAGAACTTTTAGAGCGTGGTTTCATTCGACCAAGCACATCACCGTGGGGAGCTCCTGTTTTGTTTGTCAAGAAGAAAGATGGTACATTCAGGTTGTGTATCGACTACCGAGAGTTGAACAAACTTACCATCAAGAACCGCTACCCACTACCGAGTATCGACGACTTATTTGATCAACTACAAGGCTCGTCTGTTTATTCAAAGATTGACTTACGTTCCGGGTATCATCAAATGCGGGTGAAAGAAGATGATATTCCAAAGACTGCTTTCAGAACACGTTACGGTCATTACGAGTTTATGGTCATGTCGTTTGGTTTAACTAATGCACCAGCTGTGTTCATGGACCTTATGAACCGAGTGTGTGGACCATACCTTGACAAGTTTGTCATTGTTTTCATTGATGACATACTTATTTACTCAAAGAATGACCAAGAACACGGTGAACATTTGAGAAAGGTGTTAGAAGTATTAAGGAAGGAAGAATTGTACGCTAAGTTTTCAAAGTATGCATTCTGGTTGGAAGAAGTTCAATTCCTCGGTCACATAGTGAACAAAGAAGGTATTAAGGTGGATCCGGCAAAGATAGAAACTGTTGAAAAGTGGGAAACCCCGAAAACTCCGAAACACATACGCCAGTTTTTAGGACTAGCTGGTTACTACAGAAGGTTCATCCAAGACTTTTCCAGAATAGCAAAACCCTTGACTGCATTAACGCATAAAGGGAAGAAATTTGAATGGAATGATGAACAAGAGAAAGCGTTTCAGTTATTGAAGAAAAAGCTAACTACGGCACCTATATTGTCATTACCTGAAGGGAATGATGATTTTGTGATTTATTGTGACGCATCAAAGCAAGGTCTCGGTTGTGTATTAATGCACCGAACGAAGGTGATTGCTTATGCGTCTAGACAATTGAAGATTCACGAACAAAATTATACGACGCATGATTTGGAATTAGGCGCGGTTGTTTTTGCATTAAAGACTTGGAGGCACTACTTATATGGGGTCAAAAGTATTATATATACCGACCACAAAAGTCTTCAACACATATTTAATCAGAAACAACTGAATATGAGGCAGTGTAGGTGGATTGAATTATTGAATGATTACGACTTTGAGATTCGTTACCACCCGGGGAAGGCAAATGTGGTAGCCGATGCCTTGAGCAGGAAGGACAGAGAACCCATTCGAGTAAAATCTATGAATATAATGATTCATAATAACCTTACTACTCAAATAAAGGAGGCGCAACAAGGAGTTTTAAAAGAGGGAAATTTAAAGGATGAAATACCCAAAGGATCGGAGAAGCATCTTAATATTCGGGAAGACAGAACCCGGTATAGGGCTGAAAGGATTTGGGTACCAAAATTTGGAGATATGAGAGAAATGGTACTTAGAGAAGCTCATAAAACCAGATACTCAATACATCCTGGAACGGGGAAGATGTACAAGGATCTCAAGAAACATTTTTGGTGGCCGGGTATGAAAGCCAATGTTGCTAAATACGTAGGAGAATGTTTGACGTGTTCTAAGGTCAAAGCTGAGCATCAGAAACCATCAGGTTTACTTCAACAACCCGAAATCCCGGAATGGAAATGGGAAAACATTACCATGGATTTCATCACTAAATTGCCAAGGACTGCAAGTGGTTTTGATACTATTTGGGTAATAGTTGATCGTCTCACCAAATCAGCACACTTCCTGCCAATAAGAGAAGATGACAAGATGGAGAAGTTAGCACGACTGTATTTGAAGGAAGTCATCTCCAGACATGGAATACCAATCTCTATTATCTCTGATAGGGATGGTAGATTTATTTCAAGATTCTGGCAGACATTACAGCAAGTATTAGGAACTCGTCTAGACATGAGTACTGCCTATAATCCACAAACTGATGGGCAGAGCGAAAGGACGATATAAACGCTTGAAGACATGCTACGAGCATGTGTTATTGATTTCGGAAATAGTTGGGATCGACATCTACCGTTAGCAGAATTTTCCTACAACAACAGCTACCATTCAAGCATTGAGATGGCGCCGTTTGAAGCACTTTATGGTAGAAAGTGCAGGTCTCCGATTTGTTGGAGTGAAATGGGGGATAGACAGATTACGGGTCCGGAGATTATACAAGAAACTACCGAGAAGATCATCCAAATTCAACAACGGTTGAAAACCGCCCAAAGTCGACAAAAGAGCTACGCTGACATTAAAAGAAAAGATATAGAATTTGAAATTGGAGAGATGGTCATGCTTAAAGTTGCACCTTGGAAAGGCGTTGTTCGATTTGGTAAACGAGGGAAATTAAATCCAAGGTATATTGGACCATTCAAGATTATTGATCGTGTCGGACCAGTAGCTTACCGACTTGAGTTACCTCAACAACTCGCGGCTGTACATAACACTTTCCACGTCTCGAATTTGAAGAAATTTTTTGCTAAAGAAGATCTCACTATTCCATTAGATGAAATCCAAATCAACGAAAAACTTCAATTCATCGAAGAACCCGTCGAAATAATGGATCGTGAGGTTAAAAGACTTAAGCAAAACAAGATACCAATTGTTAAGGTTCAATGGAATGCTCGTAGAGGACCCGAGTTCACCTGGGAGCATGAAGATCAGATGAAGAAGAAATACCCGCATCTATTTCCAGAAGATTCGTCAACACCTTCAACAGCTTAAAATTTCGGGACGAAATTTATTTAACGGGTAGGTACTGTAGTGACCCGAACTTTTCCATGTTTATATATATTAATTGAGATTGATATTTACATGATTAAATGTTTCCAACATGTTAAGCAATCAAATTTGTTAAGACTTGATTAATTGAAATATGTTTCATATAGACAATTGACCACCAAAGTTGACCGGTGATTCACGAACGTTAAAACTTGTAAAAACTATATGATGACATATATATGGATATATATATATAGTTAACATGATACTATGATAAGTAAACATATCATTAAGTATATTAACAATGAACTACATATGTAAAAACAAGACTACTAACTTAATGATTTTTAAACGAGACATATATGTAACGATTATCGTTGTAAAGACATTTAATGTATATATATATCATATTAAGAGATATTCATACATGATAATATCATGATAATATAATAATTTAAAATCTCATTTGATATTATAAACATTGGGTTAACAACATTTAACAAGATCGTTAACCTAAAGGTTTCAAAACAACACTTACATGTAACGACTAACGATGACTTAACGACTCAGTTAAAATGTATATACATGTAGTGTTTTAATATGTATTTATACACTTTTGAAAGACTTCAATACACTTATCAAAATACTGCTACTTAACAAAAATGCTTACAATTACATCCTCGTTCAGTTTCATCAACAATTCTACTCGTATGCACCCGTATTCGTACTCGTACAATACACAGCTTTTAGATGTATGTACTATTGGTATATACACTCCAATGATCAGCTCATAGCAGCCCATGTTAGTCACCTAACACATGTGGGAACCATCATTTGGCAACTAGCATGAAATATCTCATAAAATTACAAAAATATGAGTAATCATTCATGACTTATTTACATGAAAACAAAATTACATATCCTTTATATCTAATCCATACACCAACGACCAAAAACACCTACAAACACTTTCATTCTTCAATTTTCTTCATCTAATTGATCTCTCTCAAGTTCTATCTTCAAGTTCTAAGTGTTCTTCATATATTCTACAAGTTCTAGTTACATAAAATCAAGAATACTTTCAAGTTTGCTAGCTCACTTCCAATCTTGTAAGGTGATCATCCAACCTCAAGAAATCTTTGTTTCTTATAGTAGGTTATCATTCTAATACAAGGTAATAATCATATTCAAACTTTGGTTCAATTTCTATAACTATAACAATCTTATTTCAAGTGATGATCTTACTTGAACTTGTTTTCGTGTCATGATTCTGCTTCAAGAACTTCGAGCCATCCAAGGATCCGTTGAAGCTAGATCCATTTTTCTCTTTTCCAGTAGGTTTATCCAAGGAACTTAAGGTAGTAATGATGTTCATAACATCATTCGATTCATACATATAAACTTATCTTATTCGAAGGTTTAAACTTGTAATCACTAGAACATAGTTTAGTTAATTCTAAACTTGTTCGCAAACAAAAGTTAATCCTTCTAACTTGACTTTTAAAATAAACTAAACACATGTTCTATATCTATATGATATGCTAACTTAATGATTTAAAACCTGGAAACACGAAAAACACCGTAAAACCGGATTTACGCCGTCGTAGTAACACCGCGGGCTGTTTTGGGTTAGTTAATTAAAAACTATGATAAACTTTGATTTAAAAGTTATTATTCTGAGAAAATTATTTTTATTATGAACATGAAACTATATCCAAAAATTATGGTTAAACTCAAAGTGGAAGTATGTTTTCTAAAATGGTCATCTAGACGTCGTTCTTTCGACTGAAATGACTACCTTTACAAAAATGACTTGTAACTTATTTTTCCGACTATAAAACTATACTTTTTCTGTTTAGATTCATAAAATAGAGTTCAATATGAAACCATAGCAATTTGATTCACTCAAAACGGATTTAAAATGAAGAAGTTATGGGTAAAACAAGATTGGATAATTTTTCTCATTTTAGCTACGTGAAAATTGGTAACAAATCTATTCCAACCATAACTTAATCAACTTGTATTGTATATTATGTAATCTTGAGATACCATAGACACGTATACAATGTTTCGACCTATCATGTCGACACATCTATATATATTTCGGAACAACCATAGACACTCTATATGTGAATGTTGGAGTTAGCTATACAGGGTTGAGGTTGATTTCAAAATATATATAGTTTGAGTTGTGATCAATACTGAGATACGTATACACTGGGTCGTGGATTGATTCAAGATAATATTTATCGATTTATTTCTGTACATCTAACTGTGGACAACTAGTTGTAGGTTACTAACGAGGACAGCTGACTTAATAAACTTAAAACATCAAAATATATTAAAAGTGTTGTAAATATATTTTGAACATACTTTGATATATATGTATATATTGTTATAGGTTTGTGAATCAACCAGTGGTCAAGTCTTACTTCCCGACGAAGTAAAAATCTGTGAAAGTGAGTTATAGTCCCACTTTTAAAATCTAATATTTTTGGGATGAGAATACATGCAGGTTTTATAAATGATTTACAAAATAGACACAAGTACGTGAAACTACATTCTATGGTTGAATTATCGAAATCGAATATGCCCCTTTTTATTAAGTCTGGTAATCTAAGAATTAGGGAACAGACACCCTAATTGACGCGAATCCTAAAGATAGATCTATTGGGCCTAACAAACCCCATCCAAAGTACCGGATGCTTTAGTACTTCGAAATTTATATCATATCCGAAGGGTGTCCCGGAATGATGGGGATATTCTTATATATGCATCTTGTTAATGTCGGTTACCAGGTGATCACCATATGAATGATTTTAATCTCTATGTATGGGATGTGTATTGAAATATGAAATCTTGTGGTCTATTGTTACGATTTGATATATATAGGTTAAACCTATAACTCACCAACATTTTTGTTGACGTTTAAAGCATGTTTATTCTCAGGTGAATACTAAGAGCTTCCGCTGTTGCATACTAAAATAAGGACAAGATTTGGAGTCCATGTTTGTATGATATTGTGTAAAAACTGCATTCAAGAAACTGATTTCGATGTAACATATTTGTATTGTAAACCATTATGTAATGGTCGTGTGTAAACAGGATATTTTAGATTATCATTTAATCTACGTAAAGCTTTTTAAACCTTTATTTATGAAATAAAGGTTATGGTTTGTTTTAAAAATGAATGCAGTCTTTGAAAAACGTCTCATATAGAGGTCAAAACCTCGCAACGAAATCAATTAATATGGAACGTTTTTAATCAATAAGAACGGGACATTTCAAATTAGGGTGTCTGTTCCCTAATTCTTAGATTACCAGACTAAAAAGGGTGATATTCAATTCGATAATCCAACCATAGAATGTAGTTTCGATTACTTGTGTCTATTTCGTAAAACATTTGAAAAAGCGCATGTATTCTCAGTCCCAAAAATATATATTGCAAAAGCATTTAAAAAGGGAGCAAATGAAACTCACCATAATGTATTTTGTAGTAAAAATACATATAACAATAATGAACAATGCAGGGTTGGCCTCGGATTCACGAACCTATATTAATTATATATATTTATATATTGGTCAATATATGTATATCAATTTTGGTCAGGTCATAGTGTACCACAATCCTAATGCTCGAGACTAATATGCAACCGTCAACAAAAGTCAATTTGACTCAAAATGATTTTCAAAATTTATACATGATTATTATATAATTTAAATATCGTCGTTTATATTTTTAAATATTTTTAAAAGATTTATTAGAGTAAATAATATAATTTATTTATTAATAAGTAAAATTTTATATTAACATTTATATAATAAAATATACTTTTATATATATTAAGTAATAAAATTTATATAGTTTATTTAATATCATAAAGATAATATGATAGGTATTATTGATGTAATTATATTACACATTATAAAATATCTTTGTATTACATATTTATTTGATAAAATAACATTGATAATAATAATAAGTAAAAGTCGTATTATTTTGTAATAATAATAATTATTATTTTATTAATAAAAATCAATATTTATATTTACTAAAATGACATTATGATAAAATGATAATTCTAATTATGATTTCTTTAATATTTACGATACTTTTTAATATTAACTTTAAAATAATAATTTTTATTTAAAATGACAATAATCATGATATTTTATAATAACAATGACATTTCTATTAAAATGATAATTTTGATAAAATGATAGTTTTAATACTTAACGATACTTTTAATAATATTAGTAGTGATAAAAAATAATAAGAACGATAATTTTATCTAAATCATTATCTTACAATATTTAAATTTCATCATGATACACATACTCATTATTTCCTAAACAATTTGTTAATAGTTCTTAAATCGTCTTTTATATCGTGTTCATTTTAATGATAATAATAGTAATCATAATAATTAAGTGTTACTAATATTAATTTTAATTATAATAATACTAATAATAATAAATATTATGATAATGATAATACTAATAACTATTTTAATGATAATAATAATAATGAGACTAATTATAACTTTAACGATAATAACAATAGTAATAATAATAAAAATAACAATTTTTAATGATAATACTTTTTTTGATAATAATAATAATAATAATAATAATAATAATAATAATAATAATAATAATAATAATAATAATAATAATTAGATAAAAATTAGAACGACGATAATAACGACGATAATAATAATCATTTTTACAAAAAAAAACATTTGACAATAACTTCTAATCCGTTCATCGAATTCATTCGATATCTAAATGAAAAGTTCTTAATTTTTCGCTAGCTTTCCAACGACATGCATATCTTATACCTTATCTTAACCGCAGGTGTAACTAGTTCAAGATTTAACATAACCTATCTAAGGGCAATATCAAAAATACAAACATGCATATTCCTATATTCTCAAGCACTAGTCAGGGATGCACTATCAATAAGTAAAAATTAATTTACAAGTACTCACGTATCAATATTGAGATTCAATATTGCAGGAAAGGTACGTAGATGCAACGGAGATGATAAACACTAGATTGACCTCATGAGTATACCCTCGAACATTACCCATCACCTCCATAGCTATAAACCATAATTTCCTTAGCCCTATCCTACTCGAAAAATCCATTTTGAAAATAACTCGCTCATGACCTCGTCGTAATATTTTATGTATAATACTACTAATAACACTACCTAATAATACTAATACTAATACTAAATAAGATTAATAATAGTAGTAATAATAATAATAATAATAATAATAATAATAATAATAATAATAATAATAATAATAATAATAATCATAATAATAATAATAATAATTAATAATATATACGAAGTAATTGGAGTGAAGGAATGAAATGGAACCATAAATTGATCGAACTTTATAAAGTTGCCTCACCAACCATGACCATGCTATGTTCAATCCGTGATCTTTCAATTATTTAGTCGACACATGTTTTAATCATTTAATATATTTAATCTTTATAATTATTTAAATATTATATTATATTTACGTTCATGGTAAAAATGTAATTTCTACTAAAATGACATGTACGTTGTCACTCGACTCAAGTACCACTTTCGGTTTTTCGAGCGCACTTTCGTACGTTGAGAAAACTAGCCTTTTACGTTTAGTGACTCGTACCATTATAAAAATTTAGTTTTTAGTCATTGGTAAATTATTTTATGAAAAAATGTAACTTATATAATTGAGCGTTGTGGTCATTTACTTTTATAAATCAGTGACTCGTTGTTTATCAAAATATATTATTTTAAATCAGGACATTTTATGACTAGGTTAATATATATATATATATATATATATATATATATATATATATATATATATATATATATATATATATATATATATATATATATATATATTTATTTATTTATATATTTATTTATTTATATATTTATTTTTTTTTTTTGAATTTCTAATTTATATATATTTGAAATATTTATCTAATGGTATAATATTTAGTCTTTCAAAACCAATTACATTTCAAAGTTCGTTTTAAATTTCGTTTAGAAAATATTATAATACGTATCGTTTATACCTTAAAACTTAATTTTATGCGTCATTAAATATCTTAACTTATAAAACGTTCTAATTAATATGACTAAGTATCAATCGAACAATAACTAGTTGTTACAATCGTTCACTTAATTAATTTGAATTTAACATACTTAAACACATCTTAAATACACGTTGTAAGTTAATTATATGTCTAGCAATTAATATTCTAATTCATGTTATTTAAACAAGGACATTTTAAATAATCAAGCTCTGTATATCGAAAAAACGTTTCCGCACGTTTTGAAAATATATTAATAGAATATTATGAAAACCAATTCTCCACTAACTTTTGTCTAACTTTCGTACATGACACTTTTGTTTTTATTTATAAAGAGTTTTACAAATTATTCCGAATATCGTTAAAAGGAATAAATCATATTGGACCTCTCAAAAGAGACTCGTAATCATAATTCAACGTATCTGATAATCATATGATATTTGAAATGTCCCGTTCTTATTGATTAAAAATGTTCCATATTAATTGATTTCGTTGCGAGGTTTTGACCTCTATATGAGACGTTTTTCAAAGACTGCATTCATTTTAAAATAAACCATAACCTTTATTTCATCAATAAAGGTTTTTAAAAAGCTTTACGTAGATTATCAAATAATGATAATCTAAAATATTCTGTTTACACACGACCATTACATAATGGTTTACAATACAAATATGTTACAACAAAATAAGTTTCTTGAATGCAGTTTTTACACAATATCATACAAGCATGGACTCCAAATCTCGTCCTTATTTAAGTATGCGACAGCGGAAGCTCTTAATAATCACCTGAGAATAAACATGCTTAAAACGTCAACAAAAATGTTGGTGAGTTATAGGTTTAACCTATATATATCAAATCATAATAATAGACCACAAGATTTCATATTTCAATACACATCCCATACATAGAGATAAAAATCATTCATATGGTGAACACCTGGTAACCGACATTAACAAGATGCATATATATAAGAATATCCCCATCATTCCGGGACACCCTTCGGATATGATATAAATTTCGAAGTACTAAAGCATCCGGTACTTTGGATGGGGTTTGTTAGGCCCAATAGATCTAGCTTTAGGATTCGCGTCAATTTGGGTGTCTGTTCCCTAATTCTTAGATTACCAGACTTAATAAAAAGGGCATATTCGATTTCGATAATTCAACCATAGAATGTAGTTTCACGTACTTGTGTCTATTTTGTAAATCATTTATAAAACCTGCATGTATTCTCATCCCAAAAATATTAGATTTTAAAAGTGGGACTATAACTCACTTTCACAGATTTTTACTTCGTCGGGAAGTAAGACTTGGCCACTGGTTGATTCACGAACCTATAACAATATATACATATATATCAAAGTATGTTTAAAATATATTTACAACACTTTTAATATATTTTGATGTTTTAAGTTTATTAAGTCAGTTGTCCTCGTTAGTAACCTACAACTAGTTGTCCACAGTTAGATGTACAGAAATAAATCGATAAATATTATCTTGAATCAATCCACGACCCAGTGTATACGTATCTCAGTATTGATCACAACTCAAACTATATATATTTTGGAATCAACCTCAACCCTGTATAGCTAACTCCAACATTCACATATAGAGTGTCTATGGTTGTTCCGAAATATATATAGATGTGACGACATGATAGGTCGAAACATTGTATACGTGTCTATGGTATCTCAAGATTACATAATATACAATACAAGTTGATTAAGTTATGGTTGGAATAGATTTGTTACCAATTTTCACGCAGCTAAAATGAGAAAAATTATCCAATCTTGTTTTACCCATAACTTCTTCATTTTAAATCCGTTTTGAGTGAATCAAATTGCTATGGTTTCATATTGAACTCTATTTTATGAATCTAAACAGAAAAGTATAGGTTTATAGTCGGAAAAATAAGTTACAAGTCGTTTTTGTAAAGGTAGTCATTTCAGTCGAAAGAACGACGTCTAGATGACCATTTTAGAAAACATACTTCCACTTTGAGTTTAACCATAATTTTTGGATATAGTTTCATGTTCATAATAAAAATCATTTTCTCAGAATAACAACTTTTAAATCAAAGTTTATCATAGTTTTTAATTAACTAACCCAAAACAGCCCGCGGTATTACTACGACGGCGTAAATCCGGTTTTACGGTGTTTTTCGTGTTTCCAGGTTTTAAATCTTTAAGTTAGCATATCATATAGATATAGAACATGTGTGTAGTTAATTTTAAAAGTCAAGTTAGAAGGATTAACTTTTGTTTGCGAACAAGTTTAGAATTAACTAAACTATGTTCTAGTGATTACGAGTTTAAATCTTCGAATAAGATAGTTTTATATATATGAATCGAATGATGTTATGAACATCATTAGTAGCTCAAGTTTAGTAGGTAAACCTACTGGAAGTGACAAGAAATGATCTAGCTTCAAAGGATCTTGGATGGCTTGAAAGTTCTTGAAGTAGGATCATGACACAAAAACAAGTTCAAGTAAGATTTTTACTCGAATTAAGATAGTTTATAGTTATAGAAATTGAATCAAAGTTTGAATATGAATATTACCTTGAATAAGAAAGATAACCTACTGTATATAACAAAGGTTTCTTGATCTTAGATGATTACTTGGAATGGATTAGAAAGCTTGGAAGTAAATTAGTAAACTTGAGGGGATTTTTGAAGTGTTCTTGAAGTGTTCTTCCTATGATGATTATAGCTTGATTCTTGAAGTGATTTTTGATGAAGATGATGATTAACTACTGGAAAAATACGTTCATAATAGTGTGTGTGTGTGTGTGTGTTGAGAGAGAATTAGAAAGAGAATTGGAAGTGAAATGGAGTGAATGATGAATGGTAATTGGTGAGTGGTGAGTGGGGTTAAAAGGAGTTCTAGTTAGTTGACTAGCTCATGGTAGAAGTTAAAATTGATTAGTCATACATGACATAATCAAGAGTGGAATCCCATGCTAGTTCCTATTGGTATATACTCATAGTAAGTACGTTTTGAAGCTGTGTATAATACGGGTAAGAATACGACTAGAATTCTTGATGAAAGAAAAGAATGGAAAAGTAACTGTAACCATTTTCGTTAGGTATGAGTGTTTTGATATATGTCTTGAAGTCTTCCAAAAGTATTTTAATACATCTAAATACACTACATGTATATACATTTTAACTGAGTCGTTAAGTCATCGTTAGTCGTTACATGTAAGTGTTGTTTTAAAACCTTTAAGTTAACGATCTCAATTAATGTTGTTAACCCATTGTTTATTATATCTAATGAGATGTTAAATTATTATATTATCATGATATTATGATATATTAATATATCTTAATATGATATATATACATTTAAATGTCGTTACAACGATAATCGTTACATATATGTCTCGTTTCGAAATCCTTAAGTTAGTAGTCTTGTTTATATGTATATAACTCATTGTTAATATACTTATGGAGATACTTAATTATCATAATCTCATGTTAACCGTATGTATATCCATATATATATTGTCATGTCGTTTTTACAAGTTTTAACGTTCGTGAATCGCCGGTCAACTTGGGTGGTCAATTGTCTATATGAAACATATTTCAATTAATCAAGTCTTAACAAGTTTGATTGCTTAACATGTTGGAAACATTTAATCATGTAAATATCAATCTCAATTAATATATATAAACATGGAAAATTTTGGGTCACTACAGTACCTACCCGTTAAATAAATTTCGTCCCGAAATTTTAAGCTTTTGAAGGTGTTGACGATTCTTCTGGAAATAGATGCGGGTATTTCTTCTTCATCTGATCTTCACGCTCCCAGGTGAACTCGGGTCCTCTACGAGCATTCCATCGAACCTTAACAATTGGTATCTTGTTTTGCTTAAGTCTTTTAACCTCACGATCCATTATTTGGACGGGTTCTTCGATGAATTGGAGTTTTTCGTTGATTTGGATTTCATCTAACGGAATAGTGAGATCTTCTTTAGCAAAACATTTCTTCAAATTCGAGACGTGGAAAATGTTATGTACAGCCGAGAGTTGTTGAGGTAACTCAAGTCGGTAAGCTACTGGTCCGACACGATCAATAATCTTGAATGGTCCAATATACCTTGGATTTAATTTCCCTCGTTTACCAAATCGAAAAACGCCTTTCCAAGGTGCAACTTTAAGCATGACCATCTCTCCAATTTCAAATTCTATATCTTTTCTTTTAATGTCAGCGTAGCTCTTTTGTCGACTTTGGGCGGTTTTCAACCGTTGTTGAATTTGGATGATCTTCTCGGTAGTTTCTTGTATAATCTCCGGACCCGTAATCTGTCTATCCCCCACTTCACTCCAACAAATCGGAGACTTGCACTTTCTACCATAAAGTGCTTCAAACGGCGCCATCTCAATGCTTGAATGGTAGCTGTTGTTGTAGGAAAATTCTGCTAACGGTAGATGTCGATCCCAACTGTTTTCGAAATCAATAACACATGCTCGTAGCATGTCTTCAAGCGTTTGTATCGTCCTTTCACTCTGCCCATCAGTTTGTGGATGATAGGCAGTACTCATGTCTAGACGAGTTCCTAATGCTTGCTGTAATGTCTGCCAGAATCTTAAAATAAATCTACCATCCCTATCAGAGATAATAGAGATTGGTATTCCATGTATGGAGACGACTTCCTTCAAATACAGTCGTGCTAACTTCTCCATCTTGTCATCTTCTCTTATTGGTAGGAAGTGTGCTGATTTGGTGAGACGATCAACTATTACCCAAATAGTATCAAAACCACTTGCAGTCCTTGGCAATTTAGTGATGAAGTCCATGGTAATGTTTTCCCATTTCCATTCCGGGATTTCGGGTTGTTGAAGTAGACCTGATGGTTTCTGATGCTCAGCTTTGACCTTAGAACACGTCAAACATTCTCCTACGTATTTAGCAACATCGGCTTTCATACCCGGCCACCAAAAATGTTTCTTGAGATCCTTGTACATCTTCCCCGTTCCAGGATGTATTAAGTATCTGGTTTTATGAGCTTCTCTAAGTACCATTTCTCTCATATCTCCAAATTTTGGTACCCAAATCCTTTCAGCCCTATACCGGGTTCCGTCTTCCCGAATATTAAGATGCTTCTCCTATCCTTTGGGTATTTCATCCTTTAAATTTCCCTCTTTTAAAACTCCTTGTTGCGCCTCCTTTATTTGAGTAGTAAGGTTATTATGAATCATTATATTCATAGATTTTACTCGAATGGGTTCTCTGTCCTTCCTGCTCAAGGCATCGGCTACCACATTTGCCTTCCCCAGGTGGTAACGAATCTCAAAGTCGTAATCATTCAATAATTCAATCCACCTACGCTGCCTCATATTCAGTTGTTTCTGATTAAATATGTGTTGAAGACTTTTGTGGTCGGTATATATAATACTTTTGACCCCATATAAGTAGTGCCTCCAAGTCTTTAATGCAAAAACAACCGCGCCTAATTCCAAATCATGCGTCGTATAATTTTGTTCGTGAATCTTCAATTGTCTAGACGCATAAGCAATCACCTTCGTTCGTTGCATTAATACACAACCGAGACCTTGCTTTGATGCGTCACAATAAATCACAAAATATCATTCCCTTCAGGCAATGACAATATAGGTGCCGTAGTTAGCTTTTTCTTCAATAACTGAAACGCTTTCTCTTATTCATCATTCCATTCAAATTTCTTCCCTTTATGCGTTAATGCAGTCAAGGGTTTTGCTATTCTGGAAAAGTCTTGGATGAACCTTCTGTAGTAACCAGCTAGTCCTAAAAACTGGCGTATGTGTTTCGGAGCTTTCGGGGTTTCCCACTTTTCAACAGTTTCTATCTTTGCCGGATCCACCTTAATACCTTTTTTGTTCACTATGTGACCGAGGAATTGAACTTCTTCCAACCAAAATGCACACTTTGAAAACTTAGCGTACAATTCTTCCTTCCTCAATACTTCTAACACCTTTCTCAAATGTTCACCGTGTTCTTGGTCATTCTTTGAGTAAATAAATATGTCATCAATGAAAACAATGACAAACTTGTCAAGGTATGGTCCACACACTCGGTTCATAAGGTCCATGAACACAGCTGGTGCATTAGTTAAACCAAACGGCATGACCATAAACTCGTAATGACCGTAACGTGTTCTGAAAGCAGTCTTTGGAATATCATCTTCTTTCACCCGCATTTGATGATACCCAGAACGTAAGTCAGTCTTTGAATAAACAGACGAGCCTTGTAGTTGATCAAATAAGTCGTCGATTCTCGGTAGTGGGTAGCGGTTCTTGATGGTAAGTTTTTTCAACTCTCGGTAGTCGATACACAACCTGAATGTACCATCTTTCTTCTTGACAAACAAAACAGGAGCTCCCCATGGTGATGTACTTGGTCGAATGAAACCACGCTCTAAAAGTTCTTGTAATTGGCTTTGCAGTTCTTTCATCTCGCTGGGTGCGGGTCTGTAAGGAGCACGAGTTATTGGTGCAGCTCCTGGTACAAGATCTATTTGAAATTCAACGGATCGCTGTGGGGGTAATCCCGGTAATTCTTTCGGAAATACATCGGGAAATTCTTCTGCAATGGGAACATCATTGATGCTCTTTTCTTCAGTTTGTACTTTCTCGACGTGTGCTAGAACAGCATAGCAACCTTTTCTTATTAGTTTTTGTACCTTCAAATTACTAATAATATGTAGCTTCGTGTTGCCCTTTTCTCCGTACACCATTAAGGGTTTTCCTTTTTCTCGTATAATGCGAATTGCATTTTTGTAACAAACGATCTCTGCTTTCACTTCTTTCAACAAGTCCATACCGATTATCACATCAAAACTCCCTAACTCTACTGGTATCAAATCAATCTTAAATGTTTCGCTAACCAGTTTAATTTCTCGATTCCGACATATATTATCTGCTGAAATTAATTTACCATTTGCTAATTCGAGTAAAAATTTACTATCCAAAGGCGTCAATGGACAACTTAATTTAGCACAAAAATCTCTACTCATATAGCTTCTATCCGTACCCGAATCAAATAAAACGTAAGCAGATTTATTGTCAATAAGAAACGTACCCGTAACAAGCTCCGGGTCTTCCTGTGCCTCTGCCGCATTAATATTGAAAACTCTTTCGCGGCCTTGTCCATTCGTGTTCTCCTGGTTCGGGCAATTTCTAATAATGTGGCCCGGTTTTCCACATTTATAACAAACTACATTGGCATAACTTGCTCCGACACTACTTGCTCCGTCATTACTCGTTCCGACACCATTAGTTCCTTTCGTTCTATTAACCCCTGGTCCGTAGACCTCACACTTCGCCGCGCTATGACCATTTCTTTTACACTTGTTGCAAAATTTGGTGCAGAACCCCGAGTGATACTTTTCACACCTTTGGCATAGCTGCTTCTGATTGTTGTTGTTGTTGCAGTTATTATTGTTGTTGGGATGATTGTTGTAGTTGTGTTGTTGTTGTTATTGTTGTTGTTGTTGTTGTTGGGCCGTTTGTTGTAGTTGCGATTGATGTTGCGATTGTTGGGATAATTGTTGCGATTATTGTTGTAATTGCTGTTGTTGTTGTATTGGTGATTCTTATCACCGTTTTCCTCCCACTTTCTTTTGACTTGCTTCACATTGGCCTCTTCAGCAGTCTGTTCTTTAATTCTTTCTTCAATCTGGTTCACTAGTTTATGAGCCATTCTACATGCGTGTTGTATGGAGGCGGGCTCGTGTGAACTTATATCTTCTTGGATTCTTTCCGGTAATACTTTCACAAACGCGTCGATCTTCTCTTCCTCATCTTCGAATGCTCCCGGACACAATAGGCACAATTCTGTGAATCGTCTTTCGTACGTGGTAATATCAAATCATTGGGTTCGTAACCCTCTAAGTTCTGTCTTGAGCTTATTGACCTCGGTTCTGGGACGGTACTTCTCGTTCATCAAGTGCTTGAATGCTGACCACGGTAGTGCGTGTAGCGACCCGACAAAATCGTCATTGACGGCGCCGTCTACTTAGGTCCCGTTACGTGGTCATAAGTCTTTTAAACAACGTTTGACCAAAAGATGTGTCACATTCATTTCAAATGTAAAGATTGTTCAAAGTTTACGAGAATAGTTCCACCACAAGTTACGTTACAAAGTTATAAGTACAAATGAAACTTATGCGACACAATTTAAAAGTAGCCAAAAGACGCTCCATGTATGCATATATACTCGACATCCAATGCAAGTATCAAAATAATGAGCGGAAGCATGTATCATGTATCGTTCAAGGACCTGAAAAAACATAGAAATCTGTCAACGAAAACGTTGGTGAAATCATAGGTTTAAGTAAGTAAGTACAAGTGAACCACAAGATTTGCAACCATGAGATAATAGTAATACATTCCAAAAGTTTATTTCACGAGCACCCAATTATCAATGCTTAACATTCCTTCCATAGAACCCCATCACTTAGTGCTAGAACATACACTGTTTCTCGAAAATATATTTCATTCGTAAACGGTAGCGAACCGTTTGAATGAGGGTTTGTCAAACCCATATGGATCCATACAACATAAGTTCAAAGTTACACCCGGCAAGTGTAACTAATGATAATCGAATTGAGGATTTTGTTCTAAACTCGTATGTAGAATGTTTGTTTTCCTGTACTTGTGTTCACTTAGTAAAGAAATGTTTATGTTTTCTCATCCCAAATGTAAGTTCAAAAAGAGTAAAAGTGGGACTATGATCTCACCTTGAGTGCACGAGTAGTAAAGTACTTCAACAAGTAAACGTGTGCAAAGAACAATGCTAATCTTAACCTAAACAATAGGTTGTATCAATAACGGTAAACACGATAGGTCAAAGATGTTCAATTAGTCCTATGGCTCGTTACGACTCGATTATGTAGCATGTGAATCAAATTGTCAAGTTTCATGCAAGATACAAGTACAGAAACGAGTTAGGAAGGTTGCATAATCCTTTGGTTAAGTTTGACAAAAAGTCAAACTTTGGTCGGTCAAAGTCAATGAAAGTCAACACGTTCGGGTCGGGTCCCGAACTATTTTTCTGAGGTTTTTATTCATATATAAGCATGTTAGAACAAGTCTCATGTGAATCGGAGGTCTAGAACGGGCCAAACATTTTTCACATTTGGGACAAGGAGGTCAGAACCTGGCCCCCTTATATGTCGCGCCGCGACAGGAAAGGGCCGCGCCGCGGCAAAGGCCGGGTGCTGGTGCCTGGCCAGTCCCAAATGTTCAAGTCTCAATCCAAAACCTTTTTGTGCATAAAACACAAACCGCTAACACTTAGGACTCGCACCTTATATCGTTGGAAAGCTCTTTTGACGTAGAATGCAACTAAACACAATTCATCAATCAAAAACCTCATTTGTAACAACCGAGTTTTCAAACCAAGTGATCATTCAATGCACACATTAATGCTTCAAACTCACCAATGCACATTTAATGATTTAGGCATTCAATGCATACATATGACATGCCATTTTGTAGGTAATTTAGCATACAATACAACTAACAACTTACTAACAACAAATCATGGCAATCAATGCATCAAATAATCATTTCAAGTTCATTAAACCCTAGCTCAATTCCACCAAAAATCACTAAACAAGTTCTTAGAGTTTTCTCATGCAACCTATACATCAAAATGAAGCTAGTAACACTAGGAACACATTTAATACATGCATTTATAACATTTAACAACATTTAATCATCTAAAACTCAAGATTAAACACACCCATTTTGCTAGTTCATGCAAGTTACTTCCAAACAACAAATCAAACAATTCAAACACATAATCTTGTTAGACTAGAGCCATAGACACTAATTAACAACCTTGTAACTCAAAAAATCTCAAGAACACAAAAATTAGTGATTTTAGAAAGTTACCCAAATGCAATGAGATTGGTATGGAATCGAAGAGGAGATCACGAGGAGTTCAAATATGTAATTTGTTTGGCTCGAAGCTTGATCGATTTAGTATGGATGATGATTTGCTTTTTGATGAATTTAGAGAAAGAGTGGAAGTAATTAGGAAAAAGAGAAAATGAAATGGAAAATGGTGGGGAGGTGGTTGACTTAGTCAAAAGGCTAGTCACCACTTTAGTGTTTTGGCGAAACTAGTTCCTCGAGTTCGGTTGCGGGTGCGTTAATTACCTAAACGAGATAATTTAAAACGCGTATCAACGGGAGATGTTATAAACATATAACGGACTTTATATTAGTATAACAGAAAAGTAAATGGAAAAAGGCGGGATGTTACATTACCTACTCCTTAAAAGAAATTTCGTCCCGAAATTTAAGTAGGCGTAGTAGTCGTTGTTTCTTCCTCGAGATCTTGCGTTTCCGAATTCACGAATAGATGAGGATACTTCCTTTGCATTTGATCTTGTCTTTCCCAAGTAAACTCGGGTCCCCTTTTGGCGTTCCAACGGACTTTAATAATCGGGATTCGGCTTTGTTTCAATGTCTTGACGGAGGTGTCCACAATTTCAACCGGTTCCTCCACAAAATGAAGTTTGTCATCAATAGTAAGTTCCTCGAGAGGAATGACGATATCGGGTTCGGCAAGACACTTCTTCAAGTTAGATACATGGAAAGTAGGATGAACGGAGTTCAATTGAGGCGGAAGATCTAAACGATACGCAACGGTTCCAATACGCTCCAAGATTTCGAAAGGACCAATATACCTTGGATTCAGCTTCCCGCGTTTCCCAAAACGGATTACACCTTTCCAAGGCGCGACTTTTAACATTACTCGGTCACCGACTTGAAATTCAAGATCGTTGCGTCATTTGTCGGTATAGCTCTTTTGACGACTTCGGGCCGTCCTAAGCCTATCTCGGATTTGAACGATTTTCTCGGTGGTTTCGTGAATGAGTTCGGGTCCGGTGATTTGCACGTCGCCTACTTCGGCCCAACAAAGAGGTGAACGGCATTTTCGGCCATATAGCGCTTCAAAAGGTGCGGCTTTAATACTCGCGTGATAACTATTGTTGTAAGAGAACTCGGCGAGAGGTAAGTGCTTGTCCCAAGCTTTTCCGAAATCAACCACGCAAGCTCGTAACATGTCCTCTAAGGTTTGAATTGTACGTTCGCTTTGTCCATCGGTTTGAGGATGATATGCGGTGCTCATGTCTAAACGCGTTCCCAACGCTTCTTGCAATGTACGCCAAAATCTAGAAACGAAACGGCCATCTCGGTCGGAGATAATCGATAAAGGTACACCGTGTCGAGCTACGATCTCCTTAATGTAAAGTTGTGCAAGTTTCTCTATTTTGTCCGTTTCTTTCATGGCCAGGAAGTGTGCGGATTTGGTGAGACGGTCAACAATAACCCAAATGGTATCATAACCGCCCGTCGTTTTTGGTAGTTTGGTGATAAAATCCATCGTTATTCTTTCCCACTTCCATTGCGGGATCTCGGGTTGTTGAAGTAGTCCGGATGGTCTTTGGTGTTCGGCTTTGACTTTGGAACATGTCAAACACTTGGAAACATAAGTAGCTACGTCCCTTTTGATGTTCGGCCACTAATATAGCTGTTTAAGGTCGTGGTACATCTTATTGGCACCGGGGTGGATCGAGTATCGTGACTTATGGGCTTCATCTAAAATGAGACTTCGTAGGTTCCCATAACTAGGCACCCAAATCCTTCCGGCGAAATATCGGAGTCCGGTTTCCTTAGTTTCGAATCGAGAGACGAGAATGTTCAAGAGCTCGTGTGAAACGTTTTCGTCCTTGAGAGCCTCATCTTGGGCTACCCGAATTTGGCTATTAAGGTTGGTGTGGATGGTGATGTTTAAGGCTCGGACACGAAGAGGCACCGCTCTTTCTTTTCGACTTAAGGCATCGGCTACTACGTTTGCCTTCCCGGGATGGTAACGAAGTTCGCAATCGTAATCGTTTAAGGTTTCAATCCACCTTCGTTGTCTCATGTTTAGTTGCTTTTGATCGAAGATGTGTTGGAGACTTTTGTGATCGGTAAAGATAGTACTCTTGGTTCCATAAAGATAGTGTCTCCACATTTTAAGTGCAAAGACAACGGCTCTGAGTTCGAGATCATGTGTCGTGTAGTTTCGTTCATGAATTTTGAGTTATCGAGAAGCATAAAAAATGACTTTCATTCGTTGCATCAACACACACCCAAAACCATGTTTCGAGGTGTCGCAATACACAACAAAATCATCGTTGCCTTCGGGAAGTGACAAGATAGGAGCGGTGGTAAGCTTTGTCTTCAAGATTTGGAACGCGGATTCTTGCTCGGTCGCCCAAATGAATTTCTTTCCCTTGTGAGTTAAAGCGGTTAGGGGACGAGCAACCAAAGAAAAATCCTTGATGAATCTACGGTAGTATCCGGCGAGACCCAAGAATTGACGAATGTGAGTAGGAGTAGTAGGAGTCTCCCATTTGCTAATGGCTTCGATTTTTGTTGGATCGACTTTAATACCTTGGTCACTTACAACATGACCAAGAAATTGAACTTCCTTTAACTAAAATTCACACTTGGAGAATTTGGCATAGAGTTGTTCTTGTCTTAAAAGTTCAAGCACAAGTCGGAGGTGTTCCTCGTGTTCTTCTTCACTTTTTGAATAGACTAAAATATCATCGATGAACACGATAACGAATTTGTCAAGATACGGTTTGCACACGCGGTTCATAAGATCCATGAACACCGCCGGTGCGTTAGTGAGACCAAATGGCATGACAAGGAATTCATAACTACCATAACGAGTTCGGAAAGCGGTTTTGGAGACATCTTCCCCCTTAACCCTCAATTGATGATAACCCGAGCGGAGATCGATTTTCGAATATACACAAGATCCTTGTAGTTGATCAAAGAGGTCATCGATGCGAGGAAGAGGATATCGTTTCTTAACCGTCAATTTATTCAGTTCACGATAATCAATGCACATTCGTAGGGATCCGTCTTTCTTTTTAACAAACAAAATCGGAGCGCCCCAAGGTGAATGGCTAGGTTGGATAAAACCACGATCAAGTAGTTCTTGGATTTGACTTTGCAATTCTTGCATTTCGGATGGAGCAAGTCTATATGGTGCACGTGCTACGGGTACGGCTCCCGGGATAAGATCGATTTGGAATTCTACCGGTCGATGAGGTGGAAGACCCGGCAATTCGTCGGAAAATACATCGGAAAAGTCACTAACAATTGGCACATCATCGATATGCTTATCATCGGACTCGACTTTCTTAATGTGGGCAAGGATCACAAAACAACCCTTACGGAGTAGTTTTCTAACTTTAAGGCACGAAACGAGGTTGAGTCTGGTGCAACTCTTATCGCCATAAACAATCAAAGGTTCACCATTCTCGATAGGAATTCGGATTGCGTTAAGATCACAAAAGATGTGAGATTTCGTTTTGACTAACCAATTCATACCGATTATTACATCAAAGTTTCCTAGTTCTATGGGTATTAAGTCAATTTCAAATTCTTTACCCAAAATGTTTATCGTACACCCCCGGTAATATGTGTCGGCACTTAATAGTTTCCCGTTAGCCACTTCAATGGTATAAGTGGTATCTAATGGAAGAGGTGGAGTGCTAAAAGAATGAGTCAAAGTCTTGGATACAAAGCATTTATCGGCACCCGAATCGAATAAGCAAGAGACATAAGAATTGTTGAGAAGAAACGTACCCGTGACTAGTTCAGTGTCATCCCGGGCTTCCTCGGTGTTGATGTTGAAAGCTCGGCCGCGCGTATTGGGGTTATCTTTCTTCTTTGGGCATGCATTTCTATAATGACCCGTTTGGCCACATTCATAACAAGTGCCCGTCTTTGGTGCATTGGGCCACTTTCGAGCGACGGGAGTGGCACTTTTACAATCGTTGGCCTTATGACCAACTCCTTGGCACCGGTGGCAAATTAACTTACTACATTTGCCAAAGTGATGTTTGTTGCATTTGTTGCAAAGAGGTAGGTTCTCGGCATAACCTTTCTTGCCGTCGGAGGTGTAAGGCTTCTTAGCAAAGTTGTTGTTGCTTGATTGGGAGGGTTCCCACTTTCTTTTGTTGCCGCCCGATTTATCCTCGGCCTTAGGTGCCGGAACTACGATTTCGTCAACCGTTTCTATCAATTTGCGGGCCATGTTCAAAGCTTCTTGATGATTAGTGGGTTTGGATGACATTACTCCGTGTTTGATACTCTTTGGAAGACCATCCATGTAAAGTTCAACCCTTAAAGCTTCGGGGTTCACAAGATTTAGGCACATCAAGGCTAGTTCGGAAAATCGTTGATTGTAAGCCTTGAGATCATTTCCGATTGCCTTTAAAGTTCTTAGCTCTTGTTCGAGCCTTCGGGTTTCTTCACGAGGGAAATATTCGACAATCATCTTTTCCCTCAAGTCGGCCCAAGAGAGGGCGTGAGCTTCATCGGTACCCACCGATTGTACATAAGTATTCCACCATGTAAGAGCGACACCGGCGAAGGTGTGAGTGGAGTATTTGACCTTGTCTTGGTCCCGACAACCGCTTATGCTAAAGACGGCTTCCGTTTGCTCAAACCATCGGGTGAGCACGACCGGTCCCCCGGTTCCATCGAAAGTGTGAGGTTTGCACCCCATGAAAGCTTTATAGGAGCATCCCTCGTTTGAGTTTCCGGCTCCATTGTTGTTGTTGTTGTGGTTGTTATTATTATTGTTGTTGGATGAGTGACCGGCCATGGCCGCATCTACGGCGGTAGCTATCATCCGTTCGAGAGCTTGTTCGGGAGTTTCATTGCGGCGTACACGACGAGGAGCCATTGTTCCTTCAAGACACAAGAATATCATTGATTAGTATTCTCAATAATACTAACCGTGATATAGAATAAAGATAAAGAGAAGTTTTTCCTCGACTCGCCTTAAATTCTTTATGCCATAATGTCAGAACGTTCATATGAGTCACCGTAATATAATCCTGGAAATTATATTACCCTGATTCATATGTGCATTCGACATTATTCTATAAAGTCAAGGTGGCGTGTCAATCAAATTAAACAACGTGAGATTAAGATGAACTAAGAGTAGATATGAGTAGAAGCGTTCGAGTATAAATGCACAAGTAGTCAAGTAATTCCTACTTCAAGTCTATATGCCGGTTGTAGTCTAGACTCACTAATGTACCCTATGACTCGAGGTTAACACCAATGAACTCTAAATCCCTACAACCAACGCTCTGATACCATCTGTAGCGACCCGACAAAATCGTCATTGACGGCGCCGTCTACTTAGGTCCCGTTACGTGGTCATAAGTCTTTTAAACAACGTTTGACCAAAAGATGTGTCGCATTCATTTCAAATGTAAAGATTGTTCAAAGTTTACGAGAATAGTTCCACCACAAGTTACGTTACAAAGTTATAAGTACAAATGAAACTTATGCGACACAATTTAAAAGTAGCCAAAAGACGCTCCATGTATGCATATATACTCGACATCCAATGCAAGTATCAAAATAATGAGCGGAAGCATGTATCATGTATCGTTCAAGGACCTGAGAAAAACATAGAAATCTGTCAACGAAAACGTTGGTGAAATCATAGGTTTAAGTAAGTAAGTACAAGTAAACCACAAGATTTGCAACCATGAGATAATAGTAATACATTCCAAAAGTTTATTTCACGAGCACCCAATTATCAATGCTTAACATTCCTTCCATAGAACCCCATCACTTAGTGCTAGAACATACACTGTTTCTCGAAAATATATTTCATTCGTAAACGGTAGCGAACCGTTTGAATGAGGGTTTGTCAAACCCATATGGATCCATACAACATAAGTTCTCGCTTACACCCGGCAAGTGTAACTAATGATAATCGAATTGAGGATTTTGTTCTAAACTCGTATGTAGAATGTTTGTTTTCCTGTACTTGTGTTCACTTAGTAAAGAAATGTTTATGTTTTCTCATCCCAAATGTAAGTTCAAAAAGAGTAAAAGTGGGACTATGATCTCACCTTGAGTGCACGAGTAGTAAAGTACTTCAACAAGTAAACGTGTGCAAAGAACAATGCTAATCTTGACCTAAACAATAGGTTGTATCAATAACGGTAAACACGATAGGTCAAAGATGTTCAATTAGTCCTATGGCTCGTTACGACTCGATTATGTAGCATGTGAATCAAATTGTCAAGTTTCATGCAAGATACAAGTACAGAAACGAGTTAGGAAGGTTGCATAATCCTTTGATTAAGTTTGACAAAAAGTCAAACTTTGGTCGGTCAAAGTCAACGAAAGTCAACACGTTCGGGTCGGGTCCCGAACTATTTTTCTGAGGTTTTTATTCATATATAAGCATGTTAGAACAAGTCTCATGTGAATCGGAGGTCTAGAACGGGCCAAACATTTTTCACATTTGGGACAAGGAGGTCAGAACCTGGCCCCCTTATATGTCGCGCCGCGACAGGAAAGGGCCGCGCCGCGGCAAAGGCCGGGTGCTGGTGCCTGGCCAGTCCCAAATGTTCAAGTCTCAATCCAAAACCTTTTTGTGCATAAAACACAAACCGCTAACACTTAGGACTCGCACCTTATATCGTTGGAAAGCTCTTTTGACGTAGAATGCAACTAAACACAATTCATCAATCAAAAACCTCATTTGTAACAACCGAGTTTTCAAACCAAGTGATCATTCAATGCACATATTAATGCTTCAAACTCACCAATGCACATTTAATGATTTAGGCATTCAATGCATACATATGACATGCCATTTTGTAGGTAATTTAGCATACAATACAACTAACAACTTACTAACAACAAATCATGGCAATCAATGCATCAAATAATCATTTCAAGTTCATTAAACCCTAGCTCAATTCCACCAAAAATCACTAAACAAGTTCTTAGAGTTTTCTCATGCAACCTATACATCAAAATGAAGCTAGTAACACTAGGAACACATTTAATACATGCATTTATAACATTTAACAACATTTAATCATCTAAAACTCAAGATTAAACACACCCATTTTGCTAGTTCATGCAAGTTACTTCCAAACAACAAATCAAACAATTCAAACACATAATCTTGTTAGACTAGAGCCATAGACACTAATTAACAACCTTGTAACTCAAAAAATCTCAAGAACACAAAAATTAGTGATTTTAGAAAGTTACCCAAATGCAATGAGATTGGTATGGAATCGAAGAGGAGATCACGAGGAGTTCAAATATGTAATTTGTTTGGCTCGAAGCTTGATCGATTTAGTATGGATGATGATTTGCTTTTTGATGAATTTAGAGAAAGAGTGGAAGTAATTAGGAAAAAGAGAAAATGAAATGGAAAATGGTGGGGAGGTGGTTGACTTAGTCAAAAGGCTAGTCACCACTTTAGTGTTTTGGCGAAACTAGTCCCTCGAGTTCGGTTGCGGGTGCGTTAATTACCTAAACGAGATAATTTAAAACGCGTATCAATGGGAGATGTTATAAACATATAACGGACTTTATATTAGTATAACAGAAAAGTAAATGGAAAAAGGCGGGATGTTACAGTGCGTACGCATCATCTTGTCCCACTTGCTCTAGATAGGTATTCCACCATGTTAACGCAGAACCTGTGAAGGTATGCGTAGCGTACTTCACTTTATCTTCTTCAGTACACTTACTTATGGCAAACACCGATTAGACCTTCTCGGTCCACCGTTTCAATCCGATCGGTCCTTCGGTTCCATCAAATTCCAAAGGTTTGCAGGCAGTGAATTCTTTGTAGGTGCATCCTACACGATTTCCGGTACTGCCAGATCCAAGGTTATTGTTGGTATGTAGCGCAGCCTGTACTGCGGCTATGTTTGAAGCTAGAAAAGTACGGAATTCCTCTTCATTCATATTCACGGTGTGTCGAGTAGTCGGTGCCATTTCCTTCAAAATAGTCAAATGGAACAAGTTAATCATACAGAATATTAAGAGTAGTTAATAGTATTTCGTAGCATAATATGAACTCATTTATAAAAGCTTTTTCTTCATATTAGCGTTTTATAAGTTTAAATTCGGGTAGTACCTACCCGTTAAGTTCATACTTAGTAGCTAATATACAATTCAACTACTACAATTCTATATGAAAAACTGATTGTAATAATATTTCGCGTTCAAACTTTTATACAATATTTTACAAACTTACAATACCGCTTATTTTACATAAAGCATGAAATATAGCACACAATAACTTTGATACAAGATAGTTGTGAAGATAATTCTAGCTATTACACAAGTCGTTCAGCAAAGGCAATAAAGACACGTAATTCATACGTCCAGAAACAAGTCATGCATTCTGGTTTTACTAGGACTACTTCCCATCCTTGGTCTTGTGGAACATAACCGTTATGGCCGTTGATAAGACAGCGTGTTGTAACGTCGTCAAAGGGACGAGGGTTACGTAATGTCCAACAGTCCCGTAACAATCTAAAAACCTCATTTCTTACCCCAATTACCGACTCCGTCACTTGTGGGAACGTTTTGTTTAATAGTTGTAGCCCGATGTTCTTGTTCTCACTTTGGTGAGAAGCGAACATTACTAACCCGTAAGCATAACATGCTTCTTTATGTTGCATGTTAGCCGCTTTTTCTAAATCAAGAAGTCCAATATTCGGATATATTGAGTCAAAATAATTTCTTAACCCATTGCGTAAAATAGCATTTGGGTTCCCCGCAATATATGCGTCAAAGTAAACACATCGTAACTTATGGATTTCCCAATGTGATATCCCCCATCTTTCGAACGAAAGCCTTTTATAAACCAAGGAATTCTTGGAACGTTCTTCGAATGTCTTACAAACTGATCTCGCCTTAAATAGTTGTGCCGAAGAATTCTGACCGACTCTAGACAAGATTTCATCAATCATGTCTCCGGGTAGGTCTCTTAAAATATTGGGTTGTCTATCCATTTTATGTTTTTATACTGTAAAATAGACAAGAGTTAGATTCATAAAAAAAAACTTAATAATACAAGTAATTTTTACATATATCATAAAGCATAAGCACACTATATTACATAAATTACACCACACGAATACAACTATCTTATTCCGACTCGCTCATTTCTTCTTGTTCGGTTTTGGTTCGTTTTGCCAAGTTTCTAGGGATATATGATGTTCCCCTAATACGAGCCGTCGTTGTCCACATTGGTTTAGAAAAACCTGGTGGTTTAGAGGTTCCCGGGTCATTGTTACAACTTAAGGACTTCGGGGGTTGACGATACATATAAAGTTCATCGGGGTTGGAATTAGATTTCTCTATTTTTATGCCCTTTCCCTTATTATTTTCTTTTGCCTTTTTAAATTCAGTTGGGGTAATTTCTATAACATCATCGGAATTCTCGTCGGAATCCGATTCATCGGAGAATTGGTAATCCTCCCAATATTTTGCTTCCTTGGCGGAAACACCATTGACCATAATTAACCTTGGTCGGTTGGTTGAGGATT
Organism: Rutidosis leptorrhynchoides; assembly: GCF_046630445.1. Classification (NCBI taxonomy): domain Eukaryota; kingdom Viridiplantae; phylum Streptophyta; class Magnoliopsida; order Asterales; family Asteraceae; genus Rutidosis; species Rutidosis leptorrhynchoides. Next base: position 607,144,980 of record NC_092335.1, read on the forward strand.
TTCTTTTACTTAACCGTTTTATTATTTCCCCCACCGGTGTCATAACCCGTCCTTAACCATAAGAACGTGTTAGATAACGTATGATTTCATTGCGAGGTATTGACCTCTATATGCGACATTTTTAAAAAGGAAAACTGCATATATTATACATTACAAACCAAACCATTATTTTTGTTACAAGCTTTAGACAATAAAAAGATGATTATCGTTTAACGAAAATCTTCGACTTACAAACTTTACAAATGATAATAACAACACGATTTCTAGCATATTTTACAACACACGTCCTCGGATATGCAGTTTTATTTTTGACACAAATATGAGTACGCATGATCCTGCTTAGATTCAACATAATGCAGCGGAAGCTTTAATTATCACCTGAGAATAAACATGTTTAAAAACGTCAACATAAAGTTGGTGAGATATAGGTTTAGTGCGCAGCAATATATATATATAGACCACAAGATTTCGTATATAAACATTTCAATAAAAATATTCTAAGTGGTTGAGCACTTGGTAACCATACTTAACATTTAATCACGTCGCATATTCCCTTTATTATGAAATCTTACTACACCGTACCAAGTGTAGTCACGAAACGAAGTACTGTGCAACCGTTGAATACTGGTCGTCCAGTCCGGTTGGGGTTGTCAGGCCCGATAGATCTATCAACAGGATTCGCGTTTACAATACCGCTGTAAATATTAGTTACCAAGCTACAGGGAAGTATGCCAGTGGTACAACTCAACGTAGAACATATTTTTCAGTTACTTGTGTCCATATCGTAAAACATAAAATACATGTATTCTCATCCCGAAATATTTAGAGTTTAAAAGTGGGACTATATACTCACTCTTGTCTTGATGATATATATATTTTGACTCGGTCTTCCGGTTGATATCACGAACCTATCCATATATAATATATCAATATGTTTTCATTTTAAAACAAACGTTATATATATATATACTTGTTATACTTTTAATATTTTGAATATTTCCTTAGTCCGTAGTTAGCATTCCGATGTTAGTAATTCAATTTTTAATGGTTCATTTTTAGATGTTTAATATACCCGCAATAAACAAAACCCCCAACGAAATAAATAAAACCCCATCGTATATGTATTGGTCGAGATTAATCTTGACCCATGGTACCGGTGTTGTCAAATGACGTGTTGCGTACATAAAGTACCGGTGTTGTCAAATGACGTGTTGCGTACAATCATGGAATCTTATGATTAATCTTCTCGTGTTGTTTACGGGTGATCCTGAACCATATAAAATTGAATTATAAGTACATATATATAAAATATCATGTTATCTTAGAAATATGTGATTTATATCATTTTTTCCAATTGATCCCGTAGTTGAAATGATCTAGGATAACCAATTTTGTTTCGGTCATAGTTTCTTCGTTACAAATCCGTTTTCGTTGATTCAAATTGCCATCTTCTTGGATCGAGTTCTTCTTTAAGACTATGAACTGTAAATACCTTGGTTTGTATTCAAAATCATACGGCATAAGTGAAACATTAGTGAAACATATGAAGTTAAACATTTTTGTTACAACAAAATCATTTAATGACCATTTTTCTAAAAATACTTATACTTTGAAAAACCAAGTTTTACCTTGTTAAATTAGCATATACATAAGTTATATTACAGGTCTTGAAGTATTTTAAAAGTTAAGTTAGAAGGATCTATTTAGTTTGCAAACAAGTTTGAAAACATTCAAACTATGTTCTTGTTGTTAAACTTTTGTACCACAAAATAAGATAGCTATATATATATGAATCGAATAAGGTTATGAACATAGATTCTACCTCAAGTTCCTTGGATAAGTTTGCTGTAAAAGAGGAGTAAGAAGCTAGAATCAAAAGGGTGATGGAAGTGGATGAAAGATTGGAAGTAAGTTGGTGTTCTTGGAAGGTTTTCTTGAAGTGTTTTTGTATGGTTTTCTTATGGTGTTTTAGTATGGTTTTTGAAGCTGGATCTTTATGGAACTTTGCTGGATTGTTATGGAGTTTAGAGAGTAAGAAAGAGTGTGTGTTTTTAGTTAAGAGATTGAAGTAAAAATGAATCAAAAATGATGATACATATATACTCCTAAAAATGTGATCTTTAAGGATAACATGACAAAATTTTAGTTTGTATTTTTGTAATTAGTCTTGCAATGATTCAAAAGTAATTACCTTATACATAAGGCATGAATAAGGGCTGGTTAGGTGGTGATTTGATGTGTATATACCAATAGTAAATACGTATAGAAGCTTGGTATGATACGAGTACAAATACTCTAGGTATACGTATAGAAATTTTGTGAAAAATGGAATGAGGATTCAAATATAGCTATCTTTTGTGAATACACTTATATGATTTTATGTATTTAAGTTCTTAAAAGTGATTAAATACATTACTTATACAATATATGTATAAACATTATATGTCTTAAGTATTTATGTCAAATAACGTTACGTATAGTTATCGTTTTGAAAACTTAAGTTAGTAGTTTCAAAATACACATATAACTTGTTGTTATTAATACAAAATGAGATATTAAAACATTTATTAATCATGTTAAATATGTATATATACATTTATATACACAAACGTATAATTATCATATATTGTATAGTTCGTGATATCATCGGTCAAACTAGACGGTCAAACGTTGTGTAAAACTCTTTTCGGAAACATAAGTCTCAACAATTTGGATTGCTTATCAAGTTGGTAATGTTTAATTTATGTAAATATCAATCTTATAAGTATAGAACGATCGAAAAAGTGCGGGTCGTTACATTACCTCCCCGTTAAATAAATTTCGTCCCGAAATTTTAAAATTGTACCTATTTTGCGTCATCGAGAAACAAGTGTGGATACTTTTGCTTCATCTGATCCTCTCGTTCCCAAGTAAACTCAGGACCTCTTCTAGCATTCCAACGAACCTTAACAATCGGTATATTGCTCTGTTTGAGTTGTTTAACTTCACGGTCCATGATTTCGATTGGTTCTTCGACGAATTGTAGTTTCTCGTCGACATGGATTTCTTCAAGAGGAATGGTGAGGTCTTCCTTTGCAAGACACTTCTTCAGGTTTGAGACGTGAAAGGTATTATGTACTCCAGCGAGTTGTTGCGGTAACTCGAGCCGATAAGCTACCGGTCCAATGCGTTCGATGATCTTAAACGGGCCTACGTACCTTGGGTTCAGTTTACCCCTTTTTCCAAAACGTATCACACCTTTCCAAGGTGACACCTTTAGCATAACCATGTCCCCGACCTGAAACTCTAATGGTTTCCTTCGGACATCGGCGTAGCTCTTTTGGCGACTACGGGCTGTTTTCAATCTCTCCTTGATTTGCACTATCTTCTCAGTCGTTTCATGTATGATCTCGGGACCAGTTAATTGTCGATCTCCTACTTCATTCCAACAGATAGGAGATCTACACTTCCTTCCATACAATGCTTCGAATGGCGCAGCTCCAATGCTCGCATGATAACTATTATTATACGAGAATTCTGCTAACGGTAGATATTTATCCCATCCGTTTCCAAAATCGATCACACATGCCCTGAGCATGTCTTCAAGAGTCTGAATTGTTCTTTCACTCTGCCCGTCGGTCTGCGGATGATATGCGGTACTCATATCCAAACGAGTTCCTAGTGCCTCCTGTAGTGATTGCCAAAACTTTGAGGTAAATCTACTATCACGATCGGATATAATGGAAATAGGTATTCCATGCCTTGAAACAACTTCCTTTATATACAATCGTAATAGTTTCTCCATTCTATCTGTTTCCTTTATAGGCAAGAAATGTGCAGACTTGGTGAGACGATCAACAATCACCCAAATGGTGTCGTATCCCCAGGCAGTCTTTGGTAACTTTGTGATGAAATCCATGGTAATACCATCCCATTTCCATTCTGGGATTTCTGGTTGTTGAAGTAACCCTGACGGCTTTTGATGTTCTGCTTTGACTTTAGAACAAGTTAAACACTCCCCAACATATGTTGCAACGTCTGTTTTTAAATTAGGCCACCAATAACGTGTCTTAAGATCTTGATACATCTTTCCAACTCCAGGATGTATCGAGTATCTTGTCTTATGTGCCTCGTTCAATATCAACTTCCTTAATCCACCCAACTTCGGTACCCAAATACGATTTGCAAAATACCGAATTCCATCTTCCCGTACAACAAGTTGTTTCTCGTACTTTTTCATTATTTCATTCTTTATGTTTTCTTCATTGAGTGCTTCTCGTTGAACTTCTTTGATTTGTGAGTTGAGATTCATACGAATTTTTATGTTCATTGCTCGAACTCGAATTGGTTCTCGTTCTTTTCTGCTTAAAGCATCAGCCACCACGTTTGCCTTCCCGGGATGATAACGAATTTCACAATCATAGTCGTTTATTAACTCGACCCACCTACGTTGCCTCATGTTCAATTGTTTCTGATCAAAAATATGTTGAAGGCTTTTATGATCAGTAAACACAGTGAATTTAACCCCATACAAGTAGTGTCTCCACATCTTCAATGCAAACACGACTGCTCCCAATTCTAGATCATGCGTCGTATAATTTCGCTCGTGAATCTTCAATTGTCGGGATGCAAATGCAATAACTTTCTTCCGTTGCATAAGAACACAACCAAAACCTTGTCGCGAAGCGTCACAATATATTTCGAAATCATCGTTCCCTTCTGGTAACGATAATATAGGCGCCGTAGTTAACTTCTTCTTCAGTAATTGAAATGCGTTCTCCTGCTCCGAGGTCCATTCGTATTTCTTCCCTTTTTGTGTTAATGCTGTCAACGGCTTAGCTATTCGGGAAAAATCTTGAATAAACCTTCTATAATAACCGGCTAAACCCAAAAATTGGCGTATCTGTGTTGGTGTCTTAGGAGTCTCCCATTTTTCAATAGCTTCAGTTTTTGCTGGATCAACCTGAATTCCTTTGCTATTAACAACGTGACCAAGAAATTGCACTTCTTTCAACCAGAAAGCACACTTAGAAAATTTAGCGTATAGCTGTTCTTTTCTCAACAACTCTAATATCAACCTTAAATGCTGCTCATGCTCTTGCTCACTCTTGGAATAGATAAGAATATCATCAATGAAAACGATAACAAACTTATCCAAATACGGACTACAAACTCGATTCATGAGGTCCATGAATACAGCTGGCGCATTTGTCAACCCAAACGGCATGACCAAAAATTCGTAATGACCATAACGTGTTCGAAAAGCAGTTTTCAGAATGTCCTCTTCTTTGACACGTAGTTGATGATAGCCCGATCTTAGGTCGATTTTCGAATAAACACATGATCCCTGGAGTTGATCAAATAAGTCATCAATTCTCGGTAGTGGATACCGATTTTTAATAGTTAACTTATTTAATTCACGATAATCTATGCACATCCTAAAAGATCCATCTTTCTTTTTAACAAATAGAATTGGAGCTCCCCACGGTGAAGTACTCGGTCGTATGAATCCACGGTCCAGTAATTCTTTTAACTGACTTTGAAGTTCTTTTAACTCGGACGGTGCAAGTCTATATGGAGCACGAGCCACTGGTGCAGCTCCTGGTACTAAATCTATTTGAAATTCTACCGATCTAAATGGAGGTAATCCCGGCAATTCTTCCGGAAAAACTTCAGGAAAATCTCTTGCCACAGGCACGTCGTTGATGCACTTTTCTTTCTTTTCGACTTTATTAACATGTGCTAAAATAGCGTAACATCCCTTTTCTAAACACTTCTTGGCTTCCAAACAGCTAATGAGTTTTAGCTTTGAATTACCCTTCTCTCCATAAATCATCACCGGTATTTTATCCTTACCAGGAATACGAATTGCCTTCTTGGCACAAACAACTTCCGCTCCTATTTTGGACATCCAGTCCATGCCGACTATTACATCAAAACCTCCCAATTCTACGGGTATTAAGTCGATTTTAAACGTTTCTCCGGCTAGATTTATTTCACAATCACGACAAATTTTATCGGCTTTAATTAGTTTACCATTAGCTAACTCAATCAAGTACTTAGCATCTAGAGGTAATGATGAACAATTCAATTTAGTGTAAAAATTTCTACACACATAACTTCTATCGGCGCCAGTATCAAATAAAATAGATGCTGATAAGTTATTAATGGTAAACGTACCCGTAACAAGCTCCGGGTCTTCTCGTGCCTCTCTAGCATTAATAACAAACGCTCTTCCACGTGCAGGTCCGCCATTCTGATTCGGGCACTGGCTATTATAATGACCTTGTTTTCCACACCCAAAACAAGTAATGTTAGCCAAAGCAGTTCTATTTGCGTTGGTGGCAGGAGTCTTGTTTCCATTTGCATTTGTAACGAGAGCCTTACAATCTTCAGCAAGATGTCCCTGTCGATTGCATTTGGTGCACAACACACTACAGTAACCAAAGTGATGTTTGTGACAACGGTTGCATAAAGGACTTTGTCCTTTGTAACCAAAGCCTGAACCGCTACCCGCACCTTTCGGGGTTTCTGGTTTCTTAAAAGATTGCTGTTGGTAACCTCGATCATAATTTCCGTTCCACTTCCTTTTGTTACTTGATACCTTCACCTCAGTAGTGAATGCTTTCTTATCCAGAATGACCTGATCCATTAACTCGTTCGCCATGGTTATAGCTTCATGAATTGTCTTAGGTTTCGACGCCGTAACGTTTGCCTTGACCTTCTTGGGCAAACCACCTTTGTACATTTCAATCTTCCGTGCTTCGGTTGGAACCAATTCAGGACATAGTAAAACCAATTCCATGAATCGCTGATTGTAGTTGGTGATTTCAGTACCAACCACCTTCAAACTTCGTAACTCATCTTCTAACTTAATAACCTCATTCCTTGGACAATACTCGGTGATTATCATCGCTTTGAATTCTTCCCATGGAGTATCATAAGCTACATCTCCTCCTACCGCCTTCACATAATTCTTCCACCATGTGAGTGCACTATCTTGTAAAGTGCACGATGCAAACTTGGTCATGTCTTTTTCATCACAACCACTGATTTTGAACACCGTCTCCATCTTTTCTATCCATCGGGTTAAACCGATCGGTCCTTCCGTTCCACTGAATGATGAGGGCTTGCAAGCTTGAAAAGTCTTGTAAGTACATCCTACACGAGGATTTGGATTAACTGCAGCAGCTCTTGCAGCTTCGACCCATAACATTCTATCGTTCACTCGTTGATTGATGAATTCCTCGAGTTCTTGTTCCGTCATTCGATTCAATCGCGCCATTTCCTAATGAAAGAAAATAATTATTCACATGGAATATTATAGATGTAGTGTGTATTTATAGTACATTTATAGCTTGTTAATAATATGAACCAGGTATTATTATAAAAGCCTTTTCTTCTTATTAGCGTTTTATAATTATATCTAGGGTAGTACCTACCCGTTAATGTTCATACTTAATAGCTTAGTACAGAACCAATTACTACAATCTAAATAATACTTAACCATGGAAAATTATTGCATTTCATACTTCGCTATTTTACATATGCTTACATCAAACTTTAAACAAACCACACTAATAATATTATACAAAACATTATGTGATTCCATGGTTTAATACGGCAGCGCATCATTTGGTCTATTTCCCAAAACATTTATGTCCAGGGAATCCCCCAACGCGAATCCTAGCTGTCTCCCTACGTTTTGGCTGAGGTGCCGAAGAACTAGATGCGGGGATAGCACTAATAGGAATAGCGGGGATAGGGGTGGTAGTGTTGAGTGGAATTGGTGCCACTTCATTCTCATTAAACTCGGGATTTGGATTTTCTAATTCATTAGCCTTTCGTTTCTTTCCTAGTTCGAACTCGTCTTTTGTAATTTCCTGTATTTCTTCCTCGGGTTCACTTTCCTCCTCGGGTTCACTTTCCTCCTCGGGTTCACTTTCCTCCTCGGGTTCACTTTCCTCCTCGGGTTCACTTTCCGATATTTCTATAGTTGGTTCATCCGGAAATTGTGAGTCTTCCCCAAAAATACCACTTTCGTCATCGGATATGTTAATGACTGAAACACAATCTGAAGGTTCTGATTCGGAGTCGCTGAATGTGATAATAAGTTTCGAGCCCGACATCTATCACACAACAACTAACCCATTAGTACTTACATAATATTTACACATAAATTTTAACCAACAGTGATAAGCAATGGTTTTTTTTTTTTTTTTTTAAATCAGACCCGGTCAAAGTCCAGACTTTACTAATGTATCCTAACGACTTCTCGGTTAGACACACTAATGCAAACCTGGTTCGCTAAGACCAACGCTCTGATACCACATGTCATAACCCGTCCTTAACCATAAGAACGTGTTAGATAACGTATGATTTCATTGCGAGGTATTGACCTCTATATGCGACATTTTTAAAAAGGAAAACTGCATATATTATACATTACAAACCAAACCATTATTTTTGTTACAAGCTTTAGACAATAAAAAGATGATTATCGTTTAACGAAAATCTTCGACTTACAAACTTTACAAATGATAATAACAACACGATTTCTAGCATATTTTACAACACACGTCCTCGGATATGCAGTTTTATTTTTGACACAAATATGAGTACGCATGATCCTGCTTAGATTCAACATAATGCAGCGGAAGCTTTAATTATCACCTGAGAATAAACATGTTTAAAAACGTCAACATAAAGTTGGTGAGATATAGGTTTAGTGCGCAGCAATATATATATATAGACCACAAGATTTCGTATATAAACATTTCAATAAAAATATTCTAAGTGGTTGAGCACTTGGTAACCATACTTAACATTTAATCACGTCGCATATTCCCTTTATTATGAAATCTTACTACACCGTACCAAGTGTAGTCACGAAACGAAGTACTGTGCAACCGTTGAATACTGGTCGTCCAGTCCGGTTGGGGTTGTCAGGCCCGATAGATCTATCAACAGGATTCGCGTTTACAATACCGCTGTAAATATTAGTTACCAAGCTACAGGGAAGTATGCCAGTGGTACAACTCAACGTAGAACATATTTTTCAGTTACTTGTGTCCATATCGTAAAACATAAAATACATGTATTCTCATCCCGAAATATTTAGAGTTTAAAAGTGGGACTATATACTCACTCTTGTCTTGATGATATATATATTTTGACTCGGTCTTCCGGTTGATATCACGAACCTATCCATATATAATATATCAATATGTTTTCATTTTAAAACAAACGTTATATATATATATACTTGTTATACTTTTAATATTTTGAATATTTCCTTAGTCCGTAGTTAGCATTCCGATGTTAGTAATTCAATTTTTAATGGTTCATTTTTAGATGTTTAATATACCCGCAATAAACAAAACCCCCAACGAAATAAATAAAACCCCATCGTATATGTATTGGTCGAGATTAATCTTGACCCATGGTACCGGTGTTGTCAAATGACGTGTTGCGTACATAAAGTACCGGTGTTGTCAAATGACGTGTTGCGTACAATCATGGAATCTTATGATTAATCTTCTCGTGTTGTTTACGGGTGATCCTGAACCATATAAAATTGAATTATAAGTACATATATATAAAATATCATGTTATCTTAGAAATATGTGATTTATATCATTTTTTTCCAATTGATCCCGTAGTTGAAATGATCTAGGATAACCAATTTTGTTTCGGTCATAGTTTCTTCGTTACAAATCCGTTTTCGTTGATTCAAATTGCCATCTTCTTGGATCGAGTTCTTCTTTAAGACTATGAACTGTAAATACCTTGGTTTGTATTCAAAATCATACGGCATAAGTGAAACATTAGTGAAACATATGAAGTTAAACATTTTTGTTACAACAAAATCATTTAATGACCATTTTTCTAAAAATACTTATACTTTGAAAAACCAAGTTTTACCTTGTTAAATTAGCATATACATAAGTTATATTACAGGTCTTGAAGTATTTTAAAAGTTAAGTTAGAAGGATCTATTTAGTTTGCAAACAAGTTTGAAAACATTCAAACTATGTTCTTGTTGTTAAACTTTTGTACCACAAAATAAGATAGCTATATATATATGAATCGAATAAGGTTATGAACATAGATTCTACCTCAAGTTCCTTGGATAAGTTTGCTGTAAAAGAGGAGTAAGAAGCTAGAATCAAAAGGGTGATGGAAGTGGATGAAAGATTGGAAGTAAGTTGGTGTTCTTGGAAGGTTTTCTTGAAGTGTTTTTGTATGGTTTTCTTATGGTGTTTTAGTATGGTTTTTGAAGCTGGATCTTTATGGAACTTTGCTGGATTGTTATGGAGTTTAGAGAGTAAGAAAGAGTGTGTGTTTTTAGTTAAGAGATTGAAGTAAAAATGAATCAAAAATGATGATACATATATACTCCTAAAAATGTGATCTTTAAGGATAACATGACAAAATTTTAGTTTGTATTTTTGTAATTAGTCTTGCAATGATTCAAAAGTAATTACCTTATACATAAGGCATGAATAAGGGCTGGTTAGGTGGTGATTTGATGTGTATATACCAATAGTAAATACGTATAGAAGCTTGGTATGATACGAGTACAAATACTCTAGGTATACGTATAGAAATTTTGTGAAAAATGGAATGAGGATTCAAATATAGCTATCTTTTGTGAATACACTTATATGATTTTATGTATTTAAGTTCTTAAAAGTGATTAAATACATTACTTATACAATATATGTATAAACATTATATGTCTTAAGTATTTATGTCAAATAACGTTACGTATAGTTATCGTTTTGAAAACTTAAGTTAGTAGTTTCAAAATACACATATAACTTGTTGTTATTAATACAAAATGAGATATTAAAACATTTATTAATCATGTTAAATATGTATATATACATTTATATACACAAACGTATAATTATCATATATTGTATAGTTCGTGATATCATCGGTCAAACTAGACGGTCAAACGTTGTGTAAAACTCTTTTCGGAAACATAAGTCTCAACAATTTGGATTGCTTATCAAGTTGGTAATGTTTAATTTATGTAAATATCAATCTTATAAGTATAGAACGATCGAAAAAGTGCGGGTCGTTACAACCGGTTCTATTTCTTCTTCCGGTTCCGATTCTTCTTTCGATTCCGACTCTTCTTCCGGTTCCTCTTCGGGAACTTGTGAATCAGTCCACGAATCATTCCAATTTACATTTGACTCTTCATTATTATTAGTTGAGTCAATGGGACTTGTTCTAGAGGTAGACATCTATCACATAATATCAAACGCGTTAAGAGATTAATATATCACATAATATTCACATGTTAAAAATATATAGTTTCCAACAAAATTTGTTAAGCAATCATTTTTCAAGTAAACACGGTCGAAGACCAGACTCACTAATGCATCCTAACAAACTCGATAAGACACACAAATGCAAAATTCTGGTTCTCTAAGACCAACGCTCTGATACCAACTGAAATGTCCCGTTCTTATTGATTAAAAACGTTCCATATTAATTGATTTCGTTGCGAGGTTTTGACCTCTATATGAGACGTTTTTCAAAGACTGCATTCATTTTAAAACAAACCATAACCTTTATTTCATCAATAAAGGTTTTTAAAAAGCTTTACGTAGATTATCAAATAATGATAATCTAAAATATTCTGTTTACACACGACCATTACATAATGGTTTACAATACAAATATGTTACAACAAAATAAGTTTCTTGAATGCAGTTTTTACACAATATCATACAAGCATGGACTCCAAATATCGTCCTTATTTAAGTATGCGACAGCGGAAGCTCTTAATAATCACCTGAGAATAAACATGCTTAAAACGTCAACAAAAATGTTGGTGAGTTATAGGTTTAACCTATATATATCAAATCATAATAATAGACCACAAGATTTCATATTTCAATACACATCCCATACATAGAGATAAAAATCATTCATATGGTGAACACCTGGTAACCGACATTAACAAGATGCATATATATAAGAATATCCCCATCATTCCGGGACACCCTTCGGATATGATATAAATTTCGAAGTACTAAAGCATCCGGTACTTTGGATGGGGTTTGTTAGGCCCAATAGATCTATCTTTAGGATTCGCGTCAATTAGGGTGTCTGTTCCCTAATTCTTAGATTACCAGACTTAATAAAAAGGGCATATTCGATTTCGATAATTCAACCATAGAATGTAGTTTCACGTACTTGTGTCTATTTTGTAAATCATTTATAAAACCTGCATGTATTCTCATCCCAAAAATATTAGATTTTAAAAGTGGGACTATAACTCACTTTCACAGATTTTTACTTCGTCGGGAAGTAAGACTTGGCCACTGGTTGATTCACGAACCTATAACAATATATACATATATGTCAAAGTATGTTTAAAATATATTTACAACACTTTTAATATATTTTGATGTTTTAAGTTTATTAAGTCAGCTGTCCTCGTTAGTAACCTACAACTAGTTGTCCACAGTTAGATGTACAGAAATAAATCGATAAATATTATCTTGAATCAATCCACGACCCAGTGTATACGTATCTCAGTATTGATCACAACTCAAACTATATATATTTTGGAATCAACCTCAACCCTGTATAGCTAACTCCAACATTCACATATAGAGTGTCTATGGTTGTTCCGAAATATATATAGATGTGTCGACATGATAGGTCTAAACATTGTATACATGTCTATGGTATCTCAAGATTACATAATATACAATACAAGTTGATTAAGTTATGGTTGGAATAGATTTGTTACCAATTTTTACGTAGCTAAAATGAGAAAAATTATCCAATCTTGTTTTACCCATAACTTCTTCATTTTAAATCCGTTTTGAGTGAATCAAATTGCTATGGTTTCATATTGAACTCTATTTTATGAATCTAAATATAAAAGTATAGGTTTATAGTCGGAAAAATAAGTTACAAGTCATTTTTGTAAAGGTAGTCATTTCAGTCGAAAGAACGACGTCTAGATGACCACTTTAGAAAACATACTTCCACTTTGAGTTTAACCATAATTTTTGGATATAGTTTCATGTTCATAATAAAAATCATTTTCTCAGAATAACAACTTTTAAATCAAAGTTTATCATAGTTTTTAATTAACTAACCCAAAATAGCCCGCTGTGTTACTACGACGGCGTAAATCCGGTTTTACGGTGTTTTTCGTGTTTCCAGGTTTTAAATATTTAAGTTAGCATATCATATAGATATAGAACATGTGTGTAGTTAATTTTAAAAGTCAAGTTAGAAGAATTAACTTTTGTTTGCGAACAAGTTTAGAATTAACTAAACTATGTTCTAGTGATTACGAGTTTAAACCTTCGAATAAGATAGTTTTATATATATGAATCGAATGATGTTATGAACATCATTACTAGCTAAAGTTTAGTAGTTAAACCTACTGGAAGTGACAAGAAATGATCTAGCTTCAAAGGATCTTGGATGGCTTGAAAGTTCTTGAAGTAGGATCATGACACAAAAACAAGTTCAAGTAAGATTTTTACTCGAATTAAGATAGTTTATAGTTATAGAAATTGAATCAAAGTTTGAATATGAATATTACCTTGAATAAGAAAGATAACCTACTGTATATAACAAAGGTTTCTTGATCTTAGATGATTACTTGGAATGGATTAGAAAGCTTGGAAGTAAATTAGTAAACTTGAAGGGATTTTTGAAGTGTTCTTGAAGTGTTCTTCCTATGATGATTATAGCTTGATTCTTGAAGTGATTTTTGATGAAGATGATGATTAACTACTGGAAAAATACGTTCATAATAGTGAGTGTGTGTGTTGAGAGAGAATTAGAAAGAGAATTGGAAGTGAAATGGAGTGAATGATGAGTGGTAATTGGTGAGTGGTGAGTGGGGTTAAAAGGAGTTCTAGTTAGTTGACTAGCTCATGGTAGAAGTTAAAATTGATTAGTCATACATGACATAATCAAGAGTGGAATCCCATGCTAGTTCCTATTGGTATATACTCATAGTAAGTACGTTTTGAAGCTGTGTATAATACGGGTAAGAATACGACTAGAATTCTTGATGAAAGAAAAGAATGAAAAAGTAACTGTAACCATTTTCGTTAAGTATGAGTGTTTTGATATATGTCTTGAAGTCTTCCAAAAGTATTTTAAAACATCTAAATACACTACATGTATATACATTTTAACTGAGTCGTTAAGTCATCGTTAGTCGTTACATGTAAGTGTTGTTTTGAAACCTTTAAGTTAACGATCTCAATTAATATTGTTAACCCATTGTTTATTATATCTAATGAGATGTTAAATTATTATATTATCATGATATTATGATATATTAATATATCTTAATATGATATATATACATTTAAATGTCGTTACAACGATAATCGTTACATATATGTCTCGTTTCGAAATCCTTAAGTTAGTAGTCTTGTTTATATGTATATAACTCATTATTAATATACTTATGGAGATACTTTGTGATGACCCAGAAATTTCGACTAAATTTAAACTTAATCTTTGTATGATTAACATTTCCGACACGATAAGCAAAGTCTGTAAAACTGAATCTCAAAATTTTTGAATTACTTTTATATATTTAAATACCTTCGGTTGTTTTCGACGATTCGCGAACAATTATATGTAAAAAGATACATATATACTATAACATGAAAAGGTAACAATGTATTAATTGTTTGATACCGTACATTAAACTTATTGGTTTAAATATCTATTTTAATGTATATGATAAATTTAAATATTTATTATTAAAATTTATTTATAAATAACGTCTAATGTGTATTTAAAAAAAACTGATTTATGTATATTAAAAAGATATATACATATATATAATAAACGATAGTAACATTCGTTTATTGATTCAATTGATATTTAGATAAGTTAACTAAAGCGTTTAAGATGAACCAGTTAAACACTAATTTGCTACAGTGTTTTCAAATTGCCACATTACTCAAAATGCTACAGTGTTTTCGAAAATCACTATTTGCTACAGTGAAATTGACTTTGCTACAGTGAATTGCTACAGTAAAACACTATTTTAAAATGTATTTTTAGCAAATAACGAGATGATGATTTATAGAAGTAAATGACCAAAATACTCGAAAGTTTAAGATATACTATGAGTGGTATAGTTTATGGATAACTTAAGGCTATATTTTGACAAAGGTACGTGTCACGAAACGTAAAATGCAAGTTTTCTCAGCGTACGAAAGGACATTCAAAAAACCAGAACCGGGACATAAGTCGAGTGATGACGTACGACTTATCGGAACAAAAATTACAAGTCAACTATGCACGTAAATTTAATATAATATATAATTAATTATTTAAATTATATATATTATATTAATATTTAATTATGTCGACGAGCTAAATTACAAAACAATGTGAGCTGTCCCTGGTCCTCATGCGAGTCGCATGGCCAGAAGGCCATTTCCATGCGAGTCGCATGACTCCAGATTTCAGGCCAAGTGCTATAAATTCTCGAGTTTTGGCCAGATAAATCACACACACATATATATTATTTTTACTCCGTATTTATTTATTTTATTATTATTATTATTATTATTATTATTAATAATAATAATAAGATTATTATTAATCTTATTATTTTTATTATTAGTGTTATTATTTTTGCGATACAAAAATAATAATGTACATAAAATATTACGACGGAGTGCTGTCCAAGTAATTTTCAAAATGAGTTTTCGAGCAAGCTAGAGCTAAGGAAATTATGGGTTATTGCCAAGGAGGTTATGGGTAATGTTCGGGGGTATTTTTTTTTGTGAATCAAACCTCGTGTTTATCATCTCCGATGCGTCTACGTGCTTTCCTGCAATATTGTATATCAATATTAAACAGTGAGTTTCATTACTCCCTTTTTATATATATTTTTGGGACTGAGAATACATGCGCTGTTTTATAAAATGAATACAAAAACTAAAACTGATTTGAGTGAGTTTCATTACTCCCTTTTTTATATATATTTTTGGGACTGAGAATACATGCGCTGTTTTATAAAATGAATACAAAAACTAAAACTGATTTGAGTGAGTTTCATTGCTCCCTTTTTACAAATATTTTTGGGCTGAGAATACATGCGCAGTTTTATAAACTGTTTTACTAAATGGATACAAATACTAAAACTGATTTTGTGTGAGTTTCATAAGATCCCTTTTACCCTTTACATTTTTTGGGCTGAGAATACATGCAAATGCTTTATTAACCGATATACAATATTTATATGCGTGAGTTTCATATGATCCCTTTTACTCTCTACATTTTTGGGCTGAGAATACATGCACTTTATTTTAAACGCAATGGATACAAGTACATACTAAATTCTACACCGAGTTTGAACCGAAAATCCCTTAGCTTTGGTAACTAGTAACTGCCAGTTATAAGAACTGGTGGGCGCGAGTAGTAGTATATGGATCCATAGGGCTTGATATCCCCGTCCGAGCTAGAGCACTAGCCTTTTAACGGACGTATGCTATTTGAGAAGCGTACACGTTGGTTTGCGTGTATTATTAAGATGATTATACAAAGGGTACAAATTATATAAACATTAAAGTTTAGTTACCAGGGTGCTCAATTTTGTAGAACCGATTGATAAACGTTTCGGATGAAACAACTGAAATCTTGTGATCCACCTTTTATGTAAAACCTATTGATAAATGTTTTGAATAAAACAACTGAACTTTTGTAATCCACATTGATATACTGATTATGTGTAATATTAAAACTATGAACTCACCAACCTTTGTGTTGACACATGTTAGCATGTTTATTCTCAGGTTTCCTAGAAGTCTTCCGCTGTTTGCTTAGATGTTAGACAAGCTATGTGCATGGAGTCTTGCATGACATATTTTTCAAGGAAACGTTGCATTCACCAAATCATCACCATGTATCTTATTTTGACTGCATTGTCAATGGAAGTACTGTTGTAAACTATTATTTATGGTGATTGTCTATATGTAGAAATCATTAGATGTTGAAAACCTTTGATTTAAATATTCATTTATGGTGTGCCTTTTCAAAAGAATGCAATGTTTACAAAACGTATCATAGAGGTCAAATACCTCGCAATGAAATCAATGAATGACGTGTTCGTCCATATGGATTTGGACCGATCGTCACATACTTACTTATCATAATCTCATGTTAACCATATGTATATCCATATATATATTGTCATGTCGTTTTTACAAGTTTTAACGTTCATGAATCGCCGGTCAACTTGGGTGGTCAATTGTCTATATGAAACATATTTCAATTAATCAAGTCTTAACAAGTTTGATTGCTTAACATGTTGGAAACATTTAATCATGTAAATATTAATCTCAATTAATATATATAAACATGGAAAAGTTTGGGTCACTACAATATTATCTTTTAATCTCGTCGATAATTATAATAAACTTATATTGGAACAAAAATGTGTTCATGTAAAGTATTACATACTAATACTTTGTTAACATTTTCAATTAATAAGTATATACATATCAATATACACATAAATGTTCATGAATTGTTGAGCATAGCCAAAGGGTAATTGATTACATGAATATAGATTTCAAAACTTTCAAGACTCAACATTACAGATTTTGCTTATCGTGTCGGGAACATATAAAGATTAAAGTTTAAATTTGATCGGAAATTTTCGGGTCATCACAGTACCTACCCGTTAAAGAAATTTCGTCCCGAAATTTGGTCGAGGTCGTCATGGCTAACTATAAAAATGCTTTCATGACGAATATGAGGTGATAATAGAGTTTTATCATTATTGAGTAATATAGATAAAACAATTTTTATTATACGAAGAGTATAAGTGAAGCTATCGCAAAAGAGTGGAATGAGTAAATATAGAAACGTTTTAACTAATGACATAGTTATGTTTGAATTCCGGAATTTAAGGGATTTAAAGAAAATCTTCGTAATAAGATTTGGTTCTTCGGCGATTAAGAAAATTAGGATCTTCTTTGATTTAATACGATATTCCATCTTGATTTCTCTGTCGGATTTTTCACTATAAATCCACCGTCTTCGTTTCCTCACAACTCACACTTTCTATTCTTTCTCCTCAATTCATACTTTAAAGCATTCATTAATATGCTCTATCCCATCCTGATCCTTGATATCCTCTTAACTTTCATATCTGTCGTTCTTCTTTTTCATCTACTACCGGAAGAATCTATTTACTTCTACTATGCTCTTGGGTTTATAGTGTTTCTAGTTCTCCCGTGTCTTTATGTTGCTATATGCATCGATATATACGGTTTGTAATTTCTGAGTTGTTGTTGGGTTTTATATCTTCTGTGATGCCCCGTACTAAATCAACATGTACAGACCATCAACAACAGGATCAGTACAAGGTCAAACACTATATGCGTTTTCAAAACAAGTTTGCATTCATGATAAAAGGTGACGTCATAACCAACGTCAAATGTTTTACAATCAAAAGTATGCTTCAATGAACAGAAGCAAATAGTAATAGTACGTGACCCTTAGGTCGTTACAATTCATTGTTCAAAAGTAGTAAAGTTTGAATGCAAGACAATATGTTTCATGCGGTGACAACTCTAGTAAGCACAACGGAAGTCTACAAGGCATGACTAGTACACAGCGGAAGCAACCTTAAGCACCTGAGAAAAACATGCTTAAAAACGTCAACACAAAGGTTGGTGAGCTATAGTTTAAGTATAACAGTAATGTAAGTAGGCCACGAGATTTTAGTACTTCAACAAGCGTTTAAATCAGTAATCCAAATCCATATGTTTAAGTATATGCTCAACCGTGGGCACTCGGTAACTAACTTAACGTTTAATAATATACCACCCCATGAAAGTACACTTAGCAAGTGCGTATATTTATGAAGTATTAAACACTCATTAAATGCTAGCGCGACTAGCCCGAGTGGGGATGTCAAACCCTATGGATCCATATCTAAAATTCGCGTTCACCGGTTCAAAAACCAATGACTAAACGTTACCGAGCTAAAGGGAATGTTTATGCCGTTGTATAACCCACACATATATAAGTTTAAGTACTCGTTCCTAGTATGTAAAATGTAAAATGCGCATGTATTCTTAGTTCCCAAAATAAGTTAAAGTAAAAAGGGAATGCTATAACTCACAATGATAAAGTAGCGGTAAAGTCGAGTCGGGAAATAAGCAAGTACGTAGGTCCGGAAAGTCCTCAACCTAAGTCAAATAGTACTAAGTCATTAAATCGTCTGAATAGGTTTAAAAGTATGTAAATAAGGTCTTAAGGGTCATCATCATTCATCATCAAACAAAAGGTGTAAAGTAAGTTTCGTTCATGAAAAGAGTTTAAAACAAAGGCTGACTTCGGTCAGTCGCTACAACCTCTATACCTACTGAAATAAGGTGAGAACAGTGTCCATGGCTCCATATATGAGTCCTTTAGTTGTGGTAAAAATCCCAGAAGCAAACTCGTCTTCGTTTGACCGTGGCGACGGTCTAAGTGCGAGTAGGTCAGAATTTTCAGCACAACGTTAAAAGACATAGTGACGATCGGAGGGCCATAAATCCTAAACCGTAACTCGGATTAAGACGATTCCTAAATGAAAAGTTATCTACTCAAATAGAGATATCTGAAAATCATATTTACAGTAGCCCAGGTCATACAGGTCAGACACAGAAACAGTAAAACAGTAGGTCCGGTGGGTTCTTGGTGTTCGATGCTTATCACGGTTCTCATCCTTGATGCATATAGCTTCAAGTGTACAACTCGTTGATGTGTTTGTATCATCTTGACCAAGGTTTCACCATCATAACATTTGTGTAAGTCTAAGACATGTAGCACAACTCAATTAAGTGTTGTATGTAGTTCGATGAACCAAAGTTACATCAAAGTCTTAGATCCGACACATACATGAACTATAAAAGTAATATTAACCAAGTTTTGACTATTATGACACAAGTGTAGGTCTAAGACATGTAGAACAACTCACTTAAGAGTTGTATGAAGTTTGATGAACCAAAGTTACATCAAGGTCTTAGATCTAACACATACATAAACTTTAAAACTAATATTAAGTTACAAACTTGAAAGTAAACTTATGAAATCAAGATCTTAAGTTGTAGAACATAGTTCTTAGTTAGATCTTGAAGATCCTAGACCCAAAAGTCTAGATCTAACATAAGTGTACGAAGTTATAGTTAAAGAAAGCTTACTTACATGTTCTTAAACTTTCAAGTTAACTTTTAGTTCAAGATTAATGAGATCAAAGTTAACTAGTAACACTTGACCAATTAAACCAACAATCATGAATTTAAAGTGCATAATATGAGAAAATAAACTAAGTAAACAAATAATAAGTTCATGGGTTTCATACTTTTAAAGATTCAAGCCTAAGTCTTGATCTTTAAGAAAAGTAAACTTTAAGTTTACAACAAGAGCTTCAAGTATGATATTACAACACATGAACTTAAATCTTTAAACAAGTATTAAGTGTAGATCATAAACTAGAAAGTTTATGTCTTGTATGTCTTGTAAGAACAAGATGATATGACGAATTAAACTAGGTAGTTTGATTCTTGTAACTAGTAAGTAACAACTTAACAAAGACAAGTAAGTAAACCATAATAAGAACAAGTAAACAACAAACAAAGATTGATGATGATGAGATGTAATGTTACGGTTTAAGCAAGGAAGGAAGAAAGAAAAATTGTTCAAGTTACTTACAATCTTTGAGAGAAAAAGAGAGAAAGAAATGAGAGAAAAAATGTGAAGTAAGTTGGTGTGTGTGTAAAGTGGAATGAAACAAGGGAATGCTAGTATTTAAGTGAGCAAAATTTGAAAACTAAAACCTCTCCTAGGCCTACTAAACGACAGTTCACCAACACAAATGGGGAAGGAGAAAATCCAAAAGTCCATGCATGTATTTGTCTTTAAAAGTTGGTTATTTGATGTGTTTGCATGGGAACTAGATGTAACTATGCAAGCAACTAGATTCTTTACTAGTTAGTTACTCTAATTAAGTCTAAGTAATACTTACATAAATTAGTGGGCTAACTAGTCCATTAAAAAAGTAGGGTGGGCTCTTTAAGTCCACTAACACTAATAAAAGCCCAAGTTCCATTAATTAACAAATTAATCCAATAAAGCCCAAGTAATTAACTAATAACCTTAGTTAATTAAAATGATTAATAAAACTTAATCATTAATGTAAATAATACTTGAAAATATTATTCGTGTAAGTTTCGTGTGTCACAAAGACGTTTCGGGCATTCAAAAGTTAATCGCGGTAACAAGTAAATGTATCTAAACAATACGTTCATTAAATCACAAGTATTAATAATAACCATTATTAATTAAGGATGAAAAAACCAGGGTCGTTACATTACCCACCTGTTAAAGAAAATTTCGTCCCAAAATTTTAAGGAGTGACCAACAATGGTACCGTATTCGAACTAGAAGGGGCGTATCAAAGTTCCGTGAGACTCGTGGCTCAGAAGTAAGTTATTTACCTTGAAAGGTACTTCGGAGTATGAAAGTAAGAATAGGCATCTACCGTTAATTAAGTCTCTTGTCCTAAGTGATCAACAATTTGATTCCGTTTCCGATTAACCTGAGTATGTCATCTGAATGTACATCCATAAAAGGAAAGATGGTTTGTTTAGCCTTACAGGCATCTTCGGTAAGTTGGATGCGTGAAATGCATCATGAATGATTCTAAGCTCATCTAAAACGTTGAGCGTGTATGTCGTAATATAAAGCTGACAGGTAGAATGGAAAATATGGTGATCACGACCATGCGATTTGATGTCTGGATAGTGATAGCCATGGATTTTACTAAACCCCTTTATTTCGGAAGGAGGCCATAGGCATAAGGAACCCGATATTTAAGAACGTTTCATTTGAATAAGTGAATTAAAAGTTAGCTAAAAGTGATCAATCGGACTTGCAAGCCATAATTATTCATAGTGTCTTCAGATCGGTCTGAACGAACAATGAGGGATATCACCTAGTTTTCCATACTGCAGGTGAACCTATCCTTGGAGGAAATGAAAACACAGTTCCGCAATGTAACTTCATCCTTTCAGTTACATGTTGAAGTTAGGGTTAACGTTAACTAGAGCAACATACAGTTGCAACCAATGAAGGAAGAAATATATAGAGTATTCACCTGAGTGTCGTAGATGTTTTAAGCAGTCTCTTCCCAAAAGGGATAACGAGATTCATAGGTTCTCAAAGTATCTTATATTACATTTCCAAAAGAAAGTCGCACGAAAGGCGTGAGAGTGAACTCTTCGAGTGGTTCGTTC
Source organism: Rutidosis leptorrhynchoides (assembly GCF_046630445.1). NCBI lineage: Eukaryota > Viridiplantae > Streptophyta > Magnoliopsida > Asterales > Asteraceae > Rutidosis > Rutidosis leptorrhynchoides. Next base: position 607,167,275 of record NC_092335.1, read on the forward strand.
TGAATTTATCTGTGTACTTAAGGGGATGAGCGGATGGGAAGATACGTGAACTCTTGGTCCTAAAGAATGGTTTATTCCGAGTGAAAAGAATCTCCAAAATGATCCTTGTATCTCAACATACTGATTCATAGAGATGATGTTTACGAGGGTGTTGTGTTTAGCTGTGAAATTTTGAGAGTAGAAACTCACCTAGTGCCTGTCCTACAATGGGGTGACCACTGAGTGTATCCTGAAAAACTGATTTATCGGCCCGCGTATTTATCATGTCTAACTTTAAAAAGAACATTTTATGGGTACAGAGATTTTTCTAACAAATTTTATAAAACCGTCATCCAAGTGGCTCAGGAGTTTTTAACAAAGATCTTAATAGTAAGATTCATCCCTATCGGAGGGCGAGAAAAAGTGTGATCCCTACATGGTGTAGTCTTAATACGAAAACCTTTGATAATATCAACTAAGGGTGTTTTGAAAAACAAAACCTTTAAACGTTTGTTGTGACAACATAAACGGAACAAAGTTCCTAGTAAATTTAGAAGTAGGCACAACGTATACCATTTTGCACAAAACTATTTGACTTAAGTTGAAAAACTCGGTAAAGGAGCGGTTTTTAAATAATTTGAAGTTATAACTTAGTATCAAAATAAGTAAGTATAAATTTATATATATATGATTTTGTAAATCGTATAAGTGACAGAAAAGTTTTTAGTACTTTCATTGTCTGTAAATCTTGTGAGGACCGCACAAATACACAACGTGTAAAAATTTTGATAAACATAGTTTTTTTTTTCCTTCGTATTTCAATGGTTACGAGTTGGAAAAGATTGAGTGGAAAAGCTTTGAATAATCGGGTGACCAGTTACTAGGTAATGAAAACTAATGACATAAATGTAGTTTTGGTAATTATCAGGACACAAGTCCTTGAGCCAAAAATATTTACGTGCGAGGCCGTTGCTAAAAGTGAGGTGCGAGGGATAGAGCTCGAGGATGAGAAGTTAATTGCTTCTTGGATTTGCAAAGTGCCAAACAGGTTATGACTAGTATTAAAGTCGGAATAATGATGGTATTAATACCACTAAATGAGAATCCCTTGGAATAAGTCAGGACTTAGAGTTATGCAAGAAATAGCATTGTTCCAACAGGCGTGGCAAATAAGATTCTTGGGGTAACGCAATGATTTTTAAATGGTTTAAGTGTCAGTGGATGCCCAAAGGCTCTGAATGACGTAGCAGAATTGTCTTCAACACATACATACATGAATCTCTCGATTTTGACGGTTGTAAGGTCTTCACGATGACTTGGGTACGAATGAGCAACGAAAAATTTTATAGAAATTGTTTAAGGTGACAATGTATGGAAAGAAATGAAGTTCTAGTAAACTAAGGTTATGTACAACCCGTACCATTCAAAGTAAAATATATTTTGAACAAAAGATTTGATTTTTAAGAGCGAAAGTAAAATTCTACATGTATTTGTCAAAAATAAGTAATCATTTACTTTAATTTATATAACGGGTACTATTTCAAAATTTTGTACGAATGGAAAACAAATAAATTTATTTTTATAAAGCTTTGAGAGGATAGCACAGTAAAACAATGTGTAAAAAAAAAAAAAAATTTAGCAAACAAAGTTTTCATATTTCGGAGGTAAGTTGGAAAAGGTTGATGAGAATCGAGTAAAAGACTTTTGAAAGTTTCAAGTGATATTTGAGGTAATGCAAACCATTGAATTTATAGGTAATTGGCGTCTATTAGTAGGGCATAAGTCCTTTGAACAAAAAAATGCTTAAGTGTGAAGTTGTTGCTTATAAGTGAGATACGAACGGGAGAGTATGAGGATGAGAGTTAACCACTCATTGATTTTAGGAAAATTTCGAACTGGTAGGACTAATATCGAGGTAAGAAGGACGATGTTGTGGTTATCATCGAATAAGAAATTCCTCGTAATAAGTTAGGATTTAGAGTTGCGTATGAATGTGTGTCAAATGAGATTCTTGGGTAATCTTTAATATAGAATTTGAATTGCCGAAGTAACGGAATAAAATTCCTTTATGTGTCATTGTGCAAGTTTGTCAATTGTATCGTTTTCTTTCATGGCTAGAAAGTGAGCAGTTTTGGTGAGATGGTCAATAATAACCCAGATGATGTTCTAACCGCCACCTGTTTTCAGTAGCTTCGTGATGAAATCCATTGTTATTCCTTCCCACTTCCGTTGTAGGATTTAGGTTTGTTGTAGTAACCCAGATGGCTTTTGGCTCACCATTCTCGCGAGATATACGAAAAATTTTCTTACTATAAATATCCTTCACTTTCATCCTTGAAAGTTAGTTCGTTCCAACCATTTCATCTAAGCTTCCTAACTTGATGAGTATCAAGTTAACCTTAAAGTTCATTCCAACCAATCTTATTATACTGCCGTGGAAATTTTTATCAATCTTCTCAAATAACATATGCCTGTACGTAGGTAACTAATCCTTTTCCACTACTACATTAAAACCCCCAAGTTTAGTTAATATGAGGTCATCTCGAGATAACCCACCTGTTAATCTTAAAGTACTACCTTAAATTATTCCTCTATCACTTCCAGCTTACCATTTGCTGGTCCTATAGAATACTTAGCTCTCATGGTTGTTAATGGCTTATTATTCATAATACTAAGGTTCTTAGATATAAGGTTTCTATCGCTCTATTATTAAACAACTTCGAAACAATAAAATGTTGTGACGGAATGTGACGAAATGCACCCTAACTAAAATCAGAGTTCATGCAAGTCTCCAATACGATTGTCTTATCATAGGTAAGTTTAAAGTCTTTCCTATATGAGAACTTTTTCCTTAAATGTCCAGGGTGTCGATATCTATAATAAATTTTTGGGTTATCAATTCTGCAATCAAGGCCCCTTCTTGTACAGTATCTAGGCTATGTGGTTATTCTTTCCCTACCTTTAACAGGCTACAATGCGTGTGCTCAAGTGATCCCTGCCCAAATTTTCCCTGGATCACCTCATATTCCTCATGTAGTAACATTGGAAATTCTGCATGATTTACCTCAATATAATCACGCTGGCCTGGCATCATTATATTTTGCTAAATCGTACGTTCATTCCAATATCATTCCATATGGTCAATGTTACGTGATCACTTCCAGTTATACTAAATTTCATCTAATAGTGCTTTATCTATGCCATCTCAAAACAGAATCGACATAACTAATCTCACAGTTTCTCGATGTGGGTGCGTAGGTTCCGTAGATCATGTATTAATGCCTAAGTGTCCCGAAGTTTCTTCAAAGGTTCGGATTCAGGTAACGTTGTTAGATTCCTTCTAGAAATTCAATTCGGGTCTCGCGTCGGGTTGTACGTGTAGCAAGTAGTGATACGATATGTCTTGAGGCGACTCGCAAGTCTTTGGGTATGGCTGAGCATTAGTAGAAGACACCATGACCTTGTTAAAGGGAATGCCTTCCCGACTTCTCCAATGTCTAGGAGTGTTAGGGACCTAAGTCCAGAGGTGTCGTTAGATCGTCGAGCAGTGGTGAAGAATGAAAGAGTTAAGTAATGGTCATGAAAGCGTACAGGGTATGTGTCAACTGAACAATCTTCTAGATTGCGTGAAGTAATGTTTCGATCTCTGGAATGGTGGAGCAGTAGTAACAAGTGGATTACACTACTAGTTCTTAGGGTTAGACGAGTAGGAAAAGTAGTTCAGGAAAGCATCTGAACTGGAAGGATAATTTCTCCACGTCGGTATAGCGAATAATAGACATGTAGCAATCGCGTAATCAGGCATAACAACTACAGTAGCCTAGATTGTTTACAGCAGCATATAGCATGGCAATAGTAACAGTATCATGTCGAAGTAACATGCTAAAAGCAGATAGTAGCATGCAGTAGTGAGAGTAAGCAAAAGCATACAGAGAGTTTACATAACAGTAAAAGGAAACGGTAGCATGCAGTATGTTCATACTGCAGTAAAAGTAAGCAGTGGCATGCAGTAGTATAACACAGTAGCATGCAGCAGGTTCCGCAGAAACAAGTTAACTAGCAAGTTGTAGATTAGTCCTATTAGTGAATCCTACTCGGGTCGGTCTTAGACTCACTAATGCAACCTAATTCCCTACAACCAATGCTCTGATACCAAATGTGACGCCCCGTACTAAATCAACATGTACGGACCATCAACAACAGGATCATTACAAGGTCAAACACTATATGCGTTTTCAAAACAAGTTTGCATTCATGATAAAAGGTGACGTCATAACCAACGTCAAATGTTTTACAATCAAAAGTATGCTTCAATGAACAGAAGCAAATAGTAATAGTACGTGACCCTTAGGTCATTACAATTCATTGTTCAAAAGTAGTAAAGTTTGAATGCAAGACAATATGTTTCATGCGGTGACAACTCTAGTAAGCACAGCGGAAGTCTACAAGGCATGACTAGTACACAGCGGAAGCAACCTTAAGCACCTGAGAAAAACATGCTTAAAAACGTCAACACAAAGGTTGGTGAGCTATAGTTTAAGTATAACAGTAATGTAAGTAGGCCACGAGATTTCAGTGCTTCAACAAGCGTTTAAATCAGTAACCCAAATCCTTATGTTTAAGTATATGCTCAACCGTGGGCACTCGGTAACTAACTTAACGTTTAATAATATACCACCCCCTGAAAGTACACTTGGCAAGTGTGTATGTTTACAAAGTATTAAACACTCGTTAAATGCTGGTGCGACTAGCCCGAGTAGGGATGTCAAACCCTATGGATCCATATCTAAGATTCGCATTCACCGGTTCAAAAACCAATGACTAAACGTTACCGAGCTAAAGGGAATGTTTATGCCGTTGTATAACCCACACATATATAAGTTTAAGTACTCGTGCCTAGTATCTAAAATTTAAAATGCGCATGTATTCTCAGTTCCCAAAATAAGTTAAAGTAAAAAGGGAATGCTATAACTCACAATGATAAAGTAGCGGTAAAGTCGAGTCGGGAAATAAGCAAGTACGTAGGTCCGAAAAGTCCTCAACCTAAGTCAAATAGTACTAAGTCAGTAAATTGTCCGAATAGGTTTAAAAGTATGTAAATAAGGTCTTAAGGGTCATCATCATTCATCATCAAACAAAAGGTGTAAAGTAAGTTTCGTTCATGAAAAGAGTTTAAAACAAAGGCTGACTTCGGTCAGTCGCCACGACCTCTATACCTACTGAAATAAGGTGAGAATAGTGTCCATGGCTCCGGATATGAGTCCTTTAGTTGTGGTAAAAATCCCAGAAGCAAACTCATCTTCGTTTGACCGTGGCGACGGTCTAAGTGCGAGTAGGTCAGAATTTTCCGCACAACGTTAAAAGACATAGTGACGATCGGAGGGCCATAAATCCTAAACCGTAACTCGGATTAAGACGAGTCCTAAATGAAAAGTTATCTACTCAAACAGAGCTATCTGAAAATCATATTTACAGTAGCCCAGGTCATACGGGTCAGACACAGAAACAGTAAAACAGTAGGTCCGGTGGGTTCTTGGTGTTCGATGCTTATCACGGTTCTCATCCTTGATGCATATAGCTTCAAGTGTACAACTCGTTGATGTGTTTGCATCATCTTGACCAAGGTTTCACCATCATAACATTTGTGTAAGTCTAAGACATGTAGCACAACTCAATTAAGTGTTGTATGTAGTTCGATGAACCAAAGTTACATCAAAGTCTTAGATCCGACACATACATGAACTATAAAAGTAATATTAACCAAGTTTTGACTATTATGACACAAGTGTAGGTCTAAGACATGTAGAACAACTCACTTAAGAGTTGTATGAAGTTTGATGAACCAAAGTTACATCAAGGTCTTAGATCTAACACATACATAAACTTTAAAACTAATATTAAGTTACAAACTTGAAAGTAAACTTATGAAATCAAGATCTTAAGTTGTAGAACATAGTTCTTAGTTAGATCTTGAAGATCCTAGACCCAAAAGTCTAGATCTAACATAAGTGTACAAAGTTATAGTTAAAGAAAGCTTACTTACATGTTCTTGAACTTTCAAGTTAACTTTTAGTTCAAGATTAATGAGATCAAAGTTAACTAGTAATACTTGACCAATTAAACCAACAATCATGAATTTAAAGTGCATAATATGAGAAAATAAACTAAGTAAACAATTAATAAGTTCATGGGTTTCATACTTTTAAAGATTCAAGCCTAAGTCTTGATCTTTAAGAAAAGTAAACTTTAAGTTTACAACAAGAGCTTCAAGTATGATATTACAACACATGAACTTAAATCTTTAAACAAGTATTAAGTGTAGATCATAAACTAGAAAGTTTATGTCTTGTATGTCTTGTAAGAACAAGATGATATGACGAATTAAACTAGGTAGTTTAATTCTTGTAACTAGTAAGTAACAACTTAACAAAGACAAGTACGTAAACCATAATAAGAACAAGTAAACAACAAACAAAGATTGATGATGATGAGATGTAATGTTACGGTTTAAGCAAGGAAGGAAGAAATAAAAATTGTTCAAGTTACTTACAATCTTTGAGAAAAAAAGAGAGAAAGAAATGAGAGAAAAAATGTGAAGTAAGTTGGTGTGTGTGTAAAGTGGAATGAAACAAGGGAATGCTAGTAGTTAAGTGAGAAAAATTTGAAAACCAAAACCTCTCCTAGGCCTACTAAACCGACAGTTCACCAACACAAATGGGGAAGGAGAAAATCCACAAGTCCATGCATGTATTTGTCTTTAAAAGTTGGTTATTTGATGTGTTTGCATGGGAACTAGATGTAACTAAGCAAGCAACTAGATTCTTTACTAGTTAGTTACTCTAATTAAGTCTAAGTAATACTTACATAAATTAGTGGGCTATCTAGTCCATTAAAAAAGTAGGGTGGGCTCTTTAAGTCCATTAACACTAATAAAAGCCCAAGTTCCATTAATTAACAAATTAATCCAATAAAGCCCAAGTAATTAACTAATAACCTTAGTTAATTAAAATGATTAATAAAACTTAATCATTAATGTAAATAATACTTGAAAATATTATTCGTGTAAGTTTCGTGTGTCACAAAGACGTTTCGGGCATTCAAAAGTTAATCGCGGTAACAAGTAAATGTATCTAAACAATACGTTCATTAAATCACAAGTATTAATAATAACCATTATTAATTAAGGATGGAAAAACCAGGGTCGTTACATCTTCCCTTATATTTCTAAGCTCTTATTTCTGTCTTCTATAATCATGGTCATCCACAATTAATGCTCTTTTCTATTTGCTGCAATTAATACCCCCATTTCTAATTCGGAGCTTCATTCTTTCGTTTCCTCTTCTTGCGATTAAGCACCTCTTGTAATGGTCCAGAATTCGTAGGTATGAAGTTTTGGATGAACATAGTTAATGTTCTAAGAAAGAAATGGTAATGGCACAATCTTGATTTGTTAAATTACCAGAATACCCTGGAAAGGACCGAATCATCAAGAAAAATATTTTCTTGATATGTTTAGAGATTAGATAGAATGTAAGAGTCGTGTAAATGGCACGTGATGACGGTATGGTTTGTGAATCATCATGTTCCATTAGAAACTCAGCATGAATTACTGTAATATAATCACGTTGATCAAGTGTCATTATATTATACTAACTCATGCATCAGTTTCCAACACTACTTCAAAAACATTCATATTCGAATTTTTCAGAATTTAGAAACTAACACAGTTTCTTTTATGTTGCAGATATTACGGAGAGATAAATGATTTCAGATAAGAATAGTTGTGAGAATATCTCCAGAAATATGGAGAATATGTATAATGGGAGATACGAAGATATCTTATAATATTTAAGATAAGATGATGATGAAGAATAATGTCCGCAAATGTTTAGAATAAGGAGTAAGATATTCGTTAATGACTTCATCAGAAACAGAATCATCAAGATTCTTTAAATACAGACTTTGGCCCTTGTATTTGTCATTGGTATCCTTCACGGTCTGCTCAATCCGTTGTTCAGTATCAACTCTTCTCTTTTTCTGGGCTTTACTAACACATTATTCTTTATCATCAAACTTTTGACTGTCAAAGTCGTTTACAGTTTTTTTTTTTTTTTTTTTTTTTTTTGCTATTTCATTAGCATTTCGAAAACTAGTTCATAGTTTGAGATGTTTTTCAGAAACTTCACATTCGAAGTCTGTAAGTCTGGGAGATAGACGTTATATGTATACATATAACTGTTGGCATAGAATCGTTGCGAATTTCAAAATACTGATTGCTGATTCCCAGTAGTTGATATGACAATTATTTTTACAGGATGTAGGTGAGTACATGATGGGGTTTCAATGAATAAGTACAATGACTTTTCGGAGAGGCTTAAAAATCAATGAAGTTGTTGAGAAGTTTATTGCTAAGGTGGCGAGATATGAAAAGGTTCCCCAGTAATGATGGCGAAAGGGCAACATATCCATCGAGGTTATAATAAAACTTTAGTTTTACTGAAAAGTCGAAGTTGACTTGCTGGAGCTGTGACAAAATTGGCTACTTTGAAAAGGAATCGTAAGGTTGTTTTTGCTAATAAATGATAGAGAACTCGACGCGGGTACGTGTTAAACTATGACTTTGGTTTCGAGAGTTTTTCAGATACAAAACGACGGGTAACATGCGGTTGGATCATCATCTCGATTGTTCATTATTTGAAGTGTCTTTTGAAATTTCGAAAGGTTTTAAATGCAGATTGTCATAGTCAATATCCAAATGATGAAATCGTCCTGATTCTCGAATGATTTTCATATCCTTCTGAGTGTTACGAATAAAAGTGATGTTCTATCATAGTTTTGAAGTCAAAGTATAGCTTTGAAAGATGTAGGAATCTAAGAGTGATGATTTCGGTTATATCTCGAGTTGAATTTTGAAACTCCAAAATCAGAATATGTACTTAGATTTAAACGAATATGGTTGTTTTGATTCCTATAGAAGAATGCGTATTGTTGTGAAAGTAGGGAGTATAGTTGATGATTGTTAAATCAGAATCGAAGAATGTAACATATTAATTGTGAATTTAAATATCTATCAGGTATTACCTACCCGTTAAAAAAATTCACAAGTAATATTTTATACCAGAGAATTTTATCACAGTCTTTATTAAAATATAAGTATATTTTCTTCAGATGTAATATAGATTTGATGAGTTAAGTTCCTTTGACCGTAGGCTGGAATTAGAAATGAATAATTTCTAACATTAGGGATTACATAATCTTTACAGAGTATTTCACTACTGTGATCAATACTTTATTATTTATTCTTATGGATATTTTCTTAGTGAATCATGCTGATGATCATAGAACTTTTGCTAACTTCGCAAGATACGAATATTGTTTTCCAGTAACTTTCGAGTTCCTCGAAGATGAAAGTGTAAAATCAAACATGTTATTGAATGATACACTTGGTTTATTATGAAACGGAATTCATTGATTTGAAACAGAGATTGTAGTTAACGATGGTTAAGTTGCTAACGAAGAATGTACATCATAGCATATTAGTAATATGAATTAATCGAGTAGTTAAGTTTCTTACATAATAGCTTAGTACAGAAAGATTTATTATGGTTTAAAAATTTATATATATATACGATATACATATAAATTCTTTGGAGGAATTGAGTTAATACTTCATAACTCGCTAATACTATATCCGTTGTGTGATTCATAATGATTTCCTCAGTGATTCTTGAACTGGCAGAGCTTGTGATGTTAGAGGTGCTGACGATTCTAACAATGTTGACAGCACTGACTGTGTTGGTGAGGCTAAGAATAATGTTGATGCTGTTGGTAAAACAAGTCTAGCTTGTAAATCGCGCACCATTCTTGTCAAGGTTTCGATTCTTTTCTTTATCATCTATGTCCACTTATCTGATTTATGGTTAAGACTGAAATAGATAATCTCCATGACTTTAGAGATTACATAGTCACCGCAGAATGTTTCTCCGATGAAGTTATGAATCAATACTTCATCGTTTATTGTTGTTGATATTCCTTGGTTTTTATGGTGCGTGTGATGTTGATATCCGAGGTACAGATTGTGATGTTGAAGCGTGTGATGCGGATGTGATTGTTGGTGGTGGTAATGATATTGTTGGTGTTGATAATAGTGATACCGTTGATGCCGGTGATGCTGCTGGTACTTAGGGTATTGAGGCTTGCGATGTTGATGTTGCTGGCGGTACTGGTTATGCTGCTGGTGCTGCTGATGGTGTTTGTAACCTTTGCACCATATTCTCCAAAGCCACTACCCGAGCACGAAGCTCGTTGACTTCTTCTATTACACCTGGGTGATTGTCGGTTGGGATGAGCGGATAAATAAAATCTAGAATTTGATGTATTATATAATCGTGACGAGATACTCTGGAAATGAGAGAGAAAATGGTTTCTCAAACAGGTTCGCCGGTAAGTGCTTCAGGTTCATTGCCAAGAGGGTAATTTGGTGGATGGAAAGGATCACCTTCTTCTTGTCTCCAATGATTAAGGAGGCTACGAACCCATCCCCATTTCATCCAGAATAGATGATGACTAATTGGTTGATCCATTCCGGTCACACTATTTTCGGAGTTTGAGTGGAATTCCATATCGGAATCCGAGGGACTTGAACTGGTGGCGAGTTCCATTTTGTACGATTGAATAAAGGATTTTTCGATATGAAATGATTTTCGGCTATCGGATGGTATTCTAATTATATAGAATATCCATATATATAGGGCAAAAGATCTTGTAGATTACGGAGGAATTTACGGAATATGTCAGGCAAAGTTTACAGTAACAGATACGCGGAGATATTAATTAGCAGATACGCTAAGATATGAATTTTGTCCATACACTATCTATGCAATGAATGCATTAAGACGCGTTTAGACTAAGAATGATAAGCAGGTAATTTTCTAAGGACGATAAGCAGATGATTTTTGACACAATTGATAAGCAAAACTTTTGACATGCAGACACGGTCGAAGTCCAGACTCACTAATGCATCCTAACGACTTATCAGTTAGACACACTAATGCAGACCTGGTTCGCTAAGACCACCGCTCTGATACCAACTTTCATAACCCGTCCTAATCCATCTGGACGAAGTCCATATAGATTACAAATGTTTCACAATAGTTAATTACATCGTGAGGTACTTAACCTCTATATGATACATTTTTACAAACATTGCATTCGTTTTTAAAAGACAAACTTTCATTTACATCGAAGGTTGACAGGTATGCATACCATTTCATAATATCCAAACTATAAATGACTTAATCTGTCATTTACTTAATAATAATCTCTAAATAAACTTCAACGACTCGAATGCAACGTCTTTTGAAATATGTCATGAATGGCTCCAAGTAATATCTTTAAATTGAGCAAATGCACAGCGGAAGATTTCTTTCAAACCTGAGAATAAACATGCTTTAAAGTGTCAACCAAAAGGTTGGTGAGTTCATTAGTTTAACATAAATAATCATTTCCATCATTTTAAAAGACCACAAGATTTTCATTTCTCATAAATATACGTCCCATGCATAGAGACAAAAATAATCATTCATATGGATTGAACACCTGGTAACCGACATTCACAATATACATATAAGAATATCCCCATCATTTCCGGGATCCTCTTTCGGACATGATATAAATTTCGAAGTACTAAAGCATCCGGTACTTTGGATGGGGCTTGTTGGGCCCAATAGATCTATCTTTAGGATTCGCGTTAATTAGGGTGTCTGTTCCCTAATTCTTAGATTACCAGACTAAAAAGGGTGATATTCAATTCGATAATCTAACCATAGAATGTAGTTTCGATTACTTGTGTCTATTTCGTAAAACATTTATAAAAGCGCATGTATTCTCAGTCCCAAAAATATATATTGCAAAAGCATTTAAAAATGGAGCAAATGAAACTCACCATAATGTATTTTGTAGTAAAAATACATATAACAATAATGAACAATGCAGGGTTGGCCTCGGATTCACGAACCTATATTAATTATATATATTTATATGTTGGTCAATATATGTATATCAATTTTGGTCAGGTCATAGTGTACCACAATCCTAATGCTCGAGACTAATATGCAACCGTCAACAAAAGTCAATTTGACTCAAAATGATTTCCAAAATTTATACATGATTATTATATAGTTTAAATATCATCGTTTATATTTTTAAATATTTTTAAAAGATTTATTAGAGTAAATAATATAATTTATTTATTAATAAGTAAAATTTTATATTAACATTTATATAATAAAATATACTTTTATATATATTAAGTAATAAAATTTATATAGTTTATTTAATATCATAAAGATAATATGATAGGTATTATTGATGTAATTATATTACACGTAGTAAAATATCTTTGTATTACATATTTATTTGATAAAATAACATTGATAATAATAATAAGTAAAAGTCGTATTATTTTGTAATAATAATTATTATTATTTTATTAATAAAAATAAATATTTATATTTACTAAAATGACATTATGATAAAATGATAATTCTAATTATGATTTCTTTAATATTTACGATACTTTTTAATATTAACTTTAAAATAATAATTTTTATTTAAAATGACAATAATCATGATATTTTATAATAACAATGACATTTCTATTAAAATGATAATTTTGATAAAATGATAGTTTTAATACTTAACGAAACTTTTAATAATATTAGTAGTGATAAAAATAATAAGAACGATAATTTTATCTAAATCATTATCTTACAATATTTAAATTTCATCATGATACTCATACTCATTATTTCCAAATCAATTTGTTAATAGTTCTTAAATCGTCTTTTATATCGTGTTCATTTTAATGATAATAATAGTAATCATAATAATTAAGTGTTACTAATATTAATTTTAATTATAATAATACTAATAATAATAAATATTATGATAATGATAATACTAATAACTATTTTAATGATAATAATAATAATGAGACTAATTATAACTTTAACGATAATAACAATAGTAATAATAATAAAAATAACAATTTTTAATGATAATACTTTTATTGATAAAAATAATAATAATAATAATAATAATAATAATAATAATAATAATAATAATAATAATAATAATAATAATAATAATAATAATAATAATAATAATAATTAGTTAAAAATTAGAACGACGATAATAATGACGATAATAATAATCATTTTTACAAAAAAACATTTGACAATAACTTCTAATCCGTTCATCGAATCCATTCAATATCTTAATAAAAAGTTCTTAATTTTTCGCTAGCTTTCCAACGACATGCATATCTTATACCTTATCTTAACCGCAGGTGTAACTAATTCAAGATTTAACATAACCTATCTAAGGGCAATATCAAAAATACAAGCATGCATATTCCTATATTCTCGAGCACTAGTCAGGGATGCACTATCAATAAGTAAAAATTAATTTACAAGTACTCACGTATCAATATTGAGATTCAATATTGCAGGAAAGGTACGTAGACGCAACGAAGATGATAAATACTAGATTGACCTCATGAGTATACCCTCGAACATTACTCATCACCTCCATAGCTATAACCCATAATTTTCTTAGCCCTATCCTACTCGAAAAATCCATTTTGAAAATAACTCGCTCATGACCTCGTCGTAATATTTTATGTATAATACTACTAATAACACTACCTAATAATACTAATACTAATACTAAATAAGATTAATAATAATAATAATAATAATAATAATAATAATAATAATAATAATAATAATAATAATAATAATAATAATAATAATAATAATAATAATAATAATAATAATATATACGAAGTAATTGGAGTGAAGGAATGAAATGGAACCATAAATTGATCGAACTTTATAGAGTTACCTCACCAACCATGACCATGCTATGTTCAATCCGTGATCTTTCAATTATTTAGTCGACACATGTTTTAATCATTTAATATATTTAATCTTTATAATTATTTAAATATTATATTATATTTACGTTCATGGTAAAAAGTTGTCACTCGACTCAAGTACCACTTTCGGTTTTTCGAGCGCACTTTCGTACGTTGAGAAAACTAGCCTTTTACGTTTAGTGACTCGTACCATTATAAAAATTTAGTTTTTAGTCATTGGTAAATTATTTTATGAAAAAATGTAACTTATATAATTGAGCGTTGTGGTCATTTACTTTTATAAATCAGTGACTCGTTGTTTATCAAAATATATTATTTTAAATCAGGACGTTTTATGACTAGGTTAATATATATATATATATATATATATATATATATATATATATATATATATATATATATATATATATATATATATATATATATATATTCTTATTTAGAATTTCTAATTTATATATATTTGAAATATTTATCTAATGGTATAATATTTAGTCTTTCAAAACCAATTACATTTCAAAGTTCGTTTTAAATTTCGTTTAGAAAATATTATAATACGTATCGTTTATACCTTAAAACTTAATTTTATGCGTCATTAAATATCTTAACTTATAAAACGTTCTAATTAATATGACTAAGTATCAATCGAACAATAACTAGTTGTTACAATCGTTCACTTAATTAATTTGAATTTAACATAATTAAACACATCTTAAATACACGTTGTAAGTTAATTATATGTCTAGCAATTAATATTCTAATTCATGTTATTTAAACAAGGACATTTTAAATAATCAAGCTCTGTATATCGAAAAAATGTTTCCGCACGTTTTGAAAATATATTAATAGAATATTATGAAAACCAATTCTCCACTAACTTTTGTCTAACTTTCGTACATGACACTTTTGTTTTTATTTATAAAGAGTTTTACAAATTATTCCGAATATCTTTAAAAGGAATAAATCATATTGGACCTCTCAAAAGAGACTCGTAATCATAATTCAATGTATCTAATAATCATATCATATTATCTTTTAATCTCGTCGATAATTATAATAAACTTATATTGGAACAAAAATGCGTTAATGTAAAGTATTACATATCTAATACTTTGTTAATTTTTTCAATTAATAAGTATATACATATCAATATACACATAAATGTTCATGAATCATTGAGCATAGCCAAAGGGTAATTGATTACATGAATATAGATTTCAAAACTTTCGAGACTCAACATTACAGATTTTGCTTATCGTGTACAGAACATATAATGATTAAAGTTTAAATTTGATCGGAAATTTCCGGGTCATCACAGTACCTACCCGTTAAAGAAATTTTGTCCCGAAATTTGGTCGAGGTCATTATGGCTAACTATAAAAATGTTTTCATGACGAATATGAGGTGATAATAGAGTTTTATCATCATTGAGTAATATAGATAAAATGATTTTTATTATACGAAGAGTATAAGTGAAGCTATCGCAAAAGAGTGGAATGAGTAAATATAGAAACGTTTTAACTGATGACGTAGTTATGTTTGAATTCCGAAATTTAAGGGATTTAAAGAAAATCTTCGTAATAAGATTTGGTTCTTCAGTGATTAAGGAAATTGGGATCTTCTTTGATTTAATACGATATTTCATCTTGATTTCTCTGTCGATTTTTCACTATAAATCCACCGTCTTCATTTCCTCACAACTCACACTTTCTATTCTTTCTCCTCAATTCATACTTTGAAGTATGTGTGTTTAAAGAGTGTTTAAAGAGTAAGAAATGGAGAGAATACTTGGAGTTCTTGTGTGTGAGTATTATGAGAGTGAAGGCAAGTTAAATAGCTGATATGAATGAGTAAAAAGAGTGTTAAAAGTCATGGTTCATGTATATGGTTAACAGACTTTATCAAAATTTGGAATATAGCATAATAATGCAAACTAGAAGTTAAATGTTGGTTCCCACAAGTCTCCATCATGTTTATCCTTGTCTTATGACTCATAGGGCTGCTAAGGAGGCTATAATTGGTATTTCATATTGGTATATACTCATAGTATTTAAGTATGGAAGTTGGGTTAGATACGGGTGTAAATACCGAATGATTACGAATAGTATTCTTGATGGAATTGAATGAGATTATGAGTATAGCTATCTTTGTTGAGTATAAGTATGTTAGTATATATGTTTAAGTCCTTCAAAAGTGTATTAATCCATATTAATATAATACATATACATACATTTTAATTTAGAAGTTATTACAACGTTAATCGTTATATATATATATGTATATAATCTTGAAGTCTTTAAGTTAGTAATCTCATTTTATGTATATAACCAATTGTTGATATATATAATGAGATACTTAAATATCATTTAACAATCATGAGTATATATTTATATTCATATATACGTCATTAAATAATTATTACGAATTATGACGTTCGTGAATCGTCAGACAGACGGGGTGGCTAAATGTTTGTATAAAATTCATTTCAAATAACCAAGTCTTAATGAGTTTGATTGCTTAACATGTTGGAAACATTAATTATGTAAATATTAATCTTCTATATATAAGCGGAAAAATCCGGGTCGTTACATTACACACCCGTTAAATTAAATTTCGTCCCGAAATTTAGAATAGTACCTAGTTAACGTGCGATATCGGAAAACAAATGTGGGTACTTCAGTTTCATTTGGTCTTCTCATTCCCAAGTAAATTCAGGTCCTCTACGAGCATTCCATCGAACCTTAATGATTGGTATCTTACTTTGTTTGAGTCGTTTGACCTCACGATCCATAATTTCGACGGGTTCTTCGACGAAATTTAGTTCCTCGAATCTCCATTCTTTGGTACCCAAATTCTTTCAGCTAAATACCTGGTTTCGTCTTCCCGAATATTAAGCTGTTTTTCTAATCCTTTGGGTATTTCCCTTCTAAAAATTTCTTCCTTCAAAACCTCCTGTTGTGCCTCTTTTATTCGAGTAGTAAGATTAGTATGAATAATCATGTTCATTGCTTTTACTCGAATAGGTTCTCTTTCCTTTCGACTCAAGGCATCGGCTTCCACATTCGCTTTCCCCGGGTGGTAACGGATTTCACAATCATAATCATTTAACAGCTCAACCCACCTACGCTGCCTCATATTTAGTTGCTTTTGATTTAAAATATGTTGGAGACTTTTGTGGTCGGTGTATACAATAAACTTGACCCCATATAGATAATGTCTCCACATCTTTAATGCAAAAACAACGGCGCCCAATTCCAGATCATGTGTGGTGTAGTTTTGTTCATGAATTTTGAGTTGTCGAGAAGCATATGCAATCACCTTCTTCCGTTGCATAAGAACACACCCAAAACCCATTCTTGATGTGTCGCAGTAGATAACAAAATATTCCATTCCATCAGGTAACGATAAAATAGGTGCCGTAGTCAACTTCTTTTTCAACAATTGGAAGGCACCCTCTTGTTCGGAAGTCCATTCATACTTTTTCTCCTTGTGTGTCAAGGCAGTTAAAGGTTTGGCTACTCGGTAGAAATCTTGAATAAATCTCCTATAATAACCGACTAAACCCAAAAATTGACGTATTTGCATTGGAGTTTTGGGGGTTTCTCAATTTTTGATGGCTTCGATCTTGGCGGGATCAACTTTGATTCCATTACTACTGACTACGTGGCCAAGAAATTGTACTTCATTTAACCAAAAAGTGCACTTAGAGAATTTTGCATAAAGTTGTTCTTTTCTTAACAACTCTAATACAAGTCTCAAGTGTTGTTCGTGTTCTTGGTTATTCTTCGAATAGATAAGAATGTCATCAATAAAGACAATAACAAACTTATCTAAATATGGACTACATACTCGGTGCATGAGATCCATGAAAACTGCGGGTGCATTGGTTAGAACGAATGGCATAACCATGAATTCGTAATGGCCATAACGTGTTCTGAAGGCTGTTTTTGGTATATCGGCTTCTTTAACCCTCAGTTGATGATAACCCGACCTTAAGTCGATTTTGGAGTATACGCTTGAACCTTGGAGTTGATCAAATAGGTCGTCAATTCGGGGTAAAGGGTATCGGTTTTTGATGGTTACTTTGTTCAGCTCACGGTAATCGATACACATGCGAAAAGACCCATCTTTCTTCTTAACGAATAAAATTGGAGCTCCCCATGGTGACGTACTTGGTCGGATAAAACCACGTTCTAATAATTCTTGTAGCTGACTTTGTAATTCTTTCATTTCGGTGGGCGCAAGTCTATATGGAGCAAGAGCTATTGGTGCGGTTCCTGGTACAAGATCTATTTGAAATTCAATGGATCGGTGTGGAGGTAGTCCCGGTAATTCGTCCGGAAACACCTCAGGAAATTCTCTTGCAACGGGAACATCATCGATTTTCTTTTCTTCTTTTTCAACCTTCTCGACTTGTGCTAGTATGGCATAGAAACCTTTTTTTATTAGTTTGCGCGCCTTCAAACTACTAATAAGATTTAATTTGGCATTACCCTTTTCTTCGTACACCATTAAGGGTAACCCATTTTCTCTTGGAATGCGAATCGCCTTCTCATGACAAACAACTTCGGCTTTCACCTTGGACATCTAGTCCATTCCAATAATTACGTCGAAGCTTCCCAATTCCACCGGTATTAAATCAATTGCAAACGTTTCGCTAACTAAACTAATTTTTCGATTTCGGAAAATTTTATCAACCTTAATTAGTTTACCGTTTGCTACTTCAACTATACACTTTTTATCCAAAGGCGTTAACGGGTAATTTAATTTGGCACAAAATTCTCTACTCATATAACTTCTATTGGCACCCGAATCAAATAAAACATAAGCAGGTGTATTGTTGATAAGAAACGTACCCGTAACAAGCTCCGGGTCTTCCTGTGCTTTCTCCCCATTAATGTTGAAGGCTCTCCCACGGCCTTGCCTATTTCCATTCCTGCACTGGTTTATGGTATGGCCCGGTTTTCCACATCCATAGCAAACAACACCGTTATTATTTGTTCCGGCATTATTTACTCCTTTGTTTCTATTTGGTCCGTAGACTTCACACTTTGCCGCAATATGGCCATTCCTATTACACTTGGTACATAATTCTCTACAAAACCATTCCGGATGAAACGTATCACACCTGGGGCATATAGTCCTTTGCTTTTTGTTGTCGTTGTTGTTGTTGTTGTTGTTGTTGTTAGGGTCATTGTTGTTGAGACGTTTGTTGTTGTTATTATTGTGATTGGGATTGTTGTTGTTGTTATTATTATTGGGATGGTTGTTGCGGTTATTTTTGCGATTGTTATTGCGATTATTGTTGTTGTTGGGGTGGTTGCAATTGTTGTTGTAATTGTTGTTTTGATTGTTGTTGTTGTACTGGTGACCCTGATCACCGCTTTCCTCCCACTTTCTTTTCGCCTGTTTCATTATGGCCTCCTCGGCCGCTTCTTTCTTTATCCTTCCTGTAATTTGGCCTATCAATTTGTGGGCTATACGGCTCGCTTTCTGCATTGTTGCAGGGTCGTTAGCACCTACATGCTCTTGGATTCGTTCCGGCAACCCTTTTATGAATGCTTCAATTTTTGCTTCTTCATCCTCAAATGCTCCAGGACACATTAAATCCAGTTCACTGAAACGTCGCTCGTAGGTAGTGACATCTAACCCTTGGGTTGTCAGTGCTTTAAGCTCTGCCTTGAGCTTGTTGATTTCGGTTCTGGGACGGTACTCTTCCATCATCATGTGCTTGAAAGCGGACCATGGAAGTGCGTAGGCGGTATTCTATCCTACGTAATCCATGTAGGTATTCCACCATGTCAAAGCAGTACCCCTAAAAGTATGTGTGGCATGCTTAACTTTATCCTCTTCTACGCAGTTGCTGATTGCGAACACAGCTTCAACCTTCTCTGTCCACCGCTTTAGTCCAACGGGTCCTTCGGTTCCTTCAAACTCATTGAGTTTGCAGGCCATAAAAGCTTTGTAGGAACATCCTACCCGGTTGCCATTGTTTCCTCCACTGCTGGAACCCGATTGGTTATTGTTGTTCATTGCATTCACCACTGCAGCCATATTTGCAGCGAAAGCTTGAAGTTCTTCTGTGTTCAATTGTTATTGTCTAGTAGCTGGAGGAGCCATTTCCTTCAAAAATAGCCGACTGAGTTAATCATATAGAATTTTAGAAGTAGCCAAAAAGCATTTTGTAGCTTAATATGAACTTATTATTATAAAAGCTTTTTCTTCATATTAGCGTTTTATAACTATAATAATGTTCATACTTAGCAGCTAACACACAAATTAACTACTAAAATTCTAATATGAAAAACTATGGAAAGTTATTACGTTACTACGTAATAATAAGTTGTAATAATAATAATAAACCTTCCATGCTTATTCTTATTATTATACAATCATAAGGAAAATTACATTGCGGATTTTCTTACAAACTTAAACACACAATATAATACATAATATACAATGCATGGAATACAGGATAGCTGCCGATGGTTCAAGAACTGCGAGATTTCTTAGATGTTGACGTTGTTTCTTTCTCGGCCAAACGTTTGGATTTTCGTTTGGATAGTTCTTTTTCCAATTCCTCCCAATTGGTTCTTTCAGCTAATTGTTTGGGAGCAAAACCAACAGTCGTTATACGAGCGGTCATTTATAAACTGGTCTCTTAGGTGGTTCAGGTGGATGATCACAAACATTTTGGGTCATAATAGGTTCATCGGGTTTGGGATCGGGTATAACAGCCAAAGATTTTCCCAAATCACGTTGTGGTTCGGTAATTTCCATAACTTCTTCAGGATCCTCTTCTTCGGGTTCCTCTTCGAGATCTTCTTCTGGATCCCCTTCTGGAACCTCTACTGGCAATTGTGAATCTTCCCAATTTTCCCAACAATTTTCCACTTTAATGGTAGCACCAAAAGTTAACTTTTTCGTTGGTTCATAAGTCGTATGCTTTGACTCAGCCTCCGAATCACTTGATAAGTAAATGAAATCTGAATCACTAGAGATGCTTATATGATCGGATGAAGTCATCTATCACATAATAGCAGGCACGTTAAGAGAATGATATATCTTATAATATTTATATGCTAATAATCTTATGTTTCCAACAATTATATTAAGCAATCATTTTTAAAACAATTACGGTCGAAGTCAAGACTCACTAATGCATCAAAAATCAGTTAGACACACTAATGAAAAATTTTCTGATTCTCTAAGACCAATGCTCAGATACCAACTGAAATGCCCCGTTCATATTAATTATAAACATTTCATATT
This sequence comes from Rutidosis leptorrhynchoides, assembly GCF_046630445.1. Lineage (NCBI taxonomy): Eukaryota > Viridiplantae > Streptophyta > Magnoliopsida > Asterales > Asteraceae > Rutidosis > Rutidosis leptorrhynchoides. The sequence goes on from NC_092335.1 coordinate 607,188,462, forward strand.
AATTGGTTTCTTTGCGAGGTTTTGACCTCTATATGAGACGTTTTTCAAATCTTGCATTCGTTTTAAAAAAAACCATAACCTTTATTATTGAATAAAGGTCTTAATGACATAATTTAGATTGTCTATCAAAAACAATCTCCTCAAATAAATAAGTTTTTACACAACCCATTACAATATGATCAAATATATTACAACAAATACTCCGAATGCAAGTTTAAACAATATAAACAATTATGCCGACTCCAAATCTTGACCTTGGGTTGGCATACGACAGTGGAAGCATTTTTAATATTCACCTGAGAATAAACATGCTTAAAACGTCAACAAAAATGTTGGTGAGTCATAGGTTTAATTTCTATATAATAATCATAATATTTAATAAGCCACAAGATTTCATTTAATTAAATGCGCAGGATCATTACAACTGCAAAAATCATTCATACGATGAATCGCCTAGTAACTGACCTTAACATAGAGCGCTTAAGATATCTGGCATCATACATTCCACTATTCAAATGTATGACAAGAACCCTTCGAAGTACTAAAGAATTTCCACTATTCGAAAATGGGGGTGGTTGGTGCCCGTAGATCTACCTTTAGGATTCGCGTCAATTAGTGTTTTTCACTAATTCTTAGGTTACCAAGCATAATAATAATAAGTACAGATATCCGGTATAACAAAACAATCGTAGAATGTAGTTCCATGTACTTGTGCTTATTTTGTAAAACATTTATAAATTTTTGCATGTATTCTCATCCCAAAATAATTTAGATAGTAAAAATGGGACTATAACTCACTTGTGATGATTTCCGAATAGATGGTGATAAGACTTGGCCTTTTGACAAATTCACGAACCTAATAATAATATTCTTGTGTCAAGATATATATATATATATATATATATATATATATATATATATATATATATATATATATATATATATATATATATATATATATATATATATATATATATATAATATTCCATACTTATCATACTTGTGATAATTTTAATTGTCCTTTGTTAGTAGTCCAACGTTCGTAGTCCAATAGTCCAATAGTCCAACAGTATAAATATATATATAAATATAAATGCGTATATTGTGTTAGAATTCACTAACACTATAATATATTGTCTTAATATAATAAGACACATAATATGTATATTGTCTGAAGCAATCCGTGACCCATTGTATACATGTCTCAGGCTCGATCATAACTCAAAGTATATAATATTTTGGAATCCACTTCGACCCACAACTAACTCGATATTTCTGCCAATGGTGTCTAATAGTTCGTTCCAATAATATATATAGAAGAAGTCAAAATGATATGTCAAAACTTTGTATACGAATCCACGGTGATCAAATCATATATATATATGGTGCCTTACGATCTTTATTAAGACTATAATATATTGTCGTAGAACTTAATCACAACTATTATAAATTATATTTCCATAAGTTCGAGAACAAGACATGTATAAATACATGTAAGATACAAGGTAAGTTAGCTAGGATAAGGTTAGCATCCATTTTTATAAATCATGTCCGTAGCTAAAAATTAAGAAAAATATCCAATTTTGTTTTACCCATAATTTCTTCGTTACAAATCCGTTTTGAGTGATTCGAGTTGCCATGGTTTCGTATCGAACTCAATATTATTAATCTTAATATAAAAAGTATAGGTTTATAGTCGAAAATACAGCTAAGGTGTCAAATAAGAGAAGATAGTCATATCCGTCGTAAGAACGACATCTTGATGACCCTTTTGAAAAACATATTTCCACTTAGAGTTTAACCATGGATTTTGGATATATTTAATATCCATATAAAATAAGATTTTTCACCAAAGGAAATCTTTTAATTCAAAGTTTAAGATAGGTTTTTAAAATTAAACCCAAAACAGCCCCCGTTCGACTAAGACTGCGTATATTCGATTTTAAGGTGTTCTTCGTGTTTACAAGTTTCATATCCTTATGTTAGCTTGACATACTGTCATAATACATGTGTTGAATTATTTTAAAAGTCAAGTTAGAAGGATTAAGTTTGTTTGCGAACAAGTTTAGAATCAACTAAACTATGTTCTAGTTGTTGTACGTTATAAACTCATAATAAGATAGCTATATGGATATGAGTTGAAAAAGATTATGAATAAGGTGACTACCTCAAATTAAATGAACAAAGTTTCTGAGAAAATAAGATGATAATCTTGTGATCAAAGATATCCTTGATGGCTTGTAATCCTTGGAGTAGAATCATAGAATGAACAAAAGTTCGAATAAGATTTCTATCTTGAATTAAGATAGTTATAAGTATATGAATTGAACTAAAGCTTATATATGATTCTTCCCTTGATAAAAAGGAGTAGATGAGTTAACAAAGTGTTCTTGAAGCTAGTTTATGATCAAAGTGAATGAAGATTTTCTAGTACTTGAAGTATGTGTGTTTAAAGAGTGTTTAAAGAGTAAGAAATGGAGAGAATACTTGGAGTTCTTGTGTGTGAGTATTATGAGAGTGAAGGTAAGTTAAATAGGTGATATTAATGAGTAAAAAGAGTGTTAAAAGTTGTGGTTCATGTATATGGTTAAGAGACTTTATCAAAATTTGGAATATAGCATAATAATGCAAACTAGAAGTTAAATGTTGGTTCCCACAAGTCTCCATCATGTTTATCCTTGTCTTGTGACTCATAGGGCTACTAAGGAGGCTATAATTGGTATTTCATATTGGTGTATACTCATAGTATTTAAGTATGGAAGCTGGGTATGATACGGGTGTAAATACCGAATGAATACGAATAGAATTCTTGATGGAATTGAATGAGATTATGAGTATAGCTATCTTTGTTGAGTATAAGTATGTTAGTATATATGTTTAAGTCCTTCAAAAGTGTATTAATACATATTAATACAATACATATACATACATTTTAATTTAGAAGTTATTACAACGTTAATCGTATATATATATATATATATATATATATATATATATATATATATATATATATATATATATATATATATATATATATATATATATATATATATATAATCTTGAAGTCTTTAAGTTAGTAATCTCATTTTATGTATATAACAAATTGTTAATATATGTAATGAGATACTTAAATATCATTTAACAATTATGAGTATATATTTATATTCATATATACGTCATTAAATAATTATTACGAATTATGATATTCGTGAATCGTCAGACAGACGGGGTGGCCAAATGTTTGTATAAAATTCATTTCAAATAACCAAGTCTTAATGAGTTTGATTGCTTAACATGTTGGAAACATTAATTATGTAAATATTAATCTTCTATATATTAGCGGAAAAATCCGGGTCGTTACAGATATCTGGCACAGAGACAAGTGGCAAACATAATATCTGGTCTGCTGGCTGTGAGATAAAGTAGGGACCCAATCATACCTCTATATTCAGTGATATTGACTAGTTCACCATTGGGATCAGCATCTATTTTGATAGATGCTGCCATTGGAGTCCCTATATCTTTTAAACAGGTCAGACCAAATTTCTTTAACATATCTTTGATATATTTATCTTGACTTATAAAAATTTCATCATCAAGTTATTTAATTTGCAATCCTAAAAAGTATTGCAAATCTCTTTGTAAGCTCATTTCATATGTCTTTGACATATGTTTTGAAAAATCTTGACAATGTTTCTCATTTTTAGATCCATAAATAATATCATCCACGTATATCTGTACCAGCAAGAGATCACCATCTATCTCTTTTGAGAATAGATTGGTATCAATTGTTCCAACTTTAAAACCTATACCAGTGAGATACACATGAAGTGTCTCATACCATGCTCTTGGTGCCTGTTTGAGGTCATAAAGAGCTTTTTCTAACTTGTAGACATGGTCTGGATATTTACTGCTTACAAAACCAGGAGGTTGTTTGACATAAACTTCTTCTTGCAGCTTCCCATTTAGAAATGCAGACTTAACATCCATCTGGAATACCCTAAAGTTCATCTTAGCAGCATATGCTAAGAACAATCTGATAGCTTCCATCCTAGCCACTGGAGCATATGTCTCTCCATAATCCAATCCTTCTTCCTGTTTGAAACCTTTAGCTACCAATCTAGCTTTGTTTCTGATCACAATCCCATCTTCATCCATCTTATTTTTGAAAACCCAATTGGTACCAATGATCTTCTTAGTTTCATCATCAGGTTTAGGTACCAATGTCCAAACCTTATTCCTATCAAACTGGGAGATCTCTTCTTGCATAGCTCCTGCCCAGCTTGGATCCTTGATTGCTTCTTCAGGACATGTAGGTTCAATGGTAGATACAAAGTTTACATGCATACAAAAATTGCTGGTTGCATGTCTTCTTGTTTTAACACCACTAGCCAGATTCCCAATAACTTGTTCAATTCGATGCTCCTTTGAACATCTAGTGTTATGAACAGGTGAGCTTGTTGTGGAACACACAGCATCTTGATCATCAGCTGGCTCAGAGGAATGAGCAGTAGCGGGAGACAGCTGTTCATTATGAGTGTAACCAGTACCAGTTTGAGATCCTTCAGAACCAGTAGACCTATGCTTAAGTTGTAAAACTTCAGTAGAGCCAGTAGGTCTACCTGGTTTAGACACAAATGGAACAGAGTGTTCCATCTCATCAACAGAGAGCCCAGGAACATGGATTGGTGAGGGATTTGCTGCGGGTTCTTCTTCATCATCTAGAGCTTGCTGAGTTGGCTCTTCAAACAGTAACTCTTCATCTTCTTGACCAAAAGATGAAGTAGGGGCAGTTTCATCAAATGTAACATTAATAGATTCTTCAAAACAACCCCTTCTTTTATTGAAAACCCTATATGCCTTTGACATGTTGGAATATCCAAGAAATATACCTTCATCAGCCTTAGCATCAAACTTGCTGTGACGACCCGAAAATTTCTGACCAAATTTAAACATAATCTTTGTATGATTAACGTTTCCGACACGATAAGTAAAGTCTGTAAAACGGAATCTCAATATTTTTGAACTACTTTCATATATTCAATTACCCTTTTTTGTTCTCGACGATTCGTGAACAATTATATGTAAATAGATACATATATATATATATATATATATATATATATATATATATATATATATATATATATATATATATATATATATATATATATACACTATAACTTGAAAGCGTAACAAAGTATTAAGTATATGATACTGTGCATTAAACTTATTGGTTTAAATATCTATGTGAATATTTATGATAAGTTGGATATTAATTGTTTGAATAACTTGCGTTGTGTTTTTTTAAAATGTGTTTTTAAATAATATATATTAAGTTGGTTATAAAACGTTTGATAATACTATAATATTGGTAAATAACAAGACGATGATTTATAGAAGCAAATGACCAAAACACTCAAATGTATAAGTTATATTTCGAGTGGTATAGTTTATGGATAATTTAAGTCTATATTTTGGCAAAGGTACGAGTCGCGAAACGTAAAGTACAAGTTTTCTCAGTGTACGAAAGGACGTTCGAAAAACCGGAACTGGGACATAAGTCGAGTGACGACGTACGACTTATCGGAACAAAAATTACAAATCAACTATGCACGAGAATATAATATAATATTTATTTAATTAATATAAATTATATATATATTATAAAAATATGTCGACGAGCTAGTTGCCAAAACATGAATGAGCTGGACAAAGTGAGGATGCGATCGCGGCACATATTGCTCTCCATACTCCGCGATCGCGGAGCTAATGGGTCCCAGAAAATCCCTATAAATATCGAACGCGTTTTGTTGATTCACAATTCATAAATCTATCTATCTCCTGATTACTCTGTATGTATTATATTTATTTTATTATTAATATTACTATTATTATTATTATTAATCCTAATATTATTATTAGTAGTATTAGTATTAATATTATTAGTATTATACATAAAATACTACGACGAGGTCATGATCGTGTCACTTTCAAAACTGGTTTTCGAGCGAGATAGAGCTAAGAAATAATGGGTTATAGCTATGGAGATTATGGGTATTGTTCGTGGGTATTGTTCGCAAGTCAAACCTAGTGTTTATCATCTCTGTTGCGTCTACGTACTTTCCTGCAATATTGAATCACAATATTGATAAGTGAGCATTCATATCTTATCTTTTATATATTAATAGTGTATCCGTGTCTAGTGCTCGAGTATATATGTTTATGCATACTTGTATGCTTTAATTTCATCGTAAGATAGTCTATGATGAATCATGAATTTAATACATATACTACTGATAAAAAAAGTATATGATATGCATGTTATTAGAAAGCTGCCGAAAAATCAATAACTTTTCATTTAGAAATCGCGTAATTTTGATGAACGAATTAAAAGATATGGACAACTGAATTATGATTAACGTTAATTGAAATTGCTTTTGAATCTGCAATTAATATTTAAACAACTTGTTTATAATATTGATAAATTGAATTTTTAAATACTACCAGCCGAGTAAATGAATCCTTATATAAGGCACGTCTCGTTTTGTTGAACAATTGTCAAAATTGACTTTTTGAAATGACTTTTGATAACTTTTGTATGTCAATCTCGAGCATTAGGATTGTGATACACTATGACCTGACCTAACTTGTTAGACATTTATTGACCAACATATGTTCTCTAGGATGAGATCTACGGTTATTTTGCATTCCGAGTTTCGGTCACATTTCGGTGAACGATTTTATGTGCTGCTAAGGTGAGTTTCAGTTGCTCCCTTTTTAATTGCTTTTGCAATCTATATTTTTGGGCTGAGAATACATGTACTTTATTTTAAACGCAATAGATACAAGTACATACTAAATTCTACACTGAGTTTGAACAGAAAATTCCTTAGCTTTGGTAACTAGTAGCTGCCGGTTATAAGAACTAGTGGGCTCGAATAGTTGTATATGGATCCATAGGGCTTGACATCCCCGTCTGTTCCAGGTATAGAAACCCTAGCCTGAACTATAAAACATACATATACTATTTGAGTTTAATACACGTTGGATTGCGTGTATTGTACATGTTGGTTGCATGTATGTTAAAACGGGGGTACTTATTATATATATGTTAAAGTTTAGTTACCAGGGTGCTCAATCTTGTAGAATATTTTGATAAACGTTTCTGGATGAAACAACTGAAATCTTGTGATCCACCTTTATATACAGATTATGCGCAATATTAAAACTATGAACTCACCAACCTTTGTGTTGACACTTTTAAGCATGTTTATTCTCAGGTTCCTAGAAGTCTTTCGCTGTTTGCTTATATGTTAGACAAGCTATGTGCATGGAGTCATACATGTTTTATTCGAGAAAGCGTTGCATTCACTAAATCATCACCATGTATCTATTTTGACTACATTGTTAACGGAAGTATTATTGTAAGCTATTATTTACGGTGATTGTCTATATGTAGAAATCATTAGATGTCGAAAACCTTGAATTTTAAATATTCATTTATGGTGTGCCTTTTCAAAAGAATGCAATGTTTACAATACATTTCATATATAGGTCAAATACCTTGCAATGGGACCAGATGTTATTGTATTCGTCCAAAGGGATTTGGACGGGTCGTCACACTTGCCTAGATGATCTTTATTGTTTAGAATGAAACAGGGAGTGCCAAATACATGAAGAAATGAAATTGAGGGTCTTCTGCCTTTGAGAACTTCATAAGCAGTTTTCTGATGTCTTTTCACTACTAAAGATCTATTCTGGATAAAACAAGCAATGTTCACAGCTTCTGCCCAGTATGAATTTTTCAGCCCAGACTCAGCCAACATAGATCTTGCTGCTTCAATGAGAGTTCTATTTCTTCTTTCTGTAACACCATTCTGTTGAGGTGTTCTCACAGAAGAAAAGTTCTGTGAAATACCTTTGTCAGCACAAAATTCTTCCAGTAAAGCATTTCTGAATTCTGTACCATGATCACTTCTAAGCTGCTTCACCAGTTACCCATTCAGTAGCTCTATTCTTTTGATAAAATTGATAATTTCATCAGCAGCTTCTCTCTTTTGCTTCAAAAAGAATACCCAAGTGTATCTGGAATATTCATCAACAATCACCAGTGTATACTTCTTCCCACTACAGCTGGCTATATTAACAGGACCAAAAAGATCCATATGAAGTAGGTGAAATGGTTTCTCAATAGATGAAATCTGCTTTAATTTAAATGAGGCATGGTGATGCTTCCCTTTTTCACATCCAGGACACAATCTTTCCTTCACATAAGACATTGTGGGTAGCCCAAACACCAAACTTTTACTAGATAATTTGTGAATATCTTTAAAGTTGAGATGTGAGAGTCTCTGTGCCATAACCACTTGAGGTTGTCTGCTGCCTTTGAATAAGAACAAGTATCAATTTTTGTGACTGATGTGTTCATGTCAATTTGATACATGTTCTCATGTCTTTTAGCTGTCAGTAGTGGCTTCCCCGTCTTATCAAAAATAGTGCCAATTTTCCTTCTGAATTGAACTATCTTACTTTTGCTTGTCAGTTGGCTTATGCTGAGTAATGTGATGACCCGGGAATTTCCGACCAAATTTAAACTTGAATCTTATATGGTTTCGACACGATAAGTAAAGTCTGTAATGTTGAAGTCTCAAAACCTTTGAACTGTGTTCATATATTCATTTACCATTCGACTGTTCCTAACGATTCACGAACATTTGGTTACAAATAAATATATACATAGATATATAAATATAAGTATATATTTAATTTAATCACAAATTAAAGTATAGCTGTTATATTAATGCTACTATTATTACTTTCATTATTATTATTAAATATTAATATTAATATTAATACTAATATTAATATCATTATTATGAGTATTATTATTTTTAATATAAGCTATAGACATGAAATTTGAAACATGTAATCTGTTATATTATATTTATTATCATTATAATTAGTATTATTATTATTATCACTATTATTATTATAAAAAAAAGTAATAATTGATATCATTATTATTATTAATATAATTATTATTTTTAATAGTATTGTTATTAATTAATAATATTAATTAAATATAAAATAAAAAGACAGATATTTACGCAATTCTGATTCATATCATTCTCAACTTTTATCATAATATGTTCCTTTTGTTCTTGAGTGAAATGATCCACATACTTACATACAAATCGGTCACCATCCTTTTTATTTACAAACCCTACCACTTTAGATATTCTCTCTTTCTGTTACACGTTCCTTCATTCATTCAACCACTTGAAACATATTATAATATTATATAATCTATATTGCATACATCAAATACTATTATTGATTGTAAATTACTATTATTGATTGAGGATCCAATTATCAATTATATTATAGATTATAGATATAAATCATTACATAGTAATATATTAACTATCTATATATATATATAGCATATACATACATAGCATAGGAATATATCTAAACACCACATCATCCTTTTAACCATAACTGCCATCACTTTCTAGCATCACCACCAATAACCATACAAGAACAATTCACTGCTCGATCCTTATGTATTAGCTTATGGTTCGAATTAAATTTAGTCTCGTCACCTAAACCACCAACTCATTTAAACTGCTTATGTTTTGACGAAAACCAAGAGAAAATATGCTGCACATCATGTTTTCTGTTTCAGTTAAGAACCATTCCACCGGCACCCCACATCATTCCCTTCATCGATACATTCACCAACACGTGATCATCAAAAATTATTAACCGGATACCGCTATAATCTTTTTTGCTTCGGATCAACAAGCACTTCAATACAACACCACCACAAACTACCTGCAACTAAGTAAGTTATATAAAATGAATTTAATCATTTATGTACCTGTAACTATTATTGATTTTGTCCCAAATAGCCCAAACCCGAACACCTTTTAGTTGTGCAGCTCGAACCAGATTGATGTACGATAGACTGTTGATGTTCTCCGGCTTCCTGTTACAACAACGAATGATGATGATTAAATTGTTGCTGTTTAATGTCACTGCTACTACATCCTTCTATTTCTATTCACAATTAACATCACCCAAAATAACCATCGAAATACACTTGATTTCTGTTTCAAACAAAACCTCAACTTCTATCCTAAAGTCTTTTACCAATTGTTAATTATAAAGATCCAAGATTTGTTAAAACCACAAAATACTAGACCAACCTAAAGTCTTTTACCAATTGTTACATTGACAACGAGTAACTAAATCAAAGATGGAAATTCTTACCTACTACTACATCCACTGTTGTTTATGTGTCATTCTATCATCACCATCTGTCACTCTTGAAACAAAGCAACTGATGTAAATGTTCCTACCTCAACTTCGAACCCAACTCCACACACCCATCTTTATACCATAAACCTTACTGCAATTGCTCATGTTTTCCTGTTACAATCGGATGATAATAAGTAAATTGTCACTGCTACTCATTTCTGTACAGTTTAGATAACCCAAACAAAAATCCACAAAACCAATCAAAACCCTAAAAAATACTACTAATTTCATAAAATCAAAATTATAACTATGTACATAATTTCAGCATAACCAAATCAATTGACCTAGTAAGATTTCTAACATACGAATGGATTAAACAGAAATTGAATTACTTACAAAGATCCTCAAGTGAAAATCGATCGCCATAGCTTCAATCATGGATTCTGAGTTGTGCCTATTACGAATTGATGAATGATGATGAATAATAAGGGTAAAAGATGATGAGAGTGATGGTAATAGCGATGAAGACGATGATGATGAATCAGTAAAAGTGTGTCTGCTCGAAACCCTAATACGCCATTTAATCAGATTGATTTACACGGTATTGGACTCATATGATCGATCAATGTAATGGGTTGATGAATTGGACTTCTTAAATTAAACATTGAATTAAAGCCCACATGCTTTTAAATGGTATATCTTCTTTATTATTATTATTATTCTTTATTATTATTATTATTATTATTATTATTATTATTATTATTATTATTATTATTATTATTATTATTATTATTATTATCATAAATGTTAAGATTTAATGAGGTTAAGATTATAAAAATAAAAATTATAAATACAAATATTATTAAGAAAATGATTAAGATTAGATTTAAATTATGATATCAATAATATTATTACTAATAATATCATTAATAATATTATTAGTATTGTCACTAAGATTATTAAAATTATTATCATTTTTATCATTATTATTATTATTATTATTATTATTATTATTATTATTATTATTATTATTATTATTATTATTATTATTATTATTATTTTAGTAATATTATAATAAACAAATGGTATATATATATATATATATATATATATATATATATATATATATATATATATATATATATATATATATATATATATTTTTCACATATATCCTAACTATACTAATAATTAACTAAAATGTTATTATTATAAAATATTAATTAAGATATAAATAATAGATAAAATTATTTTTATTATAATCATATATATAATTATCTAAAATAGTTATAATTAAACTATTTATTAATATAACATACAAATTATAAAGTATATTATTAATAATATATAAAACTTGTTTAAATGTTATTATATGTGTTAATATATATATATATAAATATTATAGGTTCGTGAATCTGAGGCCAACCCTGCATTGTTCAATATAGTCGTATGTATTTTTACTACAAAATACATTAGGTGAGTTTCATTTACCCTTTTTACATCATTACATTTTTGGGCTGAGAATACATGCAAATGCTTTATTAACTGTTTTACAATATTTATATGCGTGAGTTTCGTTACTCCCCTTTTAAATGTTTTTGCAATATATATTTTTGGGACTGAGAATGCATGCGCTTTTATAAATGTTTTACGAAATAGACACAAGTAATCGAAACTACATTATATGGTTGAATGATCGAAATCAAATATGCCCCTTTTTATTAAGTCTGGTAATCTAAGAATTAGGGAACAGACACCCTAATTGACGCGAACTCTAAAGATAGATCAATCGGGCCCAACAAGCCCCATCCAAAGTACCGGATGCTTTAGTACTTTGAAATTTATATCATGTCCGAAGGAGGATCCGGGAATGATGGGGATATTCTTATATGCATATTGTAAATGTCGGTTACCAGGTGTTCAATCCATATGAATGATTATTTTGTCTCTATGCATGGGACGTATGTTTATGAGAAATGGAAATATGAAATCTTGTGGTCTATTAAATTTATGAAATGATTATTTATGTAAACTAATGAACTCACCAACCTTTTGGTTGACACTTTAAAGCATGTTTATTCTCAGGTATGAAAGAAATCTTCCGATGTGCATTTGCTCACTTTAAAGATATTATTTGGAGTCATTCATGACATATTTCAAAAGACGTTGCATTCGAGTCGTCGAGTTCATCAAGATTATTATTTAGATAATTATAATTAGATATGTTATCAAATGATATGCCGGCTGTCAATTTTTGATGAAATGAAAGTTTGTCTTTTCAAAAACGAATGCAATGTTTGTAAAATGTATCATATAGGGGCCAAGTACCTCGCGATGTAATCAACTGTTGTGAATCATTTATAATCGATATGGACTTCGTCCGGATGGATTAGGACGGGTCTTCACAGTTGGTATCAGAGCGGTGGTCTTAGCGAACCAGGTCTTGCATTAGTGAGTCTAACTGATAGTCATTAGGATACATTAGTGAGCCTGGACTTCGACCGTGTTTGCATGTCATAAGTTTTGCTTATCATTTCTAGTCGGAAATCATTTGCTTATCATCCTTAGTAAATTACCTGCTCATTATTCTTAGTCTAGACACATCTTATTGCATTGACTGCATGAAAAGTGTATAGACAAAATTCATATCTTAGCGTATCTGCTACTTCATATCTTAGCGTACCTGTTACTGTAACCTTGTCTGACATATTCCGTAAATTCCTCCGTAACTTATGGGATTTTAGTATTATATATGCATATGTAAATTATGTATTGCAGGGTACTAATCTACATCCTTTAATCTATTTCTTATCAAAAATCCTTCATCTGATTATACAAGATGAATCCCTCAACCAGTTCGAGTCCCTCAGATTTCGATAACTATTCCGATAGTTATTCCGACAGCTATTCCGACCTGGATATTCACCTAAGCTCCGAAAGCGATGTCACCAGAATGAATCAATCAATCAGCCATCCCCAAATTCACCTGATGCATTTGTAGTCGACTTAATAAATGGAGACGCGAAGAAGGCGATCCCTTCCACCAACCGAAATCACCTCTTGACAATGAACCTGAAGCGTTTACCGGCGAACCTATCCGAAACACCATTTTCAGTCTCATTTCCAGGATAGCTCGTCACGATTATATTCTATCTAAAATTCTAAACCTTATTCATCTGCTTGTTCCGACCGACAATCATCTTGGAATAATAGTAGAAGTCAACGAACTTCGCGCTCGAGTAATCCATCTGGAGAATATGGTACAAAATGTACCATCTTCAACAACATCATCGGCACCAATAGTACCATCAGTAACAGCACCAGTACCATCAACAATCCACGCCTTAACATCTCATTATGTACCTCGAGTATAATCATCGTTCTACGTATCGTTCTACATCGATTATCTTCGTTCTTCATGACGATTAAGTAATCTCTAGATGTTTTAGAGATTATGTATTCTAGTTCTAATGGTAAACCAAATGAGTTTAATATCACATTGACTCATTAAATCCATAATTTCGTCTGAAGAAAATATATATGTATATATGTTTTCATAAAGATTGTAATTAAAATTTTTATTGTACAAACTGTTAATGGTGAAAATATTTTAACGAGTAGGTAATACCCGAGGAATATTTAGATTTCACATTAATAAGATACACTTTATATTCTTCGAATCTGATTCAACAATCATTTACTATCCTATTTACAGCTACCGATATACGAATCCGTTCACCACAGAATAACTATTTTCATTCAAATTCAATTTCATATTTAGATTTTGACTTACCAGAATCCAACAAGTGGCATAATGAAGAAATAATGAACACAATAAAAATTGATTAGAAACAGGCTAATTAACAATATGAAATTTTGTTAAGAAACCACGCTAACAAGATCCTAGCTAACTGTTCCTAGCTAACTATTACTATATGACTATTTCCTTAAAATATACTAGTTTAGGTGGAGCTATTGAACTATTGGACTACTATTATGGACAATTAAAAATTATTAAAAGAGTAGAAAATATTAAATACAACACATTCGACTTAAAAGATTGTAAATAAATTTCATCTTCTACAATTAAAAAAAAAAATTCATCAAGTTGCCACTTGATTTCATCTTAAACCTCATTTGTATCTTGACGATTACAATCTGCGATTCAAACCTTTTATAATTCTTGAAAACACTTCAATCGATAGGATGAACAAACCGCACTCCATCTACGGAAGAAGAAAGATTGATGCATATAGTTATGCACCTGAAAACACTCGGAACTTGAGTAAACGTTTAACACGTATCTGTGCTAACTCCTTAACGTTGTTATTACCAAAAGTAACTTTACAATCTCTCTTCAAATTAGCAAATTTTGTCACAGCTCCAACAAGTCAACTTCGACTTTTCAGTTGGATTAACCTTATTATAACCTCGATATATATGCGTGCTCTTTTATTGTTACCAGGGAACCTTTTATATTCCACCATATTACCAGCAGATGTACCAGCAACCTCGTCGCTCCTTGGTTTAAATCCCTCCGACAAATCACTATATTTATCTATTGAAGTCTCATCATGTACTCATCTGCATATTGTAACAAGAATTGCCATACCAATTACCGGGAATCAGCAAATCTGTATTGTGAGTCTCGAAACGTTTTCACATCAACAGTTATATGTATCCATATAACATTTATCTCTTAGAACTAAGATCTTCCATTCTGAAATTCTGAAAAGCATCCAGTCTGTGAATTAATACTCTGAATTTTGAAAAGTTAAATGAAGCAACAAAAACTGTAAACGACCTCAACAGCCAAAAGTTGATGATAAAGAATTGTATGTTGGCAAAGCTCAGAAAAAGTTTGAAACTGAAAAACTGATTGAGCAAACTACGAAGGAGTCCCTGAACAAAACACAAGGACTAAACTTGTATATTAAGAATCCTGATGATTCTGTTTCTGGTGAAATCTTTAGCGAATACCTTGCTTTTGACTCCAAACTCTTGCGAACAAATTTTCTCCACCATCCTTCGATATTAGAAATTCTAAGATATCATCGTATCTTTCATAATAAATATCCTCCATATTTCTGAAGATGTTTTCATAACTATTCTTTTCTGAAATCATTAATCTCTTAGTGCTATCAGTGTTACATCATATAGAAACTGTTAGTTTCTATATTCTGTAAACTTTCGAGATTAAAATACGAATGTTATTGAAGTAATGTTGGGAACTGATGCATGAGTTAGTATAATATAATGACACTTGATCAATGTGATTATATTACATTAAGTCATGCTGAGTTTCTAATGGGACGTGATGATTCACAGATTTTAACGTCATCATGTGCCATGTTACATAACTCTGTCATTCTGCTTAATTTCTGAACATATCAAGAAAGTATATTCTTGATAGTTCTATTCTCAGTGAATCTGGTAATTTGACAAATCAAATCGTGCTATTACGTTCCTTCTTATTTAGAACATTAACAATGTTCATTCTGAAACTTATATCTGCGAATTCTGGACCATTACAAGAGATGCCAAATCGCAAGAAGAAGAAACAAATGGACAAAGCTCTGAAATAGAAATTGGAGTATAAATCGCAACAAATAGGAGGGAGTATTAACTGTGGATGAAAATGATTATAGGAAACAGAAAGGGGGACATTGAAATATAAGGAGAGATATAAAGCCCGATAACAACGCATAAATTACAAACCGTGTATATCAATATTTATCGCAACATAAAGACACGGGAGAATTAAAAACACTATAACCCCAAGGGCGAAGTAAAAGAAAACAGATTCCTCGGGTGGAAGTTGGAAAAGGAGAATGATTGTTACGATAATAAGGATAAGGACAAGGATTAGAACTGGATTAAGCATTTCCACAATCTTTTAGATGTATGAACTAAGGAAGAAAGTATGGGAATGGTGAGAATAATGGAACGGAAGAGCTTAATTTATAATGGAAATATCAGACAGAGTAATCGAGGCAGATCACCGTATTTAATTATAGAGATCTTAATTTCCTTACCCGCCGAAGAATCAAATCTTTTAGATTTCGAAGATTTTCTCGAAATCCCTTGAATTCTGGAATTCAACCAAGGCAACGTCAGAAGTTAAAACGAAACTTCATTTGTCCATTTCACTCTTTTGTGATAGCCTCATTCGTGCTCTTCGACTAATCAAATTGTTTTATCTGTATTACTTAATAATGATAAAACTCTATTTATCAACCCATATTCTTCATGAAAACAAATTTTATTGTTAGCCATGACCACCTCACTCAAATTTCGGGACGAAATTTCTTTAACGGGTAGGTACTGTGATGACCCAGGAATTTTCGACCAAATTTAAACTTGAATCTTATATGGTTTCGACACGATAAGTAAAGTCTGTAATGTTGAAGTCTCAAAACCTTTGAACTGTGTTCATATATTCATTTACCATTCGACTGTTTCTAACGATTCACGAACATTTGGTTGTAAATAAATATATACATAGATATATAAATATAAGTATATATTTAATTTAATCACAAATTAAAGTATAGCTGTTATATTAATGCTACTATTATTACTTTCATTATTATTATTAAATATTAATATTAATATTAATACTAATATTAATATCATTATTATGAGTATTATTATTTTTAATATAAGCTATAGACATGAAATTTGAAACATGTAATCTGTTATATTATATTTATTATCATTATAATTAGTATTATTATTATTATCACTATTATTATTATATAAAAAAGTAATAATTGATATCATTATTATCATTAATATAATTATTATTTTTAGTAGTATTGTTATTAATTAATAATATTAATTAAATATAAAATAAAAAGACAGATATTTACGCAATTCTGATTCATATCATTCTCAACTTTTATCATAATATGTTCCTTTTGTTCTTGAGTGAAATGATCCACATACTTACATACAAATCGGTCACCATCCTTTTTATTTACAAACCCTACCACTTTAGATATTCTCTCTTTCTGTTACACGTTCCTTCATTCATTCAACCACTTGAAACATATTATAATATTATATAATCTATATTGCATACAGCAAATACTATTATTGATTGTAAATTACTATTATTAATTGAGGATTCAATTATCAATTATATTATAGATTATAGATATAAATCATTACATAATAATATATTAACTATCTATATATATAGCATATACATACATAGCATAGGAATATATCTAAACACCACATCATCCTTTTAACCATAACTGCCATCACTTTCTAGCATCACCACCAATAACCATACAAGAACAATTCACTGCTCGATCCTTATGTATTAGCTTATGGTTCGAATTAAATTTAGTCTCGTCACCTAAACCACCAACTCTTTTAAACTGCTTATGTTTTGACGAAAACCAAGAGAAAATATGCTGCACATCATGTTTTCTGTTTCAGTTAAGAACCATTCCACTGCCACCCCACATCATTCCCTTCATCGATACATTCACCAACACGTGATCATCAAAAATTATTAACCGGATACCGCTATAATCCTTTTTGCTTCGGATCAACAAGCACTTCAATACAACATCACCACAAACTACCTGCAACTAAGTAAGTTATATAAAATGAATTTAATCATTTATGTACCTGTAACTATTATTGATTTTGTCCCAAATAGCCCAAACCCGAACACCTTTTAGTTGTGCAGCTCGAACCAGATTGATGTACGATAGACTGCTGATGTTCTCCGGCTTCCTGTTACAACAACGAATGATGATGATTAAATTGTTGTTGTTTAATGTCACTGCTACTACATCCTTCTATTTCTATTCACAATTAACATCACCCAAAATAACCATCGAAATACACTTGATTTCTGTTTCAAATAAAACCTCAACTTCTATCCTTTCAAGCAACCTGCAATAACATATAAAATCTTCTCATCAACCTTATGATATTTCTGCTTATACACAATTTAGTGAAGTTAATTATAAAGATCCAAGATTTGTTAAAACCACAAAATACTAGACTAACCTAAAGTCTTTTACCAATTGTTACATTGACAATGAGTAACTAAATCAAAGATGGAAATTCTTACCTGCTACTGCATCCACTGTTGTTTATGTGTCATTCTATCATCACCATCTGTCACTCTTGAAACAAAGCAACTGATGTAAATGTTCCTGCCTCAGCTTCGAACCCAAATCCACACACCCATCTTTATACCATAAACCTTACTGCAACTGCTCATGTTTTCCTATTACAATCGGATGATAATAAGTAAATTGTCACTGCTACTCATTCCTGTAAAGTTTAGATAACCCAAACAAAAATCCACAAAACCAATCGAAACCCTAAAAAATACTACTAATTTCATAAAATCAAAATTATAACTATGTACATAATTTCAGCATAACCAATTCAATTGACCTAGTAAGATTTCTAACATACGAATGGATTAAACAGAAATCGAATTACTTACAAAGATCCTCAAGTGAAAATCGATCGCCATAGCTTCAATCATGGATTCTGAGTTGTGCCTATTACGAATTGATGAATGATGATGAATAATAAGGGTAAAAGATGATGAGAGCGATGGTAATAGCTATGAAGACGATGATGATGAATCAGTATAAGTGTGTCTGCTCGAAACCCTAATACGCCATTTAATCAGATTGATTTACACGGTATTGGACTCATATGATCGATCAATGTAATGGGTTGATGAATTGGGCTTCTTAAATTAAACATTGAATTAAAGCCCACATGCTTTTAAATGGTATATCTTCTTTATTATTATTATTATTCTTTATTATTATTATTATTATTATTATTATTATTATTATTATTATTATTATTATTATTATTATTATTATTATTATTATCATAAATGTTAAGATTTAATGAGGTTAAGATTATAAAAATAAAAATTATAAATACAAATATTATTAAGAAAATGATTAAGATTAGATTTAAATTATGATATCAATAATATTATTACTAATAATATCATTAATAATATTATTAGTATTGTCACTAAGATTATTAAAATTATTATCATTTTTATCATTATTATTATTATTATTATTATTATTATTATTATTATTATTATTATTATTATTATTATTATTATTTTAGTAATATTATAATAAACAAATGGTATTTATATAAATATATATATATATATATATATATATATATATTTTTCACATATATCCTAACTATACTAATAATTAACTAAAATGTTATTATTATAAAATATTAATTAAGATATAAATAATAGATAAAATTATTTTTATTATAATCATATATATAATTATCTAAAATAGTTATAATTAAACTATTTATTAATATAACATACAAATTATAAAGTATATTATTAATAATATATAAAACTTGTTTAAATGTTATTATATGTGTTAATATATATATAAATATTATAGGTTCGTGAATCTGAGGCCAACCCTGCATTGTTCAATATAGTCGTATGTATTTTTACTACAAAATACATTAGGTGAGTTTCATTTACTCTTTTTACATCATTACATTTTTGGGCTGAGAATACATGCAAATGCTTTATTAATTGTTTTACAATATTTATATGTGTGAGTTTCATTACTCCCCTTTTAAATGTTTTCGCAATATATATTTTTGGGACTGAGAATGCATGCGCTTTTATAAATGTTTTACGAAATAGACATAAGTAATCGAAACTACATTATATGGTTGAATGATCAAAATCGAATATGCCTCTTTTTATTAAGTCTGGTAATCTAAGAATTAGGGAACAGACACCCTAATTGACGTGAACTCTAAAGATAGATCTATCGGGCCCAACAAGCCCCATCCAAAGTACTGGATGCTTTAGTACTTCGAAATTTATATCATGTCCGAAGGAGGATCCCGGAATGATGGGGATATTCTTATATGCATATTGTGAATGTCGGTTACCAGGTGTTCAATCCATATGAATGATTATTTTGTCTCTATGCATGGGACGTATGTTTATGAGAAATGGAAATATAAAATCTTGTGGTCTATTAAATTTATGAAATTATTATTTATGTAAACTAATGAACTCACCAACCTTTTGGTTGACACTTTAAAGCATGTTTATTCTCAGGTATGAAAGAAATCTTTCGCTGTGCATTTGCTCACTTTAAAGATATTACTTGGAGTCATTCATGACATATTTCAAAAGACGTTGCATTCGAGTCATCGAGTTCATCAAGATTATTATTTAGATAATTATAATTAGATATGTTATGAAATGGTATGTCTGCTGTCAATTTTTGATGAAATGAAAGTTTGTCTTTTCAAAAACGAATGCAATGTTTGTAAAATGTATCATATAGGGGTCAAGTACCTCGCGATGTAATCAACTGTTGTGAATCATTTATAATCGATATGGACTTCGTCCGGATGGATTAGGACGGGTCTTCACAAGTAAATTGTGTTTAAGCCCAACGTCATATGCTACATTTGAAAATGTAACATTCCCATTTGTTAAAGTACCAAAACCCTTTGTGTAACCCAACGAATTATCTCCATATGAAACAACTGGACCATCCTTTTCTTGATAGTCCATTAGCAGGGACTTACTTCCGATCATATGTCTCGAACATCCACTATCGAGATACCAGATTTGCTTTAAATGCCCTGCATAGTAGCTAAGAGATTAGTTCTTTTTAGGAACCCATCCAAGGATGGGTTCTGGAAGAGTCATCTTTGATTATCTCTTCCTGTCTGCTGGTTTACTTGAAGAGGCAGCAGCAGATGGGGTTAGGTTTAGAGTACACCGGTTAGCTAAGTGAAACTTGCTGCGACACTTATAGCATTTTCTCACATTTGGTATCGGTGACTGGTCATAAACTGAGTAAATGGGGGCAGTAAGATCAGGTCTACTTTCAGATATGGCAGCTATGAGCTGGTCAAGCTTGACAGTCATTATCTCAGTGATAGATGACCCAGCACATGATTCCACAATTTGGTCCACTTTAGCTTTTCCCTTAAGGGCATCTTTCTTCTTAGAACCAGTACCATAATCATGATATACTGCTTTGCCTTTGTTATTCGACGAGCCAGTGTGGGAAGTTACTGACCCGTCAGCTGATACTGGTCGACTAGTATGAATCTTGATTGTTGCCTTTGATTTGCCATTATTGCGTTTTGCTGGCTTGTCAGCAGCTACTGGTTGACTAGTACAATTTTCATCAGCTGGCTCAGCATTGGTGGAATTTGAACACGAAGGGGAATCAATTGATTTCAACTTTCTTTGATTGTTTTCAGTGATTTCCCTTTTAATGCGTCTTTCTCTTGGAATCGGATAGTAAATGCTTGAGGGATCAGTAGTTTCATCAATTGAAGTACTGGTTTCCTTGGCTTTTACTTCATTCTCCAAAATTTCTTTCATGGACGGTGGTGGGGTCTCTGTAGGTCTGAAAAACTTATTTGTTAAGACCTTTTTACCCTTAACTATCTTAGCAAAAGTATTTGGCAAGATAGCTTCAGGATCAGTTTCAAGAATGAGGTCCATAAAAGTAACTTCTGCAAGAGCAGCAGCAGCAGCACAGTCACCAGCAAAGAAGGCTTCAACTTGGGCAGGCACCTGCTCATTTACACATTTAGTTGTGCATTGAACGGATGTACACCATGAAGCAACAACCTTTTTGAGGTCGTTTAGCTGGTTCTTAACATCTGCTGCCTCAACGTGAAGGGACTTTAGAGAAAAATTTTGTTTTTCAAGTTTTGAAATTTCATCCTTCAAGATTTTAATTTCATTAGTTTTGCTTTTAAGTTTTAAATTTAAAGATTTGTTATCATTTTTCAAAACTTCTTCAGATTTACTGCCTCTACATGGATCAACTCTTAGGTAGTCAAACATTTCAGCTTTTTCATCATCAGTATAAGTTCAAAAATTATCAACTTTATACAGCATTTCAGTTTTCCATTGAGGTGAACCCTTTTTCAGGTCAGCTTCCCTCATATCAGACACAAATGTACTATCATTATCATCCTCATCAGACTCCTCGACCTCCTTGGCCATCAAACACAGGTTTTTACCAAAAGCATAACCAGCAGCATCATCATCAGTATCACTGTCGGAAGATGAAGAAGAGCTGGTTTCATCCCAGTCATGATGCTCATCAACTAGAACCTTTTCTAGCTTCTTTCCCTTCTTATCAGTCTTTACACTCTCCTTCATCTGAGCTTTCATAGCTTTGTACTTGTTCTTGTACTTATCAACTTTTGAGAAAGAGTTAGCATGTGAGATTGAAGGTTTCCTGGACATGCATTCAGCAGCAAAATGTCCAACCTTCCCACAATTGTATCACTCAGATTTAGGATCTTTGACTAATTTGCTATTATACCTAGCACTCAGCTTCTTACTCCCTTTGTATGACTTGCAGGTTCTATTATGATTGAACCTTTTAAACTGCCTAGCCAGCAAAGCCATACCTTCAGCAAACCCTTCCACATCATTTTCATCATCACCGCTCTCTTCAGACCTAGTACCACTCTCCACATCATCTTCAGCTGACTCTTCTTCTACTGTCAACTTTTGAACCAGTAAAGCCTTTTGAGATTTCTTTTTAACAGCAGCAATAAGAGCACTATCATCTATTTTAGAAGATTTTAAAGTGGTGGGGGCAGACTTAAAGTTTTCTTTCAAGTTCAGTTCAAGTTTAGCTTCTACCTTCTCATGGTTCCAAAGTGTACCATTAAGGGAAGACATGTTAAAGTTCTTTAAAGTCTGGATGGTTCTTAGAGGGTCAGTCACAGGTTTCCATTTAGCAGACAGTGAGTCAATGAATTTGTTTACTTGTTCAAAATCAGTATATGTGACTTTCAAAGTAAGCAGGTCAGCAACTAAGGAGTTAAACCTAATGAAGGTTTGCTTAAGGGTCTCATTCTTATAGGCAAAGACCATTCCATACTCTCTTTTCAAAGCAATAATCTTGTCCTGCCTAACCTCATTCATGCCTTCATAAGTAACATCTAGATAGTCTAACATAAGCTTAGCATTCAGTTTTCCCTTAATCAGTTTGAACAGGTGGTTAGGTAATGTTATAGCTAATAGAGTTCTTATCTTAGGGTCAAGTCCAACACGACGTTTGTCCTCAGCATCCCATTTTGCTGGAGTGAGAACAACCTCTCTGCCAGGAATGGCAGGAGTGTCAGCAGTAGCTAGAATACTATCAATAGTCTCAGTTGGGATAAATGGACCATCTGTGGCAATACCGGGTATGAGTGGGTCAATAGACTCCAGGTGAAGCATGAACCTTGCCTTCCAAGTTTCATACTCATCTTCATCAAATTTGGGTGGTCTATTGGATGAGCCATTTTCAAGGTAAGCTGTATTTGAATATACAGCCATGAGAGAATTCAGATCTAAGATATTAAATTATCAAGACTGAAGCTCTGATACCAGTTGTTGGTCCCTTGATAAACAACATGAGTATTGTAGAGGGGGGGGTGAATATAATTCTTTTAATTAACTTAACAGTTAAGACACAGTTTAGTATTCAAACAAGTAAATTAAATAGAGTCAAAGGTAATTTTTTAACGGTTTATTCTTTATTGATTAAATCACAAAGAATTACAACTATCCTCGGCGGAATGATAGTTGGTTGATACAGATTTACCTAAGTATAGCTACAGAGGGTGTTCTAAGCTATTACACGTTTTGGACTCTAAATAAACAAACCCACACCACTAGTTGTTACAATAGTGGATACATCAATTTATAGTAGCCTTAATGACCGTGTAATTGTTCTATTGTCCACTGGTACATAGGATGTCTGTACTTGTGGAGACAACTGCATCAGAGAGCGTGCTCTCCTCTTTCCTCTTTAGTAGCTATTTGCAGGAACACCACAATTCGGTTTGGCACTACTATTTGATTAAACAAATAGAATGTTGTGTTCCCTAGGCATTGAAAAAGGATAACACATGTATGCACATGCGTTAAACTTCTGCATTCTCACGTGGTCTTGTAAGTTCACTTGTCAGCCGCCGACATGTGTCCTTTTCTGTTCAACTTTGTCTTTGACTTCTGTTGAATAGTACAATTGATGTAGACCACTCAGGAAATCACTATGCTTATAATGGAACATAGCTGTCTTGTGTAGTAAGCTGCATTCCAGCTATGCTGGTTCTTCATTGCTGAGTCACTTGATATTCTTGAATTGCTGGGTACACATCCTGTGCTGATTGAAGAATACTGTCTACCTTGTGCTGGTAGACTAGGCAGCATACTAAACACTTGACACATCGAAATCTGCTGTTTATACATAAACAAACTTGTGCTTACTGCACATAACATTTTAGTGCAAATAAATTCTGTTTTGTCATAATTAAATCCTTAATTATTTTGGGGACTCAACACAATGTATATCTTTTGTATGCTAAAGATGAAGCATTAGACAAGTTTAAGATCTATAAATCTGAAGTAGAATTACAACAAGATTGTTCAATTAAGCAAGTACCTCCCAAGGAGCTCAATTGAAAGAAATTCCAAGTGAGAAACCCGAACCGCGTAGAGGGAATAGAACAAGAACTCCTAAATCATTTGGTTCCGACTTTCAACTATATCTAGTTGAGGGATCTAGAGATTGTGTACAATCTCAACTCTACTATTATCACAATATAGAGAAAGTTGTTAGGACCTACGATGAAGTTATGAGATCTCGTGACGTTGCTTTTTGGAAAGAAGCAATACGTGATAAGATGGATTCTATTATAGAAAATAACACTTGGGTATTAGCAGACTTACCATCGGGGTGTAAACCATTGGGCAATAAATGGATCTTCGAACGTAAGATGAAGATTAATGGGACGATTGATAAGTTTAAAGCTAGATTGGTTATCCAAGGCTTTAGACAAAAGGAAGGCATAGACTATTTTAACACATATGCACCGGTTACTCGTATTACCACTATTAGATTGTTGATTGCTCTTTCATCAACTCATAATATAGTAATCCACCAAATGGATGTTAAAACTGCCTTTCTTAATGGTGATTAGGAGGAGGAGATATACATGAAACAACCGGAGGGATTTGTAATGTCGGGACAAGAGACAAATGTGTGTAGATTGATTAAGTCATTGTATGAACTTAAACAACTATCTAAACAATTGCATAAAAAGTTTGATGATGTGGTGTTATCTCATGGATTTATGTTAAATCAATCCGACAAATGTGTGTATAGCAGATTTGATCAAAAAGGAAAATGTGTGATCATTTGTTTGTATGTTGATGACATGTTGATCTTTGGCACCGACCAAGATCAAGTGGATAAAACGAAGGAATTTTTATCATCAAAGTTCTCAATGAAGGATAATGGGAGTAGAGGATGTGATCCTTGGTATAAGAGTTAAACGTGATGACAAGGGTATCACAATCACTCAATCTCACTACCTTGAGAAAATTCTCAAGAAAATTCAAGAGAATTGCTCGCCGGTTAGTACTTATATTGATCCTAATATTAATCTTTTGCCTAATAATGGGAAACATTGTGCCACAACTCAAATACTATCAAGCAATAAGTTGTTTAATGTATGCTATGACTAGTAGAAGATCAGATATTGCTTAAGTCGTGGGAAAATTGAGTAGATTTAAGAGTAACCCGGGTACTCACCATTGGCATGCGATTAGTAGAGTGTTCAAGTACTTGAAGCAAACCATGGATTATTGTATCACATATTCCGTATTTCCTTCTATCATAGATGAATATTCGGATGCTACGAGGATTACCCACGTTGAAGATCATTCTTCTACAACTGGTTAGATATTCCTACTTAGTGGATGAGCTATTTCCTGGGTATCGAAGAAACAAACGTGTATTACTACTTCGACCATGAAATCTGAATTCGTAGCTTTGTCAGCGGCCGGTAATGAAGTCGAATGGTTAAGGAATTTAATCTACTAGATTTCTTTGTGGCCAAAGCCTATCTCTCATGTATGTATTCATTGTGATAGTGCTTCAACTTTGGCTAAGGTTTATAGCTAAATGTATAATGAAAAATCTAGACACTTAGGTGTTAGACATAGCATGATTCGTGAGTTGATCGCCTTGGAGTAATTTCTTTAGACTTCGTGAGGTGACAATAAAATTTGGCTGATCATTTGACGAAAGGATTATCAAGGGACTTAGTACACAAGCCGGCTATTGGTGGATTGAAGTTCATTTAGGTCGTCCAAAGTGGGATATACAATTCCCTTCTAGTACAACGATATGAGCAGAATTCAATGTGAAAAGCCTACTTTTTGGAGATTGGTACACATGTAAATATGATCCCAAGGTATTTGTTCGGACCTGTAAGATAAAGTTAGGTTAGAGTATAACTCTTCTTAATAGTTTTCTTGAAAAATTGCATTGCACGACCAAGATTAAAGAAAACTACCTTTTTGGACATGAAGTTTGCCGCTTCAAGAAAGCTTAGGACTTAGTTTTCGATATGTTCATGAATGGATTGGGACACATGGCGTGTAAAGTGTCAGGTTTACTTGTAGAAAGTATGAAACAAATATGTATATTATCTTCTCGTTTTCATATGGATTTAAGTTTTCAAATGTTATGAGCACCCTGTTTGTCGAATTCTTGAAATGTGTAATATAGTAGGTGGAAATTCAATTCCTAGAACATTTTCATTTATGCATTAGTTTGACTCTTTGTTTACATTTTAGTAAATCAAGGATAACACTAAAATGGGGGGGGGGGGGGGGGGGGGGGGGGATTTGTTGGTGATTTTAGTGTGATCCAATGAATCATTTTGGTGTATTGAGTTTGCTAGGTAGAAAGTGGAAGCAATCTCTAATACTATAGAACGGATGAAGTAAACGTTCGTCAAAGAGTTAAAGAGATGGCTTGAGTTGGGTTTTAGTTTGCGATGAAACAAACTAAAGTGGATGTCCATGCTTATGATGTCTCACACCAGTATATTGGTGCGCCGCTCCAAGCGGTGAAGTACGCCGCATCAGCTGCTTGATGCGTCGAACCGTATAACGTGAAAATACCATTTCATTTACAGAAATTTTAGATGAGTTATAGGTGCGCCGCATCACTCCTTGATGAGTCGCACCACAAGCAGGAAATGAAAGTGGTGCGCCGCACCATGCTGCAGAATTTGCAGAAAAGTTGTAATTTTTGCCAAACGTTTTGAAACGTTTCATAAACGGTTGAATTGTATACGTTTTGGACATGTTTAAGTGCTTTATTAGGATACTAATGCACCATTTCAATCATGTCTATTGTCAAAGGTTGTGTCTTTTGATCATAACCAATTTGAAAGGTTGCAACACTTCATGGCACCTTTTAACTCACTATAAATACCATTCAGTGAAGAAAAGTTCCCGAAATTTGTCATTTCTAATACACTTTCAACATTCGAACTTGCAGAGTTACTTTCTACAATTATGTTGAACAATTATGTTTTACCCAAATTATCTTTTAGCCAAGACAATTGTTCATCCTAGTCTTATCACAATCTTGATTTCGTATAACTCGTGATTAAGTGGGTCGAAATACTTGATTAGGAAAGTTACTACACGATTCTAGGATCAGTACGGCTATTGAATTCTCAACCATAACACGTTTTATACTCGATTACGAAATGCTCGAAAGCTAACCATTGTTTTCTTGATTTGATGCTACCAAGGCAACTACATTATGCCATCTAAGGACACCTACGTCAACGCCAAGCACTTAGTAGTGTATGATAAAAGGAAGATGTGTACAAATCATCCACGAAAAAATGAACCCTGTGTGGCATGCTCTAGGAGGGTGGTCCGTATCTTAACAGAAGTGTTTTGTTAGTGATGAGTCACGAGATGACATCATATGAATCGGGAAAGGTTGGTTACCTAATTTTAAAGCTTTCGAACCGCAAGAAGAAACCCACGTGGGAACACGCGCGATCTTGAAAGATTACAAGTCGCACCAGCTCGTGCTCTTCACATGCTCTTCTAGCCACTTTAATAACGTTTTTATAAGTGCCCTTTCAAACCCAAAAGAACCAAATTTACCAACCATACACATTTCTAGATTTTTTAAATTTAAACTTTAATTAAAATAAAAGGAAAGAGAGAAAGAAAGAAAACGTGTATCAACCCCAACAAAAGGAAACACAGTTTAAACAAAAATCACACGTACCTTTACTTTAAAAAAATAATCACAGTCTAAATAATAATTGTAACAATTAAATTAAAATAATCAACAATATTTGTAATAATTAAAAGTCTTATTCCTTCATTGCTAGTGACAAATAGACAACATGTCTATAGCTAATCTTCACGTAGTATATGAGATTAATACGTTTATATTACGCAGTATTTAAAATTTTTTGTTGAAAATAGTTTTCAAACCTACTAACCAACATCTTTAAGTAAGAAATTGAATTATATATCACGATTTTTTTAACGACAATTCTTAAAGTTATCATTAAAAATTAATTTAGTGCAAACATAATCTTCTTTAGAGA
This sequence comes from Rutidosis leptorrhynchoides, assembly GCF_046630445.1. Taxonomy (NCBI): domain Eukaryota; kingdom Viridiplantae; phylum Streptophyta; class Magnoliopsida; order Asterales; family Asteraceae; genus Rutidosis; species Rutidosis leptorrhynchoides. The sequence continues at coordinate 607,217,208 of NC_092335.1, forward strand.
TGGCAATGGATCTAAAAAAATCAGAGATCCGCGGATATCTGCGCCCGTGATGGGTGGATAAAATTCAAAATTTTTACCCGCGGGTGGGCGATGGATGTAATTTTGTACCCGCAAACGGGACGCGGGTGGGTGATGGATGTAATAGATCCGTTGCGGGTAAAATCCGATCCGAAAATACGTAATACCCGTTTGCAGTGTTGTAAATCTCCCGAGATCTCCCCGAGATCTCGTTTTTAGAAGGCAACCGAGACGATATGTTCATCTCCCGAGATTTCTTGGTCAACGAGGTCAAATTTAGTCAAAGCCACAATTTCTCGGATTTTCTTGCTAATTTGTAAGATTTTCTTGTAAAATTCGTAATTTCTAAGATTTTCTCTCTCATTTCTTCGATATTTTTCTAAAATCTCGTAAAAACGTATATAAATATACATATATTTATGTTTTTATGTATATTTTTATTAAAAAAAACTATAAAGTCAACGTAAGTCAACGTTCGAGATCTCCCGAGATTATTTCGAGATGCCGAGATCTCCCTAAAAAAGTTCAAACGAGATCTCCCCGAGATCCGAATTCTCCAACCTTGCCCGTTTGAATAATCCGCGGATATACCCGTTCTAAATGAGTGAAAATAACTCTAGCAATTCGTCAACGTACTTTATGATTAGTTTTAGCAACTAAATTTTAATTGTTAATTTTAAACATTCTAACTTCGCATATATTAGTAAGAAAAGTATAACTAATATTATATATTTTCTCATTTTATTATATCATAATCATGAATATATTATTGGATGATGTTTTTTATGTCACTTTAATTACGAATGATATTTATTTATGAATATTTTAATTTACATGTACTTCATGAATAAGATCTGCGGGTAAACCCGTAACCCGCGAATATCCGTGAATACGGGTGATGGATCTAAAAATAAATCCGTTAACCAAGATTCGCGGATTAATGGATCGTAAAAAAAATCCGCGGGTGCAGGTGATGGATGCAGTGGATCCGCGCCCACGACCCGCGGGTGCCATTCCTAATCTTCTTGCGTCAAAAACTATCATAACTGATTCGTCTGTAACATGTACTAGACCTATGCCCTACGGTACATGGTACAACGTATGAAATGAATATAAACACTACAACAAATTTACCATTTCGTCACACATATTTTTACATGCTTTTTAAAAATGTGAATTTTTTTTATTAAGTTCTACACACGTACGAATGTGTATAACTGTATTACATTTATACACGTGAAATATCGTCATAGTTTCACACATAAAATTGTAAGAAAAAAAGTTCATATTTATTGACATATACAATCATAAATATAATTACACTTAAAAGTGTTAGGTAAAATTTGCCGCTCTAGATTTGTCCACGCCTACCCTTATATAAAGAACTGAGATGTAACAAATTTACTCACACATTTAAATGTGATTAAATTTTCTTTGTTACACACTCATAAGTATGAACATTTATTTTAACAATTTTATGTGTGAAACTATATTTATAAACACTTATACATGTAACAAACTTACACACATTTCTAAGTGTGCCGAATTTAATAAATAGTTCACGCTTTTAGAAAAGCGTGTAAAATTATATGTGACCAATTGATTTATTTGTTGTAGTGAAAGTTGAGTTATTAATTAGTATTTGAAAGGACCCGTCCTAATCTATCCGGACGAAGTCCATATCGATTATAAACGATTCACAACAGTTGATTACATCGCGAGGTACTTGACCTCTATATGATACATTTTACAAACATTGCATTCGTTTTTAAAAGACAAACTTTCATTTACATCGAAAATTGACGGCATGCATACTATTTCATAATATATCAAACTATAATTGACTAAATAATAATCTTGATGAACTCAACGACCCGAATGCAACGTCTTTTGAAATATGTCATGAATGACTCCAAGTAATAACTCTAAAATGAGCAAATGCACAGCGGAAGATTTCTTTCATACCTGAGAATAAACATGCTTTAAAGTGTCAACCAAAAGGTTGGTGAGTTCATTAGTTTATCATAAATAATCAATTCATAATTTTAATAGACCACAAGATTTTATATTTTCATATCTCATAACATACGTCCCATGCATAGAGACAAAAATATCATTCATATGGATTGAACACCTGGTAACCGACATTCACAATATGCATATAAGAATATCCCCATCATTCCGGGATCCTCCTTCGGACATGATATAAATTTTGAAGTACTAAAGCATCCGGTACTTTGGATGGGGCTTGTTGGGCTCGATAGATCTATCTTTAGAATTCGCGTCAATTAGGGTGTATGTTCCCTAATTCTTAGATTACCAGACTTAATAAAAAGGGGCATATTCGATTTCGATAATTCAACCATATAATGTAGTTTCGATTACTTGTGTCTATTTCGTAAAACAGTTATAAAAGCAGCGCATGTATTCTCAGCCCAAAAATATAAAGGGTAAAAAGGCAAATGAAAACTCACGCATATAAATATTGTAAAACAGTTAATAAAGCATTTGCATGTATTCTCAGCCCAAAAACGTAAAGAGTAAAAAGGGCAAATGAAACTCACAATACGATATTTTGTAGTAAAAATATACATACGACTGAACTGAACAATGCAGGGTTGGCCTCGGATTCACGAACCTATATCATTTATATATATGTTAACACATATAATGGTAATCGTACAACTTTATATATTATATCTTAAATTATATATCTTATATATTTAATTTGTATATATTTAATATAGTTAATATTTATATAGTTTTATACATACATATAATTAATATTATCTTAAAAATCAAAAATTTGTTATATGTAAATATTTATATGAATAATCTTAATATATATAATTAGATGTATTATGGTAGTTGTAAATAATATACTCTTATATAGTAAATATTTATTTGCTATAATAATATTGTTAATATAAAAATAATAATAATAATGATAATGATAATAATAATATTAATAATAATAATAATAATAATAATCTTAATGATAATTTTAGTAATAATGATAACTTTAATAAAAATGATAATCCCCAATATTAAGGATACTTTTAATAAAAATGATAATGATAATTAATAGTAATAATAATAACTATACTATTTATAATAATAATAATAATAATAATATTTTTACTAACAATGCTAATAAGGATGATATTAATAATAATAGTAATGATAATAATAGTGCTATTAATCATAATAATAACTAATACTTTATATTTAATGATATTAATACTTAATAGTATTAATACTTAATAATAATAATAATAATAATAATAATAATAATAATAATAATAATAATAATAATAATAATAATAATAATAATAATAATAATAATAATAACAATAACAGTAATAATAATACTACCTCACAAGAAAAAGCTCCAAAAAGAAATATCAGCCCTTGCCCGAGCTCGAACCTGCGACCTCTCTCTTAAACAAACATGCCCCTAACCAACACTCTGTCTCTCATTTTTCTTAAATATCCCATAGATTTATTTCCTTTATCTTTTCTGCTTTCTTTCTTCTTCGTCTAAAAAAAATGCCATGGTCGAGGATTGAACCCGCGACCTCTCGTCCCTCTAACTCTCTCCCAACCATTCCTCTGTTTGTTTATTTCTGTTTTACTTACAGACTAAAACTATTTAACCCTTATATATCAGTTTCCTAATCATCATCTTCTGTACATCATTAACACCACGATCACCATGATCATGCATCATCATTATTTTTCGTGATCATAATCATGTTTCATTATCTTTAAATCATCAATTAACATAACTACCTCATCATCATCGTAATATATTTTATCAATATATTTATCATTCGCAATCATCATAAATCTAATGATGATGTATTCAAAATTTTAGTGGCCTAATTCAAATACATAAACCGTAGCCCAATTCAAAATTCAATTGTCTACCCACTTAAGGATTCCGCCCAGGAAGAAAAAAATCACACGTCCCACTTATTGAATTCAACAGAAACACATAGAGCTGTTGCCATGAAAAGGAAAAAGAGAAACTAGCTCCACTTTATAAAAATAAAAAAAAACGTCCACTCCATTGAATTCCAATACTTGTCGGCCATTACTTGCAATTAGCTCCACTAGGACTATTTTTTTTTATTATTATGGAGGTTAATTAAAGTAGTGTATTATAATTCTCAATACCTCCCAACACTTAATAAAATTCTTAAACCTATCGATATTGTAAAAGAGGCGGAAGAGAGTGTGCAGGTTATTGACGTGAATCTGGTGTGTATCATCTGCTATACACACGAAGGAAAAAACAGAAAAAATATACGCACAGCAGCAGCATGAGGTACTCGATCAACAGAAAAGGCTGCAGCAGTGGAAACTACTGTTACAGCAGCATGTACGAGCAGTAGCAATGGCAGCCTCGATGTTTAATATGATGACGGTATAATCATGATGGTGTTTAATAGTGTTGTGGTTGTCGTGAATTGTAGAAAGATAGAGAAACGTATAGAGAGAGAGGTGATGGTTGTAAGTGGTGATGGGAGGGGTGATGGTTTAGACGGTTTCTCGGTTATAAGAGTGTAGGGGTGGAGATGGTCATGGTAGGGTGGTGATTCTAATAATAGGGTTGTGGGTTTTGAATGATACAAGAAAAGAAAGAAACGGGTATCGAGCTATTTATGGTGACTTGATGATGGTGGTCTCATGGGTTTGTGGTGTTCGATTGGTTGCAGGTACAGCAACATCAAAAAGGCTGTAGCAGTAGTACTTTACAAAATCATTCGAGTAGCAGTTTTGGTGTTGGCTTGGTGATGATTTCGACCATCGCAACAGCAAGAAAGAAAGAAAAAAATCAATGGGATGGTGGCTATCTTGAATGGGTTTCTGGTGTGTGATGGTTAAAAGGATATGGATATACTTGTGTATATATGCATATTAATGTATGTGCATATATAATAGAAAGAGTGAGATGAAACATCTAAAAACAGTAACATGTAACACTTTTCACACAGTATAGCAGCCGGGTGAATTTGTTTATATGTACCGACAGTTTTTCCCGGTTGGCTATATCGTGTCCATTGCTAAACAGCTAACGTATAAAAGTGTTCCTAAAAATTCTAAATTTTTAGTTTAAATAAATTTAATTATTTCAGTCATTAACTGTTTGGAACCTAATCAAAAGGGTTCGGTAATTATTTATTTTCTGTTCCAATTTATATGTACGGAGTACTAATATTTAAACTTAAAAAGGTAAAAATATTTTTAACAAATCTAAAATCTTCGTAATCAATTTACAATCCAACTTTTATCTTAATCCTTCATATATATATGTTATATCTATATGAACACTAATGAAATTACAACCGAGTGTTACAGACGTTTACAGAATAGGTCCAAAATCATATTTATTCAATATGCTCTTTATATATATATATAAGAACAGTTTTAAATAATAAATTTTTACTAAGTAAATACATTTATTAATTATATATTTTAAACAATTAAATTTAATATAACAATATATATATATACACAAGTAATATTTATTTATATATTTACACATATTTATATATATACATACTTACAAACACTGGTTCGTGAATCATCGGGATTTGTCAAAGGGTAAATGAATACATGAACATAGTTCAAAATTTCTTAGACTTCAATATTACAGACTTTGCTTATCGTGTCGAAATCATTTAAAGATTAAGTTTAAATTTGGTCAAAAATTTCCGGGTCATCACAGTACCTACCCGTTAAAGAAATTTCGTCCCGAAATTTGAGTGAGGTGGTCATGGCTAACAATAAAAATGTTTTCGTGACGAATATGAGTTGATAAATAGAGTTTTATCATCATTGAGTAATATGGATAAAACAATTCGATTATTCGTAGCGTATGAGTGAAGTTAACACAAAAGAGTGAAATGAGTAAATGCAGGTTCGTCTTAACCAGTGACGTAGTCATGGTTGGTTTTCAGAATTTAAGGGATTTAAAGAAAATCTTCGAAATCTAAAAGATTTGATTCTTCGGTGAGTAAGAAAATTAAGATCTCTATTATTTAATTCGGTGATCTGCCTCGATTACTCTGTCTGATATTTTCATTATAAATTAAACTCTTTCGTTCCATTATCCTCATCATTCCTATACTTTCCTTCTTAGTTCATACATTCAAAAGATTGTGAAAATGCTTACTCCAGTTCTAATCCTTAATATTTTCTAATTATCTTTTCTGTTATCCTTCTTTTCAATCTTCCACCAGAAAAATCTGTTTACTTATACTATTACTTTGGGATGATACTATTCTTAATTATACTGTTTCTTTATATTGCTATTCATATTAATATCCGTATTTTGCAACCTTCGTGTTGTTATTGGGCTTTATATTTTCTCTTATATTTTGGAGCTCTTTGCCTTTTTATTATCCTCTCGATCTCTTGTAAAGCGAGTAATGGTCCAGAATTTGTAAGTATGGAGTTTCGAATGAACTTAATGTTCTAAAAGAGAAAGAACATAATAGCACGATTTGATTTGTCAAATTACCAGAATCACTGAGTATAGAACTATCAAGAATATATTTTCTTGATATGTTCAGAAGTTAATTAGAATGAAAGAGTTATGTAACATGACACATGATGACTTTATAATCTGTGAATCATCATGTTCCATTTAGAAACTCAGCATGACTTACTGTAATATAATCACGTTGATCAAGTGTCATTATATTATACTAAATCATGCATCAGTTCCCAACATTACTTCAATAACATTCATATTTTAAGCTCGAAAGTTTACAGAATATAGAAACTAACAGTTTTTATATGATGTAACACTGATAGCACGAAGAGATTAATGATTTCAGATAAGAACAGTTATGAAAATATCTTCAGAAATATGGAGGATATTTATAATGAAAGATACGATGATATCTTGGAATTTCTAATATCGAAGGATGGTGAAGAAAATTTGTCCGCAAGAGTTTGGAGTCAGAAGCAAGGTATTCGCTAAAGATTTCATCAGAAACAGAATCATCAGGATTCTTAATGTACAAGTTTAGTCCTTGTAATTTGTTCAGAGACTCCTTCGTAGTTTGATCAATCAGTTTTTCAGTTTCAAACTTTTTCTGAACTTTGCCAACATACAATTCTTTATCATCAACTTTTGGCTGTTGAGGTTGTTTACAGTTTTTGTTGCTTCATTCAACTTTTCAAAATTCTGAGCATTAATTCGTAGACTGGGTGCTTTTCAGAATTTTAGAATGGAAGATCATAGTTCTAAAAGATAAATTTTATATGGATACATATAACTGTTGATGTGGAAACGTTGCGAGACTCACAATACAGATTTGCTTATTCCTGGTAAATGGTATGGTAATTCTTGTTACAAGATGCCGATGAATTCATGATAAGACTTCAATAGATAAATTTAGTGATTTGTCGAAGAGATTTAAGCCAAGGAGTAACGAGGTTGCTGGTACGTCTGCTGGTAATATGATGGAATATAAAAGGTTCTCCAGTAACAACAAAAGAGCACGCATATATATCAAGGTTATAATAAGGCTAATCCGAATGAAAGTCGAAGTTGACTTGCTGGAGCTGTGACAAAATTTGCTACTTTGAAAGGGATCGCAAAGTTATTTTCGGTAATAACAACGCCGAAGAAGCTAGCACAGATATGTGTTAAATGTTTACTCAGGTTCTGAGTGTTTTTCAGGTGCATAACTATATGTATCAATCTTTTCTTCCGTAGATGAAGTGCGGTTGATTCATCCTATCGATTGAGGTGTTTTCAAAAATCATGAAAGGTTTGAACGTAGATTGGAATCGTCAAGATACAAATGAGGTTTAAGATGAAATCAAGTGGCAAACTTGAAGAATTGTTTAGTTTCATATGTTATAGTCAATATTTTACTTCATTTTAATTATCCAATGTTATTAGTCCACAGTCGATAGTCCACAGTTGACAGTCCAATAATTCATACTCATATATAATTTAATATATAATATTCGAATTAATTAATACGTATCGTGGCCCGTGTACATGTCTCAGACTTGATCACAACTCAAAGTATATATATTATTATAGAATCAACCTCAACCCTGTATAGAGAACTCGATCATTACTGCATATAGAGTGTCTATGGTTATTCCAAATAATATATATAGATGCGTCGATATGATATGTCAAAACCTTGTATACGTGTCCCGATATTTAAAGTGCGTAAAATAAATAACAGAAATTAAATGACGATAAATAAAGTGTGTAAAATAAATAACAGAATGTAAATGACAATAAATAAAATTGCGAGAATTAAATTGCGTTAAAATAAATTGCGATAATTAAATGTACAATAAGGAATTAACAGTTAGCTAGGAACAGTTAGCTAGGATTTTGTTAGCGTGGATTCTTAATAGAATTTCTCATAGTTAATTTATTTGTTTCTAACAAATTTTATTTTGTCAAAGGTTTTCTTCATTATGCCACTTGTTGGATTCTGATAGATCAAAATTCAAGTATGAAATTGAATGAAAATGGTTATCCTGTGGTGAACGGATACGTATATCGGGTGATGTAAATAGAATAGTAAATGACTGTTGAATCAGATTTGAAGAATGTACAGTGTAACTTATTAATGTGAAATTTAAATATTCCTCGGGTATTACCTACCCGTTAAAATATTTTCACCATTATTAGTTTGTACAAAAGAATTTTAATTACAATCTTTATGAAAATATACTTACATATATATTTTCTTCAGATTTAATCATGAATTTAATGGGTCAATATGATATTAGACTCATTTGATTTACCGTTAGAATATGAATATATAATCTCTTAAAATATTAAAGATTATATAATCACCATGTCGAACGAAGATAAATAATGTAGAATGATTCATAGAATGATGATTATGCTCGAGGTACAGAATGAGATATTAGGGCATGTGATGTTGAAACTTGTGTTGTTGGTGATACTGTTGATGCCGGTGATGTTGTTGAAGCTGGTACGTTTTGCACCATATTCTCCAAATTGATTACTCGATCTCGAAGTTCGTTGACTTCTTATATTACTCCGTAATAATTGTCGGTCGGAACGAGCAGATGAGTAAGGTTTCAAATTGTGGATTGAATATAATTATGTCGAGCTACTCTGGAAATGAGGGTGAAGATGGTGTTTCGGATTGGTTTGCCAGTGAATGTTTCAAGTTCTTCACCCAGCGAACAATATGGTGGGTGAAAGGGATCGATTATTATTGTCTCCAATGATTAAGTAGACTACGAACTCATCATATGAATTGGGGATGGTTGGTTGGTTGATTCATTCTGGTGACGCTGCTTTCGGAGCTTAGGTGAACGTCCACGTCGGAATAGCTGTCGGAATAACTATCAGAATAGTTATTGGAATTCGAGGGACTCGAACTGGTTGAAGGATTTATCCCATACGATCAGATGAAGGATTTTCGATAAGAATTAGATTATAGGATGTAGATTAGTACCCTGTAATACATAATTTTCATATGCATATATAATACTAAAATCTCATAAGTTACGGAGGAATCTACGGAAGCTGTCAGGCAAAGATAACAATAACAGGTACGCTAAGATATGAAGTAGTAGATACGTTAAGATATGTCTATACACTATTCATGCAATCATTGCAGTAAGATGTGTCTAGACTAAGAATGATAAGCAAGTAATTTCCTAAGGATGATAAACAGATGATTTCCGACAAAAATGATAAGCAAAACTTTTAACATGCAGACACGGTCGAAGTTCAGACTCACTATTGCATCCTAACGACTTATCAGTTAGACACACTAATGTAGACCTGGTTCGCTAAGACCATCGCTCTGATACCAACTGAAAGGACCCGTCTTAATCCATCCGGACAAAGTCCATATCGATTATAAATGATTCACAACAGTTGATTACAACGCGAGGTACTTGACCTCTATATGATACATTTTACAAACAAACAAAGAAATTTCACGGTCGAACTACCAAAATAGAATGAGTTAGAAATCCGAGCTTGCATTCGTTTTTAAAAGACAAACTTTCATTTACATCAAAAATTGACGGCATGCATACTATTTCATAATATATCAAACTATAATTGACTAAATAATAATCTTGATGAACTCAACGACCCGAATGCAACGTCTTTTGAAATATGTCATGAATGACTCCAAGTAATAACTCTAAAATGAGCAAATGCACAACGGAAGATTTCTTTCATACCTGAGAATAAACATGCTTTAAAGTGTCAACCAAAAGGTTGGTGAGTTCATTAGTTTATCATAAATAATCAATTCATAATTTTAATAGACCACAAGATTTCATATTTTCATTTCTCATAACATACGTCCCATGCATAGAGACAAAAATATCATTCATATGGATTGAACACCTGGTAACCGACATTCACAATATGCATATAAGAATATCCCCATCATTCCGGGATCCTCCTTCGGACATGATATAAATTTCGAAGTACTAAAGCATCCGGTACTTTGGATGGGGCTTGTTGGGCCCGATAGATCTATCTTTAGAATTCGCGTCAATTATGGTGTCTGTTCCCTAATTCTTAGATTACCAGACTTAATAAAAAGGGGCATATTCGATTTCGATAATTCAACCATATAATGTAGTTTCGATTACTTGTGTCTATTTCGTAAAACAGTTATAAAAGCAGCGCATGATTCTCAGCCCAAAAATATAAAGGGTAAAAAGGAAAATGAAAACTCACGCATATAAATATTGTAAAACAGTTAATAAAGCATTTGCATGTATTCTCAGCCCAAAAACATAAAGAGTAAAAAGGGCAAATGAAACTCACAATACGATATTTTGTAGTAAAAATATGCATACGACTGAACTGAACAATGCAGGGCTGGCCTCGGATTCACGAACCTATATCATTTATATATATGTTAACACATATAATGGTAATCGTACAACTTTATATATTATATCTTAAATTATATATCTTATATATTTAATTTGTATATATTTAATATAGTTAATATTTATATAGTTTTATACATACATATAATTAATATTATCTTAAAAATCAAAAATTTGTTATATGTAAATATTTATATGAATAATCTTAATATATATAATTAGATGTATTATGGTAGTTGTAAATAATATACTCTTATATAGTAAATATTTATTTGCTATAATAATATTGTTAATATAAAAATAATAATAATAATGATAATGATAATAATAATATTAATAATAATAATAATAATCTTAATGATAATTTTAGTAATAATGATAACTTTAATAAAAATGATAATCCCCAATATTAAGGATACTTTTAATAAAAATGATAATGATAATTAATAGTAATAATAATAACTATACTATTTATAATAATAACAATAATATTTTTACTAACAATGATAATAAGGATGATATTAATAATAATAGTAATGATAATAATAGTGCTATTAATCATAATAATAACTAATACTTTATATTTAATGATATTAATACTTAATAGTATTAATACTTAATAATAATAATAATAATAATAATAATAATAATAATAATAATAATAATAATAATAATAATAATAATAATAATAGTAGTTGTAATAATAATAATAATAATAATAATAATAATAATAATAATAATAATAATAATAATAATAATAATAATAATAATAATAATAATAATAATAATAATAATAACATTAATAATAACAGTAATAATAATACTACCTCACAAGAAAAAGCTCCAAAAAGAAATATCAGCCCTTGCCCGAGCTCGAACCTGCGACCTCTCTCTTAAACAAACATGCCCCAAACCAACACTCTGTCTCTCATTTTTCTTAAATATCCCACAGATTTATTTCCTTTATCTTTTCTGCTTTCTTTCTTCTTCGTCTAAAAAAAATGCCATGGTCGAGGATTGAACCCGCGACCTCTCGTTCCTCTAACACTCTCCCAACCATTCTTCTGTTTGTTTATTTCTGTTTTACTTACAGCCTAAAACTATTTAACCCTTATATATCAGTTTCCTAATCATCATCTTCTGTACATCATTAACACCACGATCACCATGATCATGCATCATCATTATTTTTCGTGATCATAATCATGTTTCATTATCTTTAAATCATCAATTAACATAACTACCTCATCATCATCGTAATATATTTTATCAATATATTTATCATTCGCAATCATCATAAATCTAATGATGATGTATTCGAAATTTTTGTGGCCTAATTCAAATACATAAACCGTGGCCCAATTCAAAATTCAATTGTCTACCCACTTAAGGATTCCGCCCAGGAAGAAAAAAAATTCACACGTCCCACTTATTGAATTCAACAGAAACACATAGAGCTGTAGCCATGAAAAGGAAAAAGAGAAACTAGCTCCACTTTATAAAAATAAAAAAAAAACCGTCCACTCCATTGAATTCCAATACTTGTCGGCCATTACTTGCAATTAGCTCCACTAGGACTATTTTTTTTTTATTATGGAGGTTAATTAAAGTAGTGTATTATAATTCTCAATACCTCCCACCATTTAATAAAATTCTTAAACCTATCGATATTGTAAAAGAGGCGGAAGAGAGTGTGCAGGTTATTGACGTGAATCCGGTGTGTATCATCTGCTATACACACGAAGGAAAAAACAGAAAAAATATACGCACAGCAGCAGCATGAGGTACTCGATCAACAGAAAAGGCTGCAGCAGTGGAAACTACTGTTACAGCAGCATGTACGAGCAGTAGCAATGGCAGCCTCGATGTTTAATATGATGACGGTATAATCATGATGGTGTTTAATAGTGTTGTGGTTGTCGTGAATTGTAGAAAGATAGAGAAACATATAGAGAGAGAGGTGATGGTTGTAAGTGGTGATGGGAGGGGTGATGGTTTAGACGGTTTCTCGGTTATAAGAGTGTAGGGGTGGAGATGGTCATGGTAGGGTGGTGATTCTAATAATAGGGTTGTGGGTTTTGAATGATACAAGAAAAGAAAGAAACGGGTATCGAGCTATTTATGGTGACTTGATGATGGTGGTCTCATGGGTTTGTGGTGTTCGATTGGTTGCAGGTACAGCAACATCAAAAAGGCTGTAGCAGTAGTACTTTACAAAATCATTCGAGTAGCAGTTTTGGTGTTGGCTTGGTGATGATTTCGACCATCGCAACAGCAAGAAAGAAAGAAAAAAATCAATGGGATGGTGGCTATCTTGAATGGGTTTCTGGTGTGTGATGGTTAAAAGGATATGGATATACTTGTGTATATATGCATATTAATGTATGTGCATATATAATAGAAAGAGTGAGATGAAACATCCAAAAACAGTAACATGTAACACTTTTCACACAGTATAGCAGCCGGGTGAATTTGTTTATATGTACCGACAGTTTTTCCCGGTTGGCTATATCGTGTCCATTGTTAAACAGCTAACGTATAAAAGTGTTCCTAAAAATTCTAAATTTTTAGTTTAAATAAATTTAATTATTTCAGTCATTAACTGTTTGGAACCTAATCAAAAGGGTTCGGTAATTATTTATTTTCTGTTCTAATTTATATGTACGGAGTACTAATATTTAAACTTAAAAAGGTAAAAATATTTTTAACAAATCTAAAATCTTCGTAATCAATTTACAATCCAACTTTTATCTTAATCCTTCGTATATATATATGTTATATCTATATGAACACTAATGAAATGTCAACCGAGTGTTACAGACGTTTACAGAATATGTCCAAAATCATATTTATTCAATATGCTCTTTATATATATAAGAACAGTTTTAAATAATAAATTTTTACTAAGTAAATACATTTATTAATTATATATTTTAAACAATTAAATTTAATATATATATATATATATATATATATATACACAAGTAATATTTATTTATATATCTACACATATTTATATATATACATACTTACAAACACTGGTTTGTGAATCATCGGGATTTGTCAAAGGGTAAATGAATACATGAACATAGTTCAAAATTTCTTAGACTTCAATATTACAGACTTTGCTTATCGTGTCGAAATTATTTAAAGATTAAGTTTAAATTTGGTCGAAAATTTCCGGGTCGTCACAGTATTGAATTGAATGATGCGATAATTAAGACTAACTTAATGACTAGTGATATGCAAGGGAGGAGCTTTCGAGTGGCTAGAAGGGGCCATCACTCCCCATAAATTTGAATATTGGTAGAAATTATAACACTTTGAATTAAGGACGTGTAGACTATTAAGTCAACTAAATCGAAGTACGTATGAAAAAGATAAAGTTAAAATGGTAAACGATCGCTGGATTGACATTTTCAACAATATGCTTCACAAGAGTTCAATATTCATTAGCGGCATATCTTGAGGTGCCATAAAAAATGTCAATAAATATCATAGAATAATTCGATTAAGTCGCATACATCTTTAAAAAATACTCAAATTTCATTAATAGCTTAACTTTATCTATCAACTTGTTAACCATTTTATACTTTATGTTTTTCAACCAAAAGAATATTGTTGAAATTGTTATTAATTCATTATCACACAAGATCAATCCCAAAATCACATATGAATAATAAGAACATAAAAAAAAACTTACTTGATGGAAGAATTGATTTAGGGTTTGATGATGAAGCCTTTAAGATTAGTCAGTTTCAGTATTGATGTCAATGATCCGATGGATGGATTATTCTCATGAATTAGTGGTATTCTTAATAATCAGAGAAATACTTGAATTAACACATACATGAAAAGAAATCACGTCCATGTCTTTATAAAGTTGTTAGGGTAGTTATTTCCATAAATAACTACCAATTTAGTTAGGGTATAATTTGTCGTTAAGGAAAAGTTAAGGGGCAAATGGTAAAAGACGATATAAATAAAGGATTAAATCTAACAAAAATTTCTACGGTGGTGGCAAGGTTCACTAATATTCAATAATTACAAATCAGCAAACGATTTCTTCACGGACTTTTCAAAGTATAACCTTCCCCGCGAGATTAGTACCTAACTATTCGCGCTTCCTGCAGGCTTTTTTACCACCATTTTAGAGAGAAACCTCATTTTTTGATAGAGGAGAGTGATAAAGAAATGCACCGGGCGAGAATAGGTAGTCATTGATGGGTCAAATTTTAGCAAAAACTATATAATCTATTCTTCTATATCCAAGATAATCACTACGATCATGCACTAATTAACCTAATATATCTACTTGATATATCTGTACCTGTCTGGTCCGATTGTTTAGAGCTTTTTAAGTGACGGGAAGGTAAATAGAAAACATCCCATGAAAAAACCTCACGATAGTCTTGCGACCGTACTCCTTAGGCGGATTGTCTCACGTGTTTGTGGGGCCGTGATCCAAGTTCTCGCCCCACAAAACACCGCCTAACGAAGGAGGACGGGTAAAGCTACATGCTCAAAAAATTCAAGTTCGGTGATCCATCTTGATAACGAATTTCACAATTCACGGCAGTGAAGGCAACCAGGATCATTCCATTCAATTCCGAACCTCTCATTGTTCACCGGGAAAATCTTCTTGATAACGAATTTCACAATAGAAACAAATAAAAAGTAAAAGATGTAAGTAACTAGAGAAGGGGGTGAATAGTTACTTAATACGTTTTTAAAACTTTTTGGACGATTAACGAGATTTAAGCAACCTTGATCAACTTAATCAACTCAAACTCAATGTGTGTAGTGTTTATGTTTGAAGTAATGTTGAAAGTAAAGTAAAGAGCACATATACAAGGATTTATAGTGGTTCGGGTGGATGTTATCACACTACTAGAAAATCCAGGATTACCGACGGCAAAATTTGTCCCAAATCCGTCCCTAAACGCGTTTAACGACGGATTTGCGACGAATTTAGTCCGACCCTAAAATCGCCCTCGGAAAAAATTAGGGACAGATTTTGCGACGGCAGTAAAACTTAGCGACAGATTTCCGACGGCATTTTTAGCGACGGATTTGCATCGGATTTGCTTCGGATATTCATTAGGTTTTTCCGACGGATTTGAAACGGTTATATGGCCAAATTGGCGACGGATTAGCGACAGCATATTTTACCGACAGAAAAAACCATTCCAAATCCGTCCCTAATTATATTTTTTGCTGCAAAAAAAAAAAAAAAAAAAAAAAAAAATTCAAGAAAATTTCTTTTTTTTACTCGTCGGTTCTATCATTCCACCAACAATAATGATAATAACAATTATAACAATAATAATAGTAATAATTATTAAAATCAATAAAAGTATTCATCCATTCCATTATATTTATTTTTTTGGGGAATAAGCTGAAATGAAATAGATAGCAATTCTTCACAAAATGTGAAAAATTGACAAATACGGTACAAGATTGGACCAAGTTGGACTTACAAACACACTCTAAACCACTTGGAACGATAGCCATGAACAAACAGAGGCAAAATATAACTTGACAACTAGCACTTAAACAACCATAAAGGGAGTAAAAAATAAACAAACTACTAGTAATCTTTATCAGACGAGCAGCTCTATAAACCGGTGACGACGGAGGTCTAGAATTGAAGATCGGATTTGAAATCTTGAGCGGTTCCCGGCCTGAATCTTTGTAGCTTCTTCACTCCTCCAGATTTGGTGGTAGTTCGAGTACGGCTTTTAAATTCCTACTTGATTTGATCTTGATTTAGTAAAAGTATGGAGAATAGTTTGTAAAGAGATAAATGAAAGTGAAAGCTTTGATAATTGTAGGGTAATGTGCTTATATATGAGGGGAAGGGTATCATGTGATTGGTAGAAATTAGGTGTTACGGATTGCTTATATTGGCCGTTGATTTGCTAAGGGGTTCATCTAACGGACTGTATTTGATGATTTGTTTTTTCTATATGCCTTAATTTTTAGGAATAAATTAGTACTACAGTAATATTTAAGTGATACGTATTTTTTAAAAGCTTAATAAAATGTTAAAATGTATTTATAATTATATAGGAGAAAAATCAAGATATGTAAGTGTACATGTGGAATATATATATATATATATATATATATATATATATATATATATATATATATATATATATATATATGTAACATCCCGCGTTTTTCCGTTAAATTATTTTAACACCGTCTTTTTTTTTAAATAACATCCCTCGTCACCTATACTCGTGCACTTCGTTAACTAGTGTTCATGATAATCCCGTTACTCGATTATAACATCTCTCGTTAACTTGCGTTTTAAAAATATTCGTTTGGTTATTTCCCGCACCCGACAACAAACTTGAGGGACTAATCTCGCCACTCGGGTAAACTTGGCTAACTAGGGACTCCTCACCACCACACACTTCATTTCACCATCTTCTTCCTCTTTTTCTTTCTTCCTTTTCTCTCAAGAACACAAACACAAAATTCATCATCTAATTTTGATCTTGGAAGCTCACAACAAATCCGACTACATATTCTTAATCCTCTCGTCATCCTCTACGATTTGATACTAACTACACCGATTTTGGGTAACATTTCTAAAACTCTAGATTTCTCAAATTCATGTTTTTGACTTGATATGTTGTTAGTTAGTGTCTATGGCTCGTGTATAACATGAATATATGATTTGTATGCTCGATCTTGATATTTTGGTGTAACTAGCTTGAAAATGAAAAGTGTATGCTTAATCTTTGATTTTGGATGATGAAATGTGTTTAGATGTTAATGTTTGTGTGTTCAAAGTGTTAGTTACTTCAATAGCTTCGTTTTGGTGTGTTGATTGACATGAAAACCTTACATTAACATGATTAGTGATTTTGAGGTTTTGGTTAGGGTTTGACAACTCTTAAAACGAACTTTTGATGCATTGAATGCTTGTTAATGTTATTGATAAGTGTTTAGTTGTATTACATGTTTCATTACCTTCAAAACGGCATATCATATGTATAAATTGGATTCCCGAAACTTAAATTGCAATTGATGAACTTGAAACTTGAAAATAAACCTCTATTGATCACTTGACGGGATTTCGGTTATTGTATATGATGTTTTTGCTTGATGAAAAGTGCTTAGTTGCGTTCCTTGTCGAAAGAGCTTTCCGGTGATATAAAATACATGTTCTAATTGTTTGCGGATCATAAATTGTGATTGTTTGAAGTTTGGGTCGTGCACTTGTGTTTTTCTGCAAACAGGACCTGAATGCCCATTGGGACGCCGTCCTGATTTTTGGGACGCCGTCCCACTCTTCAATTTGGGACGCCGTCCTGATTTTGGGACGCCGTCCCACTCTTCATATTGGGACACCGTCCTGATTTTGGGACACCGTCCTGATACACTAAAATGGGCTGTTTTGCTTGGTCATTTGACGTAAAATGTTTGATATGCTACGGACCTCCGATTAACATGAAACTTGGCCAACATGCTCATATATGATTATATAACTTAGAAAAATTGTCGGATACCCGACCCGACCCCGTTGACTTTGACTTTGACCAAGTTTGACTTTTAGTCAAACTTAACTAAACACTTATGCAATCGTTCTAGTCTTTATTTTATACTTGATTCTTGCATGAAACTTGACAACGTAATTCACATGCTATACTTTTCGAGTCGTAACGAGCCATAGGACTAATTGAACACATTTCACCCGACCTTGTGTCGTAACCGGTTAATTGATACAACTTACTTGTTTAGGTCAAGGCTAAGCAACTTTCATGCACACGTTTACTTTGTGAAGTACTTTTATACTCGTGCACTCGAGGTGAGATCATAGTCCCACTTTTCAACAACTTTTATGCTTTTAAATCGTGGGCTGAGAAACATATACATTACGTACTTATATACATTTCACACGTATATATATTTTTCATACTTTTATACATTGAACACAATTGTGAATACAAAGATACGGACGAGTTTGAAGGAAAATCCTCAATTCAATTATCATTAATTACATCAGATGGTGTAAGCGAGACTATGTTGTGTGGATCCATACGGGTTTGACTAACCCTCATTCGGACGGTTCGCTACCGTTAAGCGAATGAAATATATTCTGGTACGGTGTATGTTCTAACACTTTTATGCTGAGGTAGATGATACGGTTAAGCTTTGATAATTGGGTGCTCGGTAAACAACAATACTTATGGAATTCAAACGATTCGGAAAATCGACTTATACTATAACTTGTGGTTCAACTTATTTTACTTACATACTCATTTACTAAACCTATGATTTCACCAACGTTTTCGTTGACAGATTCCTCTATGTTTTTCTCAGGTTTTGAATGCTTAAGTGATACATGCTTCCGCACTCTTTTGATACTTGCTTGGATGTCGAGTATACATGCATATTTGGAGCATCTTTTTGGCTACTTTTAAATTGTGTCGCATAGGTTTCAATTGTACGTTTAACATTGTAATGTAACTAGCCTTCGAACTTCTTTTTGTAAACTTGAAACACCCTTTTACATTGAAATGAATGCGACATATTTTGGTCAAACGTTGTCTTAAAGACTTATGACCATGTAATGGGACCTACGTAGTCGACGCCGTCACTTGACGATTTGTCGGGGTCGCTACAAGTGGTATCAGAGCATTGGTTGTAGGGATTTAGAGTTCATTTGTGTCCACCCCGAGTCATAGGGTACATAGGTGAATCTAGACTACAACCGGCATATAGACTGGAGTAGGAATTACTTGACTATTTGTGCATTATACTCGAACTCTTCCATCATATCTAACTCGTATTCGATCTTGATCTTACGTTGATAAATTTTGTTGATGCGCCACCTTGACTTTATGATGTAATGTTAAATGCACATGTAAATCAGGGTAATATAATTTCCGGGATTATATTACGGTGATTCACATGGACGTTCTGACGTTATGACATAAAGAATTTAAGGCGAGTCAAGCAAAAATTGTCTCTCTATCCTTATTCCATATCACGGTTAGTATTATTGAGAATACTAACCAACGATATTCTTGTGTTTTGAAGGAACAATGGCTCGTCGACGCGCTCCTCCCGAAACTCCCGAACAAGCTATACAACGAATGATAGCCACCGCCGTGGATGCGGCCATGGCCGGTCACTCTTCCAACAACAATAACAATAACAACAATCATAACAACAACAACAATGCAGCTGGTAATTCAAACGAAGGGTGCTCCTATAAGAACTTCATGGGGTGCAAACCTCACACTTTTGATGGAACCGGGGGACCGGTCGTGCTCACCCGATGGTTTGAGCAAACAGAAGCCGTCTTTAGCATAAGCGGTTGTCGGGACCAAGACAAGGTCAGATTTTCCACTCACACCTTCGCCGGTATCGCTCTCACATGGTGGAATACGTATGTACAATCGGTGGGTATCCACGAAGCCCACGCTCTCTCTTGGGTCGACTTAAGAGGAAAGATGATCACCGAATACTTCCCTCGCGAAGAGACCCGCAAGCTTGAACACGAGCTAAGAACTTTAAAAGCGGTCGGGAATGACCTAAAGGCCTATAATCAACGATTTTCTGAGCTAGCCTTGATGTGCCCAAATCTCGTGAGTACCGAGTCTCTAAGGGTTGAGCTGTACATGGATGGTCTTCCTAAGAGCATCAAACAAGGAGTAATGTCATCCAAACCCGCTAATCACCAAGAGGCTTTGAATATGGCCCGCCAATTGATCAAAACGGTGGACGAAATTGAGGTGTCGGCATATAAAGCCGAGGATAAGTCGGGTGGCAACAAAAGAAAATGGGAAGCCCCCGAATTGAGCAACTACAACAACAACCCCGCCAAGAAGCCTTTCACCTCCAACGACAAGAAAGGCTATGCCGGAAGTCTACCATCTTGCAACAAGTGCCACAAACATCATTATGGCGAATGTAGCAAACCATTTTGCAACAAATGCCGCAACCGTCATTATGGTGAATGTGGTAAGTTAACTTGCCACCGGTGCCAAGGAAGTGGTCATACGGCCAACGATTGTAGGAGCGTCGCCCCCGTCGCCCAAAAGGCGCCCAATGCACACCGGTCGGGCGTTTGTTTCGAATGTGGCCAACCGGGTCATTTTAAGAATGCGTGCCCAGAGAAGGAGACCAACCCCAATGCACGCGGCCGAAATTTCAACATTAACACCGAGGGAGCCCGAGATGACAACTAGTCACGGGTACGTTTCTTCTCAATAACCTTATATTTCATGTTCATTCAATTCGGGTACCGTTAGACGTTTTATAACCAAGGCCTTGACTCGTACTCTTTGCACACCACCATATCCCCCAGACACTACCTATGCCATGCAGGTGACCGACGAAAAACTATTACGTTAAACTTTTTGGGTGGAGAATTTGAATTTTGACTTGACACCTATAGAACTAGGGGACTCAAAACCTATTCGTTAAGAAGAAAATGATCCCTTACATGTGTATAGATTATCGTGAACTAAATAATTTTCGGTTAAGAACCGATATTCTCTTTCCCGTACCGATGACCTCTTGATCAATCACAAGAATTCCGTGTGTATTCCAAAATCGACCCCCATTCCGGTTATCTCCAAAACGGTTTTCAAAATTCGTTACGATAGTTATGAATTTCTTATAGTGTCGTTCAGTTTAACAAAGGCTTCCTCCGTATTCATGGGCCTGATGGGCCTGATGGGTAGACAGATCTGTCATCATATTCATATGTGATGTTCTAACCTATTCAATTCAAGCAAAGAAGAAAACGAACAACATCTTTGTCTTACGCTCGAACTCTTGAGGAAAGAGCAACTCTATACCAAAATCTCCAAGTGTGAACTTTGGTTAAACAAAGTCCAATTTCTAGACCATGTTGTTAGTGGTCAGGGTATTACAATAAATCTCGCAATCGAAGCCACACGTAATCGGGAAACCCTCACAACTCTGACTTGTGTTCATAAAATCTTAGATCCTTACCGAAAGTTCATTTCCGACTTTTTCTCGTGATGCTCGTCCTTTACCCTCGATAACTCATTAAGTTGGAAATTTAAACCTCTCCGTGCCCGGACCTTAAGCGTGATTTTTCACACCAACATTACTAGCTAAATTCGTATAGCGCCAGATGGAACTTAAATATGGAAATATTTCTACTTGAACGCCGAAAGGCATACTCTCTCGACTCAAAATCGACGTAATTGAAATTCGTTATTTTTGCACGAACGATTGGAATACTTAATTATGGATCCGATCAATCTTCTCATCACCACGTACCACGTTACATAACATTGTTATTTCACTATGACCGTCTGATATTACTGGGACCCAAGATAACACACAATCCAAGGATACTTCCTTTCTCTTTGACTTATCGTCCTCATGCTCCTGATACGGACAACTACTACTCAACCCCGAACTATACAACTATGTGTTCTATCTCGTTTTCCCACCAGGTCTCAACATTTGACCACTAGATGCGTGATATGGCTACCTCAGGATGTGAGCTCATCCTATTCTGAGTTCTCATTCCACTCCTGTCCTTTTGCTTGTACTTTTGTATAAGGAAACCTTTTATATACTTTCTCAATGGAGAGAGAGACTCATCATGTATTACTAGTATTCACCACGAGGGTGAATAGCCCTGAAAAAAAAAAAAAAAAATGTTCTCTGTAGCCTGTAAGAAACTTGTTCCAACGAACGTTTTCAAACCCTAACTGGCTTGTTCAAACATATCTTAATTCTATTCCAACACGGTGTACCATTGTCGACTATCTCGGATCACAATACTCGTTTCACTTCTAGTGTTACAAGAAGCCTTAGAGACACGTTTAAACATGAGTACCATGTATCATCCACAACCAACGGACCAAACAAACGTACGTTTCACATCTTGGAAAGACATGTTACAAACATGTATTGTTGCCTTTAGTTGTCTCCTCTCACACAACAGTTACCATTCGTGTATTAACGCCGCACTTCCGAAACCATATATGACCGCAAATGTCATACCCCTATTCGTTGGACCAAAGCATGTGGCAAGCAAATCACTGGATCCGAACTCATTCAAGAAATAACAGTTGAGATCGTACAAGTCCGAGAAGGACTCAAGACGACTCGTAGTCGCCAAAAGGGCTATACCGATATTCGACGTAAACCTCTCGAATCCTAAGCCAGTAACCGTGTAATATTGAGAACTCGCACCTTGGGAAGGTGTAATCCGTTTCGGGAATCAGGGAAAGTTAAAATCGCGATATATTAATCCTTTTGAAACCTCGGGGCGTATTGGAACCGCTCCTACCGTTTAGAACTTTCGACTCAATTAAGTTTCCATTTACCCTACGTTCCATGCAACAAACTTAGAGGCGTGTCCTACGGAACAGGAACGTGCTACTCTCCTAGATAAACTTACTATTGATGGCAAACTCCCCTTCATGGGAAACTGGTTGAAATTGTGGATCGTAAAACCAAGCCTTAATACAACATAAAACCCCGACTGTCCAAATTCGTGGGAATGCCCAAGGACGTATCTTCACTTGTCCACAGCATTGACAATGCAAGGTCTCAAGGAAGAGACATCGACTATTACCTCCAACTAAATTTCGGGACAAAATTTCTTTTAAGGCGTGGATAATGTAACATCCCGCGTTTTTCCGTTAAATTATTTTAACACCGTCTTTTTTTTTAAATAACATCCCTCGTCACCTATACTCGTGCACTTCGTTAACTAGTGTTCATGATAATCCCGTTACTCGATTATAACATCTCTCGTTAACTTGCGTTTTAAAAATATTCGTTTGGTTATTTCCCGCACCCGACAACAAACTTGAGGGACTAATCTCGCCACTCGGGTAAACTTGGCTAACTAGTGACTCCTCACCACCACACACTTCATTTCATCATCTTCTTCCTCTTTTTCTTTCTTCCTTTTCTCTCAAGAACACAAACACAAAATTCATCATCTAATTTTGATCTTGGAAGCTCACAACAAATCCGACTACATATTCTTAATCCTCTCGTCATCCTCTACGATTTGATACTAACTACACCGATTTTGGGTAACATTTCTAAAACTTTAGATTTCTCAAATTCATGTTTTTGACTTGATATGTTGTTAGTTAGTGTCTATGGCTCGTGTATAACATGAATATATGATTTGTATGCTCGATCTTGATATTTTGGTGTAACTAGCTTGAAAATGAAAAGTGTATGCTTAATCTTTGATTTTGGATGATGAAATGTGTTTAGATGTTAATGTTTGTGTGTTCAAAGTGTTAGTTACTTCAATAGCTTCGTTTTGGTGTGTTGATTGACATGAAAACCTTACATTAACATGATTAGTGATTTTGAGGTTTTGGTTAGGGTTTGACAACTCTTAAAACGAACTTTTGATGCGTTGAATGCTTGTTAATGTTATTGATAAGTGTTTAGTTGTATTACATGTTTCATTACCTTCAAAACGGCATATCATATGTATAAATTGGATTCCCGAAACTTAAATTGCAATTGATGAACTTGAAACTTGAAAATAAACCTCTATTGATCACTTGACGGGATTTCGGTTATTGTATATGATGTTTTTGCTTGATGAAAAGTACTTAGTTGCGTTCCTTGTCGAAAGAGCTTTCCGGTGATATAAAATACATGTTCTAATTGTTTGCGGATCATAAATTGTGATTGTTTGAAGTTTGGGTCGTGCACTTGTGTTTTTCTGCAAATAGGACCTGAATGCCCATTGGGACGCCGTCCTGATTTTTGGGACGCCGTCCCACTCTTCAATTTGGGACGCCGTCCTGATTTTGGGACGC
This sequence comes from Rutidosis leptorrhynchoides, assembly GCF_046630445.1. Classification (NCBI taxonomy): domain Eukaryota; kingdom Viridiplantae; phylum Streptophyta; class Magnoliopsida; order Asterales; family Asteraceae; genus Rutidosis; species Rutidosis leptorrhynchoides. The sequence continues at coordinate 607,241,927 of NC_092335.1, forward strand.
CGTCCCACTCTTCATATTGGGACACCGTCCTGATTTTGGGACACCGTCCTGATACACTAAAATGGGCTGTTTTGCTTGGTCATTTGACGTAAAATGTTTGATATGCTACGGACCTCCGATTAACATGAAACTTGGCCAACATGCTCATATATGATTATATAACTTAGAAAAATTGTCGGATACCCGACCCGACCCCGTTGACTTTGACTTTGACCAAGTTTGACTTTTAGTCAAACTTAACTAAACACTTATGCAATCGTTCTAGTCTTTATTTTATACTTGATTCTTGCATGAAACTTGACAACGTAATTCACATGCTATACTTTTCGAGTCGTAACGAGCCATAGGACTAATTGAACACATTTCACCCGACCTTGTGTCGTAACCGGTTAATTGATACAACTTACTTGTTTAGGTCAAGGCTAAGCAACTTTCATGCACACGTTTACTTTGTGAAGTACTTTTATACTCGTGCACTCGAGGTGAGATCATAGTCCCACTTTTCAACAACTTTTATGCTTTTAAATCGTGGGCTGAGAAACATATACATTACGTACTTATATACATTTCACACGTATATATATTTTTCATACTTTTATACATTGAACACAATTGTGAATACAAAGATACGGACGAGTTTGAACGAAAATCCTCAATTCAATTATCATTAATTACATCAGATGGTGTAAGCGAGACTATGTTGTGTGGATCCATACGGGTTTGACTAACCCTCATTCGGACGGTTCGCTACCGTTAAGCGAATGAAATATATTCTGGTACGGTGTATGTTCTAACACTTTTATGCTGAGGTAAATGATACGGTTAAGCTTTGATAATTGGGTGCTCGGTAAACAACAATACTTATGGAATTCAAACGATTCGGAAAATCGACTTATACTATAACTTGTGGTTCAACTTATTTTACTTACATACTCATTTACTAAACCTATGATTTCACCAACGTTTTCGTTGACAGATTCCTCTATGTTTTTCTCAGGTTTTGAATGCTTAAGTGATACATGCTTCCGCACTCTTTTGATACTTGCTTGGATGTCGAGTATACATGCATATTTGGAGCATCTTTTTGGCTACTTTTAAATTGTGTCGCATAGGTTTCAATTGTACGTTTAACATTGTAATGTAACTAGCCTTCGAACTTCTTTTTGTAAACTTGAAACACCCTTTTACATTGAAATGAATGCGACATATTTTGGTCAAACGTTGTCTTAAAGACTTATGACCATGTAATGGGACCTACGTAGTCGACGCCGTCACTTGACGATTTGTCGGGGTCGCTACAATATATATATATATATATATATATATATATATATATATATATATATATATATATATATATATATATATATATATATATATATATATATATATATATATATATATATAACATATGTCACGAATGTATAAAATATTGATGTATATATGTTATATGTCATAGTATAAATGTATTATAAGACATTCCTGCTCGAAAACTCGATAAAATCTCAATTATAAAAAACAGTCGTCCCAAATCCGTCCCTAATACTTTTATTTACCGACAGATTAGGGACGGCCATATCTTTATTTATTTTTTTAATTTATGATTTAGACGAAAGCGCATAGACACTCATTCATAAATGCATCTATATTAGTTAACAAACATTTTAAAAATACTAAGTATCGTATAATGCGAACACACGTACGGGTATGTATATATTCACAAAAAGCGATTATGGAACTTATATCTAAAGGCTTGTTGGCCAACACATGACCCAACACGCCAGGGTTAAAGAGGGTCTAAAAACAATAGATCGAAGGTATACATCTGACGAACGTATAAAATATTGATGTATATATGTTATATTTGATAGTGTAAGTGTATTCTAAGACATTTTGGTACTTATACGTGTTCATTTGTGCTCGTAAACTCGATAAAATCTCAAATATAAAAAACATCCGTCCCAAATCCGTCGTTAATACTCTGATTTACCGACGGATGGGGACGACCATATCTTTATATATTTTTTTAAATTACGAGTTAGACGAAAACGCATGGACACTTGTTTCTAAATGCATCTATATTAGTTAAATAACATTTTAAAAATACTAAGTAGCGTACAAATGCAAACACGTATGAGTATGCATATATTCACTAAAAGCAATTGTGGAACTTATATCTAAAAACAATAGATCGGAGGTATACATCCGATGAACGTATAAAATATTAATGTATATATGTTATATTTGATAGTATAAGTGTATTCTAAGGCATTTTGGTACTTATACGTGTTCATTTGTGCTCGTAAAATGGATAAAATCTCAAATATAAAAAACATTTGTCCCAAATCCGTCCCTAATACTCTGATTTACTGACGGATTGGGGACAGTCATATCTTTATTTATTATTTTAAATTACGAGTTAGACGAAAACGCATGGACACTCATTCATAAATGCATCTATAATAGTTAAAAGAACATTTTAAAAATACTAAGTAGCGTATAATTGCAAACACACGTATGTGTATTCATATATTCACTAAAAGCGATTATGGAACTTATATCTAAAAACAATAGATCAGAGGAATACATCGGACGAACATATAAAATGTTGATGTATATATGTTATATTTGATAGTATAAGTATATTCTAAGACATTTTGGTACTTATACGTATTCATTCGTGCTCTTAAACTTGATAAAATCTCAAATATAAAAAACATCCGTCCCAAATCCGTCCCTAATACTCTGATTTACCGACGGATTAGGGACGACCTTATCTTTATTTAATTTTTTAAATTACGAGTTAAACGAAAACGTATGGCCGTCATAAATCCGTCGCAAAATATTATATTTAGGGACGGATTAGGGACGAATTTTTGGACGTAGCTACTCCGTCGGTAATCTGTTGCAAAACTTATATTTAGGGACAGATTACCGACCGACGAGTTACCGTAGCTAATCTGTCGCTAAACCATCGTAAATGTGTGTTAAATTTATATTTATGTGTTCGTTGGAAAGCAGTCGGAAATCCGTCGGTATTTAGGGACGGAATTATAGGTCGTCGCAAAATCAGTAGCTAATTCCAGATTTTCTAGTAGTGTCAACTCCAAACCCGGTGGAGATCCGAATTACAAATCTTGTACTCCTTGTAGACAACACATCTAATCTTTCTATCCCTTCAAAAGATTACCTCTAACTTAGATAAACTTCTCTTCACCTTGGACAAGTCTTAATTCTCAATGAAATTAATCAACCTCTTAGTTCCCTTTAAGGAACATGATCCCTAAGCTAGCTTTTGCTTTCTTTTACAAGGTACAAGATTCACTCTTCTAGTGAAGATATTCCTAAGACAATTCAAAGGATAATATCACACTAAGTAAACTCTCAAAGATAATAATTTAAAAGTAAGTTTACATTAATTCTACAATCTATGAGATTATAAAATATCTCTCTTGCTAATCACAAACATATATGAATGAAGGGCTTGTGATTCTTCTGATATATTTGGAGTTGAAGCATGCAAGAGAGTCCCCATTTGAATCTCTCCAAGTCTTGCTATTTATAATAAGAGTGAAAAATATAGTCGTTGCTACGGCTCAGCCCACGGTCGACCATGGGTCGATCGCACGTCGTCAGGTCATTTTCACCTAGTCGTTGTATGGTCGTTTGAATCCATTCAAACCTGATTCTTTTGGCCTCTTTACTTCATTTAATACCTGCAAAAGATACCCAACATCATATAAAAGTATTATATGCATTAAGTGTCTGATTCCTCTCGGATGTAATACCTTGATAGTGAGTTGTCATAACTAAATAGGCAAGTCTACATTTCTTGGATACACTTCTTGATAATCATTTGAGGTAATCTCATATTTGTCATAACCATTTGTTTGTATTTAACACACGTGCTTTTTAGCTAGTCATTTGTTTGCATTCAATACACATGCTTAAGTGCTTTTGGCTAGTTAACATGCCATTAACAACATTATCCTAATTAATCACTAGGCATATTATAATTCTTCTTTAAGCTTACATATAGATTAATTAAGTGTGTTTATGATATCTTACTAAGTGAAACATGTAAGTTCAATTAAGCTCATTGTAAGCAATACATTGCATTAAACAAGACTTAATCATACTTGGATATGTTTCTAGACTTAAACATGTTTCTTGTGACAAATCAATTTATGTGTTAATGATCTTAAACATATAAGACCATTTGATTATGAACCTTCAAATGTTATCAACCAAGTTACATTTAATGCATTTGGGTAGGCTAAGCATATATTTGTGATTTCCTAACTTAGCAAGACAAAGTTCATTTATACATATGAGTATAATCAAGTTGGCAATTAGCACATAGTCAAGTAATACTCATATAATATCAGCAAGTAATCAAGTAATACTTATGTAGTGATAGCAAGAGTTTACTAGTGACTAATCTAGGATCAAACACATAGTGATGACATAGCAATATACTAAGGCTATGTAAGTTTACTTGCAATATAGCACATTGAACATTGCAAGATTAAGGTATAAGTATACATTAATGTCCAACACATGTACAAGGAAAGCACAACCCTTGGTTGGGACTTGATGACCATCCTAAGAATGTCTAGATACATTTTAGGAGCACAATTTATCTTGTAACACTTATGGGTTATTCTTAATTAAGACTAAAACGTCATTAAGATGTCATTAGGTGTGATTAATCAAGATTAGTGTTCTAGTGACTAAAACTCTTTTGGATATGAAGAAGGCAACTATTCTAAGCATGTTGAAAAAGGTTTCGTGAATTATAGATGACCCGAAGTGGTCATACATTATTTGGTCAAGAAATTTTGACAGAATAACCGCGGTCGATCCACGGTCAGCCGTGGAGTCAACCGTGTACCTGGTTTCTCATAAACTGATGTACAGGACACCCACGATCTAACCTGAGCTAGACCGTGGAATCAGATGTAACATCCCAGGTAACACGTTCCCCGTAGCATGATATTGTCCGCTTTGCCCGTAGGCGCACGAATTTTTCTTGGCAACCACACACGACGAGCACTTTCCCAGGAGGTCACCCATCCTGGTAGTGCTCTCGCCTGAGCACGCTTAACTGCAGAGTTCTCATGAGATCTGCTGCGCTTGTGGTCCCAAAACGCGTCATGCTAGGAAAGGTCTCCACACCCTTATAAGGCATGCTTCGTTCCCCTCTCCAACCGATGTGGGACGGATATAACACGGGTGTTACAATCCTCCCCCTTATGAGACACAGCATCCCCGCTGTGCACGTTTGGTCCGGGGCCTGGCTCTGATACCATCTGTAACATCCCAGGTAACACGTTCCCCATAGCATGGTATTGTCCGCTTTACCAGTAGGCGCACGGATTTTTCTTGACAACCACACACGACGAGCACTTTTCCAGGAGGTCACCCATCCTGGTAGTGCTCTCGCCTGAGCACGCTTAACTGCAGAGTTCTCATGAGATCTGCTGCGCTTGTGGTCCCAAAACGCATCGTGCTAGGAAAGGTCTCCACACCCTTATAAGGCATGCTTCATTCCCCTCTCCAACCGATGTGGGACGGATGTAACAAGGGTGTTACATCAGACCGTGTACTACCTGACTTTTTTGTTCTTTTTGTTTTCTTAATGTTTTCACTTTAAGCTTCATTTGGTTTGGTCATTTGCTAGAGTAAGTGTGGATTAGTGAACTTGTATATTTATGTCAAGATGTCTACTATCACTTTAGGTTATGTATGTGTGTCACCATCAAAACACTAATTATCTTTGGTTAAGATTAATATTATTGTTAAGCATAAACCAACAATCTCCCCCGACAAAAGCATCTAGCTGGTTTAGTGGATAAGATGATTGCACTCCTGCTCACTCACTCAGATTGAATATTAATGATTTTCTAAATATTGAATTCTCAATTTACTGACATTCATGTTTTGTCACATACATTTATATACAATTTGGCCTTACTTCGATAAGACAAACTTACATCATTAGTCCTTATTGTTTACTCAGTCTCATGAATTGACTTAAGGTATTTTTTGACGTGAATGACCCTAATATTTGAAAATATTGCGTCATTGATCATTTAAGTAACACACGTCATTTCTCTTTCGTTAGTGTGCATCGTGTAAGATGCACACGAGAATTTTTTTAGTCATTTTACATATGTAACATATGTAACAGGCGTTATTTTCCCCATCACTAATGTGTATCACGTGAGAGAGCATCGTTATTTGCCCATCGTTAATGACTAGAAAGCCCTTGTGCGCATCTCACGTGATGCACATTAATAATGATGGGCAGTGGCGGAGCCACCATTTTTTTTTCACCGGGGGCAAAAAAAAATTGATAGCGTAGAAACCTTTTTTGGTCAAAATATGGAGGTTTTGGGGCAAAATTCGGAGACTTATGGGTAAAATATGAAGGCCATTGGGCAAAATATGGAAGCTTTAGGGACAAAATATGAAGACTTTTTATAACAACCCTCCTTTTTTCACTCTAAAATGATTATAGTGCCCTTAGGGTTTCATTGTTGTTTTGTATTTCTGTGACATACTAGTTAGGGTTGGTATCTGGATGAATTAAATAGAGTAATTAATATTCATAATTAATGAACTAAACTCTAAAACCATAATCATTTATTATAACCCTAACCCTCACCCTAATTATTATTATTATTATTATTATTATTATTATTATTATTATTATTATTATTATTATTATTATTATTATTATTATTATTATTATTATTATTATTATTATTATTATTATTATTATTATTAAATGTATATATATTATGTATTAAAATGTATATACTCCATATTAGTGTAAATAAAATATAAATAAAATATCAATATGGGTATATATATAAAATAATTAAGTAATTGGTTATAAATGTAATTTTTGTAAAATAAAAATATATGTATATATATACCGAAAATATAATTAAATATATAATAAATTATGTTAATTAAATAAAAAAAATAAAATAAAAGATAATCTAGAATGTTCTTTTTAATAAAGTAAAAATAAAAAAAGAAAAGGCCTAAGGTCGGCTGAAAATAAAAAAGAAAAAAAATTTAAATTAATTTGTAAAATTGTTTCTTGCTCACCAAGTATTTTATCCCTATAAATATACACCTAAGGCTTCATCATTTTTCATTCATAAAATTGGGAGCACACACAAAACCTTAATATTTATAAGTCTCTCTCTTTTTCTTTGTTTTCTTTTTCGGTTTTTCGGTTTTTCTTTTTCTTTTTCTTTTTTTCGGCCGAACCCCAAAACAAAAACAAATAAATGTTTTTAAACTTTATAAAATTTTTCTAAACTAATGATAATTAGCTATATGATTAATAAGTTTCATAAAAATTAAATTTACAGATTTTTGATTAGATTTAACAATTTTTATCAATTTTTTTGTGTTTTCATTCGGCCAAAGTATATATATATATATATATATATATATATATATATATATATATATATATATATATATATATATATATATATATATATATATATATATATATATATATATATATATATATATATATATTACTAGTTAAAGACCCGCGATTTCGCGGAATTTTGGTAAGGGTCTAATCATTTAAGCTATAAAATTAAATATATAAATTAAAAAACTATTATTATATCTAGATAAGCATTAAACCAAATGTTTTATAGGGTTTTAAAATTTTTAAAGTTTCAAAATGTACTAACGAACTATTATTAAGTCTATGATGAACATTAAATCAAATATTTTATAAGGGATTCAAATTTTTAAAGTTTCAAAATGTACTAACAAATAAAAAAAACAAAATTTTGATTCAAACTAAATAAATCAACTACGATATCGTGATGTCATTTTAGGCTATTGAATTAAGAATTGTGTATAAACCCTAAACCACCAACCATTTGCCCTACACATTAAACCTTAAACCTTAAACCCAGAACTCTAAACCCTAAACCTTAAATTCTAAAATCTAAACCATAAATTCTAAACCTTATACACTAAACCCTAAACCCTAAATCCTATACACTAAACCATAAACCCTATATCTATAGTCTAAATCGTAATTGTAAAAACTAAACCCTAAGCCCTAAACCGTATACCCTATACCCTATACCCTATACCCTAAACCCTAACTACTAACCCTAAATCCTAAACCACAAATTCTAAAATCTAATCCTTACACCTTAAAGTCTAAACCCTAAACATTAAACCTTAAACCCTATACACAAAACTCTAAAACTAAAACCCTATATCTAAATCCTAAACCCTAAATCAACCCTAAACCCTCAACCACCAACCCTTAACCCTACACACCAAACCCTAAACCCTATATCTTAAACCCTAAACCATAAATTCTAAAATCTAAATCCTAAACTCTAAAACCTAAACTTTAAACCCTAAATCATAAACCATAAAATCTTAAACCCTACACCATAAAATCTAAAAACTACTCTAAACCCTAAATACTAAACCCTAAACCTTATACACCATAAAATCTAAAAAATACTCTCAACGTTAATCCTTTTTATCTATTAAGCTTAAACGCTATACACTAAACTCAAAACCCTAAACCCTATATCTAAACTCTAAACCCTAAATCAAACCTAAACCCTAAACCACCAACCCTACACATAAACCATAAACCCTAAACCCTAAACTCTAAACCCTAAACCCTAAACCCTAAACCTTAAATTCTAAAATCTAAACCCTAAACTCTAAACCCTAAACTATATACCCTAAACCCTATACACTAAACCAAAAACTCTAAACCTTAAACCATAAATCTTATACACTAAATCCTAAACCCCAAACTCTATATCTATACTCTAAACCATAAATTGTAAAAACTAAACCATAAGCCCTAAACCCTATACCCTAAACCGTATACCCTAAACCATAAATTCTAAAATCTAAAGCTTAAACCTTAAATTCTAAACCATAAACCCTAAACACTAAATTTAAACCCTAAACCACCAACCCTTAACCCTATACACTAAATCCTAAACTATAAATTCCAAAATCTAAACCCTACACCCTAAAATATAAACCCTAAAAACTCTGAACCCTAACCCTAAACTCTAAGCGCTAAAATATAAACCCTATAATCTAAACCTTAACCTAAACCCTAAATCTAAATCCAAAACCCAAAACCCAAAACATAAACTCTAAACTCTAAAATCTAAACCCCAAACCCTAAATCTAAACCCTTACCTAAACCCTTAACCCTAAATCTAAACGCTAAACGCTAAATCTGAACTCTAAACCCTAAACCTAAACTCTAAACCATATAATATAAACCCTAAACGCTAAATCTAAAATCTAAACCCTAAACCTAAACCCTAAACCCTAAATATAAACCCTAAACATAAACTTTAAACCCTATAATATAAACCCTAAACTTAAACTCTAAACCCTATAATATAAATCCTAAACTATAAATCTAAACACTAACCCTAAATTAAACCATAATCAATTATATCATAAATAAATATATCATAATATTCAGATTTTAAAGTACATCAAAAACACTTGTATCATAAATACATTATAAACAATTAAAAAAATAAAGGATTTAAATAATTAATAGCATAAATACATCATAATATACAGATTCAAATTTTAATGAAGAGGTAAAAGAAATAAGAAGATAGAAAAAAAGGGATTAGGCTAGAAACAAAAGGGATTAGGCTATCCCGTATGAACCGTAATAGAAAGTAAATTGAACTGACAACTTATTATAATGACCCAAATCAATCTTCAAACAAATAAGTTTTTGTCCTAGTGTTGATCCCGCTGATGTATGAACCTTTTTAATATCTAATAAAATTACATTCATCAACACTCTTAAATAATACAATAGTTAGTACACATGTTTGAATAGAGAACTAACATCATCTTTGATGTGCTCATTGAAATAGAAGGTCAGTGTCATTCAGTAATGCTACTGTATAACTATGTTCCATTACCATGTACCTGCTCTTAATGAAGTTGATATATATATATATATATACATAGAAAAGTGAGACTAAAATTCATTTGCTATGTACATCTAAAATTCGACTGATAAAAAGAGACATGCTTTGTTTTTAATACCTAAAGGTGTAAGTACCACTGACAATGAAATGAATAGAAGTAATATGATCATCCACATTGTAACACACAATTTGCACGAAGTCACTTGACACAATTTACTGATATTTGCTAGTTTGACCCACCGATAACATAACTCATTTCCATCGGTCTAGAAGCTCTCATCTAGTTGCAGCCTTGCACGGAGCCCAGAGCTCTCTTGAATAAACATTTCATCAGTGACAAAGATGTGCACCTATAGAGTTCAATTGATAAGAACATGAACTGATCCATTAACAAAATTTATTGATATAGTAACGTACCTTTTATGTATCTAGTAAACAATAAGGAGGTTAATGTTGACGACCTTCACCTCTTTGTTCTTATTTTTTGGGATGGAGAAACCTCTAAGAAAGTTGATCTTAGTGTAAATATGGTAATTAGATTTAGTTATATCGCGGGACTGCGACATAATTTATTATAATTTGATATTTGATACATAATTAAAACAAATACATGTCTAAAAATACATACAATGTTAAAATCAAAAGATATGTAAATTTGAAATCGACTAACCTTAAAAAAAAAAGTAGTCAAATGAGTTAAATACTAACCATTAATGAAGAATATTGAAGTGTCTCAAACTTCCCATTAATGAAGAATATTAATGTTATCATTTTTTTGCAAAAAAAAAAAAGAAAAAAAAAAAAAAACTTCCCAATACATGATTCTAAACTTGTTATTGACGGTATCAAGCTTATTAACAACCGTTTGTATCTTTGACTTATTTTTGTCCAAAACATCCTGGCAAAATAATATATACGTTTATGTACAATACTATAATCAAATATTAAAAAATTGAAACAGATTACACCAACAAAACACGTAAATAGCTTAAGCAATACACGTGGCCCACTTACTTATACCATCTACTAAATTAAATTGGGTCTAATGATTTCCAAACGACATGTAAGCGCAAAATATTAAAACCAAGACGACATTAAAACCTTTTGTTGTAGTTGCCCATCCCGCTCATGTTGTCTAAATCATGATAGTAATGCAAGTCTTTCCGCCTCCTCAAACGCTGTCAACAATCAAGTGATCTGTATGAAAACTTCCCAAAATTAACCACATTAGAAATTAAATACAACACAAAAACTTATGATGAAAAATTGGTAATTTTAAAAAGAAAAGGCACTAAACCAAAAAAGAACTCAGACATGACAGTTTTCTATCATAGATAACTTTGTTAAAAGAAACCAACCAACCAACCAATCATCTTTAAACCTTGACCCATTAGGACCATGTGCCATCCATTTTTTTTTTTTTTTTTTTGGAAAACCTGCAATAAGATTGCAGTTTGTTCAGTCAAGTCATTCGAGGCAAGAGTGAACAACCAAAATGTTATGAACGCTGGAAATAAATAATACAAGCATATTCCTTTTTTATGCATCCAAATCACCGCAGATAAATTGTGGATCAAATTATCAATCCAACTTTGGTCAAGTTCTTCAGCCTCCTCAAAATTGGCTAGCTTATCAGCCTTTTAAATAAATGATACAAGCATGTTAGCATAAAATATTAACAGCAACACGTATTACTTTATGACATCACTTTATAATATGGTTGTTAAGATTACTTACCAGAAAACTTAACATTAATGGCTTTTGAGATTTTGTTAAACTTCAACCCTATATATACATTTACATATACATATAATGAAGATACCACAGTCAAAATCTAATGATTTTCAATGCACCTCTCTACAGCTTTTTGTAGTTGGTCTTGCCCACAAGATCTAAAAACTACATAAAATTCCTTCTGAGTTCTTCCGAATCCAATACCTTCCACTAAAAACAGTAGTAAAGGAGCTTCATTAAATTTTTTTTAGCAATTTACACCAAAGTAGTCAAACAAATCAAAGTAATTAAAAAATTCATAAACACCACCCAATTTTGTTCAATTTGGGTGAGTCCTCGGAATTCTAGATAAGAATATCATGCGATCCCAGGAATATAACTAAATCAGGTGAAGTAAAGGTAAACCCAACCTGTATAACATTTGATATCAGTTACTGTATGGTCTGAACCAATCCTAGTCATGGCTAACAATAGTGTTCTTTTCCTAATACTTGGATGGTCTAAAAGCTCAAGAACATCTGATAATAATAAGATCAAACATTTAAATTCCAATAGAAAAGTTCAAAAACATGTATGAATATATTAGACTGCTTTATTACCTCAACATATGCGAAACACCGGAACCCCATTCACTATCTCATGAATGAAACTGGTCTTGTATCTGCATAATAAGAAGATCCATGAATATTATAAACCAAACAAAGCATACATAAAATATACAATCCGTAATCAATGGTTATTTTTTGTTGAGGTGTCATGTGGTTTGTTTTTTGAAGGCTAGTGTTGCTAATGTGAGTATGTGACTGTCAATGGTTACTCATTCCAGCTATACACCCACCTGACCAAGCATTATGTATGGATTCAAGTAGAAGGGTTCACTTCTAAATGGGTCAAGGCGGGTTATGCTCTATTTTTAACGGGTCGAAGAGGTGCATACAATTAAAAGATAGTTGTCTAAGTCTGGTCAAATGGGGTGAAGTTACCAACATTGCATTCTGAATGTGCAAACTTCATGATTCTATGCATTCTAAAAGTCACCTATATTTTTTTAATGAATAACACATAATTCAATCAACATTATGAAATGCCCCATTCATATACATTATAAACGATTCACAATAGTTGATTACATCGCGAGGTACTTGACCTCTATATGATACATTTTACAAACATTGCATTCGTTTTTAAAAGACAAACTTTCATTACATCGAAAGTTGACGGCATGCATACCATTTCATAAAATATCCAACTATAATTGTCTTAATAATAATCTTGATGAACTCAACGACTCGAATGCAACGTCTTTTGAAATATGTCATGAATGACTCCAAGTAATATCTTTAAAATGAGCAAATGCACAGTGAAAGATTTCTTTCATACCTGAGAATAAACATGCTTTAATGTGTCAATCAAAAGGTTGGTGAGTTCATTAGTATATCATAAACGATCATTTTCATCATTTTAATAGACCACAAGATTTTCATTTCCATTTCTCATAAATATACGTCCCATGCATAGAGACAAAAATTATTCATATGGATTGAACACCTGGTAACCGACATTAACAAGATGCATATAAGAATATCCCCTATCATTCCGGGAAATCCTTCGGACATGATAAAAACAACATCGAAGTACTAAAGCATCCGGTACTTTGGATGGGGTTCGTTAGGCCCAATAGATCTATCTTTAGGATTCGCGTCAATTAGGCGTGCACTAATTCTCAAAATTAGTGATGTTCCATAATTCTTAGGCTACCAAGCAAAAAGGGGCATATTCGGCTTCGATCATTCAACCATATAATGTAGTTTCGATTACTTGTGTCTATTTTGTAAAACATTTATAAAAATTGCGCATGTATTCTCAGTCCCAAAAATATATATTGCAAAAGCATTTAAAAAGGGAGCAAATGAAACTCACAATACAATATTTTGTAGTAAAAATATGCATACGACGGAACTCAACAATGCAGGGTTGACCTCGGATTCACGAACCTATATCAGTTGCATATATATTAACACATATCCATTTAATCATCTAAGTTTACTTATATTTTATAATTTATTAAAATTAGTATTTTTAAATATACTTATTCTTATGATAAATATAAGATATATAATTTAATTAAAGTTTTATCAATATAAATGGTAATATATTAGTTAAAAATATATGAGTATGTAATATTAGTTGACTTGTAATATGTTTTTATATAGATAACATTTATTTGTTAAAAATGATAATTATAATAATACTAAAAATAATAATAGTAATGATAATAATAAAAATGATAATACTTTTAATAATAATGATAATACTAATAATAAAATGATAGAAATGTTATGTGTTAATAATGATAATTTTAAGGATAATACTAATAGTAATATTAATAATAATAATAATAGTAATAATAATCCTAATGCTCATTTTAATGATAATAATAATAAGTATAATATTTATTTTAGTGTAATAATAATAATAATAAGAGTAAGAATAGCTACATCATAAAATAGGCCTAATAAGAATAATGACCCATCCCAGGCTCGAACACGAGACCTCTCGCTAATCAACAAGACACCCAGCCACTCCTCTGCTGACTACTTTTCTGATTTATAACCCTACTTAATTTTTATTTAACCCATTCTATGTCTGTTTCATCTTCTTCGTATTCATCATTTTCAATCCAACCGAAACATAAACTCAATCTCGGCCCAAACAGAAAAAAACTGAAACATTCCAGCCCAAATACAATTTAATCAAGCCCAACAACTTATTTGTATTTCTCGATCCAATCCAATACCTGGAACAGGAAAAGAAAAATAAATAAAACAGATCAGGATTTCGGTTCTTCATCATCATTTATCATCGTCATTATCCACCGTCGCCATCAAGTTAATCATCATCAGATCACTTGTTATTTATCTTTATCATCAATTATCATAATCATCATCATAATCATGATTCATCTTATCATTGAATCACAATCATAACTATAATCATTGAATCATAATCATCATCTTCATCGTATATCCTCGTCATCATCAAACAATCACCTCCGTCACCATCATCATCTACCGTAATCATATCCTCAACATTTATATCGTTATTATAATTTCGGGAAAGAGGAAGGAAAATACGCAGTAACAGTCTCGAAATAGTCTTGATGTTTTTCGACCGGAACAGAAAGAAGAGACAGGAACAAAACGAAGAAAAAAAAATAAAGAGGATGATTGTGGTGGTTTGGTGAGGAAGTGGATGTGGCCGGTGTTTCGACGAACTAGAAAGAAACAGAAACATGGTAGCAGATAAGTACAGGTATTTATTTTCGAACAAGACGATGAATAGTAGTAGCGAACAGTGATTGTTCATTTGAAGGTGGGTGGCAGGTGATCGATTGAATAGTTGTTGATGGTGGCATGTGACGGTTAGAAAGACATAGTTAACAGTGTAACAGTAAATCTTTTTCATGGTGTTTGGATGGGTAATTGATGGTTCGAAAGGAAAACAGAAAATAAGAGAGAGAGAGAGAAAGAGAGAGAGAGAGAGGAGAGAGAGGTGACTTTGTTGAAGGTGGCGGTTCATGGTGGTCATGGGTGATAGTCGAGAGTAGTGGTGATGAGATCCAGGTGTGGATGAAGGATGGTTGTAGTGTCTGTTTACGTTTGACAGAAACCGAAAGAAAGAAACGGTAGGCGAGCAAAAAGAGAAAGAAAAGAAGAATGATGATGGTTCGGTGGTCTTCTGTAAACGAAAAATGGTTTCGATTAGTAGTTTAAGTCTTGACCAAAAATCAAGTGGGTTTGGTTTTTGGTGTTCAAAGTATATGCAAAGAAAGAAAACAAACAAAAAAAATATAATAAAAGTAACAAATGGGTTTTGATGAAGTAGATGGTGGTTTGCAAGTAGGAAGGTGGTGGTGTTTCTTCAACTAGAAAACATGCTCATAACCACAAAAGGGTGTTTGATAACGGTGTTGATAAGGTGGTGATCAAAGGAGATGGCAGTGTATATGTATGTATGTATGTTATATATAGAGAGAATGAGTGGTTTCATGGTGTTGGTGTTTGCTAAACAAAAATAGAACCCGGGACAGACAAAACATTGTAACAATCAAGTGGTAATGTGGGGTGGTGGGTTGGGATTGCAGAAGAATTCAAAGGATATATAAGTATAATATATAACACTTAAAGATTCAATTTAACACAATAATATCAATCTTTCAATCAATTAGACACAGTATTGTAATTATAATATAATATAAAATTAAAACATGTGATTAAGTTAGCCGTCGTCTACTATTTCATTTACGGACTGAAATTCGTGGCCCGTTGCTCATCAGTGGCGGAAAAAAGTCTTTCAGAAAAATCCCAAATTTTTATATTAAACATATTTATTTATTTTGGTCATTATGGTATAAAATTCAATCCTTAATTTGTTAACTAAAAATTACATCAACTGTCCCTCTCAATTCTGGGTAAAATATAAAAAGTGTTAAAATTTAATAACTAGATCCTAAATACATTTTTAGTAAGCCTAAAATTTATAGAACTCATTTTCGGATCACCGTTTATTTTAAAATAATATAAGTCTGAATTTAACTTGATTAATATCAATCAGAACATCAAACGAGTATTACAATCATTTAATATTTATTTTTAATATACTTTATTTATATATAGAGATATATTTTAAATAATTATTATTATAATATCTTATTTTTTATTTTATTACATTTTAATAACAACAACATATAATACTTCAAATTATATTTTGAATTATTATTTATATATCCATACACACATATCTATTTACAATTAATGGTTCGTGAATCGTCGAGAGCAGTCGAAGGTCAATTGAATATATGAAACAATTCAAACTTTTTAAGACTCAACCTTACAGACTTTGCTTATCGTGTCGAATTCATATAAGGATCATGTTTAAATTTGGTCGGAAATTTCGGGTCATCACAGTACCTACCTGTTAAAGAAATTTCGTCCCGAAATTTAGTTGGGATGGTCATGGCTGACAATAGATATGTTTTCATGAAGCATACGAGTTGGTAAATAGAATTTTTATTACCATTGAATAATATGGGTAGAATGATTCGATTATTTGAAGAGTACAAGTGAAGCTATCACAAAAGGAATGAAATGAGAAATAAAGTTTTGTCTTAACTTTTGATGTTGTCTTGGTTGAATTCCAGAATTCAAGGGATTTAAAGAAAATCTTCAAAATCTAAAAGATTTGATTCTTCGGTCAATAAGAAAATTAGGATTCTCTAATTAAATGCGGAGATCTGCCTTGATTTTTCTATCAGATATTTCACTATAAATTAATTTCTTCCGTTCCGTTACTTTTACCATTCCAATACCCGATTCCCAAATTCAAAAATTTATGAAAATGCTTAATCCAGTTCTGATCCTTGTCCTTATCCTTACTATCTCAACAATCATTCTCCATTTCCAACTTCCACCAGAGGAATCTGTTTACTTCTACTTTGCCCTTGGGATTATAGTGCTTTTAATTCTCTCGTGTCTTTATATTTCTATTCGTATTAATGTACACGGTTTGTGATTTCTGTGTTGTTGTCGAGTTTTATATCTTCCCTTATGTTTCGGAGCTCTTTGCCTTTTTATTCTCCTCTCACCCTCTAGTAAAGCGAGTAACGATCCAGAATTCGTAAGTATGGAGTTTCGAATGATTATAATGTTCAAAGCAGGAAGGAACGTGATAGCACGATTTGATTTTCAAATTTATCAACATCACGGAAGATAGAACCATCAAGAATACATTTTCTTGATATGTTCAGAAGTTAAGTAGAATGAAAGGGTTATGTAACATGGTTCATGATAAAAGTATGATCTGTGATACTTTATCACGTTCTATTAGAAACTCAGCATGACTTACTGTAATATAATCACGTTGGTCGGGCGTCATTATGTTATACCAACCCATGCTTCAATTCCCAACACTTCTCCACAATTCATTCATAATTTGTACTTAGACTTTACAGAAGTTTACAATATAACGGAATACAGAAAACACGAAGACGTAGATAATTTCGGACAGGAATATTTATGAAAATATCCTCAGAAATATCGAAGATATTTATGATGATATTTTGGGATTTGTTAGTTCGAAGGTTGATGAAGAAAAAATTTTCGCACGATTTTAACATGACTACGGAGCAAGTTATTCTCTAAAGATTTCGGCGGATCCAGAACTACCTGGATTCTTTGAATTTAGGGTTTGCTCTTTGTATTTGTCCTTGGTCTCCTTCATGGTTAACTCAATCCGTTTTTCAGTACCAAATTTTTTTATCGAGCGTTCCCAACACTCCATTCATTATCATCAACCTCTTGGCCATTTAGGCCATCTACAATTTTACTGTTTGGTCTGCATTTAATGCAGCCATAGCTAAATCTTCGGTTATCAATCCGAGGTGTTTTCAGGAAAATTGTGTTTTTAGATGATTAAACACTGATAGTAATATGGTGGAATATAAAAGGTTTCCCGGTAACAATAAATGAGCACACATATATATCAAAGTTATAATAAGGTTGTTTTGAATGAAAAGTCGAAGTTGTCTTGCTGGAGCTGTGACAAAATTGACTATTTTGAAAAAGAACTGCAAAGTTATTTTGGGTAATAATAACACTAAAGGAATTAGCACAGCTACGTTTTAAACGTTTACTCAGTTTTCGAGAGTTTTTCAGATGCATAACTATATGAAACAATCTTTTCTTCCGTAGATGAAGTGCGGTTGGTTCATCCTCTCGATTGAGGTGTTTTCAAGAATCATGAAAGGTTTGAACGTAGATTGTAATCGTCATGATACAAATGAGGTTTAAGATGAAATCAAGTGGCAAACTTGAAGAATTATTTAGTTTCATATGTTATAATCAATATTTTAATTCATTTTAATTGTCCAATATTATTCGTCCATAGTCGATAACCCACAGTTAACAGTCCAATCATTCATATATAGTTTAAAATATAATATTCGAATTAATTAATACGTATCGTGACCCGTGTACATGTCTCAGACTCGATCACAACTCAAAGTATATATATTATTGTAGAATCAACCTCAACCCTGTATAGCTAACTCTCGCATTAATTAATTATTGTAAACTTTGAGTTGATTCTACAATAATATATATACTTTGAGTTGTGATCGAGTCTGAGACATGTACACGGGTCACGATACGTATTAATTAATTCGAATAGTATATATTAAACTATATATGAATTATTTGACAGTTAATTGTGGACTATCGACTGTGGACTAATAACATTGGACAATTAAAATAAATTAAAATATTGATTATAACATATGAAACTAAACATTTCTTCAAGTTTGCCACTTGATTTCATCTTAAACCTCGTTTGTATCTTGATAATTACAATTTGCGTTCAAACCTTTCATGATTCTTGAAAACACCTCAATTGAGAGGATAAACCAACCGCACTTCATCTACGGAAGAAAAGATTGATGCATATAGTTATGCACCTGAAAAACTCTCAGAAACTGAGTAAACGTTTAACACATATCAGTTCTAGCTCCTTTGGCATTGTTATTACCGAAAATAACATTTCAATTCTTTTCAAATTAGTCAATTTTGTCACAGCTCCAACAAGTCAACTTTGACCTTTCGTTCTAAACAACCTTATTATAACCTTGATATACATGCGTGCTCTTTTATGGTTACCGGGGAACCCTTTTATATTCCATCATATTACCAGCAGACGTACCAGAAACCTCGTTGCTCCTTGGCTTAAATCTCTCCGACAAATCACTATATTTATCTATTGAAGTCTCATCATGTACTCGTCCGCATCTTGTAACAAGAATTGCTACACCAATTACCGGGAATCTACAAATCTGTATTGGGAGTCTCGCAACGTTTCCACATCAACAGTTATATGTATCCATATAACATTTATCTCTTAGAACTATGATCTTTCATTCTGAAATTTTGAAAAGCACCCAGTCTGCGAATTAATGCTCTGAATTTTGAAAAGTTGAATGAAGCAACAAAAACTGTAAACGATCTCAACAGTTAAAAGTTGATGATAAAGAATTGTATGTTGGCAAAGCTCAGAAAAAGTTTGAAACTGAAAAACTGATTGAGCAAACTACGAAGGAGTCTCTGAACAAATCATAAAGACTAAACTTGTACATTAAGAATTCTGATGATTCTGTTTCTGATGAAATCTTTAGCGAATACCTTGCTTCTGACTCCAAACTCTTGCGGACAAATTTTCTTCACCATCCTTTAATATTAGAAATTCCAAGATTTCATCGTATCTTTCATTATAAATATCCTCCATATTTTTGAAGATATTTTCATAACTATTCTTATCTGAAATCATTAATCTCTTCGTGCTATCAGTGTTACATCATATAGAAATTGTTAGCTTCTATATTCTGTAAACTTTCGAGCTTAAAATATGATTGTTATTGAAGTAATGTTGGGAATTGATGCATGAGTTAGTATAATATAATGACACTTGATCAACGTGATTATATTACAGTAAGTCATGCTGAGTTTCTAATGCAATGTGATGATTCACAGATCATAACGTCATCATGTGCCATGTTACATAACTCTTTCATTATGCTTAACTTCTGAACATATCAAGAAAGTATATTCTTAATAGTTCTATTCTCAGTGATTCTGGTAATTTGACAAATCAAATCGTGCTAATACATTTTTTTTTTCTTATTTAGAACATGATGTTTATCTGAAATTCCATACTTACGAATTCTGGACCGTTACTCGCTTTACTAGATGTCGGGAGGATAATAAAAAGGCAAAGAGCTCCAAAATATAAGAGAAAATATAAAGCCCAATAACAACACGGAAGTTACAAACCGTGGATATTAATAGGAATAGCAATATAAAGACACGGCATAATTAAGAATAGTATCACCCCAAGGTTATATTAAAAGTAAACAGATTTTTCTGGTGGAAGATTGAAAAGAAGGATGAAAGAAATGATAATTAGGAAAATATTAGGGATTAGAACTGGACTAAGCATTTTCACAATCTTTTGGATGTATGAACTAAGAAAGAAAGTATAGGAATGGTGAGAATAATGGAACGGAGGAGTTTAATTTATAATGGAAATATCAGACATAGTAATCGAGGCAGATCACCGTATTTAATTATAGAGATCTTAATCTCCTTATTCGCCGAAGAATCAAATCTCTTAGATTTCGAAGATTTTCTTTAAATCCCTTGAATTCCGAAATTCAATCGCGACTACGTCAAAAGTTATGGAAAATCTCCATTTCTTCATTTCGATCTTTTGTGATAACTTCATTCATACGCTTCGATTAATCGAATCATTTTATCTATATTAGTCAATAATAATAAAACTCTATTTATCGACTCATATTCGTCATAAAAACATTTTTATTGTTATCCATGACGACCTCACTCAAATTTCGGGACGAAATTTCTTTAACGGGTAGGTACTGTGACGACCCGAAAATTTCCGACCAAATTTAAACTTAATCTTTATATGATATCGATAAGATAAGCAAAGTCTATAATATTGAGTCACGAAATTTTGAACTGATTACATGAATTCATTTAACCTTTGACCATTCCCGACGATTCACGAACAATTGTTTGTAAATAAATAAGATATTGGTAAAATAAATATATGAATATATAAAATATATATATATATATATATATATATATATATATATATATATATATATATATATATATATATATATATATATATATATATATATATGAATTCTGTACACAATTAATATTATATGTATGTTATAATATATCTAATATATATAAATATTAAATATTCAAATTTGTTGTTATAGGTATTACATAATTAATAATAATATGAAAGATTAGTATATTAAAAGTTATTACAAGTTAAAAATAAAATGGTTATATCAATGTTATTACCCTAATTACTATAAAAATTACTACTAATATTAAAATCAGTATTAGGAGTATTATTATTAATTTGATATGTAGATATGAAGTGTGATAAATATAATTTGTTATAGTATTATTACTACTAATATTATTTTCATTATTATTATCACAATTATTAAATGTTATTTAACTTAATAAAATTATTATTATTCTTATTATAAATATAATCATATTATGATTATTATTACTACCCTTACTATTATTATTATCAATAGTAATTATTATTATTATTATTATTATTATTATTATTATTATTATTATTATTAGTATCATTATTATAATTAGCATATATTTTTTTATAATAATTATTAAATATGAATTTATTATTTATATAAAAACCGAATATATATATATATATATATATATATATATATATATATATATATATATATATATATATATATATATAGATTTGGAAGATCAGATTCTGTTTCATGTCCTTTTCCCATCTGTAGATGATTATCTAATTCGTACAAATCAATTACAATAAGAACGTAAGCAGTTAGACATCAAAATAAATTCTATTTTTTTTCTTTTTTTCAAATTTTTTTATTCTTTCTGTTAAAAGTCGATTTCTTAATTATTGATAACGATTGAATCTCATTTACAAATGATCAACTCGTTTGTTCTCTCCACTCTCAGAAACAATTACAAATACTATCAAACAAAATAAGTTAGCTACCATTTTCATCTTTTTATTTTCTTTTATTTTTTGATACCCGTGATTTGAGTTCGTAAAAGATATTACTGTTTTAAATTGATACTTGATTGATATGTGTTGAAATATGATCTACTTTCTGTTAGCCATCGTATTCTATCCCTATCTATCTTATCTATCTTATTACAATACTACTATAACCATATATACACATAGATACATATGGATAATCAAACACCCTCATAAACGTTTGTAACTCCTATGTTTATGTTTCTATTCCTTTCAAACAAAAACCGTCCAAACATACTGCTCATTTCTGTTTACTGCTATTACTGTAGCTTTATGATAAATCATCAAGACACAACGAACCAGACTACTGAAATTCATTTACGCTACTGTTGCTATTGTTGCTCTCCTTCACGAACTATCACACACCCACAAACTAACTATACAATACTATCTTACAACTACTATTATGTTCCTATTTTTCTTCTTTAATCGATCACCAAACCCATCCAAGAATACACCACCATTTACCTGCGGTTCATAATTCCTAGTTCAAATGCCACCTCTAGCTCATGCTCGATTTCAAACACAACCCTGCAACTGCTCGATATTTCGGTCAGACCACCTTAAACAAAACCCAATCCACCTAGATCATCTTCTCACGACACCACCTTGACTCACACCTCTCTTACATCACCTCCATCATTGTTTCTGTTTGTCCCATCAAAACCACCACCTTCCACTCTAATCCGTCACTATCTCTCTCTTCTATCACCCTCCTTTTTCTGTCTTGGCCAGAATAGCAACAGACCCACACTCAATTACAATATGTTGCTGCTGCTGTTCAAACAAATAACAAGAGGAATGAAGAAGAAGTTGAACAGTAAATTTGTCATTCGTAGCTGTTTCAATTTATAAACTAAAGTTCATTTTACTTTAAGATAGTGGGGTGGTTAGTGGGTTTAGACTTTGATTACTTTTGATTAATTTAGTGGATTAAACTAATGGATTGTTTTAATTTGGACCGAAACTCCAAATAAAATGAGTATACTATGACGATGGTGATGATCATCTTATTAATATGATATGTGGATGCATCAATTATAATGATGATGTTAGTGCTTTATAGCGAATATGATGATAAAGATAACGTTTAAGATGACGAAAAGTTTAAGTGATGTTGCAATGATCAATGATGATGACAAGATTAGAGGATGATAATGATGAAGCAGTAGGTTAAAATGAATAAATGAGGAGATTATTTCAAGAATATATCGAGTAGTCACTTGGTTTGGGTGTGTGCTTGTTAACCGAGAGGTCACAAGTTCAATCCCTACTTGTGGCATATTTTTTTTAGATAATAAGAAGAAGTAAGAAAACTGAAACCATAAACCTTTGATTAATTGGGCTTCTTCATACCTTTAATCTGGCTTGGTAATATGTTGGGCTATTAATCTCTGTTGGGCCGAATTATACAAAACTTGGTGAGCTGTAATAGATAGAACGGGGTATATATATATATTGGGTCATGATTTAATTCAGAAAAATAGAATTGGCTGAATGGTTAGGGGAATTTTCGTGTGAGCGGGAGGTCGTGGGTTCGAGCCCGGGCATAGTCATTATTTTTGGAACTTTTTCTTGAGGTAGTTTTACTTATTTTTATTATTACTCTTATTGTTGTTGTTGTTATTATTATTATTATTATTATTATTATTATTATTATTATTATTATTATTATTATTATTATTATTATTATTATTATTATTATTAATATTATTATTATCATTATTATAATCATTATTAGTAATATTATTATTATAATTAAAATAGGTATTAACATATAACATTTTACTTATTAATATTATCATTATTATTAGTATTATTATTATTATTATCATAAAAAGATACAACTTTTCACTTACTATTTATTAATATTATTTTATCAAATAACTAGTAGTTATATAAAACTATACTTAACACCTAAAACATTACTATATTTTATTTAAAATACATAAAATGAATATATTTTTGAAACATATAAGTATTAACATAAAATTGACATCATTGATAAATATATGTATATAAATTTGTCCGATGACAAAATAAGTATTAATATATATAAATTTATTCGATTACGATTATATGTATTAATATACATATGAATGATATAGGTTCGTGAATCCGAGGTCAACCCTACACTTGTTAAATGACGTCATATGTATTTTTACTACAAAATACAGTAGGTGAGTTTCATTTGCCTTTTTTACCCTTTATATTTTTGGGCTGAGAATACATGCGAAATTTTTATAACTGTTTTACGAAATAGACACAAGTAATCGAAACTACATTATATGGTTGAATGATCGAAGCCGAATATGCCCCTTTTGCTTGGTAACCTAAGAATTAGTAAACCGATCTACCAATTGACGCGAATCCTAAAGATAGATCTATTGGGCCTAACGAACCCCATCCAAAGTACTGGATGCTTTAGTACTTCGATGTTGTTTTTATCATGTCCGAAGGATTTCCCGGAATGATAGGGGATATTCTTATATGTATCTTGTTAATGTTGGTTACCAGGTGTTCACCATATGAATGATTTTTGTCTCTATGTATGGGACGTATATTTATGAGAAATGGAAATGAAAATCTTGTGGTCTATTAAAATGATAAAAATGAATGATTATGATAAACTAATGAACTCACCAACCTTTTGGTTGACACTTTAAAGCATTTTTATTCTCAGGTATGAAAGAAATCGTCCGCTGTGCATTTGCTCATTTTAGAGATATTACTTGGAGTCATTCATGACATATTTCAAAAGACGTTGCATTCGAGTCGTTGAGTTCTTCAAGATTATTATTAAGTCAATTATAGTTGGATATATTATGAAATGGTATGCATGCCGTCAACTTTTAATGTAAAGCAAGTTTGTCTTTTAAAAACGAATGCAATGTTTGTAAAATGTATCATATAGAGGTCAAGTACCTCGCGATGTAATCAACTATTATGAATCTTTTGTAATCGATATGGACTTCGTCCGGATGGATTAGGAGGGGTTATGAAAGTTGGTATCAGAGCAGTGGTCTTAGCGAACCAGGTCTTGCATTAGTGTGTCTAACTGTTAGTTATTTAGATGCATTAGTGGGTCTGGACTTCGACCATGTCTGCATGTCAAAAGTTTTGCTTATCATTTCTAGTCGGAAATCATCTGCTTATCATCGTTAGGAAATTACCTGCTTATCATTTTTAGTCTAGACATGTCTTACTGCCTCTATTGCATAGACAGTGTATAGATAAAATTCATATCTTAGTGTATCTGTTATTGTTACCTTTACCTGACAGCTTCCGTAGATTCCTCCGTAACTTATGGAATTTTAGTATTATATATGCATATGTAGATTATGTATTGCAAGGTACTAATCTACATCCTATAATCTAATTCTTATCGAAAATCCTTCATCTGATCGTACGAGATGAATCCCTCAACCAGTTCGAGTCCTCAGATTTCGTTAGCTATTCCGATAGTTATTCCGACAGCTATTCCGATATGGAGTTTCACTCGAGCTCCGAAAGCAGCGTCACCAGAATGAATCAACCAAATCAGCCATCCCCAATTTATCTGATGGGTTCGTAGTCGACTTAATCAATGGAGACGCAAAGAATGCGATCCCTTTCACCAACCGAATTCACCTCTTGACAATGAACCTGAAGCGTTTACCGGCGAACCTGTTCGAGACACCATTTTCTCTCTCATTTTCATAGTATCTCGTCACGATCATATACTATCTCAGATTCTAAACCTCATTCATCCGCTTGTCTGAACCGACAATCATCCCGGAATAATGGAAGAAGTCAATGAACTTCACGCTCGAGTAATAAATTTAGAAAACGTGGTGCAAAACCTACCAGTTTCAGCAACATCACCAGCACCAACAGTACCATCAACATCAACACCAGTACCACCAACAACCCAAGTTTCAACATCACATGCCTCAATATCGCAATCTATACCTCGAGCATAATCTTCGTTCTACATCTTGTTCTACATCGGTTATCTTCGTTCTTCATGATGATTATGTAATCTCTAATATTTTAGAGAATATATATTCTTGTTCTAACGGTAAATCAAATGAGTTTAATATCATATTAACTCATTAAACCCATGATTACATCTGAAGAAGATATATATGTAAGTATATTTTCATAAAGATTGCAATTAAAAATTCTTTTGTACAAACTGTTAATGGTAAAAATATTTTAACGGGTAGGTAATACCCTAGAAATATTTATTTTTCACATTAATAATTTACACTGTACATTCTTCAAATCTGATTCAACATTCATTTACTATCATACTTATATCTACAGATATACGTATCCATTCACAGCAGAATAACCATTTTCATTCAAAATTCATATTTGGATTTTGACTTATCAGAATCCAACAAGTGGCATAATGAAGAAAACATTGGACAAAAATAAAATTTGTTAGAAACAAACAAATTAACTATGAGAAATTTTATTAAGAATCCACGCTAACTTTTCCTAGCTAACTGTTCCTAGCTAACTGATTACATTTTATTTATCGCAATTTATATTCTCGCAATTTTATTTATCGTCATTTAATTTCTGTTATTTATTTTACGCACTTTTAATATCGGGACACGTATACAAGGTTTTGACATATCATATCGACCCATCTATATATATTATTTGGAACAACCATAGACACTCTATATGCAGTAATGCGAGATTTAGCTATACATGGTTGAGGTTGATTCTACAATAATATATATACTTTGAGTTGTGATCGAGTCTGAGACATGTACACGGGTCACGATACGTATTAATTAATTCGAATAGTATATATTAAACTATAAATGAATTATTTGACAGTTAATTGTGGACTATCGACTGCGGACTAATAACATTGGACAATTAAAATAAATTAAAATATTGATTATAACATATGAAACTAAACATTTCTTCAAGTTTGCCACTTGATTTCATCTTAAACCTCATTTGTATCTTGATAATTACAATCTGCGTTCAAACCTTTCATGATTCTTGAAAACACCTCAATCGAGAGGATAAACCAACCGCACTTCATCTACGGAAGAAAAGATTGATGCATATAGTTATACACCTGAAAAACTCTCAGAAACTGAGTAAACGTTTAACACATATCAGTGCTAGCTCCTTTGGCGATGTTATTACCGAAAATAACATTTCAATTCTTTTCAAATTAGTCAATTTTGTCACAGCTCCAACAAGTCAACTTCGACCTTTCGTTCTAAACAACCTTATTATAACCTTGATATACATGCGTGCTCTTTTATGATTACTGGGGAACCCTTTTATATTCCATCATATTACCAGCAGACGTACCAGAAACCTCGTTGCTCCTTGGCTTAAATCTCTCCGACAAATCACTATATTTATCTATTGAAGTCTCATCATGTACTCGTCCGCATCTTGTAACAAGAATTGCCACACCAATTACCGGGAATCAACAAATCTGTATTGGGAGTCTCGTAAAATTTCCACATCAACAGTTATATGTATCCATATAACATTTATCTCTTAGAACTATGATCTTTCATTCTAAAATTCTGAAAAGCACCCAATCTGCGAATTAATGCTCTGAATTTTGAAAAGTTGAATGAAGCAACAAAAACTGTAAATGATCTCAACAGTCAAAAGTTGATGATAAAGAATTGTATGTTGGAAAAGCTCAGAAAAAGTTTGAAACTGAAAAACTGATTGAGCAAACTACGAAGGAGTCTCTGAACAAATCACAAAGACTAAACTTGTACATTAAGAATTCTGATGATTCTGTTTCTGATGAAATCTTTAGCGAATACCTTGCTTCTGACTCCAAACTCTTGTGGACAAATTTTCTTCACCATCCTTGAATATTAGAAATTCCAAGATATCATCGTATCTTTCATTATAAATATCCTCCATATTTTTGAAGATATTTTCATAACTATTCTTATCTAAAATCATTAATCTCTTCGTGCTATCAGTGTTACATCATATAGAAACTGTTAGTTTCTATATTTTGTAAACTTTAGAGCTTAAAATATGATTGTTATTGAAGTAATGTTGGGAACTGATGCATGAGTTAGTATAATATAATGACACTTGATCAACGTGATTATATTACAGTAAGTCATGCTGAGTTTCTAATGGAATGTGATGATTCACAGATCATAACATCATCATGTGCCATGTTACATAACTCTTTCATTATGCTTAACTTCTGAACATATCAAGAAAGTATATTCTTGATAGTTCTATTCTCAGTGATTCTGGTAATTTGACAAATCAAATCGTGCTAATACATTTTTTTTCTTATTTAGAACATGATGTTTATCCGAAATTCCATACTTACGAATTCTGGACCGTTACTCGCTTTACTAGAGGTCGGTAGGATAATAAAAAGGCAAAGAGCTCCAAAATATAAGAGAAAATATAAAGCCCAATAACAACACGGAAGTTACAAACCGTGGATATTAATAGGAATAGCAATATAAAGACACGGCATAATTAAGAATAGTATCACCCCAAGGTTATATTAAAAGTAAACAGATTTTCCTGGTGGAAGATTGAAAAGAAGGATGAAAGAAATGATAATTAGGAAAATATTAGGGATTAGAATTGGACTAAGCATTTTCACAATCTTTTGGATGTATGAACTAAGAAAGAAAGTATAGGAATGGTGAGAATAATGGAACGGAGGAGTTTAATTTATAATGGAAATATCAGACATAGTAATCGAGGCAGATCACCGTATTTAATTATAGAGATCTTAATCTCCTTATTCGCCGAAGAATCAAATCTCTTAGATTTCGAAGATTTTCTTTAAATCCCTTGAATTCCGGAATTCAATCGCGACTACGTCAAAAGTTATGGAAAATCTCCATTTCTTCATCTCGATCTTTTGTGATAACTTCATTCATACGCTTCGATTAATCGAATCATTTTATCTATATTAGTCAATAATAATAAAACTCTATTTATCGACTCATATTCGTCATAAAAACATTTTTATTGTTATCCATGACGACCTCACTCAAATTTCGGGACGAAATTTCTTTAACGGGTAGGTACTGTGACGACCCGGAAATTTTCGACCAAATTTAAACTTAATCTTTATATGATATCGACAAGATAAGCAAAGTCTATAATATTGAGTCACGAAATTTTGAACTGATTACATGAATTCATTTAACCTTTGACCATTCCCGACGATTCACGAACAATTGTTTGTAAATAAATAAGATATTGGTAAAATAAATATATGAATATATATATATATATATATATATATATATATATATATATATATATATATATATATATATATATATATATATATATATATATATATATATATATATATATATATATATATATATATGAATTCTGTACACAATTAATATTATATGTATGTTATAATATATCTAATATATATAAATATTAAATATTAAAATGTGTTGTTATAGGTATTACATAATTAATAATAATATGAAAGATTAGTATATTATAAGTTATTATAAGTTAAAAATAAAATGGTTATATCAATGTTATTACCCTCATTACTATAAAAATTACTACTAATATTAAAATCAGTATTAGGAGTATTATTATTAATTTGATATGTAGATATGAAGTGTGATAAATATAATTTGTTTTAATATTATTACTACTAATATTATTTTCATTATTATTATCACAATTATTAAATGTTATTTAACTTAATAAAATTATTATTATTGTTTTATAAATATAATCATATTATGATTATTATTACTACCCTTACTATTATTATTATCAATAGTAATTATTATTATTATTATTATTATTATTATTATTATTATTATTATTATTATTATTATTATTATTAGTATCATTATTATAATTAACATATATTTTTTATAATAATTATTAAATATGAATTTATTATTTATATAAAAACCGAATATATATATATATATATATATATATATATATATATATATATATATATATATATATATATATATATATATATATATATATATATATATATATATAGATTTGGAAGATCAGATTCTGTTTCAGGTCCTTTTCCTATCTGTAGATGATTATCTAATTCGTACAAATCAATTACAATAAGAACGTAAGCAGTTAGACATCAAAATCAAATTCTATTTTTTTTTTCTTTTTTTTCAAATTTTTTTTATTATTTATGTTAAAAGTCGATTTCTTAATTATTGATAACGATTGAATCTCATTTACAAATGATCAACTCGTTTGTTCTCTCCACTCTCAGAAACAGTTACAAATACTATCAAACAAAATCAGTTAGCTACCATGTTCATCTTTTTATTTTCTTTTATTTTTTGATACCCGTGATTTGAGTTCGTAAAAGATATTACTGTTTTAAATTGATACTTGATTGATATGTGTTGAAATATGATCTACTTTCTGTTAGCCATCGTATTCTATCCCTATCTATCTTATCTATCTTATTAAAATACTACTATAATCATATATACACATAGTTACATATGGATAATCAAACACCCTCATAAACGTTTGTAACTCCTATGTTTCTGTTTCTATTCCTTTCAAACAAAAACTGTCCAAACATACTGCTCGTTTTTGTTTGCTGCTATTACTGCAGCTTTATGATAAATCATCAAGACACAACGAACCAGACTACTGAAATTCATTTACGCTACTGTTGCTATTGTTGCTCTCCTTCACGAACTATCACACACCCACAAACCAACTACACAATACTATCTTACAACTACTATTATGTTCCTATTTTTCTTCTTTAATCGATCACCAAACCCACCCAAGAATACACCACCATTTACCTGCGGTTCATAATTCCTAGTTCAAATGCCACCTATAGCTCATGCTCGATTTCAAACACAACCCTGCAACTGCTCGATATTTCGGTCAGACCACCTTAAACAAAACCCAATCCACCTAGATCATCTTCTCACGACACCACCTTGACTCACACCTCTCTTACATCACCTCCACCATTGTTTCTGTTTGTCCCATCAAAACCACCACCTTCCACTCTAATCCGTCACTATCTCTCTCTTCTATCACCCTCCTTTTTCTGTCTTGGCCAGAATACCAAGAGACCCACACTCAATTACAATATGTTGATGCTGCTGTTCAAAGGAATAACAAGAAGAATAAAGAAGAAGCTGAACAGTAAATTTTTCATTCGTAGCTGTTTCAATTTATAAACTAAAGTTCATTTTACTTTTAGATAGTGGGGTGGTTAGTGGGTTTAGACTTTGATTACTTTTGATTAATTTAGTGGATTAAACTAATGGATTGTTTTAATTTGGACTGAAACTCCAAATAAAATGAGTATACTATGACGATGGTGATGATCATCTTATTAATATGATATGTGGATGCATCAATTATAATGATGATGTTAGTGCTTTATAGTGAATATGATGATAAAGATAACGTTTAAGATGCCGAAAAGTTTAAGTGATGTTGCAATGATCAATGATGATGACAAGATTAGAGGATGATAATGATGAAACAGTAGGTTAAAATGAATAAACAAGGAGATTATTTCAAGAATATATCGAGTATTCACTTGGTTTGGGTGTGTGCTTGTTAACCGAGAGGTCACAAGTTCAATCCCTACTTGTGGCATATTTTTTTTAGATAATAAGAAGAAGTAAGAAAACTGAAACCATAAACCTTTGATTAATTGGGCTTCTTCATACCTTTAATCTGGCTTGGTAATATGTTGGGCTATTAATCTCTGTTGGGCCGAATTATACAAAACTTTGTGAGCTGTAATAGATAGAACGGGGTATATATATATTGGGTCATGATTTAATTCAGAAAAATAAAATTGGCTGAATGGTTAGGGGAATTTTCGTGTGAGCGGGAGGTCGTGGGTTCGAGCCCGGGCATAGTCATTATTTTTGGAACTTTTTCTTAAGGTAGTTTTACTTATTTTTATTATTACTCTTATTGTTGTTATTATTATTATTATTATTATTATTATTATTATTATTATTATTATTATTATTATTATTATTATTATTATTATTATTATTATTATTATTATTATTATTATTATTATTATTATTATTAATATTATTATTATCATTATTATTATCATTATTATTAATATTATTATTATTAAAATAGGTATTAACATATAACATTTTACTTATTAATATTATCATTATTATTATTAATATAAAAAGATACAATTTTTTACTTACTATTTATTAATATTATTTTATCAAATAACAAGTAGTTATATAAAACTATACTTAACACATAAAACATTACTATATTTTATTAAAAATACATAAAATGAATATATTTTTGAAACATATAAGTATTAATATAAAATTGACATCATTGATAAATATATGTATATAAATTTGTCCGATGACAAAATAAGTATTAATATATATAAATTTATTCGATTACGATTATATGTATTAATATACATATGAATGATATAGGTTCGTGAATCCGAGGTCAACCCTACACTTGTTAAATGACGTCATATGTATTTTTACTACAAAATATAGTAGGTGAGTTTCATTTGCCTTTTTTACCCTTTATATTTTTGGGCTGAGAATACATGCGAAATTTTTATAACTGTTTTACGAAATAGACACAAGTAATCGAAACTACATTATATGGTTGAATGATCGAAGCCGAATATGCCCCTTTTACTTGGTAACCTAAGAATTAGTAAACCGATCTACCAATTGACGCGAATCCTAAAGATAGATCTATTGGGCCTAACGAACCCCATCCAAAGTACCGGATGCTTTAGTACTTCGATGTTGTTTTTATCATGTCCGAAGGATTTCCCGGAATGATAGGGGATATTCTTATATGCATCTTGTTAATGTCGGTTACCAGGTGTTCACCATATGAATGATTTTTGTCTCTATGCATGGGACGTATATTTATGAGAAATGGAAATGAAAATCTTGTGGTCTATTAAAATGATGAAAATGAATGATTATGATAAACTAATGAACTCACCAACCTTTTTGGTTGCCACTTTAAAGCATGTTTATTCTCATGTATGAAAGAAATCTTTCGCTGTGCATTTGCTCATTTTAGAGATATTACTTGGAGTCATTCATGACATATTTCAAAAGACGTTGCATTCGAGTCATCGAGTTCTTCATGATTATTATTAAGTCAATTATAGTTGGATATATTATGAAATGGTATGCATGCCGTCAACTTTCGATGTAAAGCAAGTTTGTCTTTTAAAAACGAATGCAATGTTTGTAAAATGTATCATATAGAGGTCAAGTACCTCGCGATGTAATCAACTATTATGAATCGTTTGTAATCGATATGGACTTCGTCCGGATGGATTAGGATGGGTTATGAAACTCGGCCATTTTCATCAGACGTTGTTACCCTTCTTCATTGTCTTTACACTCTTATTAAGTCCATCTATAACTTGAGTAACTTGTTATCTTATAAGAAAAAGTTGAGACAATTGACATTAGAATAAATATTGATCATTAGTTTAATGAAAAAATGGCAGCATAAGATGATGCAATATACCGTAGTGCCCAGAAAGTTAAAGGTCATGCTCTACTCTCTAATAAGTAAGTAAAAGGTCCATTTACTATCTTTTTTCAGCTAAATAAAAAAATCGGCACTTACCAGCATACAAACATGAGCATCTCCAAACAATTCAGTCTTTGACTCAGAAGTTTAGTCTTTGCATCGAATATATTGTTGCAGGGTATATCCAAGTGGTTACATTCAGAACATGTGTCATTTATCCTTAATCATAAAAATGTTACGGATAATGTATTATCTCTTACCCTTCGAGCTTTGGACAAATGATGTCTTTTAAAAAGTTACTCATTTCGATGTATTTAAGACCTGACTATAAGAAAAAAAATCTGGGTCACAATTTAAACCCATTATCTGATTACTTATATCAAATAATACATGCGCTTCTAAAAAAGTGAATAGCTGAAATCTAGGAGAACTTATTTATAAAAAGATTAGCGGATTACCAAGTTAATAGCTGCTATATTAACTCCAAAGCTCGACACTTTTCTAGCTTGTTTGGAAACACCCCGTCAATCCATATCGTATTCATATCGGATACACTTGAAAACTTGCAAATTTTAGAGCTTCACACACCTAACGTTAAAGGTTACATGGACCTTTTTAACAAGTACAAAAAAGACCAAATACCGTTTTGACCAATCATACTTTGTTGACTATCAATCATGCAACAAAGTATTTGTGTGATGGTGAAAGTAGTTCAACTTGATCAGAATCTAACATTGTCAAGGATCAACAGGCTAATGGGGAAAAAATATAAGCTACATCTAACTTGATAGTTGAAACCCTCAAATTATCGGTAGAGATTATCCATGAAGAATGTGTTATATGTTGAAAAAATTTATTACCTGATAGTCATAAACCAAAGTGGAGCCAGATTATGGTTTAAATCAAAGTGGAACCAAATTGTAGCTAAAACCAAAGTGGAGCCATACTATAACAATAACATAACAACAACATAATTAGTGCCATTAATTATAAGTAATAATAATAAAAAATAAGAAGGGTTAAAGTAAATAATCATATAAAAAATCAAGTTGAATGTAGTTTAAATTGAAGTGGATGATGATTTTAACCAACTTCCATGTTTCTCAAAAGGAAGAAGTAAATAATTCAAACAGTTTGGCACACTTGAAATAATCACAAAGCAACTTAACACATTCATGAGTGAATGGGTCAAACAAACATATATTGTGATACTATTAAATTAGATGTAGCTTATAAATTCGAATATACAAAGCTTATAAAATCAATACTTAGATTTATGTTTGAACAACATTAGGAGACGAAGATTATTACCTTATAAAATCAAATCACGAAAGGGATTAGCAAGTTGCTGCAAATATTGAAAGTGTTTACTGATTAAATCATGAAATTGCTTAAATTACATGTTAGGGTTTGTACCTGAGGCGAGAAAGAAGAAAAAAAGAGAACTTGAGTTTCGTACGCCATCTACAGCTGCAATTCAAAAGAAAATATCTTCGATCGTTGATGCAATTAGACCCAAATCTTCGACTCGGCTGAAGCTAGGGTTTGCATATGAAGTTCCAAAAGGGTTTAGTTTATCCCGTGTTTTTTATTATTATTATTATAAGGGTATTTTAGGAATAGAGTGTATGTAAAATTGATTTATTAGCTAATATTTTTAGTGGATGATTAATGACCGTTGGATCAAGGGGAATTATAATGTAATTTTCTAATCTAATGGTATTTAAGGGGTTTTTGAAAGCATTTATTAGCTAATCGAGACTCACTTTTAATGTATATAGTGATAGTGATGTATTGAATTAATTAAATTATGTATTATGCATGATACATATTAATAAGTAATATAAGATCTAGGAAAAATAATCTTTCTGATTTATAATGTGTTTTTATATTTTATTTAATTAAAACAGTTTATATATATATATATATATATATATATATATATATATATATACGGTATACATACATATATTTATAAAAAATAGGAAAAAGACTAATTAAGCTATTAAATATTTTTCCAGTAAATTATGATATTTAACTTAATTATTTAGGTCAAAATATAATTTATAAAAATTAATTTCGAATTATGTAATATTTAATTAAGGAAACTAAGTGAAATTCGTAATAAAAATATGAACCGTAAATAAAATATAATAAATAATTTTTCTAAGTTCTTAAAATTGTTTAGATATGAGAAAAATATAAAAATTTATTTATGAGTCGAATTAATAATTATTACATAATTAAACACTATTATAATGTAAATAGGAAGTAAATAAGGAAATAATTATAAAAGTAAAGAAATCTTTTATTTAATATTTTTATATAGGTTTATTTACTGTAAGGAACATATAAAAACTTTAAAAATAATTATTTATGTTTATTTAGTATTTGTTTGTAGAATTAAACTTGATTTGTGATTAAATTAGGAATAAAAATGAATTTAAATACAAAATTTTAATAAAATTATTTTCTTAAATTTTTCTACTGATTTTTATAATTAACTAAGACTATAAAAATTATTTATATTATTATTAGGTATTTAATTAATTATTTAAGTAATTATGGAATATATTGAATTAATTATGTACTATATTAATATGTGTCTTGTAACAAAGTAATAAATAATGTAACTAATTATATTATAGTATGAGATAATGATTAGTATATTATAAATATTAATTAATCTAAGATAATAATTATGATTTAAGTAATAATGAATGTATAATTATAAAACTATTAATAGTTATATAATACTAATAATAATTATATAAATATAATCAACTTAACTATATAATAAAAGATTATACACCTATATGTGTGAAGGTTATAATCAAGATAAAGTTCACTATATACAAAATTCACCACTACATATGGCCTATGGTAGTCCTTGTTGCCTTATGGGAATCGCTTGTGGATTTAGAATGCAATGACATAGATTCTGGTCAAGAATCCTGGGCGCCCGGTAACAACTGATCATTCAAGTGACTTGTATAATAGCAACGAGATTTGGGTAAAGGTGTACAACGTCTTGTTATATATTATAACCCGAACTTTCTATAATTAGAAGGATACTATAAATGGAAACTTTCCATAAATGGTATTTTCCGAAAATGGAAATTTATTTAGAAAACCATCATTATTAGTATAATTAATCTACTTAAATCTTGTAGGCGATATCTGATCGTACATTCTATCTCTAGGTTGAGATTCCGATCATATTTTTCCGTTCAATCCATTACTCTTGTGGAATATCTCTTCTGTGCTACTAAGGTGAACTCATAGCCCCGCTTTTTACATATTTTATAAATCTTGGGGTGAGACACATGCTTGCTTTAAATGATTCACAATTTAGACACAAGTGCCTAACCTTTTTGATATGCAACTTCATGAGATTATTGTTAACTTGTATTCTTACATGCAAAATCCCCGCC
The DNA here is from genome assembly GCF_046630445.1 of Rutidosis leptorrhynchoides. Lineage (NCBI taxonomy): Eukaryota > Viridiplantae > Streptophyta > Magnoliopsida > Asterales > Asteraceae > Rutidosis > Rutidosis leptorrhynchoides. The sequence goes on from NC_092335.1 coordinate 607,279,338, forward strand.
ATAATATCGTTAATTGCTGGAATTGAAACGTTGCAAGCTTAATTATTGTGAGTATGCCTATTGAGAGTGACGTCTCTACCCATTGACCGATCGTCAAGGGGGTACATAATAATGATTACCGACACACGCGTAGTGTCAGGGGTTAATGTTTAGCTCTATATTATAACTCATGGCATATTGAATACTTTGATGTTTTGAAATAAATATTGTGGTCTAATACTTATTAATTATTAAAACTATGATGTTCACTCAACCATTGTGTTGACATTTTAAGCATGTTTGTCTGAGGTGAATAATAGCTTATGTGCTGCCCTATGTGATTTGCTAGCTAGTGCATTGAAGTTCGCATATATTATTTATGATCATTTGTTAAACATTAATTACTTTTGGGTTTACCATGTAAAACATTTCATTTTCCGCTGTAATTGAATTATTGAATTATTTAAACGTCTCATTTAGAGTCGTTCTCATTTGTTTAACCATGTGGTGATATTGGAAAAGTCATATTTACCCCAGGCCATTTTTGGGGGTATGACACATTGGTATCAGAGCATGGTTAGTTATAGAGAACCAGGATTGCATTTATGTGTGCCTTATGTGCTAGTTAGGGTGCCTTAGCGATCTTTAGGACTATAACCTTTCCTGACTTAAGATTTTAGTGCCTTTCCCTATTAATTCCTTTTCATGCTTTTACGTCTACCTTAGAAACATTCTGATTTCTTTCTTACCTTTCTTTTAGGATGTCGAGCCACAACTCGATCGTTATTTCTGACTCCGAAGAATCTGATATGGAGAGATCTGTCCACACTCTAGCTTATGGACCCGTTTCTCCACCAACATCTCCAATTTACCGACCGGCTACTCCAACCGCATCTCTGGTCTATACACCTGCCACTCCACCACACTCAACGGTGAAGAAAGAACCTCAAAATGATTATGATGGGGATGATGAGGGTGATGATGAAGAATTTGAGGAACACATTGAAGGTGAAGATGATTTCGAGGGGGAACCCGAGGAAGAGTCCAAACCCGAAGAGGAAGAAGTTGTTTGGGAACTAGCTGATGAGAATGTTGACCCGGCTTATAATGGTCTTGGAGTTATCTGCAGTTTAGAGGATGACTCCGAAGAGGAAGTTGAACCTCCTATTACTAAGACTCCCTCACCTAAGAGTAAGGAGCTGGAGACTCCCGCTACTGCTGGTGCTAGTTCATCCAAGAAGCCAAAAGCTTCTGAGTTTGTTTACTCTGAGTATGACCATGCCTTGGTTCGGTGTGATATCATGAATCTACAGAGTCGCACTGTAACTTTGAGAGATACGTTCTGCGAACATTTGGCTAAGATGGAGAAGCGCATGGACTATACAGACAGTGATGTAAAGAGAGTCTATGACAAGTTCTCCGTGATGTTTGCTAGGCAAGAGAGAGAGCTCGACCGTCAGCGTTATGCACTAGAGGAATTAGAGAAGTTTGTAACGTACTTCAAGGGGTACATTAAGGATCATTTCAAGCCTCCGTCACCTAAGAAAGATTAGATCTTAGGATTCTTATTCATTTCCATTTCCTATGTTTATGTAAAGGCATATGCCTAAGTTACCTTGGTTTTCTTTGATTCATGTAAAACTAGTGGTTTTTATGGTTTAATTCAAGTATTTTGATTCCGTCTTGTTGCTCCTATCATATCTTATTCATATCTGTTTGGATATATCTAATTGGTTGTATTTGTTGTATAAACCTTGTGCATTTATCAAACTTATCATTTATTAGCACCACGAACTCTTCAACTAATACTGTATTTATGTATTGAAGAACGATGGCTCAATCAACCCGAGGTGCTACCAACATTTCGAATGTCTCTTTGACTCCTGCTCAATTCCAACAGCTGTTGGCCGCTGCACAAGGCAATCATAACAACAATCATGGGAAAAATCAAGGAAATCCTCCAACTTCTTGCAGTTACAAGGAGTTTATGAATTGCAAGCCTCCGTCTTTTAAAGGGAGTGAAGAAGCTGTAGAACTAATGATAATGCTAAAAACGAACATATATTTCATAGCATTATTCCTCAAGAAAGACAAGCTTTTAGTTGCAATTGTTCTATTTACAAGTGATATTCGTTTAAATAATAAAAGGTGAAGACAGAAGACAGATTCGACGATTTGAAGACGCAAACGACCAAAAAGCTCAAAAGAACAAAAGACAATCAAAAAGGTTCCAATTATTGATAAGAAACGTCTCGAAATCACAAGAGTACAAGATTCAAAACGCAAAGTACAAGATATTAAATTGTACGCGAGGACGTTCGAAAATCCGGAACCGGGACCAGAGTCAACTCTTAACGCTCGACGCAACGGACTAAAAATTACAAGTTAACTATGTATATAAATATAATATAATATATAATTAATTATATTAATTATATATATATTATATATATATATTAAAAACCGTCGGCAGCAAGAAACTCCAAGGGTGTGAGCTGTAAATACATCTCCGCGACTCGCGGAGTTTTAAGGGCATTTTGCCGCGAGTCGCGGAGCCCCAATTTTCAACTCTGGCTATAAAGCCAACCGAATTCTGATCAGATTTCATCATCTTTTTTTTCTTCCTCTTCATACGTAAAATTTATATTTATATTTATAATTTATATTTTAATTTTAATTATAATTCTAATAATAAGGGTATGTTAGCGAATGTTGTAAGGGTGTAAGTCGAAATTCTGTCCGTGTAACGCTACGCTATTTTTAATCATTGTAAGTTATGTTCAACCTTTTTATATTAATGTCTCGTAGCTAAGTTATTATTATGCTTATTTAAAACGAAGTAATCATGATGTTGGGCTAATTACTAAAATTGGGTAATTCGGCTTTGTACCATAATTGGGGTTTGGACAAAAGAACGACACTTGTGGAAATTAGACTATGGGATATTAATGGGCTTTATATTTGTTTAACTAAATGAAAGTTTGTTAATGTTAATATAAAGATTTACAATTGGGCGTCCCTATAAACTACCATATACACTCAATCGGACACGATGGGCGGGGTATTTATATGTACGAATAATCGTTCATTTAACCGGACACGGGAATGGATTAATAGCCACTAGAATAATTAAAACAGGGGTGAAATTACATTCAAGGGTAATTGGTGTAATTGTTAACAAAGTGGTAAAACCTTGGTTTACACGCAGTCGATAACCTGGTGTATTCATTAAACAAAGTATTAAAACCTTGTTACAATTCGAATCCCCAATTAGTTGGAATATTTAACTTCGGGTATAATAATAATTTGACAAGGACACTTGCAATTTATATTTATGACTGATGGACTGTTATGGACAAAAACCAGACGGACATATTAAATAATCCAGGACAAAGGACAATTAACCCATGGGCATAAAACTAAAATCAACACGTCAAACATCATGATTACGGAAGTTTAAATAAGCATAATTCTTTTATTTCATATTTAATTTCCTTTATTTTATATTTAATTGCACTTCTAATTATCGCACTTTTATTTATTGTTATTTAATCGCACTTTTAATTATCGTACTTTTTAATTATCGCAATTTTATTATTCGCAATTTCATTATCGTTATTTACTTTACGCTTTAATTTAAGTCTTGTATTTATTTTATATTTTACATTAGGTTTTAACTGCGACTAAAGTTTTAAAATCGACAAACCGGTCATTAAACGGTAAAAACCCCCCTTTATAATAATAATATTACTTATATATATATTTGTATTTTTATAAAAGTAAACTAATATAGCGTTGAGCTTTGTTTAAAGATTTCCCTGTGGAACGAACCGGACTTACTAAAAACTACACTACTGTACGATTAGGTACACTGCCTATAAGTGTTGTAGCAAGGTTTAAGTATATCCATTCTATAAATAAATAAATATCTTGTGTAAAATTGTATCGTATTTAATAGTTTTTCCTAGTAAAATATAAACTATTTTATATACACCTCGCATAACATCAAGTATTTTTGGCGCCGCTGCCGGGGAACTATCTTAAAAGCCGGAAGCGCAACGCTAATATAAAAAAAAAAAAGATTTTTATCTACTTTTATTAAAATTCGTTTTTGTAAAAATACGTTTTAATTATTCAAAAATATAAAAAGAAAAACAAAAATATTAGTATTTTTAAGATTTTGTTAAATATTTAAGTTTTATAAGTTTCTTTATTTCTATTTTAGTTTATAAAAATATAAATTTTATTAAACATCTTTTATTTATATAAAAAAAAAAAAAACAGAAAACATAAAATAAAATAAAAAAAATAATAAAGAAAACGCGTAAAAATTTCAAACCTGTCAACAGAATTTCTGAACCCCGCGACTCGCGGGGTTTTCTTCAATAATTGCCGCGACTCGCGGAGACCTTCTGACAGGCGACATGAAGCCCTAAACCTGCATTAATTACGGTTAATATTAATTATTATTAATTATTAAACCTAATTATTATTATTATTATTATTATTATTATTAGTTTTAGTTTTAGTTTTATTTTTACTTTTTATTTAATTTGTTGTATTTAGTTTTAATTAGTTTTTATTAAATTGTAAAATTAGTAGTTTTATTAAATAATAATATAAAAATAATATTTTTATAAAAATTGTACTTTTTACAACTTTTTGTATATTTTTATATTTTGTACCTTTTTAATCGTTGTAGCATAACTTTTGTATTTTTAGCTCATAATTAATTTTAAACTTAGTTTTTGCTATAGTTATTTTTTTACTCCTAGATTTTTAGGCTTTGCCGTAGAATTCCTTAAGTGCTTTTTCTTTAGACTAAGATTTAGGTGCTTTAGAATTTTGCGACGCCTTTTTAAGTTTTAGTTTCTTTTTAAGTTATTTTCATTTGGGATTTAGTTTTTCCTTGTAAGCTTTAATATTTTTAGACCTTTTACTATGTATCAATTATCATTCCAATTAGTAATTTCAATTTGCGATTATAATTTTAAGTTAGTTGTAGTAATAAGGTTAGGTTAGTAAAGTATTTTTAAGTTTTTATAAGTTTCTTTTATTTTTCCGTCACCTTTTATTTTTCAACCATTTTTTTTTCTTTTTCGACCTTTTTCGACGAACTCTTTTTCTTTCTTATTTCTCGCCATTCTAGTTTTTAGGACATAGATTTTTATTCTACTTCTTATCTAAATTTCTTAAAATTACGAAAACTTATTTTAAGTGGTTAAATTAATAGACATCAAAATTTTCTGGTTCGTAGTAATAGTTGGATTTGTACGTGGACCGGGTTATTGGAGCCAAACAGTCCTCAATTATATTGAGACCAAACGAATCCTGCCCCTCTGCTGCATCTTTTGGCTATTCGAAACGTGGGCAAAATCAGAAAAGTCTATTGATTGGATAACTTATTATAATTTTTCTTTCCTTTTTAAAACTAATAGGATATTCAGTGGATGCACCGAGCAAGACGTTCATCACCTTTTGTACGTTCACCACCTGTAACTCGATCAAGACATCGTTTAACAAATATAACCGCCGTTGATTTTTCTTTAGAATCGTCATCCAGTTGACCAAGTACTTCAGTTCAAATTACCGATAATCCATTTTTTGAACCCGACCTCACAATTGAGAATCCAGAAAATATTCAGGAACGGTTCATAGATCCTGAACCATTAAACTTTCCTCCGGAACCACCAATCATTCAAACAGAGATTGTTGAGGAACGAACCATTAAAACAGAATCATCTAGTGATACCGATTCAACAAATTCAATTATGGAGAATCTGGAACCTTTAAGTATGGAAGACCGAATGAGAGCTAAACGCACTGGCCAAGGTCACGCAATTACTCATCCAGACATTAATGCGCCAGATTATGAAATCAAAGGACAAATTCTACACATGGTGACTAATCAATGCCAATTTAGTGGTGCGCCGAAGGAAGATCCAAATGAACATCTACGTACCTTTAATAGGATCTGCACACTATTTAAAATACGAGAAGTGGAGGATGAACAGATATATCTCATGTTATTTCCCTGGACTTTAAAGGGAGAAGCCAAAGATTGGTTGGAATCGTTACCTGAAGGGGCGATTGATACATGGGACGTTTTAATTGACAAATTTCTTAAACAATTCTTTCCTGCATCTAAAGCCGTAAGACTTCAAGCAGAAATTGTTACGTTCACACAAAAGCCAAATGAAACTCTATATGAGGCGTGGACAAGATATGGAAAGTTGTTAAGAGGATGTCCGCAACATGGTTTAGACACCTGTCAAATAGTACAAATATTCTACCGAGGATGCGACATCACTACAAGAAAAGACATAGATATAGCAGCTGGTGGTTCTATTATGAAGAAAACCGAAACTGATGCTTACAAAATTATTGATAACACTGCTTCCCACTCGCATGAGTGGCACCAAGAAAAAGATATCATTAGATCATCTAAAGCAGCTAGAGCCGATTCTAGCCATGACTTAGATTCCATTTCAGCAAAGATAGATGCTTTCGAGAGACGAATGGAAAAGATGACTAAGGATATTCACTCTATACGAATTAGTTGTGAGCAGTGTAGAGGATCACATTTGACAAAAGATTGTCTCGGTATTGAATTAACAATGGAACAAAGAGAGAATATTTCATACATAAACCAAAGGCCTGGAAATAATTATCAGAATAATTATCAACCGCCAAGACCGATTTACAATCAAAACCAGAATTATAACCGAAATATTCCATACAACAACCAACAAGGTCCTAGCAATCAACAAGTATCCAATAATACTTACAATCAGCAAAGACCTAATTTTCAAAACAAACCACCACAACAAACCGATGATAAAAAGCCGAATTTAGAAGATATGATGACGAAGCTAGTTGAAACTCAAACGCAGTTTTTCACATCTCAAAAACAAACCAATGAACAAAATGCTCAAGCATTTAGAAATCAACAAGCTTCTATTCAAAATCTGGAACAAGAAGTAAGTAACCTAGCAAGGTTAATAGGTGAAAGAAAACCGGGAAGTCTACCTAGCGATACAAATGCTAACCCCCGGAATGAAACAGCTAAAGCTATTACCACAAGAAGTGGTACAACACTTAAACCACCTGAAATACCTGTAACTTCTGATGAAACTATTCCTACTCCACAAGAACCACAACCTGATCAAGATAAGGAAAAAGAACCGGTAGTTGAAAAGGTTAATGAAGATAACACAGTTAAGGATAAACCTTATGTTAAACCATACCAACCACCACTTCCTTACCCGAGTAAAATGAAGAAAGAAAAACTTGAAGCCGAGCAATCCAAATTCCTGGATATGTTTAAACAGATAAATGTAAATCTTCCTTTCATTGATGTGATTTCAGGAATGCCAAGATATGCTAAATTCTTGAAAGATCTAATCACGAATAGAAAGAAAATGGAAGAACTCTCGGCTGTTACTATGAATGCTAATTGTTCAGCAGTGCTGTTGAATAAGATACCAGAAAAACTATCTGATCCAGGAAGTTTCACAATTCCATGTTTTCTGGGTAGTCTTAGTTCAATAGAAGCATTGGCAGACTTAGGTGCTAGTATAAATCTAATGCCGTATTCACTATACGCTAAACTAGACCTTGGAGAATTGAAACCAACCAGAATAAGCATACAACTAGCCGATAGATCAATAAAATATCCTAGAGGGATAATGGAGAACATGCTAGTTAAAGTTGGTACTTTAGTATTTCCAGTAGATTTTGTTGTTTTGGACATGGAAGAAGATTCTCAAGTTCCTCTCATATTAGGAAGACCATTCTTAAACACGGCTAAAGCAATGATAGACGTGTTCGGTAAGAAACTGACCCTAAGTATAGAGGATGAGAGTGTTACCTTTTCAGTGGATAGAGCCATGCAACAACCACAATCTGCAGATGATACATGTTATTATATTCAAACTATAGATGCACATGCAGAATTATTAGAAGAATTTCCAGAATTACAAGGAACAGGAGAATGTTCTTTAGGAGAAGGTAATGAACCAATTGATGAAGCTGAAATGTTAGCTACACTTATAGCTAATGGATATGAACCAACAACAGAAGAAATTCAAATGCTAAAAGAAGAAGACAGATATCGATATAAATCATCGATAGAAGAACCTCCGAAATTAGAGTTAAAGCCACTTCCAAACCATTTGGAATACGCTTATTTACATGGTGAATCTGAATTACCTGCAATAATATCGTCTTCTCTTACTGAAAATGAAAAATCACAACTCATTTCTGTGTTGAAAGCTCATAAACCAGCCATTGCATGGAAGATTCATGATATTAAAGGAATAAGTCCTTCGTATTGCACACATAAAATCCTTATGGAAGAAGGTCATAAAACGTATGTGCAACGCCAACGAAGACTAAATCCTAATATGCAAGATGTAGTTAAGAAAGAGATTATTAAACTGCTAGATGCAGGTTTGATATATCCAATTTCTGATAGTCCATGGGTAAGCCCAGTTCAATGCGTGCCTAAGAAGGGTGGCATGACTGTCATTACAAATGAGAAAAATGAGCTTATTCCTACTAGGACTGTAACAGGATGGCGTGTATGTATTGATTATAGAAAATTAAATGACGCCACCAGAAAAGATCACTTTCCCTTACCTTTCATAGATCAAATGTTGGAAAGATTAGCCGGAAATAGTTACTATTGTTTTCTAGATGGATTTTCCGGATATTTTCAAATTCCAATAGCACCCGAAGATCAAGAGAAAACCACATTCACGTGCCCTTATGGTACTTTTGCTTACAAACGCATGCCATTTGGACTTTGTAACGCCCCTGCAACCTTTCAAAGGTGTATGATGGCGATTTTTCACGACATGATAGAAGAATGCATGGAAGTTTTCATGGATGACTTTTCAGTCTTCGGTGATACATTTAAATCATGTCTAGTTAATCTGGAACGAATGCTAATTAGATGCGAAAAATCAAATCTAGTACTTAATTGTGAGAAATGCCATTTCATGGTTAAAGAAGGCATCGTTCTTGGACATAAAATTTCAAAAGAAGGAATTGAAGTGGATAGAGCTAAAGTAGATGTAATTGCTAAACTTCCACATCCCACCAATGTTAGAGGAGTTAGGAGTTTTCTAGGGCATGCCGGTTTTTACCGACGTTTCATAAAAGATTTTTCAAAAATTGCCACTCCTATGAATAAACTCCTAGAAAAGGATGCGCCATTCATCTTTTCAGATGAATGTATCAAATCTTTTAATATTCTTAAAGAAAAACTCACTAATGCACCGATCATGATAACACCAAATTGGAATCTACCATTTGAACTAATGTGCGATGCAAGTGATTTTGCAATGGGAGCCGTTTTAGGACAAAGGATTGAAAAACGATTTCAACCTATATATTATGCTAGCAAGACATTACAAGGAGCACAAACGAACTATACAACTACTGAAAAAGAACTCCTTGCTATTGTCTTTGCTTTTGACAAATTTCGATCATATCTCGTTCTAGCAAAAACGGTGGTCTATACCGACCATTCTGCTCTTAGATACCTATTTTCAAAACAAGATACTAAACCAAGATTAATCCGTTGGATCTTACTCTTACAAGAGTTTGATATTGAAATCCGAGATAAAAAAGGAGCAGAAAATCTCGCCGCTGATCATCTTTCTCGTCTTGAAAATCCCGAATTAGAAGTTCTGAATGAATCGGCCATACAAGACAACTTTCCTGATGAATATCTATTGAAGATAGATTATAAAGAAATCCCATGGTTTGCAGACTATGCAAACTACTTAGTTTGTGGATTCCTTGAAAAAGGATTATCGTACCAAAGATGAAAGAAATTCTTCAGTGATATAAAACACTATTTCTGGGAAGATCCACATCTGTTTAAAAGTTGTCCCGATGGAATAATACGCCGATGTGTATTTGGAGATGAAGCTAGTAAAATTTTAAACCATTGTCACACAGGACCAACAGGAGGGCATTATGGGCCTCAACTAACAGCAAGAAAAGTTTATGAAGCTGGATTCTATTGGCCTACAATTTACAAAGACGCACACCTTCTTTGCAAATCCTGTGATGCATGTCAAAGGGCCGGAAAAATAAGTCAACGTGATGAAATGCCACAAAATGTCATCCAAGTATGTGAAGTATTTGACATTTGGGGTATTGACTTTATGGGTCCATTTCCAAAATCTCATAATAATCTATATATACTCGTAGCCATTGATTATGTATCTAAATGGGCGGAAGCACAAGCTCTCCCAACTAACGATGCACGAGTTGTAGTCAACTTTTTAAAACGTCTTTTTGCAAGGTTTGGAACACCGAAAGCTTTAATAAGTGATCGGGGTACTCATTTCTGTAATAATCAACTTGAGAAAGTTCTTAAAAGATATGGAGTAACTCATAAAATCTCCACCGCATATCATCCACAAACAAGTGGACAAGTTGAAAATACCAACCGAGCTTTAAAACGTATTCTAGAGAAAACCGTAGAATCAAATTCGAAGGAATGGTCCATTAAATTGGAGGATGCACTCTGGGCTTTTAGAACAGCCTACAAAACTCCAATTGGAACCACACCTTTTAGACTTGTTTATGGAAAAGCATGTCATCTTCCAGTAGAAATTGAACACAAAGCATTTTGGGCTTTGAAGACATGTAATCTTGATTTACATGAAGCCGGACGTCTACGATTAAGTCAACTAAACGAATTAGAAGAATTAAGACATGAAGCATACGAAAATTCGTTAATCTATAAAGAAAGAACGAAGAAATGGCATGATAAAAGAATCAGAAGTTCAAAAGAATTTAAAGAAGGAGACAGAGTTCTTCTTTTCAATTCACGATTCAAGCTATTTCCTGGAAAATTGAAATCAAGATGGTCTGGACCATTCATAGTCAAAAGAGTTTTCCCATACGGAACGATAGAATTAATAAATTCAAATGGGATTGAATTTAAAGTTAATGGTCACAGAGTTAAACATTACATACAGGGTCCGATGGAAGTCGACAACGAAGTTAATCACAATTTCGACACCACAGCTAACTAAGTGTGGGGAGAATCAAGTCTTTAAAGGATAATATGTATTTCTGTTAGAGTTAGATTGTCTGTTTTCGTGTAGTTCTCGAAAATGGAACCCGAATGGTCTTTCCCTAGCAGACCCTAAAGAACTAGTCTTCTCCCCCCATTCTGAATTTTTATTTTTTTTAGGTTTTTACGAAATGAAGACTGCCTGTGAACTAAACCATGGTCTAATGCTACACGCTTTGATCACTAAACGTAATAATGACATACTACCGAGCGAATTAGTATCAGTAATCAGAGAAAGAATGGACGGAGTTAGAAAAGGATCCAGATGCGAAGATAATAAGTTACAATTTGGTAAAGGAAAATCAAAATCCGCAGCGAAAAGAAGAGCACGACACCTAGAACGATGTCACAAATGCGGAAAATGGTCACATGGAGGTAAATGTTCAAATAATCAAACCTATTCAAATACCGAATTTGTTACTTTATGCAGAGACGGACCGTTCATATGTTTAGAAGAAAAGACAATGAATGCTCGAGGTTACGCCTATGCAGCCATGGAAAACCAATTAAACCGACTATCTTATGAATATAATAGATCATATAACTAAGAAATCTATTTCACAGGTATGTCTGTACAGTTTTTATTTTTATTTATTTTTAACCTTTTGATAATAAACGCTAATTTGTTCGCTAAAAAGTATTAAATTGGTATTAAATAAAATTAGGTTTGGCGACCGAAATTATTGATATCATTCAAAAATTTATTACATCACTGCGAAATTTAACGTTTATTCTTAAGGTATAAATATCTTTAATCAGTCAACCCAAAATATTTCAAAAATTCGTCATGAGTTAAATTAGGTCTTTGAACCGAAATTACTTTACCGAAAAGAGGGGCGCATATTTTTGATAATATTTGACTGATTAAAGTGGGATAAAAAGACAAAAAGATTTTTAATTTTATTTTTACCATGTTTTTAAAATTAATATTTAAACCTTAAATTAATATTGTAAACTTTATAAAAACAATATATTTAAAATTGTAAATATTTAAAAAAATAATATAAGTTTGATATGAATTTATGAATTTTTAAATTAAGTTTGGTTTGAATTTTTAATTTTTAAAATATGAAATTTTAATTTTATGCATTTCAAATTTTAAGTTTGGTGTGAATTTTTAATTTTTAATTTTGAATTTTATATTTAAGTTGTGTGAATTTAAAAACAAAAATTTACTTTATCTCATTAAGTTAAAAATATGATTTTTAAAATTCGTCGTAAGTTGAAGACTAGGTCTTTGAACCGAAATTGCTTTACCCGAGGGAGGGACGAGAACTTTTATTATCATTATTTTTAATCTTATTGAATTAAAGTATGCCAAAAATATTGAAAAAACCCAAAAAAATCTTAGCTTTTAAAACAATCGCTACAAAAAGACAAATTTTAAAATTTTGTCGAGGGACGGACTAGGACATCGATCCGAAACGACCTCGTCCTAGATAACAAGGGAAACAAAATTTTAAAATTAATTTCTTAATTGTTTTCAAAAGTTAATGATTATAAAAAAAAAAAAAAAAAAAAAATACCAAACTCCGCGACTCGCGGAGTTTGGAGCTTAAATCTCCGCGACTCGCGGAGGGACCAAATTACAGAAAAAAAAAATATAGAGAGCTGCACGAACTGATCAGCTCCCACACACAAAACTGCAAAAATACAGCTCGAAAAAACCCCGAAAAAACCCGAAAATCACCCCCAAAAATCTCAATTTTTAACCGTTAATCACCAAATTTTTTGCTAAAATCATGTTGAGAAGGATGATATCTAAGAATTACTCAAGAAACACGGTAAATTTCTACACCTAAACACCATTTAATTCGAATTTTAGTGTTCTTGAGCTATTTTTCCCCAATTTGATTTTGATGCTTTTTAGTGTAATTAGACTTAAATTGTTTATGTATTATGCTTGTATAACCTAGATTGATGCTGTTTAACATGATTAGAAGCCTTAAACTTCAAATTTTGAATAATCTAGGGTTTGTGTTCTTGAGCAATTTGGGGCTTTTTGATATAAACAGGTTATGGCCGATTTTTGTCATGAATTGTTGCTAAATTGAGTAGTGTAACATGTCTAGGTAGTTAAATGATCCAAACTTTGAGCCTAAACATGATTTTGAGAATTAAAGTGGACTTTTTCAAGTCTAAAATTCATGAACTTGATTTTTGAAAGATAATGCCATTTGAGACTTGTTTATTTGCTAGTAATGATTATTTTGACATGTTATTTGAGTTGAATGCTTATGAACTTGGCGAAAATTTTCGTATATGCTTATTTGAAAAAGTATAGATTTGATAAAAATGTGAAAATGAGCTTAAGTTTGATATAAATTGATAATGTCATTGTAATTATTTTGATTGATGATTTTGCTGACACTAATGCATATTTGGATGCACAAAATTTGTGTTTGATGTGTTTTGCAGAATGAAAGGGGTGAATCTTCATCCCAAGCCCGCCATGCTCCTGCTGAGAACTTGGAACAACAGGAGGTAGATAACTACTACAAGCAGGATGTACCTCATCCAGTCATGACCTTTTCCGATATGCATTTGGAAGAGTTGCACCCGAACCTGAGATTTGACAGACTTTGGATAGATTATCCAAAATATCAACGGGGTTTGCATACTCTTCATTCCAAGGTTGTTGAGGTACCGAGGGTCATAGAATGGGGACCCTTGGAAGCTGTAGAATTGGCCGGGCCAATTAGGGAATTACTTGTACAGAGGTATGGTAATTCTTCTTTTAATGACTGGATATGTTTATTCACCATACGCAGACCTGTATATAAAGTATGGTGTGAAGAGTTGTTATGTAGTATAGAGTTGAATGATCGGGTAGCTAGTTTAACCGATCGTTCTTTTATTAGATTTTTGTTAGGCGGTTCGATGCGCCACATGTCTTTACTAGACATGGCTCAGGCTTTACGTATATATACGCCTGAGGAGTTAGCGTCTGCCGATTGTAGAGGATTGATACTAAACGGTAGAAAGATAGATGAGAATTTTGATACACACGGTGTGTGGAGTCAAATGACAAGCCATCACCGTTTCAAAGGGGGAAACTACTCTTATTTGGATATAGATATAGCCGAATTAAGAGTGATACATAGGTTTTTAGCTAATTCGATTACACAAAGGGGTAAGAACAAAGAAAAAGTAAATGAACAGGATTTGTTTTACCATATGTGTATTCGAGACCCACACAGCGCTGTAAGTATACCATATTGTGTGGGTTATTATTTATCAGCTATGGTTCGGGGGATGCGTCCACATAGCATAATAGGAGGTGGTATTTTTATTACTTTGATTGGTGAATATCTCGGTGTGGATATAAGTCGGGGGGGATTATTAGTAGAAGAGCCGGAACCCCGCGACACTATAGGTTTAAATGTATACCATGGTGCGAAAGTTTTGAAGCGGCGAAATAACGCCGCAGTACGATACAATGGTAGACATCCACAGGTAGAGAGAAACCAGCAGCAAGGTAATGTAGGAGGGGGGAATGAGATGCAAGAAATGCATAGGTTTATAGCTTCTCAGGAATACGAAAATGCTAGACAGAGAGCATTTGAAGATTGGCAAGTTCATCAGAACCAGATCATAGCGCATTGCCAACATATAGGTAGAAACTATATTCCTACACCGAAACCCGTCTTCCCTCCTTGGTCGATAGAGATGCAGCCACCATATCCTACGTATGACCCTGCCGAAGCATTCTATAGCACTTATGGTTATGCGTGGAACCCCTATTGGTACCAATATCATCCTTAGTTTACTTATTTTTTTTTTATTTTGTAATTTGTAATTATTGATATGTTTAATACTTTTGTTAATATTGTAATCATTTTTATAATTATCTAACTTTTATTCTTAGATTTTAATAATTTTTGAATGTGGGGTAATAAACCAAACTTCAAAAATATGTATATATGTTTGCAGTTTATCTTATGTACACAACCGGGTAAAACAACGCATTTTCAAAGACTGGGATTAAGTTCAGCAAAAGCAACTAATTTTGACGACAAGATGCAAAATATATGTGAAATAACAACAAGACGGAATGAACAAATGATGTGCACCATTTATCATTCAGCAAACAAACGCCAATATATTTGGAAACTTTGGTAAAAATTTAATCATTTTCACACAAATCACCCTCAATAATTTAAATTGTTACTGATTTCTTGCAAATGAGGGCATTGCAAGATCTTAAGTGTGGGAAGGGGTTAAATTCTTTCGGATTTTAAAAAATTTTACTTTATACACTTGGTTACCATTAAAAATACTAGTAAAGCAGTAGTTATATTAGAATCTAGTGCTCTCTGATAAAAAAGAACAGCCCTAGTCTTATATACTGACTACCCAATTCTAGTAAAATTTTTCAATTAAATGAATTCAAATCATGTTTATACATATTTATGAACGATAAAACTAGGTTTTAACACCGAAATTATTGTTACCTCGGAAAGGACATAAATTGAGAAACAAACTAAAATGTTAAAATTCATTTAAAATGGAATAGAGGACGATAAAAAGAAAAATAAAAAGCCAAGTGTGGGAAAATTTACCAAGTTATTTTAAACATATGCCACATATATTTGTAACAAATAACTGAAAATACTTTTGCTTTGGACTAAACTAAACTGTTTTACCCAATGAAAGAAAAGAAGAGATGGATCTACACGATGAATCAATTCCATCATTAAAAGGAAGTAAAGTCTTCCGAAAAAGACACGCGCTTCTTGATTTAGGTCATGAAGTTGTCGTCCAGACCAGCTGTAGGTTGACGAAAAATCTAGAAAAGTCATCACTAAAATCAGCAGGAAATCCACGGACCTCAGCATTAAACAGGGTCGCCAAGTGGTCAGATTTATCCTAACCATGAGAAGGATTTATCTCGTACAATGGGGGGGCACCATGCAAATTAGCTGGATAAGACTAATGAATCAGATCCCCAGAAAGGATAATCTCCTTAAAGATTAAAAATCAGCTTTTAAGACTGATATTACTCAATCCTAGAGATTGACCTTAAAGATTGAGAATTCAAACTCATGGAATTCGATGATATCTAAACTCGAGCTTAAACGAGAAAATATTTTGAAAAAAAAAATTACAAACCGATTTGTTTTCTGAAAACCCTATTTTCAATGCATTCATTACCATTGAACGTAAAATCCTAGGAATTCACCTGGAATTCATTAGGTCACCTGAACTAAATCAGGTGTCAACCGTAAGAACGGTGGTTGCATAGTGGTCAAAGACATGACCTTGTGCCAGACCGAAAAAAAATTATAAGGGTGAGCTTTACTATTGCTCCTACCAAGGATAGTAATTGCGTCCGACACGTTATAGACCATAATCAAAAGCATGTCACGGGACATTGCCTTAACAGTTGCTTGTTCAACGCTTTCCTTTACAACCGGACGGTAGTTTGCCGAAAGGTAATATACGGAACAAGTAAACTGGACGTGTTGCTTTCCAAATACAAGGTTAGCAAGTGGGTGACACAAAACCGCAAGTTTTGAGCTAAAATTTTCAAATCTGAAACCCACCAAACCCACAAAAATATTTTGCAAACACCGGTAAAGGGTTATTCCGGAAAACTTATCTAGGGTAAAAACTAGATTTAATTTTCAAAAGATCAAATGTTTTCATAAAGATCCAATTTCCTTAATGGATCTAAATTTTTATAGTCATGTGGGACTGTAAACCATATCGTTATTACCATTGTTTATACCGCCATATAGAAATCACTGATGTACAAAGTGTGAAGAATAAAGAAGTGATTCTAGTATTTCAAGACAATATTGCTTGAGGACAAGCAACGCTCAAGTGTGGGAATATTTGATAATGCTAAAAACGAACATATATTTCATAGCATTATTCCTCAAGAAAGACAAGCTTTTAGTTGCAATTGTTCTATTTACAAGTGATATTCGTTTAAATAATAAAAGGTGAAGACAGAAGACAGATTCGACGATTTGAAGACGCAAACGACCAAAAAGCTCAAAAGAACAAAAGACAATCAAAAAGGTTCCAATTATTGATAAGAAACGTCTCGAAATCACAAGAGTACAAGATTCAAAACGCAAAGTACAAGATATTAAATTGTACGCGAGGACGTTCGAAAATCCAGAACCGGGACCAGAGTCAACTCTTAACGCTCGACGCAACGGACTAAAAATTACAAGTTAACTATGTATATAAATATAATATAATATATAATTAATTATATTAATTATATATATATTATATATATATATATTAAAAACCGTCGGCAGCAAGAAACTCCAAGGGTGTGAGCTGTAAATACATCTCCGCGACTCGCGGAGTTTTAAGGGCATTTTGCCGCGAGTCGCGGAGCCCCAATTTTCAACTCTGGCTATAAAGCCAACCGAATTCTGATCAAATTTCATCATCTATTTTTTCTTCCTCTTCATACGTAAAATTTATATTTATATTTATAATTTATATTTTAATTTTAATTATAATTCTAATAATAAGGGTATGTTAGCGAATGTTGTAAGGGTGTAAGTCGAAATTCTGTCCGTGTAACGCTACGCTATTTTTAATCATTGTAAGTTATGTTCAACCTTTTTATATTAATGTCTCGTAGCTAAGTTATTATTATGCTTATTTAAAACGAAGTAATCATGATGTTGGGCTAATTACTAAAATTGGGTAATTGGGCTTTGTACCATAATTGGGGTTTGGACAAAAGAACGACACTTGTGGAAATTAGACTATGGGCTATTAATGGGCTTTATATTTGTTTAACTAAATGAAAGTTTGTTAATGTTAATATAAAGATTTACAATTGGGCGTCCCTATAAACTACCATATACACTCAATCGGACACGATGGGCGGGGTATTTATATGTACGAATAATCGTTCATTTAACCGGACACGGGAATGGATTAATAGCCACTAGAATAATTAAAACAGGGGTGAAATTACATTCAAGGGTAATTGGTGTAATTGTTAACAAAGTGGTAAAACCTTGGTTTACACGCAGTCGATAACCTGGTGTATTCATTAAACAAAGTATTAAAACCTTGTTACAATTCGAATCCCCAATTAGTTGGAATATTTAACTTCGGGTATAATAATAATTTGACAAGGACACTTGCAATTTATATTTATGACTGATGGACTGTTATGGACAAAAACCAGACGGACATATTAAATAATCCAGGACAAAGGACAATTAACCCATGGGCATAAAACTAAAATCAACACGTCAAACATCATGATTACGGAAGTTTAAATAAGCATAATTCTTTTATTTCATATTTAATTTCCTTTATTTTATATTTAATTGCACTTCTAATTATCGCACTTTTATTTATTGTTATTTAATCGCACTTTTAATTATCGTACTTTTTAATTATCGCAATTTTATTATTCGCAATTTCATTATCGTTATTTACTTTACGCTTTAATTTAAGTCTTGTATTTATTTTATATTTTACATTAGGTTTTAACTGCGACTAAAGTTTTAAAATTGACAAACCGGTCATTAAACGGTAAAAACCCCCCTTTATAATAATAATATTACTTATATATATATTTGTATTTTTATAAAAGTAAACTAATATAGCGTTGAGCTTTGTTTAAAGATTTCCCTGTGGAACGAACCGGACTTACTAAAAACTACACTACTGTACGATTAGGTACACTGCCTATAAGTGTTGTAGCAAGGTTTAAGTATATCCATTCTATAAATAAATAAATATCTTGTGTAAAATTGTATCGTATTTAATAGTTTTTCCTAGTAAAATATAAACTATTTTATATACACCTCGCATAACATCAACTAACTCGTTGGTTCGAAAAGCTTGAATCCATTTTCCGTATCTGTAACTGTGCGGAAGCCGATAGAGTGAAGTATGCCACCCACATGCTAAGTGGCATAGCTCTAACATGGTGAAACGGCTATGCCTAAACTGTAGGGCTAGATGCTGCAAATGCCATCCCATGGCCTGTTCTGAAGCGAATAATGACGGAAAAATTCTGTCTGCGAAACCAAATTCAAAAGCTGGAAGTTGAGTTCTGGGAATTGAAGGTAAAAGGAACCAACATTGAAGCTTAAACCAACAGGTTTATAGAGTTGGTGACCTTGTATCCAGAGATGGTACCAACTGAGTAGAAGAAGATAGAGCGGTACATGGAAGGTCTTCCTGACGAGATTCAGGGAAATGTCATTGGTGCTAGTAAGGAGACTCTAGATGCGGTGATACTAATGGCTCAAAACCTCATGATGGCTAAGAGGAGGAAAGCCGCGGCAAATAAGCAAGCCGAGGCTAAGTCAAATGAAGGCAAGAGGAAGTTTGAACCTGCTCAGGGATCGGGCCAAGGTTTGAATAAGAAAGTTGCTGATAATTTAAAAGGAGGATACTCTGGGAAACAACCTTTGTGTAAGCATTGTGAGAGACACCACTCTGGATGGTGCAAGGCTGAGTGCACAAAGTGCAAGAAGATTGGCCATATAGCCAAGAATTGTAGAGTTGCAGTTTCTCCAACGGATACTCCTGCAACAAAAACCAATGTAGTAGTTCCTACTTGCTATGACTGTGGCGAGAAAGGGCATTTCCACAACCAGTGTCCAAAGAAAAAGGGTAACACTGGGAATGCTAATGCTAAAAGTCGAGCTTTTGTGATGGCTGCTGAAGAAGCCCTTGATGATGATGAAGTGATAACGGGCACGTTTCTTGTTAACAACTTCTATACTACTGTATTATTCGATTCAGGTGCTGATAGAAGTTATGTATCTACTGAGTTTTGTGCCATATTCACTGAAAAACCGCAAGCCTTAGAAATTAAGCGTCTTGTAGAAGTAGAAAACGGTAAGGTTATGAATGTAGACAATGTGTATAAAAACTGTGATCTGGTTTTAGCCGACAAACATTTTAAGATTGACCTATTGCCAGTCGAGTTAGGAAGCTTTGATGTAGTCGTAGGGATGGATTGGTTAAGCCCATTAAGAGATGCAATCAAGTGTTATGAGAAAACCATTAACATACCTCTTGAAAATGGGGAAACCTTAGTTGTTCAAGGGGAGATGAGTGGTTCCAAACTCAACATCATCTCTTGCATCAAGACTCGCAAGTATCTAATGAAGGGATACCAAGCCATTCTGGCTCATGTTAAGGAAGTCGAATCGGAAGAAAAGCGCATTGAAGATGTACCGATAGTTAAAGACTTTCCTAAAGTATTTCCTGATGAACTCCCTGGTCCCCCTCCCCAACGACAGGTTGAGTTTCAGATCGATTTAACCCCCGGTGCTGCACCTATTGCAAAGGCGCCATACTGCTTAGCTTCACCAGAGATGAAGGAATTATCTAACCAACTCCAAGAACTTTTAGATAAAGGTTTCATTCATCCTAGATCATCTCCGTGGGGAGCACCCGTTCTATTTGTCAAGAAGAAAGATGGCATGTTGAGGATGTGTATTGATTACCGTGAACTCAACAAGCTAACCATCAAGAATCGTTATCCTCTCTCGCGCATTGATGACCTGTTTGACCAATTTTAAGGGTCCAGCGTCTATTCAAAGATTGATCTTCGGTCCGGTTACCATCAGCTGAGAGTCAAGGAAACCGATGTTTGTAAGACTACTTTTCGAACTCGTTACAGACATTATGAGTTTCTTGTCATGACTTTTGGTTTAACCAATGCTCCTGCGGTATTCATGGATCTAATGAACCGTGTATACAAGCCTTATCTTGACAAGTTCGTGATCGTCTTTATCGATGACATTCTGATCTACTCCAAGAGTGAGAAGGAACATGAGCAACATTTGCGATTGATTTTAGAGCTCTTAAAGAAGGAACAACTGTATGCTAAGTTCTCCAAGTGTGAATTTTGGCTATGAACAGTTCAATTTCTCGGACATGTAGTTGATAGTGAAGGAATATATGTTGATCCAGCGAAGATCACCGCTATTCAAAACTTGAAAGTGCCTAAGAATTCGAAGAATATTCAATTTTTGGGACTTGCTGGTTATTATCGAAGGTTTATCAAAGATTTTTCAATTCTAGCTAAACCTCTTACCAAGCTAACTCATAAGGGGAAGAAGTTTGAGTGGTCCGAAGAACAGGAATCTGCTTTCAAGATTCTGAAGGATAAATTGACCACAGCCCCGATTCTGTCATTACCTAAAAGTACCGACAATTTTGTAGTCTATTGTGATGCCTCGAAACAAGATTTCGGATGTGTTTTGATGCAATGTGAAAAGGTTTTTGCCTATGCATCTAGACAGTTGAAGAAATATGAGAAGAATTATACCACACATGACCTGGAATTAGGAGCCGTGGTATTTGCATTAAAGATGTGGAGACATTACCTCTATGGGGTTAGAATAACGGTGTATTCCGATCATAAAAGTCTTCAACATATCTTTGATCAGAAGCAATTAAACATGAGGCAAAGGCGTTGGATTGAGTTATTAAATGACTATGATTGTGAACTTCGATACCATCCTAGCAAGGTGAATGTAGTAGCCGATGCCCTTAGTAGAAAGGATCGCGTCAAACCAATTCAAGTTCGAGCTTTAAATATACGTATTCGTACGAATCTTACATCTTAAATTTGAGAAGTACAACTTGAGGCATTGAAGGAAGAGAATGTCCAACTTGAGGGACTGAAGGGTCTCGAAAGGCAACTCGAACTCCAGGAAAATGGAACAAGGTATTTCAATAACCGAATTTGGGTCCCAATTTTCGGAAATCTTCGAGAACTAGTCTTGGATGAAGCACATAAGACTAGGTATTCAATTCACCCGGGCTCCAGTAAATGTACCACGATGTGAAAGAATTCTATTGGTGGCCTAATCTAAAGTCTGACATTGCTGATTATGTGAGCAAGTGCCTTACTTGTCTGAAGGTTGAGGCCGAGCATCAAAAGCTGTCTGGTTTACTTCAACAGCCGGATATTCCGCAGTGGAAGTGGGAATGTATCACTATGGATTTCGTTACTAAGTTGCAAAAGACTTCAAACGGTAATGACACTATTTGGGTCATAGTTGATCGTCTTACTAAATCTGCATATTTCTTACCGATCAAGGAAACTGACAAGATGGAGAAATTATCACAACTCTATATCAAAGAGATTGTCTCACGTCATGGAGTTCCTATCTCAATTATTTTTGATCGCGACAGTCGATTTGTTTCTAGATTCTGAAAAACTTTGCAATCTGCTCTTCGAACTCAACTCAACATGAATACAGCTTATCATCCGCAAACCGATGGTCAAAGTGAACGAACCATTCAAACAATGGAAGATATGCTACGTGCTTGTGCTATAGATTTCGGCAAAGGTTGGGATAGACACTTGCCTTTAGCTGAATTTTCTTATAATAACAGCTACCACTCAAGTATTAAGGCTCCACCTTTTGAGGCCTTATACGGACGAAAATGTAGATCCCCATTGTGCTGGGATAAATTAGAGGACAGACATTTAACTGGTCCTGAAATTATTCGTGAAACTACCGAGAAGATCGTTCAGATTAAGAAACGATTAGAAACTGCCCACAGCCGACAAAAGGGCTATGCTGATAAGCATCGGAAGGATTTAGAATTCCAAGTTGGTGATAAAGTCGTGTTGAAAGTATCCCCTTGGAAGGGCGTCATTCGTTTTGGTAAGCGAAGCAAATTAAGTCCACGTTATGTAGGACCTTTCAAGATTATTGAAAGAGTTGGTCCTGTGGTGTATCGATTGGAATTACCCACTGAGCTTAATAATGTGCATGATGTATTTCATGTCTAAAATCTTAAAAAGTGTCTTGTTGACGATACACTTATTGTTCCATTGGATGATATCCGCATAGATGATAAAATGCATTTTGTTGAAGAACCGATAGAGGTTATGGTTCATGAGGTAAAAGGCTTAAAACAAAGCTCTATTCCTATTGTTAAGATCCGTTGGAATTCACGAAGAGGCCCCGAGTATACCTGGGAACGTGAAGACCAGATGAAGCAGAAATATCCTCATCTTTTTCCAATCGCTGATACATCAAAGAAGTCTTCCTGAAACTTCGGGACGAAGTTTAAATTAACGGGGAGGTACTATAACAACCCTCATTTTTCCACTCTGAAATGACTATAGTGCCCTTAGGGTTTCATTGCTGTTTTGTATTTCTGTGACATACTAGTTAGGGTTGTTATCTGGACGAATTAAATAGAGTAATTAATAAACTAAACTCTAAAACCCTAATCATTTATTATAACCCTAACCCTAACCCTAATAATTATTATAATTATTATGATTATTATTATTATTATTATTATTATTATTATTATTATTATTATTATTATTATTATTATTATTATTATTATTATTATTATTATTAAATGTATATATATTACGTATTAAAATGTATATATTCCATATTAGTGTAAATAAAATATAAATAAAATATCAATATGAGTATATATATAAAATAATTAAGTAATGGGTTATAAACGTAATTTTTGTAAAATAAAAATATATGTATATATATACCAAAAATATAATTAAATATATAATAAATTATGTTAACTAAATAAAGAAAATAAAATACAAGATAATCTAGAATGTTCTTTTTAATAAAAAATAAAAATAAAAAAAGAAAAGGCCTAAGGTTGCCCGAAAATAAAAAAGGAAAAAAAATTTAAATTAATTTGTAAAATTGTTTCTTGCTCACCAAGTATTTTATCCCTATAAATATACACGTAAGGCTTCATTATTTTTCATTCATAAAATTGGGAGCACACACAAAACCCTAATATTTGTAAGTCTTTCTCTCTTTTTCTTTTTTTTCTTTTTCAGTTTTTCTTTTTCTTTTTTTTCAGCCGAACCCCAAAACAAAAACAAATAAATGTTTTTAAACTTTATAAAATTTTTCTAAACTAATGATAATTAGCTATATGATTAATAAGTTTCATAAAAATTAAATTTATAGATTTTTCATTAGATTTAACAATTTTTATCAATTTTTTTGTGTTTTCATTCGGCCGAAGTATATATATATATATATATATATATATATATATATATATATATATATATATATATATATATATATATATATAAAATTATGTATTGAATTAATTAAATTATGTATTATGCATGATAAATATTAATAAGTAATATAAGATCTATGAAAAATAATTTTTCTGATTTATAATGTGTTTTTATATTTTATTTAATTAAAACATTTTATATATACATATATATACGGTATACATAC
This sequence comes from Rutidosis leptorrhynchoides, assembly GCF_046630445.1. NCBI lineage: Eukaryota > Viridiplantae > Streptophyta > Magnoliopsida > Asterales > Asteraceae > Rutidosis > Rutidosis leptorrhynchoides. The sequence continues at coordinate 607,303,638 of NC_092335.1, forward strand.
ATATATTTATAAAAAATAGGAAAAAGACTAATTAAGCTATATAAATATTTTTCTAGTAAATTATGATATTTAACTTAATTATTTAGGTCAGAATATAATTTATAAAAATTAATTTCGAATTATGTAATATTTAATTATGAAAACTAAGTGAAATTCGTAATAAAAATATGAACAGTAAATAAAATATTTTAAATAATTTTTCTGAGTTTTTAAACATTTTTTAGATATGAGAAAAATATAAAAATTTATTTATGAGTCTAATTAATAATTATTATATAATTCTACACTATTATAATATAAATAGGAAGTAAATAAGGAAATAATTATAAATGTAAATAAATTTTTATTTATTATTTTTCTACAGGTTTATTTACTGTAAGGAACATATAAAAATTTTAAAAATAATTATTTATGTTTATTTAGTATTTTTTGTAGAATTAAACTTGATTTGTGATTAAATTAGGAATAAAAACGAATTTAAATACAAAATTTTAATAAAATTATTTTCTTAAATTTTTCTACTGATTTTTATAATTAACTAAGACTATAAAAATTATTTATATTATTATTAGGTATTTAATTAATTATTTAAGTAACTAATTATATTATAGTATGAGATAATGATTAGTATATTATAAATATTAATTAATCTAAAATAATAATTATGATTTAAGTAATAATTCATGTATAATTATAAAACTATTAATAGTTATATAATACTAATAATAATTATATAAATATAATCAACTTAACTATATAATAAAAGATTATACACCTATATGTGTGAAGGCTATAATCAAGATAAAGTGCACTATATACAAAACTCACCGCTACATATGGCCTAGGGTAGTCCTTGTTGCCTTATGGGAATCGCTTGTGGATTTCGAATGCCATGACATAGATTCTGGTCAAGAATCCTGGGCGCCCGGTAACAACTGATCATTCAAGTGACTTGTATAATAGCAACGAGATTTGGGAAAAGGTGTACAACGTCTTGTTATAGATTATAACCCGAACTTTCTATAATTAGAAGGATACTATAAATGGAAACTTTCCATAAATGGTATTTTTTTTCGAAAATGGAAATTTATTTAGAAAACCATCATTATTAGTATAATTAATCTACTTAAGTCTTTTAGGCGATATCTGATCGTACATTCTATCTCTAGGTTGAGATTCCGATCATATTCTTCCGTTTAATCCATTACTCTTGTGGAATATCTCTTCTGTGCTACTAAGGTGAACTCATAGCCTCGCTTTTTACATATTTTATTATATTTTATAAATCTTGGGGTGAGACACATGCTTGCTTTAAATGATTTACAATTTAGACACAAGTGTCTAACCTTTTTGATATGAAACTTCATGAGATTATTGTTAACTTGTATTCTTACATATAAAATCCCCACCATAATATCGTTAATTGCAGGAATTGAAATGTTGCAAGCTTAATTATTGTGAGTAGGCCTATTGAGAGTGACGTCTCTACCCATTGACCGATCATCAAGGGGGTACATAATAATGATTACTGACACACGCGCAGTGTCAGGGGTTAATGTTTAGCTCGATATTATAACTCATGGCATATTGAATACTTTGATGTTTTGAAATAAATCTTGTGGTTTAAAACTTATTAATTATTAAACCTATGATGTTCACTCAACCATTGTGTTGACATTTTAAGCATGTTTGTCTCAGGTGAAGAATAACTTATGTGCTGCCCTATGTGATTTGCTAGCTGGTGCATTAAAGTCTGCATATATTATTTCTGATCATTTGTTAAACATTAATTACTTTTAGGTTTACCATGTAAAACATTTCATTTTCAGCTGCAATTGAATTATTGAATTATTTAAACGTCTCATTTAGAGTCGTTCTCGTTTGTTTAACCATGTGGTGATACTGGAAAAGTCATATTTTCCCAGGCCATTTTTGGGGGTATGACACTTTTGAACTAAAAAAATCCACTGTAGGCAAAATGAAAAGATCCAAATTTTTTACATTAAAAAATAAAAATCCACCGGAGGCGACTGATCCCGCTTGCCCTATACTGGCAACGCCCCTGACAATGGGGAAATAATGTATGTTATATTTAGGGATCAACGATGCAAATTTTTCAAACATTAGGGTCATCCACATTAAAAAGATACTTTAGGTCCATTCATAAATGTTTGTACACTTTTCCGGATAATCTTAGGATATTTAAGATTAGGTAGATCTGGTCATAAAGTATGAGTGATTTGAGTGATTGAGTAATTTAGATGGTGTTTGAATTCTTGTTGGTGATTCCCCGAAGGTAGTGGGAAGGTATCTCACTTTACGCCACCAAGATGTGAATGATCATTGAAGAATGTTCAATGTGTGTGTGTGTGTGTGTGTGTGTGTTAGTGATTGTTGAGAGCATGCCTCATTCAGGGATTGTATTTCTCTTTTTATAGCCTGACTAAGAAGCGTATCCCTTGTATCAATGCCTTGATCAAGTTCCAAGGTAGTTATGGAAGTGTTGGTGAATTCCCCTTAGTGGAGTGGCGGAGCTATAGTAGCTGAGGAAAGCAAGGTAGATGCTTTCCTCTATTATCTAGGAGGCGCCGCCCACTGTTTGGAGAAAAATATCTTCCATATCTCTTTAGCTTATTCAATCTCGTGACTACTTCCAGGTCTTCGGCCTTGGTTATCCTGATGTCTTCGTGGTCAATTTCATCGTAAAATACCTTTGTAATATCAATTTTGTGACCGAGATATTGGGTACACTATCAAGCCCCCTCAGTTTTAATTCACGGAGCGATTTCCTTATTGACTTCATGAAATTAAACTATAATCTCTGTTAACTTAAGCCTGTCATCATTGCTTGTTCTTCGCGTAATATCATTTTTCCCCTGGTAGTTCAGCCGCTCGTCTCTCATTAATCAAGGGTATAATCGTGTTTTTGTATTGCGATTACCGAGAGGTTTATGAATTTTCACTTTGATTTGACAGTTGTGCAGGCTGCTTCTTCATTTATAATACTTATTTCACTCATAATTTCATAGTTTTTTCTTTCTTCTCCTTCCTCTTTCCGATCAAGTTCTTCCGTCGATCCCTTAAGGTATTTTTCTTAATTCTTGCTCTTCTTTTGATTAATTTATCATGGAAAAACAAGGTTTACACACCACGTCTACTACATTAACCCTTATTAGTGTGCTCAATTAAGGAAAACCCTAGGATTATCTGTTGACGACATCATCCTGCCGGAATCGAAGAAGAAAATGCTCGAATTTCTGAAAGAATACGTCGGTGTTTATACCCAATTGTTTACTTAGTGCAATGTTAGGGTTCTAATTTCATCCTTCTATCTTAGCGTGTTGAATTATTTTAAGGTGCATGTCTCAATTTTACACCCCTTAGCGACTAAGAAAATCATGGCCTTTAAGGTCATGTGTCGGGCTTATAGTGGGGAGCCTTCCGTTGACCTTTTTCGTTGCTTTTTCAATATCGGTGATGCTGGTAACTGGATTACTATTGCGAAGCATCGAAAGAAAAAAAGGGCAAACTTCCGAGACCCCAATATGTTTTTCATCACAAGTCCCTGATGTTCGTGGCTGGAAAATCCTATTTGTTTATATGAAGGATGATTTCTTTAATCCTCTTCTCTATCCTAAAGTTGTTGATCCTAGTAGAGAGATTATTCCCGAGGAATATAATGATCCAATCCTTGAGAGTGCAAAATATCTTCTTCTTTTTGGTAGAATTTGCTGTCATCCAATTATTGCTTCTACATTTCCTGATTTAATGCTTTTTAAGCTTGGAATGTCTTCTTCCTAGGAGAAGGGCAAAGAGAATCCTATTTTTATGTGTGGGGATAAGGGTGGGTCCCTCTTGCCTTAGGTTGTTTATTGCTTGGATGTTTTAGCATCATTTTCTAAAGTTTGCTCTTTTTTCTTTTTGCAGAAATGGCTTTGAGGAATGCTATCAAGTCTCTTGGTGTGAAGGAGATGGCTATTGTTGATCGTGCTGCTACTACCATTGTTAAGGACACTTGATCTCCTTCTGTTTCTAGTTATCTGGAGGTTGAGAGTAAACCCCGAGGTACTTCTGCTTCATCAACTATTCTGAAGCTTCAAAGTGAAGCTAAGGTTGCCTTAGAACATGAGCTCATTGATGTTGATGCTCATCCTGATTCTCCTACTACTGAGAAGATCCAACTTAGGGCTTCGAAGCGCCAAAGGGCGACTAAGCTGAAGAAAGAAGATGTTCAAGCCTCCTCTGTGAAAAGGACAAGGTTATCATTTGGTTGTGAAAATGCCAACAACTCTGGGCATGTCGAAGGTTCATATGAGAATACTCTTTCAGGTGTGTCTTCATATTTTATATTTTTTACTATGAATCTAATGTAGTTGATACTAAGTATATCTCATTTATTTGTGTCGATCCTCTGCCAGCTATGCCTTCCCCTTCTACTTGCTATGGTATTGTGGGGAAATTTCTATCTCCAGATTTCGAAGCTTCCAACTATGATCCTCAGAAGTTTGTTGAGGATTTTTCTATGCAGAGTTATCGTTTTGTCTTGATGGACCACCTCCTACTATCACGTTGGAAGAAGTGAAATCAGGATCTGATGGCCATGGAAATAGAAGTGTATGGGTTGAAGCAGGTAAATGCATCCAATGGTGAGTTGATTAAGAAGCTTCGGCATCAGATATTGATGACTCCTTCTTGAGAGGAGGAGTTAAAGTCAGCCAGAGATGAGATAAGCAGGATGCAGGTGCAGTAGAACCTTGACAATGAAAGATTGGTAAGCTTGGGTGCAGAGAGTGAAGCCCTTCTTCAGAAGTTGAGGGATGTGGTTACTGAGTTGGATGATCAGAAGAAGCGGTGTGATGGTTTGAGGTCTGATTATTCCAACATTGTTTCTCAAGTGGTTCCTTATATGTGCAAGAAGTTGGTTAATAGTAAGGAGTTAAGTAATTATCTTGTTGTTGTTGTTGTTGTTGTTGTTGTTGTTGTTGTTGTTGTTGTTGTTGTTGTTGTTGTTGTTTTTGCAGCTAGGCATCGTGAGAGGTGTACTCTCCTGGAGGAGTTACAGAGAAGAGAATTGTTCGGTTGGAAGATTATCCTGAGTATAATGATCAGGGAGTGATCTTGTTGATGCGACATGTGCTAAGTTAGTTGATGCTGAATTTGATTATGTTGTTGTTATTGCTGCTTACTCTAGTGCAAAGCATGTTGAGCTGCAGAAGCTTTGTAATGATGGTAATAAACCTTGACTCTCTTTCTCTCAATCTTTTGACTGTTAGTGTATGTGGGCTTATATGTTGCCCTTTGAACAATTTGTGTGTAGCCTTTGGTGCCTTTAAAACAATGTCTGTAATTTGTGGCCCTTGTGCCAGTTAACCAATTTGTAACCGGTGGTGGTGTTCTTGTATGTGGTCCTTGAGCCTTTAAAACAACGTAATGTATGGCCTAGTTCCTTGGATAATATGCTTTCTTTTATCTTATGCTTAAGTAGCTTCTGCGTATTTTTTATTGCTTGTGAAATCAAGCAACTTGGTGTGTTGGTATTCTCTTGGGAACTACTTTTTAAATTTTACAAAAGTGTTCTTTGTGAAGAGTCCACTATGTATTCTTTCGTGGGATATACTTGCTTATCTTATGAATATCTTGGTATTCTTGTATACGAAGAACATGTTGTGTATTCTTCAGGTAATATATTTTTGTTGGTGTTCTTTTTATCCGAAGAACACACTATATATTCCTTTAAGGGATACAAATTGGTTTTGTAAGTAATTTTGGGTTCTTTTTATATGAAGAACCCATTATTTACTTGTTATGTATTCTTCTAATGAATACAACTCAGTTTTTGCAAGCATCTCGGTGTTCTTTTTATGTGAAGAACCTACCGTGTGCTTGTTATGCATTCATTTGATGAATACATGTTCTTTTGTAAATATTTTTGGGCGTCCCATTGTCTATAACTTATAGTTTTAATGTTTTCTTCTAGAGAGCACTTTTAATTGTAAATATCTTAGCATTCTTCAGTGAAGAATCTATTGTGTATTTACTTGAGTTGTTTCTATGTGTGACCACATATGTGAATGAATGCCTTTGTGTTCCTTTTGAGGAACTCTTGATATATTTATCATGGCTGTTTTAGTGTGTTTGTCTCAAGAACACATCGTGTGCTTGTAAAATATCATGGTATTCCTTTGTGAAGGGACCATTGCGTGTTTACAGTATGCACATAGTTTATCAAAACAAACTAGTGATTTCATTAAATTTCCAATGTAGGAAGTGTGTGAACTTCAACTACTCATTACATTTGTCCTCTACTTTCAATTAAAAAGAAAAGCTTAAAAATAAAACCTTCGTAGGTTGACCCCATTCCATGTGCGGGGTATGGCTTTCCCTGAGGTAGTCTCTAGTTTGTATGATCCATTTCCAAAAGCTTGGGATATGACAATACGGACCTTCCCATTTTGCTTCTAACTTTCCCTCATATTCAACCTTGCTGGTACTGTTGAGGTGAAGAACATAGTCTCCTACTTTAAAAGTGGAACGTTTGACCCTCTTGTTGTAGTACCTTTCGATTGCTTTTTCCTGTGAAGCTTCTCGAATTAGGGCTGCTTCTGTTCTTTCTTCTTCAAGGTCGAGATTTAAACGAAGGTTTTCTTGATTTTGTCGGTATTCGCTGTTCGGTTGCTTAACACTTGGATTTCAGTGGGGAGGACTGCCTCTGTTCCGTACACCAAACTGTATGGTGTCTCTCCCTTGCTTCTTTTTGGGGTGATCCGATGTGCCCACAACACTAGTGGTAGTTCTTCTACCCATCCTTGGTGACATTTTCCCAACCGTTTTTCCATTCCTTTGATTAAATCCTTGTTGATCTTCTCGACTTGGCCGTTCCCTTAGGGATGATAAACTGATGTAAAAGTTTGCTTATTTTCAACCATTCACAAAATCCTGGAAATACTCCTTCAGCAAATTGTTTCCCATTGTCTGAAACAATCTCTTGGGGAATTCCAAATCTGCAGACTATGTGTTCCCAAAAAAATTTTACAATATCATTCCCCGTTGTTTTTCTCAACAGTTTAGCTTCCGTCCACTTGGTAAAATAATCCACTACCACCACCAAAAATTGAACTCCTCCCGGAGCTTCTGTGAGTGGTTCAACAAGATCAATTCCCTATTTGGCGATGGGCCATGCCGATAGTATTAATATCAAATCTTGTTTGTGTTACTTGGGGACATTTGCATGGATCTGGCAAGATTCGCAAGTCTGTAAAGCTGCTACCGTGTCTTGATGCATGGTAGGCCAATAATATCCAAGCCTCATTATCTTGGCCACAATGGATCTAGGTCCGCATGAAAACCGCACACTCCTTCGTGTATATCTCAATTAATAATCAAAGCTTGGCTTGGTCCAACGCATCTTTGCCATGATGTGAGGAAAGATTTTCAGTACAACTTGCCATTCATAAGCTTATATAAGGGTGCTTTAATTTTTATCTTTCACGCTTCTTTCTTATCTTCAGGTCGAAATTCGGATTCCAAGTAATCTTTCAATGGTTTCATCCACATGCTTTCTTCATCTGGGAAGAGATCATGTACCTCTTCGATTTCAATTGACCTTTGCTCTAGAGTTTCGATCAGAACTTCTTTGGCTAGGTGTGCGAAGGTAATGGAGGCAAGTTTGCTAAGAGCATCGGCTTTCTTGTTTTCACTTCTTCTCACATGCTCAATTACAAAGCTTTTGAAATGTACGACTAGCTCTTTTACTTTGGACAGATATCGCTGAATTGTTAGGTGTCTTGCTTCGAAGGTTCCTAACACTTGATTAGCAACGAGCTGTGAATCAACGAAGGCTTTCTAGTATCTTATGTTCATGTCTGCTAGCCTTAATCCGGCAAGCAATGCTTCATACTCTTCTTCATTATTTGTTGTGATAAACTCAAAACGTAGTGCATAAGTGTATTCTTTTTCTTCGGGGCTAACGAACCTAAGGCCTGCTCCAGAACCATCAGAACTGGAAGCTCCGTTGGTGAATAGCTTCCACTCTTCTTGCTCTGTTGTTGGGACAATGATCTGACTTGAAGTTGCGTCTGATTCTTCGTCAGTGGTTTTGACTATGAAGTCAGCCAAAACTTGTCCCTTGAAAGAGTGCCTCACTTGAAATTCTATATCATGTTCCCCTAGATCACAATGACCCATTTGGCCATTCTCCCTGAATTTTTTGGCTTCGTAAGCACTGGTCGAATTTCTATGTCAGTTAGGACTATGATCGGATATGCTTGAAAGTACCTTCGGAGCTTGCGGGCTGTGTATACCAATGACTAGGTGAGTTTTTCAAGTTCCGGGTAGTTGATCTCGAACCCTTGTAATGTTTTGCTGACGAAGTATATGGGGACCTGGCTCCGTGTACGTTCAGCTACCAATACTGCACTAATGCTTTCTATTGGAGCTTCTAGATAGACTTATAAGGTTTCCCCTCGTAACGAAGAGGTGGGAGTTGGGAGATTGGAGATATGTGCCTTCAATTCATTGAAAGCTTGGTCATCCTCTGTGGTCCACATGATCTTTTTCTTTCCCAAGCATCCTTTTATGACTTTAAAGAAGGGCAATTGCTTCTCTGCCCCTTTTGATAGAAACTGACTGAGTGATGCTAACTTTCCATTCAAACTTTGAATTTCTTTCAATGTGGTCGGAGCTTTTAGCTCTTTGATTCAGTCCACCTTCTTTGGGTTTGCCTGGATCCCTTTCTTTGTTATGTAATATCCGAGGAACCTTCCTTCTTCGACGCCGAATGAACACTTTTTTGGATTTAGCTTCATGTTGATTGAACGTAAGGTGTTGAACGTTTCTTGGATGTCTACTAGAAGATTAGTGTATTCAATGCTCTTGATCACCATGTCATCGACATATGCTTCAAAATTTCTTCCCAACTGTTTGTGGAAAGCTTTATCACGGGCCTTTGATACGTTGCTCCGGCGTTCTTCAAGTCGAATGGAATTTTTCGATAACAGAAGATACCTTTGCTGGTAAAGAAGGAGGTTTTTTCTTCGTCTTCCTTTTCCATTTGGATTAGGTGATATCCTTAGTAAGCATCCAAGAAATATGTGAGTTTGTATCCATTTAAGGATTCAACCTTCCAATCGTTTTCTTGCAACGGGTAGCAATCTTTGCGACAGGCTTTGTTAATGTTGGTGAAGTTAACGCACATTCGCCAACCACCATCTGACTTGTTTCCATCACTGGATTGGCTACTCAGGTGGGGTACTTGGCTTCTTGAATTATGCCTGCCTTCAGCAACTCTTCTACTTCTTTGCAAGCAGCTTCATCTTTTTTCAAGGCTAGGTTTCTTTTCTTTTGGTGAACAGGTTCTAGGCTCTTGTATTCATTGAGCTTGTGCTACGTCGTGATATCTGTTCCTTGGATGTTTTGAGTTTGGGGTATCCCCGTCATATCTCCATATTCCCAAGCAAAAACGTCTACGTTAGACTAGAGAAGTTTACGAAGCTTGACTTTCAGCTCAGGGGACAATTGTCTCCCGATGGTAACTTGTTGGTCGGGGAAGAGTGCTTTTATGGATATCTTCTCTTCTTGTGGATACTCTTCATTTGCCGTTTGCCTCTAGGATACATTCTCCAGGACCTTCCATGGTTTCTTTAATTGCCATTACTACTTTTCTTGAATCATAGGTTGAAGCAAGGGTATCCATTCCTTCACTTGTATAGAACTTAACCAACTGATGCACCATTGAAACTATGATACCCATTTTTCACATAGCAATTCTTCCGAGTGGGATGTTGTTTTGAGATGCAGATCTGACCACGACAAAATCTAGGGTCTCTGTTCTTGTCATCGGTTGACTTTTGATGGTGAGAACAAGGTCCATTTTCCTAATCGGCCAACACCTTTCTCCTGAGAAACCTACCAAGGGAACCCTTAGGGGCATTAAATGATCTTCAATTGCTAGGAAAAGTTGTTCGAAGCAATGTTCATACATTATGTCACATGAACTTCCACTGTCAAGGTAGATTCTATGTACATCTCTATTGAAGATCAACCCGTTGATAGTGACAGGTTTGTCGAATCGGGTGATGGTATCTATTTCTAGGAAGGAAATCTCTTCCCATTCGATGATCTGGCTCGCCCTCTCTCTTTTGGAGTATCTTTGTGATTCAACAATGAAGCAGCTGTCTATGGCCAATATCGCTTTACCCACATTGGGCTTCTTATCTTTGGTAACTGGTTAGTAACTGTGGGTGTCTTGGGGTTCCGTATCCCTTTTACCAAATGTGATAACTTTCCCGACCGCACTGCTTCTTCAATTGCTAACTTTAGCTGTATGCACTCGTCTGTTTCGTGACCATAATCGATGTGAAAATCACAAAACTTGCTCGTATCTTTTGGGTTTCCTTTATTCGAAAATTTTGGTGGAGCTTTGAATCCTTGGACAGCCTTTTCTTTGGAGAGAATTTCTTTCAGAGTTTTGATGAGTGTGCCCAAGATTCCGATATTAGGTTCCCTTCGATAAGGAGCATACCGACCCTTATCTTCTCTTTGTCTGTGTCTTTCTTCACGATGACCTGACTTTTCCCTTCGTTTGGTTGTCGTCTGATCTTCGTATGTGAAGGTTCCAGCGGTCTCCTTCGCGTCCATACAGACATAAGCTCGGTCGAGCAAGGCTTTGTAACTCTCCAGAAGGTCTCGGATGAGACGCTCAACGAGGGATCGGGCTTTACATCCATGTAGGAGTCCCGAAATTCTTTGTGTTTTAGGAAAACCTGGGATCTGTTGAGTTTCATCAGTGTATCGGCTTAGGAATGCCCTGGTTCCTTCGCCATCTTTTTGTCTGATGTTGTGGGCAGCTACATGACTCTTCTTATGACGCTTCTGCTGCCTGAACTTTCATTTGAACTGTCTCTTTAGTTCATCGAAACTTGATATTGAATCCCTAGCTAGGGAATCGAACCAAATTTTTTGCATTACATTTATGCATGTAGGAGAAAGCATGACATGTTACAGTCATGTCCCATTTGGACATTCTTGCTGCGCCTTCCAAAACGTTGATATAGTCATTGGGATCCTCCTTTCTTTCGTAATACCCTAAGGCCCCGTTTGATCACGGAATCCAATGAGATTCCGGCGGAATTAGAATCGAATTAATTCTAATTCCGCCAGAATCCCATTAGATTTTGTGAGTCAAATGGCCCATAAGTGTGAGGGTATTTTCGTTCCACTTGGGAGTGGGTGGTTCTGTATGCTTGATACGAAAGGTGTCTTCTGATTTTTCCAAAAGTTGTCGACATCTGCGTTGGCATTAGGCTGGGGAGTGTCGTTTGTGTCGTTGGTACCATTCTGTGCTCCTGCTCCTCCTCCGTATCCTGGTTGTAGCGGAGGATACATCCAAAATCCTCCGTTCCAAGATGGTATTTGAGACCCTCGACATACTGTGTGTTCTGCTGGTTCATTGGAGGTTTAATGTAAGGTGGTTCGGAGGGAACCAAGGAAATGGCCCCCCAAGGAGGTATGAAGAGATCATGGGACTTCCATTGTTGTTTGGTGCAATCGGTTATGGAACTACAGGAGGTTTTGGCAAGGGAGTTTGCCTTGGCGGAGATTCCATTTCCAATTCTTCGTCATATTCTTCACTATCGTAAGTGAGAACTCGTTTGCTTTGAAGGTGACCTTCAGCGCGTAATTTCTTAATAACTTCTATGATGTTATCATAGTTTTTGAGGATGAAGGTTTTATCTAACAATGGTGGTGGATCTGAGTTATTACGATTTTGTGGTTATAGGCATAGTGGGAGTGACTGGGGTTCGAGCACTCCCTTCAGCCTGTGTGTTACATTGTGGCAGGGGAAACCCTAGGGGTGAATCAGGATCAAACATGGTTATTTCGTGCTAAATAAAGTGTAATTGTGTATTTGTTGTTCTACATATGGCGCCAATTGTTTGTACACTTTTCCGGATAATCTTATGATAGTTTAAGATTAGGTTTATCTTTCCATAGTATACTTTTTCTTTAGCCAACCAAATAAGACGTAGCATATCATATGTGCTCCGTAAGATTATAATGAAAAACCTTGATTATAAATTTATAAGTACTCCGTAATGTATTTGAATTATGTCCAAGATCAACAGTATCGTAGACTCGTAGTTGCCTAAAATAGAAAGTAGGCCGATAATTAGTATGGCATACATTAAATATGAATGACAGAGACACAGAACCATATTCTGCGACAAGTACAAAGTCAGGTACTCTTCCTCTTTGTAATAAACAATCTGCCAAACCAGACTTTGGTCGGCTCAGTGGATACTTGAGAACAAAGATTTCTATATTTTAATTAATCTCAAACATGGAAGGTGATTCTTAAGATACCTCCTTTTGTCATACAGTATCAATTTGCTATTACCACTTTTTACTATTCCTTTTTAACATATTCCAAATTTTATTGTTCATTTTAATAAATGAATAAAAATAATATGGTAAAGTACTTTTGTCCAGTATTTCGTTTTGAGGTATTCCAAACTAATTGTCCATTTTCATAAATAGAAAAAAAAAGATTAAGTTCTATTATTTATAAAAGTGATTAAATTTTATTATGCCTTAATGTACTTGAATATGATTAAATTAGAAAGAAAAAGTAAACAGAAAGTACAATATTTTTATGACACTTCCTTAAACTATATATATTTACTCTGGAGATAATTAATATAGGACGGAGAGAGTAAAAAAAAGGGTAAAACTGAAAAGTTAACAAAAAAATACACGTGTCAGTCACTTTTTTTAAACGGTATGTTTTGGTAGAACTAAGACGGATGGAGTAATTTTTATACTCTTATACTCTTAAGTTGAAAAAGAAGGATGCTGTGTGTCATTAAAAAAAAGAAGGGCAAAAATGTCTAAATATTTTTTTTTGATGGTGCATGTATAGCAAAAGAGATATCGTATATATATATATATATATATATATATATATATATATATATATATATATATATATATATATATATATATACTAAGTTTTTTTTTTTGAACCTGTGCGTTCCACGTGTGTGCAAACAACCGTGCAAAAATGTAAATTACAGTTCATATTGTTATTTAAATAACGATACTAAAAAATAGGAAAAGTTTAAGAATTATTTAAGAGCCCTTGGTGTGGACAAATTTTAAAAATTCTTTTGAGTTTAAGAGCCATGGTGTTGACAAAATTTAAAAATTTCTTTTGAGTTTAAGAGCCCGTAGTGTTGACGAATTTTAAAAGTTCTTTTGAGTTTAAGAGCTTGTAGTGTTGACGAATTTTAAAATTGGTTTTGGGTGGTGTTAGTAACTTAATGTCTACAATTTTTTTCTCACCATTAATATCATTTTAATATATAAATTATATACTACGTAACATTTAGAGTACAATGAAAATTTATCATGGAACGTAACATTATCAAAGTATAAGTTATAATATTTTACAATTATTAAATACAATTTTTTTTAATAAAAGTGTAATCCACAAGTTTAACACAAAATTCTAAATAATTAATCGTATTTATATTTGTGTTCATAAGTATAAAAGTCAATATTTTCTTCAAGTTTAAGATTGCACTTAATCATCACAACAAAAAGAATTTTTAAAACTTTTTTTACATATTTAAGTTAATTACATGTATAGAAGCATGTAAAATAGTAAATTATTAAAAGTTCACTACATCTGCTTGTCTCGCATGTAAATTCGAATTAACCTGCAAGTGGTGGGTGGATATCGAACTGTTTGACCAACAATTTTGCTTCCAAATATACATTACAAATATACGAATGATGTTTACATAATAATAATTGATATATATATATATATATATATATATATATATATATATATATATATATATATATATATATATATAGGGGTAGGATCAAGAGGGAAGTAACCAATCGGGGGGAAGCGGGGGAAGCAAAAACTTTTTTTTTCTTCGTTTTTTGAAAAAACTTTGTTCACGAACATTATAGATGAGATGAAAATATGAACATTTAGTAGAGACACTTTGTGATAAATGTTTTTATTTTGGCGGGAAAACGCTCGAAGAAGTAATATATAACAATTATCGTGTTTTTCGAGCGTATGTTGAGGTTTTAGCTATTGGGGTTTAGATATTAGGGTTTATAGGGTTTAGATATTAGGGTTTAGAAATTTAGGGTTTAGGGTTTAGATTTAGGGTTTAGATTTAGGATTTAGATTGAGTTTTTAACACGAACGGTTTAGAGTTTAGGGTTTAGGGTTTGGTGTTTTGGGTTTATGGAATAAACCCAAAACACCAAACCCTAAACCCAAAACCCTAAACCCTAAACTCTAAATCGGGCTAAATTTTACTTCACAAAACATGGAAAAAAAACGTTCATATTCTTCACGAACAATATTATCTTGAATGTTATTTTTGTCGATCGTTTTCCCGCCTAAATAATAACATTCATCACGAAGTGTCTCTTCTAAATGTTCATATTTTCGTGTGATCTTGATGTCGGAAAAAAAAATTCCAAAAAAATGAAAAAAAAAAAATTGCTTCCCCCCGGTTCCCCCTGATTGATTACTTCCCCATTGATCCTGCCCCTATATATATATATATATATATATATATATATATATATATATATATATATATATATATATATATATATATATATATCAATTATTGTTATGTAAAAAAAAAAATTTGTGATGAATGAAAATATGAAAATATTTCAAACATTAGAATCCCATTAAAATATGAACATTTAAAAAAGACACTTTGTGATGAATGTTATTATTTTAGCAGGGAAACGTTCGAAGAAATAAATGATAACGTTCATTGCAATGAATGTTTTGCTTCTGTGTTTTTTTTAGGGTTTAAAAATTAGGATTTAGAAATTAGGGTTTAGCTATTAGGGTTTAGAAATTAGGGTTTTGGGTATAGAAATTAGGGTTTAGGGTTTAGATTGAATTTTTAACACGAACGGTTTAGAGTTTAAGGTTTAGACTTTGCGACCTAGGATTTAGGGTTTTGAGTTTAGGGACTAAACTCAAATAATATTGACACCCATAGCGAGCTTCATCTTCATCACCCTCATCATCTCCTTCATTTACTTACTCTGCAAAAGAACCAAAAAAACATTATCATGATCCCGAATCTTGCCACCTTACCTGAACCGTCCGACCCGTACCCAATCTTGCTAATTCAACTTTTATTACAAGTATGGTCGAAAGTCAAATTTTTGACCCGTCTTTGATCCGGATCGACATATCTCACTTGGTCAACCTGACCCGAAACTTCTCGCCCGATTTGATCGTGGGTGATGGAAGTTTCGGGTTGGTTTATAAAGCCACGCTTCCTTCCGGCGCCACGGTTACTGTTAAAAAACTCGACCGTGACGCCTTTCAAGGGTACAGAGAATTTATGGCGGAGATGGAGACATTTGGCAAGATTATACATGATAATATCGTTAACTTTTTTGGGTATTGTGCCTCGGGTTCGGATCATATTTTAATATTTGAGTTTATTGAATAAGGGAGCCTCGACCAATGGCTTTATGACACGCCATCTTGTGTTAATGAGAGATTACCGTTGTCATGGAGGCACAGAATAAATATTATTATTAGGGTAGAAAAAGGGATAGCCTTCATGCATAACTTAGATGTACCTATAAATCTAAAATTCATAGGCATATTAAAGCTAGTAATGTTTTATTAGATTCGAATTTTGAAGCCCATATTATGGATTTTGGTCTAGCTCGAAGGATTGGTAGCGAACATTTCCATGTTTCGACTCAAGTAGCCAGAACAATGGGTACACCCCACTAGAGTGTATAAATGGACTGACTTAATCTACGGTTATGGGAGATGTGTATAGTTTTGGTATACTAATGTTTGAGATCGCAACATCTAGGCGTCTGAACTTGCCATTGAAGGACGAAAATGGAAAAAGGGTTCGGTTAGTTCAATGGGCGACAAAAATGGTGTCTGGGAATCGAGAATTGGAAATGGTTGATGTCCGCCTATCGAAACAAGAACTAAAAGAGAACCGAGTTGTCGACTTTTTCAAAATCGCTACATTATGTACAACGGAAAGACCTAGATTACGTCCGAGTATGAATGAAGTTGTTAAATTATTGAATCAAATTCAAGATGAAGCCACAAATTTGAGAAATGTGTTTTAGTGTTATTGTTATTACTTCTTTATTTTTTATTTTTATTTTTATTTTTTTTAACAACAGTTTGAGATCACCTAGGGGGCTAAACCACTCACGTGTTCATCTCCCGCAGTTGCATAACTCGACCCCAACTGCTGCTCCGGAGGAAACTCGGCCCAATCCGAGGGCATGGGCGATAAAACCCCCCTCCCCTACTGCCTCCGCAATTTGATGTGCAGAAGGCACCCTTAGATGAAATTTTAAGAGTTAAGGGACAACCTTGTGTGCATAGTATTTAAAGAAAAATGTTAACAGAAACTATAACAGTAACACAATTGTAATGAAAGCATGTTTCATAGTTTCCTGTATAATATATGAGCACCGGAAGATGGTTTTGTCCTTAATTTCAAGTCATATAAATGGAGTATTTGTTTGTGAATTAAAAATATTGAGCACTTATTACATTTAAGAGTACAGTTAGATATATAAAGTACATTTTTATGGTTCAGAAGAAACAGTTATGGAATAATCTAATTAAGCTGCATACATGCCGGTAAAAGTGGCTTTACCTTTTTAAGAAATATTCTGATTAAGTTGTACTCTTATGCTGCAAAGAAACAAGGATTGGTCAGTTAGAGAAAATTGCCTACTGTGATCTCAACTGATAATACAAGAGTTGTTTTGATAGCCTTTGGCAATGCAAAAGTGCCCAGTGGGCTTCATTTGTTCAATAATCAGATACTTTGGGCTTATATTTTGCATCCATGCAATCTCTAAAGAGTATCTCAAGGCCCATTACTTTGAAGCGGTTGAAGGAATAAGTTGTTGCAAATTAAAATTTCCTAATCACCAAGGGTACGTGGCCCAACTAGTTAAGGTTTGGGTATCACCAAAGTGTGAGGACTCAAGTTCGAATCTCGGAGAGTGCATACACTATGAGATAGTCACGTGGACAGTCAGCTCAGATCCCATTGATTAGTAGGTAAGAGGTCCGAACCATGATTTAAAAAAAATCGTCTTAGGATCTAACTTGACAAATTAGAAACATAGCTCCATCCACATGGTGGAAATTAGCTTAGTGTTTAGTTACTTTAGTTTAGTTACGTAAAAATATCTTCGGTTTTTCTCTATACCAAGTATTAGAGCTTTCTATTTCTTAAAAATTAGTAGTAAAAATTTAGAATACTTGTTTAAATGTAAAGGATGCGATTACATTTTTACAAAATGTGAAAACACCACGATCAAAGTCCATCGGTTACCTAACATAAATATTACAACGTGAACCACGTAGTAGACTTGCCTGAGTAGCCACTGAGTTTTCCAATGAAACACATCACCCGGGTTTGATTCATGTCTATGTCAAATCCTTAAGAAAGAGAGTGTGACTAGAAGGAGCCATAATGGGCATTTCGCCCGGCCAGTACCAAGTCTCGCGCTCCGGGGGCTTGATTACCCGAGGTTCATAGGAGTTTCCTTGCTAATCTTAAAAAATACAACTACGTATAAAATTACTAAATTGTTTATACAAGTTTCATAAAAAGTTGTTTTTCAAATGGCCTTTGACAGTGTAAAAGTCCCCAAAGGGCTTCAACTGTCCAATAATCAGATACTTTGGGCTTAAAAAAGGTTATTAACGAAAGCACTCATTTCTCGTACAAACAATAACGATGCGTTCTCAAATAACATTATTAATTGCATAAGTGCTTCACAAGTCATAAGATAACTTAAGACCTTGCGACTTTGGTAAATTTTGGTCATGATCAATATTTTTCCGGTCGCAATCGAAAAATTACCAGTAATGACCGACATGTATGGTTTGAGACTTGCGACTGATCGATATTAATCGGCATTCACTTGCGACTCGGTTTGCAGCTTGGTTTGCGAATACAACAATAATAATATGATATGTTTTTCTATAATTCGAAAAAACATACATTACACATGTTCGTTTAATACATCAATTTCCTATGAGGTACATTATAAGAAGACGAATCATTATTATTAAGATCAAGAAGCGAAATAAATTGGTAAGCAGCATTCCGAGAAGGTAGTTGATTCATGATGGTTTCGATAGCATCATGCATCCTATTAGCAATGGTGTAGCCGACACAAAATCTAATACCGTTTATGAACCAAAACATCATAGTGACCTCTATAACAGAAACGCCATAAAATTCACTCTTATACCCACGTCACGTTATGTTACTACGGATAACTTAATAAAGATCTTCATAAAAACACAATACATATAGCTACAATGCAGATGTCTACAAAGAGGAGTTGAATAACTATTTGAATAACTTCGTCCATATGGAGGTAAATGCTATATGTGAGACGAGGCGCTACACTTTAGCATGTCGGATCAAAACTAAAAGAATAAAATTATCAGTTTTGGTGTAGGAAGCCCAACCCATTATTGAATGTTGTTGGAAACCAATTATAGCACATACCATCCAACTGGAAATAGATTGTCTTTGAAACGTGTATCATGAACATTCTATTCATAGTTTAGAAACATTATTCGAACAAATATACTTATCTGAAAATCTTATATACTCATATCGAGATGGGTCGCAAATAGCAAGTCGCAAATCTACTTGCAATTTGTGTAACCGGTTAATATCAGAATTGGAAAGCTTTGCAAGTCTGCGCGGTTACCTTGCAACTGGGTCTACGATTTACGAGCTTGGCAGTCACACTTCGGTGGCTGCACAAGGTAACCTTGCGAATGGGTTTGTGAATTGTGCAAGGTTAATAATTTTCTCGACATTCTTTATTAGTTGATAGTGTACCCAATATCTTGAGTAAATTCCATAAGACATAAAACAATTGCCCGAAGGCAATTTACAACGAAGACATCCTAGGTACCAGCACCAAAGGGCTGTCACTACATCACATGACTACATGGAACAAAGAGATATGAAAAATATTCTCTACAAACAGTATTCGGCGCCACCAAGGTAAAAGAGGAAGGCATCTATATGACTTTCCTTGAGCACTGTAGCGTCGTCACCCATTTATAGAAAGTTCACCAACATCTCCAAAGTCACCTTGGAGACTGGTCAAGACTTCGAAACAAGGGACCAGCTCCTCTATAACACTATAAAAAGAGATGTTTATCCCAGCATAAGGGCATCCCATGAACGATTCATACATATAAACTCATAAAAAATCAATACGATGGTAGAAAATACCTTCGAGGCGTAAAGTGAGATCATAATCCCACTACCTTCGGAGAACCGCCACCAAATAACCAAACACCTCCCTCACCCTTAATCATAGCTAATCACACTCTAATCCACCATTAACTCCTAAGTCAACCAAATCCTAATCAACATTAGGATTACGCCAAAAAAATGTACAAACAATTGGCGCCATCCGTGGGACTCTACGTCTCTTACAACATCTAAACCTTGTTTAAACACTTAACCATCATGGTTGAACCGGAATCACCACTAGGGTTCTCTCTACCACAGTCTAATGTGCCGGCTGAAGGGAGTGCTGGAACCCCCACTACTCCGGTGATGCCCATAACCACGAACTAAGATAACTCAGATCCACCACCCTTGTTGGATAAAACATTTATCCTCAAGAACTACGACAACATTAAAGAAGTTATCAAAAAACTACGCGCTGATGGTCACCTCAAGAGCAGACGGGCCCTAACATATGACAGTGAGGAGTATGATGAAGAAATGGAGATGGAACCTCCACCTGGGCGAAACCCTTTGCCTAAAAATCCCATGGGTCCGGTGCCGAACATACCAAACAGCGGAGTGACACCAAACACCAATGGTGCCCCTAACACCAATAGTGTCCCCAACACCAATGTCTCTAGCGCACCAAACGCCAATGGTGTCACTAACAACGGTGCCTTCCACAATAATTCTTCGATCAACACAGGAGGTTCCGTAATCCCACCTTTTGTCCTTGGGGGACCATTTCCTTGGATGGCTCCCAACACACCTTACTACAACACTGTTATGAGCCAACCGAACGCTCATTTTCCTCAAGGACCACAGCAGCCAACTTGGAATCGTGGATACTGGGTGTATCCATCCCAACCACAAGGGTATGGAGCGCAAAACGGTGTTAACGGCACTAACGGTCCCCCTTCAGCAAATAACTCCGCCAATGTAGATAACTTTTGGAAGAACCAAAAGACGCCTTTCACTACAGGCATCCAAAACCACTCATTGCCCACAGGGATGAAGATACCTTCGCACCTGGGGTAATACGAAGGAAAGGAGGATCCGGACGTAGCCTACCATGCCTTCTCATACATGCTCAAAAGTGATGCCAGAATATGATTTGACTCTTTAGCTAAAGACTCGATATCAAGCTTCGACGAGCTAAAGCGACAATTCAAGTCCAAGTTCAGTCAGCAGAAGCGTCACAAGAAAAACCATGTTGCTGCATATAGCATTCGACAGAAGGAACACGAAGCAACTCGAGCTCTCCTTAGTCGATACACCGATGAAACTCAACAAATAGCTGTTCTACCAGAGACACAAAGAATCTCGGGCCTCCTGTATGGCTGCAGGGCCCGATCCCTGGTAGAACACCTTACTCGGGACCTCCCAGATAGTTATGAGAAACTTCTCGACAGAGCCTATGTTTGGATAGATGCGAAGGAAACTGCTGGAACTTTCACATACAAAGACCAAACCAATTCGAAGCGGAAGGAAAAGTCCAGCAGCCGGGTAGAAAGGCATGGGAAAAGAGAGGATAAGGGACGCTATGCCCCTTACAAAAGGGAAAATAATGCCGGAATCTTAGGAACTCTCATAAAAACTCCAAAGGAAATCCTCTCCACAGAAAAGGCTGCACAAGCCTTCAAAGCACCACCAAAGTTGGCTAATAAAGGAAAACCCAGAGACACAAGCAAGTTCTGCGACTTCCACAATGACTATAGTCACGAGACAGACGAATGCATTCAGCTAAAGCTCGCAATCGAAGACGAGGTGAGATCAGGGAAACTTTCACACTTGCTGAAGGGAATTCAAAAAAGCAACGAAGGCTTCCGAGCATGTTGCTGAAGACAAAAAGCCTAACGTGGGTAAAGCAATCCTAGCCATAGAAAGTTGTTTCGCAGTCGAATCTCGAAGGCATTTCAAAATAAACAGGTCACCCCAAGTCATCGACTGGGAGGAAATCTCCTTCCCTGCGCTAGATAATACTACTCCCTCTGATCAACCAGTTACTATCAGCAGCATGATATTTGATAGGGATGTACACAGAATCTACCTCGACAGCGGTAGCTCATGCGACGTGATGTACGAGCACTGTTTCTAGCAGCTCATCCTAGCAATTAAAGCACGATTAATGCCACCACGAGTACCCCTAATCGGTTTCTCAGGGGAGAGATGTTGGCCGATAGGTGAGATAGACCTTGATCTCACCATTGGAAAGCCACCTGTGACACGAACGGAGACATTAGACTTCGTCGTTGTTCGATCAAATTCGCAACACAACATGCTGCTAGGAAGAATGGAAATGATGAGAATGTGAATCGTAGTATCCACTGTGCACCAGTTAGTCAAGTTTCACACAAGCCAAGGGATAGCCACCCTACCATCAACCTATGACCAAGGCAAGGTAATCATGGCTATCAAGGAAACTATGGTGAATCCCGGAAAAACCATTCTAGAAACCAAGGAAGAAAATTCACATGAAGAGAAGGTATCCATCAACCCTTTCTTCCCTGAGCAGCAAGTTACCATCGGAAGGAAATTGCCTTCGGACTTGAAGATGGGACTCTGCAAGTTACTTCAATCCAACATGGATGTCTTTGCCTGGGAATATAGAGATATGACGGGGATCCCTCGAACCTTAAATATCCAAGGGAAAGAAATGATAATGGAATACAGGCTCAACGAATACAAGCCTCTAGATCCCATCCACCAGAAGAAGGGGAATCTAGCCTCGGAGAGAGACAAAGCTGCATGTGAGGAAGTAGAAGAGTTACTTAAGGCAGGAATAATACGTGAAGCCAAATATCCCACTTGGGTGGCCAACCCTGTAATGGTCAAAAAATCAGACGGCGGTTGGAGAATGTGTGTCGGCTTCACCAATATTAACAAGGCATGCCCGAAGGATTGCTACCCCCTGCCCGAAATAGACTGAAAGGTGGAGTCACTCAATGGGTACAAGTTTAAATGTTTTCTAGATGCCTACAAAGGGTATCACCAAATTCAAATGGCAAAGGAAGATGAAGAGAAGACCTCATTCTATACAAGCAAAGGCATATTCTGCTACAGAAAATGCCATTCGGGCTAAAGAATGCCGGGGCAACCTATCAAAGGATAGTGGACAAAGCTTTCCATAAGCAGCTAGGCAGAAACCTTGAGGCTTATGTCGATGATATGGTGATCAAAAGCATCGGGGAAGCTGACCTCTTAACCGACATAGAGGAGACATTTCAAACCCTAAGGTCCATTAACATGAAGCTAAACCCGAAGGAATGCTCTTTCGGGGTTGAAGAAGGAAGGTTCCTTGGTTACTACATAACGAAGAAAGGAATCCAAGCCAACCCAGACAAAGTTGACCGAATCAAAGATCTCAAAGTTCCAAGTATCCTGAAGGAAATCCAAAGCCTAAACACAAAATTGGCCTCGCTTAGTCGTTTTCTATCAAGGGGAGCTGAGAACAGCTACTTTTTATTCAAAATCCTAAAGGATTGCTTGGGCAAAAAGAAGATCACTTGGACCACCGAGGCAGACCAAGCTTTTAAAGAAATGAAGGCATGCATCTCAAACCTTCCGGTGTTGACCTCTCCAGACAAAGGGAAAACCCTGTATGTATAATTAGCAGCACCCAAGGAAAGTATCAGTGCTATACTCATTGCAGAAAGGGCACGAAGCCAAATTCCAATATATTTCGTCAGCAGAACGCTCCAAGGGGCAGAAGTCAACTACCCCGAGCTAGAAAAGTTAACACTGGCACTAGTGCATACTGCACGAAAGCTACGAAGGTATTTTCAGGCTCACCCAATCGTTGTCTTAACCAACAAACCAATTCGACAAGTGCTCATGAAACCAGAGAAGTCCGAAAGGATGTCCAAATGGGCCATCGAGTTAGGCGAACATGACATAGAGTTCCAGGTAAGAAACTCAATCAAAGGACAAGTCTTGGCTGACTTCATAGCTGAAACAACCAAAGAAGAAGAAGAGCCTTCAACATAAATCATCATCCCACCAATCGAGCACGAAGAGTGAAAGTTATTTACGGATGGGGCCTCAAGCTCTGATGGCTCTGGAGCAGGGCTCATGCTTGTAAGCCCCGAGGGAAAAGAATTCATTTATGCACTACGCTTCGAGTTCATCAGGAAGAACAACGAAGCAAAATACGAAGCCCTACTTGCGGGACTAAGGCTGGCAAAGGATCTTAACATACATCTCAAGGTATTCGTTGACTCTCAACTTGTTGCAAACCAAGTAGCAGGGACCTTCGAAGCAAGAAGCCCACCATCCAACAATATTTGGCAAAATCGAAGGAACTCATTGAGCAGTTTAAAGGCTTCGAGATAGAGCATGTGAGAAGAAGCTAAAATAAGAAAGCAGATGCCTTGAGCAAACTTGCCTCCATCACCTTTGCCCACTTAGCAAAAGAAGTCTTGGTTGAAACCTTAGAACGCAGATCTATAGAGGCCGAGGAGATCTGTGACCTCTATCCGGATGAAGAAATCACATGGATGAAACCAATTAAAGATTATCTGGCGTGCGGGCTGCTACCGAAAGACAAAGGAGAGGCAAGAAAAATCAGAATCAAGGCACCTTCGTATAAACTTCAAGATGGCAAGTTGTACCGAAAGTCTTTCCTTACCCCGTGGCTAAGATGCGTGGGACCCTCCCAGGCAACCATCATCATCCAAGAAATGCACGAGGGAGTATGCGGTTTTCATGCTGGACCAAGGTCTATTGTGGCTAAAATCATGAGGCTCGAGTATTACTGGCCATCCATGCACCAAGACACGGTCACCACATTACAAACCTGTGAATCATGTCAAATCCATGCAAGAGTTCAAAAGCAACCAAAGCAAGAACTCATATCCGTACTCTCAGCATGGCCATTCGCCAAATGGGGGATTGATATAGTGGGACCATTGACGGAGGCTCCAGGAGGAATATTGTTCTTAGTAGTTGCAGTTGACTACTTCACCAAATGGGCCGAAGCCAAGCCGCTAAAGAAAACAACAGGGAAGCACATCGAAAAGTTCGTATGGGAACACATAGTGTGCAGATTTGGGATTCCCAAAGAGATCGTATCAGACAACGGTAAGCAATTTGCTGAAGGAATATTTCCCAAATTTTGCGAAAGGCTGCAGATCAAGCAAACCTTCACTTCTGTATACCACCCTCAAGGGAATGGACAGGTGGAAGTTACCAACAAAGATCTCATCAAGGGAATTGAGAAAAGGCTAGGCAAATATCATCAGGGGTGGGTTAAAGAGTTACCATTGGTACTATGGGCATATAGAACAACCCCAAAAAGAAGCAACGGAGAACCATTTAGCTTGGCCTATGGAACAGAAGCAGTCCTCCCCGCAGAAATTCAAGTGTTAAGCAACCGAACAGCAAACACAGAAGACAACGAAGAAAACTTGCATTTAAACCTTGACCTGGTCGAAGAAAGAAGAGAAGCAGCCCTCATTAGAAAGGCCTCTTACAAGAAAACCATCAAAAAATACTACAACAAAAGGGTGAAACACACAACCTTCAAAGTGGGGGATTATGTCCTACGACTCAATTCCATCAGCAAGGTAGAATATGAAGGAAAATTAGGAGCCAACTGGGAAGGTCCATACGTGATCTCTGAAACCTTAGGCAACGGGTCGTACAAATTGGAAGATACCTTCGGAAAAGCAATACCCCGCACGTGGAATGGAGCCAACCTACAGAGGTTTTACTTTTAAGCTTTTTTTTCCTTTATTATTGTAGGGGATAAATTGTAAAAGGGTAGTTGAAGTCTATACACTTCCTACATTGGACTTAATGAAATCCACTACTATATTTTGATTATCCTACTCGTATGTTGTTTCGATGGGTTCGAATAAAATAATCACATACCCACGATAGCAACAAGAAAGCATGGATAAAATGCACATGACCTATGTCATAGATAAACAAAGCAACATATGCATACAACAATTTTCCCCTAAATTCGTAAGTAAATATCCACTGGGACGCCAAATGATATTGACTAAGACAAAACCAAACATTATAAAGGTTTCCTTCAGAGAAAGAAAACCAATGTTCTAAAGTATCCTATAAAAGAATACAATCACGCTTCCCAACTGATGGAAAGCAAGCATGCTAAACATAAGTGCCCCAAGTACGAGGATACAATCCGGATAAACATTTTCTAAAGCAAAGAAAACAATAAGAACATCGCATAAAGTTCCTTTAGAAACTGATGCTCCACCAAAAAATACTTTAAATCTCACCTCCTGCATACAGGAAGGGATAAAAGTATAACAAAAATCACCCCCACAAAGGGTCGATATTAAACCAAGTATACCATTAAGTGAAGCACTAGAAAATGACAAGTTTCCTTTAGCAAAAAGGAGAAACTAACCATAAAATGCCTCCGGGCACTCATTCAAAAGAATGAACCAAAAAGGTACTCACTAAAACGATGAATGACGACCTGATCATCAAGGCCACGCAAGTAATATAGCCTGCATAAGAGAATTCCTGCAAATATCTCATGCATTTGACATAATCAAACATGACATACAACATACTGAAATTTTCATGAACTAGAATACTAAACTACAAGCGTAACCAGACTGCTCAGAAGGCACAAAAGCCAAATAGCAAATATTCAACAAGGCCTATAGGCCATTACACAACCAAAAAAGGAACGCATGCCTCCAAATCATGACAATTGTTCAAGAGAAATAACATGTAATAAAAAGACTAATATTTTTCAAATTACTGGCACTACGGCCACCATCACAAAAAGCTAGCAAAAGAAAACCATGATTACTAAAAGATTGAAGACTTAGGGTTGAGGTTGGGTACCATCAGCAGCAATCTTGAGCAGATCCACTAGCTTCGCATCATGATGAGCAGCAACGACAGCAACATAGTTGAATTGAGCATTGAGAAACTTGTCACAGGCAACATCTACTAAGGCACCAGCTTGATCAGTATATTCCTCAAAATTAGAAAGCTGGATACTGCCTTTGTCTGCAAGCTCCTTGAGGAGCAGACATCGTTCATGTTGCCTCGACGTGAAAATTATGCCAGCAAGATAATCACTTAGCTCCTTTCTATCCACCAACTGCTTACAGAAGTAAGGAATCACTTCTGAAACTACCCGTTTGTAATCAGACCTAAGAACCTCATTCCTCCCCCTTTCAGCCTCTAGTTTCACACCCATCTCTGCCAAACTCTTCCCTACCCTGCCTTTCCAATGTCTGTAACCTTGTGATCTCATCCATTGCTGCTTTTAGATCTTCCTCCAACGAGGGGGCCATCAGGATCTGACGCTGCAATTGCTTGATAAGCTCAGCATTAGAAGAGTTAACAAGCTTTAACCCATGGGCTTCCGTCTCTAACGCTACAACATCATCCCTAGACTTCTCATAACACGAGAGCAAAAGATGATGCATCACTGCAGACTTGTAATTCTGAATGGCACATTCCTCCATAAACCTATGGGGATCAGCAAAAGCAGATTCAAGCTCATCAGAAACAAGACTAGCCAATTTGGCACGACATGTAGCAGCAGTGGGGATGATAGGTAAAGGCTCTGCAAACAAAGAAAGCATACATTGAACAATAGAAATAAAGATGGGTAATAAGCATACAAAGGGCAGGAGGAAGAAAAGAATACCTGAAATGGTATTTTCATCCGAAGCTTCACAATGACCAGAATCATTAGTGTAGTGACCCGAACTTTTCCATGTTTATATATATTAAATGAAATTGATATTTACATGATTAAGTGTTTCCAACATGTTAAGCAATCAAACTTATTAAGACTTGATTAATTGTAATAGGTTTCATATAGACAAATGACCACCCAAGTTGACCGGTGATTCACGAACGTTAAAACTTGTAAAAACTATACGATGATATATATATGCTTATATATATAGTTAACATGATTTTATTATAAGTATGTATCTCATTAGGTATTTTAACAATGAGTTATATACATAAAAATGAGACTATTAAATTAAGAAACTCGAAAACGATATATATAACGATTATCGTTATAACGTCTTACTAGGTACATATGAATCATATTAAGATATTGATACACTTGGTTAATTATGTTAAATGATAAGTAAATATATCATTAAGTGTATTAACAATGAACTACATATGTAAAAATAAGACTACTAACTTAATGATTTTGAAACGAGACATATATGTAACGATTATCGTTGTAACGACATTTAATGTATATAGATCATATTAAGAGATATTCGTACATCATAATATCATGATAATATAATAATTTAAAATCTCATTTGATATTATAAACATTGGGTTAACAACATTTAACAAGATCGTTAACCTAAAGGTTTCAAAACAACATTTACATGTAACGACTAACGATGACTTAACGACTCAGTTAAAATGTATATACATGTAGTGTTTTAATATGTATTCATACACTTTTTAAAGACTTCAAGACACTTATCAAAATACTTCTACTTAACAAAAATGCTTACAATTACATCCTCGTTCAGTTTCATCAACAAATCTACTTGTATGCACCCGTATTCATACTAGTACAATATACAGCTTTTAGATGTATGTACTATTGGTATATACACTCCAATGATCAGCTCTTAGCAGCCCATGTGAATCATCTAACACATGTGGGAACCATCATTTGGCAACTAGCATGAAATATCTCATAAAATTACAAAAAATAAGAGTAATCATTCATGACTTATTTACATGAAAATAAAATTACATATCCTTTATATCTAATCCATACACCAACGACCAAAAACACCTACAAACACTTTCATTCTTCAATTTTCTTCATCTAACTGATCTCTCTCAAGTTCTATCTTCAAGTTCTAAGTGTTCTTCATAAATTCCAAAAGTTCTAGTTTCATAAAATCAAGAATACTTCCAAGATTGCAAGTTTACTTCCAAGTTTTCTAAATCCATTCCAAGTAATCATACAAGATCAAGAAACCTTTGTTACTTACAGCAGGTTATCTTTCTAATACAAGTTAATAATCATATTCAAACTTTAATTCAATTTTTATAACTATAACAATCTTATTTCGAGTGAAAATCTTACTTGAAATTGTTTTCGTGTCATGATTCTGCTTCAAGAACTTTCAAGCCATCCAAGGATCCTTTGAAGCTAGATCCATTTTTCTCATTTCCAGTAGGTTTATCCAAGGAACTTGAGGTAGTAATGATGTTCATAATATCATTCGATTCATACATAAAAAGCTGTCTTATTCAACGTTATAAACTTGTAATCACTAGAACATAGTTTAGTTAATTCTAAACTTGTTCGCAAATAAAGTTAATCCTTCTAACTAGACATTTAAAATCAACTAAACACATGTTCTATATCTATATGATTTGCTAACTTAATGATTAAAAACCCGGAAACACGATAAACACCATAAAACTGGATATACGCCGTCGTAATAAAACCGGGGGCTGTTTTGGTTGGGATAATTAAAAGCTAAGAAGAACTTTGATTTAAAAGCTATACTTCTGGGAAAATGATTTTTCTTATGAACATGAAACTATATCCAAAAATCATGGTTAAACTCAAAGTGAAAGTATGTTTTTCAAAATGGTCATCAAGATGTCGTTCTTTCGACGGAAATGACTACCTCTTTCAAAAACGACTTGTAACTTGTATTTCTGACTATAAACTTATACTTTTTCTATTTAGATTCATAAAGTTAAGTTCAATACGAAATTGTGGCCACTGGAATCACTCAAAACGGATTAGAAACGAAGAAATGGCGAGTAAAACAAGATTGATAAAAACTACTCATTTTACCTACGTGAAAGTTAGTAATAAATGTATTCCAACCATAAACTAATCAACTTATATTGTATATTATGTAATCTTGAGATACCATAGACACGTATACAATGTTTCGACCTATCATGTCGACCCATCTATATATATATATATTGCGGAACAACCATAGACACTCTATATGTGAATGTTGGAGTTAGCTATACAGGGTTGAGGTTGATTCCAAAATATATATATAGTTTGAGTTGTGATCAATACTGAGATACGTATTCACTGGGTCGTGGATTGATTCAAGATAATATTTATCGATTTATTTCTGTACATCTAACTGTGGACAACTAGTTGTAGGTTACTAACGAGGACAGCTGACTTAATAAACTTAAAATATCAAAATATATTAAAAGTATTGTAAATATATTTTGAACATACTTTGATATATATGTATATATTGTTATAGGTTCGTGAATCAACCAGTGGCCAAGTCTTACTTCCCGACGAAGTAAAAATCTGTGAAAGTGAGTTATAGTCCCACTTTTAAAATCTAATATTTTTGGGATGAGAATACATGCAGGTTTTATAAATGATTTACAAAATAGACACAAGTACGTGAAACTACATTCTATGGTTGAATTATCGAAATCGAATATGCCCTTTTTTATTAAGTCTGGTAATCTAAGAATTAGGGAACAGACACCCTAATTGACGCGAATCCTAAAGATAGATCTATTGGGCCTAACAAACCCCATCCAAAGTACCAGATGCTTTAGTACTTCGAAATTTATATCATATTCGAAGGGTGTCCCGGAATGATGAGGATATTCTTATATATGCATCTTGTTAATGTCGGTTACCAGGTGTTCACCATATGAATGATTTTTATCTCTATGTATGGGATGTGTATTGAAATATGAAATCTTGTGGTCTATTGTTACGATTTGATATATATAGGTTAAACCTATAACTCATCAACATTTTTGTTGACGTTTAAAGCATGTTTATTCTCAGGTGAATACTAAGAGCTTCCGCTGTTGCATACTAAAATAAGGACAAGATTTGGAGTCCATGTTTGTATGATATTGTGTAAAAACTGCATTCAAGAAACTGATTTCGATGTAACATATTTTTATTGTAAACCATTATGTAATGGTCGTGTGTAAACAGGATATTTTAGATTATCATTATTTTATAATCTACGTAAAGCTTTTTAAACCTTTATTTATGAAATAAAGGTTATGGTTTGTTTTAAAAATAAATGCAGTCTTTGAAAAAAAACGTCTCATATGGAGGTCAAAACCTTGCAACGAAATCAATTAATATGGAACGTTTTTAATCAATAAGAATGGGACATTTCAGTTGGTATCCGAGCGTTGGTCTTAGAGAACCAGAATTTTGCATTAGTGTGTCTTATCAAGTTTGTTAGGATGCATTAGTGAGTCTGGACTTCGACCGTGTTTACTTGAAAAATGATTGCTTAACAAATTTTGTTGGAAACTATATATTTTTAACATGTGAATATTATGTGATATATTAATCTCTTAACGTGTTTGAAATTATGTGATAGATGTCTACCTCTAATACAAGTCCCATTGACTCACCTAATAATAATGAAGAGTCAAATGTAATTTGGAATGATTCGTGAACTGATTCACAAGTTCCCGAAGAGGAACCGGAAGAAGAATCGGAACCGGAAGAAGAATCGGAACCGGAGGAGGAGGAACCGAAAGAAGAAATAGAACCAGTGGGGGAAATAATAAAACGGTTAAGTAAAAGAAAATCCTCAACCAACCGACCAAGGTTAATTATGGTCAACGGTGTTTCCACCAAGGAAGCAAAATATTGAGAGGATTACCAATTCTCCGATGAATTGGATCCCGACGAGGATTCCGATGATGTTATAGAAATTACCCCAACTGAATTTAAAAAGGCAAAAGAGAACAATAATGGAAAGGGCATAAAAATAGAGAAATCTGATTCCAACCCCGATGAACTTTATATGTATCGTCAACACCCGTATTTCTTAAGTTGTAACAATAACCCGGGAACCTCTAAACCACCAGGTTTTTCTAGACCAATGTGGAAAACGACGGCTCGTATTAGGGGAACATCATATATCCCTAAAAACTTAGCAAAAAGAACCAAGTTCGAAAAAGAAGAAACGAGTGAGTCGGAATAAGATAGTTGTATTTGTGCGGTGTAATATATGTAATATAGTGTGCTTATGCTTTACGATATATGTAAAAATTGCTTGTATTAATAAGTATCTTTTATGAATCTAACTCTTGTCTATTTTACAGTATAAAAACACAAAATGGATAGACAACTCAATATTTTAGAAGACTTACCCGGAGACATGATTGATGAAATCTTGTCTAGAGTCGGTCAGAATTCCTCGGCACAACTATTTATGGCAAAATCAGTTTGTAAGACATTCGAAGAACGTTCCAAGAATGCCTTAGTTTATAAAAGGCTTTCGTTTGAAAGATGGGGGATATCACATTGGGAAACTCATAAGTTACGATGTGTTTACTTTGACGCATATATTGCGGGGAACTCAAATGCTATTTTACGCAACGGGTTAAGAAATTATTTTGACTCAATGTATCCGAATATAGGACTTCATGATTTAGAAAAAGCGGCTAACATGCAACATAAAGAAGCATGTTATGCTTACGGGTTAGTAATGTTCGCTTCTCACCAAAGTGAGAAAAAGAACATCGGGCTACAACTATTAAACAAAATGTTCCCACAAGTGACGGAGTCGGTAATTGGGGTAAGAAATGAGGTTTTTAGGTTATTACGAGACTGTTGGTCATTACGTAACCTTCATCCTTTTGACGACGTTACAACACATTGTCATACTATCGGTCACAACGGTTACGTTCCACAAAACCAAGGATGGGAAGTGGTATTAGTAAAACCAGAATGCATGACTTGTTTCTGGACGTATGAATTACGTGTCTTTGTTTCCTTTGCTGAAAGCCTTATTTATTAACTAGAATTATCTTTGCAACTACTTTGTATCAAAGTTTTATGTGTTATATTTCATGCTATATGTAAAATAGCGGTATTGTAAGTTTGCAAGTTATTGTATAAAGGTTTGAATATGATATATAATTTTTTGTGATTAGTTTTTCATATAGAATTGTAGTAGTTGAAATGGTATGTTAGCTACTAAGTATGAACTTAACGGGTAGGTACTACCCGAATTAAAGAGTATAAAACGCTAATATGATGAAAGAGCTTTTATAAATAAGTTCATATTACGCTATGAAATACTATTGACTACTCTTGATATTCTATATGATTAACTCGTTTCATTTGACTATTTTGAAGGAAATGACACCGACTACTCGACACACCTTGAATATGAGTGAAGAGGAATTTCATGCCTTTCTTGCTTCAAACATAGCCGCAGTACAGGCCACGCTACATACCAACAATAACCTTGGATCTAGCAGTACTGGAAATCGTGTAGGATGCACCTACAAAGAATTCACTGCCTGCAAACCTTTGGAATTTGATGGAACCGAAGGACCGATCGGATTGAAACGGTGGACCGAGAAGGTCGAATCGGTGTTTGCCATAAGTAAGTGTACTGAAGAGGACAAAGTGAAGTACGCTACGCATACCTTCACAGGTTCTGCGTTAACATGGTGGAATACCTATCTAGAGCAAGTGG
The DNA here is from genome assembly GCF_046630445.1 of Rutidosis leptorrhynchoides. Lineage (NCBI taxonomy): Eukaryota > Viridiplantae > Streptophyta > Magnoliopsida > Asterales > Asteraceae > Rutidosis > Rutidosis leptorrhynchoides. The sequence continues at coordinate 607,336,435 of NC_092335.1, forward strand.
GACAAGATGATGCTTACGCACTACCGTGGTCAGCATTCAAGCACTTGATGAACGAGAAGTACCGTCCCAGAACCGAGGTCAATAAGCTCAAGACAGAACTTAGAGGGTTACGAACCCAAGGATTTGATATTACCACGTACGAAAGACGATTCACAAAATTATGTCTATTGTGTCCGGGAGTGTTCGAAGATGATGAAGAGAAGATCGACGCGTTTGTGAAAGGATTACCGGAAAGAATCCAAGAAGATATAAGTTCACACGAGCCCGCTTCCATACAACAGGCATGTAGAATGGCTCACAAACTAGTGAACCAGATTGAAGAAAGAATTAAAGAATAGACTGCTGAAGAGGCCAATGTGAAGCAAGTCAAAAGAAAGTGGGAGGAAAACGGTGATAAGAATCACCAATACAACAACAACAGCAATTACAACAATAATCGCAACAACTATCCTAACAATCGCAACATCAATCACAACTACAACAAACGGCCCAACAACAACAACAACAACAATAACAACAACAACAGCAACTACAACAATCATCTTAAAAACAATAATAACTGCAACAACAACAACAATCAGAAGCAGCTATGCCAAAGGTGTGAAAAGTATCACTCGGGGTTCTGCACCAAATTTTGCAACAAGTGTAAAAAAAATGGTCATAGCGCGGCGAAGTGTGAGGTCTACAGACCAGGGGTTAATAGAACGAAAGGAACAAATGGTGTCTGAACGAGTAATGGCGGAGCAAGTAGTGTCGGAGCAAGTTATGCCAATGTAGTTTGTTATAAATGTGGAAAACCGGGCCACATTATTAGAAATTGCCTGAACCAGGAGAACACGAATGGACAAGGCCGCGGAAGAGTTTTCAATATTAATGCGGCAGAGGCACAGGAACACCCGGAGCTTGTTACGGGTACGTTTCTTATTGACAATAAATCTGCTTACGTTTTATTTGATTCGGGTGCGGATAGAAGCTATATGAGTAGAGATTTTTGTGCTAAATTAAGTTGTCCATTGATGAAATGTCCCGTTCTTATTGATTAAAAACGTTCCATATTAATTGATTTCGTTGCGAGATTTTGACCTCTATATGAGACGTTTTTCAAAGACCGCATTCATTTTTAAAACAAACCATAACCTTTATTTCATAAATAAAGGTTTAAAAAGCTTTACGTAGATTATCAAATAATGATAATCTAAAATATCCTGTTTACACATGACCATTACATAATGGTTTACAATACAAATATGTTACATCGAAATCAGTTTCTTGAATGCAGTTTTTACACAATATCATACAAACATGGACTCCAAATCTTGTCCTTATTTTAGTATGCAACAGCGGAAGCTCTTAGTATTCACCTGAGAATAAACATGCTTTAAGCGTCAACAAAAATGTTAGTGAGTTATAGGTTTAACCTATATATATCAAATCATAACAATAGACCACAAGATTTCATATTTCAATACACATCCCATACATAGAGATAAAAATCATTCATATGGTGAACACCTGGTAACCGACATTAACAAGATGCATATATAAGAATATCCCCATCATTCCGGGACACCCTTCGGATATGATATAAATTTCGAAGTACTAAAGCATCCGGTACTTTGGATGGGGTTTGTTAGGCCCAATAGATCTATCTTTAGGATTCGCGTCAATTAGGGTGTCTGTTCCCTAATTCTTAGATTACCAGACTTAATAAAAAGGGGCATATTCGATTTCGATAATTCAACCATAGAATGTAGTTTCACGTACTTGTGTCTATTTTGTAAATCATTTATAAAACCTGCATGTATTCTCATCCCAAAAATATTAGATTTTAAAAGTGGGACTATAACTCACTTTCACAGATTTTTACTTCTTCGGGAAGTAAGACTTGACCACTGGTTGATTCACGAACCTATAACAATATATACATATATATCAAAGTATGTTCAAAATATATTTACAACACTTTTAATATATTTTGATGTTTTAAGTTTATTAAGTCAGCTGTCCTCGTTAGTATCCTACAACTAGTTGTCCACAGTTAGATGTACAGAAATAAATCGATAAATATTATCTTGAATCAATCCACGACCCAGTGTATACGTATCTCAGTATTGATCACAACTCAAACTATATATATTTTGGAATCAACCTCAACTCTGTACAGCTAACTCCAACATTCACATATAGAGCGTCTATGGTTGTTCCGAAATATATATAGATGTGTCGACATGATAGGTCGAAACATTGTATACGTGTCTATGGTATCTCAAGATTACATAATATACAATACAAGTTGATTAAGTTATGGTTGGAATAGATTTGTTACCAATTTTCACGTAGCTAAAATGAGAAAAATTATCCAATCTTGTTTTACCCATAACTTCTTCATTTTAAATCCGTTTTGAGTGAATCAAATTGCTATGGTTTCATATTGTTTATGAATCTAACAGAAAAAGTATAGGTTTATAGTCGGAAAAATAAGTTACAAGTCGTTTTTGTAAAGGTAGTCATTTCAGTCGAAAGAACGACGTCTAGATGACCATTTTAGAAAACATACTTCCACTTTGAGTTTAACCATAATTTTTGGATATAGTTTCATGTTCATAATAAAAATAATTTTCCCAGAATAACAACTTTTAAATCAAAGTTCATCATAGTTTTTAATTAACTAACCCAAAATAGCCCGCGGTGTTACTACGACGACGTAAATCCGGTTTTACGGTGTTTTTCGTGTTTCCAGGTTTTAAATCATTAAGTTAGCATATCATATAGATATAGAACATGTTTTTAGTTGATTTTAAAAGTCAAGTTAGAAGGATTAACTTTTATTTGTGAACAAGTTTAGAATTAACTAAACTATGTTCTAGTGATTACAAGTTTAAACCTTCGAATAAGATAGCTTTATATGTATGAATCGAATGATGTTATGAACATAATTACTACCTCAAGTTCCTTGGATAAACCTACTGGAAATGAGAAAAATAGATCTAGCTTCAAAGGATCCTTGGATGGCTTGAAAGTTCTTGAAGTAGAATCATGACACGAAAACAATTTCAAGTAAGATTTCCACTCGAAATAAGATTGTTATAGTTATAGAAATTGAATTAAAGTTTGAATATGATTATTACCTTGTATTAGAAAGATAACCTACTGTAAGTAACAAAGGTTTCTTGATCTTGGATGATTACTTGGAATGGATTTAGAAAACTTGGAAGTAAACTTGCAATCTTGGAAGTATTCTTGATTTTATGAAACTAGAACTTTTGGAATTTATGAAGAACACTTAGAACTTGAAGATAGAATTTGAGAGAGATCAATTAGATGAATAAAATTGAAGAATGAAAGTGTTTGTATGTGTTTTTGGTCGTTGGTGTATGGATTAGATATAAAGGATATGTAATTTTGTTTTCATGTAAATAAGTCATGAATGATTACTCATATTTTTGTAATTTTATGAGATATTTCATGCTAGTTGCCAAATGATGGTTCCCACATGTGTTAGGTGACTCACATGGGCTACTAATAGCTGATCATTGGAGTGTATATACCAATAGTACATACATCTAAAAGCTGTGTATTGTACGAGTACGAATACGGGTACATACGAGTAGAATTGTTGATGAAACTGAACGAGGATGTAATTGTAAGCATTTTTGTTAAGTAGAAGAATTTTGATAAGTGTCTTGAAGTCTTTCAAAAGTGTATGAATACATATTAAAACACTACATGTATATACATTTTAACTGAGTCGTTAAGTCATCGTTAGTCGTTACATGTAAATGTTGTTTTGAAACCTTTAGGTTAACGATCTTGTTGAATGTTGTTAACTCATTGTTTATTATAACAAATGAGATGTTAAATTGTTATATTATCATGATATTATGATATATAATATATCTTAGTATGATGTATATACAGTTAAATGTCGTTACAACGATAATCGTTACATATATGTCTCGTTTCGAAATCATTAAGTTAGTAGTCTTATTTTTACATATGTATTTCATTGTTAATACACTTAATAATATATTTACTTTAATAATATATTTACTTATCATTTAACATAATTAACCAAGTGTATCAATATCTTAATATGATTTATATGTACCTAGTAAGACGTTGTTATAACGATAATCGTTATATATATCGTTTTCGAGTTTCTTAAATTAATAGTCTCATTTTTATGTATATAACTCATTGTTAAAATACCTAATGAGATACATAATTATAATAAAATCATGTTAACTATATATATAACCATATATATGTCATCGTATAGTTTTTACAAGTTTTAACGTTCGTGAATCACCGGTCAACTTGGGTGGTCAATTGTCTATATGAAACCTATTTCAATTAATCAAGTCTTAACAAGTTTGATTGCTTAACATGTTGGAAACACTTAATCATGTAAATAAAAATTTCATTTAATATATATATATAAACATGGAAAAGTTCAGGTCACTACAATTGACGCCTTTGGATAGTAAATTTTTACTCGAATTAGCAAATGGTAAATTTATTTCAGCAGATAATATATGTCGGAATCGAGAAATTAAACTGGTTAGCGAAACATTTAAGATTGACTTGATACCAGTAGAGTTAGGGAGTTTTGATGTGATAATCGGTATGGACTAGTTGAAATAAGTGAAAGCAGAGATCGTTTGTTACAAAAATGCAATTCGCATTATACGAGAAAAAGGAAAACCCTTAATGGTGTACGGAGAAAAGGGCAACACGAAGCTACATCTTATTAGTAATTTGAAGGCACAAAAACTAATAAGAAAAGGTTGCTATGCTGTTCTAGCACACGTCGAGAAAGTACAAACTGAAGAAAAGAGCATCAATGATGTTCCCGTCGCAAAAGAATTTTCCGATGTATTTCCGAAAGAATTACCGGGATTACCCCCACATCGATCCGTTGAATTTCAAATAGATCTTGTACCAGGAGCTGCACCAATAGCTCGTGCTCCTTACAGACTCGCACCCAGCGAGATGAAAGAACTGCAAAGCCAATTACAAGAACTTTTAGAGCGTGGTTTCATTCGACCAAGCACATCACCTTGGGGAGCTCCTGTTTTGTTTGTCAAGAAGAAAGATGGTACATTCAGGTTGTGTATCGACTACCGTGAGTTGAACAAACTTACCATCAAGAACCGCTACCCACTACCGAGAATTGACGACTTATTTGATCAACTACAAGGCTCGTCTGTTTATTCAAAGATTGACTTACGTTCCGGGTATCATCAAATGCGGGTGAAAGAAGATGATATTCCAAAGACTGCTTCCAGAACACGTTACGGTCATTACGAGTTTATGGTCATGCCGTTTGGTTTAACTAATGCACCAGCTGTGTTCATGGACCTTATGAATCGAGTGTGTGGACCATACCTTGACAAGTTTGTCATTGTTTTCATTGATGACATACTTATTTACTCAAAGAATGACCAAGAACACGGTGAACATTTGAGAAAGGTGTTAGAAGTATTGAGGAAGGAAGAATTGTATGCTAAATTTTCAAGGTGTGCATTTTGGTTGGAAGAAGTTCAATTCCTCGGTCACATAGTGAACAAAGAAGGTATTAAGATGGATCCGGCAAAGATAGAAACTGTTGAAAAGTGGGAAACCCCGAAAACTCCGAAATACATACGCCAGTTTTTAGGACTAGCTGGTTACTATAGAAGGTTCATCCAAGACTTTTCCAGAATAGCAAAACCCTTGACTGCATTAACGCATAAAGGGAAGAAATTTGAATGGAAGGATGAACAAGAGAAAACGTTTCAGTTATTGAAGAAAAAGCTAACTACGACACCTATATTGTCATTGCCTGAAGGGAATGATGATTTTGTGATTTATTGTGACGCATCAAAGCAAGGTCTCGGTTGTGTATTAATGCAACGAACAAAGGTGATTGCTTATGTGTCTAGACAATTGAAGATTCACGAACAAAATTATACGACGCATGATTTGGAATTAGGCGCGGTTGTTTTTGCATTAAAGACTTGGAGGCACTACTTATATGGGGTCAAAAGTATTATATATACCAACCACAAAAGTCTTCAACACATATTTAATCAGAAACAACTGAATATGAGGCAGCGTAGGTGGATTGAATTGTTGAATGATTACGACTTTGAGATTCGTTACCACCCGGGGAAGGCAAATGTGGTAGCCGACGCCTTGAGCAGGAAGGACAGAGAACCCATTTGAGTAAAATCTATGAATATAATGATTCACAATAACCTTACTACTCAAATAAAGGAGGCGCAACAAGGAGTTTTAAAAGAGGGAAATTTAAAGGATGAAATACCCAAAGGATCGGAGAAGCATCTTAATATTCGGGAAGATGGAACCCAGTATAGGGCTGAAAGGATTTGGGTACCAAAATTTGGAGATATGAGAGAAATGGTACTTAGAGAAGCTCATAAAACCAGATACTCAATACATCCTGGAACGGGGAAGATGTACAAGGATCTCAAGAAACATTTTTGGTGGCCGGGTATGAAAGCCGATGTTGCTAAATACGTAGGAGAATGTTTGACGTGTTCTAAGGTCAAAGCTGAGCATCAGAAACCATCAGGTCTATTTCAACAACTCGAAATCCCGGAATGGAAATGGGAAAACATTACCATGGATTTCATCACTAAATTGCCAAGGACTGCAAGTGGTTTTGATACTATTTGGATAATAGTTGATCGTCTCACCAAATCAGCACACTTCCTGCCAATAAGAGAAGATGACAAGATGGATAAGTTAGCACAACTGTATTTGAAGGAAGTCATCTCCAGACATAGAATACCAATCTCTATTATCTCTGATAGGGATGGCAGATTTATTTCAAGATTCTGGCAGACATTACAGCAAGCATTAGGAACTCATCTAGACATGAGTACTGCCTATCATCCACAAACTGATGGGCAGAGCGAAAGGATGATACAAACGCTTGAAGACATGCGATGAGCATGTGTTATTGATTTCGGAAACAGTTGGGACCGACACCTACCGTTAGCAGAATTTTCCTACAACAACAGTTATCATTCTTGTATTGAGATGGCGCCGTTTGAGGCACTTTATGGTAGAAAGTGCAGATCTCCGATTTGTTGGAATGAAGTGGGGGATAGATAGATTACGGGTCCGGAGATAATACAAGAAACTACCGAGAAAATCATCCAAATTCAACAAAGATTGAAAACCGCCCAGAGTCGACAAAAGAGCTACGCGGACAGTAAAAGAAAAGATATAGAGTTTGAAATTGGAGAAATGGTCATGCTTAAGGTTTCACCTTGGAAAGGCGTTGTTCGATTTGGTAAACGGGGGAAACTAAATCCAAGGTACATTGGACCATTCAAAATTATAGATCGTGTCGGACCAGTAGCTTACCAACTGGAGCTACCTCAACAACTTGCGGCTGTACATAACACTTTCCACGTCTCAAATTTGAAGAAATGTTTTGCTAAAGAAGATCTCACTATTCCGTTGAACGAAATCCAAATCAATGAAAAACTTCAATTCATTGAAGAACCCATCGAAATAATGGATCGTGAGGTTAAGAGACTTAAACAAAACAAGATACCGATTGTTAAGGTTCGATGGAATGCTCGTAGAGGACCCGAGTTCACCTGGGAGCGTGAAGATCAGATGAAGAAGAAATACTCACATCTATTTCTAGAAGATTCGTCAACACTTTCAACAGCTTAAAATTTCGGGACGAAATTTATTTTACGGGTAGGTACTGTAGTGACCCGAACTTTTCCATGTTTATATATATTAAATGAAATTGATATTTACATGATTAAGTGTTTCCAACATGTTAAGCAATCAAACTTATTAAGACTTGATTAATTGGAATAGGTTTCATATAGACAAATGACCACCCAAGTTGACCGGTGATTCACGAACGTTAAAACTTGTAAAAACTATACGATGATATATATATGGTTATATATATAGTTAACATGATTTTATTATAAGTATGTATCTCATTAGGTATTTTAACAATGAGTTATATACATAAAAATGAGACTATTAAATTAAAAACTCGAAAACGATATATATAACGATTATCGTTATAACGTCTTACTAGGTACATATGAATCATATTAAGATATTGATACACTTGGTTAATTATGTTAAATGATAAGTAAATATATCATTAAGTGTATTAACAATGAACTACATATGTAAAAATAAGACTACTAACTTAATGATTTTGAAACGAGACATATATGTAACGATTATCGTTGTAACTACATTTAATGTATATAGATCATATTAAGAGATATTAGTACATCATAATATCATGATAATATAATAATTTAAAATCTTATTTGATATTATAAACATTGGGTTAACAACATTTAACAAAAATCGTTAACCTAAAGGTTTCAAAACAACATTTACATGTAACGACTAACGATGACTTAACGACTCAGTTAAAATGTATATACATGTAGTGTTTTAATATGTATTCATACACTTTTGAAAGACTTCAAGACACTTATCAAAATACTTCTACTTAACAAAAATGCTTACAATTACATCCTCGTTCAGTTTCATCAACAAATCTACTCGTATGCACCCGTATTCGTACTCGTACAATACACAGCTTTTAGATGTATGTACTATTGGTATATACACTCCAATGATCAGCTATTAGCAGCCCATGTGAGTCACCTAACACATGTGGGAACCATCATTTGGCAACTAGCATGAAATATCTCATAAAATTACAAAAAATATGAGTAATCATTCATGACTTATTTACATGAAAACAAAATTACATATCCTTTATATCTAATCCATACACCAATGACCAAAAATACCTACAAACACTTTCATTCTTCAATTTTCTTCATCTAATTGATCTCTCTCAAGTTCTATCTTCAAGTTCTAAGTGTTCTTCATAAATTTCAAAAGTTCTAGTTTCATAAAATCAAGAATACTTCCAAGATTGCAAGTTTACTTCCAAGTTTTCTAAATCCATTCCAAGTAATCATCCAAGATCAAGAAACCTTTGTTACTTACAGTAGGTTATCTTTCTAATACAAGGTAATAACCATATTCAAACTTTAATTCAATTTCTATAACTATAACAATCTTATTTCGAGTGGAAATCTTATTTGAAATTGTTTTCGTGTCATGATTCTGCTTCAAGAACTTTCAAGCCATCCAAGGATCCTTTGAAGCTAGATCCATTTTTCTCATTTCCAGTAGGTTTATCCAAGGAACTTGAGGTAGTAATGATGTTCATAATATCATTCGATTCATACATAAAAAGCTGTCTTATTCAACGTTATAAACTTGTAATCACTAGAACATAGTTTAGTTAATTCTAAACTTGTTCGCAAATAAAGTTAATCCTTCTAACTAGACTTTTAAAATCAACTAAACACATGTTCTATATCTATATGATATGCTAACTTAATGATTTAAAACCCGGAAACACGATAAACACCATAAAACTGGATATACGCCGTCGTAGTAAAACCGGGGACTGTTTTGGTTGGGATAATTAAAAGCTAAGAAGAACCTTGATTTAAAAGCTATACTTTTTTAAAAAATGATTTTTCTTATGAACATGAAACTATATCCAAAAATCATGGTTAAACTCAAAGTGAAAGTATGTTTTTCAAAATGGTCATCAAGATGTCGTTCTTTCGACGAAAATGACTACCTCTTTCAAAAATGACTTGTAACTTGTATTTCTGACTATAAACTTATACTTTTTCTATTTAGATTCATAAAGTTAAGTTCAATATGAAACCATGGCCACTAGAATCACTCAAAACGGATTAGAAACGAAGAAATGGAGAGTAAAACAAGATTGATAAAAACTACTCATTTTACCTACGTGAAAGTTAGTAATAAATCTATTCCAACCATAACCTAATCAACTTATATTGTATATTATGTAATCTTGAGATACCATAGACACGTATATAATGTTTCGACCTATCATGTCGACCCATCTATATATATATTGCGGAACAACCATAGACACTCTATATGTGAATGTTGGAGTTAGCTATACAGGGTTGAGGTTGATTCCAAAATATATATATATAGTTTGAGTTGTGATCAATACTGAGATACGTATACACTGGTTTATGGATTGATTCAAGATAATATTTATCGATTTATTTCTGTACATCTAACTGTGGATAACTGGTTGTAGGTTACTAACGAGGACAACTGACTTAATAAACTTAAAACATCAAAATGTATTAAAAGTATTGTAAATATATTTTGAACATACTTTGATATATATGTATATATTGTTATAGGTTCGTGAATCAACCAGTGGCCAAGTCTTACTTCCCGACGAAGTAAAAATCTGTGAAAGTGAGTTATATTCCCACTTTTAAAATCTAATATTTTTGGGATGAGAATACATGCAGGTTTTATAAATGATTTACAAAATAGACACAAGTACGTGAAACTACATTCTATGGTTGAATTATCGAAATCGAATATGCCCCTTTTTATTAAGTCTGGTAATCTAAGAATTAGGGAACAGACACCCTAATTGACGCGAATCCGAAAGATAGATCTATTGGGCCTAACAAACCCCATCCAAAGTACCGGATGCTTTAGTACTTCGAAATTTATATCATATCCGAAGGGTGTCCCGAAATGATGGGGATATTCTTATATATGCATCTTGTTAATGTCGGTTACCAGGTGTTCACCATATGAATGATTTTTATCTCTATGTATGGGATGTGTATTGAAATATGAAATCTTGTGGTCTATTGTAACGATTTGATATATATAGGTTAAACCTATAACTCACCAACATTTTTGTTGATGTTTAAAGCATGTTTATTCTCAGGTGAATACTAAGAGCTTCCGCTGTTGCATACTAAAATAAGGACAAGATTTGGAGTCCATGTTTGTATGATATTGTGTAAAAACTGCATTCAAGAAACTGATTTCGATGTAACATATTTGTATTGTAAACCATTATGTAATGGTCGTGTGTACACAAGATATTTTAGATTATCATTATTTGATAATCTACGTAAAGCTTTTTAAACCTTTATTTATGAAATAAAGGTTATGGTTTGTTTTAAAAATGAATGCAGTCTTTGAAAAAAACGTCTCATATAGAGGTCAAAACCTCGCAACGAAATCAATTAATATGGAACGTTTTTAATCAATAAGAACGGGACATTTCAGTTAGCATCATCAAAAGATAATTTGGCTTTCTTAGAAGAAGGGGACTGATCAACTTCTCTCTTCATCTTAGATACCTTTAAACGTTTGGAGGCCCTAAGCTGAATCCTCTTTTCAGGGGGAGAATCAGGCAGGGCATCCACATCCACCGTTTGATGATCTGAAGCAACCTGAGCTTCAACCTAATCCTTGAGGAAAGCTGATGAAGCAGTAGCCGACTTGAGTTTGCTCTGGATCTCTGCATTGCCAGAAACAGAAGTGGAATCGACATCCTTCATAATGGTTGTAGCAGCACGATCAGCAATCGTCATCTCCTTCACACCAAAATTCTTAAAAACATTCCTCAAAGCCATCTCTACAAAAGAACAAACACAAATAAGCATAGCACGACATGCACAAACATTATAAAATCCTAGAAATTAGATTTAACCTATCCCTCTTCCCAAATAAGAATAATGGATTCTGTGTTCCTTTCTCCCAAGAAGGGGACATTCCAAGCTTAAAGAGAACAGAATCAGGATAAGTCGAAGCAATGATGGGATGGCGACAAATTCTACTGAAAAGTGGAAGATCTTTAGCACCCTCGGGCAGAGGATCCCTATAAACCTTGGGGATTTCTTGATTCTTTGAGTCAAAAAGGGAAGGGTAATCAGCAGGAAAGAAAAAATCTTTCTTCATAAAAATGAACTTGTTCTTCCAACCTCGAATCTCAGAACATTGAGAAGAAAAACAGATGGGGGTATCGGAGATTCTATCACCCTTCTTTCGATGCTTACCAATGGTTAACCAATTACCGGCATCACAAAGATTGAAAAAACAACGAAACAAATCAACCGACGGTTGACCACCATAACCCCTACACATAACCTCGAAGGCCATGACCTTCTTAGTTGCTAAGGGATGGAAGATAGAAAGATGCACTTTAAAGTGATTTAAAACATCAAGATAGAAGCGAGAAACAGGAATTCTAACATTGCATTCAGTAAAAATTTGGTAATAAACACCAACGTAACTGTTTGGGGGTTGGAGAATCGTTTTACCAGATTCTGGTGAAATAATATCACCATCGAACAAACCTAGGGTTTCTATCAGTTGAGCACATTGATCAAAAGTAACAAACGAAAAGGTAGATCGAAGGCCTTGCTTCGCCATTCAACAAAATCAAAGAAAGGAAAAGATGAAAGAAGAGGGATGAATACCTGATTTTGAAAAAAGAACAAGTGTTTTCACCAGTAGAACAATGGAGAAACTAAATTTGAAATAAGGGAAAATAAAAACTTAAATCAATGCAATTAAACCCTGCAGCGTAACTGTCCAATCAACCTGCAAAATCGTCAGCGTCAAAAAAGAAAAAGACCAAAATACCCCGGAGTAGAGAGAGACGGACCAAGGATTCGCTAGGGTAAATGGGTAATTTCGCTAAAGACATAAATTATAGCGGCTAAAGAAATGTCTAATCACATGGATTAACATTTAAATAAAGCCCATTGCATTTCCCAAAAATGCAAAAATAAATAAAATTACAAATCCTAACTAAAATATGATTATAATCATATAACAAAAAAGGATAATACACAAAAAGGATTACACAATATACCCTAGCAAATCATTACGCTATCCAAAAGGATCAAGCAAAAAACCCAAAGCGAAAATAAAGTATATTACTGAAGGAGGTTTCGACAAATCAAACGAAACATAGAGGAGTCAGTGGAGTTTAACTTCACGAAGCAAATTTAGCAATATACTCCGTATATTTAAACTGGGGGGCTTGATAGTGTACCCAATATCTTGAGTAAATTCCATAAGACATAAAACAATTGCCCGAAGGCAATTTACAACGAAGACATCCTAGGTACCAGCACCAAAGAGCTGTCACTACATCACATGACTACATGGAACAAAGAGATACGGAAAATATTCTCTACAAACAGTATTCGGCGCCACCAAGGTAAAAGAGGAAGGCATCTATATGACTTTCCTTGAGCACTGTAGCTGTAGTGACCCGAACTTTTCCATGTTTATATATATATTAAATGAAATTGTTATTTACATGATTAAGTGTTTTCAACATGTTAAGCAATCAAACTTGTTAAGACTTGATTAATTGAAATAGGTTTCATATAGACAATTGACCACCCAAGTTGACCGGTGATTCACGAACGTTAAAACTTGTAAAAACTATATGATGACATATATATATATATATATATATATATATATATATATATATATATATATATATATATATATAGTTAACATGATATTATGATAAGTAAACATATCATTAAGTATATTAACAATGAACTACATATGTAAAAACAAGACTACTAACTTAATGATTTTGAAACGAGACATATATGTAACGATTATCGTTGTAACGACATTTAATGTATATATATCATATTAAGAGATATTTATACATCATAATATCATGATAATATAACAATTTAAAATCTCATTTGATATTATAAACATTGGGTTAACAACATTTAACAAGATCGTTAACCTAAAGGTTTCAAAACAACACTTACATGTAACGACTAACGATGACTTAACGACTCAGTTGAAATGTATATACATGTAGTGTTTTAATATGTATTCATACACTTTTGAAAGACTTCAAGACACTTATCAAAATACTTCTACTTAAAAAAAATGCTTACAATTACATTCTCATTCAGTTTCATCAACAATTCTACTCGTATGCACCCGTATTCGTACTCGTACAATACACAGCTTTTAGATGTATGTACTATTGGTATATACACTCTAATAATCAGCTCTTAGCAGCCCATGTGAGTCACCTAACACATGTGGGAACCATCATTTGGCAACTAGCATGAAATATCTCATAAAATTACAAAAATATGAGTAATCATTCATGACTTATTTACATGAAAACAAAATTACATATCCTTTATATCTAATCCGTACACCAACGACCAAAAACACCTACAAACACTTTCATTCTTCAATTTTCTTCATCTAATTGATCTCTCTCAAGTTCTATCTTCAAGTTCTAAGTATTCTTCATAAATTCTACAAGTTCTAGTTTCATAAAATCAAGAATACTTCCAAGTTTGCTAGCTTACTTCCAATCTTGTAGAGTGATCATCCAACCTCAAGAAATCTTTCTTATTTACAGTAAGATATCTTTCTAATACAAGGTAATACTCATATTCAAACTTTGATTCAATTTCTATAACTATAACAATCTTATTTCGAGTGAAAATCTTACTTGAACTTGTTTTCGTGTCATGATTCTACTTCAAGAACTTTCAAGCCATCCAAGATCCTTTGAAGCTAGATCCATTTGTCTCTTTTCCAGTAGGTTTATCCACAAAACTTGAGGTAGTAATAATGTTCATAACATCATTCGATTCATACATATAAAGCTATCTTATTCGAAGGTTTAAACTTGAAATCACTAGAACATAGTTTAGTTAATTCTAAACTTGTTCGCAAACAAAAGTTAATCCTTCTAACTTGACTTTTAAAATCAACTAAACACATGTTCTATATCTATATGATATGCTAACTTAATGATTTAAAACCTGAAAACACGAAAAATACCGTAAAACTGGACATACGCCATCGTAGTAACACCGCGGGCTGTTTTGGGTTTGATAATTAAAAAACTATGATAAACTTTGATTTAAAAGTTGTTCTTCTGGGAAAATGATTTTTCTTATGAACATGAAACTATATCCAAAGATCATGGTTAAACTCAAAGTGGAAGTATGTTTTTCAAAATGGTCATCAAGATGTCGTTCTTTCGACTGAAATGAGTACCTCTTACAAAAACGACTTGTAACTTATATTTCCAACTATAAACCTATAATTTTTCTGTTTAGATTCATAAAATAGAGTTCAATATGAAACCATAGCAATTTGATTCACTCAAAACGGATTTAAAATGAAGAAGTTATGTGTAAAACAAGATTGGATATTTTTTGATTTTTGTAGCTACTGAAAATATTAACAATTCTATACAAATCATATCCTAGCTAACTTATATTGTATTATACATGTATTATAATATATTATATAATCTTGAGATACCATAGACACGTATGTAAATGTTTTGACATATCATATCGACCCATGTATATATATTATTTGGAACAACCATAGACACTCTATATGCAGTAATGTTGGAGTTAGCTATACAGGGTTGAGGTTGATTCCAAAAATATATATACTTTGAGTTGTGATCTAGCCTGAGACGTGTATACACTGGGTCGTGGATTGATTCAAGATAATATATATCGATTTATTTCTGTACATCTAACTGTGGACAACTAGTTGTAGGTTATTAACGAGGACAGCTGACTTAATAAACTTAAAACATCAAAATGTATTATAAGTGTTGTAAATATAATTTGAACATACATTGATATATATGTACATATTTGTTATAAGTTCGTGAATCGACCAGTGGCCAAGTCTTACTTCCCGACGAAGTAAAAATCTGTGAAAGTGAGTTATAGTCCCACTTTTAAAATCTAATATTTTGGGATGAGAATACATGCAGTTTTATAAATGTTTTACGAAAGAGACACAAGTAATTGAAACTACATTATATGGGTGAATGATCGAAGCCGAATATGCCCCTTTTGCTTGGTAGCCTAAGAATTAGTAAACCGATCTACTAATTGACGCGAATCCTAAAGATAGATCTATTGGGCCTAACGAACCCCATCCAAAGTACCGGATGCTTTAGTACTTCGAATTTGTTTTTATCATGTCCGAAGGATTTTCCGGAATGATAGGGGATATTCTTATATGCATCTTGTTAATGTCGGTTACCAGGTGTTCACCATATGAATGAATTTTATCTCTATGTATGGGATGTATATTGAAATATGAAATCTTGTGGTCTATTATTATGATTTGATAATATATAGGTTAAACCTATAACTCACCAACATTTTTGTTGACGTTTTAAGCATGTTTAATCTCAGGTGATTATTAAGAGCTTCCGCTGTTGCATACTAAAATAAGGACAAGATTTGGAGTCCATACTTGTATGATGTTATGTAAAAACTGCATTCAAGAAACTTATTTTTGATGTAATATATTCTTATTGTAAACCATTATGTAATGGTCGTGTGTAAACGGTATATTTTTAGATTATCATTATTTGATAATCTACGTAATGCTTTTTAAACCTTTATCGATAAAATAAAGGTTATGGTTGTTTTAAAAATGAATGTAGTCTTTGAAAAACGTCTCATATAGAGGTCAAAACCTCGCGACGAAATCAATTAACATGGAACGTTTATAATCAATATGAACGGGACATTTCAGTAGCGCTGTCACCCATTTATAGAAAGTTCACCAACATCTCCAAAGTCACCTTGGAGACTGGTCAAGACTTCGAAACAAGGGACCAGCTCCTCTATAACACTATAAAAAGAGATGTTTATCCCAACATAAGGGCATCCCATGAACGATTCATACATATAAACTCATAAAAATCAATACGATGGTAGAAAAAACCTTCGAGGCGTAAAGTGAGATCATAATCCCACTACCTTCAGGGAACCGCCACCAAATAACCAAACACCTCTCTCACCCTTAATCATAGCTAATCACACTCTAATCCATCATTAACTCGTAAGTCAACCAAATCCTAATCAACATTAGGATTACCCAAAAAAGTGTACAAACATTAGTGTTTCACAAGTTTAACTACAGTTCAAGGACTAGTTTTGAATTTGCTTATAGTTGTATGTTAGCAGCCTTTACTTTTTCAAAATATTATAAGAAAAATTTACACCTAATCCATTAAAGATTCAAACAAAGCAAAATCCATCCATAGGATTTATAGGATTTAATTAACGTCAATTATATATATATATCCAATTGCATAGTAACATGCGTTCATATTGATAGTGTCGGATTAGGTCCCTATGTTAGTCATCATAAACGTACTTGTATACTATACACTTTTTAAAATTTTGGACCGGCTCTTGATTTTAAAAAGTTTTTATTTCTTATTTTTAACTAGGTTTCGAACCCTCGCTTCGCGCCGGGGGTTCGGTTTTCAATGTATTTTATTGAGTTTAGTTTGTAAAATTATTTTGTGGCTAACAATGATGTCGTTGAAGCGCAACTCGAGTCGAACTAAAATGTATAGCTCATGAGAGATTTAAATGTTATGTTAAATTAACAATATATGTACATCTCCGCGTTTCGCTATGGAATTGTCGACTTTTAAAAATTTAACGCAAAATCAACGTGTAGGAAAAGTACCCCAAATATTTAGCGTTTTTTAAAAAGCGTCCGTTTTGCGTATAGTTAGTGGCATTGTGTTCCTAAAATTATTTCGAGTTTAACGATTAAATGTTATGTTAAATTAACAATATATGTACTTTTAAAAATTTAACGCAAAATCAACGTGTATGAAAAGTACTCCAAATATTTAGCGTTTTTTAAAAAATGTCCGTTTTGCATATAGTTAGTGACATTGTGTTCCTAAAATTATTTCGAGTTTAACGATGGTGTGGGAAAAATTTAACTCGTTGCGAGCGAGAAGATATCACCCGTTGAAGATTTGGGGGAGTTTATTTAAGATTTTTATGAAAATGATCATTTGACACTTTACCCCCTGTTTGGGGGGTCGATTTGAATTTTTGAAAAAAGGCTGGGTTTTTGTTGGTGAAATAAAATTTAAATGCTAAAAAAAAGTGAAAAGTCGGAAGTACCTTTTTGGGTACTATTCACTTGAACTATGTCTATTAGATATATAGGTATAATAGTAGTTGATAAAATGAATTAGTCAACTTTTTCCCTGTTTTTTTATGGTTTGGAAAATGTGTAAGTTTCTATATACTCCAATGGTAACAGAAATTTATTAAGTTAATACATTTTTATTGTTTAAACTTATACAAATATTACTACTCCATTAAATACGCAATTCTCAAATCTCAAGCACCCTCTAAATTAGTTGTTGGGTCGTATGTGATCAAATTGTCTAACTGATAAGGATATTAATGTTATAAATTAAACTAATGGTCTTCATTCACTGCTCAAACATCGCTGAAATATCTGATTTATAAATAGGAAGCGACTTTTTACATTCAATGCCAAGATAAAAAAACTAAAGTAAAATTACGAGAATTATATTGTTACTAAGAGCACAAGGTGTCCGTGTCCATTTTTCGATGTCCATTTCAAGGTCGAAAATGAACCTTGAAATTGATTAAAGTGTGGGTGTCGTTCGGTGTCCATTTCGATGTCCATTTCAGTGATGTAGACCAACAATAAAATAGAATAATTTAAAAAGAAAAAAAAAAAAAAAACTCACAAACCCACCGTCAATGGATGGACGGTGGGAAGCAAATGGTGAAATGGACACTGAGGGGGGGTCGTGTACCCTCAATCAATTTTCAAAGGACCGGTGAGAAAATCATTGAACACCGTATGCTCTAATAGTCTAAGAGCACAAGGTATCCATTAGTCGATTTCGGTGTCCATTTCGGTGTCTATCTATTGACACCGAAATTGACTAACTGTGCGTCAGGTGAAGGTGTCCACAGTGTCCATTTCAGTGTTCATTTTTATTTTTTATTTTTTTACTTGATTTTTTTATTTTATTTATTTATTTAACAAATATTAAAAACTAAATACTAAATTAAAATTCATAAAATAAACTACATAATTTATTAAAATTCATAAAATAACCTACGTTACATTTATTCGTAACCTACGTTACGCATATATTGGCCTCTCCACGCAACTAGACATTTTGCCCAAGCCCAGTGCATACAATCTATACTACCCATCATGCCCGGAAAACCATGAATCCTTTCATGACCTTCATACAAACGTTGAATGTCGTGCAACGTAGGCTCTCTTAAGTAGACATTCGCGTACAAATCAATGATACACCTACAAAAGTTGTGTAGAGATTCCCGGGCAACTCGTTCGAACATTTGAAGATACTCATCCAAAGCATCCGGTATACCCGTATGCTAGCTGACGTAGTGCGACTGTCATCTTTAGATGCATACTAATACTCCAATAACCACGTGCATTTAGTCTTAGATGAAACCATCTAAAATAATACGGCAGTGGAGTTGCAGAATAGTTTAGAATATCATTCATAATTCTAAGAAAAACACGTCGTCGCATTCGGAATCGCCGTTTGAAATTATTATCCGAATATTTGCACCCCTCGTCAAAATAATCATCCATTAAGCGATCATGTGCTTCATAATGATCACGACGAATATGACTACATGAGTTAACATCATCGTCTGAAGACATATCCTCATCAAGTTGGTTTAGTGTAAAGTGATCAAATGAGTCATGGGAAGAACTCGAAGACGAAGACATTTTGTGAAATGGGTGGGAGTTAAAAAAAGTAAAGAAATAAAATGGGTGGGAGTAAAAAAAAGTAGATAAAAATGTATATAGTTGAGTGTGTTTGGGGTAAAAATAATAAAATGGGCTGGAGTATTTATAGAATTATATAAAATAAAAAAATACCAAAAACTAGCCGTTTAACGGCTAGTTTTTTCAAAAAATCAAGTTAAAGGCTAGTTCAACCACTGTCCCATTCCCGACGGTGACCAACGACGGTGGGATCGACGGCGGCCTGGTATCCATCGACCGTCGATCCCGGCGTCTATTTCGATGGACGGCGAAAAAATGGTGACGATACCGAGTGCTCTAATGGTTGTTGTAACGACCCGACAAAATCGTTATTGACGGCGCTGCTAACTTAGGTCCCGTTACGTGGTCATAGTCCCTATATGAGACTCGTTTGACCAAAATTATGTCGCATTCATTTGAAAAGTACAAGACTTGCAAGGTTTAGTTTACAAACGGTTCGACAACACGTTTAAGTTTACAAAGTTATAAAGCATAAATGAAGTAACTTGCGACATAATATAAGTTGAAAATCACAGTTGCTATGAATAGCGTAAGTATGTAAACAAAAGTTTGAATCCAAAGGTGCTATCACTAGCGTATGTATATGTATGCTTGACCCCCAAGCAAGAAATCAGAGTGTATGCATGTATGCTTGACTCCAAGCAAATATGAGTGTACGCGAAAGCATGTATCAAATAGCCAAGTATGAACCTGAGAAACATATAGAAAACTGTCAACGAAAAACGTTGGTGAAATCATAGGTGTTTGTAAACGTTGTTTTTGAACCACAAGATTTTGTATTTCCATAACGTTGATTATCTAAATCGTTTGCATTCCAAAAGTTTGTTCGCGAGCACCCAATTATCAAGACTTAACGTTTCCTTCCATAGAACCCCATCACAATAGTGTTAGAACATGCACTGTTTCTCGAAAATATATTTCATCCGTAGACGGTAGCGAACCGTCCGTAATGAGGGTTTGTCAAACCCGTATGGCCACACAATATAAGTTCTCGCTTACACCCTGCAAGTGTAACTAATGATAATCGAATTGAGGATTTTTGTTCTAACTCGCTGTGGAATGTTTGTTTCCTTGTACTTGTGTTCAAAGTATAAAAGTATGTAGTATAAAACTGTATATGTTTCTCATCCCATAATTTAAAAGTATAAAAGTTGTTGAAAGATGGGACTATGATCTCACCTCGAGTGCACGAGTATAAATGTACTTCACAAAGTAAACGTGTGCATGAAAGTTGCTTAGTGTTGACCTAAACAAGTAAGTTGTATCAATTAACCAATTACGACACAAGGTCGGGTGAAATGTGTTCGATTAGTCCTATGGCTCGTTACGACTCGATTAAATATACCATGTGAATCACGTTGTCAAGTTTCATGCAAGAATCAAGTATAAAATAAGATTTGAACGATTGCATAAGTGTTTTGTTAAGTTTGACTAAAAGTCAAACTCGGTCAAGTCAAAGTCAACACGTTCGGGTCGGGTCCCGAACTATTTTTCTAAGGTTTTTAATCATATATAAGCATGTTAGAACAAGTTACATGTGAATCGGAGGTGCGTAGCGTAGCAAACATTTTCTAAATTTTGACCATGTAGGTCAGAACCCAAACACGGTAAATGCCGCGCTGCGACAGAGGAGGGCCGCGCCGCGACATTAGGCGTGGCCTGGTACCTGGGCTGTTTTAATTGTTCAAGTCTTGATCCAAAATTCAATTTAGCACAAAACACAAACCGTAAACACTTAGAATACGTATCTTATATCGTTGGAAAGCTCTTTTGACAAGAAATACGACTAACCACTTTTCATCAAGCAAAAACATCAATTGCAATAACCGAAATCTCGTCAAGTGATCATTAAAGGTTTATTTTTAAAGTTTCAAGTTCACAAGATGCATTTTAAGATTCGGGAATCCAATTCACACATATGATATGCCGTTTTAAAGGTAATGAAACATACATTACAACTAAACACTTATCAATAACATTAACAAGCATTCAATGCATCAAAAGTTCGTTTTAAAGCTATCAAACCCTAACCAAACTTCACAAACTCATTAATCATGTTCTTGAAGTTTTCTTACTCAACCTACGCATCAAAACGAAGCTAGTGATACTAGTAACACAATTAAAACATGAATTTTAACAATTTAACAACATTAACTCATCCAAAATCAAAGTTTAATCACAACCATTTCAAATGTTCAAACTAGTTACTCAAAACAACGAATCGAGCAAACAAAACATATATTCATGTTATACCCGAGCCATAGACACTAACTAACACCATTTCAAGTCAAAAACACGAATTTAGATAAATCTAGAGTTTTAGAAATGTTACCCAAATAAGATAAAATTGGTACCAAAATGTAGAGGATGAAGAGAGGATCACGAAAATGAAATTTATTTTGATGTTTGCTTCTTGATTCGAATTTGGATGATGATCTTTGTTGGGAGGATTTGAGAGAAAATGGTGAAAGTGTTAAGAAAATGGAAAAAGAAAGTGGTGGATAATGAGTGGTGGTGGTGGGATTGACTAGTTGACCTAGTCAACTAGTTTGATCCCTTGGCAAGTTCGGTCCCTCAAGTTTCAAAGCGGGTGCGGGAATTAACCAAAAGAATATTTTAAAAACGCTCGAGTAAACGAGTGATGTTATAATTAAATAATGAGAATATTATGAACGTTAGTCAACGGAAACTACGAATTTAAATAACGAAAGATATTATTAAAAAAAAAAGAGACAGTGTTAAAAATAAATTTTAACGGGAAAAACGCGGGATGTTACATTACCTACACCTTAAAAGAAATTTCGTCCCGAAATTTAGTTGGAAGTAGTAGTTGTTGTTTCTTCCTCGAAACCTTGCGTTGCAAATTCTACGGATATGTGAAAGTACTTCCTTGGGCATTTCAACGAACTTCGACAGTCGGGATTTTTCGTTGGTTTAAAGTTTGGTTTCACGATTTATAGTTTCTACTGGTCCTCCTAGAAAGTGAAGTTTATCGTTGATAGTAAGTTCATCGAAGAGGATAACAAGTTCTTGTTTTGCAAGACACGCCTTTAAGTTTGATACACAGAATGTAGGATGAACGGTATTTGTTTGAGTCGGAAGTTTGAAGCGGTAAGCAATGGGCACAACACGCCCCAAGATTTCAAAAGGACTGAAAATATCGCGGATTTAGCTTTCTACGTTTCCGAAACGGACTACACCTTTTCAAGGTGCGACTTTTAACGTTACGCGGTTTCCCACTTGGAAATCGAGAGGTTTACGTTTAACACTTGTATGGCTCTTTTGGCGACTATGGGCCGTCTTGAGCCTTTCTTGGAATTGAATAATTTTCCGGTTGTTTCATGAATGAGTTCGGGTTCGGTGGTTCGCTTGTCACCTACTTCGGTTCAATAATTTAAGAAAACGACATTTACGGCTATACGGGTCCTCGAAAAGTGTGACGTTAATACTCGAATGAAAATTATTGTAGTAAGAGAATTCGGCTAAAGGCAACTACTTTTCTCAAGTAAATTTGAAGTTGATAATGCAAATTCGTATTACGGTTTCCAAAGTTTGAATCGTATGTTTGCTCGGTCCGTCAGGTTGTGGTTGATGTGTTGTACTCATGTTTAAACGTGGTCCCGAGGCTTTTTGTAAGGCACCCCGAAATCTAGAAGTGAAACGAGCACCTCGATCCGAAACGAGGTGCATTTCTGTAAGGCATATTTGAACAAGTTTGTTAGGACTTGAAAACGTTTGTTGGAACGAGTTTTTGTTTCTCAAGAATTTCGCGCCGCAGAAGATTTATCGGTTTCTAAAAAACGTTCTTTAGGAACATTCCCCCTCATGGCGAATACTAGTATAACGTGAAGAGTCTCTCCCTCCATTGAGAATTTAGATAGAAAATTTCCTGAATTGGAAGTATGAGTGTGATGCGAGAGAAGCTTCCGTCTCGATATGAGCATAATAAGCATATTGTAGTTTGTCGATAAAACTGTGCGAAAACGAGATAGTATACACGTGTAACATATGTTTGAAGTTGAAAGAATTTGTCATTCCTTCGGAAGCATAGGTATGGTTCGACAATAATCGAAGATGTGTCCCTGGTATGGTTGTTATCAACATTCTCGGAGTTTTCGGATATTCAAACAAGAAAAATGAAGTTATGTACATGGCACATGGTGGTGATTAGGTTGATCGAGTCCAACCACCATCACGTGTCATTAGAACTTTGGTATGACTTACCATAATATAACCACATTGATCGAGTGTCGTTATATTACGCTAACTCATACCTCCATCCCCACATCACTTCATAGATTTAGGTTTGTGTAATCGTGAAGTTTTAAAATGAACAAAGCTTAGCGACATCACCAACGTGACTCGTATTTAATCGAAAGAATTAGTGCAACTCTGAAGGTGCTTTTCCCGAGGGAAGTGTATAAATGATTGTTCACGTCAATGCGGTTTAAGTCAAACGATAATGTATTTTGGTGCGAGAAGTGTAACGAATCATGATAACGAATAGTACACAACCGTAGTGTTAAGTATTGATGACGATACTCACCTGGAGTAGTGATGGTAGTAACACGATATGATAGATAGTAAGGAACACCGATGTGACACCGATAGTAAGTTGAAACGGTGGCGAATAACAATCTGGGAGACAGAGTTCCCAAACAAGTATGACTAATGAAGTCGTCGTCATCCTTACGCGTATGAATCTTGAATTTACGTGTGTTACCAGAAAGTGGCAGAATACGGATTCGTATGACGAAAGTTTGGTACCAGTAAGAAGTTTGCCTAAGAATGATTCAAGTATAATGCACAAGTAGTCAAGTAAGTGCTATCTATAGCAAATGCAAGTCAGAATGCAATGATTAACTATCCGGTTGTAGTCTAGATTCACTAATGCGTCCTAACGACTCTGTCAGACACACTAATGCATATCCTAGTTCCCTACAACCAACTCTCTGATACCATCTGTAACGACCCGACAAAATCGTTATTGACGGCGCCGCTAACTTAGGTCCCGTTACGTGGTCATAGTCCCTATATGAGACTCGTTTGACCAAAATTATGTCGCATTCATTTGAAAAGTACAAGACTTGCAAGGTTTAGTTTACAAACGGTTCGACAACACGTTTAAGTTTACAAAGTTATAAAGCATAAATGAAGTAACTTGCGACATAATATAAGTTGAAAATCACAGTTGCTATGAATAGCGTAAGTATGTAAACAAAAGTTTGAATCCAAAGGTGCTATCACTAGCGTATGTATATGTATGCTTGACCCCCAAGCAAGAAATCAGAGTGTATGCATGTATGCTTGACTCCAAGCAAGTATGAGTGTACGCGGAAGCATGTATCAAATAGCCAAGTATGAACCTGAGAAACATATAGAAAACTGTCAACGAAAAACGTTGGTGAAATCATAGGTGTTTGTAAACGTTGTTTTTGAACCACAAGATTTTGTATTTCCATAACGTTGATTATCTAAATCGTTTGCATTCCAAAAGTTTGTTCGCGAGCACCCAATTATCAAGACTTAATGTTTCCTTCCATAGAACCTCATCACAATAGTGTTAGAACATACACTGTTTCTCGAAAATATATTTCATCCGTAGATGGTAGCGAACCGTCCGTAATGAGGGTTTGTCAAACCCGTATGGCCACACAATATAAGTTCTCGCTTACACCCTGCAAGTGTAACTAATGATAATCGAATTGAGGATTTTTGTTCTAACTCGCTGTGGAATGTTTGTTTCCTTGTACTTGTGTTCAAAGTATAAAAGTATGTAGTATAAAACTGTATATGTTTCTCATCCCATAATTTAAAAGTATAAAAGTTGTTGAAAGATGGGACTATGATCTCACCTCGAGTGCACGAGTATAAATGTACTTCACAAAGTAAACGTGTGCATGAAAGTTGCTTAGTCTTGACCTAAACAAGTAAGTTGTATCAATTAACCGGTTACGACACAAGGTCGGGCGAAATGTGTTCGATTAGTCCTATGGCTCGTTACGACTCGATTAAATATAGCATGTGAATCACGTTGTCAAGTTTCATGCAAGAATCAAGTATAAAATAAGATTTGAACGATTGCATAAGTGTTTGGTTAAGTTTGACTAAAAGTCAAACTCGATCAAGTCAAAGTCAACGAAAAAGTCAACACGTTCGGGTCGGGTCCCGAACTATTTTCTAAGGTTTTTAATCATATATAAGCATGTTAGAACAAGTTACATGTGAATCGGAGGTGCGTAGCGTAGCAAACATTTTCTAAATTTTGACCATGTAGGTCAGAACCCAAACACGGCAAATGCCGCGCCGCGACAGAGGAGGGCCGTGCCGCGACATTAGGCGTGGCCTGGTACCTGGGTTGTTTTAATTGTTCAAGTCTTGATCCAAAATTCAATTTAGCACAAAACACAAACCGTAAACACTTAGAATACGTATCTTATATCGTTGGAAAGCTCTTTTGACAAGGAATACGACTAACCACTTTTTATCAAGCAAAAACATCAATTGCAATAACCGAAATCTCGTCAAGTGATCATTAAAGGTTTATTTTTAAAGTTTCAAGTTCACAAAATGCATTTTAAGATTCGGGAATCCAATTCACACATATGATATGCCGTTTTGAAGGTAATGAAACATACATTACAACTAAACACTTATCAATAACATTAACAAGCATTCAATGCATCAAAAGTTCATTTTAAAGCTATCAAACCCTAACCAAACTTCACAAACTCATTAATCATGTTCTTGAAGTTTTCTTACTCAACCTACGCATCAAAACGAAGTTAGTGATACTAGTAACACAATTAAAACATGAACTTTAACAATTTAACAACATTAACTCATCCAAAATCAAAGATTAAGCACACCCATTTCAAATGTTCAAACTAGTTACTCAAAACAACGAATCGAGCAAACAAAACATATATTCATGTTATACCCGAGCCATAGACACTAACTAACACCATTTCAAGTCAAAAACACGAATTTAGAGAAATCTAGAGTTTTAGAAATGTTACCCAAATAAGATAAAATTGGTACCAAAATGTAGAGGATGGAGAGAGGATCACGAAAATGAAATTTGTTTTGATGTTCGCTTCTTGATTCGAATTTGGATGATGATCTTTGTTGGGAGGATTTGAGAGAAAATGGTGAAAGTGTTAAGAAAATGGAAAAAAAAGTGGTGGATAATGAGTGGTGGTGGTGGGATTGACTAGTTGACCTAGTCAACTAGTTTGATCCCTTGGCAAGTTCGGTCCCTCAAGATTCAAAGCGGGTGCGGGAATTAACCAAAAGAATATTTTAAAAACGCTCGAGTAAACGAGTGATGTTATAATTAAATAACGGGAATATTATGAACGTTAGTCAACGGAAACTACGAATTTAAATAATGACAGATATTATTAAAAAAAAAAGAGACAGTGTTAAAAATAAATTTTAACGGGAAAAACGCGGGATGTTACATTACCTACACCTTAAAAGAAATTTCGTCCCGAAATTTAGTTGGAAGTAGTAGTTTTTGTTTCTTCCTCGAAACCTTGCGTTGCAAATTCTACGGATATGTGAAAGTACTTCCTTGGGCATTTCAACGAACTTCGACATTCGGGATTTTTCCTTGGTTTAAAGTTTGGTTTCACGATTTATAGTTTCAACCGGTCCTCCTAGGAAGTGAAGTTTATCGTTGATAGTAAGTTCATCGAAGAGGATAACAAGTTCTTGTTTCGCAAGACACGCCTTTAAGTTTGATACACAGAATGTAGGATGAACGGTATTTGTTTGAGTCGGAAGTTTGAAGCGGTAAGCAACGGGCACAACACGCCCCAAGATTTCAAAAGGACTGAAAATATCGCGGATTTAGCTTTCTACGTTTCCGAAACGGACTATACCTTTTCAAGGTGCGAATTTTAACGTTACGCGATTTCCCACTTGGAATTCGAGAGGTTTACGTTTAACACTTGTATGGCTCTTTTGGCGACTACGGGCCGTCTTGAGCCTTTCTTGGAATTGAATAATTTTCCGGTTGTTTCATGAATGAGTTCGGGTTCGGTGGTTCGCTTGTCACCTACTTCGGTTCAAAAATTTAAGAAAACGACATTTACGGCTATACGGGTCCTCGAAAAGTGTGACGTTAATACTCGAATGAAAATTATTGTAGTAAGAGAATTCGGCTAAAGGCAACTACTTTTATCAAGTAAATTTGAAGTTGATAATGCAAATTCGTATTACGGTTTCCAAAGTTTGAATCGTATGTTTGCTCAGTCCGTCGGGTTGTGGTTGATGTGTTGTACTCATGTTTAAACGTGGTCTCGAGGCTTTTTGTAAGGCACCCCGAAATCTAGAAGTGAAACGAGCGCCTCGGTCCAAAACGAGGTACATTTCTGTAAGGCATATTTGAACAAGTTTGTTAGGACTTGAAAATGTTTGTTGGAACGAGTTTCTGTTTCTCAAGAATTTAGCGCCGCGGAAGATTTATCGGTTTCCGAAAAACGTTCGTTAGGAACATTCCCCCTCGTGGCGAATTCTAGTATAATGTGAAGAGTCTCTCCCTCCATTGAGAATTTAGATAGAAAATTTCCTGAATCGGAAGTATGAGTGTGATGCGAGAGAAGCTTCCGTCTCGATGTGAGCATAATAAGCATATTGTAGTTTGTCGATAAAACGCGGGATGTTACAGTTGTAACAGAATTTTTGATTAGCATTGAATTAGTTACAAATGAATCTAACAAATAACTATATATATATTTACATGAACGAGTAACTAACTTCTAACAAACTTATGCTACTTTGACTAATAAAGTCAATTAAAGTCAACTATGCATAATTAGCTATAATTAAAAATATACACTCAATTGAAATAGTTGTCTTTTGTGCTTGTTTGCTTGCAACGATGTTATTGAGTTGATTGAGCTGCTTCTGCTGATGTTCACAGTATCTCCATTACTCCCCTCACAAGTTGGCAATGTGTATGGATAACAAATGCTAAACTTCGTAATACAATTGTAAAATGAAGATTTGTTGAGTGCTTTTGTAAAAACATCAGCCACCTGACTTGAAGAGGTAATGAACACATTTTGAATTTGACCGGCTTTAATTTTATCCCTCACAAAATCGCAGTCAATCTCAATATGCTTGGTTATAGCATGTTGAATAGTATTCATGCAAAGGAAATAGCAATTATCACATAGAATTTGGGTTGGGAAATTAACTGTGACTTGTGGATCTTTAAGTAAACTTTGTAACCAAGTAATTTCACAAGTGCAATCTGCCAATGCCCTTTATTCGGCTTATGTGGAGGATCTCGAAACAACCCATTATTTCTTTGATTTCCAAGATATTACGCATGAACCAAGTTAGATACAGTAACATGTAACAAATATTATGGATAAAATACAATTACCCCAATCACTGTCACAGGAAGCATGAAATTGAAGGGATGTGATGAATGGAAAGAAGAGCCCTTGTGCTAGACAAATTTTGATATATCTAGGGACTTTGAAAAGTGCTTGTAGATGTCATGTTCTTGGTTGTTGATCGAATTGGCTAAGAATCTGTGCAGCAAAAGTTGTTAATTAAGAGAATCAAAAGACTGTTAATGTAATTGTATTGATCAGATTATATTTTTGAACTTGGAATTGATACATTGTTATCTAGGGACTTTGAAAAGTGCTTGTAGATGTCATGTTCTTGGTTGTTGATCGAATTGGCTAAGAATCTGTGCAGCAAAAGTTGTTAATTAAGAGAATCAAAAGACTGTTAATGTAATTGTATTGATCAGATTATATTTTTGAACTTGGAATTGATACATTGTTATGTTACAAACTATGTTTATATGCATAACGATTCTAACAGCTATATCTAAAAGAAGTTAGGCTCTAATACATCTTTTGGAACCACTTTGATTAGAAGGAAAGATTGTTGTTTTGTCGCTGGTCTTGTATCGTTGAAATCGGTAGCATATGCATTTTGACAATCTAAATAAGGAAGTGATGAAGAATACTTTTCTTCTGATCCCAAATCAAATACCCAAAAGAGGTAACTTGACTTTTATTGATTTATTCTAACACTCCCCCTCAAGTTAAATAGAGGGATATTCAAAATTCAACTTGATCAATACTTCGTTAAATAATCTTCATTGAGTGCTTTGGTGAGGATGTCTGCGAGCTAGTCTTCAGATCTCACAAATGATAGTGAGATGATTTTTGCTTCAAGCTTTTCCTTGATAAAGTGTCTGTCAAATTCAACATGCTTTGTCCGATCAGGTTGAACTGGGTTTTCTGAAATAGCAATGGCTTCTTCATTGTCTCAAAAGATTTGACTAGTGTCTTCTGGTGGAAATCCGATCTCTGTTAATAGTTTTCGAATCCATAACGCTTCTTGTACTCCTCGTGTTATCCCCTGAACTCAGCTTCAACACTTGAAAGAGCTACAACCTTTTGTTTTTTTACTTTTCCACGTAACCAGGTTCCCGCCGACTGAGGTGAAATAACCTGATGTGGATTTTCTTTCTCCTTTTTCACCTCCCCAGCATGTATCTGTGTATATCTGAGTTTTCAAGTGTCCGTTGTTTTTGAATACAACTCCATGTCCAACAATTCCTTTGAGGTATTTGATGATTCTCCACACACCTACCATGTGATGTACTTGAGGATGATGCATAATTGGCTGACAACTCCTACTATATACGCTATATCTGGACGAGTATGATCAAGGTAGATAAGCTTTCCAACAATCCTTTGGTATTTTTCTTTATTTGCAAGTTCAGCTCCTTCTTCGATAAACAACTTCTGGTTTGGAATTGTAGGGGTCTCAGTTGGTTTGCATTCGGTCATCCCTGTTTCAGCAAGTAAATCGAGCACATATTTCTTTTGGCATATAAATACTCCTTGTTGAGATCGTAAAACTCCAATCTCTAAGAAGTATTTTAGTCTTCCCAAATCTTTCATTTCAAATTCATTTGATAAGTATGTTTTTAAGTTGAAAAAGTCACCTCTGTCATTTCCTGTAATTATCACGTCATCGACATAAATAATCAAACAAGTTATCAGTTGGTTTCTTTATTTAAAAAATAGTGTGTAATCTGAATTGCTTTGTTTATAGCCATATTTTTTCATTGCTAAGGTAAAATTCCCAAACCAAGTCCGAGGAGATTGCTTCAGCCCATATAAAATTTTTTTATGGCGACAAACTTCCCTGTTTTTATAGTTTTCTAAGAATCCTTGTGGAGCTTGCATATAAACCTCTTCCGTAAGCTCGCCATGTAGAAAAGCATTTTTCACATCAAATTTGTAGTGACCCGAACTTTTCCATGTTTATATATATATTAAATGAAATTATTATTTACATGATTAAGTGTTTCCAACATGTTAAGCAATCAAACTTGTTAAGACTTGATTAATTGAAATAGGTCTCATATAGACAATTGACCACCCAAGTTGACCGGTGATTCACGAACGTTAAAACTTGTAAAAACTATATGATGACATATATATGGTTATATATATAGTTAACATGATATTATGATAAGTAAACATATCATTAAGTATATTAATAATGAACTACATATGTAAAAACAAGACTATTAACTTAATGATTTTGAAACGAGACATATATGTAACGATTATCGTTGTAACGACATTTAATGTATATATATATCATATTAATAGATATTTGTACATCATAATATCATGATAATATAATAATTTAAAATCTCATTTGATATTATAAACATTGGGTTAACAACATTTAACAAGATCGTTAACCTAAAGGTTTCAAAACAACACTTACATGTAACGACTAACGATGACTTAACGACTCAGTTAAAATGTATATACATGTAGTGTTTTAATATGTATTCATAAACTTTTGAAAGACTTCAAGACACTTATCAAAATACTTCTACTTAACAAAAATGCTTACAATTACATCCTCGTTCAGTTTCATCAACAATTCTACTCGTATGCACCCGTATTCGTACTCGTACAATACACAGCTTTTAGATGTATGTACTATTGGTATATACACTCCAATGATCAGCTCTTAGCAGCCCAAGTGAGTCACCTAACACATTTGGGAACCATCATTTGGCAACTAGCATGAAATATCTCATAAAATTATAAAAATATGAGTAATCATTCATGACTTATTTACATGAAAACAAAATTACATATCCTTTATATCTAATCCATACACCAACGACCAAAAACACCTACAAACACTTTAATTCTTCAATTTTATTCATCTAATTGATCTCTCTCAAGTTATATCTTCAAGTTCTAAGTGTTCTTCATAAATTCTACAAGTTCTAGTTTCATAAAATCAAGAATACTTCCAAGTTTGCTAGCTTACTTCCAATCTTGTAGAGTGATCATCCAACCTCAAGAAATCTTTCTTATTTACAGTAAGATATCTTTCTAATACAAGGTAATACTCATATTCAAACTTTGATTCAATTTCTATAACTATAACAATCTTATTTCGAGTGAAAATCTTACTTGAACTGTTTTCGTGTCATGATTCTGCTTCAAGAACTTTCAAGCCATCCAAGGATCCTTTGAAGCTAGATCCATTTTTCTCATTTCCAGTAGATTTATCCAGAAAACTTGAGGTAGTAATGATGTTCATAACATCATTCGATTCATACATATAAAGCTATCTTATTCGAGTAATCACTAGAACATAGTTTAGTTAATTCTAAACTTGTTCGCAAACAAAAGTTAATCCTTCTAACTTGACTTTTAAAATCAACTAAACACATGTTCTATATCTATATGATATGCTAACTTAATGATTTAAAACCTGGAAACACGAAGAACACTGTAAAACCGGACATACGCCGTCGTAGTAATACCGCGGACTGTTTTGGGTTAGTTAATTAAAAACTATGATAAACTTTGATTTAAAAGTTGTTCTTCTAGGAAAATGATTTTTCTTATGAACATGAAACTATATCCAAAAATCATGGTTAAACTCAAAGTGGAAGTATATTTTCTAAAATAGTCATCTAGACGTTGTTCTTTCGACTGAATTGACTACCTTTAAAAAAATGACTTGTAACTTATATTTCTGACTATAAAACTATACTTTTTCTGTTTAGATTCATAAAATAGAGTTCAATATGAAACCATAGCAATTTGATTCACTCAAAACGGATTTAAAATGAAGAAGTTATGGGTAAAACAAGATTGGATAATTTTTCTTGTTGTAGCAACGTGAAAATTGGTAACAAATCTATATTAATCATATCCTAGCTAACTTATATTGTATTATACATGTATTCTAATATATTATGTAATCTTGGGATACCATAGACACGTATGCAAATGTTTTGACATATCATATCGACCCATGTGTATATATTATTTGGAACAACCATAGACACTCTATATGCAGTAATGTGGGAGTTAGCTATACAGGGTTGAG
Organism: Rutidosis leptorrhynchoides; assembly: GCF_046630445.1. NCBI lineage: Eukaryota > Viridiplantae > Streptophyta > Magnoliopsida > Asterales > Asteraceae > Rutidosis > Rutidosis leptorrhynchoides. The sequence goes on from NC_092335.1 coordinate 607,369,429, forward strand.
GTTGATTCCAAAAATATATATACTTTGAGTTGTGATCTAGCCTGAGACGTGTATACACTGGGTCGTGGATTGATTCAAGATAATATATATCAATTTTTTTCTGTACATCTAACGTTGAACAACTAGTTGTAGGTTACTAACGAGGACAGCCGACTTAATAAACTTAAACATCAAAATGTATTAAAAGTGTTGTAAATATATTTTGAATATACTTTGATATATATGTACATATTTGTTATAGGTTCGTGAATCGGCCAGTGGCCAAGTCTTACTTCCCGACGAAGTAAAAATCTGTGAAAGTGAGTTATAGTCCCACTTTTAAAATCTAATATTTTTGGGATGAGAATACATGTAGGTTTTATAAATGATTTACAAAATAGACACAAGTACGTGAAACTACATTCTATGGTTGAATTATCAAAATCGAATATGCCCCTTTTTATTAAGTCTGGTAATCTAAGAATTAGGGAACAGACACCCTAATTGACGCGAATCCTAAATATAGATCTATCGGGCCCAACAAGCCCCATCTAAAGTACCGGATGATTTAGTACTTCGAAATTTATATCATGTCCGAAGGAGGATCCCGGAATGATGGGGATATTCTTATATATGCATCTTGTTAATGTCGGTTACCAGGTGTTAACCATATGAATGATTTTTATCTCTACGTATTGGATGTATATTGAAATATGAAATCTTGTGGTCTATTGTTACGATTTGATATATATAGGTTATACCTATAACTCACCAACATTTTTTGTTGACGTTTTAAGCATATTTATTCTCAGGTGATTATTAAGAGCTTCCGCTATCGCATACTTAAATAAGGACAAGATTTGGAGTCCATGCTTGTATGATATTGTGTAAAAACTGCATTCAAGAAACTTATTTCGTTGTAACATATTTATATTGTAGACCATTATGTAATAGTCGTGTGTAAACAGGATATTTTAGATTATCATTATTTGATAATCTACGTAAAGCTTTTTAAACCTTTATTGATGAAATAAAGGTTATGGTTTGTTTTAAAATGAATGCAGTCTTTGAAAAACATCTCATATAGAGGTCAAAACCTCGCAACGAAATCAATTAATATGGAACGTTTTTAATCAATAAGAACGGGACATTTCAGTTGGTATCCGAGCGTTGGTCTTAGAGAACCAGAATTTTGCATTAGTGTGTCTTATCGAGTTTGTTAGGATGCATTAGTGAGTCTGGACTTCGACCGTGTTTACTTGAAAAATGATTGCTTAACAAATTTTGTTGGAAACTATATATTTTTAACATGTGGATATTATGTGATATATTAATCTCTTAACGCGCTTGATATTATGTGATAGATGTCTACCTCTAGAACAAGTCCCATTGACTCACCTAATAATAATGAAGAGTCAAATGTAAATTGGATTGATTCGTGGATTGATTCACAAGTTCCCGAAGAGGAACCTGAAGAAGAGTCGGAACCGGAAGAAGAATCGGAACCGGAAGAAGAATCGGAACCGAAAGAAGAAATAGAACCAGTGGGGGAAATAATAAAACGATTAAGTAGAAGAAAATCCTCAACCAACCAACCAAAGTTAATTATGGTCAATGGTGTTTCCGCCAAGGAAGCAAAGTATTGGGAGGATTACCAATTCTCCGATGAATCGGATCCCGACAAGGATTCCGATGATGTTATAGAAATTACCCCAACACAATTTAATAAGGCAAAAGAGAACAATAAGGGAAAGGGCATAAAAATAGAGAAATTTGATTCCAAACCCGATGAACTTTATATGTATCGTCAACACTCGTATTTCTTAAGTTGTGACAATAACCCGGGAACCTATAAACCACCAGGTTTTTCTAAACCAATGTGGAAAACGACGGCTCGTATTAGGGGATCATCATATATCCCTGGAAACTTGGCAAAACGAATCAAAATCGAAGAAGAAGAAACGAGCGAGTCGGAATAAGATAGTTGTATTCGTGTGGTGTAATATATGTAATATAGTGTGCTTATGCTTTATGATATATGTAAAAATTGCTTGTATTAATAAGTATTTTTTTTATGAATCTAACACTTGTCTATTTTACAGTATAAAAACACAAAATGGATAGACAACCCAATATTTTAAGAGACCTACCCGGAGACATGTTTGATGAAATCTTGTCTAGAGTCGGTCAGAATTCCTCGGCACAACTATTTAAGGCGAGATCAGTTTGAAAGACATTCGAAGAACATTCCAAGAATGCCTTGGTTTATAAAAGGCTTTCGTTCGAAAGATGGGGGATATCACATTGGGAAATCCATAAGTTACGATGTGTTTATTTTGATGCATATATTGCGGGGAACCCAAATGCTATTTTACGCAACGGGTTAAGAAATTATTTTGACTCATTATATCCGAATATAGGACTTCGTGATTTAGAAAAAGCGGCTAACATGCAACATAAAGAAGCATGTTATGCTTACGGGTTAGTAATGTTCGCTTCTCACCAAAGTGAGAACAAGAACATCGGGCTACAACTATTAAACAAAACGTTCCCACAAGTGACGGAGTCGGTAATTGGGGTAAGAAATGAGGTTTTTAGGTTATTACGAGACTGTTGGTCATTACTTAACCTTCATCCTTTTGACGACGTTACAACACATTGTCTTACTATCGGTCACAACGGTTATATTCTACAAAACCAAGGATGGGAAGTGGTATTAGTAAAACCAGAATGCATGACTTGTTTCTGGACGTATGAATTACGTGTCTTTATTGCCTTTACTGAACGCCTTATTTATTAACTAGAATTATCTTCGCAACTACTTTGTATCAAAGTTTTATGTGCTATATTTCATGCTATATGTAAAATAGCGGTATTGTAAGTTTGCAAGTTATTGTATAAAGGCTTGAATATGATATATTTTTTGTTTTTATTTTTGTGATTAGTTTGTCATATAGAATTGTAGCAGTTGAAATGGTATGTTAGCTACTAAGTATGAACTTAACGGGTAGGTACTACCCGAATTAAAGAGTATAAAATGCTAATATGAAGAAAGAGCTTTTATAAATAAGTTCATATTACGCTACGAAATACTATTGACTACTCTTGATATTCTATATGATTAACTCATTTCATTTGACTATTTTGAAGGAAATGGCACCGACTACTCGACACACCTTGAATATGAGCGAAGAGGAATTTCGTGCCTTTCTTGCTTCAAACATAGCCGCAGTACAGGTTGCGCTACATACCAACAATAACCTTGGATCTAGCAGTACATGAAATCGTGTGGGATGTACCTACAAAGAATTCACTGCCTGCAAACCTTTGGAATTTAATGGAAGCGAAGGACCGATAGGATTGAAACGGTGGACCGAGAAGGTCGAATCGGTGTTTGCCATAAGTAAGTGTACTGAAGAGGATAAAGTGAAGTACGCTACGCATACCTTCACAGGTTCTGCGTTAACATGGTGGAATACCTATCTAGAGCAAGTGGGACAAGATGATGCTTACGCACTACCATGGTCAGTATTCAAGCACTTGATGAACGAGAAGTACCGTCCCAGAACCGAGGTCAATAAGCTCAAGACAGAACTTAGAGGGTTACGAACCCAAGGATTTGATATTACCACGTATGAAAGACGATTCACAGAATTGTGCCTATTGTGTCCGGGAGCGTTCGAAGATGAGGAAGAGAAGAGCGACGCGTTTGTGAAAGGATTACCGGAAAAAATCCAAGAATATATAAGTTCACACGAGCCCGCCTCCATACAACAGGCATGTAGAATGGCTCACAAACTAGTGAACCAGATTGAAGAAAGAATTAAAGAACAGACTGCTGAAGAGGCCAATGTGAAGCAAGTCAAAAGAAAGTGGGAGGAAAACGGTGATAAGAATCACCAATACAACAACAGCAATTACAACAATAATAGCAACAACTATCCCAACAATCGCAACATCAATCGCAACTACAACAAACGGCCCAACAACAACAACAACAACAACAACAACAACAACAACAACAACAACAACAACAATCATCCTAACAACAATAATAGCCGCAGCAACAACAACAATCAGAAGCAGCTATGCCAAAGGTGTGAAAAGTATCACTTGGGGTTCTGCACCAAATTTTGCAACAAGTGTAAAAGAAATGGTCATAGCGCGGCAAAGTGTGAGGTCTACGAACCAGGGGTTAACAGAACGAAAGGAACAAATGGTGTCGGAACGAGTAATGGTGGAGCAAGTAGTGTCGGAGCAAGTTATGCCAATGTAGTTTGTTATAAATGTGGAAAACCGGGCCACATTATTAGAAATTGTCCGAACCAGGAAAACACAAATGGACAAGGCCGTGGAAGAGTTTTCAATATTAATGCGGCAGAGGCACAGGAAGACCCGGAGCTTATTACGGGTACGTTTCTTATTGACAATAAATCTGCTTACGTTTTATTTGATTCGGGTGCGGATAGAATCTATATGAGTAGAGATTTTTGTGCTAAATTAAGTTGTCCATTGACACCTTTGGATAGTAAATTTTTACTCGAATTAGCAAATGGTAAATTAATTTCAGCAGATAATATATGTCGGAATCGAGAAATTAAACTGGTTAGCGAAACATTTAAGATTGACTTGATACCAGTAGAGTTAGGGAGTTTTGATGTGATAATCGGTATGGACTGGTTGAAAGAAGTGAAAGCAGAGATCGTTTGTTACAAAAATGCAATTCACATTATACGAGAAAAAGGAAAACCCTTAATGGTGTACGGAGAAAAGGGCAACAAGAAGCTACATCTTATTAGTAATTTGAAGGCACAAAAACTAATAAGAAAAGGTTGCTATGCTGTTCTAGCACACGTCGAGAAAGTACAAACTAAAGAAAAGAGCATCAATGATGTTCCCGTCGCAAAAGAATTTCCCGATGTATTTCCGAAAGAATTACCGGGATTACCCCCACATCGATTCGTTGAATTTCAAATAGATCTTGTACCAGGAGCTGCACCAATAGCTCGTGCTCCTTAAAGACTCGCACCCAGCGAGATGAAAGAACTGCAAAGCCAATTACAAGAACTTTTAGAGCGTGGTTTCATTCGACCAAGCACATCATCGTGGGGAGCTCCTGTTTTGTTTGTCAAGAAGAAAGATGGTACATTCAGGTTGTGTATCGACTACCGAGAGTTGAACAAACTTACCATCAAGAATCGCTACCCACTACCGAGAATCAGCAACTTATTTGATCAACTACAAGGCTCATCTGTTTATTCAAAGATTGACTTACGTTCCGGGTATCATCAAATGCGGGTGAAAGAAGATGATATTCCAAAGACTGCTTTCAGAACACGTTACGGTCATTACGAGTTTATGGTCATGTCGTTTGGTTTAACTAATGCACCAGCTGTGTTCATGGACCTTCTAAACCGAGTGTGTGGACCATACCTTGACAAGTTTATCATTGTTTTCATTGATGACATACTTATTTACTCAAAGAATGACCAAGAACACGGTGAACATTTGAGAAAGGTGTTAGAAGTCTTGAGGAAGGAAGAATTGTACGCTAAGTTTTCAAAGTGTGCATTTTGGTTGGAAGAAGTTCAATTCCTCGGTCACATAGTGAACAAAGAAGGTATTAAGGTGGATCCGGCAAAGATAGAAACTGTTGAAAAGTGGGAAACCCCAAAAACTCCGAAACACATACGCCAATTTTTAGGACTAGCTGGTTACTACAGAAGGTTCATCCAAGACTTTTCCAGAATAGCAAAACCCTTAACTGCATTAACGCATAAAGGGAAGAAATTTGAATGAAAGGATGAACAAGAGAAAGCGTTCCAGTTATTGAAGAAAAAGCTAACTACGGCACCTATATTGTCATTGCCTGAAGGGAATGATGATTTTGTGATTTATTGTGACGCATCAAAGCAAGGTCTCGGTTGTGTATTAATGCAACGAACGAAGGTGATTGCTTATGCGTCTAGACAATTGAAGATTCACGAACAAAATTATACGACGCATGATTTGGAATTAGGCGCGGTTGTTTTTTCCTTAAAGACTTGGAGGCACTACTTATATGGGGTCAAAAGTATTATATATACCGACCACAAAAGTCTTCAACACATATTTAATCAGAAACAACTGAATATGAGGCAGCGTAGGTGGATTGAATTGTTGAATGATTACAACTTTGAGATTCGTTACCACCCGGGGAAGGCAAATGTGGTAGTCGACACCTTGAACAGAAAGGACAGAGAACCCATTCGAGTAAAATCTATGAATATAATGATTCACACTAACCTTACTACTCAAATAAAGGAGGCGCAACAAGGAGTTTTAAAAGAGGGAAATTTAAAGGATGAAATACCCAAAGGATCGGAGAAGCATCTTAATATTCGAGAAGACGGAACCCAGTATAGGGCTGAAAGAATTTGGGTACCAAAATTTGGAGATATGAGAGAAATGGTACTTAGAGAAGCTCATAAAACCAGATACTCAATACATCCTGGAACGGGGAAGATGTACAAGAATCTCAAGAAATATTTTTGGTGGCCGGGTATGAAAGCCGATGTTGCTAAATACGTAGGAGAATGTTTGGCGTGTTCTAAGGTCAAAGCTGAGCATCAGAAACCATCAGGTCTACTTCAACAACCCGAAATCCCGGAATGGAAATGGGAAAACATTACCATGGATTTCATTACTAAATTGCCAAGGACTGTAAGTGGTTTTGATACTATTTGGGTAATAGTTGATCGTCTCTCCAAATTAGCACACTTCCTGCCAATAAGAGAAGATGACAAGATGGAGAAGTTAGCATGACTGTATTTGAAGGAAGTCGTCTCCAGACATGGAATACCAATCTCTATTATCTCTGATACGGATGGCAGATTTATTTCAAGATTCTGGCAGACATTACAGCAAGCATTAGGAACTCGTTGTCATACCCCGTCCAAATTCTCTTGGATGAATATAATAACATATGATACCATTGCGATGAATGGACCTCTATATGCCATGAACGACTCCATATAATATGAGCAATTGCACAGCGGAAGATTTCTTTCATACCGAGAATAAACATGCTTTCAAGTGTCAACCAAAAGGTTGGTGAGTTTATAGGTTTATCATAAAATAATAAAATTCATTATTTTGATAGACCACAAGATTTAAATGCTGCATGGTACAAATGGGCCCGAATCCTATACCCACCTGTAATGTACATGCGATATCTTTTAAATACAGTACACCTTTCTCGTGTACGAAATCATTTTTCATAAATCTTAGTAACCGTACACATATCTCGTGCACAAAAATAACATACACATAACCTATGTATAAAATCATTCTCTCGATACATAACATTCATATCAATTGGTGGTAATTATCATGTCCACATAATTCAGTGGTGGCAATTATCATGTCCACATAATTTAATGGTGGCAATTATCATGTCCACATAATTCAATGGTGACAATTATCATGTCCACATAATTCAATAATAATCCGCAGAACTTCTGTCTGCATAATAATTCATTCGAGGAATGTTTTGCTTGTGTCTATCTCGTCAAACATTTATAAAAGCATTTCATGTATTCGCAGTTCAAAATATATTTCAAGAGCATTTAATAAAGCAGTTGTAAAAACAGCGCATGTATTCTCAGCCCAAAAACGTAAAGAGTAAAGAGGGAGCAAATGAACTCACCTAATATATTTTGTAGTAAAAATACATATGACTATATTGAACAATGCAGGGTTGACCTCGGATTCACGAACCTATACCATTTGTATATATATATATATATTAAAACATATAATCGTAACCGAACAAATTGATATATTCTATCTTAATTTATGTATATATTTTTATATATATATTTAATTTTTGTATATATTTAAAATGATTAATATTTATATAGTTATATTAATATCTATATATGATTAGTATTATATCAAAATACCTAATTTGTTATTTATGAATATTTATATAAAAATGTGAATATGAACAATACATACCTATATGTAATATTAATAACAGTATATTTTCATATACAAAACATTTATTTGGTAACATAATATCAATAATAGTAATAAAAGTTGTATTTGCTTATAATGATAATAATACTACTACTTATGATAATAATAAAAATAATAATGATATTTTTACTAAAAATGATTCTTTTAATAATACTATAGTTGTTATAATAATAATGATACTATTAGTAAAACTGATAATAAAAATAATAATATAGTTGTAATAATAATAATTATGATTCTAGTAATAAAAATAATAATAATAATAATAAAAGTGTACAACCTTTGAAGAAGCAAGCTAAAAAAAAATGTCATTTCCCAGACTCGAAATTGAGACCTCCCGCTTAACCCAACACACTCCAGACCACTCCTCCGCTTCTGTTTTTCTGATCTATATTACACCTTAATTCATTTAACTCATCATCCGTCTCGTCCCAATTAATCATGGCCCAACAACTTAAATTCCATATATATCATATACGGCCCAGTTAACTAGATCCAGCCCAAGTCTTAAACAATACCAAATTAAAAGAATAAACAAGCCCAACCAAAAATATAATTTATCAAAGTGGGCATGGCTTGTGTCTAGTCCAATATTTATTTAAGTGAAGCCCTAAATTCAAAAAAAGTTACGATTTCTTTTTATATCCAATATAATCTCCAATCTCGTAAAGTAGCAGCCAACTACGACTGGTCCCATCATCTTCATTACATCATTAACTCATTATTCATCATCGTACGTCCTGACCATCTCATATTTTCATCACCGTGTAACAACATAGAATCGAAGCAGTGGGATCATGGTTTAAATGGTTGGGTGATTTTATATGGTTTTCGACGTCCAGAAAACAAAGGATATAAACGGATCACGATGGTTAAAGTGGATGTTGATTTGGGGTCTGCTGTAATCAGGAAGAACACGATAGTAGCAGCAGCAATTCAGGAACAACCCTGAATATTTACGTATACTAATCATCATCTTAACCTTTACTTTTCTTCATCCTCTTCATGGTTATTCGTACAAGAATTATAAAGGTGAATGCAGCAGTTGTTTCGTTTGAATAAGAGGAAAGGTAAGGGAGTCGGTTAGGGGTGGTTTTGATTAAAGAATAAAAAGAAATATCAAATGATTCGATAGAGACAGTAAATAAAGAAAAAGATAATGCAAGTGGGGTGCCTTTTAAATGAATTGTCGATAGTTTATATATATATATGAATCCAAAAAGTCTTTTGTACAGCTGCACTAGTAGAAAGAGATGTAGATCGATGGTTGTGATCAAATCAGAAGTATAACAGTACGTATCTGTTATGTTTTCGCAGCTGCAGGTTCAGTTTTGTAGGTGGTGTTTGAGATATGGTGATGAAAGGTGACGGTCATGGGTGGTTTGGGTGTGAACCCGAGGGTGATGGTTCAATCAGTTGAAGAAGAAATGAAACAAGATATGTTGATCGAATTGTTTTCTGGGTGAAGTGGGTTTCAATTTGTTTTGAGTTCATAACCGAAATAGTAACAAGATTTGTGAACCAGGTAACCATTCGATGTGGTGTTTTTGTGATGAAGGAGAAAGTCTATGTTAAAAAAAATGGTAGTCGCGAGGGTTTTTGCTTGTGGTGGGTGGTTCACCATACGAAACAGAGAGAGATAGAGAGTAAGATAAATGGTGAGGTGGGGGTTGTCAAATACTTGAAGAAGATGGATGAAAGAGTGCGTGTTCTGCGTGTTCTCGGTGGATGGGTGAGAAATATATATGCATATGTGTATGCCTATAAATTGATGAAGATATATATATATATATATATATATATATATATATATATAATATAAAGTTTTCAAATGAAACATGTGAATTGATCGAACAGTTAAGCAGCCTCATTCTTGAACTCTTCTGCCGACAGTTTTACCCGGATTGTTATATCGTAGTCCGTTGCTAAACAGTTAACCTATAAAATTGTTCCTAAAAATCCCAAATTTTTAGATTAAATATATTTAATTATTTCACTCATTAAATGTTTGAAACCTGATCAAAAAGGTTTGATAATTGTTTATTTTCTGTTCCAATTTATGTGTACGGAGTACTAATATTTAATCTTAAATATGTAAAAATATTTTTAACAAATCTAAAATCTTCGTAATCAATTTACAGTCCAACTTTTATCTTAATCATTCATGAACATGTATTATATCTATATTAAAACTAACGAAACGTCAACCGAGTGTTACTGACGTTTACTAATTAGGCTCGAAATCAGTTAATTTTAATATATTCTCTTTCTATATGCAAACAGTTTTAAATAGCAAGTTTTAACTACTAAAATAAATATATTATATATTTTTAATATAATTATATATATTTACAAGAAATATTTAGATACATATATATATATATATATATATATATATATATATATATATATATATATATATATATATATATATATATATATATATATATACACACACATTTATAACAATAGCTTTCATTACATCGCATAATATTTTACATATTTATTTTCAACAATTAAATCATATATTATTTCAAATAATATTTCAAATTATTATTATATATGTATATGTATATTTAAATATACATGTATCTATTTACAATTAGTTGTTCGTGAATCGTCGGGAATGGTCGAAGGTCAAATGAATACATGAAAACAGTTCAAAGTTTTTGAGACTCAAACTAACAGACTTTGCTTATCGTATCGAAATCATATAAAGATTAAGTTTAAATTTAGTCGGAAATTCCCGGGTCGTCACACTCGTCTAGACATGAGTACTGGCTATCATCCACAAACTGATGGGCAGAGCAAAAAGATGATACAAATGCTTGAATACATGCTACAAGCATGTTTTATTGATTTCGGAAACAGTTGGGATCGACATCTACCGTTAGCAGAATTTTCCTACAACAACAGCTACCATTCAAATATTGAGATGGCGCCGTTTGAAGCACTTTATTGTAGAAAGTGCAGGTCTCCGATTTATTGGAGTGAAGTGGGGGATAGACAGATTACGGGTCCGGAGATAATACAAGAAACTACCGAGAAGATCATCCAAATTCAACAACGGATGAAAACCGCCCAAAGTCGAAAAAAGAGCTACGCTGACATTAAAAGAAAAGATATAGAATTTGAAATTGGAGAGATGGTCATGCTTAAAGTTGCACCTTGGAAAGGCGTTATTCGATTTGGTAAACGAGGGAAATTAAATCCAAGGTATATCGGACCATTCAAGATTATTGATAGTGTCGGACCAGTAGCTTACCGACTTGAGTTACCTCAACAACTCGCGGCTGTACATAACACTAATTACGGGTATTATTATTATTATTTAATAAACCCTAATTAGGTTTTATTATTTAATTATTTATTAGTTTTTAGATTTAATTTATATATTTAGTTTAATTAGTTTAATTAAATTTTAAAATTAATAGTTTTATAAAATAAATAATATAAAAATAATATTTTTATAAAAATTGTACTTTTTACAACTTTTATTATATTTTTATATTTTATTTTTTTAATTGTTTTTAGCGTAATATTTGTATTTTTCGCTCGTATTTAGTTTTAATTCATAGTTTTTGCCATAGTTATTTTTGTTTCTAGATTTTTAGGCTTTGCCGTAAAATCCTTTAAGTGCTTTTTCTTTAGACTAAGATATAGGTGCTTTAGAATTTTGCGACGCCTTTTTAAGTTTTAGTTCCTTTTTAAGATATTGCCATTTGGGATACAGTTTTACTTGTAAGCTTTAATATTTTTAGACGCCTTTTACCTATGTATCAATTATCATTCCAATTAGTAATCTCAATTTGCGATTATAATTTTAAGTTAGTGATAGTAATAAGGTTGGGTTAGTCAAGTATTTTTAAGTTTTATAAGTCACTCTTTTTCTTTCTTATTTTTCGATCTTTTCTTTTTCGACCTTTTTCGATGCGCTCTTTTTCTTTCTTATTTCTCGCCATTCTAGTTTTAATACATAGATTTTTATTCTACTTCTTATCTAAATTTCTTAAAATTACGAAAATTTATTTTAAGTGGTTAAATTGATAGACATCAAAATTTTCTGGTTCGTAGTAATAGTTGGATTTGTACGTGGACCGGGTTATTGGAGCCAAACAGTACTCAATTATATTGAGACCAAACGAATCCTGCCCCTCTGCTGCATCTTTTGGCTATTCGAAACGTGGGCAAAATCAGAAAAGTCTATTAATTGGATAACTTATATAATTTTTTCTTTCCTTTTAAAAACTAATAGGATATTCAGTGAATGCACCGAGCAAGACGTTCACCACCTTTTGTACGTTCACCACCTGTAACTCGATCAAGACATCTAGCAAATATTACCGCCATTGATTTTTCTTTAGAATCGTCATCCAGACGACCAAGTGCTCCAATTCAAATTTCCAATAATCCATTTTTTCCAATATTCAGGGACGATTCATAGATCCTGAACCATTAAATTTTCCTCCGGAACCACCAATCATTCAAACAGAGATTGTTGAGGAACGAACCATTAAATCAGAATCCTCTAGTGATTTCGATTCAACAAATTCAATTATGGAGAATCTGGAACCTTTAAGTATGGAAGACCGAATGAGAGCTAAACGTACTGGCCTAGGTCACGCAATTACTCATCCTGACATTAATGCGCCAGATTATGAAATCAAAGGACAAATTCTACACATGGTGACTAATCAATGCCAATTTAGTGGTGCGCTGAAGGAAGATCCAAATGAACATCTTCGTACCTTTAATAGGATCTGCACTCTATTTAAAATCCGAGAAGTGGAGGATGAACAGATATATCTCATGTTATTTCCCTGGACTTTAAAGGGAGAAGCCAAAGATTGGTTGGAATCGTTACCTGAAGGGGCGATCGATACATGGGATGTTTTAGTTGAAAAATTTCTTAAACAATTCTTTCCGGCATCTAAAGCCGTAAGACTTCAAGGAGAAATTGTTACGTTCACACAGAAACCGAATGAAACTCTATATGAGGCGTGGACAAGATTTGGAAAGTTATTAAGAGGATGTCCGCAACATGGTTTAGACACCTGTCAAATAGTACAAATATTCTACCAAGGATGCGACATCACTACAAGAAAAGACATAGATATAGCAGCTGGTGGTTCCATTATGAAGAAAACCGAAACTGATGCTTACAAAATTATTGATAACACTGCTTCCCACTCACATGAGTGGCACCAAAAAAAAGATATCGTTAGATCATCTAAAGCAGCTAGAGCCGATTCTAGCCATGACTTAGATTCCATTTCCGCAAAGATAGATGCTGTGGAGAGACGAATGGAAAAGATGACTAAAGATATCCACTCAATACGAATTAGTTGTGAGCAGTGTGGAGGACCACATTTGACAAAAGATTGTCTCAGTATTGAATTAACAATGGAACAAAGAGAGAATATTTCATACATAAACCAAAGGCCTGGAAATATTTATCAGAATAATTATCAACCGCCAAGACCGATCTATAATCAAAATCAGAATTATAACCGAAATATTCCATACAACAACCAACAAGGTCCTAGCAATCAACAAGTATCTAACAATACTTACAACCAGCAAAGACCTAATTTTCAAAACAAACCACCACAACCCGATGATAAAAAGCCGAATTTAGAAGATATGATGACGAAGCTAGTTGAAACTCAAACGCAGTTTTTCACATCTCAAAAACAAACTAATGAACAAAATGCTCAAGCATTTAGAAATCAACAAGCTTCTATTCAAAACTTGGAACAAGAAGTAAGTAACCTAGAAAGGTTAATAGGTGAAAGAAAACCGGGAAGTTTACCTAGTGATACAAATGCAAACCCCCGGAATGAAACAGCTAAAGCCATTACCACAAGAAGTGGTACAACACTTAAACCACCTGAAATACCTGTAACTTCTGATGAAGCTATTCCTACTCCACAAGAACCATAACCTGATCAAGATAAGGAAAAAGAACCGGTAGTTGAAAAGGTTAATGAAGATAACATAGTTAAGGCTAAACCTTATGTTAAATCATACCAACCACCACTTCCTTACCCGAGTAAAATGAAGAAAGAGAAACTTGAAGCCGAGCAATCCAAATTCTTGGATATGTTTAAACAGATAAATGTAAATCTTCCTTTCATTGATGTGATTTCAGGAATGCCTAGATATGCTAAATTCTTGAAAGATCTAATCTCAAATAGAAATAAAATGGAAGAACTCTCGGCTGTTACTATGAATGCTAATTGTTCAGCAGTGCTGTTGAATAAGATACCAGAAAAACTATCTGATCCAGGAAGTTTCACAATTCCATGTTTTCTAGGGAGTCTTAGTTCAATAGAAGCATTGGCAGACTTAGGTGCTAGTATAAATTTAATGCCGTATTCACTATACACTAAACTAGACCTTAGAGAATTGAAACCAACCAGAATAAGTATACAACTAGCCGATCGATCAATAAAATATCCTAGAGGGATAATGGAGAATATGCTAGTTAAAGTTGGTACTTTAGTATTTCCAGTAGATTTTGTTGTTCTGGACATGAAAGAAGATTCTCAAGTTCCTCTCATATTAGGAAGACCATTCTTAAACACGGCTAAAGCAATGATAGACGTGTTTGGTAAGAAACTGACCCTAAGTATAGAGGATGAGAGTGTTACCTTTTCAGTTGATAGAGCAATGCAACAACCGCAATCTGCAGATGATACATGTTATTATATTCAAACTATAGATTCACATGCAGAATTGTTAGAAGAATTTCCAGAATTACAAGGAACAGGAGAATGTTCTTTAGAAGAAGGTAATGAACCAATTGATGAAGCTGAAATGTTAGCTACACTTATAGCTAATGGATATGAACCAACAACAGAAGAAATTCAAATGCTAAAAGAAGAAGACAGATATCGATACAAATCATCGATAGAAGAACCTCCGAAATTAGAGTTAAAGCCACTTCCAAACCATTTGGAATACGCTTATTTACATGGTGAATCTGAATTACCTGTAATAATATCGTCTTCTCTTACTGAAAATGAGAAATCACAACTCATTTCTGTGTTGAAAGCTCATAAACCAGCCATTGCATGGAAGATTCATGATATTAAAGGAATAACTCCTTCGTATTGCACACATAAAATCCTTATGGAAGAAGGTCATAAAACGTATGTGCAACGCCAACGAAGACTAAATCCGAATATGCAAGATGTAGTTAAAAAAGAAATTATTAAACTGCTAGACGCAGGTCTAATTTATCCAATTTCTGATAGTCCATGGGTAAGCCCAGTTCAATGCGTGCCTAAGAAGGGTGGCATGACTGTCATTACAAATGAAAAAAATGAGCTTATTCCTACTAGGACTGTAACAGGATGGCGTGTATGTATTGATTATAGAAAATTAAATGACGCCACCAGAAAAGATCACTTTCCCTTACCTTTTATTGATCAAATGTTGGAAAGATTAGCCGGAAATAGTTACTATTGTTTTCTTGATGGTTTTTCCGGATATTTTCAAATTCCAATAGCACCCGAAGATCAAGAGAAAACCACATTCACGTGCCCTTATGGTACTTTTGCTTACAAACGCATGTCATTTGGACTTTGCAACGCCCCTGCAACCTTTCAAAGGTGTATGATGGCGATTTTTCACGACATGATAGAAGAATGCGTGGAAGTTTTCATGGATGACTTTTCAGTCTTCGATGATACATTTGAATCATGTCTAGCTAATCTTGAACGAATGCTGATTAGATGCGAACAATCAAATCTAGTACTTAATTGGGAGAAATGCCATTTCATGGTTAAAGAAGGCATCGTTCTTGGATATAAAATTTCAAAAGAAGGAATTAAAGTGGATAGAGCTAAAGTAGATGTAATTGCTAAACTTCCACATCCCACCAATGTTAGAGGAGTTAGGAGTTTTCTAGGGCATGCCGGTTTTTACCGACGTTTCATAAAAGATTTTTCTAAAATTGCCACTCCTATGAATAAACTCCTAGAAAAGGATGCTCCATTCATCTTTTCAGATGAATGCATCAAATCTTTTAATATTCTTAAAGAGAAACTCACTAATGCGTCGATCATGATAACACCAAATTGGAATCTATCGTTTGAACTAATGTGCGATGCAAGTGATTTTGCAATGGGAGCCGTTTTAGGACAAAGGATTGAAAAACGATTTCAACCTATATATTATGCTAGTAAGACGTTACAAGGAGCACAAACGAACTATACAACTACTGAAAAAGAATCCTTGCTATTGTCTTTGCTTTTGACAAATTTCGTTCATATCTCGTTCTAGCAAAAACGGTGGTCTATACCGACCATTCTGCTCTTAGATACCTATTTTCTAAACAAGTTGCCAAACCAAGATTAATCCGTTGGATCTTACTCTTAGAAGAGTTCGATATTGAAATCCGAGATAAAAGAGGAGCGGAAAATCTCGCCGCTGATCATCTTTCTCGTCTTGAAAATCCCGAATTAGAAGTTCTAAATGAATCGGGCATACTAGACAACTTTCCTGATGAATATCTATTGAAGATAGATTATAATGAAATTCCATGGTTTGCAGACTATGCAAACTACTTAGTATGTGGATTCCTTGAAAAAGGATTATCATACCAAAAACGAAAGAAATTCTTTAGTGATATAAAACACTATTTCTGGGAAGATCCACATCTGTTTAAAAGTTGTCCAGATGGAATAATACGCCGATGTGTATTTGGAGATGAAGCTAGTAAAATTTTAAACCATTGTCACACAGGACCAACAGGAGGGCATTATGGGCCTCAACTAACAGCAAGAAAAGTTTATGATGCGGGATTCTATTGGCCTACAATTTACAAAGACGCTCACCTTCTTTGCAAATCCTGTGATGCTTGTCAAAGGGCCGAAAAAATAAGTCAACGTGATGAAATGCCACAAAATGTCATTCAAGTATGTGAAGTATTTGACATTTGGGGTATTGACTTTATGGGTCCATTTCCAAAACCTCATAATAATCTCTATATTCTCGTAGCCATTGATTATGTATCTAAATGGGCGGAAGCACAAGCTCTCCCAACTAACGATGCACGAGTTGTAGTCAACTTTTTAAAACGTCTTTTTGCAAGGTTTAGAACACCGAAAGCTTTAATAAGTGATTGGGGTACTCATTTCTGTAATAATCAACTTGAGAAAGTTCTCAAAAGATATGGAGTAACTCATAAAATCTCCACTGCTTATCATCCACAAACAAGTGGACAAGTTGAAAATACCAACCGAGCTTTAAAACGTATTCTAGAAAAAACCGTAGGATCAAATACGAAGGAATGGTCCATTAAATTGGAGGATGCACTCTGGGCTTTTAGAACAGCCTACAAAACTCCAATTGGAACCACACCTTTTAGACTCGTTTATGGAAAAGCATGTCATCTTCCAGTAGAAATTGAACACAAAGCATTTTGGGCTTTGAAGACATGTAATCTTGATTTACATGAAGCTGGATGTCTACGATTAAGTCAACTAAACGAATTAGAAGAATTAAGACATGAAGCATATGAAAATTCGTTAATCTATAAAGAAAGAACGAAGAAATGGCATGATAAAAGAATCAGAAGTTCAAAAGAATTTAAAGAAGGAGACAGAGTTCTTCTTTTCAATTCACAATTCAAGCTATTTCCTAGAAAATTGAAATCAAGATGGTCTGGACCATTCATAGTCAAAAGAGTTTTTCCATACGGAACGATAGAATTAATAAATTCAAATGGAATTGAATTTAAAGTTAATGGTCACAGAGTTAAACATTACATAGATAATCCGATGGAAGTCGACAACGAAGTTAATCACAATTTCGATACCACAGCTAACTAAGTGTGGGGAGAATCAAGTCTTTAAAGGATAATATGTATTTCTGTTAGAGTTCGATTTTCTGTTTTCGTGTAGTTCTCGAAAATGGAACCCGAATGGTCTTTCCCTAGCAGACCCTAAAGAACTAGTCTTCTCCCCCCATTCTGAATTTTTATTTTTTTTAGGTTTTTACGAAATGAAGACTGCCTGTGAACTAAACCATGGTCTAATGCTACACGCTTTGATCACTAAACGTAATAATGACACACTTCCGAGTGAACTAGTATCAGTAATTAGAAAAAGATTGGACGGAGTAAGAAAAGAATCCAGATGCGAAGATAATAAGTTACAATTTGGTAAAGAAAAATCAAAATCCGCAGCGAAAATAAGAGCACGACACCTTGAAAGATGTCACAAATGCGGAAAATGGTCACATGGAGGTAAATGTTCAAATAATCAAACCTATTCAAATACCGAATTTGTTACTTTATGCAGAGACGGACCGTTCATATGTTTAGAAGAAAAAACACTGAATGCTCGAGGTTACGCCTATGTAGCTATGGAAAACCAATTAAACCGACTATCTTATGAATGGGATAGATCATATAACTAAGAATACTATCTCACAGGTAAGTCTGTACAGTTTTTATTTTTTATTTTTATTTTTTACCTTTTGATAATAAACGCTAAATTGTTCGCTATAAAGTATTAAATTGGTATTGAATAAAATTAGGTTTGGCGACCGAAATTATTGATATCATACAAAAATTTATTACATCACTGCGAAATTTAACGTTTATTCTTAAGGTATAAATATCTTTAATCAATCAACCCAAAATATTTCAAAAATTCGTCATGAGTTAAATTAGGTCATGGAACTGAAATTACTTTACCGAAAAGAGGGGCGCATATTTTTGATAATATTTGATTGATCAAAGTGGGATAAAAGACCAAAAAGATTTTTAATTTTATTTTTACCATGTTTTTAAAATTAATATATAAATCTTAAATTAATATTATAGACTTTTTAAATTAATATATTTAAAATTGTAAATATTTGAACAATTGATATTTTTAAGTTTGTATGTATAAAACCAAAAATATAATATAAGTTTGGTGTGAATTTTTAATTTTTAAAAAAATGTGAATTTTTAATTTTATGCATATTTTAAATTTAAGTTGTGTGAATTTAAAAACAAAAATTTACTTTATTTCGCTAAGTTAAAAATATGATTTTTAAAATTCGTCGTGAGTTGAAGACTAGGTCGTTGAACCGAAATTGCTTTACCCGAGGGAGGGACGAGAACTTTTATTATTATTATTATTTTTAATCTTATTGAATTAAAGTATGCCAAAAACATTAAAAAATCCTAAAATCTTTACTTTTAAAACCGCGCTTTGATTTGACAAATTTTAAAAATTTTGTCAAGGGACAGACTAGGACAACGATCCGAAACGCCCTCGCTCCTAAAGGAAAACAAAATTTTTAGAATTTTATTAATTATTTGTTTTAGAAGTTATAAGGTTTTGTAAAAAAAAAAGGGCAAAACACTGTAGCCGGGTACCCATGCGATCGCATGGGAATCACCCTATCCCTCCATGCGATCGCATGGAGGCAAATTCCAGGCCTGATACATACAGACAGCGAGTCTGTCTTCCTCACACCAACACACACACAAACAAACACGAAACTCTCTCAAATCTTCACTAGATTTCATCATTTTTCCACCGTAATTCATCATTTTTCTTGCTCTAATCATGCCTAGATTCTCATTCTTCAGCAAAATGGTAAAAATTACACCCCTAAACTCTATAAATTCCTAGTTTTTGTGATAATTATCAATTTTTTACCTAATGCAATTTTGTTAATTTCTAGTGTAATTAGTGTTAAATTGTTAGTATTTTATGCATGTATAACCTAGATTGATGCTATTTAACATGATTTGAAGCCAAAAACTTCAAAATTTTTAGAAATCTAGGGTTTGTGTTCTTGAGCAATTTGGGGCTTTTTGATATAAACAGGTTATGGCCGATTTTCGTCATGAATTATTGCTAAATTGAGTAGTGTAACATGTTTAGATAGTTAAATGATCCAAACATTGATCCTAAACATGATTTTTGGAGATTAAAGTGGACTTTTTAAGTCCAAAATTCATGAACTTGATTAATTTGATATATTTGTCATTTGAGACTTGTTTAATTATTAGTAATGACTATTTTGATATGTTATTTGAGTTAAATGTTTATGAACTTTGTATACATTTTCATATGTGCTTATTTGAAAAGTGTAGAATTGTGAAAAATTGTGAAAATGTGTATAAGTTTAATTTTGATTTAACATGTTATAGTGATTGTTTTAAGTTGTTATTTTGCTAACACTAATGCATATTTGGATGCACAAATTTTGTGTTTAATGTGTTTTGCAGAAAGCCGATACTGGAGGTTCAGGAGCATCATCATCTAGACGACCAGCACCAGCACCAGAACCAGAACCAGAAATGCAACACGAACAAGAACCACAACAAGAACCACAACAACAGCCTGATCAGCACATACCTTATTATGATCTGGTACAGTTTGTTGATGAATTCATAGTATTCCCAATGAGGCCGCCAGTAGAATTCCCAACGATTCCTGAGCACACTCTGCATCCTAATCTAAGATTTGATAGGAGATGGAGAGATTACGAGACATATCAAAGGAACAAATTCAAATTGGTAACAAAAAATGTAGAGGTGCCAAGGGTAATCGATTGGGCCCCTTTGGAAACGGTCCATCTAGCTGACCGTGTTAGACAGCTTTTAGTTCAAAGGTATGGCAGTTCTTCTTTTACAGATTGGGAACGTCTTTTCACCATTCGTAGACCTGTATATAAGGAATGGTGTGTTGAGTTGATGAGTACTGTATCACTTGATACAAATATAGTTAGAATAGATGATAGAAGATTTCTTAGGTTTATTCTTGGCGGTAGGATGTACAGAATGTCCATGCTGGACATGGCCAGGGCTTTACAGATATATACTCCTGGTGAGTTGCTACTACCCGATTGTACAAACTTGATTCATTATGGTGAAAGGGTAGATAGCAACTTTGACGCTGACGTCATTTGGAGGCGTATGTCACATTTTGATGTTTTTACACGAGCAGGAGGACACTCCTATACACATATTGACAGATCCGAGCTTCGTATTATTCATAGATTTTTGGCTAACTCGATTACACAGAGAGGTCACAATAAAGAAAAAATTACCTTACATGATTTATTCTACCTAAAGTGTATTCGGGATCCTAGAAGCTTTGTCAATATCCCTTACTGTGTTGCTTTTTATTTATCTAAAATGGTAGAGGGAATGCAGGAAGGGAGTAAAATAGGAGGAGGTATATTTGTTACTCTCATTGGAGAGTATTTAGGTGTTGATAGGAACCAAGGGGGTCCATTACAGCTTTGTAGAGAACAGGTTGAGCCCTTAGGATTGAAAGTTTATGTGGGTGCTAAGGTATTGAAAAGTAGACGTAACCAGGCAGTACCCTATGAGGGATCTCATCCTCAGGTAGAGAGAGGCTCAGACGAGGAAATGGAGGAGGCGGAAGACATTAGGGATGTCTTTCGAGATGCTATTCTTGACGTCCACGTTCGTATAGATGAGGAAGCAATGACGAACGCGGCCAGACATAGTATGTATGAGCAGTGGAACTCCGAGCGAGTATACGAGGATTATAGGCGATGCCAACATGATAGCTGGTTAGTTCATCAGCACCAAATCATGAGCCAGCTATCATATCAGGTACCAAATAACTATGTACCTACTCGACCTGCTCATTTTCTGCCACACAGCCCCGATATCCGACCACCCTTTTGTAACGACCCGACCAAAACCGTTATTGACGGCGCCGTTAACTTAGGTCCCGTTGCGTGGTCGTAGTCCCTATATGAGACTCGTTTGACCAAAATTATGTCGCATTCATTTGAAAGGTACAAGACTTGCAAGTTTAGTTTACAAAACCGTTCGACAACAAGTCTAAGTTTACAAAAGTCATAAAGTATAAATGAAATAACTTGCGACATAATATAAGTTGAAAAACACAGTTGCTATAAATAGCGTAAGTATGTAAACAAAAGTTTGAATCCAAAAGTGCTATCACTAGCGTATGTATGTGTGTATCTTGACTCCAAGCAAATAATCAGAGTGTATGCATGTATGCTTGACCCCAAGCAAGTATGAGTGTACGCGGAAGCATGTATCAAATAGCCATGTATGAACCTGAGAAACATATAGAAAACTGTCAACGAAAAACGTTGGTGAAATCATAGGTGTATTAGTAAAAGTTATATTTTGAACCACAAGATTTAGTATTTCCATAAATTGATCATCCAAAAGTTGCATTCCAAAAGTTGGTTCGCGAGCACCCAATTATCAAGACTTAACGTTTCCTTCCATAGAACCCCATCACAATAGTGTTAGAACATATACTGTTTCCCGAAAATATATTTCATCCGTAGACGGTAGCGAACCGTCCGAAATGAGGGTTTGTCAAACCCGTATGGCCACACAATATAAGTTCTCGCTTACACCCTGCAAGTGTAACTAATGATAATCGAATTGAGGATTCTTGTTCTAACTCGCTGTGGAATGTTTGTTTTCCTTGTACTTGTGTTCAAAGTATAAAAGTAAGTAGTACAAAATGTAACAAAGTATATGTTTCTCAGCCCACAATTTAAAAGTATAAAAAGTTGTTGAAAAGGTGGGACTATGATCTCACCTCGAGTGCACGAGTATAAAAGTACTTCAACAAGTAAACGTGTGCATGAAATTTGCTTAGCCTTGACCTAAACAAGTAAGTTATATCAATTAACCGGTTACGACACAAGATCGGGTGAAATGTGTTCAATTAGTCCTATGGCTCGTTACGACTCGAATAGTATAGCATGTGAATCACGTTGTCAAGTTTCATGCAAGAATCAAGTATAAAATAAGATTAGAACGATTGTATAAGTGTTTTGTTAAGTTTGACTAAAAGTCAAACTTGGTCAAAGTCAACGAAAAAGTCAACACGTTCGGGTCGGGTCCCAAACTATTTTTCTAAGCTTAGAAGTCATATATGAGCATGTTGGCCAAGTTACACGTTAATTGGAGGTGCGTAGCATAGCAAACATTTTTCAAAATTTGACAAAGTAGGTCAGAACCCAAACACGGCTATTGCCGCGCCGCGGCCAGAGGTGTCGCGCCGCGACATTAGGCGTGGCCTGGTACCTGGTCAGTTTCAAAAGTTCAAGTCTTGATCCAAAATTCAATTTAGCACAAAACGCAAACCGTAAACACTTAGAATACGCATCTTATATCATTGGAAAGCTCTTTTGACAAGGAATACAATTAACTACCTTTCACAAGCAAAAACATCAATTACAATAACCGAAAACTCGTCAATTGATCAAGAAGGGTTTATTTTCAAAGTTTCAAGTTCGTAAAACGTATTTTATGATTCGGGAATCCAATTTACACATACGATATGCCGTTTCGAAGGTAATTAAGCATACATTACAACTAATCACTAACAATTAACATTCCATGGCATTCAAGCATCAAAAGTTCATGTCAAGAACTATCAAACCCTAGTCAAACATCACAAAATCAATATTCATGTTTTTGAAGTTTTCTTAATCAACCTACGCATCAAAACGAAGCTAGTGATACTAGTAACACAATTAAAACATGCACTTTAACAATCTAACAACATTAACTCATCCAAAATCAAGGATTAAGCACACCCATTTCAAGTTCATGCTAGTTACTCCAAAAACAACAAATCGAGCAAACCAAACATATATTCATGTTAGACTTGAGCCATAGACACTAACTAACACCATTTCAAATCAAAAACACGAATTTATAGAAATCTAGAATTTTAGAAATGTTACCCAAACGAGATAAATTGGTATCAAATTGTAGAGGATGAAGAGAGGATTCCAAATATGTAATTTGTTTTGAAGTTTGCTTCCAATCCCGAATTTAGATGATGATTCTATGAAGTTGGGGTTTGTGTGTGTTCTTGCTAGAGAGAAAGAGAGAGAGATGGAGGGATTGAATGGTGGTGATTGGGGTGGACTAGTTGACCTAGTCAACTAGTTTGCCCCGTGTCAATTTTAGTCCCTCGAGTTTAGAAGCGGGTGCGGGATTTAACCAAACGAATATTTTAAAAACGCTCGAGTAGACGAGTGATGTCAAAATTAAATAGTGGAAATATAATGAACGTTACTCACGGAAACTATTAATTTAAATACGAAAGATTATGTTTTTAAAAAAAAAGACGGTGTTAAAATTAAATTTAACGGAAAAACGCGGGATGTTACATTATCCACAACTCAAAAGAAATTTCGTCCCGAAATTTAGTTGGAAGTAGTAGTTGTTGTTTCTTCCTCGAGATCTTGCGTTGTTGGTTCTACGAATAAGTGAAGGTACTCCCTTGGGCATTTCAACGAACTTTGACAGTCGGGATTTCACGTCGTCTTAGAGTTTGGGTTCACGATTCATGGTTTCGACCGGCCCTCCTAGGAATGAAGTTTATCGTCTTCAGGTTCTATGTAGGATGAACGGAGACTCAAATGAGTCGGAAAATCTAGATGACAAGCAACGGGTACAATACGCTCCATGGTTTCAAAAAGGATTAGTATATCGCGGATTTAGCATTCCTATGTTTCCCGAAACGGTTTACACTTCCTCAAGGTGCGACTTCTAACGTGACGCGGTTTCCCACGTGGAACTCGAAAGGTTTACGTCTAACATTGGCAAGCTCTCTGGGCGACTACGAGTCGTGTTGGGTCTTTCTTGAATATGAATAAATTTTCTCAGTTGTTCATGAATAAACTCGGCCCCGGTGAATTGATCATCGTTTACTTTGTTCGACAAAAGAGAATGACGTTTCCGGTCACATGTGGTTTCAAAAGGTGTGACGTTAAGAATCGAATGATAACTATCGTGGTAAGAGATTCCGGTTAAAGGCAAGACTTTTCTCAAGTGGTTTGAAGTTGGTAACACAAATTCGTATTACGGTTTCCAAGGTTTGAATCGTATGTTTACTCGGTCCGTCGGGTTGTGGTTGATGTGCGGTACTCATGTCTAAACGTGGTCCCGAGACTTTTTGTGAGGCACTCCAAAATCTAGAAGTGAAACGAGGATCTCGATCCGAAACGAGGTACATCTCTTTAAGGTATATTTGAAAGAGTTTGTTAGGACGTGAAAACGTTTGTTGGGACAAGTTTCTGTTTCTCAAGAATTTCGCGCCGCGGAAGATTTATCGGTTTCCGAAAATGTTCGATAGGACTATTCACCCTCGAGGCGAATACTAGTATAGTGTGAAGAGTCTCTCTCTCCATTGAGAATTTAGATAAAATATTTCCTTAAACGGAAGTACGAGTGTAAGGCGAGAGAAGTTTTCGCCTCGATGTGAGCATACCAAGCATTTTGTAGTTCGTCTATAAAAACTATAAGAAAACGAGATAGTACACACGTGTAACATATGTTTGAAGTCGAAAGAATTTGTCATTCATTCGGAAGCATCAATATGGTTCGACAATAATCGAAGATGTGTCCCCGGTATGGTTGTTATCAATATTCTCGGAGTTTTCAGATGTCCAAACATGAATAGATGAAGTCATGTACATGGCACATGGTGGTGTTTAGGTTGATCGAGTCTAACCACCATCACGTGTCACTAGAACTTTGGTATGTCTTACCGTAATATAACCACGTTGATCGAGTGTCGTTATATTACGCTAACTCATACCTCCATTCCCACATCACTCCATAGATTCAAGTTCGTGTCATCGTGAAGACCTAAAATGAACAAAATGTAACGACGTCTCAAACGTGACTCGTATTAAATCGAAAGAATTTTTGCAAATCTAAGGAAGCGTTCCCCGAGGGAAGTGTATAAATGATTGTTCACGTCAATGCGGTTCGAGTCAGACAAAAATGTATTCAGGTATGAAAAGAGTAACGAGTCATGATAACGAGTAGCACGCAACCGTAGTGATAAATGTTGATGACGATACTCACCTAGAGTAGTGATGGTAGTAACACCAAAAAGTAGATAGTAAGAAACACCAGTGGGAAACCGATAGTAAGTTGAAACGATGGCAAATAACAATCCGGGAGACAGAGTTCCCGAACAAGTGTGACTAATGAAGTCGTCGTCATCCATACGTGTATGAATCATGAATTTACGTGTGTTACCAAAAAGTGGCGGAATACGAGTTCGTATGATGAAGGTTGGGTACCATTAAAAAGTTTGCCTAAGAATGATTCAAGTATAATGCACAAGTAGTCAAGTAAGTGCTATCTATAGCAAATGTATGTCAGAATGCAAATGCTAACTATCCGGTTGTAGTCTAGACTCACTAATGCGTCCTAACGACTCTGTTAGACACACTAATGCACGTCCTAGTTCCCTACAACCAACGCTCTGATACCACTTGTAACGACCCGACCAAAACCGTTATTGACGGCGCCGTTAACTTAGGTCCCGTTGCGTGGTCGTAGTCCCTATATGAGACTCGTTTGACCAAAATTATGTCGCATTCATTTGAAAGGTACAAGACTTGCAAGTTTAGTTTACAAAACCGTTCGACAACAAGTCTAAGTTTACAAAAGTCATAAAGTATAAATGAAATAACTTGCGACATAATATAAGTTGAAAAACACAGTTGCTATAAATAGCGTAAGTATGTAAACAAAAGTTTGAATCCAAAAGTGCTATCACTAGCGTATGTATGTGTGTATCTTGACTCCAAGCAAATAATCAGAGTGTATGCATGTATGCTTGACCCCAAGCAAGTATGAGTGTACGCGGAAGCATGTATCAAATAGCCATGTATGAACCTGAGAAACATATAGAAAACTGTCAACGAAAAACGTTGGTGAAATCATAGGTGTATTAGTAAAAGTTATATTTTGAACCACAAGATTTAGTATTTCCATAAATTGATCATCCAAAAGTTGCATTCCAAAAGTTGGTTCGCGAGCACCCAATTATCAAGACTTAACGTTTCCTTCCATAGAACCCCATCACAATAGTGTTAGAACATACACTGTTTCCCGAAAATATATTTCATCCGTAGACGGTAGCGAACCGTCCGAAATGAGGGTTTGTCAAACCCGTATGGCCACACAATATAAGTTCTCGCTTACACCCTGCAAGTGTAACTAATGATAATCGAATTGAGGATTTTTGTTCTAACTCGCTGTGGAATGTTTGTTTTCCTTGTACTTGTGTTCAAAGTATAAAAGTAAGTAGTACAAAATGTAACAAAGTATATGTTTCTCAGCCCACAATTTAAAAGTATAAAAAGTTGTTGAAAAGGTGGGACTATGATCTCACCTCGAGTGCACGAGTATAAAAGTACTTCAACAAGTAAACGTGTGCATGAAAGTTGCTTAGCCTTGACCTAAACAAGTAAGTTATATCAATTAACCGGTTACGACACAAGGTCGGGTGAAATGTGTTCAATTAGTCCTATGGCTCGTTACGACTCGAATAGTATAGCATGTGAATCACGTTGTCAAGTTTCATGCAAGAATCAAGTATAAAATAAGATTAGAACGATTGTATAAGTGTTTTGTTAAGTTTGACTAAAAGTCAAACTTGGTCAAAGTCAACGAAAAAGTCAACACGTTCGGGTCGGGTCTCAAACTATTTTTCTAAGCTTAGAAGTCATATATGAGCATGTTGGCCAAGTTACACGTTAATCGGAGGTGCGTAGCATAGCAAACATTTTTCGAAATTTGACAAAGTAGGTCAGAACCCAAACACGGCTATTGCCGCGCCGCGGCCAGAGGTGTCGCGCCGCGACATTAGGCGTGGCCTGGTACCTGGTCAGTTTCAAAAGTTCAAGTCTTGATCCAAAATTCAATTTAGCACAAAACGCAAACCGTAAACACTTAGAATACGCATCTTATATCATTGGAAAGCTCTTTTGACAAGGAATACAATTAACTACCTTTCACAAGCAAAAACATCAATTACAATAACCGAAAACTCGTCAATTGATCAAGAAGGGTTTATTTTCAAAGTTTCAAGTTCGTAAAACGTATTTTATGATTCGGGAATCCAATTTACACATACGATATGCCGTTTCGAAGGTAATTAAGCATACATTACAACTAATCACTAACAATTAACATTCCATGGCATTCAAGCATCAAAAGTTCATGTCAAGAACTATCAAACCCTAGTCAAACATCACAAAATCAATATTCATGTTTTTGAAGTTTTCTTAATCAACCTACGCATCAAAACGAAGCTAGTGATACTA
This sequence comes from Rutidosis leptorrhynchoides, assembly GCF_046630445.1. Classification (NCBI taxonomy): domain Eukaryota; kingdom Viridiplantae; phylum Streptophyta; class Magnoliopsida; order Asterales; family Asteraceae; genus Rutidosis; species Rutidosis leptorrhynchoides. Next base: position 607,397,551 of record NC_092335.1, read on the forward strand.
GTAACACAATTAAAACATGCACTTTAACAATCTAACAACATTAACTCATCCAAAATCAAGGATTAAGCACACCCATTTCAAGTTCATGCTAGTTACTCCAAAAACAACAAATCGAGCAAACCAAACATATATTCATGTTAGACTTGAGCCATAGACACTAACTAACACCATTTCAAATCAAAAACACGAATTTAGAGAAATCTAGAGTTTTAGAAATGTTACCCAAACGAGATGAAGTTGGTATCAAATTGTAGAGGATGAAGAGAGGATTCCAAATATGTAATTTGTTTTGAAGTTTGCTTCCAATCCCGAATTTAGATGATGATTCTATGAAGTTGGGGTTTGTGTGTGTTCTTGCTAGAGAGAAAGAGAGAGAGATGGAGGGATTGAATGGTGGTGATTGGGGTGGACTAGTTGACCTAGTCAACTAGTTTGCCCCGTGTTAATTTTAGTCCCTCGAGTTTAGAAGCGGGTGCGGGATTTAACCAAACGAATATTTTAAAAACGCTCGAGTAGACGAGTGATGTCAAAATTAAATAGTGGAAATATAATGAACGTTACTCACGGAAACTATTAATTTAAATACGAAAGATTATGTTTTTAAAAAAAAAGACGGTGTTAAAATTAAATTTAACGGAAAAACGCAGGATGTTACACCTTTAACCGGTATGACTATAACCAAGCCTATCAAAACACCTATAACCAACAATGGAACCCACCTGACGAGATGAACTGGAACCCATATCCAGACTGATTTAGTTCCATTTGGTTATTTATATGATTTTTATGTTTTTATCTTTTTACTTATTCATGTTTAAACTTATGTTATTGAATATACTTATGTAATCTTTATCATTTTTATTATTATTGTGTACTAATATTTCACATTTAGGATTTGAAAGTGGGATATTAAGTCCCATTTCAAATTGCCATGCATGTTTATATTTGTATGTATGTATATTGTAGATTGTACAAAACAGGGTAAAACAGCGCATTTTCAAAGACTGGCATTAAGTTCAGCAAAAGCTACTAATTTTGACGACAAGATGACAAATAAATGTGATGTAACAACAGACGGAATGAACAAATGATATGCACCATTTATCATTCAGCAAACAAACACCAATATGTTTGGAAACTTTGGTAAAATTTAATCATTTCTACGCTAATCACCCTCAATAATTTAAATTGTTATTGATTTCTTGCAAATGAGGGCATTGCAAGATCCTAAGTGTGGGAAGGGGTTAAATTCTTTCGGATTTTTAAATTTTTTTTTACTTTAAACACTTGGTTACCATTAGAAATACTAGTAAAGTAGTAGTTGTATTAGAATCTAGTGCTCTCTGATAATAAAGAACAACCCTAGTCTTATATACTGACTACCCAATTCTAGTAAAAATTTTCAAAATTTTTAATTAAATGAACTCAAAATCATGTTTATACATATTTATGAACGATAAAACTAGGTGTTAACACCGAAATTATTGTTACCTCTGAAAGGACATAAATTGAGAAACAAACCAAAATGTTAGAATTCATTTAAAATGGAATAGAGGACAATAAAAAGGAAAATAAAAGCCAAGTGTGGGAAAAATTACCAAGTTATCTTAAACATATGTCACATATTTCTGTAACAAATAATTGAAGATACTTTTGTTTTGGACTAAACTAAACTGTTTTACCCGATGAAAGAAAAGAAGAGATGGATCTACACGATGAATCAATTCCATCGTTAAAAGGAAGTAAAGTCTTTCGAAAAAGACACGCGCTTCTTGATTTAGGTCATGAAGTTGTCGTCCAGACCAGCTGTAGGTTGATGAAAAATCTAGAAAAGTCATCTCTAAAATCAGCAGAAAATCCACGGACCTCAGCATCAAACAGGGTCGCCAAGTGGTCAGACTTATCCTAACCATGAGAGGATCTGTCTTGTAAAATGGGGAGGACACCGTGAAAATTAGCTTGATAAGACTAATAAATCAGACCCCCAGAAAGGATAATCTCCTTAAAGATTAAAAATCAGCTTTTAAGCCTGATATTACTCAATTCTTGAGATTGACCTTAAAGATTGAGAATTACAAACTCATGGAATTCAATGATATCTAAACTCGAGCTTGAACGAAAAATATTTTGATCAAAATTACAAACCGATTTGTTTTCTGAAAACCCATTTTCAATGCGTTCATTACCATTAAACGTAAAATCCTAAGAATTCACCTGGAATCCATTAGGTCACCTGAACCAAATCGGGTGTCAACCGTAAGAACGGTGGTTGCATAGCATGGTCAAAGACAGGACCTTGTGCCAGACTGAAAAATTATAAGGGTAAGCTTTACTATTGCTCCTACCAAGGATAGTAATTGCGTCCGACACGTTATAGACCATAATTAAAAGCATGTCAGGGGACATTGCCTTAACAGTTGCTTGTTCAACGCTTTCCTTTACAACCGGATGGTAGTTTACCGAAAGGTAATATACGGAGCAAGTATACTGGACGTGTTGCTTTCCTAATACAAGGTTAGCAAGTGGGTGACACAAAACCATAAGTTTTGAGCTAAAATTTTCAAATCTAAAACCCACCAAACCCACAAAAAGAATTTGCAAACACCGGTGAAGGGTTATTCCGGAAAACTTATCTAGGGTAAAAGCTAGATTTAATTTTCAAAAAAATCAAATGTTTTCATAAAGATCCAATTTCCTAAAGGATCTAAATTTTCATAAGTCATGTGGGACTGTAAACCATATCGTTACTACCATTGTTTATACCGCCGTATTGAAATCACTGATGTACAAAGTGTGAAGAATAAAGAAGCGATTCTAGTATTTCAAGACTATATTGCTTGAGGACAAGCAAAGCTCAAGTGTGAGAATATTTGATAATGCTAAAAACGAACATATATTTCATAGCATTATCCCTCAAGAAAGACAAGCTTTTAGTTGCAATTGTTCTATTTACAAGTGATATTCGTTTAAATAATAAAAGGTGAATACAAAAGACAGATTCGACGAATTGAAGACGTAAACGACCAAAAAGCTCAAAAGTACAAAATACAATCATTGAGGTTCCAATTATTGATAAGAAACGTCTCAAAATTACAAGAGTACAAGATTCAAAACGCAAAGTACAAGATATTAAATTGTACGCAAGGACGTTCGAAAATCTGGAACCGGGACCAGAGTCAACTCTCAACGCTCGATGCAACGGACTAAAAATTACAAGTCAACTATGCACATGAATATAATATAATATATAATTAATTCTTAAAATTAATATATATATTATATTATATTTAAAAATCGTCGACATAAAAAAACAAAGACTTTTGAGTCTCCCCAAGAAACTCCATGCGATCGCATGGTGCACAGTTCCAGCCCACATGCCTATAAAAATCGAGCTTTGGTGTAACACAAAACACATCTTTTTCTTCTCCTCATTCAACGTATAATATTTATATTTATATTATAATTTAAATTTAAATTTTAATTTATAATAATAAAGGTGTGTTAGCGAATGTTGTAAGGGTGTAAGTCGAAATTCTGTCCGTGTAACGCTACGCTATTTTTAATCATTGTAAGTTATGTTCAACCTTTTTACATTAATGTCTCATAGCTAAGTTATTATTATGCTTATTTAATCCGAAGTAATCATGATGTTGGGCTAAAAATATTAAAATTGGGTAATTGAGCTTTGTACCATAATTGGGGTTTGGACAAAAGAACGACACTTGTGGAAATTAGACTATGGGCTATTAATGGGCTTTATATTTGTTTAACTAAATGATAGTTTGTTAATTTTAATATAAAGATTTACAATTGAACGTCCCTATAAATAACCATATACACTCGATCGGATACGATGGGCAGGGTATTTATATGTACGAATAATCGTTCATTTAACCGGACACGGGAATGGATTAATAGTCACTAGAATTATTAAAACAGGGGTGAAATTATGTACAAGGACACTTGGCATAATTGATAACAAAATATTAAAACCTTGAGTTACACTCAGTCGACATCCTGGTGTAATTATTAAACAAAGTAATAAAAGCTTGTTACAGTTTAAGTCCCCAATTAGTTGAAATATTTGACTTCGGGTATAAGGATAATTTGACGAGGACACTCGCACTTTATATTTATGACTGATGGACTGTTATGGACAAAAACCAGACGGACATATTAAATAATCCAGGACAAAGGACAATTAATCCATGGACATAAAACTAAAATCAACACGTCAAACATCATGATTACGGAAGTTTAAATAAGCATAATTCTTTTATTTCATATTTAATTTCCTTTATTTTATATTTAATTGCACTTCTAATTATCGCATTTTTATTTATTGTTATTGTATTTAATTGCACTTTTAATTATCGTACTTTTTAATTATCGCAAGTTTATTTTATCGCACTTTTATTATTCGCAATTTCATTATCGTTATTTACTTTACGCTTTAATTTAAGTCTTTTATTTATTTAATATTTTACATTTGGTTTTAACTGCGACTAAAGTTTTAAAATCGACAAACCGGTCATTAAACGGTAAAAACCCCCCCTTTATAATAATAATAATATTACTTATATATATATTTGTATTTTTATAAATTAAACTAATATAGCGTTAAGCTTTGATTAAAAGATTTTCCCTGTGGAACGAACCGGACTTACTAAAAACTACACTACTGTACGATTAGGTACACTGCCTATAAGTGTTGTAGCAAGGTTTAAGTATATCCATTCTCTAAATAAATAAATATCTTGTGTAAAATTGTATCGTATTTAATAGTATTTCCTTGTAAAATTTAATAGTATTTTATACCCCTTAGCTTTAACATCAGAAAGAGTTATGTAACATGACACATGAGGATGTTATAATCTGTGAATCATCATGTTCCATTTAGAAACTCTGCATGACTTACTGTAATATAATCACGTTGATCAAGTGTCATTATATTATACTAACTCATGCATCAGTTCCCAACATTACTTCAATAACATTCATTTTTTAAACTCGAAAATTTACAGAATATAGAAACTAACAGTTTCTATATGATGTAACACTGATAGCACAAAGAGATTAATGATTTCAGATAAGAATTGTTATAAAAATATCTTCAGGAATATGGAGGATATTTATAATGAAAGATACGATTATATCTTTGAATATCTAAGATCAGAGGATGATGGAGACTATTGTCTGCAAGGGTTTAGAGTAAGGAGCAAGATATTCGCTAAAGACTTCAGCAGACATTGAATCATTTAGATTCTTTGAAGTCAAACTTATTCTTTGTGATTTGTCCACGGCTTCTTTCATAGTTTCGCATAATCTGCTTTTCGGTACTAAGTTTTCTATTGAATGTTTCCAATATATTGATACACAGGAAGCACGAAGAGGTATATAATTTCGGACGAGAATATTTATGAAAATATCCTCAGAAATATCGAAGATATTGATGATGATATTTTGGAATTTCTAAGTTCGATGGTTGATGGAGAAAGATTTTCTGCAAGATTTTAACATGACTTCGGAGCAAGATATTCTCTAAAGATTTCAACGGATCCAGAATTTACCCGAATCCTTTAAATATAGGGTTTGGTTCGTGTATTTGTTCTTGGTCTCCTTCATGGGTAGCTCAATCTATTTTTCAATACCCAATTTTCTATCGAGCGTTCCTAACACTCCTTTCTTTATCATCAAACTTTTGGCCGTTTAGACCATCTACCATATTTCTGTTTCCTCTGCATTTAATGCTACGATATTTGAATCATCGGTTATCAATCCGAGGTGGTTTCAAAAGAATTGTATTTTTAGATGATTAAACGCTGATGGTACTATGGTGGAATATAAAAGGTTACCCGGTAACAATAGAAGCGAGCACATATATATATCAAGGTTATAATAAGGTTGTTTCGAACAAAAAGTCAAAGTTGACTTGTTGGAGCTGTGACAAAATTTGCTAATTTGGAAAGGGATTGCAAAGTTATTTTCGGTAATAACAACGCCAAAGGAGCTAGCACCGATATGTATTGAATGTTTAATCAGATTCAGAGTATTTTTAGGTGCATAACTATATGCATAAATCTTTTCTTCCATAGATGAAGTGCGGTTGGTTCATCCTCTCGATTGAGGTGTTTTCAGGAATTATGACAGATTTGAACGCAGATTGTAATCGTCGAGATACAATGAGGTTTAAGATGAGATCAAGTGGCAAACTTGAAGAATTATTTAGTTTCATATGTTATAATCAATATTTTAATTCATTTTAATTGTCCAATTTCATTAGTCCACAGTCGATAGTCCACATTTAACAGTCCAATAATTCATATATAATTTAATATATAATATTCGAATTAATTAATACGTATCGTGACCCGTATACGTCTCAGACTCGATCACAACTCAAAGTATATATATTATTTGAGAATCAACCTCAACCCTGTATAGAGAACTAGATCATTACTGCATATAGAGTGTCTATGGTGATTCCAAATAATATATATAGATGCGTCGATATGATATGTCAAAACCTTGTATACGTGTCCCGATATTTAAAGTGCGTAAAATAAATACAGGAATTAAATGACGATAAATAAAATGCGTAAAGTAAATAACAGAAATTAAATGACGATAATTAAAATTGCGATATTTAAATTGTGATAAATAAATTGCGATAATTAAAATGTAATAAGGAATTAACAGTTAGCTAGGAACAGTTAGCTAGGATTTTGTCAGCGTGGATTCTTAACAAAATTTCTCATAGTTAATTTGTTTGTTTCTAATAAATTTTATTTTTGTCCAATGTTTTCTATATTATGCAACTTGTTGGATTCTGATAGATCAAAATTTAAGTATGAAATTGAATGAAAATGGTTATTCTGTGGTGAACGGATACGTATATCGGTGGATGTAAGTAGAATAGTAAATGACTGTTGAATCAGATTTGAAGAATGTACAGTGTAACTTATTAATGTGAAATTTAAATATTCCTCGAGTATTACCTACCCGTTAAAATATTTTCACCATTAACAGTTTATACGAAAGAATTTTTAATTACAATCTTTATGAAAATATACTTACATATATATTTTCTTCAGATGTAATCATAGATTTAATGAGTTAATATAATATTAATCTCATTTGATTTACCATTAGAACTAGAATATATAATCTCTAAAACATTGAAGATTACATAATCGTCATGTCGAACGAAGATAAATGATGTAGAACGATTCGCAGATTGATGATTATGCTCGAGGTACATAATTAAATGTTGAGGTGTATGATGTGAACTTGAGTTGTTGGTGGTACTGGTATTGATGTTGGTGCTGGTGATGTTGCTGAAGCTGGTACGTTTTGCACCATATTCTCCAAATTGATTACTAGAGCGCGAAGTTCATTGACTTCTTGTATTACTCTGGGATGATTGTCGATCGGAACGAGCGGATGAATAAGGTTTAGAATCTGAGTTATGATATAGTCGTGGCGAGATATTCGAGAAATGAGGGTGAAAATGGTGTTACGAACAGGTTCACCGGTAAGTGCTTCAGGTTCTTCGCCAAAAGGTGAATTCGGTTAGTGGAAGGGATCGCCTTCTGCGCGTCTCCATTGATTAAGTCGACTACGAATCCATCAGATGAATTGGGGATGGATGATTGGTTGATTCATTCTACTAACGTTGCTTCTAGAGCTTAGATGACTATCCATTCGGAATAACTGTCGGGATAACTATCGGAATAGCTGTCGAAATCCGAGGGACTCGAACTAGTTGAAGGATTCATCTCGTACGATCAGATGAAGGATTTTCGATAAGAAATAGATTATAGGATGTAGATTAGTATCCTGCAATACATAATTTACATATGCATATGTAATACTAAAATCTCATAAGTTACGGAGGAGTCTACGGAAACTGTCAGGTAAAGATAACAATAACAGATACGCTAAGATATGAATTTTGTCTATACACAATTCATGCAGTCAATGCAATAAGATGTGTCTAGACTAAGAATAATAAGCAGGTAATTTACTAAGGATGATAAGCAAATGATTTCCGACTAGAAATGATAAGCAAAACTTTTGACATGCAGACACGGTCGAAGTCCAGACTCACTAATGCATCTAAACAACTATCAGTTAGACACTCTAATGCAAGTCCTAGTTCGCTAAGACCACCGCTCTGATACCACATGTCATACCCCATCCAAATTCTCTAGGATGAATATAATAACATATGATACCATTGCGATGAACGGACCTCTATATGCCATGAACGACTCCATATAATATGAGCAATTGCATAGCGGAAGATTTCTTTCATACCTGAGAATAAACATGCTTTCAAGTGTCAACCAAAAGGTTGGTGAGTTCATAGGTTTATCATAAAATAATAAAATTCATCATTTTGATAGACCACAAGATTTAAATGCTGCATGGTACAAATGGGCCCGAATCCTATACCCACATGTAATGTACATGCGATATCTTTTAAATACAGTACACCTTTCTCGTGTACGAAATCATCTTTCATAAATCTTAGTAACCGTACACATATCTCGTGCACAAAAATAACATACACATAACCTATGTATAAAATCATTCTCTCGATACATAACATTCATATCAATTGGTGGCAATTATCATGTCCACATAATTCAATGGTGGCAATTATCATGTCCACATAATTTAATGGTGGCAATTATCATGTCCACATAATTCAATGGTGACAATTATCATGTCCACATAATTCAATAATAATCAGCAGAACTTCTGTCTGCATAATAATTCATTCGAGGAATGTTTTGCTTGTGTTTATCTCGTCAAACATTTATAAAAGCATTTCATGTATTCGCAGTTCAAAATATATTTCAAAAGCATTTAATAAAGCAGTTGTAAAAACAGCGCATGTATTCTCAGCAAAAAAACGTAAAGAGTAAAGAGGGAGCAAATGAACTCACCTAATGTATTTTGTAGTAAAAATACATATGACTATATTGAACAATGCAGGGTTGACCTCGGATTCACGAACCTATACCATTTGTATATATATATATATATATATATATATATATATATATATATATATATATATATATATATATATATATATTAAAACATATAATCGTAACCGAACAAATTGATATATTCTATCTTAATTTATGTATATATTTTTATATATATATTTACTTTTTGTATATATTTAAAATGATTAATATTTATATAGTTATATTAATATCTATATATGATTAGTATTATATCAAAATACCTAATTTGTTATTTATGAATATTTATATAAAAATGTGAATATGAACAATACATACCTATATGTAATATTAATAAAAGTATATTTTCATATACAAAACATTTATTTGGTAACATAATATCAATAATAGTAATAAAAGTTGTATTTGCTTATAATGATAATAATACTACTACTTATGATAATAATAAAAATAATAATGATATTTTTACTAAAAATGATTCTTTTAATAATACTATAGTTGTTATAATAATAATGATACTATTAGTAAAAATGATAATAAAAATAATAATATAGTTGTAATAATAATAATTATGATTCTAGTAATAAAAATAATAATAATAATAATAATAAAAGTGTATAACCTTTGAAGAAGCAAGCTAAAAAAAAATGTCATTTCCCAGACTCGAACTTGAGACCTCCCGCTTAACCCACCACACTCCAGACCACTACTCCGCTTCTGTTTTTCTGATCTATATTACACCTTAATTCATTTAACTCATCATCCGTCTCGTCCCAATTAATCATGGCCCAACAACTTAAATTCCATATATATCATATACGGCCCAGTTAACTAGATCCAGCCCAAGTCTTAAACAATACCAAATTAAAAGAATAAACAAGCCCAACCAAAAATATAATTTATCAAAGTGGGCATGGCTTGTGTCTAGTCCAATATTTATTTAAGTGAAGCCCTAAATTCAAAAAAAGTTACGATTTCTTTTTATATCCAATATAATCTCCAATTTCGTAAAGTAGCAGCCAACTACGACTGGTCCCATCATCTTCATTACATCATTAACTCGTTATTCATCATCATACGTCCTGACCATCTCATTTTTTCATCACCGTGTAACAACATAGAATCGAAGCAGTGGGATCATGGTTTAAATGGTTGGGTGATTTTATATGGTTTTCGACGTCCAGAAAACAAAGGATACAAACGGCTCACGATGGTTAAAGTGGATGTTGATTTGGGGTCTGCTGTAATCAGGAAGAACACGATAGTAGCAGCAGCAATTCAGGAATAACCCTAAATATTTATGTATACTAATCATCATCTTAACCTTTACTTTTCTTCATCCTCTTCATGGTTATTCGTACAAGAATTATAAAGGTGAATGCAGCAGTTGTTTCGTTTGAATAAGAGGAAAGGTAAGGGAGTCGGTTAGGGGTGGTTTTGATTAAAGAATAAAAAGAAATATCAAATGATTCGATAGAGACAGTAAAGAAAGAAAAAGATAACGCAAGTGGGGTGCCTTTTAAATGAATTGTCGATAGTGTATATATATATATATATATATATATATATATATATATATATATATATATATATATATATATATATATATATATATATGAATCCAAAAAGTCTTTTGTACAGCTGCACTAGTAGAAAGAGATGTAGATCGATGGTTGTGATCGAATCAGAAGTATAACAGTATGTATCTGTTATGTTTTCGCAGCTGCAGGTTCAGTTTTATAGGTGGTGTTTGAGATATGGTGATGAAAGGTGACGGTCATGGGTGGTTTGGGTGTGAACCCGAGAGTGATGGTTCAATCAGTTGAAGAAGAAACGAAATAAGATATGTTGATCGAATTGTTTTCTGGGTGAAGTGGGTTTCAATTTGTTTTGAGTTCATAACCGAAATAGTAACAAGATTTGTGAACCAGGTAACCATTCGATGTGGTGTTTTTGTGATGAAGGAGAAAGTCTATGTTAAAAAAAATGGTAGTCACGAGGGTTTTTGCTTGTGGTGGGTGGTTCACCATATGAAACAGAGAGAGATAGAGAGTAAGATAAATGGTGAGGTGGGGGTTGTCTAATACTTGAAGAAGATGGATGAAAGAGTGCGTATTCTCGGTGGATGGGTGAGAAATATATATGCATATGTGTATGCCTACAAATTGATGAAGATATATATATATATATATATATATATATATATATATATATATATATATATATATATATATATATATATATATATATATATATATATATATATAAAGTTTTCAAATGAAACATGTGAATTGATCGAACAGTTAAGCAGCCTCATTCTTGAACTCTTCTGCCGACAGTTTTACCCGGATTGTTATATCGTAGTCCGTTGCTAAACAGTTAACCTATAAAATTGTTCCTAAAAATCCCAAATTTTTAGATTAAATATATTTAATTATTTCACTCATTAACTGTTTGAAACCTGATCAAAAAGGTTTGATAATTGTTTATTTTCTGTTCCAATTTATGTGTACGGAGTACTAATATTTAATCTTAAATATGTAAAAATATTTTTAACAAATCTAAAATCTTCGTAATCAATTTACAGTTCAACTTTTATCTTAATCATTCATGAACATGTATTATATCTATATTAAAACTAACGAAACGTCAACCGAGTGTTACTGACGTTTACTAATTAGGCTCGAAATCAGTTAATTTTAATATATTCTCTTTCTATATGCAAACAGTTTTAAATAGCAAGTTTTAACTACTAAAATAAATATATTATATATTTTTAATATAATTATATATATTTACAAGAAATATTTAGATACATATTTATATATATATATATATATATATAACAATAGCTTTCATTACATCGCATAATATTTTACATATTTATTTTCAACAATTAAATCATATATTATTTCAAATAATATTTCAAATTATTATTATATATGTATATGTATATTTAAATATACATGTATCTATTTACAATTAGTTGTTCGTGAATCGTCGGGAATGGTCGAAGGTCAAATGAATACATGAAAACAGTTCAAAGTTTTTGAGACTCAAACTAACAGACTTTGCTTATCGTATCGAAATCATATAAAGATTAAGTTTAAATTTAGTCGGAAATTCCCGGGTCGTCACACTCGTCTAGACATGAGTACTGGCTATCATCCACAAACTGATGGGCAGAGTAAAAGGATGATACAAATGCTTGAATACATGCTACGAGCATGTTTTATTGATTTCGAAAACAGTTGTGATCGACATCTACCGTTAACAGAATTTTCCTACAACAACAGCTACCATTCAAATATTGAGATGGCGCCGTTTGAAGCACTTTATTGTAGAAAGTGCAGGTCTCCGATTTGTTGGAGTGAAGTGGGGGATAGACAGATTACGGGTCCGGAGATAATACAAGAAACTACCGAGAAGATCATCCAAATTCAACAACGGATGAAAACCGCCCAAAGTCGACAAAAGAGCTACGCTGACATTAAAAGAAAAGATATAGAATTTGAAATTGGAGAGATGGTCATGCTTAAAGTTGCACCTTGGAAAGGCGTTATTCGATTTGGTAAACAAGGGAAATTAAATCCAAGGTATATCGGACCATTCAAGATTATTGATAGTGTCGGACCAGTAGCTTACCGACTTGAGTTACCTCAATAACTCGCGGCTGTATATAACACTTTCCACGTCTCGAATTTGAAGAAATGTTTTGCTAAAGAAGATCTCACTATTCCGTTAGATGAAATTCAAATCAACGAAAAACTTCAATTCATCGAAGAACCCGTCGAAATAATGGATCGTGAGGTTAAAAGACTTAAGCAAAACAAGATACCAATTTTTAAGGTTCGATGGAATGCTCGTAGGGGACCCGAGTTCACCTGGGAATGAGAAGATCAGATGAAGAAGAAATACCCGCATTTATTTCCAGAAGATACGTCAACACCTCCAACTGCTTAAAATTTCGGGACGAAATTTATTTAACTGGTAGGTACTGTAGTGACCCGAACTTTTCCATGTTTATATATATATTAAATGAAATTGTTATTTACATGATTAAGTGTTTCCAACATGTTAAGCAATCAAACTTGTTAAGACTTGATTAATTGAAATAGGTCTCATATAGACAATTGACCACCCAAGTTGACCAGTGATTCACGAACGTTAAAACTTGTAAAAACTATATGATGACATATATATGGTTATATATATAGTTAACATGATATTATGATAAGTAAACATATCATTAAGTATATTAATAATGAACTACATATGTAAAAACAAGACTACTAACTTAATGATTTTGAAACGAGACATATATGTAACGATTATCGTTGTAACGACATTTAATGTATATATATATATATATATCATATTAAGAGATATTCGTACATCATAATATCATGATAATATAATAATTTAAAATCTCATTTGATATTATAAACATTGGGTTAACAACATTTAACAAGATCGTTAACCTAAAGGTTTCAAAACAACACTTACATGTAACGACTAACGATGACTTAACGACTCAGTTAAAATGTATATACATGTAGTGTTTTAATATGTATTCATACACTTTTGAAAGACTTCAAGACACTTATCAAAATACTTCTACTTAACAAAAATGCTTACAATTACATCCTCGTTCAGTTTCATCAACAATTCTACTCGTATGCACCCGTATTCGTACTCATACAATACACAGCTTTTAGATGTATGTACTATTGGTATATACACTCTAATGATCAGCTCTTAGCAGCCCATGTGAGTTACCTAACACATGTGGGAACCATCATTTGGCAACTAGCATGAAATATCTCATAAAATTACAAAAATATGAGTAATCATTCATGACTTATTTACATGAAAACAAAATTACATATCCTTTATATCTAATCCATACACCAACGACCAAAAATACCTACAAACACTTTTATTCTTCAATTTTCTTCATATAATTGATCTCTCTCAAGTTCTATCTTCAAGTTCTAAGTGTTCTTCATAAATTCTACAAGTTCTAGTTTCATAAAATCAAGAATACTTCCAAGTTTGCTAGCTTACTTCCAATCTTGTAGAGTGATCATCCAACCTCAAGAAATCTTTCTTATTTACAGTAAGATATCTTTCTAATACAAGGTAATACTCATATTAAAACTTTAATTCAATTTCTATAACTATAACAATCTTATTTCGAGTGAAAATCTTACTTGAACTGTTTTCGTGTCATGATTCTGCTTCAAGAACTTTCAAGCCATCCAAGGATCCTTTGAAGCTAGATCCATTTTTCTCATTTCCAGTAGCTTTATCCAGAAAACTTGAGGTAGTAATGATGTTCATAACATCATTCGATTCATACATATAAAGCTATCTTATTCGAAGGTTTAAACTTGTAATCACTAGAACATAGTTTAGTTAATTCTAAACTTGTTCGCAAACAAAAGTTAATCCTTCTAACTTGACTTTTAAAATCAACTAAACACATGTTCTATATCTATATGATATGCTAACTTAATGATTTAAAACCTGGAAACACGAAGAACACTGTAAAACCGGACATACGTCGTCGTATTAACACCGCGGGCTGTTTTGGGTTAGTTAATTAAAAACTATGATAAACTTTGATTTAAAATTTGTTCTTATGGGAAAATGATTTTTCTTATGAACATGAAACTATATCCAAAAATCATGGTTAAACTCAAAGTGGAAGTATGTTTTCTAAAATGGTCATCTAGACGTCGTTCTTTCGACTGAAATGACTACCTTTACAAAAACGACTTGTAACTTATATTTCTGACTATAAATCTATACTTTTTCTGTTTAGATTCATAAAATATAGTTCAATATGAAACCATAACAATTTTATTCACTCAAAACGGATTTAAAATGAAGAAGTTATGGTTAAAACAAGATTGGATAATTTTTCTTGTTGTAGCAACGTGAAAATTGGTAACAAATCTATATTAATCATATCCTAGCTAACTTATATTGTATTATACATGTATTCTAATATATTATGTAATCTTGGGATACCATAGACACGTATGCAAATGTTTTGACATATCATATCGACCCATGTGTATATATTATTTGGAACAACTATAGACACTCTATATGCAGTAATGTGGGAGTTAGCTATACAGGGTTGAGGTTGATTCCAAAAATATATATATACATTGAGTTGTGATCTAGCCTGAGACGTGTATACACTGGGTCGTAGATTGATTCAAGATAATATATATAAATTTTTTTCTGTACATCTAACGTTGAACAACTAGTTGTAGGTTACTAACGAGGACAGCTGACTTAATAAACTTAAAACATCAAAATGTATTAAAAGTGTTGTAAATATATTTTGAATATACTTTGATATATATGTACATATTTGTTATAGGTTCGTGAATCGACCAGTGACCAAGTCTTACTTCCCGACGAAGTAAAAATCTGTGAAAGTGAGTTATAGTCCCACTTTTAAAATCTAATATTTTTGGGATGAGAATACATGCAGGTTTTATAAATGATTTACAAAATAGACACAAGTACGTGAAACTACATTCCATGTTGAATTATCGAAATCGAATATGCCCCTTTTTATTAAGTCTGGTAATCTAAGAATTAGGGAACAGACACCCTAATTGACGCGAATCCTAAAGATAGATCTATCGGGCCCAACAAGCCCCATCCAAAGTACCGGATGCTTTAGTACTTCGAAATTTATATCATGTCGGAAGGAGGATCCCGGAATGATGGGGATATTCTTATATATGCATCTTGTTAATGTCGGTTACCAGGTGTTCACCATATGAATGATTTTTATCTCTATGTATGGGATGTATATTGAAATATGAAATCTTGTGGTCTATTGTTACGATTTGATATATATAGGTTAAACCTATAACTCACCAACATTTTTTGTTGACGTTTTAAGCATGTTTATTCTCAGGTGATTATTAAGAGCTTCTGCTGTAGCATACTTAAATAAGGACAAGATTTGGAGTCCATGCTTGTATGATATTATGTAAAAACTGCATTCAAGAAACTTATTTCGTTGTAACATATTTGTATTGTAAACCATTATGTAATAGTCGTGTGTAAACAGGATATTTTAGATTATCATTATTTGATAATCTACGTAAAGCTTTTTAAATCTTTATTGATGAAATAAAGGTTATGGTTTGTTTTAAAATGAATGCAGTCTTTGAAAAACGTCTCATATAGAGGTCAAAACCTCGCAACGAAATCAATTAATATGGAACGTTTTTAATCAATAAGAACGGGACATTTCAAAATTGGTGAAAGGGCCATCCTTTATTTGCGGCAAACGAGAAGAGAACTTTAATGGTGTCAATTTTAGCCACCGGTGAGAAAGTCTCAGAATAGTCTATCCCATAAGTCTGAGTATATCCCTTGACAACTAGCCGGGCTTTATATCTTTCAATTGTGCCATCTGGTTTGTGTTTTATTCTAAACACCCAGCGACATCCTACTGGCTTCTTCTCTTGGGTCTGGGCCTTGTCTAATATGATTAAGGGATCCGTTTGGTCCAGTACACAAAATTGGTTGTGGGCTTTAGCCTTTTCTACAACCTTTAATTTATTCAGCTTATTATTTGGGTTTTCAAACTTGGAAGTTTGGTCAGACACTATTAGAGATTTAGGGTTCTTCCCTTTTTCTGCTTCGATTTCTCTAAGGCAGTGGAAGGGATTCGGAAAATTCCCTCTTTCTATGGTCAATTTATGAAAGAGATTCACAAAATTAGGCTTTAATCCTTCTTCTTCGCCTTGAAGATAAAAGAAGCGATTAGGTTTTGCTTCTACGGTCGATTCTCTTTTTAATTTGATTGGCTATTGCAATTTTAGGTTTGAGGTTTTGTCCCTTACCCCTTTGGTCAATATATATGAATTCAAAATAAGAGAGTTTTTATTAGGGTTTGAGGTTTTTAATCTCAACCATTTACCTCTTATTGATGTCTGGGTTGAAAAAGTGTGGCTTTCCCGTTCGATTACTGAAGTGCCATTGTTGGTTACCTCAAATTTGTCTCCGGTCGCCGCTGTAGTTACTGCCATTGCCGCCATCTCCGCCGTATTCAACCTTTTACCTTTTTGGTAGGCTATGAATTTCTTGGTTTTGATGGTGACCTGTGGTGGCCGATAGAGAACATTCAGGTAACTATTTTTTATGACCCTTAATTGCTCGAATTTCATACTTTGTATACTGAAATCATTGAAGCTAGTTTGATTAATTGAGCTTCCATCATCTTTAGACATTGCAGCTTAATAATGATGGAATCTAAATCGTGTGTTTTGATCTTGGATCAGCACCAAAGCTCCGATACCATGTTAATTAAGAGAATCAAAAGAGTGTTAATGTAATTGTATTGATCAATTTATATTTTTGAACTTGGAATTGATACATTGTTATGTTACGAATTATTTATATGCATAAGGATTTTAACATCTATATCTAAAAGAAGTTAGTCTCAAATACATCTTTTGGAACCACTTTCATTAGAAGGAAAAGTTGTTGTTTTGTAGCAGGTCTTGTATCCGTTGAAATCAGTAGCATATGCATTCTTGTGACATTTTAAATAAGGAAGTGATGAAGAATACTTTTATTCTGATCCTAAGTCAAATACCCAAAAGATGTAACTTGACTTTTATTGATTTATCTAACAAAGGAAAGATTAGGTCTTGTTATGGTTAGATAGATGAGTTTGTCCACTATAGTTTTGTACATAGTAGGATCATCCAATAATTATTATGCTTCAATTGGGAGTCTCACATTTGGATCTATATGGACATTTGAAGGCTTTTCATCTAGAATGCTTGATGTATATGGTAATTCAAGAGCATATTTCCTTTAAGTCATGGTGACACCATCTTGATTTATGAGGAACTCAATACCTAAATAGTAATTAACTAAGCCCAGGTCTTTGATACTGATTTTCTCATTGAGTTGATATTTAAAGTTTGTAATAAGGTTGTTGTTGTTCCTTGTGATAAGAAGATCATCTACATATATCACTAGGGCTAGAAAATTGTTGCCAACCTTCAATTTTAGAAGGGATGTGTGTCCATAACTCTGTGTAAATCCCTAAGTTAGAAGAAAAGTAGTCAGTTTGGTGAACTATTATCTATTGGCTTGTTTTAAACCATACAGAGATTTGGTGAGCTTGCAGATTGAGTTGGGTGGTAATGACTTGTTGTACCCCTGTGATATGGACATGTAAACTTCTTCGTGTAAATCACCATGCAGAAATACATTGTTCACATCCAAATATGCTATTGTCCAGTTATGATGGACAACAACAACTATTAAAGTTCTGACAGTGATCATTTTGGCCACTGGACCAAAGGTCTCCTTACAATCAATACCTTTTGTTGTTTATAGCCTTTTGCTACTAATCTTGCTCTATGTCTTCCAACACTACCATTCGCTTTAAGTTTAATTTTGTAGACTAATTTGCACCCGACTGTGTTTTTATTTGGTGGTTGTTTTGTAATGGTCAGTGTTATTGGATACTAGTTCATGCATTTTCTTATTCATTGCTTTTACACATCATTTATAGATGCTCGATTGTATGCATGTGGTTCCGCTATTGAGTTAATTGAGCTGTTTCTACTGGTGTTCACCGTATCTCTGTTAGTTAGTTCATGTCGTTTACGCATAATTATACTGATAATCCTTATATTTTTGAAATAACTGTAACGACCCGACCTTTTTTGACTTATGTTTTTACTTGTTGCTTTCACTAAACTGCATATTTGTGCGTACTGTGATAGATTATATTCTGGGATCATTAATTATGATAATTACTTTCGTTAATGCCTTGCAACGTGCTTTTAAGTACTTAATTACTTAAAGTGATCCTTGATTGCATTTACGACCGTTAGTGTCACTTAAGGATTAAAACGAGATACGTACTTGGTACACGTTAAAATTTCGTCATAATTGGAATATTATGACTACGTAAACGTAAATTGTTAATTATTAATGGCAATTACTTGGTTTTATGGTCCCTTAATTAAGCTTAGTGTTTACTAAGGCTTACTAGTCACCTTAATGGACTTTATCTTAGTGGACTTCTAAGGCCCACCCTACTTACTTGATGGGCTCACTTAATGGACTAGTAAATGGACTAATTTAGCCCATTAAGCATAAGACAAAACCCAATTAGTTAATTAGACAAGATTAAGCATGCTTGGTACCATATACTTATACTTTTTAGCCTTTTGTTCCATGCCACCCAACATGTACAGCCACCACCATGTACCACCATCCAATAGCAAGCAAATGGTCCCCCCCCACCCCCATACTAACCGTAGGCCTAAGGGTCACCACCAACACCACCACTTCATTTTAAACATCTCATTCTCATTTCAAAAACACACACACTTATTCTCTCAAATTTCTCTCTACTTTTCTCTCATCTTTTGTAACACCCGGACTCTAAAACTACTCGAAAATATTTTTTTTTATAAAAGAGCCAACCTGGCCTGCCATGCTTAGCCCACGGCGCGGTCAGCCCAGCCGCGGCGCGGCTTAACACTATTTCAGGGATTCAGGATCTTTAAAACCCTCGACCTCCAAATCCCTTTATAACCAGCGGCGCGCCCAGAAGGGTCGCGGCGCGGCTCGTCCCTGTTGCATATTCCAACTAACAAAATTACACAAGTGCCACTTACTCATATACCGCATACATGCTAGCAATACAATTAGCTTATAATCTCAAATACAAAGCTATTAACCCTCAATACCACAAGCTAGCATAACAATAGTATATATATATATATATATATATATATATATATATATATATATATATATATATATATATATATATATATATATATATATATATATATATATATATATAACCCTCACAATATAACATGCTACATTACAACGCAATAACCATGGTTAACCAATAGCACAAGGAATGGTACTCGAATTTCCCATCGGTGTTCATAACAACCATTAGAGCACTTAACACGTCGTACACTAATCCCACGGGTGGCATCTTAACACGTCGATACTCCACCCCGAGTGGTGTCTTAACACATCGACACTTCACATTTCATATTACTTGAGGTGGCATCTTAACACGTCGATACTTCACCTCGAGTGGTGTCTTAACACATCGACACTTCACCCATTACCTTTCATGGAGTGGTGTCTTAGCACATCGACACTTCACTCGTCGCGTGCACGTGGTGTCTTAGCACATCGACACTTCACATCTCACGCTACACAAATAAATACATTATATACCTACGCATATAATTATTCCACTCACCTTAGAGCCTTTAGTGAAAGATAACCGAGCTTGCAAACTTCAATGTAACGTACCTATTACATTTAGCACATAATCAATCACAACTCAAGTTGGTCAACCAACTCACTCACCATCCTAGTGTCATTTTGACCCTTGGTGCAATTCCGACCCATTTGCACACTTAACCCTAATATTGGGTCAACTTCACCAAAACCCTAACACTAGCCAAATATGGTCTAATACACTTTTTAACACAAGGTTATCTCATTCTTGCACCCATTAACCCACTTAGGTCATGAAAGACTCATTGACCAATTTCGAGGTTAACACACTCATTTGGGTCACTAACAAACCCAAATGCACCCATTTACTTTAAACACTAAGGGTGCTAGTGATTTACTAACATTTAAGACCCATAAACACAACTTAACATTTCAAAACCCTAGGTTAGTCATCTTGGAGTCCTCATGACCCAACTTACCCAAAAATCCCCCAAATCACTAGCAAATGGGTTTTATGCTCATCTATAACCCAAACCCTACCCTTTAAACAATTAAAACAAGGAATCAAGGTTAAGACTTACCACTATGATCAAAATGTAGCTAGTGAGGAGATAAACAACTTTAATGAACGCGCCTAGGCCCGAAATCAACTTCTTCCTCTTAAATTTGAACTTTCTCTCTCCCAAAATGGGTCTCTCTCTAGAATTAAAGTGGGAGAGATAAAGTGGTTGAAAAGGGAGTACCAATTTGCCCTCCTTATAATTAAAATAAAAGAAATCATTTTTGCCAGGTTCCAGCCGCGCCACGGTCCAAAGCTGAAACTGAGGGTCGCCAGCAATATATATATATACAATATGTACGAAATGGTTTCGGGTCTTACAACTCTCCCCCACTTGATTCGGATTGCGTCCACGCAATCCAAACCGCATGACAAGTAGGAAGATACACAAAACGAATTCTTCGGGTTCCCACGTAAACTCGGAACCTTTACTATGACGCCATTGGACCTTAAAAGTCCTCACCTCTTTATTTCTCAACCTTTTGACTTTCTCATCGAGTATAGAAATCGGCTCCTCAATATACTCTAACTTATTGTTTAGCTCAATCTCGTCTAAAGGCACCCATGAAGAATCGTCTGCAAGACACTTACGGAGATGGGAAATATGAAATGTATTATGGATCCCCGCAAGCTCTTCGGGTATCTCCAAACGATACGCGACTTCACCAACACGAGCTAGAATTTTAAATGGTCCAATAAACCGAGGAGCTAACTTTCCCCATTTTTGAAATCGAATGACACCCTTCCATGGCGAAACTTTAAGCATCATCATGTCACCTTCTTGAAACTCAATCGGTCGCCTTCGTTTGTCGGCATACGCTTTTTGTCGATCTTGAGCCTTTTTCAAATGAGACCGAATTGTGTCAATCTTGCTATTCGTCTCTAAAACCAAATTGGTACTCCCAATTTCCTTTTGTCCCACTTCACCCCCAACAAATTGCAGCTCGAAACCTACGCCCGTAAAGCATCTCGTAAGGTGGCATCCCAATACTAGTATGATAACTATTATTGTACGAGAATTCCACCAAAGGTAAGTGCTCATCCCAACTACCACCGAAATCAATAATACACGCCCGTAACATATCCTCCAAAGTTTGATTCGTACGTTCAGTTTGACCGTCCGTTTGAGGATGATACGCCGTGCTCAATTTTAATTGTGTACCCATATCTTCATGAAACTTCTCCCAAAACCAAGATGTGAAACGGGTATCTCGATCCGAAATAATAGATATAGGAACTCCGTGTCTCCCTATCACCTCCTTGATAAACAACTTAGACAAGGCCTCCGATGATATCGCTTCCCGGATGGGAAGAAACAAGGCACTTTTCGTCAATCGATCAACTATTACCCAAATCGAGTCAAATTGGGTCCTCGCCGTCTTTGGTAACTTTGTGATGAAATCCACGGTAATGTGCTCCCATTTCCATTTCAGGATTTCTAATGGTTGTAACTTACCATACGGCTTTTGGTGCTCGGCCTTAACTTGCAAACACGTAACGCATTGCTCAACATACTTTACAACGTCACGTTTCATACCCAGCCACCAATACTCTTTCTTCAAATCATAATACATTTTCGTCGCGCCCGAGTGAATGGAATACTTTGACTTATGTGCTTCATCAAGTAGCACTCGCCGATAATCACCCATTTTAGGCACCCACACTCTTCCTTGGAAGGACAACAAACCATGCGGGCCTAGAGTAATGAACTCCGTTTGCCCCACGATTCGTTCCTCATGCTTGTTGTGAACGTAAGCTTCTATTTGAGTCTCACCAAGCTTTGCAAGAAAATCGTTAGTAATAATCATACGTAACAATCCTAATCGTAATGCCGGATGTTGACTCTTTCAAATTAACGCATCCGCGACCACATTTTCCTTGCCCGGATGATAAAGTATCACACAATCGTAATCTTTCACCACATCTATCCATCTACGTTGACGATAATTCAAATCTCGTTGATCAAAAAGGTGTTTCAAACTCTTGTGATCCGAATAAATCGTACACTTAACACCATACAAGTAATGGCGCCATATTTTTAACGCATGCACCACCGCCGCCAACTCAAGATCATGAGTCGGATATCTCGTTTCGTGTTCCTTTAATTGTCGAGAGGCATAAGCGATGACTTTACCCATTTGCATTAGAACACACCCGAGTCCATTTAAAGACGCATCACAATAAATCGTCATGTCTTCTACCCCTTCCGGTAATACCAACACCGGAGCTTGACATAACTTCTCTTTTAACAATTGAAAAGCAATTTCTTGCTCGTTCTCCCAATTAAATCTCGCGTTCTTTCTTGTCAATTTCGTCAATGGGGAAGCAATCTTAGAAAAGTCTTGGATAAATCGACGATAATAGCCGGCCAATCCGAGAAAACTTCGAATTTTCGTAGGCGTAGTCGGTTGTCCCCAACTCTTCACCGTCTCTATCTTCCCCGGATCTACTTGAATACCATCTTTGTTCACAATGTGGCCAAGGAATTGAACTTCCCTTAGCCAAAATTCACATTTGGAGAATTTAGCATACAACTTCTTCTTCCGCAACGTCTTCAACACACTCCGCAAATGATGTTCATGTTCCTTCATACTCTTTGAATAAACAAGTATGTCGTCAATGAACACAATTACCGACTTGTCCAACATAGGTTGGCACACTCGGTTCATAAGATCCAAGAATGCCGTCGGTGCATTCGTAAGACCAAAAGGCATAACTACGAATTCAAAATGCCCATTACGCGTTCGAAAAGCCGTTTTCTCGATGTCTTCCTCACGAACTGGCATTTAGTGATAACCGGACCGTAGGTCGATTTTAGAGAAATACGTTGCACCTTGGAGTTGGTCAAAAAATCGTCAATCCGAGGCAATGGATAACAATTATTGATCGTCACTTTATTTAACTCCCGATAATCGATGCACATCCGCATACTACCATCCTTCTTTTTCACGAATAAAACCGGAGCGCCTCATGGCGAAGCACTCGGTCGAATAAAACCCTTTTCAAGCAACTCTTGGGTTTGATTTAACAACTATTGCATTTCCGTCGGTGCTAAACGATAAGGAGTTTTAGCAATGGGGGTAGCCCCCGGAACCAACTCAATGCGAAATTCAACTTGTCTTTCTGCCGGAACACCCGGTAACTCATCCGGAAAAACGTCTTCAAATTCACTCACCACCGGAATTTCACGAATAGGTGGTGGCTCATCACGAGTATCAACAACATGGGCAAGAAAAGCCATGCCACCACTAACAAGGAAACGATGTGCCCGTGCAAAAGTGCATATCGGCACAAGTCTTCTTCGCTTATCACCATGAATAATTAACTCTCCCCCACTAGGGGCTTTTATACGAATGAACTTATCGTCGCATGCAATATCGGCTCTATAACGATCGAGCCAATCCATACCAACAACGATATCAAAATCACCCAGAGTCATCGGGATGAGATCAATTTTAAAGTTTTCGGCACCAAACACAACATTACAATTTTTACACACATCAACCACTAGCACCGTCTTACCGTCCGCTATTTCAACTTCTACCGGATGACTTAACTTAGCTAACGGTTTATTAAGTTTAGGCACAAATTTTGGTGTTACAAACGACAAGTTAGCACCACTATCAAAAAGTATCCTCGTCGGATTAGAGTTAACCATGAAAGTACCTGCGACAACTTCGTTAGATTGTTTGGCTTCATCATTGGTCATCAAATAATTGCTACCCCTAGCCGTACATGCCGCCTTTTCTAGCCGCTTAACATTATCATTGCGCAAATCAGTACACTCCGGCCTCATGTGCCCTTCTTTACCACAATTGAAACAAGTGAGTTTGGTTGTGGAGGATGGGTTTGGGCAATCACGAGCCATGTGACCCTTTTGTCCACAATTGTAGCACGCATAAGAGAAGTCCCCGGAAACACCCTTCTTCTCACTATTAACACCCCCGGAACCCTTCTTGTTCTTCTTGCTTGAAAAGTTCGAATGGTTCGAACTTTCAATCTTTCTTTTGCCAAAAGTAAAGCCACTCTTTCTCAACACAAGCGCCTCGAAACCTTTGACCATATTGAACAACTCATCAAAACTTTTCACCACATTTACACTAATCTTCTCTTGATAACTATCGTTCAAGATTCGATAGAAGTCTTCCTTAACATTTTATCTTTCCCGACATACTCCGGGCAAAATTAGGTCTTGGACAAGAAAACGGATTTGAGAGTGTTTAAATCCATCGACCCTTGCCTCAAGGTACGCAACTCGTCCTTAAGTCTAGTAAGATTGGCCGAAGTTCGGTACTCATTGAAAAACTCTGCCTTGAATTCATCCCACGTGAATTCCATACATTGTTCTTCGCCATAAACTTGGATTTTCACGTCCCACCACAATTTAGCATCGCCCCTCAATATACTACACCCGTACCTTGTCTTCTTATCGAGAGGACATTCACAAGTACGGAAGGCCCCTCCATATCGGAGATCCAACGGCCACCCTTAAGTGGATCCCGTTCGCCTTCAAAGGTGGGAGGTTGAGCACCTTTAAAATTCTTGAAGAAAAAGTCTCGCCTTCCGACGTTATTCTCTTGAAGGACAACCTTAACTTGTTCCTTTACTACGTTGACTAATTGCTCGTCAATCGTATCTAGAAACATCTCCTTAACGTCTTCTAGAAACTCTGCCTTTTGACGTTTGAAGATAGCCTCAACCATTGCTATAAACTCGGCATCCTCACTCGTACCACCATCATTGGTGTCATGTCCGTTTCTCATCTTCATACCTTAAAAGGGAAATAGATTAAACAACAACATGAAGGACATGCCACAAAATATACACATATACACCTCACCGCCCCATCTTGCTCAACAATCGTCGTACATCGCTTGTTTGACACGATTTGAACCAGTAACAATGGTAGCTAATCATTGTTACGCGAGCACGTCGCATTAACTTGCTTGTACAACGTCTATCTCACTTGATGATTGATAACACAACACAAAACAATTAGCGCAAGGTTAGTTCACATAAACCTAAGCACTAACCAACTCCCGGTCCGACCCGCCTCCTACAAGTCCCGCATTAAACGCATACACATTAAAGTCTAAGTCTAGGCACCTATCCCAAGTCGCCTAAATCCCTTAGACCATGTTCTAATACCACTTGTAACACCCGGACTCTAAATCGACTCGAAATTATTATTTTTTGTTTTTTTATAAAAGAGCCAACATGGCCTGCCAAGCTTAGCCCGCGGCGCGGTCAGCCCAGCCGCGGCGCGGCTTAACACTGTTTCAGGGAGTCAGGATCTTTAAAACCCTCGACCTCCAAATCCCTTTATAACCCACGGCGCGCCCAGAAGGGCCGCGACGCGGCTCGTCCCTGTTGCAGATTCTAGCTACCAAAATTACACAAGTGCCAATTTTTCCGCTAACACAAGATCCAACATTTCAAAAGGCTTCGCGCCACATCAATAAGAAAAGTTTACATGTTTTAAGTCTCCCATTTAAACATTTGACCACCGAGCATCAATTGCTCGTTACACAATCAAAATAAGAGTTTCGACCACAAAAGTTTAACTACCAAACGACACTTCGAGCATGGTGTTTGGGGTTTAAACTACCCATATCTCGGTCGAACTTCCAAAAGCTTCTCCTAACAAAAGAAAAGCGAGATCACTAGTCCAAACGTATACCTTTGCCCTTATCCACGCCGGAGCCTAAAAAGGTAAACAACGAGAGGGTAAGCTAACGCTTAGTGAATGTAATAGTTATACACGTACATATATAATATACCTACTTGCAACCACTAACTCATATACCGCATACATGCTAGCAATACAATTAGCTTATAATCTCAAATACAAAGCTATTAACCCTCAATACCACAAGCTAGCATAACAATAGTATATATATAACCCGCACAATATAACATGCTACACTACAACGCAATAACCATGGTTAACCAATAACACAAGGAATGGTACTCGAATTTCCCATCGGTGTTCATAACAACCATTAGAGCACTTAACACGTCATACACTAATCCTACGGGTGGCATCTTAACACGTCGATACTCCACCCCGAGTGGTGTCTTAACACATCGACACTTCACTTTTCATATTACTTGAGGTGGCATCTTAACACGTCGATACTTCACCTCGAGTGGTGTCTTAACACATCGACACTTCACCCATTACTTTTCATGGAGTGGTGTCTTAGCACATCGACACTTCACTCGTCGCGTGCACGTGGTGTCTTAGCACATCCACACTTCACATCTCACGCTACACAAATAAATACATTATATACCTACGCATATAATTATTCCACTCACTTTAGAGCCTTTAGTGAAAGATAACCGAGCTTGCAAACTTCAATGTAATGTACCTATTACATTTAGCACATAATCAATCACAACTCAAGTTGGTCAACCAACTCACTCACCATCCTAGTGTCATTTTGACCCTTGGTGCAATTCTGACCCATTTGCGCACATAACCCTAATATTGGGTCAACTTCGCCAAAACCCTAACACTAGCCAAATATGGTCTTAATACACTTTTTAACACAATTTTATCTCATTCTTGCACCCATTAACCCACTTAGGTCATCAAAGACTCATTTGACCCATTTCGAGGTTAACACACTCATTTGGGTCACTAACAAACCCAAATTCACCCATTTACTTTAAACACTAAGGGTGCTAGTGATTTACTAACATTTAAGACCCATAAACACAACTTAACATTTCAAAACCCTAGGTTAGTCATCATTGAGTCCTCATGACCCAACTTACCCAAAAACCCCCAAATCACTAGCAAATGGGTTTTATGCTCATCTATAACCCAAACCCTAACCCTTTAAACAATTAAGACAAGGAATCAAGGTTAAGATCTACCACTATGATCAAAATGTAGCTAGTGAGGAGATGAACAACTTTAATGAACGTGCCTAGGCCCGAAATCAACTTCTTCCTCTTAAATTTGAACTTTCTCTCTCCCAAAATGGGTCTCTCTCTCTAGAATTAAAGTGGAAGAATTAAAGTGGTTGAAAAGGGAGTAAATGAGGATCTAGATCTAATCTTGTGCTTTAAATTCGTCCACAATGCGAAAATACCAATTTGCCCTCCTTATAATTAAAATAAAAGAAATCATTTTCGCCAAGTGCCAGCCACGCCGCGGGCCAATCGGCCATGCCGCGGCCCAAAGCTGAAACTGAGGGTCGCCAGCAATATATATATACAATATGTACGAAACGGTTTCGGTTCTTACATCTTTTCTTGAAGAAACTTGAAGGTTTTGATTCTTTTTCTCTTCTTTTTCTTCTCAAAACCGTAGCATCATCATCATCATTGTTATTTTTGGATTTTGGTTTTTATAACTTCAATCCTCATGTTATCTTGCAATCTTTGATCTCTTTTATGATAAAGAAGCAAGAACAAGGATCAAAGCTTTGTAGCTTTTGGTTCTACATGAACTTGTAACAACTTTTAAGATCAAATTACTTTATGATCTTCTTCATGTTCAAGTATTGAAACTTTAAAGTTCATTTCATGAAGATTCAAGTTTATGACTTGATATATTTTTATATAAAGAATCCTTACTTGAACTTGTTTATTTTTGACTTTAAATCTATCATTTATGTTTATGGATTTCGATTTGTTTAAGTGGCTTGGTCAAAGATTACTTGTTAAACTTTGATCTCATAAATCTTGTAACCAAAGTCTAACTTTGAAAGCTCAAGAACAAGAAAGTTTAAGCTTACTAGTTTACAACTTTCACACATGTAAGATTGATCGAAGATATATAACTTATGGTCATCTAACTTGTTAAAACAATAATTCATTTATTTGTGTTCACTTTACTTTACAAAATCTAAGTTTCATAGCTTATGGTTGTGTAAAGTTGAAGGTCTAAGTGTTTGACTTAGGGTTTCACCAATAACACGAGATCTAGACTTTTTAGTCTAAGATCTTTAATATCTAGTTAATATCTAAGCTCTCTAGCTTAAGGTCTTGATTATTTAGTTGATTCAAAGTTTATAGCTTTATAAGACTTGTATTTATGTTGAAACTAAGAAAAGTGATGCAACTTTGGTTCATCACCTTGCTCAAACTCTCACATGAGTTGTGTCTTAATTCTTAGTCTTGATTGTTGTGTTTTTATGGTAGAACCTTGGTCAAAAGTGATACAAACACATCAACGAGTTGTACACTTGAAGATATAAGCATCAAGGATAAGAACCGTGATGAGCATCAAGCACCAAGAATCCCACTGGAGCACCTTGCTTACTATTTTTTGGATCTGATCAGTCACCTGAGCTACTGGAAAAGTTTATTTCCAGATATTTCGGTTCGATTAGATGACTTTTTGTTTAAGACTCGTCTTAATCCGATATACGTTTTAGGATTTATAGCCTTCCGAAAGTCACTACATCTTTGTAACGTTGTGCTGAAATTTCAGACCTACTCGCACTTAAACCGTCGCCACGGTCAAACGAAGACGAGTTTGGTTCTGAAAATTGGTCAGTGGTTGGAGGACTCACATACGGATCCATATCAACTGACTACGCATCTTTTCTATTTGTATAGAGGTCGTAGCAGCTGAACGAAGTCAGCCTTTGTTTCGATCTCTATTCTTGATTGAAACCTACTTTACTCTTTTTGATTGATGATGAATGATGATACTTAAGACTTAATTTACGTACTTTCAAACCTTTGGGAACGATTTACTGACTTAGTAACTTTTGACTTAGGTTGAGGACCTTTCGGACCAACTACTTACTTACTTATCTCGTATTGACTTTTAGTGCTTATTCACTGTGAGTTATAGCTTCCCTTTTTACTTCAACTATTTTTGGGACTGAGAATACATGCGCTTTTTATGTTTTACTTACTAGGCACGAGTACTTAAACTTTTATATGTGTGGGTTATATAACGGCATAAACTTTCCCCTTAGCTCGGAAACGTTTAGTCATTGGTTTTTGAACCGGTGAACGCGAATCTTAGATATGGATCCATAGGGTTTGACATCCCCACTCTGGCTAGTCGCGCTAGCATTTAACGGGTGTTTAATACTTCGTAGACTTACGCACTCGCCAAGTGTACTTTTAGGGGGTGATATTTACGTTAAGTTAGTTACCAAGTGCCCACGGTTAAGCATATACTTTTCATACTTTTTTGAATACGAAATCTCGTGGCCTACATTACATTATTGTTACAATTAAACTATAGCTCACCAACATTCGTGTTGACTTTTAAGCATGTTATTTCTCAGGTGCTTAGACGTTTGACGCTTTCGCTGTATTAGTCTTGCTGTTAGACTTGCTGTGTAGACTCCCGCTGCTTTTGTTTAGAGATGTCTCTGCAAGAGACTTTTACTTTGCATTCACGAACTATGTTACTTTTGAACAATGAATTTGTAATGACCTTTGAGTCTCGTACTTATGTTATTGCTTTCTATTAGGTAGAAGCACACTATCGTTTGTAAAACATTTGACTTCGGTAAAAACCTTACCCCTTTTTATGAATGCAAACTTATTTTAAAACAGCATATAGTGTTTGACTTTGTAATGATCCTGTTATTGATGATCCGCACACGTTAATTTTGTACGGGGCGTTACATTTGGTATCAGAGCCAGGTTGTAGGGAATTAGGTTGCATTAGTGAGTCTAGACCAGACCGAGCAGGATTCACTAATAGGACTAATCTACAACTTGCTCGTTTACTTGTTACTGCTTACTTGTACTGCTTACCTTTACTGCTATGTGAACTTGCTGTATGCTATTTCCTATCCTCGTTACTGCATGCTACTGTCTGCTTTCGATTGCATGTTACTTTGCTTAGTACTGTTGTTGTTGCCATGCTATGTACTACGGTTAGCGATCTAGGTTGCTGTAGTGCCTGATTACGTGCTTGCTATATGTCTTACTGACATGGAAAAAGTTATTTTTCCTTGTTCAGATGTCGGAAATACCGCCCATTATCGTTGATTTGGAGACTGACTCAGATTCGCCGCTGCATCGCCTACCATTGTTGCTGATTCACCGCTACCCTTCGACGACTCTGGCAATTCACCTTATAGTGGACTCGTGCTTGACCTAATGGATGTCTCAGACAGAGACGAGGATCCCGCGGAGATTCCAGCTCCACCCAGCCCTAGACTCCAGGGGCCACAGCACCATTCTGGTGGTACTGTGATTCCTGGGGGAAATGGGGACGGTCCTTTTTTTTCTTAATGAGCATGGACACTGGGCTAGATGCCTTGCTGATGGACGTGTCGTGCCGATCCCACCTGGCAGATATCAACTTATGACCACCGGCCGGGCGGATCCACCTTTAGATGATTCAGCCGATTCATCATCCGATGACACCAGCGAGGAGGATTCCGAGGAGGACCTTGAAGAGGAGCCCGTGCAGCCGCCCTCTACCCCGCCGAAGAAGCAGTATCGTTTTGATGGTACTGTTATTCCAGGGGTTAACGGAGGTAGACCGTTCGTGGATGCACGTGGATAGTTGGTTAGGGTTACCGCCCGTAAGCGGGTTGTGCCATATTCTGTTGATCCATTCGTGCGTAAGGCCCCTCGTTATGCGCCTTCTACTTCTGGCACTGCATCGTCTGCACCACCTGCACCACCTGCACCACCTGCACCATCCGCACCATCTGCACCACCTGCCCCACCAGCATCCCCCGTCGTCGAGGAACTGACGAGGGAAGTGCATGCCCTCTGTGCTCGGGTGACTGAGCTCGAGGATCAGATGTCCCACCTGATGGACATCATTTACCCTCCATCACCATAGGGCTATTGTATTAGATTTTGTTATGTAATCTCGTTGGTAATTTTATGTTTTACTCATGTATTGTACGAACCTTATGTATGCAACTTTCTTATTAATGAATGTAACTTAATGTTGTTTAATTATTATACGGTGTTCTATTTAGGTTATTACCTGATGGTTTTTGTGCTATCTGTAACTAGCTAGCCATGCTTAGTTAACGTGTACTGTGATTTTTTCCCGGTTGATTACCTTATGCTATAGCATTATGAATTGTTGAATGCGGAATTTTGACTTAAGTCGAAATTTTTGATTAGAAGATCAATGGCGAACGAGAGAGTTCCAAGTGACTTGCCCACAACAGCTCAGATTGAGGAGATGATAGCTGCTCGAGTAGCCGCAGTTATGGCAAATGCCAACCCTGCTCCAGCTCCACTGACCAACCCAGCTGTTCAGAACGGGTGTACCTATAAGGAGTTCCAAAGCTGCAAGCCCCACAATTTCAGTGGTACAGAAGGGCCAGTTGGGCTGACGAGATGGTTTGAGAAATTGAAATCTGTGTTCCGTGTGAGTAACTGCTCCGAGGGGAATAAGACTAAGTTCGCATCCTGCACTTTTTCGGATGGCGCTTTAACTTGGTGGAACACACTCGCTCAGGCCAAGGGAATTGACAAGGCTTATGCTACACCATGGGAGGAGTTTAAGAGTGCTATGATCGAGGAGTATTGACCCTGAACCGAAATTCAGAAGATGGAAGCGGAGTTTTGGGAACTGAAAGTTGTAGGGACTGATCTTGATGGCTATAACCGAAGGTACTTGGAGTTAGCTTTGATGTTCCCCACGATGGTTACTCCTGAATTTAAGCGAATGGAACGATATTTGAGGGGACTTCCCAAGGACATTCAAGGAAATGTCACTTCATCGAAACCAGCGAATGTCCCAGAAGCTATGCGTATGGTGCACACCCTGATGAACCAAATTACGCGCCAAGAGCCAGAAAAGGGGAAATCAGAATCGAGAGCTAGTAATGGGAAGCGTAAGTGGGACGGAAGCAAGGGAAAAAGTTTTGACCAGAACCCGACTAAGAGGTATGAGAATTTCAAAGGGAACAACGATTGGAGGAACCCGAACCCTAACTATAAGGGTAGCCTTCAGCAGTGTAAGAAATGCTATAAGCGTCATACTGGGTACTGCAACGTGGTTTGTGAAAGTGTAAGAGGACTGGACACATCGGCAAAGATTGTAAGATCACCGCCCCAGCTGTGAGGACAAACCCGATTGGACCCAGGAAGTACTTTGAGTGCGGCCAGTAGGGTCACTTCAAAAATGAATGTCCGAACAAGAAGAAGGATGGCGGGCCAGCACGTGGAAGAGTCTTCAACATGAACGCCCGAGATACCCGTGAGGATCCTGACTTGGTCACAGGTACATTCACTATCAACAATCTATTAGCTTCTGTTCTGTTTGATACTGGTGCTGATAGGAGTTATGTAGATAGACACTTTTGCTCTAAGATAGATTGGTCGTTAGTGCCTTTGGAGGAGAGTATGTTGGTTGAGGTAGCCAATGGAAAACATGAGAAGGTTGGACCAAATTGGCCGAGGAGGTATAATAAACTTAGTTGGTGTAGATTTCGAGATTGAATTGATACCCATCAAGTTGGGAAGCTTTGATGTAATTGTCGGTATGGACTGGTTGTCCAAGGTAAGAGCCGAAGTTATCTGTGGTGAGAATATTCTCCGTATACCACGCGAAGATGGTGAGCCTCTGATTGTTTACGGAGATAGATGTAGTCCGAAGTTGAACCTTATTAGTTGCATGAAGGCACAGAAAGTCATAAGGAAAGGGCATTTTGCTATTCTGGAACATGTGAAGAAGTTAGAAACCGAGGAGAAGAGCGTTGATGATGTGCGGATTGTGAACGAATTTCCCGAAGTCTTTCCAGAAGAGTTACCTGGATTACCGCCGCCGCGATCAGTGGAATTCCAGATTGATCTAGTACCAGGAGCTGCACCTGTAGCTCGCGCACCTTATCGACTTGCACCTTCCGAAATACAAGAGTTGCATAGTCAACTACAAGAATTATTAGACCGTGGATTTATCCAACCAAGCTCTTCACCTTGGGGCGCTCCTGTTTTGTTTGTAAAGAAGAAGGACGGATCTTTTCGCATGTGTATTGATTACTGAGAACTCAACAAGTTGACGATCAAGAATCGGTATCCCCTTCCCAGAATTGACGATCTTTTCGATTAGCTGCAAGGATCAAGCATTTACTCTAAGATCGATTTGCGATCCGGTTATCACCAGTTGAGGGTGAAGGAGAGCGATGTGATGAAGACTGCGTTTAGAACCAGTTATGGTCATTATGAGTTTCTCGTGATGCCATTCGGTTTAACCAACGCACCTGCCGTGTTCATGGATCTCATGAATCGCGTATGCAAACCATACCTGGACAAGTTCGTTATCGTCTTCATAGATGATATTCTCATCTACTCCAAAAGTGAAGCAGAACATGAGCAACATCTCCGACTCGTACTAGAACTCTTGAGACAAGAGCAACTTTATGCCAAATTCTCCAAGTGTGAGTTTTGGTTGAAGGAAGTCCAATTTCTGGGTCATATTGTGAGCGATCAGGGTATCAAAGTTGATCCCGCAAAGATCGAAGCTATCAGCAAGTGGGAAACCCCCACTACTCCAACTCATATCCACCAATTTCTAGGCCTCGCCGGTTATTACCGAAGGTTCATTGAAGGTTTCTCTCTGATTGCACGCCCATTAACCGCACTGACTCACAAAGGGAAGAAATTCGTTTGGACAACCGAGCAAGAGTCAGCATTTCAAACCTTGAAGCAGAAGTTGACCACCGCACTTATCTTATCCCTTCCCGAAGGCAGTGATGATTTTTTTGTTCATTGCGATGCCTCGAAAAATGGTTTTGGGTGTAACTAATGCAACGAACGGAAGTTATTGCTTATGCCTCACGCCAACTGAAGATTCACGAGCGAAATTACACGACTCATGATCTCGAGCTAGGAGCCGTTGTCTTTGCATTAAAACTGTGGAGACACTATCTTTATGGAACAAAGAGTACCAACTTCACCGACCATAAGAGTCTCCAACACATCTTTGATCAGAAACAACTGAACATGAGACAGCGACGATGGATTGAGACACTGAACGACTACGATTATGAACTTCGTTACCACCCTGGCAAGGCAAATGTTGTAGCCGATGCTTTGAGCCGAAAGGAAAGAATGGTACCTCTTCGTGTCCGAGCCTTGAACATCACCATCCATTCGAATCTCAATAGCCAGATCCGTGTAGCCCAAGATGAGGCTCTCAAAGAGGAGAATATTTCTCAAGAACATTTGAACCTCCTCGTTTCTCGATTTGAGGTCAAGGATACTGGACTCTAGTACTTTTCTGGAAGAATCTGGGTGCCTAGTTATGGGGATTTATGAAGCCTCATTCTAGACGAAGCCCACAAGTCAAGATATTCGATTCATCCAGGAGCCGGTAAGATGTACCACGATCTCAAGGAGCAGTATTGGTGGCCTAATCTCAAGAAGGATGTTGCTACTTATGTTGGGAAGTGTTTGACTTGTTCGAAAGTTAAGGTCAAACATCAAAGGCCATCTAGATTACTTCAGCAACCAGAAATCCCGCAATAGAAGTGGGAAAGGATAACAATGGACTTCATTATGAAACTACCAAAGACGGTGGGTGGATATGATACCACCTGGGTTATTGTTGATCGTCTTACCAAATCTGCACACTTCTTAGCCATGAAAAAAACTGATACGATGGAAAAACTCGCTCAGCTATACGTAAAGGAAATTGTATCTCGTCATGGTGTGCCCTTATCGATTATCTCAGATCGCGATACCCGTTTCGCTTCTAGATTTTAGCTTTCTTTGCAAGAAGCCTTGGGGACTCGTCTCGACATGAGCACTGTGTATCACCCGCAAACCGACGGACAAAGCGAGTGAACAATTTAAACTTTGGAAGACATGTTGCGTGCTTGTGTGATGGTTTGAAACAGTACCTTTATTTTATGAACGGATTTGAGTTATTTTGTTACACGAATTGTTTTATTGTATATATGGTGTTTTAATGAATTCAGGTTGATTTCACACATATAGGCAACTACTCCTATCCGCGTAGTTCAGTTTGTTGGTAAATCCGGTTCGTTCCACAGGGAGACAGTGTTTAATGGTTTTTAATAGTCTTTGAAGTTAAAATTATTTAAAGGGGGTTTTGGATTAGGAATTTAGCATAACATAATAATAAAATATAACTTATTCTTATATTTAATTGAACTACTTATTAATTAAAATTACAAGATTTCATGATTTATAATTATTAACTTAAAAGTGAATTAATTGAAATTATACTATTTGTGATCAAACAAGTTTTTTTTTTTACTAAATGATAATTAATAAAATAATAACTTTTAATAAAACTAATTGATTAGAATTTTATTTTGAGCAATAAATTATAATACAAATTTATTTAAATTAACTAAATAATAACTTAAATTAAATATAAAACTTAATTATAGGAAATTATAATAATTAAACTAATTATAAATTAATTACTTTAAAATAATAATAAAAGATTTAATTTAAAACTTAGAATTCAAATAAAATTCTTAACAGTGGTATTTTAATACGTACGTGTTTCGCGTAGATTTATACGCGTTCCGCGTATAATTTTGAAGGTACGCATTTCGTGTGATGTATACACGATACGCGTAAGTTCATTTTCGATGTGACAAACAGTTCTGGTACAAATTCGAGTATTTTGATGTATATTTTTGTTTTTAGTGAATAATAATAATACGTAAATAATAATAATAATAATAATAAGTATTTTACAATATATAAATAAATGGGAGTGTTTACTTAAATGTGTCACCTATAGATCCATGGATTGTTTTGAGTTTAAGCCCTATTAAAACGTTTTAGTATAAAACTTTATATTTTTCTTTCAAATAAATATAAAGTTATGACTAACTAAATTCAATCTAATTTTCATCGTATCTTATTTTAGATAGTTACTATTCCCCAAGTATTTAAATTGAGACCCAACCCAGTTTTGACTTTCGCCAAAACTCAAATCATAACGGTTTCCTTTTTTACAATTTCACTATTATATGACTAGTGATATTACCCAAACCACCGAACTTTATTTCTAATTTAGTGTTAGTAAATTATTCATAAGTTCGTCTAGATCACTTTTAATGTTGAAGCTTAATTTATATAGATAAAAGTAACTTTCGTTATTTAAATCTAATAAATTAAGTGACAAGGGTTAAATATCCAAGTACATAATAATGGTTCTTTTAATTAGGCTCAATGTTAAAAATACTTAAGTTACATTTTAATTTTTACAAATGATAACAATCCATTTCACTAGGGGCTCTACATCTAAGCAAACACTAGGGAAATTAGCTACTCATTATACTAAGGTAAACATGAAAATATAAATATACAAACATAATAATAATGATAAAAATTGATAACGATAATTTTAATAGGATATACTTACGAAAATCTTCACTTTCATTTACTTTAAACGGTAGAAAATTACAATAACAACACCCCTTGCACTCGTACAATAATACCCTTAATCACGAACAATACACCCTTAAATCTGAAACTATCCTAAAAATTGAACCTTTGACTGAAAATAAATGATAATGAGGGAATGAAAAATAAATACAGTAGCTAAAATAATTGATATCTGCAAATGTGTGTTGTATAGAATTTTGGAGCTGTGTACTCCCCACTACTGTCCTTTGCTTCTTTCTCTATGTATCTGTATATAGTAGAAGAGTAGTAGATGTAATCATCATTTTTAATTCTTTATTGCATACAGTGGCTGGAGTGGCTGGAAAGTAATATTAATAAACCATAAAGTAACCGTCCCATTTGTAATTCAGATCTGAATCTGGACTCAACAATACGCGTTTCGCGTAGAACACCACACGGTCCGCGTAAGGTTAAAATACTACGCATTTCGCGTAGGTAAGTACGCAATACGCGTAAGAGTAAACGGCAGTTTTCTAATTTTTATTTTTTTTTGTTTGTTCTCTGTTCACCCCGTGTTGACGTATATCATCTTGGAACTTTCTTTTGAACTCTTTTTCTTTGATCATCTTGAACTTGCATTCAGGTAAACATTATCTTGATATATATTTGGTTTAAATCCGTCGTTTTATCGTTGTTTTATCATCGTTTCTTCAAACTTCAAGCTCGTGTTTACTTTTGTCGTTTTTCTCGTGAATTATGCATTTGAATGTCTTTGTTTCGGTAAAAGCCGATGAAATATAAATGATATTGCGTCGAAATATATGTATGTTTAAAGCAGTATCATTGTGTTATCGATTTCGGAAAAGCTTGGGAAAAGCATTTGCCGCTAGCCGAATTTTCTTACAACAACAGCTATCATTCGAGTATTAATGCCGCACCTTTCGAAGCGTTGTATGGCCGCAAGTGCCGTTCTCCTATTTGTTGGGCCGAAGTGGGTGAAAAGCAAATCACCGGACCCGAGCTAGTCCATGAAACAACCGAGAAGATTGTCCAAATTCAAGCGAGGCTCAAGACGGCCCGTGATCGTCAAAAGAGTTATGCCGACCTTAAACGAAAGGATTTCGAATTCAAAGTGGGTGATCGCGTAATGTTGAAAGTCGCACCTTGAAAAGGTGTAATCCGTTTCGGAAAGCGTGGAAAGTTAAATCCGCGATACATTGGTCCTTTTGAAATCTTGGAGCGTGTTGGACCCGTTGCTTACCGTTTCAATCTTCCGGCATAATTGAGCTCCGTTCATCCTACTTTTCACGTGTCAAATCTGAAGAAATGTCTTGCTGAACCAGAACTTGTCATATCACTAGAAGAACTTACGATTGATGACAAACTCCACTTCGTGGAAGATCCCGTTGAAATTATGGACCATGAGGTCAAGTCCTTGAAACGTAACAAGATTCTGATCATCCGAGTCCGATGGAATGCAAAACGAGGACCTGAGTTTACCTGGGAACGAGAGGATCAAATGATGCAGAAGTATCCTCACCTTTTCCCGACTCCTCCATCTACCTCAGCTTAAAATTTTCGGGACGAAATTTTCTTTAACAGGTGGGTAATGTAACGACCATACCTTTTTCGACTTATGTTTTTACTTGTTGCTTTCACGAAACTGCATATTTATGCGTACTGTGATAGATTATATTCTGGGATCATTAATTATGTTAATTACTTTCGTTAATGCCTTGCAACGTGCTTTTAAGTACTTAATTACTTAACGTGATCCTTGATTGCATTTATGACCGTTAGTGTCACTTAAGGATTAAAACGAGATACGTACTTGGTACACGTTAAACTTTCGTCATAATTGGAATATTATGACTGCGTAAACGTAAATTGTTAATTATTAATGGCAATTACTTGGTTTTATGGTACCTTAATTAAGCTTAGTGTTTACTAAGGCTTACTAGTCACCTTAATGGACTTTATCTTAGTGGCCTTCCAAGGCCCACCCTACTTACTTGATGGGCTCACTTAATGGACTAGTTAATGGACTAATTTAGTCCATTAAGCATAAGACAAAACCTAATTAGTTAATTAGACAATATTAAGCATGTTTGGTACCATATACTTACACTTTTTAGCCTTTTGTTCCATGCCACCCAACATGTACAACCACCACCATGTACCACCATCCAAGAGCAAGCAAATGGTCCCCCCCACCCTCATGCTAACTGTCGGCCTAAGGGTCACCACCAACACCACCACTTCATTTTAAACATCTCATTCTCATTTCAAAAACACACACACTTATTCTCTCAAATTTCTCTCTACTTTTCTCTCATCTTTTCTTGAAGAAACTTGAAGGTTTTGATTCTTTTTCTCTTCTTTTTCTTCTAAAAACCGTAGCATCATCATCATCATTGTTATTTTTGGATTTTGGTTTTTATAACTTCAATCCTCATGTTATCTTGCAATCTTTGATCTCTTTTATGATAAAGAAGCAAGAACAAGGATCAAAGCTTTGTAGCTTTTGGTTCTACATGAACTTGTAACAACTTTTAAGATCAAATTACTTTATGATCTTCTTCATGTTCAAGTATTGAAACTTTAAAGTTCATTTCATGAAGATTCAAGTTTATGACTTGATATATTTTTATATAAAGAATCCTAATCTATCATTTATGTTTATGGATTTCGATTTGTTTAAGTAGCTTGGTCAAAGATTACTTGTTAAACTTTGATCTCATAAATCTTGTGACCAAAGTCTAACTTTGAAAGTTCGAGAACAAGAAAGTTTAAGCTTACTAGTTTACAACTTTCACACATGTAAGATTGATCGAAGATATATAACTTATGGTCATCTAACTTGTTAAAACAAGAATTCATTTATTTGTGTTCACTTTACTTTACAAAATCTAAGTTTCATAGCTTATGGTTGTGTAAAGTTGAAGGTCTAAGTGTTTGACTTAGGGTTTCACCAATAACACGAGATCTAGACTTTTTAGTCTAATATCTTTAATATCTAGTTAAGATCTAAGCTCTCTAGCTTAAGGTCTTGATTATTTAGTTGATTCAAAGTTTATAGCTTTATAAGACTTGTATTTATGTTGAAACTAAGAAAAGTGATGCAACTTTGGTTCATCACCTTGCTCAAACTCTCACATGAGTTGTGTCTTAATTCTTAGTCTTGATTGTTGTGTTTTGATGGTAGAACCTTGGTTAAAAGTGATACAAACACATCAACGAGTTGTACACTTGAAGATATAAGCATCAAGGATGAGAACCGTGATGAGCATCAAGCACCAAGAATCCCACCGGAGCACCTTGCTTACTATTTTCTGGATCTGATCAGTCACCTGGGCTACTGGAAAAGTTTATTTCCAGATATTTTGGTTCGAGTAGATGAATTTTCGTTTAAGACTCGTCTTAATCCGATATACGGTTTAGGATTTATAGCCTTCCGAAAGTCACTACGTCTTTGTAACGTTGTGCTGAAATTTCCGACCTACTCGCACTTAAACCGTCGCCATGGTCAAACGAAGACGAGTTTGGTTCTGAAAATAGGTCAGTGGTTGGAGGACTCACATACGGATTCATGACCACTGACTACGCGTCTTTTCGATTTGTATAGAGTTCGTAGCAGCTGAACGAAATCAGCCTTTGTTTCGATCTCTATTCTTGATTGAAACCTACTTTACTCTTTTTGATTGATGATGATACTTAAGACTTAATTTATGTACTTTCAAACCTTTGGGAACGATTTACTGACTTAGTAACTTTTGACTTAGGTTGAGGACCTTTCGGACCAACTACTTACTTACTTATCTCGTATCGACTTTTACTGCTTATTCACTGTGAGTTATAGCTTCCCTTTTTACTTCAACTATTTTTGGGACTGAGAATACATGCGCTTTTTATGTTTTACTTACTAGGAACGAGTACTTAAACTTTTATATGTGTGGGTTATATAACGGCATAAACTTTCCCCTTAGCTCGGTAACGTTTAGTCATTGGTTTTTGAACCGGTGAACGCGAATCTTAGATATGGATGCATAGGGTTTGACATCCCCACTCGGGCTAGTCGCGCTAGCATTTAACGGGTGTTTAATACTTCGTAGACTTACGCACTCGCCAAGTGTACTTTTAGGGGGTGATATTTACGTTAAGTTAGTTACCAAGTGCCCACGGTTAAGCATATACTTTTCATACTTTTTTGAATACGAAATCTTGTGGCCTACATTACATTATTGTTACAATTAAACTATAGCTCACCAACATTCGTGTTGACTTTTAAGCATGTTATTTCTCAGGTGCTTAGACGTTTGATGCTTTCGCTGTATTAGTCTCGCTGTTAGACTTGCTGTGTAGACTCTCGCTGCTTTTGTTTAGAGATGTCTCTGCATGAAACTTTTACTTTGCATTCACGAACTATGTTACTTTTGAACAATGAATTTGTAATGACCTTTGAGTCTCGTACTTATGTTATTGCTTTCTATTCGTAGAAGCACACTATCGTTTGTAAAACATTTGACGTCGGTAAAAACCTTACCCCTTTTTATGAATGCAAACTTATTTTAAAACAGCATATAGTGTTTGACTTTGTAATGATCCTGTTGTTGATGATCCGTACACGTTAATTTTGTACGGGGCGTCACAATAACTGACCCTCACTTTCTATCAATTGCACGGTGTTAATCCTTCTGTCTAACATTCATTAAGGTATATGATATAATTGTCCAATTTATCCCCATTCAATAACTATCTATTTTTGTTAAATTCAAGAAAGTTTTGATTTCTATGAATAAATTAAATTATCATATAAATTTTTTTAGCTTTTCATTTATAAAAGATGGTAGAAGTGAAATTTTAGCAATTTTTTGTAAGTGTTATTTTAGTTGAAGGACAATTATTTTAGCACAAATATAAACTGTAATGTAATATTTTTGTTCAAGACGGGAGGAATATAATTTAGTAAATGCTAATTATAGCCTTATGAGGTATGCTTAAGTCTTTTTTAGGCGTACACAACCATCTTTTGGACATACACAACTACATATGCTTTATGATGTTGTGTTGTATAATCTTCTATACATTATATAAAGTGAACACCATAATGCTGACGTGTCGTCTTCTCATTGAAACTGCCACTTGCATTCTCTTGGTTCTTCTAATCTATTAATTGATTTTTTTAAATAAGGAAATTATTCATACTCTAAATAGAATAAATTAGTTAAATATTAAATT
Organism: Rutidosis leptorrhynchoides; assembly: GCF_046630445.1. Taxonomy (NCBI): domain Eukaryota; kingdom Viridiplantae; phylum Streptophyta; class Magnoliopsida; order Asterales; family Asteraceae; genus Rutidosis; species Rutidosis leptorrhynchoides. The sequence goes on from NC_092335.1 coordinate 607,439,923, forward strand.
AATAAATAAAATAATATAGTTGAATGGAAGTAACAAGAGCAATAAAATGTCACTTTTAAGCGTTAACAAAAATATAAAAATAATAAGTTTAAATAAATAAATAACATAATATAAATATAAAAGTTAATATTGTTTAAATTATATTCTAAATACGATACAATTACTAAAGTACTAAATGTGACAATAATATTACCGGCTATTAGGAGATATACACAACAAATAGTGAACAAGATTTTCATCCAAATACAGAAGATTATATTTAAGTATAAATTATACTTTACAACACAAATGTGTGTGAAACATACGAGAAATAAACGAATAAACATTAAATAAACCATATGTATATAACTTAATTTAAATAAAAAAATCAAATATTTATAAATACAACGTACCGAAATATGATATTTAAATAAACTTAAAGTATATCAAACTTTTTGACATTTGTGGGCACGTATTTTAACGGATGGACTCATAAACGTATATCATTATATGTTCAAGAAACTGTGTGACATTGAATGAGAACAATTGATTCTTGTATTGTATTGTGTACAATACACTAATGTTTACGATACTAATGTTTTCAATACTAATGCATTCGTACCCATGTTATCAATAATAAATGTTTTTTCATTGTAATTGTATTATACATTTAATCAAAATTAATAGTAACGTTATTAAAAACTGATTTATACATTTTTCGTGCAACACACGGGCTCATAAAACTAGTACCTTGATAAAACATATTTGATTATGTATGTTTAAAAGGTGGTTATGTACAAATCATCACTCTTTTTTTACAGCATATTTTTTAAGACTTTTTAATATAAATTGATTCTCATATATAACTAAAACATTCTATGAATATATTGATTGATTAGGGACTCACCTAGCTTTTCTAACTTTAACCATTTAACTTGTTAAGCACAAGTATAACGAAAATTATCAAACATCGATTTTATAAAAATCAAGTCTAAATCAAACAATAGTATGGTTGATGAACATGTTAATGTATGCGATTGACATTTTACTGAATTCCTTAGACAATGGGAAAATTCTTATCTGCAACTTAAATCAATGGAGTAGTTTCTTTGCTTACGCAATACATATTTATCTATTTTAATAAATAATAAAAGATAAAAGATACATATAAAATGTAAAATATATCCATGGTTTTTGAACTAGTCATGTTCAGAAGACCCACCAGCCCCCATGTATGTATAAGTAATCGTCCTATTGAGAAAAGCTATTCAAACATAGGCATGTATATGCATGCATGTGTACACTTATATGGAACTCTATCATTATTACACGTTTAAACTTTTCTTGCCTTTATCTTCCTTTTTTTTTTTAAAAGACAAATTCATCAACTCACCCAATACTAACATGAATATATACACCACGAAATGTTTTAAGCAGGTTTCGAACCCTCAACTGTAAAGATACTTCGATATCATCAAGCCATTAGCTTTTTGATTTTTCTTGCCTTTATCTACTACAAATGGACAACGTATATAAAGTAAACTTCTATTATTATTTGACAAATAGATGATATATAAAGGTATATTCAACAAAACTTTTTAAACATAAATGATTGTAGTGGCAGATTCAAGAATTTTTTCTAATGGAAAAAAGATTTAGTAATAATTCGAAGAAAAAAACTAAAATAGTGGCGCAAAATATTGTTAAAATGTCAGTAAAATTGTCAATATGCATCAAGGTTGCAAAATTCGTTATTCGGAGATTAATCGGGTGAGATTTTGAAAGGAGTAATCGGTAATTCGGGGATTAATTAGATTGTACTTTATACATTTTAATATTATATTTCATAAAGTATATGTGTAAATATAGAAGAAAATTATAAACATAAACACAAACTTTATAATAACTGTCTAAAATTTGTTTATTTTATTCAAAAACTCTAAAGTTCTAGTTTAAATTCATGTAAAAAAGTTTACCAGTTTGACTTTGACCGACTTTGATTACTGATAAGGCTAAAAAGGAACATATATTTCATAGCATTATCCCCCAAGAAAGACAAGATTTTAGTTGCAATTGTTACATTTTCAAGTAATATTCGTTTATATTAAATAAGTGCGAAGACAAAAGGCGAAAACGAAGATTCAAAGACAAAAAGGTCCAAAAAGCTAAAAAGTACAAGATACAATTAAAAAGGTTCAAATTATTGATGAAGAACGTCTAAAAACGACAAGAGTACAAGTTACAAAACGCAAAGTACACGATATAAAATTGTACGAAAGGGCGTTCGAAAATCCGGAACCGAGGCATGAACCAACTCTCAACGCGCGACGCAACGGAGCTGAAAGTACAAGTCAACTATGCACAAGAATAAAATATAATATTTAATTAATTCATAATAAGAATAATATTAAATAATAAAAAGTTGTTAATTGAGCATAGTTCAGGGGTCGTAAGTGAAAATTCAATTTGATATTTTGCCTATAAAAGGCATGTAATTCGATGAATTAGAACTACACCTTTTTCAATTCTCTTTCTCTTTACGTATGTAATATATATATATATATATATATATATATATATATATATATATATATATATATATATATATATATATATATATATATATATATATATATATATATATATATATATATATATTTATAATTATAATTTTAATTTTAATTTAAGTTTAATAATAATTGGGTTATTGTAAGAAATGTTTTACGGGTTTTAAGTCGAAGCTCTGCCCGTGTAATACTACGCTATTAATACCCACTGTAAGTTATGTTTATATTATTTCCATTAATGTTTAGTAGCTAAGCCGTTATTATGCTTATTTAATACCGAAGTAATCGTAATGTTAGGCTAAATACTAAAAATGGGGTAATTGGGCTTTGGACCATAATTGGGGTTTGGACAAAAGAACGACACTTGTGGAAATTAGAATATGGGCTTTTAATGGGCTTTATATTTAATTAACGATACCTCGTTAATTTTATATAAAGGTTATAATTTTATGTATCTGTAAATATCCATATACGCTTAATCGGACACGGTGGGCGGAATATTTATAAGTACATATTATTGTTCATTTGACCGGACACGGGGGTGAATTATTGGTCACTAGACTAGTTGAAACAGGGGTGGATTACATTTAAGGAAACTTGAGTGTAATTGTTAACAGAGTATTAAAACCTTGGAATACATGCAGTCGATAACCTGGTGTATTCATTAAACAAAGAATTAAGACTTTGTTACAGTTTAAATCCCCAATTAGTTGGAGTTATTTGACTTCGGGTATAAGGCTAAATTGCCGAGCATTTTATAATTATAACCGATGAACTATTTTGGTCAAAAGCCAGATAGGTTTCAAATAATTCCAGGACAAAGGACAATTAACCCATCGGACTAAATTAAAATCAACACGCTAAACATCATGATTACGGAAGTTTAAATAAGCATAATTCCTTTATTTCATATTTTATCGCACTTTAATTTTCTGTCATTTTAATTATTGTCATTTACTTTACGCTTTAAAATTAAGATATATTTATATTTAATATTTTGCATTAGGTTTTAATTGTAACTTAAGTTTTAAAATCGACAAACCGGTCACTAAACGGTAAAAACTCCCCTTTATATAATAATAATACTACTTATATAATTATATATATTTTGTATAAATATAGTTGTTAAAAATATAGTGTTAAACTTCACTAGCTCCCTGTGGAACGAACCGGACTTACTAAAAACTACGCTACTCTACGATTAGGTACACTGCCTATAGTGTTGTAGCAAGGTTTAGGTATATCCCATTTGTAAATAAATAATTAAAACTTGTCATATTTTGTAGCAATCCGCATTAAAAATATATAACTATTTCGTACACCACGCTACACACATCAATTACCAAGTTTAATTTTGACCCATCAATCGACGTTGATCGATTAATTAAACGGATTTTGGAAAATCAAAACGGGCTCTCTTAAAAATGAGTAATCGGGGATTAATCGGCAAGTAATCGGTTTTTTTTACAATAGTGTGTATTAATACATACTCTGTATATAGCAAATAACTAATCACTTATTTATCAAATTTGTAGATAATAGACAAAACTGCACCGTTGGTCCTTTATTTTTGTATCAAACGACGTAGGTAACCTTTTTCTTTCTTTTTGACCTCGTTGACCCTCATTTATCAACTTTCGACACATATGACCCTGAACTAACTGGCGTTAATTTTTTCTCCGTTAAGTAAGATCATTGAGTGGCAGACAAGGGTATTTTTGTCATTTTAACTATTTCTTCATCTCTTTTTCCTCAAACATGAACCCTATGTTTTTCATACTAAACATCATTGTCAAATTTCTAATAAAAATCCTCATATTAGGTAACGACATCGGTATTATAACTTGGTACAACTGATTTCTTTCGCTCATTTCATTTTAACTCATTACACAGATCTTAAATCAAAAATTTAGTTCGTGACTATTTTTTATCTTCACTCATCACTCAAACGCAACCCAACAACACCAAATCTTCATGCTGATTCATAAAACTGACGTCGGAGTTGATAACATTTAGTTATGCATTATTTGTCGAAAACAATTTATACCGATAATTTACAGGAATCTCTGAAAAGGACTATAAATCAATCGACAAAAAGAAGAAAAAACAAAAAATAACACCCGCACTACTACTATCCACGAAATCCTCGATGAGTGGAAAAAGGAGGTGGTTTCTGTAAGGGTGCAAATCAAAGTCCCACATCGGTCATGGGACAAAACAAATGTATGTATATAAGTCTAATGGAAAGTCATTTTATCACCAATAAATTTTAGAATAAGGATGGACTCTTGGGCTTATATTACATGACATTGTGTTTGGGGTATACGATCCTTACAACTGGTATCAGAGCTAGGCTATAGCCTCGATGTGGTGGATGACACGATGGGAGGACCTCGATCGCACGCAATGACGTGGCGCACGCTCGGTTATAGGCAGCGATGAGTGGACCCAGCTATCGTTCGAGGGGACCTTGGCACGATGAGCTGATCCTGGAAGCCTTGTATCGAAATCACTCTGTCTTCCCACCAGGTTGAGATTTCCAAGTTGGCGGCGGTAAAGGTTGGATCCGGACTATCGTTGGAGGGGAGGCTCAGATGGATTTGGGTTTGAGGGGAGGTTTGTAAGGGTGCAAACCAAAGTCCTACATCAGTCATGGGACAAAACAAATGTATGCATATAATTCTAAGGGAAAGTCATTATATCACCAATTGGTTTTAGAATAATGATGGACTCTTGGGCTTATATTGCAGGACATTGTGTTTGGACTATACGATCCTTACAGTTTCACGACCGCGCTTTGTACTTCTTGTAGGATTAATGTGCAAGGTACAACATATAACTATATGGCCAACTTCATTTGAGCCTTCGGGGTCACACACATATACACCGAGACGTCAAATAAAATATATATATATATATATATATATATATATATATATATATATATATATATATATATATATATATATATATATATATATATATATATATATATATATATATATATATATATATATATATATGATGTATATATATTACTCAAGTAAGAAATAGTAAATCGAAATTAATTCATTTACTATTCATATGAATAGTAAATGAAACGAAATTAATTAATTTACTATTCACATGAAAGCGACGTGGTAGAAATTATTAATTATAAGTTACATAACATACCCCTAAGTATTTGAGAAATACGACTTTTTAAAACTAAATCAAACGATATGATATTACAGACTTGAAAATATATATTATAATATATACTCCATATCTATCTGTATCTTGATTTGGTTGAAAAAGGAAATCAAGTTGAACAAAACAACAAAACAAGATATCATGCGTACATATATTAGAGATATATAAATGGGTTGTTTTTATTCTTGGGTGAGATAGAGAAAAAGAAAGTTTTTTGACAGACGAAGTTTATCACTCAAAACAAATGTATCAATTTCTATTGGTTTTGTTTCTTGTCACACAAAACAAAAAACTTCCACATATTATTTTGATTCATTCTTTTGCAAAATAAAATAATACGGAGTATTATTGATTGATTCATATAATTAATCAAGGGTTGATTAATTTGTTATTTGGGTTTGGACTAGCATCCATTGACGGTCATTTGAAGTGTAGTGTGGACTATCCTAAGAGACGGTCATATTTTTGATCGTAGGTTTCTCTCCTTCAATCAGTTTCTTCAAGAAAGGTATATCGTTTACTCACTTTGTGAATTACATATTTTGACAATTATTAGTGGTGTAACTGGATCTCATTGAGATAAATTAATCGTGTGCATGTTTCATTAAATATATGAATATTTAATCTTGTAAATATTTTATGAAATATTAAAAGATTATTATTTTAACTATCCGCTGCGTTAATCTGAATTGATAAAAGTACACACGATTTTCCAACAGTGGTATCCGAGTCGGTTTTACACCATCTTAATTGTCGCGTGATTTTCTTTAGATTTAGCTTTGTGGTGAATTGGTAAAAGTCAAAACCTATTTGATTTTTAAAGTCAACACGGTTGATTTAGACTTAACCTTATGACGCACAAATATGATTGAAAGAATATCATTATCTTATATTGTATATTTAATTGTTATGGCTTGAATATTTATTATAATTGTTGATTGTTATATTCCATGGTTATACACATGCATTATAACCATGGACAAGCCATATATAGGTTTTAATAATGTAGTTATTAAAATTGTGATTGCATACATAGCCCGTAATACCCCGACCTATGTGTTTGATTATATGTGATTGTTGTGATTGTTGATTACGGCAATATTATATCATGTTGATTATTTATTTTTTATAAGAAAGGCCATTTTGAAGCCAAAGTTGTATTATATTTATTTTTCATTTTCATAGTATTGTATTTAAGTTTATTCTAAATTGTAAAAGTATTAGATTAGTTATATTTTTTAATTTTAAATAAATGTAATAAGATGAAGATTAAAGATAAAGATGCAACGTGGAGTTTGACTTAGAAGATGGCGAACAGGTCAAGTTGACAACGATGGCGTTTGTCAAGTTTTCACTTGATTCTTGAATTAAGTGAGAGCTACAATATTACCCTTAGTTTGACCTCTTGATCCCATGTCGGCTCATGGGATCAAGCATAGGATTTTTGGGCTAGGCTATGTGTGTGTGATGCATGGTTGTGTTTTAATTTTGCATTTATATATAATTGTTGATTAGAATATATATGCTAAATGTTTTTGATGAAAACATTAAGTAAAACCGGTAACGAGTTTCAAATATTAAAATTGATGATTTTAAAAGGTTAAACTCTAACGAGTTTAAAGTTAAATAATTTTGAGACTCAAGTTATATGTATTTGATGAAAACATTAAATAAAACTCTAAACGAGTTTCAAAGATTAAAATTGATGATTTTAAAATAAGTTAAACTCTAACGAGTTTAATGTTAAATGATTTTGAAAGTCAAATAATATATATGTGGACGACATCTTTTAAAACTGTTTTAAAACGATACACGTTTGTGTATTTGTTATTTTTATATCCTATAAATTAAATAACAAATTAGATCACAAACATAATCGACATATACAATTAGTTAAAATGTTTTTTAACTAATAGTGTAGCGAATCTTGTGTGCATGCATTATTCGTTGACACAAACTTTTTCCAAAATACCCGTCAAATTTAAGTCATGCCATCCAATAATCTTGCAAACACTCCTAGTTATTTTTCTAATCTAGTGAGACTAGGCTGAATTATAGCCACGAGGTGGATTTTTCGATCTAGTGAGACTATCGTGAATTTTCACTGTTTTCAAATTGGACGACTTAATCGTATTCACGGTGAGACCTGAGTTCGAGGCAATGATGGGACAAACATGCCATTAGATAATAGTGATTTGTTGGACTATATATATCTTTAGGTCCCATAAAGGTCTAAGAGTTGTACTTGTAATGCAATTGGTACCCGCTACCTACCAATAGACTCCATAACTACTAGCTGATCAATAGATGTGGCTATGGAACCTCTATGTGGATCTTAGGCTTTCGTAAATTAATTGTTTTTGAAAAATATTATTAAAAAAAACTTGGGTAGTTAATTTATTAAAGCTCAATATCGAAAATACTAAATTGAATCTTATATCTATTGTAGATGTCAAATAATCAAAACGTAAACTAAAACACACTTCCTTCTTTGTTGGAGAAGGATATACTCAATGTTTAAACTTCCTAGACTGGAACTGCAACCTGAGAATTGTTCTCAAGCATAATTGGAAGTTGAATAAAGTTTAGAACCCATATCCTTTCTTTCTGTTGTGGCAGTTGTTGCTGCTCAGCAAAATGATTATCGAATGTTGTTTGATGATCAGGAAGAAATAGGATTGAAGGGTGAAAAAGAATAAGCCGAATACTTTGTGGAAGGAAAATGACAAATCATTTGCTAGGAAAAATATTCCACCTTCTAAGAAGGAAAGCCCAACAAAAGACGCTGAATGTTTTCATTGTGGAAAGGTTGGCAATTGGAGAAGGAAGTTGTCATATCTTCCAATCTAAGCTGAGAAAAGGCAACGCTGGTGAGACTGGCAAATTAGGTATATTCCATATATAGTTATATACTTCTTCTAGTGATTCCTAGATCTTTGCTAACTGGTTGTGGCCTTCACACCTGTAACAATATGAAGGGAATGAGAAGAAGTAATAGACCGAAGAAAGACACACTGGATTTGCAAGTAGGCAAAGGGGATAAAGCTTTTGTTAAAATTATTGGTACCTCTGAACTTACTTCTCTAACTGGTCTTATTGTTTTGTTGGAACAATAGCATTATGCTCTCAATACTGCGAGCGATATAGTTTGAAAGATGTTAGTTTTGAACTTGCATTTACACACTTAGGTATTTCAGTTTCTAAGGATAATATATTTTTCTTAATACATATCCACGTGATGGTATTTTTTAAATTGATATGCATAGTGTAATTTCAAATGAGAATTCTGTGTATACCTACATCGCCAAAGTCTTTAAGCAAGACTTGAATAAGACCTATCTATGACATTGTCATATTGGTCATATAAACAAACAATGCATTTCAAAACTCCAATCTAATGGACTTTTGGAATCAATTGACTCTGAGTCATTTGATGTATGCGAGTCATGTTTATGTGAAAAGATGACAAATGCTTCTTTTTACGATTTAGGTAAAAGAGCTAAAGATCTTTTAGGACTAATACATACTGTTGTATGTAGCCCTTTAAGAACAATGTTTAGATTTAGTTAATTTTACTTCATTACATTTACTGATGAGTACAGTAGCTATGATTAGGTTCACTTGCTGAAACATAAACATAAAGTTATTTTAACATACAAAAGTATTCCAAAATGAAGTAGATAATCAGCTTGGAAAGACCATTAAAGCACTTCGCATCGATGGAGTAAGTAAGTTTATGAGTCAAGAGTTTTTTGGACCACCTAAAGAATTGTGGGATTATCTCATAGTTCACTCTACCTTACACACCACAATACGATGGTGTGTCTGAGTAAGAGGAATCGAAGTTTACTTGATATAGTTTGATTTATAATGAGTCTGATTTCTCTACTACCGTCTTTTAGAGATATGCATGAGAGTCTGCTGCAGACATACTCAATGTGATCTAACTATGAAGGTAGAAAACTAACCATATGAGTTATGGCATGGGAAGAATCCCAAGTTGTCTTATTTGAAAGTCTGGGGTTGTAAAATGTACGTGAAGCATGACACTTCAAACAAATTAGAACCCAGAACTATCTAATGTTACTTTGTACGATACATAAAAGAAACAATGGGTTACTACTTTTACTACCAAGCTGAAGACAACGTGTTTTCTGCTCAGTCTGCTAAATTCTTGGAAAGAGATCTACTCTTACAAGAAGTCAGTGGGAGTAAAGTAGATCTTGAAGAAATTCAAGTACTTTAAAGTAACATACCTTCAGTAAGCACTAGCAATCTACAAGTTGAAACTGAGCGCAATGTTGGTGAGCCAGAACGTGTTACACCTGCACTTTATAGATCTAGTAGAACTCATTGGCTTATGAGGTTTAATTATCTGATTAATTCAGATAAACCTCAACTAAGGGATTATGATGAACCCTCTAGATGGTGAGGCTATATCAGATCCAAAATCTGAAAATGACTAGATTCTATGAATACAGATATGCAGTCCATGAAGGATAATCAAGTATGAGACTTGATTGATCTTCTACCCAATTGTAAGACAATGAGGTAAAAATGGATCTTCAAAAGAAGACTAATATGGACGGTAATGTAAACACTTTTAAAGTTCGATTGGTGACAAAAGGTTATGATGAAAGTTTTTCACCAGTCGCGAGCCTTAAAACTACTACGATACTTATTGCCATGTTTACTTTTCATGATAATAAAATATGGCTAATGGATGTCAAAACCGCTTTTCTAAATGGCGACCTAAGCGAGGACGTATATATGGTTCATCCGGAAGGGTTTATGAATCCTAAGCATCCTAATAAATTATGCAAGCTTCTAAAATTCATTTATGAATTAAAGCAAGCATCCAGGAGCTAGAATCTTAAGTTTAATGAGAAAATCAAAGTGTTTAATTTTTCTCAAAACCAAGATAAGCCCCGAGTTTACATTAGAGCTAGTGGGAGCAAAGTAGTCTTCTTGATCTTATATGTTGATGACATATTACTTATTAGAAATAACATTCCAACTTGCAAGATGTCAAGTCTTGGCTTGGAAAATGTATTTCCATAAAGGATCTTGATGAAGCTACTTATATTATTGGAATGGGGATCTATACAATAGATCCAATTGGCTTATTGGTTTGAATCAAAGTATATACATTATCTTGCAGAGATTTAGCATGCAAAACTCCAAGCATGGAGCTTTGCCAATGTAAAAAGGCATAACCGTGATAAAGTCTCAAAAGTCCTATCACAGTAGATGAGATGAGACAAATGAAATGTATCACAATGCTTCGGCTATATGATCCATTATGTATGCTATGATATGTACTATACTCGATGTTTCATTAGTTTTGAGTTTGACGAGTCATTGTCAACATAATCCAGGTGAAGTATATTGGATTGTTGTTAAGAATATTCTTTAGTATTTGCAGAGTACTAATGATATGTTCTTGGTTTACGGTGGTTTGGAAGAAGAGTTAAGTATTAAGTTTTATACTGATTCTAGTTTCCAAACTGATCAAGATGATTCTTGATCCAGTCACGTTGTTTCTTTGTCATGATGGGCAAGACAGTTGATTGGATGAGCTCTAGATAGAGCACTATTGAACAATCTACAACAAAAGCAGAATACATTGTTGACTGAGAAGCTGCTCAGAAAGTTGTCTGGATAAGTAAGTTTGTTGTTATACTCAAAGTAGTACACAACATTTAATCTTCTATAATATGTAATGTGATAGTTTGAGTGTTAATATACTTTTGAAAGAATCACGTGTACATGAAAGTATCTGGCACATTCTTCAAAAGCTTGACTACATTCATTAAGTCATTAAGAGGAATGATATTAGTATTCTTAAAGGTTCATACAAATGATAATGTGGCTGACCCATTCATGAAGCCCATTATAACAACCCTCACATTTTCATACTTGAATTGACTAATTTGCCTATAGGGTTGTTATCCATACGTAATATATAATTAAATTCGACGTTGATCAAATATTTATTTTTAGTCGACACGTTCTGTTAACTAAAGTTTACACTAATTATATAAAATAACTTTAGTTAATATTAATGCGTATTATATTTAAAACTATATGTAACATAATTATTAATTAAATGATAAGTTATTTTAATCATTATATATATATATATTTTTAGCTTATAAAAAAATAAAAATAAAAAGAAATAAGATTTTTTTTTATAAATTAAATAATGAGCCCATGAATTTTGACTAAATATTTTCAAAAACAAAAACTTATTAAAAACATTTTTAACATGTTTTTATTATTTTGTCAAAATTGGCACCTTTATTTTATTATTTTTTTTCTTTTCACCAACCATTTTTTACCAATAAATACATGGCTCCTCATTCATTTTTTCATGCCAAACACAAAAACTTAAGTTATTCTCTCAAAACCTTGAAGAAAATTTGAGGTACTTTCTATTTTTATTAATTTTTTTTTCAATATTGTCATTTATATTTATATTTATTGTATATTCTTTGTAAAATTCAAAATTAATTATGTTTATATGTTATAATTAGTATTATAAGTGTTATGATGCATAAAAATAATTTTGATAATTTATGGAATATTATTTATAATTAAATACTAATTATGTAGTGTTTAAACATAAAAACAATGTAAAATTCGTAATAAATACTTTTAACCAAAAATAAAATATATATAATTTTTTTCTGAGTTTTTAAAACTTATACAGATCTGAAAAAAATTATAAAAATAATTACTTAGGTCAAATTGGTATTTATTATATAATTAAACTCTATTATTATGTAATTCGGAGGTAAATTAATAATAAATATAAAATAATAAAAAAAATATTTTTTTAAAATATTTTTCTACAGGTTATTAGACTGATAGAAACTTATAAAAATTATAAAAATAATTATTTGGGTTTATTTAATAATTATGTAGAATTAAAATTGTTTTGTGAATACATTAAGGGTAAAAACAAAAATAAATACAAAAATATAATAAAAACGTTTTCTTAAATTTTTCTACTAATCTATATGATTAACTAAGACTATAAAAATTATGTATGTAATTTTTAGATATTTAATTTATTATTTAGGCATTTTTGAATAATGTTCGATTAATAAAACACTATTATTTTTGAAGTAATTTAGGTATTTATTTAAAGGTAATTATATTTAATATATATAAGACATACTAAGGTATAATAACTAAATATTAAATAAAACTTAGGTTATATTATCACATATATAATTATTAAGTACATTAATAATTCGTTGTGTGTATACACCTAAAGTGAAGGTTAATCAAAGATAATGTATAATTCATGTGAACTTCATCGCTACTCACGGTCGTAAGTGAATGATGTCTAGGTTGCCATTTATAGGTAAGCTTGTGGATCTCGAATGCCATGACTTAGATTCTGGTCAAGAATCCTGGCCCCCGGTTACATCTGGTCATTCCTGACTTATTTGATAGCAACGAAGTTTGAGTAGAGTTGTACAACATCTTGCTAAAGATTAACCCGAACTTTCTAAAATTGGAAAATTACTATAAGTGGAAACTTTCCATAAATAGTAACCTTCCGAAAATGGAAATTCTTTAGTGAACCATTACTATCAATATAGTACTATATACTATTGTCTGTTAGGCAATGTCTGATCATACGTTCTATCTCTAGGTTGAGATCTCGGTCACGTCCTTCCATTCAATTCTTTCGTGTGCTACTAAGGTGAACTTCATAGCCCCACTTTTTACTGTTTCATAACTGTTTTATAACTTTTGGGGTGAGACACATGCTTGCTTTATAACTGTTTTACGCTTAGACACAAGTACTAAATTATTAACTATGCTGTCATGCTTTGATTCATGCTAAATCCCTACCGTAATATCGTCAATTGCAACGTTTAAATGCAAACTTAATTATTGTGAGTAGGCCTATTGAGAGTAACGTCTCTAACCATTCGACTGTTGGTCTTTGGTTACATAATAATGATTCCACGACACTGACAGTACAAGGTGTCATAGGGTAAATTGTTTAGTAGCGATATTACAAACTGCGGCAACACTTTTAGATTGATATATCTATATTGATCAACTTTAAACTAAATCTTGCGGTCTAAAACTTTGGATATTATTTATAAACCTATGAATTTCACTCAACCTTTTTGGTTGACACTTTAAGCGTGTTTTGTCTCAGGTGATGATTGAGCTAGCTGCTACTTGCTACTAGATGATTGATGTATATTTTGCTGCTTGCATGGAGTCCATCATTCATATTTATCATTTTGTTTAAGACATTTTCCATTTACTGTACTCTTATGATGTAAAACTTTGAATAATGCTTCCGCTGTTTATTTAATAAATAAAATGTCTCATTTAGAGTCGTTCTCGCTTATACAACTGTGTTATGATATGATTGGTCACAATTACCCCTGGTCCATTTTGGGGGTGTGACAGATTGGTATCAGAGCATGTTTGTTATAGAGAACCAGGATTGCATTTTATGTGTGCCTTATGTGCTAGTTAGGGTACCTTAGCAATCTTTAGGACTATAACCTTTCCTGCCTTAGTTTTAAGTGCTTTTCCCTTATATCTTACCTCGTGCTTTTATGTCATCCTTAGAATCATTCTAGTTCTCTTTTCTTCTTTATTTTAGGATGTCTAACCATAATCCGATCATCATCTCTGACTCCGAAACTGAAGGATCAGTCAAACGTAATCCGATCATCATCTCTGATTCTGAAACTGAAGGATGAGGCAACTCACCAACTTACGCACCTGCTACTCCACTTGCATCACCAGTTTATGTTCCGACTACACCGCCTGCACCACCAGTCTATATGCCCGCTACTCCACCATATTCACCACCTGCTGGAGAATCCTAAATTGATGCTGACTATGATGGGGATGATGATGAAGAAGAAATCATGGAGGAAATCATTGAAGAAGAAGAATCAGAACCCGAGAAGGAGTCTGAGCCCACTGTTGTCTTAGCTCCCTCTCAGAAGAGGAAGGAACCTGAGACACCTATTGTTGAAACCCCTAGTCCCTCCAAGAGACTTAAACACAACTAACTTAGTTATTAAAAAAAAAGTCAAGTGTTTTTCATATAAAAGGCTTTGCCTACTCATCGTTTTCTGTGTAATAAGGATAATTTATCCATTCGTTATTAATAAAAGTCAAGTGTTTGTTTTTAAAAATTTTGTCTTATCTCACCATATCTATATGTGTGTGTTGTGTGATTATTATGAATCATAATTTCAAACTTATATTTATAGCACCATAACTCTTCAATTAATACTTTATTTATGTATTGAAGAAAATGACTAGTGGTGCGCAAACAAATGACAACAACACTATTCCTAACATCACTCTCTCTGCCGAGCATTTTCAGATACTTTTAGCTGCCGCCCAGGGCAACCACAGTAATGGCAACAACGGTCAACAGAATCTCCCCAAAACTTGTTCATACAAGGATTTCTCAAATTGCAAACCTCCAAGCTATAAAGGAACTGAGGGACCGGTTGAACTAACCCGGTGGTTCGAAAAACTTGAGTCTATTTTCAGGATGTGCAATTGTGCCGATGTTGATCGCGTTAAGTTTGCTACAGGATCTTTATCTGGCGGTGCATTGACTTGGTGGACCGCATACTCTCAAACTGTGGGACTTGATGCTGTAAATGCCATCCCATGGACTCTCCTAAAAAGAATGATGACGGACAAGTATTGTCCAAGAAATCAGGTCCAAAAAATGGAAAGTGAGTTCTGGGAACTCAAGGTAAAGGGTACTGACATTGAGGCTTATACCAACCGTTTCTTAGAGTTGGTTACATTGTGCCCTGACATGGTACCTACGGAACATAAGAAGATAGAACGTTATGTTGAAGGTCTGCCTGATGAGATTCAGGGTAATGTGATAGCTGCTGGTAAATAGACCGTCGATGGTGTGATATTGATGGCTCAAAATTTGGTAATGGCGAAAAGAAGGAAGCTCGCCACTAATAAGCAAACCGAAGTAAAAGCTGCTGATAATAAAAGGAAGTTTGAGCCTGCTCAGAGTTCGGGTCAGGGTTCAAACAAAAGGGTTAGTGATGCTACAAAAAGTGGTTATATTGGAACAAAGCCATTATGTAATCGCTGTGATAAGCATCATCATGGGAGGTGCACTGTTGAGTGCAGTAGGTGTAAGAATATTGGCCACTTAGCCAAGAACTGTAAGGTTGTGCTGCCTGCAACCAACACTCCAGCTGCAAAGACTGATCCAACCGTTCCTACTTGTTACGGTTGTGGGGAAGTTGGGCATTTCAGAAACCAGTGCCCTAAGAACAAGACTGCAACAGCGGGTAATGCTAAGGGTAGAGCATTTGTCATGACTACCGAAGAGGCCCGTGAAGAAGATGAAGTTATAACGGGTACGTTCCTTGTTAAAAATTGCTATGCTACTGTTTTATTCGATTCCGGTGCTGATAGAAGTTATGTGTCTACGGAATTTTGTGCCTTATTCACTGAAAAACCACAAGCCTTAGAAATCAAGCGCCTTGTAGAAGTAGCAAACGGTAAGGTTATGAAAGTAGACAATATTTATAAAAATTGTGATCTGATTCTAGCTGATAAAAACTTTAAGATCAACTTACTGCCAGTCGAATTAGGAAGCTTTGATGTAGTTTTAGGGATTGGCTAACCCCGTTGAGAGCTGCAATCATGTGTTATGATAAAACCATTAATATTCCTCTTAAGAATGGTGAAACCCTAATCATACAAGGAGAAAAGAGTGGTTCTAAACTTAATATCATCTCTTGTATAAAAACCCGTAAATACCTG
This sequence comes from Rutidosis leptorrhynchoides, assembly GCF_046630445.1. Taxonomy (NCBI): domain Eukaryota; kingdom Viridiplantae; phylum Streptophyta; class Magnoliopsida; order Asterales; family Asteraceae; genus Rutidosis; species Rutidosis leptorrhynchoides. The sequence goes on from NC_092335.1 coordinate 607,456,470, forward strand.
ATGAAGGGGTATCAAGCCATCTTAGCTAATGTTAAGAAAGTCGAACCGGAAGAGAAACGAATTGAAGATGTTCCGGTGGTTAGAGAATTTCCTGAAGTTTTTCCTGAAGAACTCCCTGGTCTCCCACCTCAAAGACAAGTCAAGTTTCAAATCGATCTAACTCCCGGTGCTGCACCTATTGCAAAGGCACCATATCGACTAGCTCCATCCGAAATGAAAGAATTATCCATCCAACTACAAGAACTCTTAGAGAAAGGATTCATTCGTCCTAGCTCATCTCCATGGGGAGCACCTGTTCTTTTTGTTAAGAAGAAAGATGGCACGTTGAGAATGTGTATTGATTACCGAGAACTCAACAAGTTAACTATCAAGAACCGTTATCCACTTCCGCGTATTGATGACCTATTTAACCAACTGCAAGGGTCAAGTATCTATTCGAAGATTGATCTTAGGTCAGGGTATCATCAGTTGAGAGTCAAGGAAACTGATGTTCCCAAGACTGCCTTCCGAACCCGTTACGGACATTACGAATTTATTGTTATGCCTTTTGGTTTAACAAACGCACCAGCTGTATTCATGGATCTTATGAACCGTGTATGCAAACCTTATCTTGACAAATTCGTGATTGTTTTCATCGACGATATCTTAATCTATTCCAAGAACAAGCAAGAGCATGAATGACATTTACGTTTAATCTTAGAATTGCTAAAGAATGAACAATTATATGCCAAGTTCTCCAAATGTGAATTTTGGTTACGAACAGTTCAATTTCTCGGACATGTGGTTAATAGTGAAGGAATACATGTCGATCCAGCAAAAATCACTGCTATTCAGAACTAGGAAGCGCCTAAGAATGCGAAGCATATTCGCCAAATTTTGGGACTTGCTGGTTATTACCGAAGATTTATCGAAGGATTTTCTATTCTGGCGAAACCTCTTACTAAGTTAACTCATAAGGGGAAGAAGTTTGAATGGTCTGAAGAACAAGAATCTGCGTTTAAGATTTTAAAGGAGAAATTGACCACAGCCCCGATTCTATCTTTACCTAAAGGAGACGAGGATTTCATAGTTTATTGTGATGCCTCGAATCAAGGTTTCGGTTGTGTATTGATGCAACGTCAAAAAGTTATTGCATACGCATCTAGACAACTTAAGAAACATGAGAAGAATTATACCACACATGACCTGGAGTTAGGAGCTGTGGTATTCGCTTTGAAGATATGGAGACATTACCTTTACGGAATTAAATTCACGGTGTTTACCGATCATAAAAGTCTTCAACATATCTTCGATCAGAAACGACTAAACATGAGGCAACGACGATGGGTTAAACTACTAAACGAATATGATTGTGAGATTAAGTACCATTCCGGTAAGGGAAATGTTGTTGCCGATGCTCTCAGCCGAAAGGAGCGTAATAAACCTATTCGAGTCCGAGCTTTGAACATAGTTATTCAGACTAATCTTACAACTCGAATCCGTGAAGCACAACTTGAAGCATTGAAGGAAGAAAATGTTCAACTCGAGGGACTAAAAGGTCTTGAAAAGCAACTTGAACTCAAGGGAAATGGAACACGGTATTTTAATAACCGAATCTGGGTCCCAACCTTTGGAAATCTTCGAGAACTAGTCTTAGATGAAGCACATAAGACTAGGTATTCTATTCACCCAGGCTCTAGTAAAATGTATCATGATGTGAAAGAGTTTTATTGGTGGCCTAATCTGAAATTTGATATTGCTGAGTATGTGAGCAAGTGTCTTACTTGTTTGAAAGTTAAGGCCGAGCATCAAAAGCCGTCTGGTTTACTTCAACAGCCAGATATTCCGCAGTGGAAGTGGGAATGTATCACTATGGACTTTATTACTAAATTGCCCAAGACTTCTAGTGGCAATGATACTATTTGGGTCATAGTGGATTGCCTTACTAAATCTGCACACTTTTTACCGATCAAGGAAACTGATAAGATGGAGAAATTGTCACAACTTTACATCAAAGAGATTGTCTCACGACATGGAGTCCCTATTTCTATCATTTCTGATCGCGATAGTCGATTCACTTCTAGATTCTGGAAAACTTTACAATCTGCTCTTGGAACTAAACTCGACATGAGTACCGCTTATCATCCGCAAACTGATGGCCAAACTGAACGAACCATTTAAACATTTGAAGATATGCTTCGTGCTTGTGTTATCGACTTCGGCAAAGGTTAGGACAGACATCTGCCCTTGGCTGAATTTTCTTACAACAACAGTTACCACTCAAGTATTAAGGTTGCACCTTTTGAAGCCTTATACGGACGAAAATGTAGATCACCCCTATGTTGGGATGAACTAGAGGACAGACAATTGACTGGTCCTGAAATCATACATGAAACTACCGAAAAGATCGTACAGATTAAGAAACGATTGGAAACTTCCCGCAGCCGACAGAAGAGCTATGCTGATAAACGTCGAAAGGATTTGGAATTCTAAGTTGGTGATAAAGTCATGTTGAAAGTATCCCCTTGGAAAGGCGTCATTCGTTTTGGTAAACGAAGCAAACTAAGTCCGCGTTTTGTTGGACCTTTCAAGATTACTGAGAGAATTGGTCCCGTGGCGTATCGATTAGAACTACCTGCTGAGCTTAGTAGAGTACACGACGTATTTTGAAATGTCCCGTTCTTATTGATTAAAAACGTTCCATATTAATTGATTTCGTTGCGAGGTTTTGACCTCTATATGAGACGTTTTTCAAAGACTGCATTCATTTTAAAACAAACCATAACCTTTATTTCATCAATAAAGGTTTAAAAAGCTTTACGTAGATTATCAAATAATGATAATCTAAAATATCCTGTTTACACACGACCATTACATAATGGTTTACAATACAATTATGTTACAACAAAATAAATTTCTTGAATGCAGTTTTTACACAATATCATACAAGCATGGACTCCAAATCTCGTCCTTATTTAAGTATGCTACAGCGGAAGCTCTTAATAATCACCTGAGAATAAACATGCTTAAAACGTCAACAAAAATGTTGGTGAGTTATAGGTTTAACCTATATATATCAAATCGTAACAATAGACCACAAGATTTCATATTTCAATATACATCCCATACATAGAGATAAAAATTATTCATATGGTGAACACCTGGTAATCGACATTAACAAGATGCATATATAAGAAATATCCCCATCATTCCGGGACACCCTTCGGATATGATATAAATTTCGAAGTACTAAAGCATCCGGTACTTTGGATGGGGTTTGTTAGGCCCAATAGATCTATCTTTAGGATTCGCGTCAATTAGGGTGTCTGTTCCCTAATTCTTAGATTACCAGACTTAATAAAAAGGGGCATATTCGATTTTGAAAATTCAACCATAGAATGTAGTTTCACGTACTTGTGTCTATTTTGTAAATCATTTATAAAACCTGCATGTATTCTCATCCCAAAAATATTAGATTTTAAAAGTGGGACTATAACTCACTTTCACAGATTTTTACTTCGTCGGGAAGTAAGACTTGGCCACTGGTCGATTCACGAACCTATAACAAATATGTACATATATATCAAAGTATGTTCAAAATATATTTACAACACTTTTAATACATTTTGATGTTTTAAGTTTATTAAGTCAGCTGTCCTCGTTAGTAACCTACAACTAGTTGTCCACAGTTAGATGTACAGAAATAAATCGATATATATTATCTTGAATCAATACACTACCCAGTGTATACATATCTCAGTATTGATCACAACTCAAACTATATATATTTTGGAATCAACCTCAACCCTGTATAGCTAACTCCAACATTCACATATAGAGTGTCTATGGTTGTTCCGAAATATATATAGATGTGTCGACATGATAGGTCGAAACATTGTATACGTGTCTATGGTATCTCAATATTACATAATATACAATACAAGTTGATTAAGTTATGGTTGGAATAGATTTGTTACCAATTTTCACGTAGCTAAAATGAGAAAAATTATCCAATCTTGTTTTACCCATAACTTCTTCATTTTAAATCCGTTTTGAGTGAATCAAATTGCTATGGTTTCATATTGAACTCTATTTTATGAATCTAAACAGAAAAAATATAGGTTTATAGTCGGAAATATAAGTTACAAGTCATTTTTGTAAAGGTAGTCATTTCAGTCGAAAGAACGACGTCTAGATGACCATTTTAGAAAACATACTTACACTTTGAGTTTAACCATGATTTTTGGATATAGTTTCATGTTCATAAGAAAAATCATTTTCTCAGAAGAACAACTTTTAAATCAAAGTTTATCATAGTTTTTAATTAACTAACCCAAAACAGCCTGCGGTGTTACTACGACGGCGTAAATTCGGTTTTACAGTGTTTTTCGTGTTTCCAGGTTTTAAATCATTAAGTTAGCATATCATATAGATATAGAACATGTGTTTAGTTGATTTTAAAAGTCAAGTTAGAAGGATTAACTTTTGTTTGCGAACAAGTTTAGAATTAACTAAACTATGTTCTAGTGATTACAAGTTTAAACCTTCGAATAAGATAGCTTTATATATATGAATCAAATGATGTTATGAATATCATTACTACCTTAAGTTCCTTAGATAAACCTACTGGAAAAGAGAAAAATGGATCTAGCTTCAACGGATCCTTGGATGGCTCGAAGTTCTTGAAGCAGAATCATGACACGAAAACAAGTTCAAGTAAGATCATCACTTGAAATAAGATTGTTATAGTTATAGAAATTGAACCAAAGTTTGATTATGATTATTACCTTGTATTAGAATGATAACCTACTGTAAGAAACAAAGATTTCTTGAGGTTGGATAATCACCTTACAAGATTGGAAGTGAGCTAGCAAACTTGAAAGTATTCTTGATTTTATGTAACTAGAACTTGTAGAATTTATGAAGAACACTTAGAACCTGAAGATAGAACTTGAGAGAGATCAATTAGATGAAGAAAATTGAAGAATTAAAGTGTTTGTAGGTATTTTTGGTCGTTGGTGTATGGATTAGATATAAAGGATATGTAATTTTGTTTTCATGTAAATAAGTCATGAATGATTACTCATATTTTTGTAATTTTATGAGATATTTCATGCTAGTTGCCAAATGATGGTTTCCACATGTGTTAGGTGACTCAAATGGGCTGCTAAGAGCTGATCATTGGAGTGTATATACCAATAGTACATACATCTAAAAGCTGTGTATTGTACGAGTACGAATACGGGTGCATACGAGTAGAATTGTTGATGAAACTGAACGAGGATGTAATTGTAAGCATTTTTGTTAAGCAGAAGTATTTTGATAAGTGTATTGAAGTCTTTCAAAAGTGTATAAATACATATTAAAACACTACATGTATATACATTTTAACTGAGTCGTTAAGTCAACGTTAGTCGTTACATGTAAGTGTTGTTTTGAAACCTTTAGGTTAACGATCTTGTTAAATGTTGTTAACCCAATGTTTATAATATCAAATGAGATTTTAAATTATTATATTATCATGATATTATCATGTATGAATATCTCTTAATATGATATATACACATTAAATGTCTTTACCACGATAATCGTTACATATATGTCTCGTTTAAAAAATCATTAAGTTAGTAGTCTTGTTTTTACATATGTTGTTCATTGTTAATATACTTAATGATATATTTACTTATCATAATATCATGTTAACTATATATATATATATATCCATATATATGTCATCATATAGTTTTTACAAGTTTTAACGTTCGTGAATCACGGTCAACTTGGGTGGTCAATTGTCTATATGAAACATATTTCAATTAATCAAGTCTTAACAAGTTTGATTGCTTAACATGTTGGAAACATTTAATCATGTAAATATCAATCTCAATTAATATATATAAACATGGAAAAGTTCGGGTCACTACATATTTCACATCTCGAACCTGAAAAAGTGTCTTGCTGATGACCCACTTGTTATTCCTTTGGATGATCTCCGCATTGATGATAAAATGCACTTCATCGAAGAACCTATTGAAGTTATGGATCGTGAGATTAAACGTTTGAAACAAAGCAACATTCCCATTGTTAAGATCCGTTGGAATTCACGACGTGGCCCCGAGTATACCTGAGAACGTGAAGACCAAATGAAACGGAAATATCCCCACCTCTTCTCAACTGCCGATGCATTCGAGAAGTCTACTTGAAACTTCGGGACGAAGTTTTCTTTAACGGGGAGGTACTATAACAACCCTCACATTTTCATACTTGAATTGACTAATTTGCCTATAGGGTTGTTATCCATACGTAATATATAATTAAATTCGACGTTGATCAAATATTTATTTTTAGTCGACACGTTCTGTTAACTAAATTTTACACTAGTTATATAAAATAACTTTAGTTAATATTAATGCGTATTATATTTAAAACAATATGTAACATAATTATTAATTAAATGATAAGTTATTTTAATCATTATATATATATTTTTAGCTTATAAAAAAATAAAAATAAAAAAAATAAGATTTTTTTATAAATTAAATAATGAGCCCATGAATTTTGACTAAATATTTTCAAAAACAAAAATATTTTTAACATGTTTTTATTATTTTGTCAAAATTGGCACCTTTATTTTATTATTTTTTTTCTTTTCACCAACCATTTTTTACCTATAAATACATGGCTCCTCATTCATTTTTTCTTGCCAAACACAAAAACTTAAGTTATTCTCTCAAAACCTTGAAGAAAATTTGAGGTACTTTCTATTTTTATTAATTTTTTTTCAATATTGTCATTTATATTTATATTTATTGTATATTCTTTGTAAAATTCGAAATTAATTATGTTTATATGTTATAATTAGTATTATAAGTGTTATGATGCATAAAAATAATTTTGATAATTTATGGAATATTATTTATAATTAAATACGAATTATGTAGTGTTTAAACATAAAAACAATGTAAAATTCGTAATAAATACTTTTAACCAAAAATAAAATATATATAATTTTTTTCTGAGTTATTAAAACTTATACAGATTTGAAAAAATTATAAAAATAATTACTTGGGTCGAATTGGTATTTATTATATAATTAAACTCTATTATTATGTAATTCGAAGGTAAATTAATAATAAATATAAAATAATAAAAAAAAAAATTTTAAAATATTTTTCTACAGGTTTTTAGATTGTTAGAAACTTATAAAAATTATAAAAATAATTATTTGGGTTTATTTAGTAATTATGTAGAATTAAAATTGTTTTGTGAATACATTAAGGGTAAAAACAAAAATAAATACAAAAATATAATAAAAACGTTTTCTTAAATTTTTTTACTAATCTATATGATTAACTAAGACTATAAAAATTATGTATGTAATTTTTAGATATTTAATTTATTATTTAGACATTTTTGAATAATGTTCGATTAATAAAACACTATTATTTTTGAAGTAATTTAGGTATTTATTTAAAGGTAATTATATTTAATATATATAAGACATACTAAGGTATAATAACTAAATATTAAATAAACTTAGGTTATATTATCACATATATAATTATTAAGTACATTAATAATTCGTTGTGTGTATACACCTAAAGTGAAGGTTAATCAAAGATAATGTATAATTCATGTGAACTTCATCGCTACTCACGGTCGTAAGTGAATGATGTCTAGGTTGCCATTTATGGGTAAGCTTGTGGATCTCGAATGTCATGACTTAGATTCTGGTCAAGAATCCTGGGCCCCCGGTTACATCTGGTCATTCCTGACTTATTTGATAGCAACGAAGTTTGAGTAGAGTTGTACAACATCTTGCTAAAGATTAACCCGAACTTTCTAAAATTGGAAAATTACTATAAGTGGAAACTTTCCATAAATAGTAACCTTCCGAAAATGGAAATTCTTTAGTGAACCATTACTATCAATATAGTACTATATACTATTGTCTGTTAGGCAATGTCTGATCATACGTTCTATCTCTAGGTTGAGATCTCGGTCACGTCCTTCCGTTCAATTCTTTCGTGTGCTACTAAGGTGAACTTCATAGCCCCACTTTTTACTGTTTCATAACTGTTTTATAACTTTTGGGGTGAGACACATGCTTGCTTTATAACTATTTTACGCTTAGACACAAGTACTAAATTATTAACTATGCTGTCATGCTTTGATTCATGCTAAATCCCTACCGTAATATCATCAATTGCTACGTTTAAATGCAAACTTAATTATTGTGAGTAGGCCTATTGAGAGTAACGTCTCTAACCATTCGACCATTGGTCTTTGGTTACATAATAATGATTCCACGACACTGACAGTACAAGGTGTCATAGGGTAAATTGTTTAGTAGCGATATTACAAACTGCAGCAACACTTTTAGATTGATATATCTATATTGATCAACTTTAAACTAAATCTTGCGGTCTAAAACTTTGGATATTATTTATAAACCTATGAATATCACTCAACCTTTTTGGTTGACACTTTAAGCGTGTTTTGTCTCAGGTGATGATTGAGCTAGCTGCTACTTGCTACTAGATGATTGATGTATGCTTTGCTGCTTGCATGGAGTCCATCATTCATATTTATCATTTTGTTTAAGACATTTTTCATTTACTGTACTCTTATGATGTAAAACTTTGAATAATGCTTCCGCTGTTTATTTAATAAATAAAACGTCTTATTTAGAGTCGTTCTCGCTTATACAACTGTGTTATGATATGATTGGTCACAATTACCCCTGGTCCATTTTGGGGGTATGACACCCATGATGCACAACAAGCATGATGATCATTCTAGTAATACTGGACTTCGTTATGCTGCTGATCTTATTCATTTGTAATTTAGAATTTGGATATTTTTAGAACATTAAGCAGTTTTTTATTAATGAATTGCTATATAGTTGGTATGACCGTTTTCATTTATATCACTGTGTTCTATATTAGCATGTTTAATTCATGAATAATTGTTGATTATTCAAAATCTCCATAATCGGTCATGTTATGGGAATAACATGAATTAAGATTAATGTAAAATTTTGGTTATATTCATTGATGATGAATAGTTAACTTGTTGAGACCAAAATTCATATGTATTCATTGATGATGAATATCGGAATGACCGAACCATGAGATGTCACTACATGGATCGTAGTCAGTAGTGAATCTTTTAGTGATTATGTCTTTGTGTCCTTAGACTTGAGATGCACGCCCGTCTTGATGAGTGTAGCATTGTACTTTGATATGGTTAAACGTTGTCCTGAATAAGGCTGTTATAAAGGCCATTATTGGGTATAATGTAAAGCTCGTGATAGACACGTGTATGCAATATAGGATTTGTTCCTCTAAAATGTTTGGAGTTAGATACTTTTTGAGCTCCTCGATGAATAAATAAGATATTTGTGTGGCCGCACCCAGATGTAATTAAGATGATACTTAATTAATTTGGTGATCTAATTCAGTTCTAAGATCGAGAAACAAAATTGTTAAACAAATGAGAATGACCGATGATCCATATCTCAAGTTTAACTAAAGTATCTGAAACAAAAGGACGAATGACATTTAAAACTTACCATAAACAGTTTCGAGAAACTACCCTCACGTGAATTTGGGGACAATGACGTGTTGCTAGACGCTTACCATTGTTTGTATAGTTACTTGGTGTTGTGCCATGCACAAGTGGGAGTCTGTAGGATTAATGTGCAAGGTACAACATATAACTATATGGCCAACTTCATTTGAGCCTTCGGGGTCACACACATATACACCGAGACGTCAAATAAAATATATATATGATGTATATATATTACTCAAGTAAAAAATAGTAAATCGAAATTAATTCATTTACTATTCATATGAATAGTAAATGAAACGAAATTAATTAATTTACTATTCACATAAAAGCGACATGATATAAATTATTAATTATAAGTTACATAACATACCCCTAAGTATTTGAGAAATACGACTTTTTAAAACCAAATCAAATGAAATATGATATTACAGACTTGAAAATATATATTATAATATATACTCCATATCTATCTGTATCTTGATTTGGTTGAAAAAGGAAATTAAGTTGAACAAAACAAAATATCATGCGTACATATATTAGAGATATATAAATGGGTTGTTTTTGTTCTTGGGTGAGATAGAGAAAAAGAGAGTTTTTTGACAGACGAAGTTTATCACTCAAAACAAATGTATCAATTTTTATTGGTTTTGTTTCTTGTCACACAAAACAAAAAGCTTTCACATATTATTTTGATTCATTCTTTTGTAAAACAAAATAATACGGAGTATTATTGATTGATTCATATAATTAATCAAGGGTTGATTAATTTGTTACTTGGGTTTGGACTGGCATCCATTGACGGTCGTTTGAAGTGTAGTGTGGACTATCCTAAGAGACGGTCATATTTTTGATCGTAGGTTTCTCTCCTTCAATCAGTTTCTTCAAGAAAGGTATATCGTTTACTCACTTTGTGAATTACATATTTTGACAATTATTAGTGGTGTAACTGGATCTCATTGAGATAAATTAATCGTGTGCATGTTTCATTAAATATATGAATATTTAATCTTGTAAATATTTTATGAAATATTAAAAGATTATTATTTTAACTATCCGCTGCGTTAATCTGAATTGATAAAAGTACACACGATTTTCCAACACTTCTCCACTGCCATAGACGGTTACAAGTTTTCTATTTGGTTCGTCTTCCATGTTACCCACCTCGCCCCAATTTTCTTAGTTATGTTCTTCAGTTCAAAATTTTATCATCTTGTTTAAATAAATAGGGAGATATTTCAAACTGTATAAAGGCACAAATTTTTATAAACAAAACAATGGAGCAAATTTATCAAAGAAAGTGTTGAATATGAATTGGAATACCCGTTAAAGAGATAAATTTATCAAATTTATCAGAGTTTGTTGGGTTTCGATATCAGAATTTCTTGAGTTTCAATTTGAATAACTGTAAAGAATAATACATGTAAATTAATCTGTTCTAGTTTTAGTTATGTGGCAAATTCAAGATTTTCTACTTTCTATTCAATTACAAGGCACTGCAATAGTCTTTGTATATTTGTTTTTGGTACTAGGAAATAACGGTCTGTAAAATTTTGGGATTTGAATTTGAATGAAGTAGAGAATTACGATCTATAAACTGTTTGGATTTAATTTGGTGGTTAAGATTTTTTTAATTTGATTATATGTTTTAGTTTGTTTTATGTATTCTAAAAAAGATAAAGATTGTTAATGGATAAATAGGAAAGCGATAAAGAAATTAATAAAAGGAAAGAGATGAATTAAGGTAAAAGAAATTGATAAGAGCACTGGGTGTGGTGACGCGTCAGTTCAGTGTTAGTTCAGTGTCTTCCTGATGACTGGACGCTGACTGGACTGACACTGAAAACTGACATTGGTGAAAAAACAGGAGAATTGAGAAGAATGTCAGTTCATCAGTGTCTTGGAGAGAGAAGATATTTTATGTTTTATTATTTAATTCTTTTTTTTAAGTTAATTAATTTATTTTATAAAACATGTAAAAATACAAAAAAAAAAAAAAAAAAAAAAATCATATCGTAAAGTAAAATAGAAACGAAAAATATAAATGTTGACAAATCTCACATGTAAAAAACAAAAACTAAATATTCAATTATATAATGTCTTATAAGTTATAACTACGTAAAATGTATCTTTTATGTTTTTTGATTTTTTGTTTTTAAAATTTAACAAAGATTTTAAATGTTAATTCTCCTTTTTAATTTGTAGAATGTATATTCATAAGTTGACTTATTATAATATGATATACTCCGTATTCAAGATTTTTATTTATTTAGTATATTAGTAAGTTAAGAGGTTAATATGAAATGTATGATAATAGTTTAGAGGTCTAAAGTGAAAAATTACAAAACCCATCCTCTTTATCTTTATCGCCTCACCTGCAAAAATCATAAACTCCATTTTTACTCTAGATCTAAAATACAGTCTTCAGGTAAATTAAACCCAAAATTCAACGGAGATCAAACCCAAAAATGAATATATGAAAAAAGATATATGTGACAACCCGAAAATTTTCGATCAAATTTAAACTTTAATCTTTATATGATTCCGACACGATAAGCAAAGTTTGTAATGTTGAGTCTCGAAAATTTTGGAACTATGTTCATACATTCAATTACCCTTTTGACTATGCTCGACGATTCACGAACGAATATGTAAATGGATATGAATATATATATATATATATATATATATATATATATATATATATATATATATATATATATATATATATATATTATAACTTGAAAACGTTAACAAAGTATTAAATGTATAATATTTTAGATTAAACGTATTTGTCTCAATATATGCTTAATATATTCATCTACGGAATTAGAAGATAATACCAACGATTGGATTAGCAGATATTTCAACAATTATAAATCCCGTAATTATTGTGATAAGTCTTTGTTGAGAGGTCCACCTTGATTTAAGAAATCTTTCATTTTTAACTGTATTTGATATATAAATAACTTGCAACGTGTATAGAAAAAGTATTTATATATATTGTATATATATATAAATATAAATATATATATATATATATATATATATATATTAAGGTTCGAAATTATTTTTGTAAACAATAGTAACACCCATTTATTGTTTCGTTTGATAAATAAATATTATATACAAATTTATATTTTTCTAAACGAAAATATATATTTTACAATGTGATAATGCATAGAATTGAATTAGATATAAAACTTTTCGATATTATTAAATATATTTTAATAAACAACGAGGAGTTTTTTTATAGAAGCAAATGACCAAATTACTAAAATGTATAAGTTATACTTTGAGTAATATAGTTTATTGATAATTTAAGATTATATTTTGAAAAAGGTACGAATCACGAAACGAAAAGTACAAGTTTTCTAAGCATACGAAAATGCATTCGAGAAACCGGAACTGAGACATTAGTCGAGCGTAAACGTACGAGTCATCGGACCAAAAATTAAAAGTCAACTATGCACGTGAATATAATATAATATATAATTAATTAATATAAATTATATATATTATATATATATTATAAAAATATGTCGACAAAAAAAACAACAAAAAATTGTGAGTTGGATTTTGGGGCCATGCGATCGTATGAGAAATAGGCATAAAACCCATGCGATCGCATGACAGTCAGGATTCAGAAACATTCTATAAATTGGCCAGTTTGCTCGACGTACACACACACCCATATTCTATTTCTTACTCCCTCTGTTATATAATTATTATTATTATTATTAATATTATTATTATTATTATTATTATTATTATTATTATTATTATTATTATTATTATTATTAAGATTAATATTATTATTAATCTTATAGTCCGGAGTATTATTAATTAGTATTATACATAAAATACTACGACGATGTCATGAGCATGTCACTTTCAAAACAAGTTTTCAAACGGGTTTAAGCTAAGGAAACTATGAGTTATAGCTATGGAGATTATGAGTAATGTTCATGGGTATTATTCGCAAGTCTAACCTAGTGTTTATCATCTCCGTTGCGTCTACGCACTTTCCTGCAATATTGAATCACAATATTGATACGTGAGCATTCATATCTTATCTTTTATATATTAATAGTGTATACATGTCTAGTGCTCGAGTATATATGTTTATGCATGCTAGTATGCTAAATTTCATCCTTAAACAGTTTATGATGAATCACGAATTAAATACATATATTACTAATAAAAGGTATATGATATGCTTGTTTTTGGAAAGCTGGCGAAAAATCAATAACTTTTCATTAAGATATCGTATGATTTCGATGAACGAATTAAAAGATATGATCAACTGAATTATGATTGACGTTAATTGAAATTGCTTTTGAATCTGCAATTAATATTTAAACAACTTGTTTATAAGATTGATAAATTGAATTTTTAAATATTACCAGCGGAGTAAATGAATTCTTATATAAGGCACGTCTCGTTTTGTTGAACAATTGTCAAAATTGATTGTTTTATCATATTTTAAAGCCTTATAAAAACTATAGTTTAATTTTACAAAAATTAGGAAACTATGTGAAATGTTAAAATGGTTCGATTGTGTGATGACCCAGAAATTTCTGACCAAATTTAAACTTAATCTTTGTATGATTAAACGTTTCCGACACGATAAGCAAAGTCTGTAATATTGAGTCACGACAGTTTTGGAACTATATTCATATAATCAATTATTCTTTGACTGTTCTCTATGATTCACGAACAATATATATATAACTTAATGTGCATATATATATATATATATATATATATATATATATATATATATATATATATATATATATATATATATATATATGATTTCATGTTATTTAGTAAACGATAGTAACATTCGTTTTTTAATTCGGTTGATATTTAGATAAGTGAACTAAAACGTTTAAAATAAACAAGTAAAACACTAATTTGCTACAGTATTTTCGAATTGCTACAGTACCCAAAATGCTACAGTGTTTTTGAAAATCACTATTTGCTACAGTAAAAACACTATTTCAAAATTAAAAAAAATGTATATATGTATATGTATATACTACGAGACGATGATTTATAGAAGTAAATGACCAAAACACTCGAAAGTTTAAGATACACTTTGAGTGATATAATTTAGGGATAATTTAAGGCTATATTTTGACAAATGTACGAGTCACAAAAGGTAAAGTGCCAGTTTTCTCAGTGTACGAAAGGACGTTCAAAAAACTGGAACCGGGACATAAGTCGAGTAATGACGTACGACTTATCGGAACAAAAATTTCAAGTCAACTAAGCACGTGAATTTAATATAATATATAATTAGTTATATAAATTATATATTATATATTAATATAAAAATATGTCGACAAACGTTGAGACAAAAGTTTTGTGAGCTGGAAAAGGACCCCATGCGATCGCATGGGAATCCTTCTACCCAGCCATGCGATCGCATGGCAGTGGGAACCAGGCCAGGTCTATAAAGCTCGCAGTTTTGTTTGGATTTATTTACTTTTTCTTCTCAAATCTCTCTGTCTCTCAAATATATATATATATATATATATATATATATATATATATATATATATATATATATATATATATATATATATATATATATATATATATATATATATATTATTCTTATTATTAAGATTAATATTATTATTATTATTAATCTTATTATTTTTATTAGTAATATTATTAGTATTATACATAAAATACTACGACGAGGTTATGTCCAAACGATTTCAAAACGAGTTTACGAGCAAGCTAGAGTAAAGGAAATTATGGGTTATTACCAAGGAGGTTATGGGTAATGTTCGAGGGTATATTTGTGAATCAAACCTAGTGTTTATCATCTCCGTTACGTCTACGTACTTTTCTACAATATTGAATCTCAATATTGATACGTTGAGATCTACGGTTATTCGATACTCTGAGTTTCGATCACGTTACGATGAACGACTTTATATGCTGATAAGGTGAGTTTCATTTGCTTCCTTTTTAATTGCTTTTGCAATCTATATTTTGGGCTGAGAATACATGCACTTTATTTTAAACGCAATGGATACAAGTACATACTAAATTCTACACTGAGTTTGAACCGAAAATCCCTTAGCTTTGGTAATTAGTAGCTGCCAGTACATAGGATATGGACCGGTGGGCGCGAATAACAGTAGATGGATTCATAGGGCTTGACATCCCCATCCGAGCTAGAGCACTAGCCTTTTAACGGACGTGTGTTATTTGAGTTTAGGACACGTTGGTTTGTGTGTATTAAAACGAATGGGGTATTTATCATTATAATGTTAAAGCTTAGTTACCAGGGTGCTCTGTTACATAGAATCTATTGATAAATGTTTCTGGATGAAACAACTGAAATCTTGTGATCCACTTTTATATACAGATTACGCGAAACACTAAAACTATGAACTCACCAACCTTTGTGTTGACACTTGTTAGCATGTTTATTCTCAGGTTCCCTAGAAGTCTTCCGCTGTTTGCTTATATGTTAGACAAGCTATGTGCATGGAGTCGTACATGGCATATTTTTCAAGGAAACGTTGCATTCACCAAATCATCACCATGTATCTTATTTTGACTGCATTGTCAACGGAAGTACTATTGTAAACTATTATTTACGATGATTGTCTATATGTAGAAATCATCAGATGTCGAAAACCTTTGATTTAAATATTCATTTATGGTGTGCCTTTTCAAAAGAATGCAATGTTTACAAAACGTATCATATAGAGGTCAAATACCTCACAATGAAATCAATGAATGACGTATTATCCATATGGATTTGGAGCGATCGTCACAGATTGCCATGATCATTCAACTATTGTATTGAGTCAGATTGACTTTTTGAAATGACTTTTGATAAATTTTGTATGTCGATCTCGAGCATTAGGATTGTGATACACTATGACCTGACCTAGCTTGATAGACAATTATTGACCAACATATGTTCTCTAGGTTGAGATCTACGGTTATTTGGTATTCCAAGTTTCGGTCACATTTCGGTGAACCACTTTATGTGCTGCTAAGGTGAGTTTCATTTGCTCCCTTTTTAAATGATTTTGCAATATATATTTTGGGGCTGAGAATACATGCACTTTATTTTAAAAACAATGGACACAAGTACATACTAAATTCTATACTGAGTTTGAACCGAAAATCCCTTAGCTTTGGCAACTAGTAACTGCCAGTTATAAGAACTGGTGGGCGCGATTAGTATTATATGGATCCATAGGGCTTGATATCCCCGTTCGAGCTAGAGCACTAGCCTTTTAACGGACGTATGCTATTTGAGAAGCGTACACGTTGATTTGCGTGTATTATTAAGATGATTATACAAAGGGTATAAATTATATATACGTTAAGTTTAGTTACCAGGGTGCTCAATTTCGTAGAATATTTTGATAAACGTTTCTGGATGAAACAACTGAAATCTTGTGATCCACCTTTATGTACAGATTATGCAAAATATTAAAACTATGAACTCACCAACCTTTGTGTTGAAACTTGTTAGCATGTTTATTCTCAGGTTCCCCAGAAGTCTTCCGCTGTTTGCTTATATGTTAGACAAGCTATGTGCATGGAGTCTTACATGGCATATTTTTCAAGGAAACGTTGCATTCACCAAATCATCACCATGTATCTTATTTTGACTGCATTGTCAACGGAAGTACTATTGTAAACTATTATATTACGGTGATTGTCTATATGTAGAAATCATCAGATGTCGAAAACCTTTGATTTAAATATTCATTTATGGTGTGCCTTTTCAAAAGAATGCAATGTTTACAAAACGTATCATATAAAGGTCAAATACCTCGCAATGAAATCGATGAATGACGTATTATCCATATGGATTTGGAGCGATCGTCACATCGAGACACCATTTTCTCTCTCATTTCCAGAGTATGTCGTCACGATAATATACTATCTCAAATTCTGAATCTTATTCATCCGCTCGTTCGAACCAACAATCATCCCGGTGTAATAGAAGAAGTCAACGAGTTTCGCGCTCGGGTAGTAGCTTTGGAGAATACGGTGCAAAGGTTACAAGCACCAGCATCATCACCGGCATCAACAGTACCACCGACATCAACACCAACATTATCATTACCACCACCAATAACAACACCCGTATCCCACACCTCAACATCATAATCTGTACCTCAAACATCAACGTCATACGCACCATAGATACCAAGGAATACCAACAACAACAAACGATGAAGTATTGATTCATAACTTCATCGAAGAAATATTCTGCAGAGAATATGTAGTTTCTAAAAGTTTTAGAGATTATATATTCTAGTCCTAGTTGAAAACCAAATGAGATTAATATTATGTTAACTCATTAAATCCATGATTACACCTAAAGAAAATATATATGTAGGTATATTTTCATAAAGATTGTAATTAAGAAAATTCTTTTGTACAAACTGTTAATGGTGAGAATATTTTAACGGGTAGGTAATACCCGATAGATATATAAATTCATAATTAATATGATACATTCTCCGATTCTGATTCAACAAATCATTAACTATACTCACTACTTTCATAACAATATATATATTCTTTTATAAAAATCAAAACAACCATCCACATCTAAATTTGATTACATATTTTGATTTTGACAAATCAAAATCCAAGTCAAGATTTAACAAAAGACATCATTCTTAGATTTCTACATTTTTCGAAGCTATACTTTGACTTCAAAACTGTGCTAGAACATCATTTCCATTCATAGAACTCAGAAAAGTATTTGTATCATTCAAAATCCTAGAACATCATATGAATATTAACGATTACAATCTATGTTCAAATCCCTCAAAATTCCTGAAGATACTTCAAATAATGAACAATCGAGATGATGATCCAACCACATATTAACCGCAGTCTTGTACCTGAAAAATCCTCAAAACCAAAGTCATAGTTTAACACGTATCCGTGTCATACCCTTTGGCATTTATTAGCTAAAATAACTTTTCAATCCCTTTTCAAAATAGACAGTTTTGTCACAGCTCCAGCAAGTCAACTTCGATTCTTCAGTCGAAACAGCCTTATTATAACCTTGATATATACGTTTCCCCTTTCACCATCGTTACTGGGGAACCGTTTATGTTCCACCACATTAGCAATAAACTTACCAACAACTTCACTGATCTTTGACTTTCCAAAAAATCATTATATTTATTGAAACCCCATCATTTACTCATCTGCATCTTGTAACAAGAATTGTCTTGCCAATTACTGGGAATCGGCAATCTGTATTTTGAAATCTCGTAGCATGTATATACCAACAGTTATATGTGTATATATAACATCTATCTCCTATACTTAAGTACTTTGAATGTGAAGTTTCTGAAAAACACCCTAAACTGCGAACTAATTCTCGAAATTTCGAAAGATGCTGATGAAGCAGCAAAAACTGTAAATGACCTTAACAGTAAAAAGTTTGATGATAAAGAATAGTATTTTGGCAAAGCTCAGAAAAAGAGAAGGTTTAAAACTAGAAAACGAATTGAGCAAAGTATGAAGGAGGCTGTGGACAAATCACAAATACTAAACCTGCCTTCAAAGAATTCAAATGATTCAGTGTCTGCTGAAATCCTTAGCAAATACCTTGTTCCTTACTCTAAAACCCTTGCGGATAATATTTTTCATCATCCTCTGATCTTAAATGTTCTAAGATATCATCATATCTTTCATTATAAATATCTTCGATGTTTCTGAAGATATCTTCACAACTATTGTTATCCGAAATCATTTACTTCTTCGCGCTATCTGTGTAAAATCATAAAAGA
Source organism: Rutidosis leptorrhynchoides (assembly GCF_046630445.1). Classification (NCBI taxonomy): domain Eukaryota; kingdom Viridiplantae; phylum Streptophyta; class Magnoliopsida; order Asterales; family Asteraceae; genus Rutidosis; species Rutidosis leptorrhynchoides. The sequence continues at coordinate 607,475,831 of NC_092335.1, forward strand.
AACTATTTTAGTTTCTAAATTCTGAAACCTTCGAGTTTAAAATATGAATGTGTTTGAAGTAGTGTTGGGAACTGAAGCATGAGTTAGTATAATATAATGACACTTGATCAACGTGATTATATTACAGTAAGTCATGCTGAGTTTCTAATGGAACGTGATAAAGGTTCACAGATCATACCCTCATCATGAACCATGTTACATAACTCTTTCATTATATTTAACCTCTAAACATATTAAGAAAATATTTTCTTGATGATTCGGTCTTTTTCGAATATTCTGGTAATTTGACAAATCAAGACCGTGCCATTACAATTTCCTTCTTAGAACATTAACTATGTTCATTCCGAAATTCATATCTACAAATTTTGGACCATTATCCGCTTGACTTAAGGTCGGGAAGAGAAAATGAAAGCATGAAGCTCCGAAATATAATGGAGAATATAAAGCTCGATAGCAACACCGAAATTACAAACTATGTATATCAATGCGTATAGCAATATAAAGACACGGGATAATGAAAAACACTATAACACCAAGGTAATAGTAGAAGAAAATAAATTCCACCGGTGGCAGATGAAACAGAAGAATGAATGATACGATAGCCAAGAAAATATCAAGAATTAGAACTGGATTTAGCATTTTCACAACCTTTTGGAAATAAGAATTAAGGAAGAGATTATAGGAATGGTGAAAATAATGGAATGGAAGTGGACAATTTATAACGAAATATCAGACATAGCAATCGAGGCAGATTATGCATTTAATCAAAGAAAATCTTAATCTCTTTAATTTCCAGAGAATCAAATCTTATATAGATTATGAAAGTTTCCTTGAATTCCGAAAATCAACCGTGACTACGTCAAGAGTTAAGACGAACCTTAATTTCATCATTTCACTCTTTTACGATAACTTCTTTCATACACCTCGAGTAATCGAATTGTTTATCCATATTACCTAATGGTAATAAAATTCTACTTATCAACTCGTATTCGGCATGAAAAATGTTCTAACTGTCAACCATGACAACCCCACTCAAATTTCGGGACGAAATTTCTTTAACGGGTAGGTACTGTGACAACCCGGAAATTTTTGACCAAATTTAAACTTTAATCTTTATATGATTCCGACACGATAAGCAAAGTTTGTAATGTTGAGTCTCGAAAATTTTGAAACTATGTTCATACATTCAATTACCCTTTTGACTATGCTCGACGATTCACGAACGAATATGTAAATGGATATGAATATATATATGTGTATATATATATATATATATTATATATATATATATATATATATATATATATATATATATATATATATATATATATATATTATAACTTGAAAACGTTAACAAAGTATTAAATGTATAATATTTTTGATTAAATGTATTTGTCTCAATATATGCTTAATATATTCATCTACGGAATTAGAAGATAATACCAACGATTGGATTAGCAGATATTTCAACAATTATAAATCCCGTAAGTATTGTGATAAGTCTTTGTTGAGAGGTCCACCTTGATTTAAGAAATCTTTCCTTTTTAACTGTATTTGATATATAAATAACTTGCAACGTGTATAGAAAAAGTATTTATATATATTGTATATATATATATATATATATATATATATATATATATATATATATATATATATATATATATTAAGGTTCGAAATTATTTTTGTAAACAATAGTAACACCCATTTATTGTTCCATTTGATAAATAAATATTATATACAAATTTATATTTTTCTCAACGAAAAAATATATTTTACAATGTGATAATGCATAGAATTGAATTAGATATAAAACGTTTCGATATTATTAAATATATTTTAATAAACAACGAGGAGTTGATTTATAGAAGCAAATGACCAAATTACTAAAATGTATAAGTTATACTTTGAGTAATATAGTTTATTGATAATTTAAGATTATATTTTGAAAAAGGTACGAATCACGAAACGTAAAGTACAAGTTTTCTAAGCATACGAAAATGCATTCGAGACACCGGAACTGAGACATTAGTCGAGTGTAAACGTACGAGTCATCGGACCAAAAATTAAAAGTCAACTATGCACGTGAATATAATATAATATATAATTAATTAATATAAATTATATATATTATATATATATTATAAAAATATGTCGACAAACAAAACAACAAAAAATTGTGAGCTGGATTTTGGGGCCATGCGATCGCATGAGAAATAGGCATAAAACCCATGCGATCGCATGGCAGTCAGGATTCAGAAACATTCTATAAATTGGCCAGTTTGCTCGACGTACACACACACCCATATTCTATTTCTTACTCCCTCTGTTATATAATTTTTATTATTATTATTAATATTAATATTAATATTATTATTATTATTATTATTAAGATTAATATTATTATTAATCTTATAGTCCGGAGTATTATTAATTAGTATTATACATAAAATACTACGACGAGGTCATGAGCATGTCACTTTCAAAACAAGTTTTCAAACGGGTTTAAGCTAAGGAAACTGTGAGTTATAGCTATGGAGATTATGAGTAATGTTCATGGGTATTATTCGCAAGTCTAACCTAGTGTTTATCATCTCCGTTGCGTCTACGTACTTTCCTGCAATATTGAATCACAATATTGATACGTGAGCATTCATATCTTATCTTTTATATATTAATAGTGTATACATGTATAGTGCTCGAGTATATATGTTTATGCATGCTAGTATGCTAAATTTTATCGTTAAACAGTTTATGATGAATCACGAATTAAATACATATATTACTAATAAAAGGTATATGATATGCTTGTTTTTTGAAAGCTGGCGAAAAATCAATAACTTTTCATTAAGATATCGTATGATTTCGATGAACGAATTAAAAGATATGATCAACTGAATTATGATTGACGTTAATTGAAATTGCTTTTGAATCTGCAATTAATATTTAAACAACTTGTTTATAAGATTGATAAATTGAATTTTTAAATATTACCAGCGGAGTAAATGAATTCTTATATAAGGCACGTCTCGTTTTGTTGAACAATTGTCAAAATTGATTGTTTTATCATATTTTAAAGCCTTATAAAAACTATAGTTTAATTTTACAAAAATTAGGAAACTATGTGAAATGTTAAAATGGTTCGATTGCCATGATCATTCAACTATTGTATTGAGTCAGATTGACTTTTTGAAATGACTTTTGATAACTTTTGTATGTCGATCTCGAGCATTAGGATTGTGATATACTATGACCTGACCTAGCTTGATAGACAATTATTGACCAACATATGTTCTCTAGGTTGAGATCTACGGTTATTTGGTATTTTAAGTTTCGGTCACATTTCGGTGAACCACTTTATGTGCTGCTAAGGTGAGTTTCATTTGCTCCCTTTTTAAATGATTTTACAATATATATTTTTGGACTGAGAATACATGCACTTTATTTTAAAAACAATGGACACGAGTACATACTAAATTCTATACTGAGTTTGAACCGAAAATTCCTTAGCTTTGGTAACTAGTAACTGCCAGTTATAAGAACTGGTGGGCGCGAGTAGTAGTATATGGATCCATAGGGCTTGATATCCCCGTCCGAGCTAGAGCACTAGCCTTTTAACGGACGTATGCTATTTGAGAAGCGTACACGTTGGTTTGCGTGTATTATTAAGATGATTATACAAAGGGTATAAATTATATATACGTTAAGTTTAGTTACCAGGGTGCTCAATTTCGTAGAATATTTTGATAAACGTTTCTGGATGAAACAACTGAAATCTTGTGATCCACCTTTATGTACAGATTATGCAAAACATTAAAACTATGAACTCACCAACCTTTGTGTTGGCACTTGTTAGCATGTTTATTCTCAGGTTCCCCAGAAGTCTTCCGCTGTTTGCTTATATGTTAGACAAGCTATGTGCATGGAGTCTTACATGACATATTTTTCAAGGAAACGTTGAATTCACCAAATCATCACCATGTATCTTATTTTGACTGCATTGTCAACGGAAGTACTATTGTAAACTATTATATTACGGTGATTGTCTATATGTAGAAATCATCAGATGTCGAAAACCTTTGATTTAAATATTCATTTATGGTGTGCCTTTTCAAAAGAATGCAATATTTACAAAACGTATCATATAGAGGTCAAATACCTCGCAATGAAATCGATGAATGACGTGTTCGTCCATATGGATTTGGAGCGATCGTCACAATATAAAACTCCAACGGCTACAAATTTGAATTTGGGACCCACAAATCTCATCCCTTCCACCGTCGTGCAGAAGACTTCGGCACCTCCGACGCCGGACCGACGCCGAAAGGGTGTGGGCCGACCGTCGTTTCGTGTGAAATCGGGATCCGACGGTGGGGTGACATCCACCACACCTGATGCTCTAAAAGGAAAGAGATGAAGAAATAAGTAAAATGATGAAAATGTTCTCGTGTGCTAATCACATGAGCACAATATGACACTATATTTTTAAAAACATAGTACAGCATAACTTTATTAAATGAGTTTCTCCAAAAAAAAAAAAAATAAAAAAAAAAAAATAAGGCAATTAATTTTACAACGAGTTTGGTAATAAAAAATGTCACTTTGTATATTAGGAACCCCAAAATCTACATATTTTGAATTTTTTTTATTCTTCTCCAATTAACCCTCAAGTCTTATATCCTCCATTATAATATTACACAGTAAAGGGATTTACCCTTTTTTACTTCTAGAGTTCTACATCCTCAATTGTTAGATATAAGATATAAGATATACTCCTCCCATCTCAAATTTATAGTCCACTATTTTATTTTGGAATGTACCAAATTAATTGTTCACTTCCATAAATGAATAAGAATAATGTGATAAAAGTATTTTTTTGCTCCTACTTTATTCATGTATGACAAAAAGATATGTAACAAGTAAGAGATAAGACTGAAAAGTAAACAAAAAGGTACATGTGACGGGTCCTTGTTTTTAAATTGTGTGTTTTTTATATGGAGACAATAAATTTGGAACCGGGAGAATATGTAGTGTGTAAGTCAATATAACTCAAAACCGATGGCATTTAAAAAAAAAAAACTGAGAATCAAACCCATTGACCATCAGGGGCAAATGACCCCTCTTACTCCTTAGATTCGTCCCTGATTGTGATTTATATTTCATCAAAATACAATTGGTTATTATATATGCAGTGAGGTATCCATAATATTATATTCATAGCGTATAAAAGTTGTTAATAATGTTTTCATTAAAACGTTTGGAATATTACAATAAGTAACTAGTGACAAATTTAAGATCAAAACTCGAATAGATCTCCAAATATATATATATATATATATATATATATATATATATATATATATATATATATATATAGAGAGAGAGAGAGGGGGGGGAGAGGAGGGGGGATCTAGAGAGAACAAAGGGTACGAGAACTCAAAGAACTCATAAATTGAGCTCAATCTGTGTGCATATTAGCTCAATATGTGTGCAGATTGAGCTCAATCTGTGTGTAGATTGAGCTCAATTTGTGTGTAGATTGAGTTCAGTATATGAGGTCTATGGATTCTCTTCCACACTTAGTTCTCTCTGGATCCCTTCAGACCACTCCCTACAGCTCATTACCTGCTCATTACCCGTCATTACCCGTAACTAACCATAGGCACGAGATAGTTACTCGCGTTAGTTACCCGCACTCACCATCAATTTAACAGAAGTGTTTAGGTTAGTTATAGAAATTGTGAGTCCCAGTGACTTTTTATTGTTGAACTTGATGTTTTATTGCTTGTACGTTGTATATCAAGAGGAGTATTGTTTTAGCCATGATATGAAGTGTTTAGTTATGAGTTAGTTATAAGATATTGGTGTTGATGTGGCGCTGATGTAGAAGGTTAAGGATGAATAGTTTAGTTACGATATGGAGTGACATCACTATATATATACGAGGCCTAATAATTATATTTAAAAAATTTCCATATATACTAACCACCGCATGGGATTTGGTCGTTTCACCCCCCCCCCCCCCCCCCAAAAATACCCACCGCATGGGATTTGGTCGTTTCACCCCACCCCCCCCCCCAAAAAATACCCCCCAAAAAAATACCCAAAACGACATGGGACCAAACTTCCACCCAAAATATCCAAAAAAAACCCCCAAATATCCAAAAAACCCCCCTACACTATAACTAACTTAAAAAAATACCCTCAAATTCAGGGGGGTAAAACGCCATTTTCCTTAATTAAAATAAAAACTCCACCCAAACATTTCGACAGTCCGTATCTTCCTCCTCGCTCCGAGTTAAATTTCACCGACCGCACCGTTAAACTCGAAATATTTCTGTGAACAAAACGAAACTAACTACGTTCAAAACGGACACTTTTTAAAAAACGCTAAATACACAACAGTCCGTATCTTCCCGCTCGCCGCGAGTTAAATTTTTCCGAAAGCAGCGTCGTACTCGAAATAATTTTATGAACAAAACGATAAAAGGTACGTTCGAAACGGACACCTTTTAAAAAACGCTAAAGACAACGACAGCCCGTATCTTCCTGCTCGCCGCGAATTAAATTTTTCCGCCAGCACCGTTAAACTCGAAATATTTTTGTGAACAAAACGAAACTAACTACATTCGAAACGGACACTTATTAAAAAACGCTAACCACAACGACAATCCGTATCTTCCCGCTCGCCGCGAGTTAAAATTTTTCGACAGTAGCGTCTTACTCGAAATAATTTTATGAACAAAACCATAAAAACTACGTTCGAAACGGACACTTTTAAAAAAACGCTAAACACAAAGACAGCCCGTATCTTCCTCTAGGACCGTTAAGCTCGAAATAAATATATCAACAAAACGAATAAACACAAACACAAACAGAGCACCCACAATATGACCCGAACGCCACCGTCGCAACGCGCGGTCGATAACTTTCTAGTTATATGTAAAGGGAATATGAATTTGTGTATGAATTAGAGTTTGTAGATTTTGGATTGTCCACGACGATAAAGAAAAAGAGATTTGTTCATGAGAAAAAAGATGAGTGGGATGTGTACAGGGATGCAATACATCATATATAATTCTGAGCTTATATCTATAGTCATTTATTTTTAAAAATTCGTATTTATATCTATATTTATTTAAATATAATTCATTCATTCATATTTATATCTGTCAGATAAAACAGGTAAACGGATATTTGTTACATGTTAAATTTTTCTAAAAATACTCCTATTATGAAATGAAATCATCAAATCAAAATATTTTTAAAACTATATGTAATATATGCAAGATATACGATTTTAATACTATTTATATAGTTGTATTTTCACAATTTATATTATCGATAACATTTTACTAGTTTATAGTGTACATATATAAAGATATGTAAATATAAATGCATATATTTAAGTAAATATGTATATTTTTATATCTATATATGTATATCGGGTGATAAATTGATATATCCATGAATGAGAACTTAACATTCATACTGGATTTACTACTTTTTACATCATCCATATCCATAATCATTTAGCATCTATTTAGATAATCCATATCAATTTAATGGATCGTATGGATATTCGATGACATCCATTGTCATCCCTAGATGTGTGGGTTTTTTTTTTTAATGAATTGTGAGTTTTTTAATGAATGAAATGAATTAGATTTGTAGGGAATGACTTGATTTAACTCCGTAGTTATTATAATTTTAGTTTGATTTCTAGGTGTTTTTAAGGATTTGATATTAAATTTGGAGAAGAAAATGAAATTCAAAATCAGAGAATAGAAACAACTAAAATGACAAAAATACCTTCATGTGCAAGTCATGTGATCTTACTTAACAGAGTTTTAATAACGTCCGTCAGGTACATGTACCAAGCGTGTAACAAACCCAAACACTCGGGGTATCCAGGTAAAAAAACCTAAAAGACACATCCCTACATATGCACCAATTAGAGATCAATCGCGTAATATTATCTTAAAAAAAACTACTAGACATAATTATGTTGTTGGTCCATGTGTTTTATACCACATTGCAAGCCCCTAAACATTTTTACTTGGTTGGTCCTCGTGAATTGTAAAAATTACACGGTTGACCCCTATAGAATACGACCGCTAATCTGTTCGTTAAATTCAATCATGTTCCACGAACATCTGGGTAATCTAATCTTTTTACAAAAACAAAAAACTAAAGGCATCACCACAAACCTACGAGCGATGAAATACAGACATGGCTTCAAAAATTCATCAATAACATGATCACAACCCTATATTCTTCCATTACAAACCGCCACCGTATACATCGGATTTTTGAGGTGTTTTTCCTTTACTTCCATCTGTTACCATCGATGATTTGAAGATCTTGGTAAAAAAAAATTAGGACAATAGAATCTTTTAAAGCCGGAATTGGTTAGGTTCCTTGTTCGTATCTAGTGAAAAAAGCTCGTGTATGGTTAGGTAGGTTTGACCTTCTTGGTTGAAATGTTTAGCTTTGGGTTATTGTTTTGACTATCTTCAAGTGGGAGATTGTCAGATGTGTGAAGGATATCAAAACAAATGAGGAATTTGTCACACCTATAAAGCGCGTTGCGGCTTCTCCTAGGCGCGATGCGGCCTAGAGCATGAACAGGGGTCAAGTCGAAGAAAAGCTTCTGTTTCGAGTTTACATGTGAAGGCGCGACGCGGCCCCTCCTAGGCCCGCCGCGGCTTTGGTCTGACAGGAAGGAAACTTCCAGATTCGATTTTTCTTGCTCCTTAAGTTGTTGTATGCCTATAAATATATTTTAACGTAATCCTAAACCCTATGTACGAAAATATCAATAAAAATCGCTCAAGTTGGCCGTGGACTAAAGCAATATAACCGATTGTATATAACCACGTAATTCTTGTGTCGTTTTCTTTACTTTTCTTTATTATAGTTCGCTTGTTGTCTGTGGGATCACCAAATCTGAATTGGTGATTGCTGTTTAGGTCCATAAATTCGCAACAACTGGTATCAGAGCTAGGCTATAGCCCCGATGTGGTGGACGGCGCAGCGGGCACACCCCTGGCATGATGAGTTGATCTTGTAAGCCTTGTATCAAAATCTCCCTGCCCTCCCACCAGGTTAAGAGTTCCGAGTTGGCGGCGGTAAAGGTTGGATCCTGACTATCGTTAGAGGGGAGGCCCATATGGACTTGGGTTTGAGGGGAGATTTTTAAGGGTGCAAACCAAAGTTCCACATCGGTCATGGGATAAAACAAATGTATTTATATAAGTTTAAGGGAAAGTCATTCTATCATCAATTGGTTTTAGAATATGGATGAACTCTTGGGCTTATATTGCAGGACATTGTGTTTGGGCTATCGATCCTTATAATTGGTATCTAGAGCACAAGGTTCAATTAAAGGGCACGATGGCGGATGATGAAAAGTTTAGAATTGATCGGTTCAATGGGAAGGATTTCGGGTATTGGAAGATGCAAATAGAGGATTATCTGTATCACAAAAAACTGCACTTACCGTAAAAGGAGAAGAAACCTGATGATGTTAAACAAGAAGATTGGTATCTACTAGATCGCCAAGCTTTAGGGGCGGTTAGGATGTCTCTTGCTAAAAACGTTGCTTACAACGTTATTAACGAGAAGACTACGTTTGGGTGCATTAATGCACTTACAAACATGTATGAGAAACCTAATGCTGCCAATAAGGTTTTTCTCATGCGTCAATTGTTCAACCAAAAGTTGAAGGAGGGTGCTAGTGCTACGGATCATATCAATGATTTTAGCAACATCATCTCAAGACTTGCTTCGGTGGAGATTGTATTTGATGATGAACTTCAGGCACCGATCTTGCTTTCGTATTTGCCTGAAAGTTGGTCAGGTACCGTTACGACGGTTAGTAGTCCTACGGGAACTTCTAAACTCAAGTTTGAGGGGATTCGGGATTTGATTCTTGGAGAAGATACTCGTAGGAGGAATTCCGGGGAATCTTCAGGGTCGCTCTTAAATACTGACAACAACAGGGGCAGGAAGAACGATAAGGGTACGAAGAAGGGTAAGAAATTCAAGAAGATGTATAACTCTAGGGACCAAGAATCGGTAGTTTGTTGGAATTGCAATCAAAAGGGTCACTTTAGCACACAATGTAAGAATTCGAAAGCGGATAACGCTAGGGTGAACTTTACTTTCTGAGATACAGATGAAGCTATGGTATGTTGTGTTGAAAATTCAGTTGAAGCTTGGATCATGAATTTGGGTGCATCATTCCACGCTAATCCTAGTAAAGAGATGATGAAGAATTTTAAACCGTATCGGGGGAAAGTAAGATTGGCGGATGATAAACGCTTAGTGATAATGCTAAAAACGAACATATATTTAATAGCATTATCCCTCAAGAAAGATAAGCTTTTAGTTGCAACTGTTCTATTTACAAGTGATATTCGTTTAAATAATCAAAGGTGAAGACAAAAGACAGATTCGACGAATTGAAGACGCAAACGACCAAAAAGCTCAAAAGTACAAAGTACAATTAAAGTGTTTCCAATTATTGATAAGAAACGTCTCAAAATTACAAGAGTACAAGATGCGAAACGCAAAGTACAAGATATTAAATTATACGCAAGGACGTTCGAAAATCCGGAACCGGGACCAAAGTCAACTCTCAACGCTCGACGCAACGGACCTAAAATTACAAGTCAACTATGCACATGAATATAATATAATATATAATTAATTCTTAAAATTAATATATATATTATATTATATATTATAAACGTCGGCAAGCTAGGAAACAAGCTCTTGTGAGCTGGAAAAAGGGGCCATGCGATCGCATGGCCTGGAAGAACAAATTCCATGCGATCGCATGACAGTAGGTGGCTGGCCACATCCTATAAATTTCGCAGTTTGGTGATCAGTTTTATATATCTTTTTCCTCTTCTCAATCTAACGTGTATATATATATATATATATATATATATATATATATATATATATATATATATAATTTTAAATTCTATTAATAAGGGTATGTTAGCGAATGTTGTAACGGTATAAGTCGAAATTCTGTCCGTGTAACGCTACGCTATTATTAATCATTGTAAGTTATGTTCAACCTTTTTAATTTAATTTCTCGTAGCTAAGTTATTATTATGCTTATTTAAGACGAAGTAATCATGATGTTGGGCTAAATATTAAAATTGGGTAATTGGGCTTTGGACCATAATTGGGGTTTGGACAAAAGAACGACACTTGTAGAAATTAGACTATGGGCTATTATGGGTTTTATATTAACTAAACGATACCTCGTTAATTTAATATATAGACTTATAATTTGACGTATTTATATATAACCACATACGCTTGACTGGGTACGGTGGGCGGGATATCTATAAATACCAATAATTGTTCATTTTACCGGACACGGGATTGGATTAATAGTTAATAGACTTGTTGAAACATGGGTGGATTACATTCAAGGGTAATTGGTGTAATTGTTAACAAAGTAGTAAAACCTTGGACTACACGCAGTCGATAACCTGGTGTATTCATTAAACAAAGTATTAAGACCTTGTTACAATTCGAATCCCCAATTAGTTGGAATATTTGACTTCGAGAATAAGAATAAATTGACGAAGACTTTCGCACTTTATGATTATGACTGATGGACTATTATGGACAAATCCGTATGGACATATCGAATAATTCAGGACAAAGGACAATTAACCCATGGTAATAAAACTAAAATCAACACGTCAAACATCATGATTACGGAAGTTTAAATAAGCATAATTTATATATTTCATATTTAATTGCACTTTTAATTATCGCACTTTTATTTATTGTCATTTTATTTAATTGCATTTTTAATTATCGTACTCTTTAATTATCGCAATTTTATTTTATTGCACTTTTAGTTATCGTTATTTACTTTACGCTTTAAATTAAGTTATATTTATTTTTAATATTTTACATTAGGTTTTAACTGCGACTAAAGTTTTAAAAATCGACAAACCAGTCATTAAACGGTAAAAACCCCCTTTTATAATAATAATTCTACTTATATATATTTTTGTATTTTTACAATTATAAGTTAAAAATATAGCTTTAAACTTGGTTAAAGATCCCTGTGGAACGAACCAGACTTACTAAAAACTACACTACTGTACGATTAGATACACTGCCTATAAGTGTTGTAGCAAGGTTTAGGTATATCCATTCTATAAATAAATAAATATCTTGTGCAAAATTGTATCGTATTTAATAATATTTCCTTGTAAAAATTATAACTATTTTATACACCACCTCGCACACATCACTTAGACATAAGAAGCATTGTAGACGCGATATTAAAGACATCCCAAGTATCCGATTGGAAGTTGAAAGATGTGAGATACATTCCGGATTTAAATCGAAAGCTTATCTCAGTTGGTCAATTAGATGAAGAAGGCAATCACACTACCTTTGGTAATCGCAAGTGGCAAGTTAAAAGGGATGGTCATATCATGGCATCGGGACATAAAAGGAGAATTTTATACATGGTCGAGGTATTCGATGATGATGAGGTTAATGTGACGAGTAATGTAGGGGCCGATGTTACTCTATGGCACCGCCGTTTAGGGCTCATGAGTGAGAAGGCGATGAAGTTGCTAGTTTTTTAATGGGAAGATTCCGAATTTAAAGAAAGTGAATATCGGGTTTTGCGAACTATGTACCTTGGGGAAGCAAAAGAAAGTGTCCTTTGGGAAATCAAGAATTGCGCAAAAGAAGGAGAAGCTTGAATTCGTTCATTCCAATGTTTATGGACCTACAACGGTCGAGTCACATGGTGGTTCTCGCTACTATGCCACATTCATTGATGACTCCACAAGGAAGGTATGGGTTTACTTTCTTAAAGTTAAATATGATGTATTTGCTACCTTTAAAGTGTGGAGAGCTGCTGTTGAAAACGAGACTAACTTGAAAGTTAAGTGCTTGAAATCTGACAATGGAGGAGAATACAACAGCAACGAGTTTAAAGACTTGTGCGGAACATGGTATTCGTATGTTGAAAACAGTTCCAGAAATGCCACAGCACAATGGGGTTGCCGAACACATGAACCCGACACTTAATGAGCGGCGTAGGAGTATGCGGTTACATGCGGGTCTGCCAAAGATGTTTTGGGCAGATGACGTGAACACGGCAGCTTATTTGATTAATAGGGAACCCTCGACACCGTTAGAGTTTCGAATTCCTGAAGAAGAATGGACCGGTAAAAAGGTGAGTTTGTCTCACTTAAGGGTTTTCGGATGTAATGTTTATGTGAAGACCAAAGACATTGACAAAGACAAGCTTGATGCAAAATCAAGAAGAAGTACATTTTTCGGGTATGGTTTGGATGACATGGGTTATAGGCAGTGTTGTAAAAAACCTTTAACGACCCAACCCGTTATATTAAGAAAAACGTGCATATTTTTTTTTTAATACAACAAGTCGTTATACACATCGAACCATCGCATCATTAATTAATTGTTTCATGTTCAAAAGGCGCATACATCTTGTTACATCAACATTCGGGTTCAATGACCCATTTTACAATTCCCAAAAATGTAAGTTTCGACCGATTAGTTTAAGTTCCAAACATCACTAGAGCATGGGTTTGGGGTTAAACTACCCAAACATTAGGTCGAACTTCCAAAAGCATCCACAAGGCACTAAATGGGGAAAGCCTAGTCCACAACTTTACCCTTGCCACGATCCGCACCCGCATCTAAAAATAGAAACAACGAGAGGGTAAGCTAAAGCTTAGTGAATGCAATAATTATGCACATAGATATATAATTTACCTACTTGCAATCATATACACAATTACCTCATACACGCTAGCAATTTATATAGCATACCATCGCAAAGTATACGCTAAAACTTCAAGACCACAATCTAGCACAAACAATAGCATATATAACTCGAACAATACAATATGCTACACTACAACACATAACCATGGTTAACCATTCGCACACGGGGATGGTACTCAAATTTCCCATCGGTGTTCATAACAACCGTTAGTGTACAACGACATATATCACTAACCCTTGGGCAGTAACGACAACACATATCCATTCATAACAACCGTTAGTGTACAGCGACATATATCACTAACTCATGGGCGGTATAGACAACACATATCCATCCTACACAAGTAAATACATTATATACATACACGTATAATTATTCCACTCACCTTGTCTTTGTGAGATTCCAACAATAGACTTGCAACCTTCAAAGCAAGTCACCTAATACAATTAATGCCCAATTAATACACATAACAAGTTGGACTATTTACCAACTAACCTCACTAGTGCATTTATGACCCAAAAGGGTATTTATGACCCATACGCACTAGAATCACTCAACAAGGTCAAAGTCCACAACTAATCACTAAAAGCTAGTGATTAAATTCTAATAACACCAACTAACACAAGTTAGGGTATTTTCATACCCAATTTAACCCACTAGGTCAAACTTACCCATTTGACCCATTTCAAGTCAATCATGACCCAAATAACAAATCTTTCACTAACACCTAAGTGTGCTAGTGATTCAACAACACGAATAACCCTACAACTTCAAATCTCATGGCAAAATCCTAGATTTCCAACCTTAGGGTTTCCATTCATCAAGTTCACCCCAAAATCGCCCATTAAACCCTAAAATGGGTCTTACAACAACACCCATAACCAGTTCACTAGTCATAAAACAACTAAAAGTTGAAACTCGGAATTAACACTTACCACTACTATCAAATCGTAGTTAAGAACGAGGAGAACAAATTTCCTTCTTGCTCCAAAGATCGAATCACAAATCTCCACCTTCAAATCTCACTTTGAATCTAAGAGGGTTTTATGTTTTGAGAGAAAAGAGAGAAAAAATGAGAGAAAAAAAATGAAGAAAAAGAGATATGTGGTTGGGATTTAGCGCCACAATATGATCCACACGCAAAAAGACAAAAATGCCCTCGAACCACCCTTTTTAAAACAGAAAATCGGATCAGATCTGCAGGAATGTCGCGGCGCGACCACACATTCTCGCGGTACGGCGTTGTGAGTATTTTTCGAGCTGTTAAACTTGCCACCTGATCTTGATTCTAGCCTAAAACCGCGGCGCGACCTCCCCCCTCCGCGGCGCGACCGTAGGCATCTTTTGTCCAATTTTCTCCAACTTGTTCCAACTATTGTTTACACGACTCGTACACTCCAATCTCGCTTCGTATATACACCTAGACTTCACCACAAAGTCTCACTCGACTTATACCTTCATAACCCATGCATATACTTATACATGTATACATTCTCATGTGTGTGTGTGTGTGTGTGTATATATATATATATATATATATATATATATATATATATATATATATATATATATCTCGTGTACTTCAAACTAAATCTTTAAATCATTTAATCACATACACGACCAAGTATAAACGTTCTTAAGATCAAATACGTACCTTAGGACATGTATGAAAAAAATGGGATGTTACAACTCTCCCCCACTTGAATCGGAGTGCGTCCTCGCGATCCAAGCCGCATGACAAGCCGAGAGATACACCAATACAAACTCTTCGGGTTCCCATGTAAACTCGGAACCTTTACTATGACGCCATTGAACTTTAAAAGTTCTCACTTCCTTATTTCTCAACATTTTCATCTTTTCATCGAGTATAGCAATTGGCTCTTCAACATACTCTAATTTGTTGTTTAGCTCAATCTCGTCTAATGGCACCCTTGATGAATCATCCGCAAGACACTTACGGAGATGGGAAACATGAAATGTATTATGGATCCTCGCAAGGTCTTCGGGTAATTCCAACCGATACGCAACTTCACCAACGCGAGCTAAAATTTTAAATGGCCCAATAAACCGAGGAGCAAGTTTCCCTCGTTTTCGGAACCATATAATACCCTTCCATGGCGAATCATCCGCAAGACACTTACGGAGATGGGAAAATGAAATGTATTATGGATCCTCGCAAGCTCTTCGGGTAATTCCATCCGATACGCAACTTCACCAACGCGAGCTAAAATTTTAAATGGCCCAATAAACCGAGGAGCAAGTTTCCCTCATTTTAGGAACCATATAATACCCTTCCATGGTGAAACATTAAGCATCACCATATCACCTTCTTCAAATTCGATTGGTCGTCTACGCTTATCCGCGTAAGACTTTTGTCTATCTTACGCCGCTTTCAAACGAGCCCGAATTATTTCGATTTTACCATTTGTCTCTAATACCAAGTCGGTGCTCCCGACTTCCCTTTGACCCACTTCACCCCAACAAATCGGGGTTCGACACCTTCTACCATATAACATCTCATATGGTGGCATTCCAATACTAGTGTGAAAGCTATTATTGTACGAGAATTCCACCAATGATAAATGTTCGTCCCAACTTCCACCAAAATCTATTATACATGCTCTCAACATATCTTCCAAAGTTTGATTGGTACGCTCGATTTGACCATGCGTTTGAGGATGCTATGTCGTACCCATATTCAACCTCGTACCCATGTCTTCATGAAACTTTTTCCAAAATAGAGACGTAAAACGCGTGTCCCGATCCAAAACGATAGACGTGGGAACACCATGTCTTGATATCACCTTTTTAATGAACATTTTCGCAAGTGCCTCCGACGTAATTGCTTCTTTGATAGGAAGAAACAAAGCACTTTTCGTCAATCTATCAACGATCACCCAAATAGTATCAAATTGGGTTCTTACCGTTTTCGGCAACTTGGTAATAAAATCCATGGTAATATGCTCCCACTTCCACATCGGGATTTCTAACGGTTGCAATTTACCATAAGGTTTTTGATGTTCGGCTTTTACTTGCAAACACGTAACACATTGTTCAACATATTTAACCACATCACGTTTCATTCCGGGCCACCAATACTCTTTCTTCATATCGAGGTACATTTTCGTTGCACTCGGATGAATGGAATACCTTGACTTGTGCGCTTCATCAAGAAGCACCTTGTGGTAATCCCCCATCTTTGGCACCCACACCCTATTTTGAAAGGATAACAACCCGTGAGGGCCTAATTGAATAGACTCCATTTGCCCCACGATTTGTTCTTAATGTTTGTTATTAACAAAAGCTTTAATTTGAATCTCACTGAGCTTAACAAGAAAATCGTTAGTAATTATCATTCGTAACGATCCTACTCGTATCGTCGGATGTTGACTCTTTCGACTCAACGCGTCCGCGACCACATTCGCCTTATCCGGATGGTAAAGTATCTCACAATCATAATCCTTCACCACATCCATCCATCTACGTTGACGATAATTTAAATCCCGTTGATCAAAAAGATGTTTCAAACTCTTGTCATCCGAATAAATCGTACACTTGACACCATAAGAGTAGTCGCGTCAAATTTTCAACGCATGTACCACCACCGCTAATTCAAGATCATGTGTTAGGTATCTCTTTTCGTGTTCCTTCAATTGTCGAGAGGCATAAGCGATGACTTTACCCCATTGCATTAGAACACACCCGAGCCCATTTAACGAGGCATCACAATACACCGTCATATCTTCTATACCTTCCGGCAACACTAAGACCGGAGCTTGACACAATTTCTCTTTTAACAATTGAAAAGCAATCTCTTGCTCGTTCTCCCAATTGAATCTCGTATTCTTTCTTGTCAACTTTGTCAATGGAGAGACAATTTTAGAAAAGTCTTGGATAAATCGACGATAATAACCGGCCAATCCGAGAAAACTTCGGATTTCCGTAGGTGTAGTCAGTTGTTCCCAACTCTTTACCGTCTGTATCTTCCCCGAATCTACTTGAATCCCTTCCTTGTTCACAATATGGCCAAGGAATTGCACTTCCCTTAGCCAAAATTCACATTTTGAGAATTTAGCATACAACTTCTCCTTCCGTAACGTCTTCAACACTTCGCGCAAATAGTGTTCATGTTCCTTCATGCTCTTAGAATAGACAAGAATATCGTCAATGAACACAATTACCGACTTGTCCAACATGGGTTGGCACACTCGGTTCATAAGATCCATGAATGACATCGGTGCATTCGTAAGACCAAAAGGCATACCTACAAATTTAAAATGCCCGTAATGAGTTCGAAAGGCCGTCTTCTCAATATCTTCCTCACGGACCCGCATTTGGTGATAACCGGACCGTAAGTCAATTTTAGAAAAGTAAGTCGCACCTTGAAGTTGGTCAAACAAATCATCGATCCTAGGCAATGGATAACGATTCTTGATCGTCACTTTGTTCAACTCCCGATAATCGATGCACATCCGCATACTACCATCCTTCTTCTTCACGAATAAAACCGGAGCGCCCCATGGCGAAACACTCGGTCGGATGAAACCCTTTTCAAGCAACTATTGGGTTTGATTTAACAACTCTTGCATTTCCATTGGTGCTAAACGATAAGGAGTTTTAGCAATAGGAGTAGCCCCCGGAACCAACTCAATGCGAAATTCAACTTGTCTTTCCGCCGAAACACCCGGCAACTCATCCGGAAAAATGTCTTCAAATTCATTAACCACCGGAATTTTACGAACGGATGGTGTCTCTTCACGAGTATCAACCACATGGGCAAGAAAAGCCATGCCACCACCACTAAGGAAACGTGCATATTTTTTTTTAATACAACAAGTCGTTATACACATCGAACCATCGCATCATTAATTAATTGTTTCATGTTCAAAAGGCGCATACATCTTAATTAAAAGTTTACATCAACATTCGGGTTCAATGACCCATTTTACATTTCCCGAAAATGTAAGTTTCGACCGATTAGTTTAAGTTCCAAACATCACTAGAGCATAGGTTTGGGGTTAAACTACCCAAACATTAGGTCAAACTTCCAAAAGCATCCACAAGGCACTAAATGGGGAAAGCCTAGTCCACAACTTTACCCTTGCCATGATCCGCGCCCGCATCTAAAAATAGAAACAACGAGAGGGTTAGCTAAAGCTAGTGAATGCAATAATTATGCACATAGATATATAATTTACCTACTTGCAATCACATACACAATTACCTCATACACGCTAGCAATTTATATAGCATACCATCGCAAAGTATACGCTAAACCTTCAAGACCACAAGCTAGCACAAACAATAGCATATATAACTCGAACAATACAATATGCTACACTATTACACATAACCATGGTTAACCATTCGCACATGGGGATGGTGCTCGAATTTACCATCGGTGTTCATAACAATCGTTAGTGTACAACGACATATATCACTAACCCTTGGGCGGTAACGACAACACATATCCGTTCATAACAACCGTTAGTGTACAACGACATATATCACTAACTCATGGGCGGTATAGACAACACATATCCATCCTACACAAGTAAATACATTATATACATACACGTATAATTATTCCACTCACCTTGTCGTCTTTGTGAGATTCCAACAATAGACTTGCAACCTTCAAAGAAAGTCACCTAATATAATTAATGCCCAATTAATACACATAACAAGTTGGACTATTTACCAACTAACCTCACTAGTGCATTTATGACCCAAAAGGGTATTTATGACCCATTTGCACTATAATCACCCAACAATGTCAAAGTCCACAAATAATCACTAAAAGCTAGTGATTAAAGTCTAATAACACCAACTAACACAAGTTAGGGTATTTTCATACCCAATTTAACCCACTAGGTCAAACTTATCCATTTGACCCATTTCAAGTCAATCATGACCCAAATAACAAATCTTTCACTAACACCTAAGTGTGCTAGTGATTCAACAACACGAATAACCCTACAACTTCAAATCTCATGGCAAAACCCTAGATTTCAAACCTTAGGGTTTCCATTCATCAAGTTCACCCCAAAATCGCCCCATTAAACCCTAAAATGGGTCTTACAACAACATCCATAACCAATTCACTAGTCATAAAACAACTAAAAGTTGAAACTCGGAATTAACACTTACCACTACTATCAAATCGTAGCTAAGAACGAGGAGAACAAATTTCCTTCTTGCTCCAAAGATTGAATCACAAATCTTCACCTTCAAATCTCACTTTGAATCTAAGAGGGTTTTATGTTTTGAGAGAAAAAAGAGAAATAAAAGAGAAAAGAAATGAAGAAAAAGAGATATGTGGCTGGGATTTAGGGCCACAATCTGATCCACATGCAAAAAGATAAAAATGCCCTTGAACCACCCTTTTTAAAACATAAAATCAGATCAGATCTGAAGGAATGTAGCGGCGCGACCACACATTCTCGTGGCGCGGAGTTGTGAGCATTTTTCGAGCTGTTAAACTTGCCACCTGATCTTGATTCTAGCCTAAAACCGCGGCGCGACCTCCCCTCTCGGCCGGGCAACCGTGGGCGTCTTTTGTCCAATTTTCGCCAAATTGTTCCAACTATTGTTTACACGACTCGTATACTCCATTCTCGCTTCGTATATACACCTAGACTTCACCACAAAGTCTCACTCGACTTAATACCTTCATAACCCATGCATATACTTATACATGTATACATTCTCATGTGTGTGTGTGTGTGTGTGTGTGTGTATATATATATATATATATATATATATATATATATCGTGTACTTCAAACTAAATCTTTAAATTATTTAATCACATATACGACCAAGTATAAATGTTCTTAAGATCAAATACATACCTTAGGACATGTATGAAAAAAACGGGATGTTACAAAACCCGATTACTCGCCGATTAATCCCCGATTAATCATTTTTAGGAGCAATCCGGTCAGATTTCCAAAAATCTGTTTAATTAAACGGTAAACGTCAATTGATGGATCAAAATCGAATTTGGTAATTAAAGTAAAAAATGATTAATGTTTTTAACATGAATTTAAACTAAAATTGTATAGTTTTAGAGTAAAATAGACAAATTTAGACAATTAAGTTAAAAATTGTCTTTATATTTATGGTTTTTTTCTATAGTTACACATATAATTTTTAAAATTTAATATTTAAATGTATACAGTACAATCCGATTAATCTCCGAATTGCCGATTAATCCTTCCAAAGTCCCGACCGATTAGTCCCCGAATAGCGAATTTTGCAACCTTGGTTATAGGTGTTGAGACAATGAGGCGAGAAAGGTAATTCGTAGTCAAGAGGTTATCTTTGATGAAAACTCGTTGTATGGCACTAAGGTAACGGTTAATTCCAATAATGATCCATTTATGTTTGATGAGTTTGTTGATGTGAATACAGGTTCTAGTGGGAGTTCGAAAACTATTGAATTGCCAATTAACGGTGAGGATCAAAACGATGGGGATGATTCGGAGAGTGGCGAAAGCTCCAAAAGTAGTGGGAGCTCTAATGGTGGAGATAGTGGCGATGTAACTCAATCACCACAACCCGTTACACCACCATTGAGACGCTCAAGTAGAACGCCAAAACCTAATGTTAGGTTTTCTTCGGCAAACTATCTACATTATACCAAAAATGGTGAACCCAAGAGTTATTTTGAAGCAAGACATTCTAAAGAATCTGTACAATGGGAGCTTGCTATGAAAGAAGAGATGGGATCACTAATAAATAACAAGACATGGTCACTAGTGAAATTACCTCTAAATAAAAAGGCGTTGCACAATAAATGGGTCTTTCGGGTCAAAGATGAGTTAGATGGGAAAAAGCAGTACAAGGCTCGGTTGGTAATTAAAGGATTTCAACAAAAGAAGGGGGTCGATTTTAAAGAGATTTTCTCGACGGTTGTGAAGATGACTAATATTCGGTTGGTTTTGAGTATTGTTGCTGCTGATGACTTACATCTAGAACAGTTAGATGTTAAGATCGCGTTTTTATATGGGGATCTTAATGAAGAGATTTACATGATGCAACCTATGGGCTTCGAGGTAGTTGGTAAAGAGAAGTAGGTTTGCAAATTAAAGAAAAGTCTGTATGGGTTGAAACAAGCACCTCGGCAATGGTACTTGAAGTTCGATGACTTTATGACAAGGAAAGGCTTCATGAGAAGCAATTCGGATCGTTATTGTTACTTGAAGAAATTCAAGTCCTCCTATGTTATATTGTTCCTATATGTTGATGATATGTTGATTGCAGGATCGGACATGTCGAAAATTAATAAGTTGAAGAGACATTTATCTCTTGAGTTCGAAATGAAAGATTTGGGTGCTGCTGAACAGATACTCGGGATGAGTATTACAAGGAATCAAATTGAATGTACTCTAACTTTGTCTCAAACCAAGTATATTGAGAAAGTGTTAGAGCAGTTCAACATGGAAGATTCAAAGGCACGATCCTTGCCTTAAGGTGGTACTTTGAAGTTATCGAAGAGTCAATCACCCACAACGGATAAAGAGAAAGAGGCAATGGCTCAAGTCCCTTATGCATCTGCGGTTGGAAGTATTATGTATGCCATGGTATGTACAAGACCCGACAAGCTCATGCAGTGGGAGTTGTAAGTCGGTTTATGTCAAATCCGGGTATTGAGCATTGAGAAGGAATAAAGTGGCTTTTGCGCTACTTAAAAGGTACTTCTAAAATGGGGTTACAAATCACTAAAGGTGATTCCATTTTAAGAGGGTACTTTGATGCTGATTTGTGCAACACCCTGCCAAAATCGCCATTGACGCGGATGTTAACTCTGGTCCCAATGCTCGGTTTGACTTCTAAGTAACAGAAGAGTTCTACAGCGGAAGCTATATATCTAAGTACCTGAGACAAAACATGCTTAAAAGTGTCAACCAAAATGGTTGAGTGAACAACATAGGTTTAATAATTATAACAAGTTTTAGACCACAAGATTTAAATAAGCGGTTTAATCAGTTCGGTAGTAGTGTTGGTGTATATGATATCGATACTAACCATTAGTTACCCTAAACACATTACGTTCGTATCGTTCATCGTTATTATGTATCCATTGACCAGCGGTCATCCGGATAGAGACGTCACCCTCAATAGCGCTATCACAATAACTAAGCTTGCCTTTATACGTAGCAATTAACGATATCATGGTAGGGATTAAGCATGAATCAAAGCATGTTAGCAAACAGTTTGAACTGATCAAAATAAAGTTTGAGTACTTGCGTCTAAGCGTAAAACAGTTTAAAAGAAGCATGTGTCTCACCCCAAAGTTATAAAACAGTTAAGAAATAGTAAAAAGATGGGCTATGAAGTTCACCTTAAATCGAAGATGAAGATAATTCCATATATGAAATGAACGAGAGTATATACCAGGCCTTCAACCTAGAGATATATAGGCTAAATCAGAAATTTGTCCAATTGACAAATGAAAAATCTTAGGTGTATTAAGGATTGACTAAACATATGTTTATCGTTATGTATGTGTGTATAGGAATACAACACTTAATAGATTACTTGTACATACATTTAATACATGTTATATATATATATATATAATAAGTATTATATATTATATAAATATTATTTAATTGTTTGTATTATATTTATATTAATTAATTAGTATTATATATTAATAGTTATGATATATTAAGTATATAAGTACTTGTATTACATTTTATACCTTAATAGTTATATTAGATTAAGTATATAAGTTTAGATTTATTATTTTATTATATTTAATATAAATTAATTATTAAAGTATATATTTGTATAATCTATATTATATACTTTATAAAGTATATGTATTATATTAAATTGGTTATGTATTAGTAGATTTTTATTATATATATTAGTAACATATATAATTATAATTTAAGTAATTATTCACATATTTTTATATTTAGAAACAATAATATTTAATTATTATAATTTATATGTATTATAGTTATCTTGAAAATAGATATATATACTTCCTAAATTTGTTTTTAATTAAAATAATTATCAAATAATAAAGTTTATAATTTCTATAAGTTTCCTTTAGTGCAAAAACCTGTAGAAAAGTTTATAAAATTATTCTACCCTGTTTTTATATTTATTTGTGTTTATTTCCTTATTTATCCTCTCGGTTTATATGGAAACAAAGTTAATTATGCATAAAATACTAATTTGACTTAAACAATAAATTTTATAATTTTTATAAGTTCTATATACTGTAAATAAGTTGTAAAAAATATAATTTCTAAAATTATATATATATTATTATTTATTTTATATTTTTCTTGTACTTTGTCCAATATAATCAGTATTAATTAAATAAAATAGATAAATACTTAATAAATATGTTTTAATAATTTTTATAGTATCTATTTAACCTAATGATTATATAAAAATTTTATAAAAACTATTTTAATTCTTTTATTATTTATTTTATATTTATTTTCTTATTTTCTCTCGGTTTATATAAATACTTTATGAAAATCAATTAAAATACTAATTATACTTATAAATATGATTTTATATTTTTGAAGCTTAATTACATACTTATAAACTTAGAAAAATTTTTATAGTTATTATATTTACCCTTTTTCTATTTATTATGAATTTTATATAGTTTCCATATTTAGTACTTATTAAATTCGTTTTTAATTATAAATAAAATTCCAAAAACTGCTATAATTATTTTTAAATGATCTAACACTGTTCTAAATACTTTTTAATGCAAAACTAACTGTTCTTATATTTTTATACGAATTATTACTATTTTCTACATATATGTATATTGATTTAAAGATAAAATATATAATAAATATTTATAATAGTAAATAAATTAGGATTTAGACTTTAATATTCTTTTTACATCATTAGGATGTTACGAAAAGTTTTGTTTCAATTATTGAAGTCATTTACTAATTTTAATTGATTTTTGTTTACATAAAACCCTAGCCGAATAGCTATAATTTAAATAAATATATAATACATCATAAAAATAAAGTTTTTGACTTAGATCATCTTCATAATAATAATAAGTTCTGTAAAAATTATTGTTTCGGATTTATATACCTTATAACTATTTTATTTAATTTTTGTACATATATATACATATATCGATAATATACATACACATAATCTGTTTTTAATTATTTAAAAATATAAAACGTGATATAAATCTGTAAAAGTAATTTTCCTTAATCCTATAATATATAAAAGTATTTATCATGTATTATTTATGATTTATTTAATTCGTTTCATATTTATTAAAAATAAAAATATATATCGGCTAAAAAATAAATAGATAAAGAAAAAAAAAGAAAATAAATAAAAATAAATGGAATAAAAGACTTACAAAACTTATTAGGGTTTGAGAGCTTCAAAGAAAAAGTTATGAAAAAAAATTATGAAGCTTTGATATGAATTTATAGAGTTAAAAGTCTTAGTGAACAAGTAAAAGACTTATATTTGGAAACAATCACAATTACATTTTTATTTTTATTTTTTTTATTTTATTTTCGGTCAGCCCTATAATTAAAAAAAATTATTTAATTAATTTAATAGAATATTCTAGATTTATGTTTGTTATTTTGTTTATTTTTATTTTTCTTTTCTTTTTATTTATAACCGTATAAATATATATTTATTATAAAAATTTTGGTATTTATATTTATTATAAATAATCATAATTTTGATTTAACTACATTATTACTTTGTAGTTTTATTAGTCATATAAATGTCATAATACATTTTTTTTTAAAACATTATTTTACCTATAAAGTTAATTATACATTTATAATTCATATAAGTTTCTTATTATATATATACTTAGTATATAATTTTATGAATTTTTTAATTATATTATATTTATTATTGTTATATCTATTTAATTTAATATCACTATACTTTTATAATTTATAAAAGTACCACATTTATATACACTTATACTTTTATACATCTTTTAATAACATTAACACTAATATATACATAATTAGATATTCAAATAATATTATTATAAAATTTATTATTATTAGGGTTAGGGTTTATTTAATGTAAACATTTAATTATCGTTCATTAACTGTGGTCAGATAACAACCCTAATATTTTACACAGAACAAACAAGAGAAACCCTAAGAGTATTTTAGTCATTTCAGAACGAAAAAATAAGCGTTGTTATAGTACCTCCCCGTTAATTTAAACTTCGTCCCGAAGTTTCAAGAAGACTTTTCGGATGCACCAACGGTTGAGAATAGATGTGGATATTTCCATCTGGTCTTCACGTTCCCAGGTATACTCGGGGCCTCTACGCGAATTCCAATGGATTTTAACATTAGGAATGTTGCTCTATTTCAAGCATTTTTCAGTTTGGTCCACGAATGAAGAATGTTTTGAGTAAACACATAAATGTTGTGAACGTTTAAGGTAACTCCTTTAGAGAGGATATCGAGGATTTTAAATTATATTTCTGATAGAAAATCTCACGAAAAGGTGTGATCTCTTAATGAGATAGACTTTCTCGCACAGATGGCAAGTCGTTCTATCATTCACTTATGAGTTTAAGTGCGGACGAAAAGAACTATAAATCATTGGCTACAAAGAATAGTTTACACCGGGTGAGGAAATATCTGATAAATGCTTTCTTGTGCCAAAAAGATATCAAATCATAGAATTGACGTTTTACGAGTTTGCTGTGGTTTAGCCATGAGGTATCAGAAGTAAAATTTTCTCGACGGTCAACCTTACAAGGGAAAAGTTACAGAGAACAGAGGGTTTTGAATGACGAACTTAATGATAAGTTTCAGAGGACAAGAGGAATTGTGATTAATACGTAGTGTGGAATAATACGAAAATTCTTATATAAACAAGTAATGAAAATTTTCTAGAAGTTCGAGTCATTTAAGGCGACAATTTAAAAAGGAACGAAGTTCTTAGTAAAACTAGAGTTATGTACAACATGTACTATTTTATGTAAAATATCTTTTGAATAAAAGAATTGATTTGAAAAAGTGAGAGTATAATTTTATGTGTACTAGTCAGAATAAGTAAAGGTAAATTTTATTTACTTTAGTATATAAAATTATACGATTTATAAAATTTGCAAGAATGACAGAATTTTCATATTTTGGAGGTTACGAGTTGGGAAAAGGTCGATGAAGATCGGGTGAAGGAATCTTGAAAATTTCGGGTTATTTTTAAGCAACAATGTTGCGAGGTAATGAAATCTATTGTATTTAAATACGGTTGTTGACTATTATTAGGGCATATGTTTTTGGAATTCAAAATGTTCATGTGTGAAGCTGTTGCTGACAAGTGAGATATGAATGGTAGAGTATCAGACGTGAAGTTAATCCACTGTTGACTCTGAAAGGTCAAGAGGTCAGACTAGTTATTGGAGTTGGAAGGCTAGGAGTAAGTGCCCTCATGAATTGCTTGATTCCGTCATTCACAAAGATTTCATAATAACTTGAGCATGAATAATCCGATGTTAACATAGACGCGTATGAAGACATGTTAATGCAGTGACTTTCGACTATGTGATGATCATTGAAAATCAATTTATCAACTTCTCACTAAATATGTGATTATTGCCGGGATAGTATGAATTTCCGTAATGAGTAAGGGCGATGTAAGGACATGGTGTCGCTTGGCTATTGTTATATGATCATTTAATGATACATCTAACATGCTTTTAACACCGAGGTGAAATCGTAAGATTTTTTTTAGAAAAAAATGGTTAACGGTTCAAAGGTCGTGACTTATTGTTTAGATACAATAAATCACGCGATGTTTGACCATAAGTAACGTAATGATAATCATATCAATGCTACCTTTGATCATATGGAGTGTGTGAGGAATCACGTGCTTTTCAATATGGTGATGGAAATATATGTATACTTCAGTCTTAACTGGCCAGGAATGTGGATACTATCCACTAGAGTATGATGGGGTTCTTTTAATTGCTATAGTAGTTTTTCAGATTTGATTAGGGTGAGTTTAGCTCAAACCACGACCCGCGAAAAAATGGAAAAGCTTCAGGTGGTGTATCTAACCCTAAATTTTGAATTGTCAGTGATCGATTATTGTTTGGGTACGACATCATTACTCGCATGGTGCCAAGTAATGAATGAATGAGCGCGAAAAGTTTTCCCTGGCTATGGTAATCAAAAGATATTTTTTGGATGGTCTTGTACCCTTCCTTCCAGCGAGGATATGATAGGGATTAAGCGTGATAATTAAGCGTCAAAGATAAAGAGATAGGTTGTTTAACAAAGAAAGAATGCAAAGTTTTACAAACTTTTTGGCATATGAGAGATTTTTAATCTACTTAAGGGTATGAGATAGTTTGTTTGAAACGAGCTCTTCGTAGATCTACAAATCATATGATGATTACCCTTCATGTAATAACATTGAGATTTTCAAATGAATGGCTTGGGAATTTTTCTTTGATTCACTTTCTATTCCATATGTCATTGATATTGGAATTTCTATATGAATTACTGTAATATAATCACGTCGGCCAAGCGTCATTATATTTCACTAATTCATACTTCCACTTCAATATCACCCCATAAGGTCAGGACACGTGATCAAACTTAGATAGTTGACGTGGGAATGTTGAGTCATGAGTGACATCCCTTCGTGTGAGTCAAAGAATACTTTGAATCACAATGGCGAAGTCAGGTCATAGGATATGTTTGGATATGATAACAATCACATATTAGCTGATCCTTCAGAGTCGGGATCATGCAAGATGAAAGGGTTTTGGCTTGACATCCTTAGGAAAGGATACATAATGTCAGAAGAAGTAAAGCATGTTGTAAGATGGATTGGCAGTATAAAGATTAAGGAAAAGCACTTAAAACTAAGGCAGGAAAGGTTATAGACCTAAAGATTGCTAAGGCACCCACATAAGGCACACATAGAATGAAATCCTGGTTCTCTATAACAAGTCTTGGCTCTCCTAAATTACATAATGAGATAGGTATGGTGGCATTCTATTCTTGGAATACAAGTAAGTCACTAAGAGCCAGACGTGTAAGTATAGTTCTTATAGCAAAGTGTTTCTAAAGATTTTGAATGGTATAGAAGTTCTAGGCATAACAAATATAAGTAAACTTAATGCACATAATCTAGAATGTAATGCAAATAATCAATGCAAATGAACAACTCGGTTATAGACTAGACTCACTAATGCATCCTAACTATTCAGGTTAGTCACACTAATGTAACCTAGTTCCCTATAACCAGAGCTCTGATACCAACTGTAACACCCAGCCAAAATCACCATTGACGCGGATGTTAACTCTGGTCCCAATGCTCGGTTTGACTTCTAAGTAACAGAAGAGTTCTACAGTGGAAGCTATATATCTAAGTACCTGAGACAAAACATGCTTAAAAGTGTCAACCAAAATGGTTGAGTGAACAACATAGGTTTAATAATTATAACAAGTTTTAGACCACAAGATTTAAATAAGCGGTTTAATCAGTTCGGTAGTAGTGCTGGTGTATATGATATCGATACTAACCATTAGTTACCTTAAACACATCACGTTTGTATCGTTCATCGTTATTATGTATCCATTGACCAGCGGTCATCCGGATAGAGACGTCACCCTCAATAGCGCTATCACAATAACTAAGCTTGCCTTTATACGTAGCAATTAACGATATCATGATAGGGATTAAGCATGAATCAAAGCATGTTAGCAAACAGTTTGAACTGATCAAAATAAAGTTTGAGTACTTGCGTCTAAGCGTAAAACAGTTTAAAAGAAGCATGTGTCTCACCCCAAAGTTATAAAACAGTTAAGAAATAGTAAAAAGATGGGCTATGAAGTTCACCTTAAATCGAAGATGAAGATAATTCCATGTATGAAATGAACGAGAGTATATACCAGGCCTTCAACCTAGAGATATATAGGCTAAATCAGAAATTTGTCTAATTGACAAATGAAAAATATTAGGTGTATTAAGGATTGACTAAACATATGTTTATTGTTATGTATGTGTGTATAGGAATACAACACTTAATAGATTACTTGTACATAAATTTAATACATGTTATATATATAATAAGTATTATATATTATATAAATATTATTTAATTGTTTGTATTATATTTATATTAATTAATTAGTATTATATATTAATAGTTATGATATATTAAGTATATAAGTACTTGTATTACATTTTATACCTTAATAGTTATATTAGATTAAGTATATAAGTTTAGATTTATTATGTTATTATATTTAATATAAATTAATTATTAAAGTATATATTTGTATAATCTATATTATATACTTTATAAAGTATATGTATTATATTAAATTGGTTATGTATTAGTAGATTTTTATTATATATATTAGTAACATATATAATTATAATTTAAGTAATTATTCACAGATTTTTATATTTAGAAACAATAATATTTAATTATTATAATTTATATGTATTATAGTTATCTCGAAAATAGATATATATACTTCCTAAATTTGTTTTTAATTAAAATAATTATCAAATAATAAAGTTTATAATTTCTATAAGTTTCCTTTAGTGCAAAAACCTGTATAAAATTTTATAAAATTATTCTACCTTGTTTTTATATTTATTTGTGTTTATTTCCTTATTTATCCTCTCGGTTTATATGGAAACAAAGTTAATTATGCATAAAATATTAATTTGACTTAAACAATAAATTTTATAATTTTTATAAGTTCTATATACTGTAAATAAGTTGTAAAAAATATAATTTCGAAAATTATATATATATTATTATTTATTTTATATTTTTCTTGTACTTTGTCCAATATAATCGGTATTAATTAAATAAAATAGATAAATACTTAATAAATAAGTTTTAATAATTTTTAAAGTATCTATGTAACCTAATGATTATATAAAAATTTTATAAAAACTAGATTAATTTTTTATTATTTATTTTATATTTATTTTCTTATTTTCTCTCGGTTTATATAAATACTTTATGAAAATCAATTAAAATACTAATTATACTTATAAATATGATTTTATATTTTTGAAGCTTAATTACATACTTATAAACTTAGAAAATTTTTTATAGTTATTATATTTACCCTTTTTCTATTTATTATGAATTTTATATAGTTTCCATATTTAGTACTTATTAAATTCATTTTTAATTATAAATAAAATTCCAAAAACTACTATAATTATTTTTAAATGATCTAACACTGTTCTAAATACTTTTTAATGCAAAAATTACTGTTCTTATATTTTTATACGAATTATTACTATTTTCTACATATATGTATATTGGTTTAAAGATAAAATATATAATAAATATTTATATTAGTAAATAAATTAGGATTTTGACTTTAATATTCTTTTTACATCAGTAGGATGTTACGAAAAGTTTTGTTTCAATTATTGAAGTCGTTTACTAATTTTAATTGATTTTTGTTTACATAAAACCCTAGCCGAAGAGCTATAATTTAAATAAATATATAATACATCATAAAAATAAAGTTTTTGACTTAGATCATCTTCATAATAATAATAAGTTCTGAAAAAATTATTGTTTCGGATTTATATACCTTATAACTATTTTATTTAATTTTTGTACATATATATACATATATCGATAATATACATACACATAATCTGTTTTTAATTATTTAAAAATATAAAAACGTGATATAAATCTGTAAAAGTAATTTTCCTTAATCCTATAATATATAAAAGTATTTATCATGTATTATTTATGATTTATTTAATTCGTTTCATATTTATTAAAAATAAAAATATATATCGGTTAAAAAATAAATAGATAAAGAAAAAAACGAAAATAAATAAAAATAAATGGAATAAAAGACTTACAAAACTTACTAGGGTTTGAGAGCTTCAAAGAAAAAGTTATGAAAAAAAATTATGAAGCTTTGATATGTATTTATAGAGTTAAAAGTCTTGGTGAACAAGTAAAAGACTTATATTTGGAAACAATCACAATTACATTTTTATTTTTATTTTTTTTATTTTATTTTCGGTCAGCCCTATAATTAAAAAAAATTATTTAATTAATTTAATAGAATATTCTAGATTTATGTTTGTTATTTTGTTTATTTTTATTTTTCTTTTCTTTTTATTTATAACCGTATAAATATATATTTATTATAAAAAATTTGGTATTTATATTTATTATAAATAAACATAATTTTGATTTAACTACATTATTACTTTGTAGTTTTATTAGTCATATAAATGTCATAATACATTTTTTTTAAAACATTATTTTACCTATAAAGTTAATTATACATTTATAATTCATATAAGTTTCTTATTATATATATACTTAGTATATAATTTTATGAATTTTTTAATTATATTATATTTATTATTCTTATATCTATTTAACTTAATATCACTATACTTTTATAATTTATAAAAGTACCACATTTATATACACTTATACTTTTATACATCTTTTAATAACATTAACACTAATATATACATAATTAGATATTCAAATAATATTATTATAAAATTTATTATTATTAGGGTTAGGGTTTATTTAATGTAAACATTTAATTATCGTTCATTAACTGTGGTCAGATAACAACCCTAATATTTTACACAGAACAAACAAGAGAAACCCTAAGGGTATTTTAGTCATTTCAGAACGAAAAAATGAGGGTTGTTATAATTTGGGTGGATGTGATGATTCGGGAAAAAGCACTACGGGTTATGTTTTCACGGTTGGAAAGACTGCGGTTAGTTGGTTGTCTAGACTCCAAAGATGCGTTGCATTATCAACAACGAAGGCTGAATATATGGCCGCCGCCGAAGCAAACAAAGAGCTAGTTTGGTTGAAGAATTTTATGATGGAGTTGGGTGGAGTTCAACAAGATTGGATCCTTTACTGTGATAATCAAAGTGCTATCCTTTTAGGGAAGAACCCGGTGTTTCATGGTCGTACGAAACACATAAAGCTAAGGTATCATAAAATTCGCGAACTCATTGAAGATGGTACTTTAGTTGTTATGAAAATTCCTGGTACTGAGAATCCCGCCGATATGTGTACTAAGGTGGTTACGATTGGGAAGTTGAAGTTTTGCATAACTTCAACTGGTCTTCTTGTTAACTGAAAATAGAAGACGTCGACTAGAGTGATAAAGCGTTATTGATGTTAGATTTCGACAAGTAGTGTTTAAGACCTTGTATCGAAAGTCTGCTCTTCCTGTGTTTGATTGGAGGTATAAAATGGTGGTTCGACGTTCTTGGTTGAAATGTTTGGCTTTGGGTTATTGTTTTGACTATCTTCAAGTGGGAGATTGTCAGATGTGTGAAGGATATCAAAACAAAGGAGGAATTCGTCACACCTATAAGGCGTGCCGCGGCCTCTCCTAGGCGCGACGCGACCTAGAGCATGAACAGGGGTCAAGTCGAATAAAAGCTTTTGTTTCGAGTTTACACGTGAAGGCGCGACGCGGCCCCTCCTGGGCGCGCCGCGGCCTTGGTCTGACGGGAAGGAAACTTCCAAATTCGATTTTCTTGCTTCTTAAGTTGTTATACGCTTATAAATACATCTTATTGTAACCCTAAACCGTATGTACGAAAATATCAATAAAAATCACTCTAGTTGACCGTGGACTAAAGCAATCTAACCGATTGCATATAACCACATAATTCTTGTGTCGTTTTCTTTACTTTTCTTTATTATCATTCGTTTGTTGTTTGTGGGATCACCAAATCTGAATTGGTGATTGTTGTTTGGGTCCATAAATTTCCAACACTTTAGTTTCATCTATTATTTGATTTATTTAATTTTGTGGGATCTTTCATTTCGTACTGTTCGAGTCACTTGCTGTAATAGTTTGTAGCCAGAGAAGGAGAAGAATGAAGTGAAAGGAAAAGAAAAATAAAATCACCAAATTATCCTCATGAGTCAAGCACATGACTACATTTAACGGTCGTTAGTGAGAGAAACCAAATGTGTAATTCGTGCAAACTAACAATAAAAAAATAAATAAATAAAAAAATTAAAGACTCTTAGAATCTGGAACAAATTACACGGACTATCTAGGTAATTATGTCAAAGTGCTACTCAAATATCACTATTGATCATCTCTTTTTCATATGGTTTTTTTTTTTTTTTCTTTTCAAAATACTCGAAAAGATAATCAAGCCACCAAAAAACGCATTACTTTATTTTCTACATATTTCTTGGGTCAATGCATACTATCCCTATAAATATTCTTCAAAGCTGATTAATGAACCACACCACCTTCTTTATCAAATTCTACTCCTTCACCCATATATGGCTTCTTCTTCAAGCTCTTTGTTTCTAGTTTTTTCATCACTTTTAATATTCTCATCTCTTCTTTATGTATCGGATGCCGATTACTCGGCACCCGTTATGAAAGGATTGTCATGGGATTATCATCACAAGACTTGTCATAAGCTCGAAAAAATTGTCCGAAAACACCTCAAGAAAGTGTTTAAGGAGGATATCGGTCAAGCCGCCGGCTTACTTCGCCTTCATTTCCACGATTGCTTTGTTCAGGTAACAATTGAACTCGTACAATGATTGGCACTTATGTTACAAATTGATAAAAACCACAAAGATATCAAAATACCAACTTTTAAGCAATTTATAATGCTTGTCTTGATACAATTACTTCTAATGATCAAATACATTAATATTTTTTTTTAAGACAAAAACGTAGATTTCTTATCAAATGACCATTGACCTAGCATTATCCCGGTGACCTTTTTAAGCCGTGAGGTCGTCGGGGGTTCAAATTTTGAATTTTGAGATGGGAAAATTAATGTGTATATATTTGTGATATGTGAGTGTGGTAGTATTGTCTTTTTTGTCATCAATACGACTTGTTCTTAATAAACCAATCTTATTCTCCGAACAGTCAGAATTTTGTACTTCTGTTAGATCCTCCCTGTCTCTTGCTCGAGCTTGAAGGAAAAATGATTGATTACGTAGTATTAAAGTTTATGTTTTTTACTTTTTATCATGTGAGTTTGTTCCAAAATTAATGTATTACGAGTTATTATGTTCTTATGGCACACTCACGGACAAAAATATAGATATGATTTCAGATTAAACGGATATAGAAAATGGAAGCTCAATATGTCAACTTTTCGACTTTTACAGTTGAAATGGTCAAGCAATTTGACATTTTGTTGATTTCTATTTCCTTTTTAATTTGCTTTTGCTTTTTCTAGTAAGTAGCTTTTGTTACATTGTCATAGGGATGTGATGCTTCTGTATTGCTTGATGGATCCCATGGTGGTCCAAGCGAACAAACCGCACCCCCTAACCAAAGCCTAAGGAAACAAGCGTTTAACATCATCGAAGATCTACGAGGTCTAATCCATAGAGAATGTGGGAGAGTCGTGTCATGCGCTGATATTGTTGCGATTGCGGCTCGTGATGCTGTTCATCTGGTTAGTAAAATCTAAAATCGATCTAAAAAAAAAAACATTCGACTCATACTTCGAGAAAAATATTTTAACTATCTTGTTTTCCCATTTAATGTTGTAATAGTCAGGTGGGCCCGACTACGATGTTCCACTTGGTAGAAAAGATGGACTCACATTCGCTACACAAAACGCCACCTTAGCTAACCTTCCTGCACCAACAAGCAACGCCTCAACCATCCTATCAGCCCTCGCTACCAAAAATCTCACCCCAACTGACGTGGTGGCCCTCTCTGGGGGCCACACTATTGGGGTGAGCCACTGCAGCTCATTTGGTAATCGCCTTTACCCCACCCAAGACCCCACTATGGACAAAACCTTCGCTCATGGACTCAAAGAGGTTTGTCCAACAAACACTACCGATGCCACAACCGTTATGGACATATATTCTCCAATCAAGTTTGATAATAAGTATTATGTTGATTTGATCAACCGACAAGGTCTTTTTACTTCCGATCAAGATTTATACACTCACAAAGAGACTAAACCGATTGTGGAGAGTTTTGCACATGATGAGAAGTTGTTCTTTGAAGAATTTGTGAAAGCCATGATTAAAATGGGACAACTTCAAGTGTTAACGGGTGAAAAAGGTGAAATTCGCGCACATTGTTCGATTAGGAACACCGATAATAATGAGTATTTCTCGTATTTGGCTGAGGAAGAGAACCAATACGATTTCGGATTGAAAGATGAACTACGTTGATGAATTATGTCAATATAATATGAATAACGTGATCATACTATATTAGCTTAAATTGAATAATGATTTATTTCATATTGTTTGGAAATGTATGTTAATTATTGATTTTACGTTTTTGTGAATTCTCTTAAAGTTTGGAATATTAAAGTTTGGAATATTATGATATGGATATACCATTATGAACCGTTTAGTTTCTTCTCTATACTTTAACAACTACTGCTAGATCACTAATTAACTATGTTTGTAGGAGATAAAACACAACGATATTGTTAACCCATAGTCTAGGGTTGTTTGTTGTAGTTGTTATCTTGTTTGTTACATATTTATTCTTATCCCTTATTTGTAAACACTGTATAAATACATCAATGTAAAACACCCACCGGAGGTGAATCGGTTTTACCCTCATCACATGGTATCAGACTAACATCGGTCCCTCTTATTCTATTTGCCGATTCTGCTGCTTTTTTTTTTCTTACGATGTCTGCAACAACATCTAACCCTGATGGTACTTTACCTCTCAACACAATTCTTCACATGCTTCTCGCGGTCGTGGTCGCTCATCCAATCGAAACTCTTATGGCCGTGGACGTGGGCGTCGCTCGCCTAACTGTCAATTATGTAGAAAGGATGGCCATTATGCTAGTCAATGTCCCGATCTCCCTTCCTTTGTAACTCGGGGACTCTCTATTGACGCCAATCTCGCACAAGCATTCCATGCTCAATGTCATGTTACAGATAACTCTCCAGATTGGTATGTGGACTCCGGTGCTTCCGCTCATGTTACACCATCGATTTCTCACTTGGACTCTAGTACTCCTTATTCAGGTATGGACAAAGTCGCAATTGGTAATGGGTCTGTCTTACCTATTACCCATATTGGCACCTCGTCCTTGATTAAAGATCTTCATTTACTTGATATTATAGTCGTACCATTTATTACCAAGAACTTATTATCTATTAGCAAACTAACGTTTG
This sequence comes from Rutidosis leptorrhynchoides, assembly GCF_046630445.1. Lineage (NCBI taxonomy): Eukaryota > Viridiplantae > Streptophyta > Magnoliopsida > Asterales > Asteraceae > Rutidosis > Rutidosis leptorrhynchoides. The sequence goes on from NC_092335.1 coordinate 607,512,813, forward strand.
ACAATCTCGTTGACATTTTGTTTTCTGATAAGCTGTTCACCATTCTGAATCGGCACACAAGGGAAGTCATAGCAACGGGTCGACTCATGAAGACCTTTATGTATTGGAACGAGGTCAACGTGCTTTTCTCACAAAGTTGAAGTCTCATAAAGCTCGTGGATCATTTGAATTGTGGCATAATTGACTAGGACATATTTCATTTGATGTTATTTCTTTTTTAAATAAACATCGTCGGATTTTGGTTACTTCCTTATTACCAAAACCAACTTTATGTTCTTCTTGTCAAATTGCGAAAAGCAAGCATTTACCTTTTACTATTAATAATAAACGTTCTTTGAATGCGTTGGATTTGATACATTGTGACTTGTAGGGTCCCACACCCGTTATATCAACAAATGGTTATCGGTATTATATAATTTTCGTTGATGATTATTCGCGGTTTACTTGGTTTTATCCATTAAAATCGAAAGCTGACTTTCCTGCTATATTCGCAGCCTTCCTCACTTTTGTTCAAACTCAATTTTCGTGCAAAGTAAAGGTATTTCAAAGTGATGGAGGTATGGAATTCACAAATAATAAAGTTCGTACCTTACTTCTAGAAAACGGTACACAACACATAATGTCCTGCCCTCACACGCCTCAACAAAATGGGCGTGTCAAAAGAAAACATAGGCATATTACCGAAACCGGGCTTGCAATGTTATTCAACTCTTACGCTCCCGCATCACTCTGGACAGATGCGTTCGCTTCTGCCACATATATTATAAAGAGGTTACCATCTCTTGCACTCAAGTCACAATCCCCTTTCGAGCTTCTCTTCAAGACCTGCCCGAATTATGATAATTTTTGGATTTTTGGGAGTCGAGTTTATCCGTATCTAAGGGATTATTCGTGTCACAAATTAGCTCCTCGAAGTGTTGGGTGTGTTTTTATCGGGTATAGTAATCAACATAAAGGCTACAAGTGTCTCGACATGAACATTGGATGTGTATACATTACACGTCATGCTCAATTTGACGAAAAATGTTTTTCATTTTCTGGTACTATGCCACCTGTTGACATTGCCTCTCTAGTGTTTACAAAGTTTGATGAACCTACATCCATGGTTTACACTCCAAAAGTTGTGTCCTCGTCACCTGCTCCTGTGAATAAACAAAATTTGGCACCTCTTGATTGTTCATTATGTGATGACTTGGTATCTCGTACTGTAGCTTCTTCTACTACCACACCTACTGAGACATCTTTGCCATCATCGGTTCCTACACCTGATGTGCCATCTACTTCTCGGCATTCTATGGTAACTAGATCCAAATCCGGGATATTTAAACCAAGACATATTGTTGATACTACTACTCTATCACACACATGCCTTCATCATGCCTTATTAACTACCACTGAACCACGTACCTACAAACATGCCTTAAAGGAACCCGCTTGGTACAACGCAATGCACGGCGAAATGCTTGCACTTAATCATAATCAAACATGGGTCCTTATCCCGAGACGCAAACATTCAAATGTTGTTGGCTCAAAGTGGGTTTTTTGAACGAAATATCATTCGGACTGTTCGGTTGAAAGGCTCAAAGCTCGTCTAGTAGCCCAAGGATTCACTCAAATCCCTGGCTTGGATTATTCGGTGACTTTTAGTCCCGTCATTAAAGCATCCACCGTTCGAATAGTCTTATCACTTGCTACTCTCAACAAGTGGTCCCTACATCAACTTGATGTGAAAATGCCTTTTTCAATGGACACTTGATCGAAGTTGTTTACATGGAGCAACCACCGGGTTTTACCGACTCTCGCTTTCCGTCTCATGTTTGTAAGCTTAAGAAAGTGTTATACGGACTCAAGCAAGCACCTCGGGCGTGGTTTCAACACCTTAGTCACTTCCTTATTCGCCTTGGGTTTACTTGTAGCCGATCTGATCCGTCTCTCTTTATCTTCAAACGTAATTCATGCATTCTTTATTTCTTGGTTTACGTTGACGATATCATCCTCACCGATAATCATTCAGCTACTATTCAAACCTTTATCTCACGGTTAAATGATGAATTCTCAATAAAGGATCTTGGGAAGCTTAACTACTTTCTTGGTCTCGAAGTTACTGATAGACCTACGGGGCTATTCCTAAGTCAGACCAAGTATGCTAGAGATATACTAGCTCGTGCTGACTTGCTGGACTCCAAACCAGCTGCTACGCCCTTAGCCACTACCGAAAATTTTAGCTCTCATGGTACTGCATATTCAGATCCTACTCACTATCACTCTTTAGTTGGTGCTCTCCAATACCTTACTATCACTCGGTCGGATCTCTCATATGCCGTGAATCAAGTAAGTCAGATCTTACAAGCTCCAACCATGGATCACTTTCAGGCAGTTAAACGCATGCTTAGATATGTCAAAGGTACTTTAATCTTCAGCTTAACCTTTTCTCATGCACCATCGTCTTCGTTACTTGGTTACTCAGATGCGGATTGGGCAAGGTGCATTGAAACATGTAGATCCACTTACGGTTATTCTATTTTTCTTGGTGGAAATCTTGTCTCTTGGAGCGCTAAAAAGCAACCAAGTGTTGCAAGATCGAGTTGTGAGTCGAAATATTTGGCATTAGCAAACACCGCTGCTGAAATAGTATGGATTACTCACCTGTTAAAAGAACTCCATGTTATTCCACCTACTCGCCCAACTATCTTATGTGACAACAAAAGCGCCATTTTCCTCAGTCAGAATCTGGTCTCTCATAAGCGTTCCAAGCATATCGATATCGACTATCATTTCGTTCGGGAGCTTGTCTCCTCGGGTCGCTTGTATAAAAAATTCGTTCCTACAACCCTACAGCTAGCAGACGTTTTTACCAAAAGCCTCTCAAGACCGTTGTTTGAATCATTTCGGGACAAGCTTCGTGTTGTGTAACACCGGCCATTTTTTTTTTTTTAAATACACAGCGGAAGACTTTATTAACAAACACAATATAAGTCACGTCATTACGTTTAAGTTTACACAACGGTGTTACGTTATCACAAAACATTATTTATACAAAAGTCCACATCAGAGTTGGGTTGTCAAACATGTCTTCTGCAATAGCACCCTTCCCGACTAGCAGTACCTAAACCTGCAAGGGGAGAATATGTGGGGGATTAGCGCACCGCTAAGTGAATGAAATCTATCTAACAGATATAGCTTAAGTCACACACAAGCTATATACTAACAACAACACATGCTAACTATCAACTAGCATACAATAAGACAATACGAGGATCGGCGGCTTGTACGAGCAGACGACTCTCAGCTGATCGGGCCTGAGTCTACCGATAGTCCCTGCTACTCAATTCACAGTATAGTTATCCAGATGCAGGGGATGCATCATTCACACTATACTCCACAATCAGTAGCCTATGGACCCAACCTCCCCTAGGCACGGTTGGCCTCATACGGACTCTAACCTCTCCTAGGCACGGTCTCGAGTCCCCAGTCTCCCTAGGCCCGACTGGTGCCATTCACACAGTGTACACATAATTCACATACAACATCAGGCATACTATATTATTCTAACATGGCAATTTATACACTATGCATGGTAAAAGAATCAACCACAGTAGCATGATATGCTACTTAAACTCTATCCGGAGATAGACCCACTCACCAATTACCAGCAACTGCTCAGTTATTATTTCTGAGCTTCCTCCTTGTCCTTATAACCTGAGAACAACACAAACAAAGTTAATATACATATTCAATAAATAATATAATCATTTCATATGATTAACTAGGTCATAACACCATATATTCATAATTTTATGAGTCTACATTATGACTCCATTCAATAATGGCATACAGGTGCGTGCAAAACACGACATACACACTAAAACTCCTTTTTCGACCTAAAAACAGTTTGATCTAGTTTCTTAAAAGTTCACCATTGAAAAGTACTCTTCAATACGATTCCAACGATATTTGATTCATCAAAAACGGAGTTACGGTTTGAAAGTTACGCCCGTTTCAATTTCATAAAAGGTACTGTAGCAAATAGTGACACTGTATCAACTCGGTACTGTAGCAACTCGGGTACTGTAATAACTCGGGTACTGTTGCAACTCGGTAATGTAGCAAATAGTGACACTGTAGCAAATAGTGACACTGTAGCAAATAGTGACACTGTAGCAACTCGGGCACTGTAGCAACCCGGGTACTGTAGCAAACTGGGTTTCGAAGATCTTATGATTTTTTCTCCAAAAACTTGATTTCTAAGTGTTTTTGACCAAATTTTAAGCACAAGAAAGTTACTAAACATATATACAATCTATTTCTAACATCAATTAAGCATAACAAACACCAAATATGAAGATTCAAGCTTAAAATCACACTTTTTATTCAAGAACACAAAAAATCCATTTATTCAAGAATCAAAGCAAGGATTCAAGTAAACAAACCTGATTAGATGATCACAAGGATGATATGAATCAATCCTTAAAGCCTTACAATCAAATTTCTAGCTTGGATTAATTTAGGATTTGTGAAGGATGAAAGAGTAGGTACGTACTAAATTTGGGAAATGTCTAGAAATGAGAATAAAAAAACCATTTACACTCTTAAATAGGCATTAAATCTCATACCCCACAACACACGGGTATTTATCAGTTATCTGATATCTTTCGCACAAGATTAGATAACCCAAACGAGGTCCAAATAAATAAAACAAACATGTTCTGGGACCCTTGTCACAAACTGGTCTTAACCAATTAATAAAATAACACCAATAAAATAATTAAAATAAAAACACTTAAAACTAAGCATAACCCTAAGGGCAAGATAGACAACTTACAACTAGCTCGGGTTTCAGTCTGTTACAAGTTGTAACAGACTCGTCCCACATCGGTGGGAGAGGAAAACAAAGCACTCCTTATAAGGGTGTGGATACCTCTTCTGGTAAGACGCGTTTAAAGCCGTGCGGGTAGGTGCGATCCGGGGCAAGTTGGCCTGTCGGTGATCGGCCTGTGGCCCAGAGCGGACAGTATCATACCAGTTGTGCTGCGCACTCTGACATGACGCATTTTGAGGGTGTTTACCCGAGAAGCAAATCTGTGAGGTAGAAGTGCGATCCGGGGTTGTACTCGTGCGCGGGTAGCCCGTCGGTGATCGGCTTGTGTCCAAAGCGGACAATATCATACTACGGGCCTGTGGCCCAGAGCGGACAGTATCATACCAGTTGTGCTGCGCACTCTGACATGACGCGTTTTGAGGGTGTTTACCCGAGAAGCAAATCCGTGAGGTAGAAGTGCGATCCGGGGTTGTACTCGTGCGCGGGTAGCCCGTCGGTGATCGGCTTGTGTCCAAAGCGGACAATATCATACTACGGGCTGATGGTGATGTTACTTATGGTTTCAGAGCTGGGGCCCGCATCGATGTGCACTGCGGGGACGCAGTGTCCCGAAGGGGGGGAGAGTTGTAACAGACTCGTTCCACATCGGTGGGAGAGGAAAACAAAGCACTCCTTATAAGGATGTGGATACCTCTTCTGGTAAGACGCGTTTAAAGCCGTGCGGGTAGGTGCGATCCGGGGCAAGTTGGCCTGTCGGTGATTGGCCTGTGGCCCAGAGCGGACAGTATCATACCAGTTGTGCTGCGCACTCTGACATGACAGGCGACTGACAACTAATAACTAGCAACTATCAACTGGCAACAATCAACTAGCAACTATGCTCCAACTAGAGACTCGGCGGCTTGTACGAGCACACGACCACTAGCTGATCAGTCTAGCGTCTACCGAAAGTCCTTACTACTGAATCCCCAGTATAGTAAATCCACACGCAGGTGATGCGTCATTCAGCACTATACTCAACAAACAGTAGCCAACTGGACCCAACCACAACAAGGTTGACCTCTCTGAGCTGAACCTAACAACAATAGGTTCCAACAGGCAACTACAACTTGTGCACACAACTGTTAAGCAACTACCACTACGAACAACTGTTCCTACGACTAGCATGGCAACTCTACGATGATCATTATTACAACATATCTACTAAGCATAGCAACTATAACAGTATAACATAGTAGCACAACTTGCTACTCTATACTACACCCGGAGATAATCCCACTCACCTCCTCCCTTGCAGGTTTTCGATCTTAGTACTGGTAGGGACGGGAGTTGGGTTGACGATATGTTTGACAAGACGAACTCTGATGTCTTAACTTTTATAAATATGTAACTAGTTGTTTAACGTAACACCGGTTGTTTGTAATAAGTAACTAGCTAATGATTTGTGATAATCATGTTCGTAATTAACTAAGGGTATTTATGTGAATTAAGACTTCCGCTGTGATTTAAAAAAAAAAAAAACAGGGTGTTACATGTTGGAACACCGCCTCTTCGCTTGAGGGGGTTTTAGCCGATAGTCTAGGGTTGTTTGTTGTAGTTGTTATCTTGTTTGTTACATATTTGTTCTTATCCCTTATTTGTAAGGGTAATGATATATCGACCATCAATTTTACTACATCCACCGTAACTGTGTATTAACTAATTATACAGTATAATATGTTAATGCATAATCTATGGTGGAAGTAGTAAAATTGATGGTGGATATATCACCTCCCTATTTGTAAACACTGTATATATACATCAATGTAAAACACCCACTGGTGGTGAATCGGTTTTACTCTGAGATAATATAATGAACCAATCGAAAATGAGATCTAATCCACATTCTTAAAAATTATTAGCGCCACTATAAAACGCCGGTGGTCTTGGAGTATTAATCGATTTAAGAACCGAACGCACTGAAAGCAGTACGTTAAAATTCTTCATGAACATCTACTGTAAAATGTACGTGCAAAATTTGTTTTGTAAATAGGTTCCAGCCATAAAATGATGTGGTCTTGGAGTATCGTAAAGGATTTTTGTAACAACTAACGTACATAAAAATGTTGTAAGACTATTTGTAGTGGTTGAGGATGTGAGTTACTTTTTGTACTTTTTTGATGATTATGACGTGTGAGTTTTTTGTGTGGAGTAGTGGTGGTGTGAGTTTTTAGTGTGGGTTAGGATTATTGTGATGATGTGTTAAAATATAATTGGGTTAAATATTAAAAATTGATAAAAATAATATTTTTAAAATAATAAAAAATTAAAAAATTATAACAACACCCATTGCTTTTGCTTTTGGTGTTGAATTTCAACCAATGCTCTCAAACTGCCCCAAATCATGCCCCAATAAAAATGAGAGTGGCGTTGCTTCTTTGCCACATAAGCTGCCACGCCATTAGTGGTACACCGCTACAAGCGGTCTAAAGTCAATATATAACAACCATTGCAAATGTAGTGACCCGAACTTTTCCATGTTTATATATATATTAAATGAAATTGTTATTTACATGATTAAGTGTTTCCAACATGTTAAGCAATCAAACTTGTTAAGACTTGATTAATTGAAATAGGTTTCATATAGACAATTGACCACCCAAGTTGACCGGTGATTCACGAACGTTAAAAACTTGTAAAAACTATATGATGACACATATATGGATATATATATATATATAGTTAACATGATATTATGATAAGTAAACATATCATTAAGTATATTAACAATGAACTACATATGTAAAAACAAGACTACTAACTTAATGATTTTGAAACGAGACATATATGTAACGATTATCATTGTAACGACATTTAAATGTATATATATCATATTAAGATATATTAATATATCATAATATCATGATAATATAATAATTTAACATCTCATTATATATAATAAACATTGAGTTAACAACATTTAACAAGATCGTTAACTTAAAGGTTTCAAATCAACATTTACGTGTAACGACTAACGATGACTTAACGACTCCGTTAAAATGTATATACATGTAGTGTTTTAATATGTATTCATACACTTTTGAAAGACTTCAAGACACTTATCAAAATACTTCTACTTAACAAAAATGCTTACAATTACATCCTCGTTCAGTTTCATCAACAATTCTACTCGTATGCACCCGTATTCGTACTCGTACAATACACAGCTTTTAGATGTATGTACTATTAGTATATTGATGTCGTGCGAGGTGTACGTGAAATACTATATATTTTTTATACGAAAAGCGATACAGATTACACAAGTTTTAATTATTTATTTACAGATGAGATATACCTAAACCTTGCTACAACACTATAGGCAGTGTACCTAATCGTAGAGTAGTATAGTTTTTAGTAAGTCCGGTTCGTTCCACAGGGAGACGACTTATTTTACACTATATTTTAAACAACTATATTTGTACAAAATATATATTTTTATATATAATAATAATATAAAAGGGGGTTTACCGTTTAATGACCGGTTTGTCGATTTTAAAACTTTAGTCGCAGTTAAAACCTAATGTAAAATATTAAAAATAAATACAACTTAATTTAAAGTGTAAAGTAAATAACGATAATGAAATTGCGATAAATAAAAGTGCGATGAAATAAAATACGATAATTAAAAAGTGCGTTAATTAGAAGTGCAATTAAATATGAAAATAAAAGAATTATGCTTATTTAAACTTCCGTAATCATGATGTTTGACGTGTTGATTTTTAGTTTTATGCCCATGGGTTAATTGTTCTTTGTCCTGGATTATTTAATATGTCCGTCTGGTTTTTGTCCATAACAGTCCATCAGTCATAAATATAAAATGCGAGTGTCCTCGTCAAATTATCCTTATACCCGAAGTCAAATATTCCAACTAATTGGGGACTTAAACTGTAACAAGGTCTTAATACTTTGTTTAATAATTACACCAGGATATCGACTGCGTGTAACCCAAGGTTTTAATACTTTGTTAACAATTAAGTCAAGTGTTCTTGTACATAATTTCACCCCTGTTTTAATAAGTCCATAGACTATTAATCCATTCCCGTGTTCGGTTAAATGAACGATTATTCGTACATATAAATATCCCGCCCATCGTGTCTGATTGAGTGTATATGGTTATTTATAGGTATGTCCAATTGTAAATCTTTATATTAAAATTAACAAACTATCATTTAGTTAAAAAAATATAAAGCCCATTAATAGTCCATAGTCTAATTTCCACAAGTGTCGTTCTTTTGTCCAAACCCCAATTATGGTACAAAGCCCAATTACCCAATTTTAATATTTTTATCCCAACATCATGATTACTTCGTTTTAAATAAGCATAATAATAACTTAAGTACGAGACATTAATTTAAAAAGGAGAATATAGCTTACATTGATTATTTATCGCGTAGTGTTACACGGACAGAGTTCCGACTTTAAAACCAGTAAAATAACCTTTGCATAACCTAAAACTAATCTAATATAAAACTACACTATACGATATATATATATATATATATATATATATATATATATATATATATATATATATATATATATATATATATATATATTTATTATTATTACAGAGGAGTATTATTATTATTATGTTATAGAGTCGAGCAGAAAGGCTGGCTATTTAAAGATGTGGTCTGATCCTGAGGCTCATGCGATCGCATGGGTTCTCAGTGTTAATCTCATGCGATCGCATGGCCAGCCTGGCCATGCCCAATTGCTTTGTTTGATAGCTTGTCGACGTTATATATAAATATATATAATATATATAATTATATATATATTATATTATATTCTTGTGCATAGTAGACTTGTAATTTTTGGTCCGTTGCGTCGGGCGTTGATAGTTGGCTCAGGTCCCGGTTCCGGATTTTCGAACGTCTTTTCGTATAATTTAATATCTTGTACTTTGCGTTTCGCAACTTGTACTCTTGTCATTTTTAGACGTTTCTCATCAATAAATTGAACCACTTGGATTGTATCTTGTACATTTGAGCTTTTTGGTCATTTGCGTCTTCAAATCGTCGTTTTCGCCTTTTGTCTTCGCACTTATTTAATATAAATGATTACAACTTAAAATAGGACAATTATAACTAAATAATTTACATATTGGGAGGATATTGCTACTAAATATATGTTCATTTGGAGCACTATCAAATATCCCCACACTTGAACGTTGCTTGTCCTCAAGCAATGCATAACTTGAAATAAAATCACACTTCACTCGAATCACTTTTTTTATTCTCACACTTTATACATCAGTGATTTTAATACAGCGGTATAAAAATAATAGTAACGATGGGTTTACAGTCCCACATGACTATGAAAATTTAGATCCTTTAAGGAAATTGGATCTTTATGAAAACATTTGATCTTTTGAAAATTCAATCTAGCTTTTACCCTAGATAAGTTTTCCGGAATAACCCGTCACCGGTGTTTGCAAATTATTTTTGTGGGTTTTGTGGGTTTCATATTTGAAAATTTTAGCTCAACATTTGCGGATTTGTGTCACCCACTTGCTAACCTTGTATTAGGAAAGCAACACGTCCAGTTTACTTGCTCCGTATATTACCTTTCGGTAAACTACCGTCCGGTTGTAAAGGAAAGCGTTGAACAAGCAACTGTTAAGGCAATGTCTAATGACATGCAGATGTTCATGGTCTAAAACGTGTCGGATGCAGTTACTATCCTTTGTAGGAGCAATAGTAAAGATCACCCTATAATTTTTTTCGGTCTGGCACAAGGCCCTGTCTTCGACCATGCTATGCAACCACCGTTCTTACGGTTGACACCCGAATTGGTTCAGGTGACCTAATGAATTCCAGGTGAATTCCTAGGATTTTACGTTCAATGGTAATGAACGCATTGAAAATGGGTTTTCAGAAAACAAATCGGTTTGTAATTTTGATCAAAATATTTTCTCGTTCAAGCTCGAGTTTAGATATCATCGAATTCCATGAGTTTGTAATTCTCAATCTTTAAGGTCAATCTCAAGGATTGAGTAATATCAGGCTTAAAAGCTGATTTTTAATCTTTAAGGAGATTATCCTTTATGAGGGTCTGATTCATTAGTCTTATCAAGCTAATTTGCACGGCGCCCTCCCTATTTTACGAGACAGATCCTCTCATGGTTAGGATAAGTCTGACCACTTGGCGACCCTGTTTGATGCTGAGGTCCGTGGATTTCCTGCTGATTTTAGAGATGACTTTTCTAGATTTTTCTTCAACCTACTGCTGGTCTGGACGACAACTTCTTGACCTAAATCAAGAAGCGCGTTTCTTTTTTGAAAGACTTTACTTCCTTTTAATGATGGAATTGATTCATCGTGTATATCCATCTATTCTTTCAAAAGTATTACAATAAATCGGGTAAAACGGTTAATTTAGTCCAAAACAGAAGCACCTGCAATAACTTTACAGAAACATATGATAGATAGTTTTTAATTGAATAACTTGGTACATTCTCCCCACACTTGGCTTTTATCATGCGTCTTTTTATATTTAATAAATAAATTCAAGCGTTTTAGTTATTTCTCAATTTATGTCATTTCCGAGGTAACAATAATTTCGGCATTAACACCTAGTTTTATCGTTCATAAATATGTATAAACATGCTTTTGAATTCATTTAGTTGAACAATTTTAAAATTTTCACAATATTTAGAAAATAAGCCAAGTATAAACCCGAGAGAATTTATAACCCTTCCCCACGCTTGAGATCATGAAATGCCCTCATTTGCATGAAATCAGACTATAATTATAAGTTCACGAGGGTGATAAGTGTAGAAAAGTGATTAAAAATACCCAGTTTGTAATTACAAAGCTCGTCGAATGATAGATGGCGTGCCTCATCGTTCATTCCTTCTTGTTTTATCACACATGTTTTTCTTCAAAAACGGTTGCTTTTCTGAACTGTTATCTAATATTTGAAAATACGTCTTTTACCCTAACTCATCATGAATTTTTATTAACGAGTTATGCACTAATCCGAACCCCTAATTTAACGTTAAGTGGGGTTAGACTTCCCCATACTTAGCTGACGACATGTGAAGTCGGTAGAATAAGTTCCACGAATTAAAATAGTGAGCCAGTTATTTACATTTCGGGTGGTATAAAATATATCAATGGGTTTAAAGTTTATACCTACCCGATCGTCACTACTTAATTCTTTTTTAAGTGTAGCTTTTAGTAAATGGATATGTCTCTTTTCTGGTTCTTGGTCAAATGGATCGATATACACCGACATACATATTTCTATAGGGTGGATAATTCCTAACATTTCCTTCCGTTTATTCTCGGGATCAAAGTTTTCACCTCTATTACCCAATTAGGTGAAATTCGAGGTGTCAATATCTATTACAACTTGTAGTTCATCTTTGGTAGATGACTCGTCTATTGAGAATATTGGGTTGGAAGGTTGTGGAATGGTGAATTTCGGGATCACAGCAAATTCTTCTTCATTAATCGGTCCCACCATTTTGGTCTTGGGGGTAAAATTTTCAACGTTATCGTTTTTCCAAGAGTACCAATTTGTAACCCTTACTTCTTCTTCTTCATCCATTGATGGATCGTTGATTTCATCGGTAGAGGCTAATGTGTCGATATGTTGTGAAATTGGTACAGCTGAATAAAAAGTATCATCGGGATAATTGGTGATTTCGGAGCTCTCGAATTCATCAAAATTCGATGATATGAGATTTTCTTGCACACGACTCCTCAGATCAACAGGTGTGTAATCTGATAGAGTTTCAGCTTGCCGATTTACAAACTCTCTCATTTGTTCATTTTGAGCATCAAGTTCTTCGAGTTTGTTTTTCATATTGTCTAAAAGATTTTCAGACACATAATTCTCCTCGTCTTCTGGTTGTTGAGTTTGGATATATTCTTGGGAATAATCCCAATTTGAATTGTATTCTTCATAATCATTCCATTCAGGTTTCATGGGTGCATAATTTTTCATAGGAACGTAATAATAACATTCCCATGTTGAGTGATAATCTCCACAGATTTCACAAGCAGTTATTGTTTCGTCATTCGTGATCCAAGATTGACCGAATGAATTGTCATCAACACCCGTTTGAGAGTATTGATTAAATTGATTTCGGATGTTATAAAGAGTTTCCAAAATATTCTCGAGATTTTCCATAATGCGCTTCTTTTTTTTTTTTTTACCAAATTTTAGCTACAATGTGGTGCATTTACTTAATTATCCTATTAGTTATAAAATAAAAAAAAAATTATATAAGTTATCAAATTAATAGACTTTTCTACTTTTGCCCACGTTTTGAATAGCCAATAGATGCAGCAGGGAGCCAGAACCCTTTAAATCGGAAGCTCACAACTCAGCCACTAACAAATCCAACTATTACTACGAAGCAGAAAATTTGGATGTCTATCAATTTAACCGCTTAAAATAATTTTTCGTTTTGAATTATTAGAGAAGAAATAGAGAAAATTCTAAGTCCTAAAAACTAGAATGGCGAGAAATAAGAAAGAAAAAGAGCGCGTCGAAAAATGTTGAAAAATAAAAGGTCAAAAAATAATAGGCGTCGAAAAATAAAAATTAAAAAGTAGCGCATCGAAACTTAAAAAAAAAAACTAAAAACTAAGAATTAAAAGTTGCGTCTAAAAAATATTAAAGCTTAAAAGAAATACTATATCCCAAATGGCAAAAACTTAAAAAGGTACTAAAAACTTAGAACGGCGTCGCAAAATTCTAAAGCACCTAAATCTTAGTCTAAAGAAAAAGCACTTAAGGGATTTTACGGCAAAGCCTAAAAATCTAGAAATAAAAATACTATGGCAAAAACTATGACTAAAACTAAGTACGAGCGAAAAATACAAATATTACGCTAAAACGATTAAAAAGGTACAAAATATAAAAATAAAACTAAAGTTTATGAAAATACAATTTTTATAAAAATATTATTTTTATATTATTTATTTTATAAAAGTATTAATTTTATATTTTATAAAACTAATTAAACTTAAAAATACAAATTAAATAAATAACTAAATTAAATATTTAACTAATCTAACCTAATTAGGGTTTAAATATAATAATAATAATTATAATCCGTAATTAATGCAGTACTCAGCCAACTCTGGCGTGTCAGCAGGGCTCATGCGATCGCATGAGTCCTAAGTTATCCAGCCATTCGATCGCATGGGCTAGGGTTTCGGGCCAGACACTGGGCTGCTACAGTACTGGACTCGAGTGTTTTTAAATTTTTTTTTCTGTTTTAAATAAATACTAAATATTTAAATAAAACTTATATTTTTTAACACTAAAATAAAAATAAAGAAACTTTATAAAACTTTTAACAAACTCTTAAAAATATATAAATTTTTGTTTTTCTTTTTATATTTTTGGTTTTTTTTATTATTATTTTTTTATATTATTTTTCTAAAAATGATATACAAATATATTTATAAAATATAGTGTTTCGTCGAATTCCCAGGCAGCGGCGCCAAAAACTTGATGTCGTGCGAGGTATACGTGAAATACTATATATTTTTGATACGAAAAGCGATACAGATTACACAAGTTTTAATTATTTATTTACAGATGAGATATACCTAAACCTTGCTACAACACTATAGGCAGTGTACCTAATCATAGAGTAGTATAGTTTTTAGTAAGTCCGGTTCGTTCCACAGGGAGACGACTTATTTTACACTATATTTTAAACAACTATATTTGTACAAAATATATATTTTTATATATATTAATAATATAAAAGGGGGTTTACCGTTTAATGACCGGTTTGTCGATTTTAAAACTTTAGTCGCAGTTAAAACCTAATATAAAATATTAAAAATAAATACAACTTAATTTAAAACGTAAAGTAAATAACGATAATGAAATTGCGATAAATAAAAGTGCGATGAAATAAAATACGATAATTAAAAAGTGCGTTAATTAGAAGTGCAATTAAATATGAAAATAAAAGAATTATGCTTATTTAAACTTCCGTAATCATGATGTTTGACGTGTTGATTTTTAGTTTTATGCTCATGGGTTAATTGTTCTTTGTCCTGGATTATTTAATATGTCCGTCTGGTTTTTGTCCATAACAGTCCATCAGTCATAAATATAAAATGCGAGTGTCCTCGTCAAATTATCCTTATACCCGAAGTCAAATATTCCAACTAATTGGGGACTTAAACTGTAACAAGGTCTTAATACTTTGTTTAATAATTACACCAGGATATCGACTGCGTGTAACCCAAGGTTTTAATACTTTGTTAACAATTACGTCAAGTGTCCTTGTACATAATTTCACCCCTGTTTTAATAAGTCCATAGACTATTAATCCATTCCCGTGTCCGGTTAAATGAACGATTATTCGTACATATAAATATCTCGCCCATCGTGTCCGATTGAGTGTATATGGTTATTTATAGGTATGTCCAATTGTAAATCTTTATATTAAAATTAACAAACTATCATTTAGTTAAACAAATATAAAGCCCATTAATAGCCCATAGTTTAATTTCCACAAGTGTCGTTCTTTTGTCCAAACCCCAATTATGGTACAAAGCCCAATTACCTAATTTTAATATGTTTATCCCAACATCATGATTACTTCGTTTTAAATAAGCATAATAATAACTTAAGTACGAGACATTAATTTAAAAAGGAGAACATAGCTTACATTGATTATTTATCGCGTAGTGTTACACGGACAGAGTTCCGACTTTAAAACTCGTAAAATAACCTTTGCATAACCCAAAACTAATCTAATATAAAACTACACTATACTATTTATATATATATATATATATATATATATATATATATATATATATATATATATATATATATATATATATATATATATATATTATTATTATTACAGAGGAGTATTATTATTATTATGTTATAGAGTCGAGCAGAAAGGCTGGCTATTTAAAGATGTGGTCTGATCCTGAGGCTCATGCGATCGCATGGGTTCTCAGTGTTAATCTCATGCGATCGCATGGCCAGCCTGGCCATGCCCAATTGCTTTGTTTGCTAGCTTGTCGACGTTATATATAAATATATATAATATATATATAATTTATATAATTATATATATATTATATTATATTCTTGTGCATAGTAGACTTGTAATTTTTGGTCCGTTGCGTCGGGCGTTGATAGTTGGCTCAGGTCCCGGTTTCGGATTTTCGAACGTCTTTTCGTATAATTTAATATCTTGTACTTTGCGTTTCGCAATTTGTACTCTTGTCATTTTTAGACATTTCTCATCAATAAATTGAACCACTTGGATTGTATCTTGTACATTTGAGCTTTTTGGTCATTTGCATCTTCAAATCGTCGTTTTCGCATTTTGTCTTCGCACTTATTTAATATAAATGATTACAACTTAAAATAGGACAATTATAACTAAATAATTTACATATAGGGAGGATATTGCTACTAAATATATGTTCATTTGGAGCACTACCAAATATCCCCACACTTGAACGTTGCTTGTCCTCAAGCAATACATAACTTGAAATAAAATCACACTTCACTCGAATCACTTTTTTTATTCTCACACTTTATACATCAGTGATTTTAATACAGCGGTATAAAAATGATAGTAACGATGTGGTTTACAGTCCCACATGACTATGAAAATTTAGATCCTTTAAGGAAATTGGATCTTTATGAAAACATTTGATCTTTTGAAAATTCAATCTAGCTTTTACCCCAGATAATTTTTCCGGAATAACCCATCACCGGTGTTTGCAAATTATTTTTGTGGATTTTGTGGGTTTCATATTTGAAAATTTTAGCTCAACATTTGCGGATTTGTGTCACCCACTTGCTAACCTTGTATTAGGAAAGCAACACGTCCAGTTTACTTGCTCCGTATATTACCTTTCGGTAAACTACCGTCCGGTTGTAAAGGAAAGCGTTGAACAAGCAACTGTTAAGGCAATGTCTAATGACATGCAGATGTTCATGGTCTAAAACGTGTAGGATGCAATTATTATCCTTTGTAGGAGCAATAGTAAAGATCACCCTATAATTTTTTTCGGTCTGGCACAAGGCCCTGTCTTCGACCATGCTATGCAACCACCGTTCTTACGGTTGACACCCGAATTGGTTCAGGTGACCTAATGAATTTCAGGTGAATTCCTAGGATTTTACGTTCAATGGTAATGAACGCATTGAAAATGGGTTTTCAGAAAACAAATCGGTTTGTAATTTTGATCAAAATATTTTCTCGTTCAATCTCGAGTTTAGATATCATCGAATTCCATGAGTTTGTAATTCTCAATCTTTAAGGTCAATCTCAAGGATTGAGTAATATCAGGCTTAAAAGCTGATTTTTAATCTTTAAGGAGATTATCCTTTATGAGGGTCTGATTCATTAGTCTTATCAAGCTAATTTGCACGGCGCCCTCCCTATTTTACGAGACAGATCCTCTCATGGTTAGGATAAGTCTGACCACTTGTCGACCCTGTTTGATGCTGAGGTCCGTGGATTTCCTGCTGATTTTAGAGATGACTTTTCTAGATTTTTCGTCAACCTACAGCTGGTCTGGACGACAACTTCTTGACCTAAATCAAGAAGCGCGTGTCTTTTTCGAAAGACTTTACTTCCTTTTAATGATGGAATTGATTCATCGTGTAGATCCATCTATTCTTTCAAAAGTATTACAATAAATCGGGTGAAACAGTTAATTTAGTCCAAAAAAGAAGCACCTGCAATAACTTTACAGAAACATATGATAGATAGCTTTTAATTGAATAACGTGGTACATTCTCCCCACACTTAGCTTTTATCATGCGTCTTTTTATATTTAATAAATAAATTCAAGCGTTTTAGTTGTTTCTCAATTTATGTCATTTCCGAGGTAACAATAATTTCGGCATTAACACCTAGTTTTATCGTTCATAAATATGTATAAACATGCTTTTGAATTCATTTAGTTGAACAATTTTAAAATTTTCACAATATTTAGAAAATAAGCCAAGTATAAACCCGAGAGAATTTATAACCCTTCCCCACGCTTGAGATCATGCAATGCCCTCATTTGCATGAAATCAGACTATAATTATAAATTCACGAGGGTGATAAGTGTAGAAAAGTGATTAAAATACCCAGTTTGTAATTACAAAGCTCGTCGAATGATAGATGGCGTGCCTCATCGTTCATTCCTTCTTGTTTTATCACACATGTTTTTCTTCAAAAACGGTTGCTTTTCTGAACTGTTATCTAATATTTGAAAATACGTCTTTTACCCTAACTCATCATGAATTTTTATTAACGAGTTATGCACTAACCCGAACCCCTAATTTAACGTTAAGTGGGGTTAGACTTCCCCATACTTAGCTGACGACATGTGAAGTCGGTAGAATAAGTTCCACGAATTAAAATAGTGAGCCAGTTATTTACATTTCGGGTGGTATAAAATATATCAATGGGTTTAAAGTTTAGACCCATCCGATCGTCACTACTTAATTCTTTTTTAAGTATAGCTTTTAGTAAAAGGATATGTCTCTTTTCTGGTTCTTGGTCAAATGGATCGATATACACCGACATACATATTTCTATAGGGTGGATAATTCCTAACATTTCCTTCCGTTTATTCTCGGGAGCAAAGTTTTCACCTCTATTACCCAATTGGGTAAAATTCGAGGTGTCAATATCTATTACAGCTTGTAGTTCATCTTTGGTAGATGACTCGTCTATTGAGAATATTGGGTTGGAAGGTTGTGGAATGGTGAATTTCGGGATCAAAGCAAATTCTTCTTCATTAATCGGTCCCACCATTTTGGTCTCGAGGGTAAAATTTTCAACGTTATCATTTTTCCAAGAGTACCAATTTGTCACCCTTACTTCTTCTTCTTCATCCATTGATGGATCGTTGATTTCGTCGGTAGAGGCTAATGTGTCGATATGTTGTGAAATTGGTAAAGCTGAATAAAAAGTATCATCGGGATAATTGGTGATTTCGGAGCTCTCGAATTCATCAAAATTCGATGATATGAGATTTTCTTGCACACGACTCCTCAGATCAACAGGTGTGTAATCTGATAGAGTTTCAGCTTGCCGATTTACAAACTCTCTAATTTGTTCATTTTGAGCATCAAGTTCTTCGAGTTTGATTTTCATATTGTCTAAAAGATTTGTTAGGATTAGTGTGTCTTACCGAGTTTGTTAGGATGCATTAGTGAGTCTGGACTTCGACCGTGTTTTTTATTCAAAAAAAAAAAACGATTGCTTAACATTTTTTTTGTTGGAAACTATATATTATTAACATGTAAATATTATGTGATATATTAATCTCTTAACGTGTTTGATATTGTGTGATAGATGTCTACCTCTAGTGCAAATCCCATTGATTCACCTAATAATAATGAAGAGTCGAATATATTTTAGGAAGATTCACAAATTTCCGAAGAGGAACCGGAAGAGGAGGAACCGGAAGAGGAGGAACCGGAAGAGAAGGAACCGGAAGAGGAGGAACCAGAAGAAGAAGAGGTTCCGGAGGAAGAAATATTGATACCTATAGTAAATCGATTAAATAAAAGAAAATCCTCAACCAACGGATCAAAGTTAATAATGGTCAATGGTGTTTCCGCCGAGGAAGCAAAATATTGGGAAGATTACCAATTTTTCGATGAATCGGATCCTGATGAGGATTCCGATGATGTAATAGAAATTACCCCGACCCAATTTAATGAGGCAAAATAAAATAATAAGGGAAAAGATATCAAAATAGAGAAATCTGATTTCGACCCCGATGAACTTTATATGTACCGTCAACACCCGTATTTTCAATATCGTGACAATAACCCGGGAACCTCTAAATCACCAGGTTTTTCTAAACCAATGTGGAAAACGACGACTCGTATTAGAGGAACATCATATATTCCTAGAAAATTAGGAAAATGAACCAAGTCCGAAGAAGAAGAAACCAGCGATTCAGATTAGAGGGTTGTAATCATGTTGTGTATTATATGTATTGTAGTATGCTTGTACTTTTATGTTCTATGTAAAAATTGCTTGTATTGTTTGTTAATTATCTTTTACGAATCTAATCCTTGTCTATTTTATAGTATAAAAACAAAATGGACGTTAAGGGTAGACAACCGAATATTTTAGAAGACCTACCAGAGGATATGATTGAGGAAATCTTGTCTAGAGTCGGTCAGAATTCATCAGCACATTTAGTTATGGCGAAATTAACTTGTCAAACATTTGAAAGACTTTCCGGAAATGCCTTAGTTTATAAAAGGCTTTCCTTTGATAGGTGGGGTATATCACATTGGGGAGATCGTAAGTTACGCCGTGTTTTCTTTAAAGCATTAAATGCGGGGAACCTAAATGCAATTTTACGCTACGGGTTAAGAACCTATTTTGACTCAACATATCCCAACATAGGATTTCGTGAATTAGAAAGAGCTTCTAACATGCAACATAAAGAAGCATGTTATGCTTACGGGTTAGTGATGTTCGCTTCTTACCAAAGTGAGAAAAAGAACATCGGATTGCAACTTTTAAATAAAACCTTTTCACAAGTGACGGATTCAGTAGTTGGGGTGAGAAACAAGGTTTTTAGATTATTACGGGGCTGTTGGACATTACGAAACCCTCGTCCTTTTGACGACATTACAACATGTTGCCTAGCCAATGGTCATAACGGTTATTTTTCACAAGACCAAGGATGGGAAGTCGTCTTAGTAAAACCAGAATGCATGACTTGTTTCTGGACTTATGAATTACGTGTTTTTATTTCCTTTGCTGAACAACTTGCGTATTAACTAGATTTATCTTCAAAACTGTCTTGTATCATAGTGTACTATATTTCATGTTATATGTAATATAGCAAAGTTGTAAGTTTGAAGAATATTTGTATGTGATATATTATTATAATCAGTTTTTCATATGGAATTGTAGTAGTTGAATTGTATATTAGCTACTAAGTATGAACTTAACGGGTAGGTAGTACCCGAATTTAAACTTATAAAACGCTAATATGAAGAAAAAGCTTTTATAAATGAGTCCATATTATGCTACGAAATATTATTGACTACTCTTAATATTCTGTATGATTAACAAGATTCAGTTATCTATTTTGAAGGAAATGGCACCGACTACTCGACACACCATGAATATGAACGAAGAGGAATTTCGTACCTTTCTTGCTGCAAACATAGCCACAGTACAGGTTGTGCTACATACCAACAATAACGCTGAATCTAGCAATGCAACTAACGGCGCAAGAAATCGTGTAGGATGCACCTACAAAGAATTCACTGCCTACAAACCTTTGGAATTTGATGGAACTGAACTGAAGGACCAATTGGATTGAAACGGTGGACCGAGAAAGTCGAATCGGTGTTTGCCATAAGTAAGTGTACTGAAGAGGACAAAGTTAAGTACGCTACGTATACCTTCACAGGTACTGCGTTAACGTGGTGGAACACCTATCTTGAACAGGTAGGACAAAATGCTGCTTACGCACTACCGTGGTCGGCATTCAAGCAATTGATGAACGAGCAGTATCGTCCTAGAAACGAAGTCAATAAACTCAAGGCAGAACTTAGAGAGTTACGAACACAAGGGTTCGATGTTACCACATATGAACGGTGATTCACATAGTTGTGCCTATTGTGTCCGGGAGCATTCGAAGATGAAGAAGAGAAGATCGACGCGTTTGTAAAAGGGTTACCAGTAAGGATTCAAGAAGATGTAAGTTCACACGAGCCCGCTTCTATACAGAAGGCAAGTCGAATGGCTCATAAACTTATAAATCAGATTGAGGGAAGAATTAAAGAGCAGGCGGCCGAAGAAGCCAACACGAAATAACTCAAGAGGAAGTGGGAGGAAAACGGTGGCAAGAGTCACCGGTACAACAATAATAACAATTACAACCACAATCGCAACAACTATCCCAACAACCACAACAACAATCGCAACAATAACTGCAATCCTAACAATAACTACAATAAACATTTCAACAACAACAACAACTACAACAACTGTTTCAACAACAATAACAATCCCAACAACAACCTCAATAACAACAACGGCAACAAAAACCAAAAACAGCCATGTCATAGGTGTAAAGAAAATCACCAGGGGTTTTGCACGACATTTTGCAACATGTGTAAAAGAAATGGACATAGCGCGACAAAGTGTGAGGTCTACGGACCAAAGTTTAACAGAACTAAGGGAGCAAATAATGCCGAAACAAGTAATGCCGAAACGAATAGTGTCGGAGCAAGTAATACCAACGTTGTTTGTTATAAATGTGGAAAACCGGGCCACATTATTAGAAATTGCCCGAATCAGGGGAATACTAATGGGCAGGGCCGTGGAAGAGTTTTCAATATTAATGCGGCAGAAGCACAGGAAGACCCGGAGCTTGTTACGGGTACGTTTCTTATTGACGATAAATCTGCTTATGTTTTATTTGATTCGGGTGCGGATAGAAGCTATATGAGTAGAGAATTTTGTGCTAAATTAAGTTGCCCATTGACGCCTTTGGATAGTAAATTTTTACTCGAATTAGC
The DNA here is from genome assembly GCF_046630445.1 of Rutidosis leptorrhynchoides. Taxonomy (NCBI): domain Eukaryota; kingdom Viridiplantae; phylum Streptophyta; class Magnoliopsida; order Asterales; family Asteraceae; genus Rutidosis; species Rutidosis leptorrhynchoides. The sequence continues at coordinate 607,535,191 of NC_092335.1, forward strand.
AAATGGTAAATTAATTTCAGCATATAATATATGTCGGAATCGAGAAATTAAACTGGTTAGCGAAATATTTAAGATTGACTTGATACCAGTAGAGTTAGGGAGTTTTGATGTGATAATCGGTATGGACTGGTTGAAAGAAGTGAAAGCAGAGATTGTTTGTTACAAAAATGCAATTTGCATTATACGAGAAAAAGGAAAACCCTTAATGGTGTACGGAGAAAAGAGCAACGCAAAGTTAAATATTATTAGTAACCTGAAGGCACAAAAACTAATAAGAAAAGGTTGCTATGCTGTGCTAGCACACATCGAGAAAGTCAATTCCGAAGAAAAGAACATCAATGATATTCCCGTCGTAAAAGAATTTCCCAATGTATTTTCGAAAGAATTATCGGGACTACCTCCACACCGATCCGTTGAATTTCAAATAGACCTTGTACCGGGAGCTGCACCAATAGCTCGTGCTCCATACAGACTCGCACCTAGCGAAATGAAGGAACTTCAGAGCCAATTACAAGAACTTTTAGAGCGTGGTTTCATTCGACCAAGCACATCACCGTGGGGAGCTCCTGTTTTGTTTGTCAAGAAGAAAGATGGTACATTCAGGTTGTGTATCGACTACCGAGAGTTGAACAAACTTACCATCAAGAACCGCTACCCACTACCGAGAATCGACGACTTATTTGATCAACTACAAGGCTCGTCTGTTTATTCGAATATCGATTTACGTTTTGGATATCATCAAATGCGGGTGAAGGAGGATGATATTCCAAAGACTGCTTTTAGGACGCGTTACGGTCATTACGAGTTTATGGTTATGCCATTTGGATTGACTAACGTACCAGCTGTGTTCATGGATCTCATGAATCGAGTGTGTGGGCTATATCTTGACAAGTTTGTCATTGTTTTCATCGATGACATACTTATTTACTCGAAGAATGATCAAGAGCACGAAGAACACTTGAGAAAAGTCCTAGAGTTGTTAAGGAAAGAAAAACTGTACGCTAAGTTTTCAAAGTGTGCATTTTGGTTGGAAGAAGTTCAATTCCTCAGTCACATAGTGAACAAAGAAGGTATTCAGGTGGATCCAGCAAAGATTGAAACCGTTGAAAAGTGGAAAACCCCGAAAACTCCGAAACACATAAGCCAGTTTTTAGGACTAGCTGGTTACTACAGAAGGTTCATCCAAGACTTTTCCAGAATAGCAAAACCCTTGACTGCATTAACGCATAAAGGGAAGAAATTTGAATGGAAGGATGAACAAGAGAAAGCGTTTCAGTTATTGAAGAAAAAGTTAACTACGGCACCTATATTGTCATTACCTGAAGGGAATGATGATTTTGTGATATATTGTGACGCCTCAAAGCAAGGTCTCGGTTGTGTATTAATGCAACGAACGAAAGTAATTGCTTATGCGTCTAGACAATTGAAGATTCACGAACAAAATTATACGACGCATGATTTGGAATTAGGCGCGGTTGTTTTTGCATTAAAGACTTGGAGGCACTACTTATATGGGGTCAAAAGTATTATATATACCGACCACAAAAGTCTTCAACACATATTTAATCAGAAACAACTGAATATGAGGCAGCGTAGGTGGATTGAATTGTTGAATGATTACGACTTTGAGATTCGTTACCACCCGGGGAAGGCAAATGTGGTAGCCGACGCCTTGAGCAGGAAGGACAGAGAACCCATTCGAGTAAAATCTATGAATATAATGATTCACAATAACCTTACTACTCAAATAAAGGAGGCGCAACAAGGAGTTTTAAAAGAGGAAAATTTAAAGGATGAAATACCCAAAGGATCGGAGAAGCATCCTAATATTCCGGAAGACGGAACCCGGTATAGGGCTGAAAGGATTTGGGTACCAAAATTTAGAGATATGAGAGAAATGGTACTTAGAGAAGCTCATAAAACCAGATACTCAATACATCCTGAAACGGGGAAGATGTACAAGGATCTCAAGAAACATTTTTGGTGGCCGGGTATGAAAGCCGATGTTGCAAAATACGTAGGAGAATGTTTGACGTGTTCTAAGGTCAAAGCTGAGCATCAGAAACCATCAGGTCTACTTCAATAACCCGAAATCCCGGAATGAAAATGGGAAAACATTACCATGGATTTCATCACTAAATTGCCAAGGACTGCAAGTGGTTTTGATACTATTTGGGTAATAGTTGATCGTCTCACCAAATCAGCACACTTCCTGCCAATAAGAGAAGATGACAATATGGAGAAGTTAGCACGACTATATTTGAAGGAAGTCGTCTCCAGACATGGAATACCAATCTCTATTATCTCTGATAGGGATGTCAGATTTATTTCAAGATTCTGGCAGACATTACAGCAAGCATTAGGAACTCGTCTAGACATGAGTAATGCCTATCATCCACAAACTGATGGGCAGAGCGAAAGGACGATACAAACGCTTGAAGACATGCTACGAGCATGTGTTATTGATTTCGGAAACAGTTGGGATCGACATCTACCGTTAGCAGAATTTTCCTACAACAACAGCTACCATTCAAGCATTGAGATGGCGCCGTTTGAAGCACTTTATGGTAGAAAGTGCAGGTCTCCGATTTATTGGAGTGAAATGGGGGATAGACAGATTACGGATTCGGAGATAATACAAGAAACTACCGAGAAAATCATCCAAATTCAACAACGGTTGAAAACTGCCCAAAGTCGACCAAAGAGCTACGCTGACATTAAAAGAAAAGATATAGAATTTGAAATTGGAGAGATGGTCATGCTTAAAGTTGCACCTTGGAAAGGCGTTGTTCGATTTGGTAAACGAGGGAAATTAAATCCAAGGTATATTGGACCATTCAAGATTATTGATCGTGTCGGACCAGTAGCTTACCGACTTGAGTTACCTCAACAACTCGCGGCTTTACATAACACTTTCCACGTCTCGAATTTGAAGAAATGTTTTGCTAAAGAAGATCTCACTATTCCGTTAGATGAAATCCAAATCAACGAAAAACTTCAATTCATCAAAGAACCCGTCGAAATAATGGATCGTGAGGTTAAAAGACTTAAGCAAAACAAGATACCAATTGTTAAGGTTCGATGGAATGCTCGTAGAGGACCTGAGTTCACCTGGGAACGAGAAGATCAGATGAAGAAGAAATACCCTCATTTATTTCCAGAAGATACGTCAACACCTCCAACTACTTAAAATTTCGGGACGAAATTTATTTAACGGGTAGGTACTGTAGTGACCCGAACTTTTCCATGTTTATATATATATTAAATGAAATTGTTATTTACATGATTAAGTGTTTCCAACATGTTAAGCAATCAAACTTGTTAAGACTTGATTAATTGAAATAGGTTTCATATAGACAATTGACCACCCAAGTTGACCGGTGATTCACGAACGTTAAAAACTTGTAAAAACTATATGATGACATATATATGGATATATATATAGTTAACATGATATTATGATAATTAAACATATCATTAAGTATATTAACAATGAACTACATATGTAAAAACAAGACTACTAACTTAATGATTTTGAAACGAGATATATATGTAACGATTATCGTTGTAACGACATTTAAATGTATATATATCATATTAAAATATATTAATATATCATAATATCATGATAATATAATAATTTAACATCTCATTAGATATAATAAACATTGAGTTAACAACATTTAACAAGATCGTTAACTTAAAGGTTTCAAATCAACATTTACATGTAACGACTAACGATGACTTAACGACTCAGTTAAAATGTATATACATGTAGTGTTTTAATATGTATTCATACACTTTTGAAAGACTTCAAGACACTTATCAAAATACTTCTACTTAACAAAAATGCTTACAATTACATCCTCGTTCAGTTTCATCAACAATTCTACTCGTATGCACCCGTATTCGTACTCGTACAATACACAGCTTTTAGATGTATGTACTATTGGTATATGCACTCCAATGATCAGCTCTTAGCAGCCCATGTGAGTCACCTAACACATGTGGGAACCATTATTTGGCAACTAGCATGAAATATCTCATAAAATTACAAAAATATGAGTAATCATTCATGACTTATTTACATGAAAACAAAATTACATATCCTTTATATCTAATCCATACACCAACGACCAAAAACACCTACAAACACTTTCATTCTTTAATTTTCTTCATCTAATTGATCTCTCTCAAGTTCTATTTTCAAGTTCTAAGTGTTCTTCATAAATTCTACAAGTTCTAGTTTCATAAAATCAAGAATACTTCCAAGTTTGCTAGCTTACTTCCAATCTTGTAGAGTGATCATCCAACCTCAAGAAATCTTTCTTATTTACAGTAAGATATCTTTATAATACAAGGTAATACTCATATTTAAACTTTGATTCAATTTCTATAACTATATCAATCTTATTTCGAGTGGAAATCTTACTTGAACTTGTTTTCGTGTCATGATTCTACTTCAAGAACTTTTAAGCCATCCAAGATCTTTTGAAGCTAGATCCATTTGTCTCTTTTCTAGTAGGTTTATCCACAAAACTTGAGGTAGTAATGATGTTCATAACATCATTCGATTCATACATATAAAGCTATCTTATTCGAAGGTTTAAACTTGAAATCACTAGAACATAGTTTAGTTAATTCTAAACTTGTTCGCAAACAAAAGTTAATCCTTCTAACTTGACTTTTAAAATCAACTAAACACATGTTCTATATCTATATGATATGCTAACTTAATGATTTAAAACCTGGAAACACAAAAAATACCGTAAAACCGGACATACGCCGTCGTAGTAACACCGCGGGCTGTTTTGGGTTTGATAATTAAAAACTATGATAAACTTTGATTTAAAAGTTGTTCTTCTGGGAAAATGATTTTTCTTATGAACATAAAACTATATCCAAAAATCATGGTTAAACTTAAAGTGGAAGTATGTTTTTCAAAATGGTCATCAAGACGTCGTTCTTTCGACTGAAATGACTACCTCTTACAAAAATGACTTGTAACTTATATTTCTGACTATAAACCTATACTTTTTCTGTTTAAATTCATAAAATAGAGTTCAATATGAAACCACAGCAATTTGATTCACTCAAAACGGATTTAAAATGAAGAAGTTATGGTAAAACAAGATTGGATATTTTTTGATTTTTGTAGCTACGGGAAATATTAACAATTCTATACAAATCATATCCTAGCTAACTTATATTGTATTATACATGTATTCTAATATATTATGTAATCTTGAGATACCATAGACACGTATGCAAATGTTTTGACATATCATATCGACCCATGTATATATATTATTTGGAACAACCATAGACACTCTATATGCAGTAATGTTGGAGTTAGCTATACAGGGTTGAGGTTGATTCCAAAAATATATATACTTTGAGTTGTGATCTAGCCTGAGACGTGTATACACTGGGTCGTGGATTGATTCAAGATAATATATATATCGATTTATTTTTGTACATCTAATTGTGGACAACTAGTTATAGGTTACTAACGAGGACAGCTGACTTAATAAACTTAAAACATCAAAATGTATGAAAAGTGTTGTAAATATATTTTGAACATACTTTGATATATATGTACATATTTGTTATAGGTTCGTGAATCGACCAGTGGCCAAGTCTTACTTCCCGACGAAGTAAAAATCTGTGAAAGTGAGTTATAGTCCCACTTTTAAAATCTAATATTTTGGGATGAGAATACATGCAGTTTTATAAATGTTTTACGAAATAAACACAAGTAATTGAAACTACATTATATGGGTGAATGATCGAAGCCGGATATGCCCCTTTTGCTTGGTAGCCTAAGAATTAGTAAACCGATCTACTAATTGACGCGAATCCTAAGGATAGATCTATTGGGCCTAACGAACCCCATTCAAAGTACCGGATGCTTTAGTACTTCGAATTCGTTTTTATCATGTCCGAAGGATTTCCCGGAATGATAGGGGATATTCTTATATGCATCTTGTTAATGTCGGTTACCAGGTGTTCACCATATGAATGAATTTTATCTCTATGTATGGGATGTATATTGAAATATGAAATCTTGTGGTCTATTATTATGATTTGATAATATATAGGTTAAACTTATAACTCACCAACATTTTTGTTGACGTTTTAAGCATGTTTATTCTCAGGTGATTATTAAGAGCTTCCGCTGTTGCATACTAAAATAAGGACAAGATTTGAAATCCATGCTTGTATGATATTATGTAAAAACTGCATTCAAGAAACTTATTTTTGATGTAATATGTTCTTATTGTAAACCATTATGTAATGGTCGTGTGTAAACGGTATATTTTATATTATCATTATTTGATAATCTACGTAATGTTTTTTTTAAACCTTTATCGATAAAATAAAGGTTATGGTTGTTTTAAAAATGAATGCAGTCTTTGAAAAACGTCTCATATAGAGGTCAAAACCTCGCGACGAAATCAATTAATATGGAACGTTTATAATCAATATGAACGGGACATTTCAGCAAACACTTAAATGCACTTTAATCATGGTAGTTAAAAAAATTCATCGATTTTATTGGTTAAAATACTACTACGTATGATATATAGACTGACTGTTACAAGTGGAGAAACAACAAGTGGAGACACATGTTTAAAAAAGTACAACTAAAATTGAGAGGATCCTTTTAGACTTGACCAAATTTACGTGGCACTTATTCAAATTTTAACTTTTTCAAAGGTTGAATTTGACTCGATACATTTGCGCTTAGAATTATAGGGTGTGTTTCGACGAAAGTAGTTGGAGCTGGAGCTGGAGCTTATGAGCAGGAGCTGGAGCTGGAGTTTATTTTTGAAGCTGGTAGCCGGAGCTTATTATTTTTTATAAATGTTTGGTAAACTAGGTGGAGCTTATTTTTTAGTTCATAAGCTCTACTTTTTTTCATAAGCTACTACAAGTAGCTTATTTTTTCAGAGCTTATGATTTTCATAAGCTCTACTTTTTTTGTTTACCAAACAAAGCTTATGACTTGAAGCTTATTAAAATCATAAGCTCAAGCTCTCATAAGCTTCCATAAGCTTCAATAAGCTACGCGCCAAACACACCCATAATAAACCCAAAATGATAGAATCGGAAACCGACCCGACTATAAAGTTCGGGTTAAACGGGTTGTGCTATTCGGTTAATCAAATCCAATCCAAATACTACTACTAGTAAATAGTAAAATGGGTTAAGGGTCATACTGTCAATCGAAGGTAACAAATAAAAATAACGTAAACACAAAAGAAAAAGAGAAAAAAAAAAGTAGGAATTAAAATCTCCTTAAAATTTCCACAAATCCACAAGAATTAGGGTTTCGAACATCGAATCGAATTGAACCATTATTTGAACAGGTTAAGTTTCCTTTTCTCCTTTCGTTGCCATTTTCTTTGAAATTGTTCATTTGTTACATCTCTTTGCAATTTCCAATTCATACTCGAATTTATGGTAGAATTATTCTTTCCATTTAAAGTTGTATTTTCTTCTACAAATTATGGTTTCCTGTTATTTGTCTCATGTAACATGAATAGTTAGTTTACTAACTGATTATTAACATAAATTAATTTATTGATGAAAGTCGTTTCATTATGAATTGTATGCTTGCTTGGTTGTTATCACAATATTTCAATTTTTGTTATGACATCCAAATAGCCTTGTGTTCTTTTTCTTCCTTTTGTAAGTTTCAGTTTTTATTTGCAGTTAAAATTGTGTATAGGTTAGAAACTTATATTTAAATTTGGTAGCCTGTGTTGATTAGTGTGCGTATATCTCGTTTTGGTTCTAATGTATCGATTATAATGCAAAGGGATGTTTGGATGCGTGTTTAAACTAATTATCGCGCCTTAAAGTTGAAATTGTCGTTAGAGCTGTTGCCCGTTTATGTAACAGATTTCAACATATTTGGATCAAATTTTGTTTCACTTGTACAAAGTGTTTCCTGCTCTGATACCTTTTAATTTGATTTACAGATCTAATAATGTGTAGATTAGTTGCTGGCGAAGATGATTCAGGTGATGTGCTAGAGCTTTATCAAAGTACATTAAATGAGACTGACCAGATGGACCCACAAATCCGTGAGCAAATTTCACTTTTGCAAGCAAGAATAAGTAGAGTTGAAGCTCGGATGGAAAAGCTCGAGGTTAGCGTTTTATATCTGCAAAGGCGTATGTATTTCTATGGCTTTGTGTGTCTGATGTCGGTTTTGTATGCCATTTTCAAATAGTAGTTGTATGATTAGTTCATATTTTTTCATCTCCCGTTTGTAGTATATTGTACAAATGTAGTGCTACCATCTTATTATGTTAGAATTTCGACGAACATAAATGGTCAAGATGGATATATTATCAGTTTTAGTTTTAAAACTCGTATTTACCTTTGGATGCACGTTTATCTTGTCTCTTTTGAAATGGAAAAACTTTATTTACGTACAAAGACGTGTTCATGTACATGATTCTTCTTTTACTGATATCTTATTAGACAGATGATTGCATTAATGGATGACTAACATTATTTTGTACAAAGATGTAGCGCAAACTAAATTTTCTGTAAGTTTTTAAGGTCGTAGGCTCTTGAATAAGATTTGTTTGTATATTGTTGACTGTAGCTTTGTGACGACACGGAAATTTCCGACCAAATTTAAACTTTATTCTTATATGGTTTCGACATGATAAGCAAAGCCTGTTAAACCAAGTCTCAAAATTTTTGAACTGTCTATATGGATTCAGTTAACCTTTGACAACTCTCGACGATTCACGAACAATTGTGTATACATAAATATGTAAAATATATATAATTATAAATATGAATATAGGTGTATATATAATATTTTGAAACAATAAAATACAATTTAATTATTTGATTTGAATATGTAAAGTAGTATACAAAATAATAAATTTGCTATTAAAATAAATATCTATATGTATATGAATCTATATATAATTAATGTTGTATGTATATATAAATATATATGTAAATAATAGTATATATGATAATTGGAAATTATAAAATATAATTTAAACATTAGAATTAGATATGTAAAATAAGATACAAAATAATTAAGTATAATTTAAAATGAATCTATATATATAAAGACATATGATTTCTAGGTATAATTATTATATGTATATTATTATATATATATAAATTAAATAAGAAAGAATCAATAAAAGTTATTATATAATATGATTATTAAATATTACATAATTAATAATATATTATTAACCAGTTAAAATATAGTTGTTATAATAAGATTATTATTTCTTTCATTATTAATACTAATATTAATATTAATAATTAATATCAGTATTAGTTATATTATCATAGATAATATATAAATATGAAATTTAATGCATATAATTTGCTATCTTTACTAATATTATTATTACTTTCATTACTATTATTAGAATAAACACTTAATATTAATATCAGTAGTATTATTATTATGATGTATAATACATAAATATGAAATGGACACAATTGATTTGTTATATAATTATTATTATTATCTTTATCAATATTATTATTATTAATATCATTATTATTATAGTAGTTATTAATAGAAATTAATACAATTTATTATTATTATCAGTAATAATATGATTAGTATAATTTTTAGGATTTTCTAGTATCATTATTATTTATCATTATTAATATAATAATTATTATTATTACTAAAATATTATTAATTATTAATATTTATTATATAAATTTATAAAGCAAAGAATAAAGGTACCAATTCAGTTTGACGTAGCTTTCCATACTGTGTTAAAAATTTGTTTCTGTCTCTACATCTGGTAACCATATCACATAATCACAACAAAATTTGTTAGCAATCGTGATCTGCTTTATATTTTTTTTTTTTTTTTTTTTTGTTCTTGTCTGGAAGGTGAGTGTCGACACCCGTACTCAGTTGATATATAATGATCGACTCCCTATCTGAATTGTGAGAAACTATTCGAAATTTTCATTATCAAAATCAATTACAATTATAATTACCTGCTTTTACCTGATTGAATTAATCAGAAAAAGTAATACAAGCTCGATAACTCTGTTTTGAACCAAGAATTTCAATAGCTTTAATCCGAATCAAATTTCAAAAACTATTAATGCGGTTTTGTGAGGAATCTTTTATTCGATCTTTCTGCAAAAACTCGACTTCCAATTCTTTCTAGTAATCACGAATTTTCGAGTCAAAGTTTCAATTTTAAAAGTCAACCATTTTGTTCATCGTAAAATTCGAATTCCTGTTAATGTTTCTGGATCAATTAACGATTCAATAAGATTCTAGGATGGATTTACAACGTATTTTATGTGGAAACCATTGTCTAAAAGTGATCAAATTTTAAAATCAAAATTGGAGTTCTTCGCGTTTGTTTTCTTCACAGCTACTTTGTTTTTTTTTTCTTGTTTTACTTTGGTGTCCGTTAATTAAGAATCGAAGTTATAAGTTGTTTTTGCTTCATTTACGAACCCAAAACAAATCAAGGTATTTATGTTACTGGTCGACTTTGAAATTGATAAGGGAGAAGAAGATGATGAAACAGAAAAAGGGTTTAATAAAATTTAAATGGGTTAGTAATTCAGAAAAGCTGAAATGGTTCAATGATTAAGTGTGTTGACGGGTAATCAGGAGGTCTTGGGTTTGAGCCCTGCTTGAGACAAATTTTTTTTACACAGGCTTTTTGAAGGTAGTTTACAATACAAAATTATCATTAATATTATTATTGTTATAATGATTATTATTATAATTATCAACCGTATTATTAATATGTTTTTGATTATTATTATTATTATCATTAGTATTAGTATTATTATTATTGATGTCAAAGCAGAGGGGTATAAAATACTATTAAATTTTAGCAGAAAATACTATTAAATACGATACAATTTTACACAAGATATTTATTTATTTATAGAATGGATATACTTAAACCTTGCTACAACACTTATAGGCAGTGTACCTAATCGTACAGTAGTGTAGTTTTTAGTAAGTCCGGTTCGTTCCACAGGGAAATCTTTAAACAAAGCTCAACGCTATATTAGTTTACTTTTATAAAAATACAAATATATATATAAGTGATATTATTATTATAAAGGGGGGTTTTTACCGTTTAATGACCGGTTTGTCGATTTTAAAACTTTAGTCGCAGTTAAAACCTAATGTAAAATATAAAATAAATACAAGATTTTATATTAAAGTGTAAAGTAAATAACGATAATGAAATTGCGAATAATAAAAGTGCGATAAAATAAAATAACAATAAATAAAAGTGTGATAATTAGAAGTGCAATTAAATATAAAATAAAAGAAATAAAATATGATATAAAAGAATTATGCTTATTTAAACTTCCGTAATCATGATGTTTGACGTGTTGATTTTAGTTTTATGCCCATGGGTTAATTGTCCTTTGTCCTGGATTATTCAATATGTCCGTCTGGTTTTTGTCCATAACAGTCCATCAGTCATAAATATAAATTGCAAGTGTCCTTGTCAAATTATTATTATACCCGAAGATAAATATTCCAACTAATTGGGGATTCGAATTGTAACAAGGTTTTAATACTTTGTTTAATGAATACACCAGGTTATCGACTGCGTGTAAACCAAGGTTTTACTACTTTGTTAACAATTACACCAATTACCCTTGAATGTAATTTCACCCCTGTTTCAATTATTCTAGTGGCTATTAATCCATTCCCGTGTCCGGTTAAATGAACGATTATTCGTACAAATAAATACCCCGCCCATCGTGTCCGATCGAGTGTATATGGTAATTTATAGGGACGCCCAATTGTAAATCTTTATATTAACATTAACAAACTTTCATTTAGTTAAACAAATATAAAGCCCATTAATAGCCCATAGCCTAGTTTCCACAAGTGTCGTTCTTTTGTCCAAACCCCAATTATGGTACAAAGCCCAATTACCCAATTTTAGTAATTAGCCCAACATCATGATTACTTCGTTTTAAACAAGCATAATAATAACTTAGCTACGAGACATTAATATAAAAAGGTTGAACATAACTTACAATGATTAAAAATAGCGTAGCGTTACACGGACAGAATTTCGACTTACACCCTTACAACATTCGCTAACATACCCTTATTATTAGAATTATAATTAAAATTAAAATATAAATTATAAATATAAATATATTACTTCGTATGAAGAGAAAAAAAATGATGTTTTTTTTTTATCAGAATTCGGGTTGATTTATAGCCAGGAGTGTTTTTTGGGGCTCCGCGACTCGCGGCAAAAAGCCCTTCAAACTCCGCGAGTCGCGGAGAGGTATTTTCAATTTACTCCCTTGGAGTTTCTGGCTGCCGACAGTTTTAAATATATATATATAATATATATATAATTAATATAATTAATTATATATTATATTATATTTATATATATAGTTAACTTGTAATTTTTAGTCCGTTGCGTCGAGCGTTAAGAGTTGACTCTAGTCCCGGTTCCGGATTTTCGAACGTCCTCGCGTATAATTTAATATCTTGTACTTTGCGTTTTGAATCTTGTACTCTTGTGATTTCGAGACGTTTCTTATCAATAATTGGAACCTTTTTGATTGTCTTTTGTTCTTTTGAGCTTTTTGGTCGTTTGCGTCTTCAAATCGTCGAATCTGTCTTTTGTCTTCACCTTTTATTATTTAAACGAATATCACTTGTAAATAGAACAATTGCAACTAAAAGCTTGTCTTTCTTGAGGAATAATGCTATGAAATATATGTTCGTTTTTAGCATTATCAAATATTCCCACACTTGAGCGTTGCTTGTCCTCAAGCAATATCGTCTTGAAATACTAGAATCACTTTTTTATTCTTCACACTTTGTACATCAGTGATTTCTATACGGCGGTATAAACAATGGTAGTAACGATATGGTTTACAGTCCCACATGACTATAAAAATTTAGATCCATTAAGGAAATTGGATCTTTATGAAAACATTTGATCTTTTGAAAATTAAATCTAGTTTTTATCCTAGATAAGTTTTCCGGAATAACCCTTTACCGGTGTTTGCAAAATATTTTTGTGGGTTTGGTGGGTTTCAGATTTGAAAATTTTAGCTCAAAACTTGCGGTTTTGTGTCACCCACTTGCTAACCTTGTATTTGGAAAGCAACACGTCCAGTTTACTTGTTCCGTATATTACCTTTCGGCAAACTACCGTCCGGTTGTAAAGGAAAGCGTTGAACAAGCAACTGTTTAAGGCAATGTCCCGTGACATGCTTTTGATTATGGTCTATAACGTGTCGGACGCAATTACTATCCTTGGTAGGAGCAATAGTAAAGCTCACCCTTATAATTTTTCGGTCTGGCACAAGGTCCTGTCTTTGACCATGCTATGCAACCACCATTCTTACGGTTGACACCCGATTTAGTTCAGGTGACCTAATGAATTCTAGGTGAATTCCTAGGATTTTACGTTCAATGGTAATGAACGCATTGAAAATAGGGTTTTCAGAAAACAAATCGGTTTGTATTTTTGATCAAAATATTTTCTCGTTTAAGCTCGAGTTTAGATATCATTGAATTCCATGAGTTTGTAATTCTCAATCTTTAAGGTCAATCTCAAGGATTGAGTAATATCAGGCTTAAAAGCTGATTTTTAATCTTTAAGGAGATTATCCTTTCTGGGGATCTGATTCATTAGTCTTATCCAGCTAATTTGCACGGTGCCTCCCCATTGTACGAGATAAATCCTTCTCATGGTTAGGATAAATCTGACCACTTGGCGACCCTGTTTAATGCTGAGGTCCGTGGATTTCCTGCTGATTTTAGTGATGACTTTTCTAGATTTTTCGTCAACCTACAGCTGGTCTGAACGACAACTTCATGACCTAAATCAAGAAGCGCGTGTCTTTTTCGGAAGACTTTACTTCCTTTTAATGATGGAATTGATTCATCGTGTAGATCCATCTCTTCTTTTCTTTCATCGGGTAAAACAGTTTAGTTTAGTTCAAAGCAAAAGTATTTTCAGTTATTTGTTACAAATATATGTGACATATGTTTAAAATAACTTGGTAAATTTTCCCACACTTGGCTTTTTATTTTTCTTTTTATCGTCCTCTATTCCATTTTAAATGAATTTTGACGTTTTAGTTTGTTTCTCAATTTATGTCCTTTTTGAGGTAACAATAATTTCGGTGTTAAAACCTAGTTTTATCGTTCATAAATATGTATAAACATGATTTTGAATTCATTTAATTGAAAACTTCGAAAAATTTTACTAGAATTGGGTAGTCAGTATATAAGACTAGGGCTGTTCTTTTTATCAGAGAGCACTAGATTCTAATACAACTACTGCTTTACTAGTATTTTTAATGGTAACCAAGTGTTTAATATAAAAATTTTAAAATTCGAAAGAATTTAATCCCTTCCCACACTTAAGATCTTGCAATGCCCTCATTTGCAAGAAATCAGTAACAATTTAAATTATTGAGGGTGATTTGTGTGAAAATGATTAAATTTTTACCAAAGTTTCCAAATATATTGGCGTTTGTTTGCTGAATGATAAATGGTGCACGTCATTTGTTCATTCCGTCTTGTTGTTATTTCACATGTATTTTGCATCATTGTCGTCAAAATTACTTGCTTTTGCTGAACTTAATGCCAGTCTTTGAAAATGCGTTGTTTTACCCTGTTGTGTACATAAGATAAACTGCAAATATATATACATATTTTTGAAGTTTGGTATATTACCCCACATTCAAAAATTATTAAAATCTAAGAATAAAAGTTAGATAAATATAAAAATGATTACAATATTAACAACAAAAAAATATTAAACATATCAATAATTACAAATTACAAAATAAAAATAAAAATAAGTAAACTAAGGATGATATTGGTACCAATAGGGGTTCCACGCATAACCATAAGTGCTATAGAATGCTTCGGCAGGGTCATACGTAGGATATGGTGGCTGCATCTCTATCGACCAAGGAGGGAAGACGGGTTTCGGTGTAGGAATATAGTTTCTACCTATATGTTGGCAATGCGCTATGATCTGGTTCTGATGAACTTGCCAATCTTCAAATGCTCTCTGTCTAGCATTTTCGTATTCCTGAGAAGCTATAAACCTTTGCATTTCTTGCATCTGGTTCCCCCCTCCTACATTACCTTGTTCCTGGTTTCTCTCTACCTGTGGATGTCTACCATTGTATCTTACTGCGGCGTTATTTCGCCGCTTCAACACTTTCGCACCATGGTATACATTTAAACCTATAGTGTCGCGGGGTTCCGGCTCTTCTACTAATAATCCCCCCCGACTTATATCCACACCGAGATATTCACCAATCAAAGTAATAAAAATACCACCTCCTATTATGCTATGTGGACGCATCCCTCGAACCATAGCTGATAAATAATAACCCACACAATATGGTATACTTACAGCGCTGTGTGGGTCTCGAATACACATATGGTAAAACAGATCTTGTTCATTTACCTTTTCTTTGTTTTTACCCCTTTGTGTAATCGAGTTAGCTAAAAACCTATGTATTACTCTTAATTCGGCTCTATCTATATCCAAATAAGAGTAGTTTCCCCCTTTAAAACGGTGATGGCTTGTCATTTGACTCCACACACCGTGTGTATCAAAATTTTCATCTATTTTCCTACCGTTTAGTATCAATCCTCTACAATCGGCAGACGCTAATTCCTCAGGCGTATATATACGTAAAGCCTGAGCCATGTCCAGTAAAGACATGTGGCGCATCGAACCGCCTAACAAAAATCTAATAAAAGAACGATCGGTTAAACTAGCTACCCGATCATTCAACTCTATACTACATAACAACTCTTCACACCATACTTTATATACAGGTCTGCGTATGGTGAATAAACATATCCAGTCATTAAAATAAGAATTACCATACCTCTGTACCAGTAATTCCCTAATTGGCCCGGCCAATTCTACAGCTTCCAAGGGTCCCCATTCTATGACCCTCGGTACCTCAACAACCTTGGAATGAAGAGTATGCAAACCCCGTTGATATTTTGGATAATCTATCCAAAGTCTGTCAAATCGCAGGTTCGGGTGTAACTGTTCCAAGTGCATATCTGAAAAGGTCATGACTGGATGAGGTACATCCTGCTTGTAGTAGTTATCTACCTCCTGTTGTTCCAAGTTCTCAGCAGGAGCATGGCGGGCTTGGGATGAAGATTCACCCCTTTCAGTCTGCAAAACACATCAAACACAAATTTTGTGCATCCAAATATGCATTAGTGTCAGCAAAATCATCAATCAAAATAATTACAATGACATTATCAATTTATATCAAACTTAAGCTTATTTTCACATTTTTATCAAATCTACACTTTTTCAAATAAGCATATACGAAAATTTTCGCCAAGTTCATAAGCATTCAACTCAAATAACATGTCAAAATAATCATTACTAGCAAATAAACAAGTCTCAAATGGCATTATCTTTCAAAAATCAAGTTCATGAATTTTGGACTTGAAAAAGTCCACTTTAATTCTCAAAATCATGTTTAGGCTCAAAGTTTGGATCATTTAACTACCTAGACATGTTACACTACTCAATTTAGCAACAATTCATGACAAAAATCGGCCATAACCTGTTTATATCAAAAAGCCCCAAATTGCTCAAGAACACAAACCCTAGATTCTAAAGATTTTGAAGTTTTTGGCTTCAAATCATGTTAACAAGCATCAATCTAGGTTATACATGCATAATATACTAACAATTTAACACTAATTACACTAAAAATTAACAAAATTCAAATTATGAAAATATGCTCAAGAACACACTAAAATTCGGATTTAAAGGTGATTTGGGGTGTAATTGTACCTGTTTTCTTGAGTAGTTCCTAGATATCATCCTTCTCAACATGATTGTAGTGAAAAATTTGAAGATTAACGGTGAAAAATTGAGTTTTTGGGATGATTTTTGTGGGTTTTTCGGGGTCTTTTTTCGAGCTGTATGTGTGTTTCTGTGTTGGTGGGAGTGATCAGTTCGTGTGCAGCTGTTTTATTTTTTTCTGTAATTTGGTCCCTCCGCGAGTCGCGGAGGTTTGTACTGAAAACTCCGCGAGTCGCGGAGTTTTTTTTTTTTTTTTTTTTTTTTTTTTTTTTTTTTTTTTTTTTTAATGTTTTTGCATACTTTAAATCAATAAGATTAAAAATAATGATAATAAAAGTTCTCGTCCCTCCCTCGGGTAAAGCAATTTCGGTTCAGAGACCTAGTCTTCAACTTACGACGAATTTTAAAAATCATATTCTTAACTTAATGAGATAAAGTAAATTTTTGTTTTTAAATTCACACAACTTAAATATAAAATTCAAAATTAATATTAAAAATTCAAAATTCACACCAAACTTAATTTAAAAATTCATAAATTCATACCAAACTTATATTAATTTTTCAAATATTTACAATTTTTAAAAATATTGTTTTTACAAAGTTTACAATATTAATTTAAGATTTAAATATTAATTTTAAAAATATGGTAAAAATAAATTTAAAAATCTTTTTGTCTTTTTATCCCACTTTTATCAATCAAATATTATCAAAAATATGCGCCCCTCTTTTTGGTAAAGTAATTTCGGTTCCAAGACCTAATTTAACTCATGACGAATTTTTGAAATATTTTGGTTTGATTGATTAAAGATATTTATACCTTAAGAATAAACGTTAAATTTCGCAGTGATGTAATAAATTTTTGAACGATATCAATAATTTCGGTCGCCAAACCTAATTTTATTTAATACCAATTTAATACTTTTTAGCGAACAAATTAGCGTTTATTATCAAAAGGTTAAAATAAAAATAAAATTAAAAACTGTACAGACATACCTGTGAAATAGATTTCTTAGTTATATGACCTATTATATTCATAAGATAGTCGGTTTAATTGGTCTTCCATGGCTGCATAGGCGTAACCTCTAGCATTCATTGTCTTTTCTTCTAAACATATGAACGGTCCGTCTCTGCATAAAGTAACAAATTCGGTATTTGAATAGGTTTGATTATTTGAACATTTACCTCCATGTGACCATTTTCCGCATTTGTGACATTTTTCTAGGTGTCGTGCTCTTCTTTTTGCTGCGGATTTTGATTTTCCTTTACCAAATTGTAACTTATTATCTTCGCATCTGGATCCTTTTCTAACTCCGTCCATTCTTTCTCTGATTACTGATACTAATTCACTCGGTAATATGTCATTATTTCTTTTAGTGATCAAAGCGTGTAGCATTAGACCATGGTTTAGTTCACAGGCAGTCTTCATTTCGTAAAAACCTAAAAAAATAAAAATTCAGAATGGGGGGAGAAGACTAGTTCTTTAGGGTCTGCTAGGGAAAGACCATACGTGTTCCATTTTCGAGAACTACACGAAAACAGACAATCTAACTCTAACAGAAATTCATATTATCTTTTAAAGACTTGATTCTCCCCACACTTAGTTAGCTGTGGTATCGAAATTGTGATTAACTTCGTTTTCGACTTCCATCGGACCATGTATGTAATGTTTAACTCTGTGACCATTAACTTTAAATTCAATCCCATTTGAATTTATTAATTCTATCGTTCCGTATGGGAAAACTCTTTTGACTATGAATGGTCCAGACCATCTTGATTTCAATTTTCCAGGAAATAGCTTGAATCGTGAATTGAAAAGAAGAACTCTGTCTCCTTCTTTAAATTCCCTTGAACTTCTGATTCTTTTATCATGCCATTTCTTCGTTCTTTCTTTATAGATTAACGAATTTTCGTATGCTTCATGTCTTAATTCTTCTAATTCGTTTAGTTGACTTAATCGTAGACGTCCGGCTTCTTGTAAATCAAGATTACATGTCTTCAAAGCCCAAAATGCTTTGTGTTCAATTTCTACTGGAAGATGACATGCTTTTCCATACACAAGTCTAAAAGGTGTGGTTCCAATTGGAGTTTTGTAGGCTGTTCTAAAAGCCCAGAGTGCATCCTCCAATTTAATGGACCATTCCTTCGGATTTGATCCTACGGTTTTCTCTAGAATACGTTTTAAAGCTCGGTTGGTATTTTCAACTTGTCCACTTGTTTGTGGATGATATGCGGTGGAGATTTTATGAGTTACTCCATATCTTTTAAGAACTTTCTCAAGTTGATTATTACAGAAATGAGTACCCCGATCACTTATTAAAGCTTTCGGTGTTCCAAACCTTGCAAAAAGACGTTTTAAAAAGTTGACTACAACTCGTGCATCGTTAGTTGGGAGAGCTTGTGCTTCCGCCCATTTAGATACATAGTCAATGGCTACGAGTATATATAGATTATTATGAGATTTTGGAAATGGACCCATAAAGTCAATACCCCAAATGTCAAATACTTCACATACTTGGATGACATTTTGTGGCATTTCATCACGTTGACTTATTCTTCCGGCCCTTTGACATGCATCACAGGATTTGCAAAGAAGGTGTGCGTCTTTGTAAATTGTAGGCCAATAGAATCCAGCTTCATAAACTTTTCTTGCTGTTAGTTGAGGCCCATAATGCCCTCCTGTTGGTCCTGTGTGACAATGGTTTAAAATTTTACTAGCTTCATCTCCAAATACACATCGGCGTATTATTCCATCGGGACAACTTTTAAACAGATGTGGATCTTCCCAGAAATAGTGTTTTATATCACTGAAGAATTTCTTTCGTCTTTGGTACGATAATCCTTTTTCAAGGAATCCACAAACAAAGTAGTTTGCATAGTCTGCAAACCATGGGATTTCTTTATAATCTATCTTTAATAGATATTCATCAGGAAAGTTGTCTTGTATGGCCGATTCATTCAGAACTTCTAATTCGGGATTTTCAAGACGAGAAAGATGATCAGCGGCGAGATTTTCTGCTCCTTTTTTATCTCGGATTTCAATATCAAACTCTTGTAAGAGTAAGATCCAACGGATTAATCTTGGTTTAGCATCTTGTTTTGAAAATAGGTATCTAAGAGCAGAATGGTCGGTATAGACCACCGTTTTTGCTAGAACGAGATATGATCGAAATTTGTCAAAAGCAAAGACAATAGCAAGGAGTTCTTTTTCAGTAGTTGTATAGTTCGTTTGTGCTCCTTGTAATGTCTTACTAGCATAATATATAGGTTGAAATCGTTTTTCAATCCTTTGTCCTAAAACGGCTCCCATTGCAAAATCACTTGCATCGCACATTAGTTCAAATGGTAGATTCCAATTTGGTGTTATCATGATTGGCGCATTAGTGAGTTTTTCTTTAAGAATATTAAAAGATTTGATACATTCATCTGAAAAGATGAATGGTGCATCCTTTTCTAGGAGTTTATTCATAGGAGTGGCAATTTTAGAAAAATCTTTTATAAAACGTCGGTAAAAACCGGCATGCCCTAGAAAACTCCTAACTCCTCTAACATTGGTGGGATGTGGAAGTTTAGCAATTACATCTACTTTAGCTCTATCCACTTCAATTCCTTCTTTTGAAATTTTATGTCCAAGAACGATGCCTTCTTTAACCATAAAATGGCATTTCTCCCAATTAAGTACTAGATTTGATTTTTCGCATCTAATTAGCATTCGTTCCAGATTAACTAGACATGATTTAAATGTATCACCGAAGACTGAAAAGTCATCCATGAATACTTCCATGCATTCTTCTATCATGTCATGAAAAATCGCCATCATACACCTTTGAAAGGTTGCAGGGGCGTTACAAAGTCCAAATGGCATGCGTTTGTAAGCAAAAGTACCATAAGGGCACGTGAATGTGGTTTTCTCTTGATCTTCGGGTGCTATTGGAATTTGAAAATATCCGGAAAATCCATCTAGAAAACAATAGTAACTATTCCCGGCTAATCTTTCCAACATTTGATCTATGAAAGGTAAGGGAAAGTGATCTTTTCTGGTGGCGTCATTTAATTTTCTATAATCAATACATACACGCCATCCTGTTACAGTCCTAGTAGGAATAAGCTCATTTTTCTCATTTGTGATGACAGTCATGCCACCCTTCTTAGGCACGCATTGAACTGGGCTTACCCATGGACTATCAGAAATTGGATATATCAAACCTGCATCTAGCAGTTTAATAATCTCTTTCTTAACTACATCTTGCATATTAGGATTTAGTCTTCGTTGGCGTTGCACATACGTTTTATGACCTTCTTCCATAAGGATTTTATGTGTGCAATACGAAGGACTTATTCCTTTAATATCATGAATCTTCCATGCAATGGCTGGTTTATGAGCTTTCAACACAGAAATGAGTTGTGATTTCTCATTTTCAGTAAGAGAAGATGATATTATTACAGGTAATTCAGATTCACCATGTAAATAAGCGTATTCCAAATGGTTTGGAAGTGGCTTTAACTCTAATTTCGGAGGTTCTTCTATCGATGATTTATATCGATATCTGTCTTCTTCTTTTAGCATTTGAATTTCTTCTGTTGTTGGTTCATATCCATTAGCTATAAGTGTAGCTAACATTTCAGCTTCATCAATTGGTTCATTTCCTTCTCCTAAAGAACATTCTCCTGTTCCTTGTAATTCTGGAAATTCTTCTAATAATTCTGCATGTGCATCTATAGTTTTAATATAATAACATGTATCATCTGCAGATTGTGGTTGTTGCATGGCTCTATCCACTGAAAAGGTAACACTCTCATCCTCTATACTTAGGGTCAGTTTCTTACCGAACACGTCTATCATTGCTTTAGCCGTGTTTAAGAATGGTCTTCCTAATATGAGAGGAACTTGAGAATCTTCTTCCATGTCCAAAACAACAAAGTCTACTGGAAATACTAAAGTACCAACTTTAACTAGCATGTTCTCCATTATCCCTCTAGGATATTTTATTGATCTATCGGCTAGTTGTATGCTTATTCTTGTTGGTTTTAATTCTCCAAGGTCTAGTTTAGCGTATAGTGAATATGGCATTAGATTTATACTAGCACCTAAATCTGCTAATGCTTCTATTGAACTAAGACTACCCAGAAAACATGGAATTGTGAAACTTCCTGGATCAGATAGTTTTTCTGGTATCTTATTCAACAGCACTGCTGAACAATTTGCATTCATAGTAACAGCCGAGAGTTCTTCCATTTTCTTTCTATTCGTGATTAGATCTTTCAAGAATTTAGCATATCTTGGCATTCCTGAAATCACGTCAATGAAAGGAAGATTTACATTTATCTGTTTAAACATATCCAAAAATTTGGATTGCTCGGCTTCAAGTTTTTCTTTCTTCATTTTACTCGGGTAAGGAAGTGGTGGTTGGTATGGTTTAACATAAGGTTTATCCTTAACTGTGTTATCTTCATTAACCTTTTCAACTACCGGTTCTTTTTCCTTATCTTGATCAGGTTTTGGTTCTTGTGGAGTAGGAATAGTTTCATCAGAAGTTACAGGTATTTCAGGTGTTTTAAGTGTTGTACCACTTCTTGTGGTAATAGCTTTAGCTGTTTCATTCCGGGGGTTAGCGTTTGTATCACTAGGTAAACTTCCCGGTTTTCTTTCACCTATTAACCTTGCTAGGTTACTTACTTCTTGTTCCAGATTTTGAATAGAAGCTTGTTGATTTCTAAATGCTTGAGCATTTTGTTCATTGGTTTGTTTTTGAGATGTGAAAAACTGCGTTTGAGTTTCAACTAGCTTCGTCATCATATCTTCTAAATTTGGCTTTTTATCATCGGTTTGTTGTGGTGGTTTGTTTTGAAAATTCGGTCTTTGCTGATTGTAAGTATTATTGGATACTTGTTGATTGCTAGGACCTTGTTGGTTGTTGTATGGAATATTTCGGTTATAATTCTGGTTTTGATTGTAAATCGGTCTTGGCGGTTGATAATTATTCTGATAATTATTTCCAGGCCTTTGGTTTATGTATGAAATATTCTCTCTTTGTTCCATTGTTAATTCAATACTGAGACAATCTTTTGTCAAATGTGGTCCTCCATACTGCTCACAACTAATTCGTATTGAGTGAATATCCTTAGTCATCTTTTCCATTCGTCTCTCGAAAGCATCTATCTTTGCCGAAATGGAATCTAAGTCATGGCTAGAATCGGCTCTAGCTGCTTTAGATGATCTAATGATATCTTTTTCTTGGTGCCACTCATGTGAGTGGGAAGCAGTATTATCAATAATTTTGTAAGCATCAGTTTCGGTTTTCTTCATAATAGAACCACCAGCTGCTATATCTATGTCTTTTCTTGTAGTGATGTCGCATCCTTGGTAGAATATTTGTACTATTTGACAGGTGTCTAAACCATGTTGCGGACATCCTCTTAACAACTTTCCATATCTTGTCCATGCCTCATATAGAGTTTCATTTGGCTTCTGTGTGAACGTAACAATTTCTGCTTGAAGTCTTACGGCTTTAGATGCGGGAAAGAATTGTTTAAGAAATTTATCAATTAAAACGTCCCATGTATCGATCGCCCCTTCAGGTAACGATTCCAACCAATCTTTGGCTTCTCCCTTTAAAGTCCAGGGAAATAACATGAGATATATTTGTTCATCCTCCACTTCTCGTATTTTAAATAGTGTGCAGATCCTATTAAAGGTACGTAGATGTTCATTTGGATCTTCCTTCGGCGCACCACTAAATTGGCATTGATTAGTCACCATGTGTAAAATTTGTCCTTTGATTTCATAATCTGGCGCATTAATGTCTGGATGAGTAATTGCGTGACCTTGGCCAGTGCGTTTAGCTCTCATTCGGTCTTCCATACTTAAGGGTTCCAGATTCTCCATAATTGAATTTGTTGAATCGGTATCACTAGATGATTCTGATTTAATAGTTCGTTCCTCAACAATCTCTGTTTGAATGATTGGTGGTTCCGGAGGAAGGTTTAATGGTTCAGGATCTATGAACCGTTCCTGAATATTTTCTGGATTCTCAATTGTGAGGTTTGTTTCAAAAACTGGATTATCGGAAATTTGAACTGAAGTACTTGGTCGACTGGATGACGATTCTAAAGAAAAATCAACGGCGGTTATATTTGTTAAACGATGTCTTGATCGAGTTAAAGGTGGTGAACGTACAAAAGGTGGTGAACGTCTTGCTCGGTGCATTCACAGAATATCCTATTAGTTTTTTTTAAAAAGGAAAGAAAAATTATAATAAGTTATCCAATTAATAGACTTTTCTGATTTTGCCCACGTTTCGAATAGCCAAAAGATGCAGCAGAGGGGCAGGATTCGTTTGATCTCAATATAATTGAGGACTGTTTGGCTCCAATAACCCGGTCCACGTACAAATCCAACTATTACTACGAACCAGAAAATTTTTATGTCTATCAATTTAACTACTTAAAATAAATTTTCGTAATTTTAAGAAATTTAGATAAGAAGTAGAAAAAATTCTAAGTCCTAAAACTAGAATAGCGAGAAATAAGAGAGAAAAAGAGTTCGTCGAAAAAGGTCGAAAAAGAAAAATGGTTGAAAAATAAAAGGTGACGGAAAAATAAAAGAAACTTATAAAAACTTAAAAATACTTAACTAATTTAACCTTATTACTACAACTAACTTAAAATTATAATCGCAAATTGAAATTACTAATTGAAATGATAATTGATACATAGTAAAAGGTCTCTAAAAATATTAAAGCTTACAGGAAAAACTAAATCCCAAATGGAAATAACTTAAAAAGAAACTAAAACTTAAAAAGGCGTCGCAAAATTCTAAAGCACCTAAATCTTAGTCTAAAGAAAAAGCACTTAAGGAATTCTACGGCAAAGCCTAAAAATCTAGGAGTAAAAATAACTATAGCGAAAACTAAGTTTAAAATTAATTATGAGCGAAAAAATACAAATATTACGCTACAACGATTAAAAAGGTACAAAATATAAAAATATACAAAAAGTTGTAAAAAGTACAATTTTTATAAAAATATTATTTTTATATTATTTATTTAATTAAAACTACTAATTTTACAATTTTAATAAAACTAATTAAACAAAATACATAAATATAAAGTAAAAAGTAAAAATAAAACTAAAATTAATAATAATAATAATAATTAAGTAATTAATAATAATAATAATAAATTAAAACCCGTGATTAGGGTTTTGTCCGTGTGTCAGAAGGCCTCCGCGAGTCGCGGCAAATAAAGAGTAAAACCCCGCGAGTCGCGGGGTTCAGTAATTCAGTTGACAGGTAGTACTTTTTACGCGTTTTTCTTTTTATTTTTTTTTATTATTTTCTGTTTTCTGTTTTTAATAAACGATTTTTTAATAAAATTTATATTTTTATAAATTAAAATAAAGATAAAGAAACTTATAAAACTTAAATATTTAACAAAATCCTAAAAATACTTATATTTTTGTTTTTCTTTTTATATTTTTGAATAATTAAAACGTAATTTTTACAAAAACGAATTTTAATAAAATTAAACTAAAAAAAAAAAATCTTTTTTTTTTTTTTTTTTTTTATATTAGCGTTGCGCTTCCGGCTTTTAAGATGTTTTCCCCGGCAGCGGCGCCAAAAATACTTGATGTCAAAGCAGAGGGGTATAAAATACTATTAAATTTTAGCAGAAAATACTATTAAATACGATACAATTTTACACAAGATATTTATTTATTTATAGAATGGATATACTTAAACCTTGCTACAACACTTATAGGCAGTGTACCTAATCGTACAGTAGTGTAGTTTTTAGTAAGTCCGGTTCGTTCCACAGGGAAATCTTTAAACAAAGCTCAACGCTATATTAGTTTACTTTTATAAAAATACAAATATATATATAAGTGATATTATTATTATAAAGGGGGGTTTTTACCGTTTAATGACCGGTTTGTCGATTTTAAAACTTTAGTCGCAGTTAAAACCTAATGTAAAATATAAAATAAATACAAGATTTTATATTAAAGTGTAAAGTAAATAACGATAATGAAATTGCGAATAATAAAAGTGCGATAAAATAAAATAACAATAAATAAAAGTGTGATAATTAGAAGTGCAATTAAATATAAAATAAAAGAAATAAAATATGATATAAAAGAATTATGCTTATTTAAACTTCCGTAATCATGATGTTTGACGTGTTGATTTTAGTTTTATGCCCATGGGTTAATTGTCCTTTGTCCTGGATTATTCAATATGTCCGTCTGGTTTTTGTCCATAACAGTCCATCAGTCATAAATATAAATTGCAAGTGTCCTTGTCAAATTATTATTATACCCGAAGATAAATATTCCAACTAATTGGGGATTCGAATTGTAACAAGGTTTTAATACTTTGTTTAATGAATACACCAGGTTATCGACTGCGTGTAAACCAAGGTTTTACTACTTTGTTAACAATTACACCAATTACCCTTGAATGTAATTTCACCCCTGTTTCAATTATTCTAGTGGCTATTAATCCATTCCCGTGTCCGGTTAAATGAACGATTATTCGTACAAATAAATACCCCGCCCATCGTGTCCGATCGAGTGTATATGGTAATTTATAGGGACGCCCAATTGTAAATCTTTATATTAACATTAACAAACTTTCATTTAGTTAAACAAATATAAAGCCCATTAATAGCCCATAGCCTAGTTTCCACAAGTGTCGTTCTTTTGTCCAAACCCCAATTATGGTACAAAGCCCAATTACCCAATTTTAGTAATTAGCCCAACATCATGATTACTTCGTTTTAAACAAGCATAATAATAACTTAGCTACGAGACATTAATATAAAAAGGTTGAACATAACTTACAATGATTAAAAATAGCGTAGCGTTACACGGACAGAATTTCGACTTACACCCTTACAACATTCGCTAACATACCCTTATTATTAGAATTATAATTAAAATTAAAATATAAATTATAAATATAAATATATTACTTCGTATGAAGAGAAAAAAAATGATGTTTTTTTTTGATCAGAATTCGGGTTGATTTATAGCCAGGAGTGTTTTTTGGGGCTCCGCGACTCGCGGCAAAAAGCCCTTCAAACTCCGCGAGTCGCGGAGAGGTATTTTCAATTTACTCCCTTGGAGTTTCTGGCTGCCGACAGTTTTAAATATATATATATAATATATATATAATTAATATAATTAATTATATATTATATTATATTTATATATATAGTTAACTTGTAATTTTTAGTCCGTTGCGTCGAGCGTTAAGAGTTGACTCTAGTCCCGGTTCCGGATTTTCGAACGTCCTCGCGTATAATTTAATATCTTGTACTTTGCGTTTTGAATCTTGTACTCTTGTGATTTCGAGACGTTTCTTATCAATAATTGGAACCTTTTTGATTGTCTTTTGTTCTTTTGAGCTTTTTGGTCGTTTGCGTCTTCAAATCGTCGAATCTGTCTTTTGTCTTCACCTTTTATTATTTAAACGAATATCACTTGTAAATAGAACAATTGCAACTAAAAGCTTGTCTTTCTTGAGGAATAATGCTATGAAATATATGTTCGTTTTTAGCATTATCAATTATTATTATTATAATTATGTATTAGTAAGTAATATCATTATTGATAATAATATTATTATTAAAGTATTAATAATGTGTTTATCATTAATAATGTTATCATTTAAGTATTGTTATCATTATTAATATTATGATTAATATTATTATTATTAAATAATAGAAATACTTCATTAATATTAGTATTAGTATCATTCATAAACATTGTATTATTAATTTACTTAGAATTAATATTATCATCATTCAAATTATAATCTTTATCGTTTTACTACTAAAATAAGTATTACTATTATTATTATAAATATTATCATTAATATGAATTTTCAATTATTAGCATTATAATTAAAATTTATTATCATTAATGTTATTTTTACAAAAATTATCCTTTTTGTAATCCTTAAAAACAATCATTATTATTATATGTAATACCTATATTACTATTATTAAAATAATTATAATTATAAAAATAGAAGTTTAAAAGACTTGGTTAAGATAATAATTATAAAAATTGAAGATTATATATAAAGATATATTTAATATACTTAACTTAACTATATTAATATTATTATGAACAAAATAAAAAAATATATAATTAAATAATAAAACTTATAAATTATTAATTATAACAATTAATTCACTAATAAAAATATATAGATTTATTCGATTACAAGAATATGTTTTAATACATATATGAATGATATAGGTTCGTGAATCCGAGGACAACCCTACACTTGTTCAATGTCGTCATATGTATTTTTACTACAAAATACAGTATCGTGAGTTTCATTTACTCCCTTTTTAAATGTTTTTGCAATATATATTTTTGGGATTGAGAATACATGCGCTGCTTTTATAAATGTTTTACGAAATAGACACAAGTAAATCGAAACTACATTCTATGGTTGGATTATCGAATCGAATATGCCCATTTTAGCTTGGTAGCCTAAAAATTAGGGAACTGACCCCTAATTGACGCGAATCCTAAAGATAGATCTATGGACACTAACAAGCCTCAGTCAGAGAATTTGAACTGCTTTAGTACTTCGATTTTATCATGTCCGAAGCGAGTCCCGAAATGATGGAGATATTCTATATGCATCTTGTTAAGGTCGGTTACCAGGTGTTCAATCCATATGAATGATTTTTATGCAGATGCATGATGTTTATGAGAAATGAAATGAAAATCTTGTGGTCTATTTAAATAATGGAAATGATTGATTACGATAAACTAATGAACTCACCAATCTTTTGGTTGACACTTGAAAGCATGTTTATTCTCAGGTATTAAAGAAATCTTCCGCTGTGTATTTGCTCATTTTAGAGATATTACTGGGAGTCATTCATGGCATATTTCAAAAGACGTTGCATTAGAGTCGTTGAGTTCATCAAGATTATTATTAAGTCAATTATAGTTGGATATATTATGAAATGGTATGCATGCCGTCAACTTTCGATGTAATGAAAGTTTGTCTTTTAAAAACGAATGCAATGTTTGTAAAATGTATCATATAGAGGTCAAGTACCTCGTGATGAAACCAAATGTAATGTATTCGTTCAGATGGATTAGGACGGGTCATTAAAAGCTTCATAACTGTAGAGTTATATATGATTTTAGTTCTGTTAGTTATAGTAATTCAGGCCTCTATTGCATATGTTACTTTGGAGGTTTGCTTTAAGACAAAACATTTTGAATACTTTTTTTAATTTCAAGTATGGTGAAGCACCTTGTTGGCTACTAAATCAACATATAAATGTATCATAGCGCACTTCATCAATAAAATGCATACATCTAACCACCGAGCAGTTAGCTGAGTGGTATTTTGTCTTGGAATACGTATCCCGGATCCAAGGGAGAATCGTAGAACGTGACCCGGGTTCGATTCTCACACAGGAGTTTTACTTCCCTGGACATATGTGGCCCGGATTCGAGTTGAATATATCATCGGGTGGTGGGTACTCTGCTTAGTGTGGACCCCCATCAGTGACCCCTAACATTGTTTTTTGAACGGCGTCGAATGCTCTCATTTGTCACCCATAAACTCGTTAGGAGGAAACCCAGTTCGCGACGATGTTGGCAGTACCATCGAAGGTTGGGAAAACCCTCCAGAGACCTTCCCGAATCGTATTGATGTTGGAATTACCATCAAAGGTTGGAAACTCCCTGCTTGGAGTGAGAATCGAACCTGGATTGGCAGTACCCCAAGTTGGATCTCACCTTCATACCACTCAAGGCAAACTTCGGTGGTCAGTGACCCCTAACATGCCGGTCTAAAAAAATGCATACATCTAGTTTCATTAGTATGCTTGCACAACTATCTTGTATGTCGAGTTAATGTAACGAATAGATCTTCAAGGGCTTAAATCTTTTGATATACCCTCCTCCTTTGACTATCCCATAAGTGCAAAAAGTGGACTCAATTGGAACTCTGTTTATGTACAAGTTCTTTCATAAACTATACGAGCTCTGACCGGTTTCCTTATTATAGGCGCTCATAGGGTCATACTGAACCATCAGGCCCTATTCATGTATATTGCAAGAACAGTGTTTTTTCAATTAACTTCATTGATATAATGGATGTATGAACAACGGTTCATACTGAAATGCTGTGTTGTACGATTTTGGTACATGGTTATACTCCATCGTTGTCTCGTTGATGACTTGATACTAATCAATATCAATATACCAATGTATAAAGGCCGACATCTTCATAAAATACTGAAGGATATTTATTAGAACAATTAATTTGCATATGATAATATCTATTGTAGCCGTATGTAGGGAGTATCACATGTAAGTAAGCAATATTTGACATTCAGAAACAAGATCGGCAGTTTCATATCCTCACAAACATATAACATGACGTAGTATAGAGGGCTGTGGCCTAATAGAAATGAAATTTATAGCCCTTTAAGTTGTGAACATTTGAGTTTTCAAATTAAATGTATCAGGGTTCATATAAAGAAGGTATATGCCTAAAACGGCGGTAATTCACTAAACTATTATTCAAACTAAATTTCACATTTTCCTCTGACAGATAAAAATAACTTCAAACTAAAGTATTTAAAATTCACGAATCATCCTAAATGATGGTATATTTATATTCGTATATTTTTAAAAGAAATTAATTACATAAAAGGAGGATACCGTTAAACATTATGCAACAATATCGTCGAATGTGGGTCTAACTCGGACGCAACCTGTTTAGGACAAAGATTCACCAAGCCCTCATAACTAATGGCAACATGTTACAACGACAAAACCATCATGTAACATTCCATTTTTTAGGAACTTTCATGTTGTAATTGCTTTAAAATCCTCATTAATTGACGAGATAAAACGGGTAGTTTAAACACGGCTCAAGTTAAGTTATAAAAGAAAATGAAATTTCCTGATAATGACCGGATTCGTCGCACAACTGAACATACAACATTTCAACATCATTTGTTATTTAAATGTCAGTAACAAATACACTGAATTCTTAATAGTTTAACATGTATTTATTTTATATTTATATCTATAACTTATAACTTATAATATGGCGTATGATGATGCCACGTGGCAGCCTATAAATTGCCCTATACTCTATTCTACTTTCTTTTGCAATACCCTCATTTTGCAATACCCTTAGAAGATGACATCTGTCTCAATATCATTCGTCCTTTTTGAAACCAATATACAAAAACCGTATCTTTCTATTTCACTCAAACCTTTAACTTTCTCCCTTTCAATTCCACTCCATCGTCTGTAATTTTACTTTAAAAAAACCCCAACACCTCTAACCCACAAAACAATCCGATCCACTTTTTCAATTTATAATTTCCAAATATTTACAGGATCTATCAGATGAAAACGAAAATTCGATACCGAAATCGATAAAATACCTTTCGATTATCAAGTTTTATAGGCGAGTGTTTATGGATTTTACGAACAGGGAGAAGTTGCAAAAAGGATTTCGGATCAAAAACGGGTCGATAAAACTGATATGAAGGTATTCCAATTTCTTACATCGTTCTTCGAATTTTTCTAGGTTTTTTTTTTAACAATTGAAATATCAATGAACATTAATGCAGACATATTAATTATTGGGTATACTTTTCTCTAATTTGTTAATTTCTTAGCTTTATAGCTTTACTACGATTATCGGTTTCTACTGAATATCTATATATAAGTGATGATTAATATTTTATTGTTATTTGGTTTTAAATTCTAGACTCGATTGGACCAATCTTATTAATATCTATTTGTATGTCAAGAGGTTTAGTTGATTGGACGAATATATTTGAGATGTATTTTTGATCAATCTGATTACACCTTTTGTATTCATCGTAATGACATCATGATTCGAATTACAAACAGGTTAAATAAGTCCTATTATATGTTTGATTGGTTATGTTCATTTGTGTTCTAAACTAATATTTCTCATCATAATATCAATCACCATCCTAAGTCTACATAGCCAGTTAGCTATGAATGTGCCGCTGTTGTTAAATCTGTGAATTCGTGGATTTTGTTCTTTGGGGTTCATGCTCTGACATTATTAAAATGACCTACTATATGTTGAATATGATTTAGAAAATTGTTACTATTACGAGTTGGTGTCATTGCTGTTATTTCGGTTTTGAGTAGTCTGGTTTCTATTAACTTTAGTTTGAATTACTATTGTTAACTCGCATTGTCATCATTCGTTGATTAAATTGGTTTATATATTTTCTAACATCAATGACGAAGTTTGATCACAAATGGCCAAAACGA
This sequence comes from Rutidosis leptorrhynchoides, assembly GCF_046630445.1. Lineage (NCBI taxonomy): Eukaryota > Viridiplantae > Streptophyta > Magnoliopsida > Asterales > Asteraceae > Rutidosis > Rutidosis leptorrhynchoides. The sequence goes on from NC_092335.1 coordinate 607,567,362, forward strand.
AACACAACTGGTTAAAGAAAGTGGTTAAAGGGCTGTGAAATTTTTAACAGATGCGTCAGTATATATAACTGATCGTGTTTTTGTCTCAATTATGTTTTATTAAGTCAATCATTTTTTTATTGTCCATAAAGTCGATCAGCTTTTTATCTCGATTGTTAATGTTATCCTGGAAATCGATCAATGGATTAAAAAGTCTTGCATCATATAATGTGTCATTATTTTCATTCAAACAGAGAACTATATAGCAGTCTAGAGGATGTGCTTAATATGCAGTGGCTAGAGGTAAGTTTGAAGATTTATTTTCTTATTTACTTGGATATTATTTAATCACTTCATATTTCTACTTTATGACGTTCAAGGTCAGAAGTAGTCTGAAGCTCAGAATCTCTATCTGGTTGAGGTACACTCGATAAACTAATTTGTCTAAATTGTAATTATATTGATTAATGCTTAGTGATTAATAGTAATCATTAATCATTCTTGTGCTTGGTGCAGATTTCGGTATGATGGATGAATGCAAGCAAAAAACTTCGTGATGCTTTCATAGATGCCACTCTCCATCTAATAAATGTTGATGTTGAGGCGTTGGCTAAAGACTTTGTACTGTGTGGATGTTAAATTTACTAAAGTGACTAAGATGAAGTGAGAACCATGAAGTCACGCAATATTGGTACCACACCACTTTCAACACCATGTTTCTCTTCTCGGTTTTTAGGATGGACTATATATCTCTTTTCCCTAATATTATATTATGTCTTCAGATTACATTAGGCATCCTTCTTAGGTTGCAAATCCTGTTGATTTCTTGCACAAATATCAAATGGCTGACAAATGGTTGATTTCATGAATTCTGTATTGTGGTAAAATGGGTGAATTCAGCAGGGTGAAAGTGGGTACTTTAGTGTTTTATTAATACGTTTATAAAATTATTTAGATTAATATATTGATAGAATGTGTTGTTTATAATCAAAAGGCAGATTATTGGATATAGGGAGATGCTGCAAAGTTGGAGACTACTGTTGGGTATATCATGACCATGGACACATATTTTAAATCATGTTATATTATTTGTGAAATGTTAAAGAATCCAAAAAGTCAACGGGGCAAATTTTGGCACTATGTGTTTTTGCCCAGGCTTGTGAAAGAATGTTAATCAATGTATTTTATTATTGGAGTCAAGTTCTCAAAAATGTATGAGAGGGACTTGGATTTGCTCATTATACCATTACCTACACCATAAAAATGATCAAGATTTTCAATGCTTTGTTGGTGATGAATTGTTAACATTCACAAGTCATTGGGTTTTGGTCTTAAGTTATGCTCTTTCTGGCAAGGGTGATAAGCTTTGGGATGTTTATACTACTTTGATAAGCTTTGGTTTTACAATGGATGTACAACGTGCAAGAAATTACGATGTATAACACATACAATATGTACGAATATTAACGTATTACTATACCAAGATTTTAAGTCACCGTTCAACGCATGGGCTATTAAAGCTAGTTGTATAATAAAAAGAGATATTGATGATGTCATTAATTCAACGTGTCATTTTTAGATATGTTTTATTACTTCTATGTCAAATCTCTAAACAAAAGGATGATGTCATAAGTTAAATTTAAATATGTAAATATTTTTTAATCCATTTGTTATTCCTACCAACACTACCTTGTTTTTTCTTCTAATTTGAATTTTTCTAGATTATTACAAATATTACTTATCCAAGTATTTTGTGAGTTCCCGTACACATGAATAATATTAGCCTTTAACAACAATAAATATATAGAGAAATTGGTCAAAATGACCCAATTTCTAGAAGTCTTTAACAATATGATCTTAAAAAATAGAAACTGCGATATATGCTCCTTGTCCACACATCATGCGTGGATGATCGTGCGTGATGCGTGAACTCTTACTACTTTGGCAAAAATAAGTTATTCTACGAAACAGGGCGTACACGCATAGGACAACACGCACGGTGCGTCGGTGCGTTTGATATCGTGCGTGGTCCGGGTTTGACGAGATAAGATAAGGATATTGTGGATAAAATTTCCTATTTTTTCGATTATCAAGATCTTAAAAGGCAAAACTGGGGTCCCGTATATCACATTTTCTGATTTATTGTCAATATTTAAAAGCCAAAAGTAGGGGTCGCTTAGCTCACGGGGTCCAATATATTACTTCTGTGTCCCGTATATTACTTCTATGGGCATTAAAGGCTGACGTGCACAAATAATGGTCATTAAAAGCCAAAAATTGGGGTCACTTTAACCCGACTAAAATGCCTAGCTGTATGACCATACTCACTCTCAGAATTTGTAACAAATATTCGCCACTACTAAAAGATCACTCCGACTCAAACCCCACCACCCTACAACCATTGTGAAACCCATCGTCACCCTCACACATTTCTAGTTTCTTTTTCTGTTTTTGTTCGAACCACAAACATCCGGTTATCACCACCATCTTCAAACACCATAAATCACCAACGACCACATTCTTCTTCTTTGTTCTCTATTTCGTGAAACCCATTTCAGTTTCTTTTCTGTTTATAACCCATTATTCTTCTCTTTTCAAACATAAAACGACCACCACACACTCCTTGTTACTTGGTTATCAATTCTGTCGAGCTAAGTGATTTCTGTTTTCCATTCAAGGTTATGACCAAACTTACAACCACTTAAAAACACACCATCGATCAATCACCAAACTGAAAACCCAAACAACCTTCAAAAGCTATTGTCGATTGCTATGATTACTGCTGCATGCGTATATGTTTTTTCCTTTCTTCACTTCCTGCTGCAGCCTCGTTTCTCTCCTATTGAATATTAATAGAACATGTTTAAAGTTTGACAAATTGATAAGGTGGTGTATTATACAAAGCATTTAAATATGCTTGTGGGATAAAGTAAGATCATGGCATGATGCTTTATTTGGACGTGCTCCTTGTATTATTATTTTTTTTTTCTTTCCACTCGTTTATTGAATGACGAGGTGGGGAAACCGAAATCTCTTTTTTAAAAGCAACACATTTTATATTTTTTTGTCTTGCAAGATTGATTGTTGGAGTTTATATGACCGACATTTTTTTTATGATGGGGATATATTATGGTACATAAAGAAAAAGAGGTACTCCGTATTATTTATTTCGGTTGAGTGACATTCAATCAAGATTAAGCCACTTGATTATTAAAAGTAATTAGGGATGGCTTGATACAAAAATGGTTTTGTCCACCGAATATTCTGTCTGATTGGTGGCAGTATTCATTTCATTCGTAGCAGTTGGAGGAAATCAAACAACCCACAATAATTTATTTGGACTACAATAATTAGTTAGGCTTTTAAATTATGAACTAGGGACGTGATTTTTCTTTTGGGCTGCCATTCCTCTTTGTTTGGGCCGTAAGACGTGATCAAGAACAGACTTAAGTTGTTGATAAAATGACGAGGGGATTAGGATTAGTGAAAATGATTATGGGACGGGTATGAGGTTTAATGATGATGATATGTAAATATGAAGATGACAAGATGATACGGGATATATAGATAGATGCCGTGTAAATAAACAGAAAATCATAAATGGAGTAGTGGTTAAGGGAGTTTTTTGGGTTAGCGGGAGGTCGCGGGTTCGAGTCTTGGCGGAAACAATTTTATTTTATTGTGGGAGATTATGCCTTAAGGTAGTTTATCTTTATTTTTAATATTAATATTATTACTGTTATTATTATAATTATTATTATTATTACTACTAACATCATTATAAGTATTTTTATTAAAATCATTAAGATTATTGGTATTATTATTAAAAATTATCATTTTTATTACTATTTTAATCATTAATATGATTCTTATTATTATTATTATTATTATTATTATTATTATTATTATTATTATTATTATTATTATTATTATTATTATTATTATTATTATTATTATCATTACTAACATTATTTTATCAAATACATATTAGATACATAAAAATATATTTGATACATAATATAATTATATTAATATTACATAAGATATTAGAACGAACATATTGACATTAATTATATAAATATAACCTATAACAAATTACTGATTTTTGATATAATACTAACTACTTATATATACATATAATAATATAACTATATGTATAAATATTAATAAATATATGTAACACATAATGGAAGATATAATATAAAAGTAAAGTATATACATATAGATATATATATATATCTTAAATAGAATTTAGTATGATTATTATACAATTAAAATACTTAAATAAATATCATATGATTAATAAATGGAATTATGTGTTTATATGTTTTAATATATATTACTGATATAGGTTCGTGAATCCGAGGTCAACCCTACTTTGTTCAATTGTTCAATATAGTCATATGTATTTTTACTACAAAATACATTAGGTGCGTTTTCATTTGCCTTTTTACCCTTTATATTTTTGGGCTGAGAATACATGCGCAATTTTTATAAATATTTTACGAAATAGACACAAGTACTTAAAATTATATTCTATGGTTGGATTATTAACCGAATATCGCCCTTCAAGTCTGGTAACCTAAGAATTTAGGGAAATGGCCCCTAGTTGACGCGAATCCTAAAGATAGATCTATGGACCTTGACAAGTCCCATTCGGGGTACGAATGCTTTAGTACTTCGAGATTATTATTATACGGACAAGATGTCTGTGGGGATATTCAATGCATTAAAGTTAACGTCGGTTACCAGGTGTTCAATCCATATGAATGATTATTTTTGTCTCTATGCATGGGACGTATATTTATGAGAAATGAAAATCTTGTGGTCTATTAAAATGATGGAAATGATTATTTATGTTAAACTAATGAACTCACCAACCTTTTGGTTGACACTTTAAAGCATGTTTATTCTCAGGTATGAAAGAAATCTTCCGCTGTGCATTTGCTCATTTTAAAGATATTACTTGGAGTCATTCATGGCATATTTCAATAGACGTTGCATTCGAGTCGTTGAGTTCATCAAGATTATTATTAAGTCAATTATAGTTAGATATATTATGAAATGGTATGCATGCCGTCAACTTTCGATGTAATGAAAGTTTGTATTTTCAAAAACGAATGCAATGTTTGTAAAATGTATCATATAGAGGTCAAGTACCCCGCGATGTAATCAACTGTTGTGAATCATTTATAATCGATATGGACTTCTTCCGGATGGATTAGGACGGGTCTCTACAGTTGGTATCAAAGCGGTGGTCTTAGTGAACCAGGTCTGCATTAGTGTGTCTAACTGATAAGTCGTTAGGATGCATTAGTGAGTCCGGACTTCGACCGTGTCTGCATGTCAAAAGTTTTGCTTATCATTTCGTGTCGAAAATTACCTGCTTATCATTCTTAGAGAATCACTTGCTTATCATCCTTAGTCTAGACACATCTTATTGCATTGATTGCATGATTAGTGTATAGATAAAATTCATATCTTAGCATATCTGCTAATTCATATCTTAGCGTATATGTTATTGTTACCTTTGCCTGACAGCCTCCGTAGATTCCTCCGTAACTTATGAAATTTTAGTATTATATATGCATATGTAAATTATGTATTGCAGGGTACTAATCTACATCATATAATCTATTTCTTATCGAAAATCCTTCATTTGATCATGCGAGATTAATCCCTCAACCAGTTCGAGTCCCTCAGATTCCGACAACTATACGGACAACTATTAAGAAATAGATATTCACCTAAGCTTCGAAAGAGTTGTCACCAGAATGAATCAATTAATTAGCCATCCCCAATTCATCTGATGGGTTCGTAGTCGACTTAATCAATGGAGACGCGAAAAAGGCGATCCTTTCCACCAACCAAATTGCCCTCTTGGCGAAGAACCTGAAGCACTTACCGGCGAATCTATCCGAAACACCATTTTCAGCCTCATTTCCAGAGTAGTTCGACACGATTATATTCTATTCACGATTCTAAACCTTATTCATCCGCTCGTTCTGACCGACAATCACCCCGGAATAATAGAAGAAGTCAACAAACTTCGCGCTCGAAAAATAAATTTGGAGAATATGGTGCAAAATGTACCAGCTTCAGCAACATCACCGGCACCAACAGTACCATCAGTAACAGCACCAGTACCATCAACAATCCATGCCTCAACATCTCATTCTGTACCTCGAGTATAATAATCGTTCTACGTATCGTTCTACATCGATTATCTTCGTTCTTCATGGCGATTAAGTAATCTCTAAATGTTTTAGAGATTATGTATTCTAGTTCTAACGGTAAACCAAATGAGTTTAATATCATATTAACTCAATGAATTCATGATTACATCTGAAGAAAATATATATGTATATATGTTTTTATAAAGATTGTAATTAAAAAAAAAAAAATCTTTCGTACAAAGTGTTAATTGTGAAAATATTTTAACGGGTAGGTAATACTCGAGGAATATTCAGATTTCACATTAATAAGTTTCACTGTACATTCTTCGAAGCTGATTCAACAGTCGTTTACTATCCTACTTACATCCACAGATATATGTATCCGTTCACCGCAGAATAATCAATTTCATTCAATTTCATATTTGGATTTTAACCTATCAGAATCCAACAAGTGGCATAATGAAGAAAATATTTGACAAAATAAAATTTGTTAGAAACAGACAAATTAACTATGAGGAATTTTGTTAAGAATTCACGCTAACAAAATCCTAGCTAACTGTTAATTCCATATTACATTTATTTATCGCAATTTAATTATCCCAATTTTATTTATCGTCATTTAATTTATGTAATTATTTTACGCACTTTAAATATCGGGACACGTATACAAGGTTTTGACATATCATATCGACACATCTATATATATTATTTGGAATCACCATAGACACTCTATATACAGTAATGATCGAGTTCTCTATACAAGGTTGAGGTTAATTCTACAATAATATATATACTTTGAGTTGTGATCGAGTCTGAGACGAATACGGGTCACGATACGTATTAATCAATTCAAATATTATATATTAAACTATATATGAACTATTGAATTGCTAACTATGGACTATCAACTGTGGACTACCAACATTGGACAATTAAAATGAATTAAAATATTGACTATAACATATGAAACTAAACAATTCTTCAAGTTTGCCACTTGATTTCATCTTAAACCTCATTTGTGTCTTGACGATTACAATCTGCGTTCAAATTCTTCTTGATTCTTGAAAACACCTCAATCGAGAGAATGAACCAACCGCACTTCATCTACGGAAGAAAAGATTAATGCATATAGTTACGCACTTGAAAACACTCGGAATCTGAATAAACGTTTAACACGTATCTGTGCTAGCTCCTTTGGCATTGTTATTACCGAAAATAACTTTACAATCCCTCTTCAAAGTAGCCAATTTTGTCACAGCTTCAGCAAATCAACTTCGAATTTCATTCGAAGTAGCCTTATTATAACCTCGATATATAAGTTTGCCTTTCATCATCGTTACCGGAGAACCTTTTATATTTCACCACATTAGCAGTAAACTTACCAACAACTTCATTGATCTTTGACTTTCCGAAAAATCATTATATTTATCAAAACCCTATCATATATCCATCTATATCTTGTATCAATAAATGCCATACCAACAACCGAAAATCATCAATCATCAATCTTGAATCTCGCAAGCGTTTTCACTTTAACAGTTATATATATATATATATATATATATATATATATATATATATATATATATATATATATATATATATAACGTGTAACTCCTGGAAATTGTAATCTTCAATTCTGAAATTTTGAAAAGTACCCAATCTACGAATCAATACTCTGAATATTTAAAAAGTTGAATGAAGCAACAACAAAAACTGTAAACGACCTCAACAGCCAAAAGTTGATGATAAAGAATTGTATATTGGCAAGGCTCAGAAAAAGTTTGAAACTAAAAAACTGATTGAGCAAACTACGAAGGAGTCTCTGAACAAATCACAAGGACTAAACTTATACATTGAGAATCCTGATGATTCTGTTTCTGATGAAATCTTTAGCGAATACCTTGCTTCTGACTCCAAACTTTTGCGGACAAATTTTCTTCACCATCCTTCGATATCTGAAGATATTTTCATTACTATTCTTATCTGAAATCATTAATCTCTTAGTGCTATCAGTGTTACATCATATAGAAACTGTTAGTTTCTATATTCTGTAAACTTTCAAGCTTAAAATATGAATGTTATTGAAGTAATGTTGGGAACTGATGCATGAGTTAGTATAATATAATGACACTTGATCAACGTGATTATATTACAATAAGTCATGCTGAGTTTCTAATGGGACGTGATGATTCACAGATCATAACGTCATCATGTGCCATGTTACATAACTCTTTCATTCTACTTAACTCCTGAATAAATCAAGAAAATGTACTATTGATGGTTCTATATTCCGTGATGTTGATAAATTTGAAAATCAAATCATGCTATCACGTTCCTTCTTGCTTAGAACATTATAATCATTCGAAACTCTATATCTACAAATTCTGGACCATTATTCGCTTGACTTGAAGTCGGGAAGAGAAAACAAAAGCATAGAGCTTTGAAATATAAGGAAGAATATAAAGCCCGATAACAACACATAAATCACAAACCGTGTATATCAATGTTTATCGCAACATAAAGACACGGGAGAATTAAAAACATTATAATCCCAAAGGCGAAGTAGAAGAAAGCAGATTCCTCTGGTGGAAGTTGGAAAAGAGAATGATTGTTGCGATAGTAAGGATGAGGACAAGGATCAGAACTAGATTAAGCATTTTCACAATCTTTTGGATGTATGGACTAAGAAGGAAAGTATAGGAATGATGAGAATAATAGAACGAAAGAGTTTAATTTATAATGGAAATATCAGACAGAGTAATCGAGGCAGATCACCGTATTTAATTATAGAGATCTTAATTTCCTAAACTACCGAAGAATCAAATCTTTTAGATTTCGAAGATTTTGTCTAAATCCCTTGAATTCCGGAATTCAACCAAGACAACGTCAAAAATTAAAACCAAACTTCATTTATTCATTTCACTCTTTTGTGATAGCTTCATTCGTGCTCTTCGAATAATCGAATTATTTTATCTGTATTATTCAATAATGATAAAACTCTATTTATTAGCTCATATTCGTCAGGAAAACATATTTATTGTTAGCCATGACAACCTCACTCAAATTTTGGGACGAAATTTCTTTAACGGGTAGGTACTGTGATGACCCGAGAATTTTCGACCAAATTTAAACTTAATCTTTATATGTTTCCGACACGATAAGCAAAGTCTGTAATGTTGAGTCTCTAAATTTTTGAACTGTCTTCATATATTTATTTGACCTTTGATTATTCCCGACGATTCACGAACGATTGTTGTAACTATATATATATATATATATATATATATATATATATATATATATATATATATATATATATATATGAATATAAATTTATATAATAAATTAAAATAATAAAGTGTAACTTAATCAATTGAGTTAATTATGTAAAATATTATACAAGATAAAAAGTTGTTATAAAAAAAAAGAAGAAGCTATATTATGACTACTATATTGTAATATATTTTGAATATATAGATAATAATTATTCAATAAAAATTAATACACAATCTATTATATATTACATAAGAAATGATATATATACATATATAATACAAGATAAAACATAGTTGTTATACTAATATTATTATTACTCCTATTATTATTATTATTAGTAATTTTATTAATAATATTAATAATATTTAGTAATATATTTAATAAACTTATATCATTAACTAGTAAAACTAAATAATCATTTTTAAGATGATTACAAAAATTGTTAAACATCATGATCCAATTTTTTTTATTTCTGTTTAATGTCTTTGTCTACTTTATTTACTTTCTTTGATTGAACATGCCTTAAATAATTCATCTGACTATAAAACAAATCATTTGGTGTAATTGAAATCTTTCATTACGAGTACCAAATATCAATTACAAAACATTGAATCCCCATAAATTGGCTGTAAATGGCCAGATCCTTTCCATCATTAGTCCACATACATACAACTTTATATAATAGACAAATAATGTCGACGACTAATATGGTGACTGCTTTACTATAGATTTAACACGATTAAGTAAGTTACTTTATCCATATACTAATCTATCAACTTGTCATAATATGAGACATTATATAAATATGTTTACATACACTGCATATAACTTTACAACCACCTCTAACGTATTCACAATCACTTTAACCCGACTAAAATGCCTAGCTGTATGACCATACTCACTCTCGGAATTTATAACAAATATTCGCCACTACTAAAAGATCACTCCAACTCAAACCCCACCACCCTACAACCATTGTGAAACCCATCGTCACCCTCACACATTTCCAGTTTCTTTTTCTGTTTTTGTTCGAACCACAAACATCCGGTTATCACCACCATCTTCAAACACCATAAATCACCAACGACCACATTCTTCTTCTTTGTTCTCTATTTCGTGAAACCCATTTCAGTTTCTTTTCTGTTTATAACCCATTATTCTTCTCTTTTCAAACATAAAACGACCACCACACACTCCTTGTTACTTGGTTATCAATTCTGTCGAGCTAAGTGATTTCTGTTTTCCATTCAAGGTTATGACCAAACTTACAACCACTTAAAAACACACCATCGATCAATCACCAAACTGAAAACCCAAACAACCTTCAAAAGCTATTGTCGATTGCTATGATTACTGCTGCATGCGTATATTTGTTTCCTTTCTTCCCTTCCTGCTGCAGCCTCGTTTCTCTCCTATTGAATATTAATAGAACATGTTTAAAGTTTGACAAATTGATAAGGTGGTGTATTATACAAAGCATTTAAATATGCTTGTGGGACAAAGTAAGATCATGGCATGATGCTTTATTTGGACGTGCTCCTTGTATTATTAATTTTTTTTCTTTCCACTCGTTTATTGAATGATGAGGTGGGGAAACCGAAATTTCCTTTTTAAAAGCAACACATTTTATATTTTTTTGTCTTGCAAGATTGATTGTTGGAGTTTATATGACCGACATTTTTTTTATGATGGGGATATATTATGGTACATGAAGAAAAAGAGGTACTCCGTATTATTTATTTCGGTTGAGTGACATTCAATCAAGATTAAGCCACTTGATTATTAAAAGCAATTAGGGATGACTTGATACAAAAATGATTTTGTCCACCGAATATTCTGTCTGATTGGTGGCAGTATTCATTTAATTCGTAGCAGTTGGAGGAAATCAAACAACCCACAATATTTTATTTGGACTACAATAATTAGTTAGGCTTTTAAATTATGAACTAGGGACGTGATTTTTTTTTGGGCTGCCATTCCTCTTTGTTTGGGCCATAAGACGTGATCAAGAACAGACTTATGTTGTTGATAAAATGACGAGGGGATTAGGATTAGTGAAAATGATTATGGGACGGGTATGAGGTTTAATGATGATGATATGTAAATATGAAGATGACAAGATGATACGGGATATATAGATAGATGCCGTGTAAATAAATAGAAAATCATAAATGGAGTAGTGGTTAAGGGAGTTTTTCGGGTTAGCGGGAGGTCGCGGGTTCGAGTCTTGGCGGAAACAATTTTATTTTATTGTGGGAGATTATGCCTTAAGGTAGTTTATCTTTATTTTTAATATTAATATTATTACTGTTATTATTATAATAATTATTATTATTATTACTACTAACATCATTATAAGTATTTTTATTAAAATCATTAAGATTATTGGTATTATTATTAAAAATTATCATTTTTATTACTACTTTTATCATTAATATGATATGATTCTTATTATTATTATTATTATTATTATTATTATTATTATCATTACTAACATTATTTTATCAAATACATATTAGATACATAAAAATATATTTGATACATAATATAATTATTTTAATATTACATAAGATATTAGAACGAACATATTGACATTAATTATATAAATATAACCTATAACAAATTACTGATTTTTGATATAATACTAACTACTTATATACATATAATAATATAACTATATGTATAAATATTAATAAATATATGTAACACATAATGGAAGATATAATATAAAAGTAAAGTATATACATATAGATATATATATATATATATATATATATATATATATATATATATATATATATATATATATATATATATATATATATATATATATCTTAAATAGAATTTAGTATGATTATTATACAATTAAAATACTTAAATAAATATCATATGATTAATAAATGGAATTATGTGTTTATATGTTTTAATATATATTACTGATATAGGTTCGTGAATCCGAGGCCAACCCTGCTTTGTTCAATTGTTCAATATAGTCATATGTATTTTTACTACAAAATACATTAGGTGAGTTTTCATTTGCCTTTTTACCCTTTATATTTTTGGGCTGAGAATACATGCGCAATTTTTATAAATGTTTTACGAAATAGACACAAGTACTTAAAATTATATTCTATGGTTGGATTATTAACCGAATATCGCCCTTCAAGTCTGGTAACCTAAGAATTTAGGGAAATGGCCCCTAGTTGACGCGAATCCTAAAGATAGATCTATGGACCTTGACAAGTCCAATTCGGGGTACATATGCTTTAGTACTTCGAGATTATTATTATACAGACAAGATGTCTGTGGGGATATTCTATGCATTAAAGTTAACGTCGGTTACTAGGTGTTCAATCCATATGAATGATTATTTTTGTCTCTATGCATGGGACGTATATTTATGAGAAATGAAAATCTTGTGGTCTATTAAAATGATGGAAATGATTATTTATGTTAAACTAATGAACTCACCAACCTTTTGGTTGACACTTTAAAGCATGTTTATTTTCAGGTATGAAAGAAATCTTCCGCTGTGCATTTGCTCATTTTAAAGATATTATTTGGAGTCATTCATGGCATATTTCAAAAGACGTTGCATTCGAGTCGTTGAGTTCATCAAGATTATTATTAAGTCAATTATAGTTAGATATATTATGAAATGGTATGCATGCCGTCAACTTTCGATGTAATGAAAGTTTGTCTTTTCAAAAACGAATGCAATGTTTGTAAAATGTATCATATAGAGGTCAAGTACCTCGCGATGTAATCAACTGTTGTGAATCATTTATAATCGATATGGACTTCGTCCGGATGGATTAGGACGGGTCTCTACATTAAATGCCCCAGTCAGTGTACTTGAACCTTGGAGTAATGTTTGCGCATTGAACCTAGAGTTAAGCTTGCACTGACCGATTCATTTGGGTATTGAATGGACAACAATCATTGAATGTGCAACATGCACACAAGTTTGTTTAGTGCATGGTGCGTGTGCAAGGTGTATAGTACGTGATGCACAAAAACGAAGCGAGCATCTACCATATTCCAATACCCGAAGGAAGAAAGAAATACTATGTTTCACTAGCTTAAAACAACTCATCAACTGAATCTTGAGTTTTTAAGGATTAATGATCAACTTCTTTATTTTTCAGGGTGATTGATTTTGTTGACGATATCTTTAAGTTCTTGATATTGCGCCATCTGTTGCAAGATGTTATGAACCCCGTTTACCGCATTCACCTTTCTCTTCGGTTCCCATCTTCGGTAGTTGACGAGCGAAAATTTGATGAAATGACCGATTTCTATAAAATCGTCGTGGGTGGGTGCGTGCTTGGGTGCATATACGGTTATTGGTGAGCGTGGAAGTTTAAAATTGGAATGGACGACCTTATTATAAAAGCAACACGCATCGTGCGTGTTGTAGGTTACTTAATGCGTATTTACCAACAACGTGCTAATTTGTTATAAACGTGCTAGTTTACCTAAGTGATTGGTGTCCACGCATCACGCACAACCATCCACGCATGATGCGTGGTGCCTGATGCGTGAACATGAAGCATATGTTGCAGTTTCCATTTTCTCAGAGTATATTGTTAAAGAAATCCGAAAATAAGGACATTTTGACCAATTTCCTATACATCTAAGTGATATTTTCCAAAAAGTATTTGCATCCATTTTAACAACTTAGACATTTATTTAGACTTCAAAACTAGTATTAAATACGGACTACCACTTTAAAGTTCTAGATTCGTTTAAACAACTGACGATGATATTTTACTTTCTACAACTCAGCATAAGCTTTTATCTATTATTTTCATGTTTGAACGAAAACTATTTTGATAGATGTTTGTTTATAAGCAAATTAACTTTGTTTGATAAATGTTTGTTTTTGGTTCTTCGTTCATTTTTTAATTGTTATTAATTAACTAAAACACACTGACTATTCTTTATAAATCAAACTAAATGCATCTTCTTTCATTTTTGTAAATATTTTTTGAAAATTTTTGGTAATTTTATGCGTTATAAAATTAGTTTACTGTTAAACAATTACAGTAAAATATAAATATCATATCATATCACTACCTTATAAAATAGTGAAGTTGTTTCGTGAACCATCTGGTTTAGAAAAAAAAAGAAAATAAAGGGAAAAAAAATAATAAAAAATAAAAAATAAAAGATAAAGTGATCTCAGTAATCTTGACCGTCAACGGTTAGCACGTGGCGGTTCGCTACAAACTTTGGATTCCACACGCTCCCCTCTTATATCCAAAAAAAGGCGATTAAATAAATTACAAACCGAACACAAAATCAATTTTCCCCAATTTCAATAGCGGGAACCCTAATTTCACATTTTTCAAATTTCAAATTTCAAACTGCAGATCTATCCATAATCTTCGCAGATCTAGCGATTTCATGTTGATTCCGGTCAATTAACACCAAGTTAACATCTAATACATCTCATCTCCATCTCAGGTACTACCACTTAATTTCAACTCGATTTACTCGATTTTATGTTTTTGGCTGTGATTTGATACAATTCTATGTTCTATTTGCAGAGATGGATTATCATAGTATGAATAGGAAAGAGCTTCAAGCACTATGCAAGAAACATAAAATTCCTGCAAACTCTGCTAATTCAGTTTTGGCTGATAAGCTTCACCAACTTCTTAATGTAAGGCTTGCCATTTCTTTTATATTATTATTATTATTATTTTCATTTTATATATGTAGATGCATGTATTATACTTATATGTTTATTGTTTGGTAGTTATCGATATACGATGCTTTATGCTGAATTAGAGGACTAAAATGGTAACATGGTAACTAACTAGAATGTTAAAATTGTAACTAATTTTCACATTGAATTAGCTAATTGTTCTACTTTGAGCATCAAGTGTTTTTTAGTTTGCTGGGCAAAATTAGGTTGAGCATAAATATTAGGGGATAAGACTTTTATATATTTCAATAGGATTATATGATTGAGATTAGGGGATACAATATGAGATCATTTGGATATAAGAATATATGTGACCTTTAGTAATATATGACATATTTTTGTGTGCTGTTTACAATACGGTTTTGATTGAGAAAGTTAGCTTGTAATTTTCTTTTTTATGTTTATGCATCTATAAATTTGATTTTATATCTTAAGTTTATACTGATATTTTGGATCCTAATAGTTATATTGTTGTGGGGAGGTACATTTTTTACGAAAGTGTTACTTATTCCATTCTGTCTTTATTTATTTATGTATAGGCGCAGGAGATGCAGGAGACTAAGAAACCAAAAACACAGCAACGTAAATGTTTGAAGACTCAAGTTGAAACCACAGATGAGGGTGAACGTGGAGTGTCAAAAAGGCAAGCAAAAAAAGTCAGGTTTAGTCCAACTAATGAGGTGTTAGAGTATGAATTACGAAGTGGCAAAAAACAGAATATGCCTACAGAGACGAGATCACGGAGGAAATCTGTGGCGAAGAAGGCTGATGAATCAGTTGTTGATAATGCTAACAATAATACAGATGTAGTTGATGATGTTGTACAAGCTCCTGTTAAGCTTACAAGGTCAAAGGTGCAATCATTAGAGAAAGACAATGTTGTGAATAATGGAAAGAAGAAAGGTAGAAAGGCGGTAAAAGAAGTTGAAAATGGGATTGATTCCGTTAAAGAACCCGAAGGTAATGTTTGTAGAGTTACTAGGTTAAAGCTGCAAACATTGGATGAACGTGGTGCTGTTCTTGATGACAATAAGCAAAGAAAAAGGTCGCGCAAAGATTCTGAAGTTGCAAGTGAACCCGTTGTGGAGCCTGTGGTTGCACGAGTTAGAGTTACAAGGTCAAAGGCACAAAATGTTGACACTGAAATTCAGGAAAAGAGGGGTAGAACCCGGTTAGCAAAAGATGTTAAAAATGATGAGGCCCCTAAGGAGACTATTGACATCCCGGTTCGAGTTATGAGGTCAAGCAGACATGAAATAAAGGAAGAAGTTGAAAGGACAGTTGCTAGTCCTCGAGTTGAAAAGAAAAGAACTAGAAGGGAATCGAAGGCAACTGATATGAGTGATAACTTGAGCAATGTTGTTTCAGATGAGAAAAAGGAACGTCCAAAAAGGAAGTCGTTGAGGACTAAAGGGACTGAGGTTGCAGATGAAGTAGAAGATGATAAAGTGGAAAATGCAATGAAGCCTTCTAGAAGGAATACTAGAAGCAAAACTGAGAACAAAGTTGATAAACCATTGGAGGATGCAAGTAAGAAAACTGTAAGTAGAAGAAAATCTGTCGTGCAACCTGAAAAGAGTGAAAAGATTCTTTCTTTTGAAGAACCCATGAATCGTCCAAATACTAGGCGAAAGTCTATGGTCCAAGAAGCACCGGGTAAGGAAGTTGACAAACCCTTGGTTGGAAAGGGAAAATCGGTAAAAGAAAGTAACATTCTAATGTCACCTACTGTTGCAACTCGTAAAAATGTTGGAAGAAAGCAATCTAAAGGCAAAACTAATAATTCTTCCATGATTAAAGAAGGTTTAGAAGATGCTGAAAATGAGATGGAAGCAGTAGCCAATGCTACTGTGAGTCCAAAATCTAGGAAACGAAGGGGCGATCCCATTGTTGATAATCAAATTATTGACACCGAGAATATTTCTTCCGTTGATGCATCCTCAAAACGTTCTACACGTAGTAATCAAGGAAAGGCGGTTACATATTCGCCTCAAAGCTCTGTTGCAAAGAAACAGACGGGGAGTATTTTGAAGACACGTGTAGCAAATCGTGATGGTAGTTCAAGAAAAAGCGCAAAGCTGAGTAGAACAAAGATAAATGAATCGGTGGACCATGCTGAAAAATCTGATACAGTGGCAACTCCAGTTACAAAGTCAGTAACTTTTGATCTTGGTGAAAAAGTTACTGAGACTGAACGTACACCTGACGTTGGTGGATCTCATAGGCGGTCTTCACGCAGTGCAGTTGTAAGTGATAGGAAACAGCCAAGTCAGTCAGTAGTTAAAAAACAACCCGGTGGGGATTCACAGTTGTCCTTGCATAAAGTTACCAAATTTACGCATGATCCAGCTGTAAATACAGCTCCAGTCCGGGTAACACGTAGTGGAGTCAAACATGGAGGAAAATCTGCAATCAGTTTTTCTGAAAAGTTGAGCAGAACTAAGCCAAGTGAATCTGTGGACCACACTGAAAAATACAATACAGAGGGTACACCAGTTTTAACATCAGTGAACTTTGACCTTGAAGAAAAAGTTCAATCTGAAACTTCTCTAGAAATGGCGGACCAGTTTGTAGAAGATGACGGTGATATTTCAGCTACTGGATCTATGAAGTTGCCAACCGAAGTTGTGGGTGAGGATACTGTCTCTGTGAGTGAAACAGCCAATGTTACACAACACTTAGGATCATCATTTTCTGGGTTGTGTGCTAGAGTAAAAGATGTTGGTGAAGATATGGGAGTTGTAGATGCGAATACTGATGTTACTGTTGATGAACAAGTTGTTTATGAAGGCGAGACGGTTGTTATGAACGAGAGTTTTGGGGTGTCAGTTGGACTTACTGTCGAAGAGAACAATACAGTTGTGTCCGATCTTCCTGATGCCAGCTCATCTCCTATTCATCTTGTGTCTTTCGAACAGTCAGATGATAAGAGTAAGTATATACTGTTAATAATTAATAACTTAATATACATTAAATTATTAGTTGTTACAGTGAGTGATTTTAGTATTTTATTTTATTTTAAATTTTTTTTTTTTTTTTTTTTTTTTTTTTTTACAGTTGAATCAGGAGGAGTGGGAACTCCAGTGGGTTCACTAACTGAAGATATAGGAGAAGCTGAGGTCGAGAAAGAATCTGAGCAGAATGTATCAACTTGCAAAGACTCACTTTTAAATTCTGCAGACAAACATGATGCTAGCATTAACAGTGAATACAATAATGAAGATGAGAGGGTTAGTATTGAGATGCAAGTGTTGAATGAGCCTGTCTCTGATGGCAACCAAGTTTTTGGTATGGACAAACATGATGGTGCAGAGGATGTACTTGATACTGGAAAGGAACTTGCTAAAGAGCCTGAATTTGAGGGTGACACCCAAATTTTTGGTATGGATGAACATGCTGATGCAGACCTTGCTAAAGAGCCTGAATTTGAGGGTGGAACCCAAATGCTTGGTATGGACGAAAATGATGGTTCAGAGGACGTGGTTGATGCTGGAAAGGAACTTGCTAAGGAGCCTGAATTTGAGGGTGACACCCAAATTTTTGGTACGGATGAACATGATGGTGCAGATGATGTAGTTGATGCTGGAAAGGAACATGCTAAGGAGCCTGAATTTGAGGGTGACACCCAAATTTTTGGTATGGACGAAAATGATGGTGCAGAGGATGTGGTTGATGCTGGAAAGGAACTTACTAAGGAGCCTGAATTTGAGGGTGACACTCAAACTTTTGGTATGGATGAACATGATGATGCAGAGGATGTGGTTGATACTGGAAATGAACTTGATAAAGAGCCTGAATTTGAGGGTGACACCCAAGTTTTTGGTATGGATGAACATGATGATGCAGATGATATAGTTGATGCTGGAAAGGAACATGCTAAGGAGCCTGAATTTGAGGGTGGGACCCAAATTTATGGTGAGGATGAACATGATGATGCAGAGGATGTAGTTGATGATGGAAAGGAACTTGCTAAGGAGCCTGAAGTTGAAGGTGGGACCCAAATTTTTGGTGAGGATGAACATGATGATGCAGAGGATGTAGTTGATGCTGAAAAGGAAGTTGCTAAAGAGTTTGAATTTGAGGGTGGGACCCAAATATTTGGTATGGATGAACATGATGATGCAGAGGATGTAGTTGATACTGAAAAGGAACTTGCCAAAGATCCTGAATTTGAGGGAGCACCATCTGGTAACGATGTTCACGAGTCTCCTATGTTGCACAAGTTTGATGGTGTAGATGGTAGTGAAACTGATACTAACCAGTGTGGGACCGACTCAATGCCATTAAGCGGTGACAATATGCCATCTGATGGTGAAAATCTTGCGTTGAATGAGGATGACATTGAAAATGAAGCTTTCAATATTTCAACAGAACACGAGTCTGACCCAAAGCCGTTGACTAATGATGATTCTGATACTTCTCTTTTTGGCAAAGATGAAGATTTGAACATAACTAGGCTTTTTGAACCTACTTTAGAGTCAACTTCTTCTGATGACTTGATTGAGACTCCTCATCTGAAGCCACTAACTGGTAATAAAGATGATGTTCAGGATGAGGTTAATATTTTGTCAACGGAGGTTGAAACTGGTTTGGGGACATCAAATGCCAACAACAACAGTGTTGAGGTTCCTGTTGTGGGTCATTATGTTAATGTTGATCCTATCATGGATTACCGAAGTGATGAGCAGGGTAAAGAGTCTGAAAATAAACGGTCAACAAGCAATGAAACATCTTTCGTGGATGAACAGTATGTTGAAGGTGCTGACTCAGCATCTGCTTTGAATGAAAATATAGAGCCAGAACCAATGTCAAATGTTCTAACAAGGTCTTCTGACATTGAGACAGAACCAATGTCAAATGTTCTAACAAGGTCTTCTGACATTGAGCCAGAACCAATGTCAAATGTTACTGTTGGCAAAGTTTCAAGTGATACCGATGGCGCGCGTACTCCAGTTGGACATTTTGCATCGATAATGAGCGTTGAGGCCCCACTAACACCTGCTGTTACAACTGTCGATGTTTGTGAAGAGTCAATACCAGACGTCAATAAGGATGCTGATGCTCATATTCTTGGTGATATTTGTACGTGTTTTCGAAGTATTTAATAACTTTTTGTAGTAGTTTTCTTTTAGAAATAATCTTAAATATACCATATGTGTATGTATCTTAATTTTACAGATGGACTTAAGAATGCACAAGTCACGGATACTGAAAGTGGCAGTTTGAGTGGGCTGAAAGTTATAGGGATATCTGATAAAATGGAACATATGGTATCAACTGATAAAAAGGAACAAACGATATCAGCCGTTGATCATGATCTGGACGGTGGTAAACTTGTGGAAGAATCTTCAAATCACGGTGTAGATCAGTTGGAGCATGTCATTCCGACCACAGATTCTGAAGGTTTGTTTTCCTCTTTAGTTCTTTATGTTTATATGTTCATATATAATTTTATTTTATTACTCTGCATCTGTCTTTAGCTGATGTTGATAGTACAGTTTCAGGTCAACTTATGGGAGACTTTGGAGGTCAAGGACATTTGTTTACAAATGAAAGCTTGTCAATTACATACGAAAAAGAAGAATGTTAGTCTATACAAATTTTATAACACTTGGTTAACGTTTTGTTCTTACTCTCTCTATGCTATCGTATAGTCGTGTAATATTATTTTTATTATTTTTTCCGGTAGCTCATGTGGGTGATACACTTTCTGATTCACCGACTCTTGTCAAGGACGGCGATCGAAATGAGCAAGGTAGTTTTTGTATATCCATCTTTTAGTACAATGCGTTCGGAATCCTTGAAAGAGTTTTTTTTTTTTTTTTTTTTGAAATTTAAGCGAACACTTTTACGGGCTTTTCTCGATTTCATGTTACCTTCTGACATTGTCCCTTTTATTTATAAATATTATGGGTACTTTTAGTATGATACAATATGATATACTATTAGCGTGGCTTGTGAAAATATATAGGAGGTTCTTTTATTGATTTTCACCTATAAATGAAACTATTAGAATAAAGCTGATGGTTGTTTTTCTTACATACACAGATTTGTCTCTGGAAACTTTCTTTAAAACACCAGCCACTACCCGAATCTCTCATATAAAAGTTACCCAAATGGAGACTGGGTCATCAGAAGCGTTTAGTGGTGAGTTTTTTCATTTACTAATCATTTAATTTTACTTTCATAAACTTATGACTTGGTTAACGTTTTGTTCTTGCGCTCTCTGAACTATCGTATAGTCGTGTAATATTATTATTTTTATTATTTTTTCTGGTAGCTCATGTGAGTGAGACACTTTCAGAGTCACCTACTTTTGTCAAGGATGGCGATCAAAATATGCAAGGTAGTTTTGTATATCCATCTTTTAGTACAATGTGTTCGAAATCTTTAAAATAGTCTTTATAAATCTAAGAGAACATTTTTATGGATCGGTTGAATTGTGTTTTTTGGAATGAATGAAAATTTTAACTCGGAAATTTTTAACCCAGATATGTATACTGTAGTATTTTTGTGTAATTAATTAGTGTATGATTGCGTTGGCAGATAATCAATTTTCAGGTCTTCAAACTTCTGTTACACCAAGTTCTTCCATGGAAGGCAATTATAATCTTGCAACATATAGAGAATTTGATCAAGATATAGAATTTGATCATGATGCAGATATTGTGAAAGAAAATACAAATGCTAAAGAACTTTACACCTTTCCCGGTTAGTTCAATGGCTACACTTATCAACCTTAATCATTGTTTTTAGTAATTATAATATAATATTTGGCCAGGAAGATCATAGTTCAATTTACAAATGAACCATGACAGTTGTCTTTCGTTGTTTGTGGAATTGCAGATTCGTCTTTGAGAGCATTATTTACACAACCAGCCACAACTTCAAGCAGTCATCTAAATGAGGGTAAGCATGATGCGATCAGTTTTGATATTTCGGATGGTAGTCACGATGAAGATATGGGGAAAAAAGGAACTCCAACACATGATTTTAATATTCACGCTGAGAGTGAATCTGCAAGGCATTTTAATGGTTAGTTTTTTTCAGTTACTGATTTATCATTTTGATATTCGTCTGATTGGACGGGAATCTGTTAATTATTATTTATATTCGATAAAGCTTGAGATAGGCAACCAAAAGGTTATATCACACGATAAAGGATTTGATGTTCTGTTTTGTTACAAATCAGTGATTGTTACCTTTTTAATATCAAATCCGGCATTAACATGTTTCTTTACGTTTTTCTATTATTTAAATAAGTCCTGAAATTGTGCAGTATGATCTTTGATCCTCTATTACATGCTTTTCTGGTTTGTTCAACTTTTTCCTTTTGAATTTCACCGTTAAATTAGACTAATAGAATAACGCTGATGTTACATATACAGATTTGTCTCTGGATACTTTATTTAAAACACCAGCCACTACTCGAATCTCTCATCTAAAAGATAGTCAAATGGAGACTGGGTCATCAGAAGCGTTTAGTGGTGAGTTATTAATTTACTGATGATTTAATTCAATTTTCATAAACTTATTATGACATATTTTTCCTTTGATTGTTTGTAGGTAAAACACAAGTCATCGAAACACCAGCTACTACTCTGATCTCTCACTTAAAAGATGGTCAGATGGAGAATGAGTCATCAGAAGCGTTTACTAGTGAGTTTTTTCATTTACTGATTATTATCATAATTTTCATAAACTTGTGACATAATTTTCCTTTGACCGTTTGTAGGTAAAACACAAGTCATCGAAACACCTGGTCAATATAACGCGACAAATAGAGTTCAAAATTATGAAAATTTCTACAACAGATATTTTGATGATGAACAAGTAGATGGTTCAAGTGACAGGCCAGGGGAATTTAAAGGTGACGAATATGACTTTTCAAGTGAAGCAGCGCAAACAGGCCACTTTGACACTTCTGATTTGAAGGATAACTCTATTCTTGGTGACATGCCTGAGAAAAAACAAGATTAACTACCTTATTTGGTTTTCGTTATAGGTATTTAACTACATTTCTTGGTCTTATTTTCAGATGTTAGTTAAAGAATTATTACATTATAATCATCCATTATCCTAATTGTGAACCACGTCAAACTGTAACGTTCACAGATATACACACGGTCGTATTTTGGTAATTTTGAGTTTTATATTTTTTATAATAATCTTCTTTGCTTTCCCCCAGTGAAACGGGCCCTACATTTACTAGTTACAAATCATTGGGCGTCACTTATTTTCTAAGGCTTGATTTTCAAAGTATTAGAATCCAAAAGCTAATCTGCTAAGCGATTTCATTTTCGTTGTAGGGATGGGCGAAATCTGAGAATGTGTACGATTACTGGAGAAAGACTCAATATTATGGTGGAAAAATGGGCGAGCACATAGCAAGCGACTTCGAGTAATAGAACACGTCTATATGTTGTAGAATTTGATAGGGGTCTCTAGCTAGTGAAACCGTTTAATATATTTGACAAAGTCGTGTCTTTCAAAAGACAACTAACTTGGTACATTTACTTGTTATCTTGTATGTTTTCTGTGAATTGTTGGTTTGGCATACTGTAGTGTTGAGCACATTGACTAATTTTAATTTTGTACGTGGTTTTTATGCTGTTTCGTTTGATATATTGTTGCTGAGATGATAATTCTTGCAACTATTTGGCATTTATTTGAAGAAGTGCAATAGCACCAGGTTAAGTTAATGGTGCTACTGTCTTTATGTGTTCAGCATAGATTGAGGCTTTGTGTGGAGGTTTGTTTTGTTAACTTATCTATTATCCTTTCCTTTTTACTAAAATCAATTTTGTTGATTTGATTGTAAAAACTGTGTTGTTCACATAGTGTCAAATTCTCTCAATCCCGCATGGGCGGGATATGAAAATGTATGGTACTGTTGACAATCCTTCATGTATTGTCGTGTTTTTTAGTTGCGTACTTCACACTTTTTTATAATTGATCACATACCGGCCGGCGATCTTTCTAGAAACAGTGTTTTCGTCCTTGGTTGGAGGGAGATTCATCCATAGGTGGAGAAACGACTTCCCCTAATTATAGGGTAGAGCAATAATTGCCTATACCTCCTCATATTTCATATATATGAAATTGTACTTTTTTAAATTTTTTTTGTTTTTTTTTGTTTTTTTTTTTCCTAACGGCAACTATTGTTTGTTGTTATATGAGATGATTAAATTCTTTTTGCGTCGAGGACAAACTAACTTGGGTTACGAGTTGTAGCTCTTTTCTGCATCGGTCTTTTCGTGTACGAGTTGTAGCTCTTTTCTGCATCGGTCTTTTCGTATATGAGTTATAGTCCGTCCTTTTGGCTCATTGGTCTTTTTCTTGACTGGTACTTGCCTGTCAAAAAATAGTTAAAGTTGTAGTGTTTTTGAACTTTTGTATGATTATTGGTTCTTGTGACTGATGTCATTTCTACTGGTTTCAAGTATGGTTTTAGACAAAGTTAGTACAGCTATAAAAGTGTAGAAAGAGGCTGTACAACTCACCACAGTGATTAAATATATTTGCTTGTAAAGTGGTCATAAGTTATGAAAAGCTAATCCTAACGGATTAATAAAGACTTGAACTTGAAGTTGATATCAAAGGGAAACTTTGGTGATGTCTTTTGAGATTGTTATAACTAATTTTCATGTTGCATTTTTCGAGTATACCAATGCTATTATTATTATACGGAGTACAGTTTATTTTATTTTGTGTTTGAATTGTTGGCAAATATTACGATTTTAAAATATAACAAGAAACTAACGTTATAACTGTAACTTTAAAACTCATTATCTAGAAGACAATGATATGTTTATCGGTGTGTGCGATTTAAAAATTAAAAATTAAAATACCTAATATAGCTGGTGACTGAGTTTTCGATCGTCTGCACCAATACTCCGCCTCGAATACAACGTAATTCATTCCATCAATTTGTAGGTATCTCATTATTAACGTTATTTTGATTGTGCTAGTACTTATGACGTTTTTAGTAATATTGAACTTTTATTATTATATGTCAAACGTTTATATATAAAAGACATATTTTTATTTATTAAACATGACTCATAAATTGACGGGACGACCCTGATGCTTTTATATACTCGATTGGACATTAGCCGATTATTGTATGTTGTTATTTTTATTTATTTAATCCGCGTTCAATGTGTATTTGTTTTAAAAATTTAAATTAAGCATAGATAAATATATATACATAATAACAATGTTGTAAAAAAACCCGATTACCCGCTAATTAATCCCCGATTAATCATATTTATGAGCAATCCGTTCCAATTTCCAAAAATCCGATTAATTAAACGGTCAACGTCAATTGATGGATCAAAATCGAATTTGGTAATCAAAGTCAGTTAAAGTAAAAAATGGTTAACATTTTAACATGAATTTAAACTATAATTTTATAGTTTTGAAATAAAATGAACAATTTTAGACAATTATGTTAAAAATTATCTTTATATTTATGGTTTTTTCCAATAGTTACACATATAATTTTTAAAATTTAATATTTAAATGTATACAGTACAATCCGATTAATCTCCGAATTGCCGATTAATGATACGCATAATGATCCGTCTCAAAACGACAGTAACAAATAGCGACCTGCTAGGATCATACCCGACACGGTCCACCCCGGGAGAAGGACTACTTCCCGACATCATCCGTCATCATGTAGCCAGTCATGATAACTATAACAGTGAAGAAACACTTGGAATAAATAGAAAGCAAAACCTTTCCGTATTAGTCTGAGAGCTCCGTGATACCTTAGTCGGAACCGACACGCTGCTGGTACCGTCACCACTTCTCGGTTCGGTATTTCAACCCGGCATAAAGATACCCTCCCAGGACAAGCACGCCGTCCCGGAGAAAGTGCGCTGTCCCGGAGTAGACACGTCATCCCGGAACGAATACTCGATCCCGGAACAAACATACAAACAAGTTGCATGCCATGTCAGCCCACGAATCTAGGAAAGTTTGTTAGGATCTGCTCGATTATTCCCATGAAAAGGACAGGTGCCACGTCACTCCTCGGGATTGGAAAAGTTTGTTACAACCATGAAAGGGACATGTGCCACGTCATCATTCCCTCGCAACACCTATAATAACGATGACAAGATCATTCATTCACACAACACTGGATGCATTAATGTTACTCTGCCCAAATCAACTACGGTAGCATTACTCCAGTCGTTAACTCTATTCCGATCAATGCTCCGATCATCGTCGGAATTAATCCCCACTCTTAGATATTAACTTATTCGATAACAATCGAATAAGGTTAATTCAATCGATTGTTTTGCGCCCTTGGAATCCAGATTCCAAATCGGGGTTTGCACAATTATTGGAGTTAAAACATTCGACTTACTTTTTTTCCCAAATCAAGCACTCAAACCCGAAATCTATTTACACTAGACGATTTTGGTTTAATCACCGATTAATCTTTCCAAAGTCCCGACCGATTAATGCCCGAATAGCGAATTTTGCAACCTTGCGTAATAATGTGATTGATTAATTGGATTTTGGTTTGAAATGAGATGAAACACTACATTTCGTCTTAAAAAAAAAAAAAAAAAAAATGAAATACTACATTTTTATAGTACATTTAAGATTTATATACCTTGATATATTTTACAGAAATTGTCGGATCCGTTTATGTAATTTGAAAACTAATTCAGCCTTCAGGTAAAATGAAATGGTGTAATAATATCGATGTCTTTAAGTTATTTATGGGATGCAAAATTGAATGAATACAACAAAAGTAGCAGTGCAGCCCTATGACATGTGATTATGTGCAGAAACATATGACATTCAATATCCACATTTAAGAATCAACTATACACTGTCACCATAATTATAATAATGACTTATGATTATGACACAAAAGATATAGGCAAATATATTTGGTACGGAGTATATTTTATGTGGGAATTTGACATATACGTTTATCTAGCATGCAATTGTTTTCATCATCACTATCACTATAAACATCATATTAATTTAAACGTTAAGATGCATTAAATAAATTTGTAATTTTTTTTTTTTTTTTTTTTTTTTTTGAAAGGCAAACTTGTAATTTGTAATATATATCCTTTAATATAAAAATAAAAATATATAATTACAACAGTGTGTATGTATGTACGTATGTATGCATGTATGTATGATCAGGTGATTCGCATCGCTCGGTGCATCTTGGGACCATTATGGCTGAGGACGACTTCCCTTGCTCTAGAGCTTGGTTGGTTCCTTTTAGTTGGGTGGTTTCGGGGGTGTCTACCGTAAAGGTGCATGAGTGGTTTTTGGTTTGCTAAGGGTGGTTGGCTCTTTGCTTGCGCAACAACTTCCACCCGGCATGCCCTCGAGTTGCTGACCACAAGGTCTTTTGGCTCTATTTATTGAGGCAACGACAAGCGTCGTTTTAGTGGCGTCTTAACTGCCGCTCAGAGCCTAAATTGATTCTTAGGCATGTTTTAAACCCTATGAAAATCTGATTCTACCATTTTCATGGCGTCCCCCCCCCCTTTTTTTTTTTTTTTTTATATCTATCTATTTTATTTTTATTTTTTTTATTTATCTTTGTATTTTTTAATTTATTTTTTAATTTCTATTTTTTAGTTTTAAATTTAAAAAAAAAAAGTCTTTTTTTAGCCGGAGGTCCTCACGGAATCAATCTCTCTACTCTGGAGTAGAGAGGGGGGGATGAATTTCCTTTCCCGTGGGTGGAGAATTCTCTCGACTCGTGGTAAAAGAAACGACTTCTCTTCTAGTTTAGGGTAGAGGAAGGATTGTCTACATCTTACCTCTCCCATACCTCGCAGGTGCGGGATTGGGTATTGTTGTTGTTGTGTAGTCATATATATTTGAATTAATAGATTTAAATGTAAATACTGATGTTAAAAAAATGCAGTCAATTATGTCACCAAAAATTATATAAAAAAAAACATCTAGATAGAAGAAAATTGACTTGACATTTTATGTTCTCAAGGGATTACAAACAGATAAGAATTCTGAAATCCATCCCATCATCCTCATAAAATCTCCAAACCTAAAAGAATCAATCATAATCAAAACCAAATAAAAAGTCAAAATAAGACTTCTCAAAGTCAACTCAATCTACCACAAAGTCCCTGCCCTGTTTGTATCTACATTCCCTAACCAACCTCTTCATTTCATTCTATACTAATAATAGATTTTAAGTACCCTGAGAGATTGTATCTAAACTTAGTCACAATCCAACCCACAAACTTCCAACACAATTCCACCTTTACTAACAAACGGGTTAGCCCGGACCCACACAAGTGTGAGGATCGAAGCTAGAAGGATCGACCACACGATTATTATAGTCGGGACATTTTTTTGTTTTCCCATTACACCCTTGAGGAAAGGATAGAGATGAAGAATGACCCATGTTGCGAAAAATAATTTCCCGAATAGTGGACCCCACGATTCGTAGCCATTGCTAATTGCATCTGAAATGCCAACAACAACACCGACAAGGTTGAAAATCAATAATGTCAATGGTGGGATCAAAAGACTAGTCCACTTGAAGATATAAAGCTCGGCGAAATCTCCATCATCACCTCCTTTTGAGGTAACTGTAAAGTTTGTATTGACGCCCGCCAATACTTTTAGTAGACCTTGAAATAGCGCGAAAAGATGAGAGGAGACACCACCGATGACCCAAAATTGCTCGTTTCTCCAAAAATCGTCTATACCGACACCTCCCCATTGTATTTCTAATATACTTGTTATGGCAATTGACAAAAACATGAGCATGAAGATTATGCTAGCATAATTGCTTATCTGCAAAAGAGAAAGAATATACATAAAGTACAAAAACATGAACATGATGATTCACTTCAATCTAATGCCATTTGGTTAATTAAATGTGCTTGTTGTTTCAGAATCTATTAGAATAGAATTTACACATTTTACTATTCTTTGCAAAGTTGAAAAAAATCGCTACTCGAGGAGTACTCGGGACTTTTTAGGGAGTACTCGGCAACTCGGAGAGTACTCAGACGTTGACCAAGTTTGACTTTGACTTATTTTGACCTAGTTTTAACCAATTTTGACCGAGTACACGCCGAGTAATTCCGAGTTCTTCAACGGTGATTGTACGGGACGAACTATGAAAATTCCCATTGTATGTATTTATTTAAGTTCCAAAATTTTCTAATTAACACTAAAGCCGTGTCTAACTAGACAATAATGTTAATTATCATAATTGAGCATGCAAAAAGTTAACCTCCTGCTTACCTCTGGAACGATAAATTTCCCGCTGAGGAGACAAACGGCTGGAAGTGTGCAATAAGCAACCAACGGAATTGAGGTTAACGGATAGACAACCGAGTTAATATATGAAAGCCGCTCGAGAGGCTTTAAACAGCACCCATAACCGTACCATATCGGAC
This sequence comes from Rutidosis leptorrhynchoides, assembly GCF_046630445.1. Lineage (NCBI taxonomy): Eukaryota > Viridiplantae > Streptophyta > Magnoliopsida > Asterales > Asteraceae > Rutidosis > Rutidosis leptorrhynchoides. Next base: position 607,596,932 of record NC_092335.1, read on the forward strand.
AATGCTTACTCAACAAAATTTCAACCGACCCAAGGGCCCACCTAAGAACTTGGTGAAGACGATCCGATAGATTAATTGGAGCTGAACCCTTAAATGCAGGCCTCTTGGGAATGCAATACACAGATCGCCACCCGTGACAATGCATCTTAAACCCTGTCAAGATATCCTCCGTAACCGAACCATATATCCATCCAACCTGTTTTTTCAAGATTTATATAAGTTCAAAGATTAACTAAGATGACAATCATAACAAGTTAAATTAAATATTGGTTATATTTGATATCTAATGGGTCATTTGGGTCAAACACTTCAAAGTTGTCTAAGGTGTAATTATATGCTTAGACATAGTTAAATCACCTAATTTAGAAAAAAAAAAAAAAAAAAAAAGAACCTTGTAATCATATACAGTATAACATTAAACTAATTATTTGTAGAACTCAAAAAAGGTAAAGAAAAAAGAGATGGCGTCTGGCCTGACCCATTTTGACCGATACTTAAAATTGCCCTTTTTGACCTGTTACACAACATGCTAATGCGCCATCTCCGCCATCTCTAACTAAAATGCAGAGGCATCTTTGAGGGTGTGCAAGATAGGCCATCAAACAGGGCCCAAAATATGGAGTTGGCCCACAATTTTGAAACCTTCTATATATACTTGTTTTGCTATTGGTCCAAGTAAGGCAAAAAGAACTTAAAGCCGGAAAAAAAGTTTTTTTTTTTTTTTTTTTCTCTTCCTTTCGGCACAAATTGCCCAAGTCGGAAGTCATTTTGATTGAAATATCTCGGAAGCAACGATAATTTTTTTCTATTTATAATGATAACTTTTTAGTGGTATCAATCTAACGTTTATAAGGGCCTATTTTTATGTCTCGAATAAGGGCTTATATATAAATAAGACGGCCTTGCTGAAATATAACGTGAAATAAAATTAGTCTAGTTTTGAATTCACAAACCTCTTTTCCCCATTCGGTTTTATCTTCATAACCACAACTTATAACATGAATGGCTTCTTTCAATAAAGATGCAGATGATGCTCCTTGAATAACACCACCGTCTTCTAAAAGAGTCGAAGCAATAAACACAGGTGATTGCCCGAATTTCTTTTCGGACTTTATCTGAGCAGGTATTAAAGACGATTTTTCACTTTCTACCCCTGCAAAAGTTTAAAACTTTAATAAAAAAGGAGCAAAGAACATAACTTTACACCAACTGCTCAAAACCAATCATTTACCTTCAATCGCTTCTTCGATGTTCTCTAGCGCATGTACTTGAGTTGAAGCTTCCATCTTTTTCTTCATCTTCTTCGTTTTCTTATTTGTATTCCCCTTGTTTTTGTTCTTTCGTGACGAGAAACAACATAAACACCATTTAGGTAAGCAGTTGCATGTTTTTCCAGGCGGTTTCTTTTTAATTGGAGCATCAAATCCGTACAACGCCTGTCGCCTGAAAACACATCCCGTCCCGACATATATCGGACCTTGGATTCCGTCAAGCCCTTTCATATTTATCTGTCACAACAATTAAAAATATTAAAAAAAAAAACAATTAATTGTTTCAAATGAATATTTTTAGCTAATTTAAACGATCAATAGTGGTTGAGAAATAGGTTTTTTAGGTGACATACATCAAAGAAGACAACGTTGCGATTTGAGTATCGATCATGACGATCGATCCCATCGAATCGTTGAGGAAATTGCACGTAACAAATTTTCTTTCCACAAATAGGGTCCATCATGAAACACATGGACTCCCGAAGAGCTTTACTATTATTTATATAGTGATCACAATCTACGTTGAGCATGTACGGCGCGTTTGTAATAACAGCTGACACTCGAATCTTCAAAAAAGAAATTCAAAATACAAATTAGTTATATAAGCAATCACAAAGATAAATTAAGAAAGCTTCATCCTTGATAATGAAGATAGATTCATACGAGAGCATTCATGGCACCAGCTTTCTTGTGGTGGTCAAACCCGGGCCGTTTTTCTCGAGAAACGTAAACAAGACGTGGGAGTTCGTTTCCTTCAACGTCTCGAACACCATTATTACCTAAGAAAACCTGTTGTATACGGTTTAAGAAGGAAAAAAAAAAAAAAAAAAAAACTGTATGTTAATAACAGGCATAAAACATTATTTACTTGCGGATGGATCAGTATCTGCTGAATTTGTTCTCTAATCGTTCGAGTGCATAAACTTTATTAACTTAAACAATAATCAACAAGATACATTACTTCATCTGATACTTAAAAATGTTTTAACATGTTAAACCAATCTTTTTTAAACAAAAAAATGTAATGTAAAAAATCAATAGTCAAACATTATAACTTAGAAATTGGATAATAAAATGGTGGTGGCTCACTAAATCTGGCCCATATCATTTTGACACTCATTAAAATATCAGTATTTTAAATGTTCCCCAACCCACCAACTACCCATTTCGCCACCTCTATACGATGCATCTAATATTTTTTCAAAAAAGAAAAACCTAAAAATAATAATAATAATCTGTATAACTATTATTTTAAAATTCGAGAAATCATACCTGGATCATTCCGGGATGATCCCGAACATTGTTTCCCGGCCATGGAGTACCATCTTGCATTGTCCATCCATCTTCCGGAACCTTTTGGGCCATGGACACAAGCCCATTGATCCGTACCTTAAACTCCTCATAATCCCTCTTTAATTCAAACAATTAAACACAAAGTTTATATTAAACTTCACACAAATCTTGTTTTTTTTTTTTTTTAATAAAAAGGGCAAACCCGAAAAAGGGAAATTCAGTATACCTTCATAGCACGACGTTCACGGACAAACTCAGGATGCACTTTATCTTTTAGATAATCAACCTTTTGAGCAAAATACCACTCGGGAGCACGTGGCTCTACATCGAACTTCTTACAAAACGGGACCCACTTTCTTGCAAACTCGGATGTTTCCGAGAGTGCTTCAAATGTCAACATGGCCGCACCATCGTCAGACACGTAACAAGCAACTTTATCGACAGGATAATCAACCGCCAAGATCGATAAAACCGTGTTTGCAGTAATTAGTGGCGGTTCTTTTAACGGATCAACCGTACTCACGTAAACGTCTATCCGTGGTAACTCGGATGCCTTCCCGTCCTTCTCGTACCTAAATACACAACTTTAACCATTTAGAGGGGACCCACATAACAAACCTAGTAGCGCTTTTAAGGTTTTTCTTAAATTTTTTTTATTATTTAATCTTTCTTTTTTTAAAAGGCTTTGTTACTTAATCTTTAATAAAGGTTGAAACATACAACAAATGTACCTTAAAGATAATCGGTCCAAGTATGTTTCACGCTCAATAGGGAACCACTTTGGGAATTGATCTAGGACCCACGAGACGGCAAACCATATCTCACAAATAATCGACGTGAGCCACAAACCGTATGCATCGTTTACGGGGTGAAGGATTCTATAATGAAAAAAGAGACCAAGAATCCCCATACGCATTAAAATTACCATTCGATACGGATTTATCTTGCTTGATGAAATAGGCAACTTCCTCGACAATGGTTGCCTCCCCTCATCCATCCTATAAGTTCAACGAAAAAAACATGACATTATGCTTTTATAGATTTATGTTTGATTTTTTAAGTCAATCGATTACGTATTGATCATAAAACTGGTTATTGCCCAGAACTGAAGTACATTATAATTGAAAGTTATGTAATAGGAAAGAAAACAAGTACTTTGGCAAATCGGCATCATCGAGATCTCCATCACCGTGGGGCCCACCGCCACCGCCATTTCCCTGATGCCTAATTATCTCGAGTTTATCGGCTTGTCTTTTTCTCCATTCCTCCATTTTATCCTTCCATGCAACTGTTCCGTACCCGTATACCGCTAAATCTTTCTTCGGATCCATCGGCCTAGGTGGCACTGCAATGCAAAAAGGCGCAACATTGAGAATAAGTCAATAACTAAACAACCCTATCACTACAGACAACGGTTAAAAAGGCGTCAAATACTTACGAGAGACTGATGAAGCGGTATCAAAAAGTTGCAAGCGCCTTGAACGACCCATGTATGGTGGGATGATTATAGCGTGATTGTCACCATCCTTCGGTTTTCAAAGTTTCAAATATTAGAAAGTTGACAAATCTACACTATTCACCTTCATATCAAACAGTACTATGGGGGCATTCGCATTTGTATTCTACAAGTGTTTATCAATTTTTTATCTTTTAAGATAAACAAATTCTGAAGTCAACTTAATTCCCCTTAAAATGTCCTTTTTATGATAATGCTTAAATTAGATGTTATGAAACACTCAAATATTTGATTATCCGGATTACTATATCTTCAAACAACAGATTAAAAACAATTCTTAAAATACACATTCAACCAAAAGATTAAAAACATGTTACTAATTACCTCTTGACCATAAGTAAGAAGTGGGATCTCGTGACTAACGGAGGCCGCATCCACCTCATAAGGGGTGGCAAAACCAGATACACTCGATGCACCAACACCAAAATTCAAGCGTGAAAAATGTTCAGAAAAACTGTGAATTCTGTTTCCGATATCAAATTCATTATCCAAATCGTCAAATTCCTCTTCTTCTTCGTCACCTTCAACTCTTGGACTCCCTATTATAATAATTTTCGAAATCAGTCCTTTTATTTGCACTAAATCACACTAACAAAACACATCGAGAATATTATTAAATTTGGTACCTTTGATTCGTTTATATCTGGTTTTGCATTGAGGGCAAGTTTGATTACCCTCACTTCTTTCATATTCATAACAAGTTCTGCAGATAGGGAATGCGCATTCGTTACAAGCCACAAATAGCTCACGCCGTTCACCGTCGATAGTTATTTCAATTTTATCTCCACAAATTTGGCAAATTTGACCACTTAATTCTGGAACTGAGGTCGGCTGTCGAAGCAAAATCTAAGTTAATAACAAGAAACCAGAACACACAACCACCTAAATAGGAATTTATCAATCAATCCTGTTAAACAAAAAAAAAAAAAAAAAAAAAATTTGAAGCTTTAAGGTAATGTGGAATTTTTATGATGCTTTTTTATTACAAAAAGTTATCTTTATGTTGACCAATAACTAAAAATCTTTAGTTCTCTAAAACAGATATTGTTGTCATAACCTAAACTTTGTTTCACAAACCTAAAAGTGATGTTAAGATGTGCTAATCCTAAAAAAACAGAGGAATTATGTGATACTAAAATAAGAATTCAAGATTAATAAAGCAAATGTACTACTACATATTACTAAACATTCTGACATGAAGTTGGTAACAAAAAGATTGAAACTTTTCTGCTTCAAACAAAATATTAAGAACAATAACACTAATTTAGCACAAATTACATATTGAAATAAAAAACCCCAAAACTGGTTCATTGTTATGTGTAACAAAAATTAAAAATTAAACCACATTGTAGAGCTCAACTTACTTTTCCAATATCATCTGCATTGATTAGAATAAACTCATTTCTGTTGTGTGAACCAGCAATTAGTCTTCCATTTGTATCCATTGAATCAATTTAACTAACACTAATTTCACACACTCATAAAAATCATTCAAATAGAATGAAACCCACTTCAAACAACAAAACCCCAACAAGAAAGTAGAGGGCTTTTTTCTTCAAATACACCACCTCATAAGAACCCTTAAACCCTCAATATAAAAAAATATTAATTAACAATGTACACAGAGTAACCCGTGTAACAATATTATATATAGATATAAATAAATGATATAGAATAAAACCCCAAATTAAATAATAATGTTATTTTAATCAAGTGGTAAATTTGTGGGATTATTATAATAATCAAGAGAAGATTATAGGTTTTACAAGAAATAAAACACAAACAGAATATGGGTATTAAAAATAATATTAAAATATGAAAGCTTGAAAGGGATGAGTTACAGATATGATCCCTGTTGGTGGATCTTTTAAAAGTTGTAATGTGGGGCCCCGGAGATAATGGAGATTGTAAGGTGGGGCCCAGGGTGGTGGTTCCTGGTGATGAGAAGGGTAAAAGGGTAATTTAAAAATCCAATCTTTAGGTTGAAAAGTGATGTTTTTGATGAATAAATCTTGATGATGGATGAATTTGGGTGGTAGTGATGGAAACAGATGATGATGATGTATTTGGTGTTATTGGTGGGGTTTCACAAGACTTAAAACTCACATTCACTTTTCTAACTGGCTAACAGTTTAAGGTTTGGTACAAAGTCACGTGCAGTCAACGTGTGTGGTTGCAGTTTTGTGGTTTATGCATCTATCATTGTACTTTGCTTTAGGGTTTTATGTATTTTTCAGTTTAATCCTAAATTATCGTTTTCTATGACAACATTATCTGATCTTTAACCAATTTACATCCAAAAGATCTGATTTTATTACGATATATTTATATATATATATATATATATATATATATATATATATATATATATATATATAGGGTGAGGATCCATGGAGAACTCATGGTAGTAGAGAACTCATAGAACTCGTGCAGATTCACTAAATCTGCGTGCAGATTCACATATTTTTTTTTTTTTTTTGCAGATTCAGTCAATCTGCGTGCAGATTGACGATTTTTTCTAGTTTTTTTTTTTTTTACAGATCGAATTTTTTTTAGTTTTTTTTATGCAGATTGAGTCAATCTGCGTTTTTTTTTTGCAGTTTTTTTTTTTTTTTTTTGCAGATCGACTTTTTTCTGTGCAGATTTGACTTTTTTTGTGTAGATTGAGTCAATCTGCGTGCAGATTGACTTTTTTTGCAGTTTTTTTTTTGTTGTTGCAGATTTACTTTTTTTTTCTGTGCAGATTCGCTGTTTTTTTTTTTTGCAGTTTTTTTTTTTTGCAGTTTTTTTTTCCAGATTGTATTTTTTTTTCATAGATTGAAGCTCAATCTCCACATAGATTGAAGTTCAATCTATGAGTTCTATGGGTTCTCTACATACTCTAGTTCTCTAGGGATCCTTTCACTATATATATATATATATATATATATATATATATATATATATATATATATATATATAATTATTTAATATCTAAAGTTAATTAAATTAAATTAGACCATACTATATATATATAGGAAGAAGATCAAGTAAGAACTTTTTTAGTATGAAAACTTTAGAAACTCCAAAATACACTCAAATACACTAAAATTCGAGCAAAAAAGGAGAATTTGAACAAAAAAATGGAATTCGAGCAAAAATAAAAAACACGGACGAACAAAAACATCATAGTCGAGCAAAAAAATTTTTTTTTTTTTTTTTGAATGCCAAAATGTAAAACACATTTTGGTTCGAATATCGCGTTTTTTGTTTGACTATCAACGTGTTCTACATTTTTTTGTTCTACTATCCAAAATGTAGAACACAAAATTGTTCGGTCGCCTTTTTTTTTTGTTCAAATATCATGTTTTTTGTTCGAATTGTTCCTTTTTGTTCGGCCGTGTTTTTTTGTGTGTTCGAATTTCCTGTTTTTTGCTCGACTATCCCCTTTTTTGCTCCTCTGTGTCCCTTTTTGCTCGAATTTCAGTGTATTTTGGGGTATTCTGGAGTTCTCAGGGTTCTCACACAAAAAAGTTATCATTTGATCCCTCTACTATATATATATATATATATATATATATATATATATATATATATATATATATATATATATATATATATAGTGAAGGATCCTGAGAGAACTCTCCATATGAGAGATACCAGCGAACCAGTACGTGATTTTACCAAACATCACAAACAATTAAATTGAAAGTTAAAATCGATTGAAACAAAATCTTAATGCAGCGATTGTCAACTTCCTTGGAGGATTATACTCCAAATCATCAGTGATTTCTTCAATTCACGGTGAACAGTGAACGAATGATGAAGACGAAATGCAACTTTGATTTTTACGATTAAGTTGTTTTCAGACCTTGATTCCTTCACAAAATCTTCTAAGTCGCTGCTATTGGAACAAGGTAACATCAATTTCAAACATTAATTCGATTGATTTAAGAATCTGCACATTCGATTGAGTAGGTGCATTTGGTAGATGAACTCAATCTGTGTACAGATTGAGTTCACAGATTGAGTTCAATCTGTACACAGATTGAAGGTCATATGTTGATTCCATCTGTTCGATAAATCTGCACATAAAATAAGCTCAATCTGCACGCAGATTGAAGGTCAGTCTAAAGTTTACTTTGCTGGTTCTCTTGGTTCTCTGCCACCTTTAGTTCTCTATGGATCCTCACCCTACACACACAAGGTTGTAAAATTCGCTATTCGGGGATTAATCGGTCGGGACTTTAAAATGATTAATCGGTAATTCGGGGATTAATCGGGGATTAATCGGATTGTATGTATACATTAAAATACTAAATTTCAAAAATTATATGTGTAAATATAGAAAAAAAACCATAAGTATAAAAATAAACTCTAACATAATTGTCTAAAATTATCTATTTTGCTCAAAAACTATAAAGTTCTAGTATAAATTCATGGTAAAATGTTAACCATTTTTAACTTTGACCAACTTTGATTACCAAATTCGATTTTGAACCATCAATTGACATTGACCGTTTAATTAAACGGATTTTTGGAAATCGGAACGGATTGTTCTTAAAAATGATTAATCGGGGATTAATCGGCGAGTAATCGGGTTTTTTGCAACACTGTACACACACACACACACACACACACACACACACACATATATATATATATATATATATATATATATATATATATATATATATATATATATATATATATATATATATATATATATATAGTTAGAAAAGCCAAACGATTTCATTGATATAAAACAAAATTTACATCCATGTTACAAGCAGCCTGGAAATAACCTTGGCTTCAAACGAAAGAGCGAGAAAAAAGAACATCTCGACTTAAACTAAAATTATTGGACCAGATGATTTCTTTAGCCGTGATCATCGATTTCCTTTGGGTTTGAAATCCACTTTAGCCGACTTTGAATTTCCTTCCTCGAACGGTTAGCTTTCCATTTATAACTTTTAAGTTGTATTTCCTGAAAAGCCATCGACGCCATCTAACTTTTATTTCGAAAAAGCTTGTTGTTTCGGTTTTGCCATATCTTGTACGCACTCACCCAGACAGTTGCTTGCCATATCCTTGTGATTCTGTTGTTGTTTGGGAAGAGTGTATCTCCCTCTAACAGAGAGTTGAGATCAATATCAGTAGGCATGGAGATTCCACACCAAGGGAATAAGCGATCCCATACTTCTCTTGCGTATGAGCATTGAAGCAATAAGTGTTCCATTGATTTAAGTGCATTATCACACAACGGACATCTAACTGAGTCGATATCGATCCCCTTTTTATCTAATTCCATCTTTACCCGTAACCTATTTCTTTGTGCTCTCCGTACGAAAACACCTATTTTTATGTGGTATTAAGATATTGCGCATGGTTTTTCTGGCCGAAGCTTGGGCTGATAATAGTTTGTCATCCAGCTCGACTGGAAGCGTATTTGTGGAGAATGACCCGTTGTTATTTAAATTCGACGTCCAAGTGTCTTTTCCTTTGTCTGCAAACCTGAAACTCGCTAACAGTGCTTCAAGATTCGAAAGTTCAGAAGCAGTTCGACCTGTTATTGCTGCTGCTCGATTCCATTTCCAGTTTAACAGGATGTTTGCCCCTGCTGAGAAATTCGATCCTTAACCCGAACATCTTTTTCCGATTCTAATATGAAAAGTCAATTATGAACTACACAAAGAGGTTGATCTCCGATTCATATATCTTTCCAAAATAAGGTGTCTTCGCCATCACATACCACTTTAGCGAACGTGTTAGCAAAGTTTAAACTTAATTTGGACAAGTCTTTCTCGATAGTTTTAATTCCTTTCCAAATCGACCTGTTTGCATTATGATGTTCATCAATCGAACCTAAACCCCCTATCCCGTCCGTGAATACTTTTAATAACTTTGACCGAAAAAGCCTCGCTTTCCATTTTAAAACGCCACCACCATTTCACTAATAAAGCTAGATCTTTTGCTTTCAAAAATCCAATATTTAAACCACCCCCACCCCCCCCCCCCACAAATGAAGAAATAATTGTGTCCCACTTTACCCATGCCATATTGGTTTTATCTCCCGACCACCCCAAAAGAAATTACGTGTCAAACCTTCAAGCAAGTTGATAGCACACGAAGGAGCGCGCAATAGAAAGAAGGCGTACAATGGAAGGCTACTAAGTACCGACTTTATGAGAGTAATACGACCGCCAAAAGACATCGTCTTAGCTTTCCACTCCGCTAATCTTTTTTTGAATTTTTCCTCAAAAAATCTCCAATATTTTAGTTTATTCATTTTACATCCGAGCGGGAGACCAAGATAGGTGAAAGGTAGTGTACCGACTCTACATCCTACATAAGAAGGTAGCTCATTTATCATTTCATTACTAACCCCGATGCCATGGATGCAACTTTTTGCAAAGTTCACTTTTAGATAGATATATATGCTTAAAAAAAAAATAGACCATAATTTTCTTTTAAATAATGAAGAAAATTGTAATTATATATTTTCTAAGACCGATGCCATCAGCTCGTGTTTCACCATGTCATTCGAGGAGAACTAATGGCAATGCCATCTACTCCACCCGACCTTAACCCCCTCACCCTCTCTTTTGTTCTTTTTTGACACATTGCAGCATAGTAAAGACGGACTACATGCTTTTATCATTCGTATTTTTTAGCTTTATTACTTGTAAATTAGTGTATTTAATTATTTTTTGGAAGTGTTTTAAATAGTGAAAAAGAGTCACTTTCTTATTTTCTCCTGGAAGTAAGTGTTAATATGATGCTAATGTGTCATTTGTTATGAGAGAAAATAATATCATTGTTTGGAATGGTAAAGTAACATTGATATATTTTTAGGCTACTGTGCTATGGTCTACCTTGTTCTGAGTTTGAATATGACGTTAAAATAAGATTAATATTAAAGTATATGAAACCTCGTCAAAAGGGTGTTTGGGCCAACATTCTCAAAGTATACGCAAATCCTCAACAGAAAAATATTATTCCTCAATCCATATTGAACAGGAAACTTAGGAATGGAAGAGACATTCGATTCTGGCAGGATGATTGATGCGGAATTGGGATTTTAGCTGATCGTTACCCGCGATTATTTCACCTTGACACCGAACCAAATTGTAAAGTGGTGGATTGTTGGGTGAATGAATCTTGGAACTGGAACTGGGCCCGTGATCAATTGGGTAGAAGAAATAATCAGGCTCTGACTAATTTGGTGATCGAGAATGGGTACATCACATTATCTGATCAAGAGGATTGCTGGTCATGGAAGCTTTCTGTTGACGGTTTGTTCTCGATAGCTGCTTCTCGTGATGCTATTGACGACATTATTCTACCTACGGCCGACAAAGCTACGAGATGGTATGATTATATTCCACGTAAAGTTAATATTTTTTTATGGAGACTTGCTTTAGACAGGTGATCGGGTCATAAACGCCGATCATGTTCGATACTAAGAGATGAATTTTATGTGTGTATTCGAGGTTTAAAAATCCATTATATAAGGTTTTCATAACGGGCAACGATTCGAGATGAAAACGCAAAAAGAGAGTTTAAACGAGAAAAAGTCGTGAAAAAGGGAGCCCAGCCGCAAATTGCGGCCGGGGAGCGCAAATTTACACCTGGCAACTTTCAAAAATCGTCTTCAGGTGGAAAATAGGGGCATGTAGGCGCCTATTTTATGCGACTGGCCGTAATTTGCGGTCGTTGGGCGCAAATTGCGGCTGGACGTGTTTTTGGATAAAATTTTGAGCTGGATTTGAGGGATTTGATACTTGAGAAACACCTTACTTCACCCCTATTTATAGTAAACCCTAGGCTACAAATTGTTTATCTTTTCCATCAGTTTTGAGAGCCAAAAACACCACAAACATCACCATAATCACTCCAAGATCAAGGATTCAAGCCAAGCTATTCAAGATTCTTCATCAAATCATCATGTTCATCATCACAACATGAGTGGCTAGTCTCTTTTACTTTATTCCTTGCATGAACAATTATTGTATGCTTAGTTCTTCATGTATTTATGTGATTCTTGATTTTGTAATGCTTATGTCTTTTGGTTTATGATTTTATTGAATCTTTTGAATTATCAATTAATGCAAGTTTTAGTTTACTGATTGTTGCAAGACAAGTGATTGTTATTTGACATATTGTGCTTAATCCAACCTAGTTATAATTTAGTATAGGGGTAAAGACAATGTGTGTAGGTAACATTGTTTGTGCCCAAGATAATCATATATCGTAAAACTGAAGAAATCTTGTCTATGAGGTCTAGTTGATAATTTGATAGCATAAAGATTTGTTGAACTAGTGCATGCATAATTGGGACTGTAAAGGAATAAAGGCTTTAATCCAATTGTTTACAACATTTTCATCTAGTTTATTGTTTATGCTCTTAATCATTCAAAGTTTGTGTTTGCTTAGTAATTGTTAATTTAGTCGTTACTTTAGTTAATCTTAGTTAATCACAAACCAACCAATCCTGAAATTGCTTGCTATTAACCACTATTTCCCGTGGAACGAATCTTGCTTACCCTATCTAAAGTATAGTAATTAGGTTATTTTTGACCGGCCCTTCGATACCGATCAAATTTTGGCGCCGCTGCCCAGGGGGGGTCAAGGAATTATTTAGTCCCGATTGCTATTTTCGAAAAAAAAGATGTCCCGGCCGCAAAATGTGGTGGCCAGCCACAAATTGCAGTTGGGTTTTTCCATGGGTACCGCTTAGACAAAAAACGGGCGCAAGTGGGCGGTTGCTTTTTGCGGCCGGGCGTAAATTGCTCTCCCCAACCGCAAATTGTGGTCGGGGTCGGGTTTTCATGCTTATATATATATAAAAAATTCAAAACCCCATCACTTCTAAAAACCTCCAGTCGACTAGTTCAACCCCAAAACCTCAAGTTTTTTATTTTCGTTCACAAATTCACTCATAATCCATCAATTATTCATAACATAACATCATTCCAACATCAAATCATCATTAAAATCAAAACTTTTTAGGTTTAATTGTGTGTTCTTGAGAAAAACCCAAATTCAAGGGTTTTAAAGTTGGGTTAATTTTGCCACTTAATTGAGTAGATTGCTTCAATCATCCATCATGGTACTTCGGTTCTTATGTATTTCTTTCTTTTTATTTGTTCAATTTTTAATTTTTGATGATAATTATGTTTAGGGTATATATAAGTTCGAATTTGCTAGTGTTTTGTTTATGTATTGTTTAAATTCGAATTGGTTTTGTCTTATAGAATGTTTTAGGTTATGTTAGCATAATTAATTCACGATTTAGGTTGAACTTGAGAAATTACTTGTTAGTAGTTGACTAGGTTTGACTTTTAAGAGTAAATTGATGATGCATTGTGTTTTAATTTGTTCCTAAGTGCTTAAAAGTGGGTTTATTTTGTTTATGTCAATAGAATACCTTGATGATGATAAAGAAAGTTAGTGGCATAAGTATGAGCTCTTTTGACTTAAGATTGAACAAGTAGGTGTGTATGACTTTAAGAAGCTGGAAGTGATGAATTGGGGTGTAGTATAAATTAAGAGCATGAGTAACTAGTTTCTAGTGGACATAAGATATGGAGATAGAAGCTAAGAGTACATGTTTTGCTTTGTAACTTGAACGATTCTTATTTTAGCAATCACATGTAAAGTGAATGTTTTGTTGGATGCTAATTGTGTGATTAAATTTTTGTTTTCAGGAAATGTTGAAACGAGGACGAGTTAGTAAAGGTAAGGAAGTAGCCGAGGATTCAGGTGCAGTCCCAGATTTGGCAGATTATCCAAGGCTCAAAGAGGCACCATATGCGGTACAAGCTCAATTATATTTGCAAAGAAAGACCACGCTACTAAAAGGGTTGTTGCATGAAAGGGATTTAACTAGGGTAGCATGGAGAAGGTATGGTGTTTTTGAGTTCTTTCAAAAGTGGGGTTGGGAAGCGGCCCTTACACCGGTGCTATGCGGTTGTGACGCTAACCAAATACCGTGCAAATACACTATAAGTTATCCAAATCAAATTTTAAAGTGGATGTCGACTTTGAAGTGGGAAGAAGGTGATGACTTCCCGGCAACACTTAGGTTAGTAGGAAAAACGAATAATAAGGAGGTTCCGTTAATGATGGATACGTTCATTCAATTAATGCACTCGCATTTACAATATGATTCAGCTATTGATTTACACAACTGAACCGAGCATGACCATCCGACAAGGGAACAATTGTTTGAACCTCCGGCGGATAAGTATGAAGAGATTGTTCGGGAATTGTTTCATGTGCCACATGGTACGGTAATTCATAGATTCACTCTAGAAAGGAAGAGGTTGAAGATAGTGCCAAAGCTTCTTTAACAGTGATTACAAGTAACATATTGCCACGAAGAAGCGATTTAACCAAGGTGCGGATTTATGAGCTACCATTGTTATATGTCATGGTTACTACTTCTATGGTACCATCTTTGAGATTATTGATGATGTATTGGATTTGGGAATGTCGAGATTTGGTGAAATTGAGGTCAATTATTCCATACGCCCGGTTTTTGTCATATTTCTTGTTTAGGAAGGGCGGGATTCCGGCAAGCACAATACCGTTCGAAGCAAAGCTACAATATATGAGGGATAACGTTGTTGGGTTAACCTTTAGTCAACAAGGTCACGTGTATAAAATCGAGGATCTGGATAATGAGGAGTTCATATTCATGGGTTAGAGGACGACTATGTGTTAGGTCGGATGAAGAGGAAGCACATTCAATGGATACAGAGGATTGTATTATGGAAGGTGTAGGAAGGGCGGATGATGTCGGTGATGAGGATTATGACCCACATGGGGAAGGTACTAGTAGAAGAAGAAGGCGGCATGTTATGATTGACGAGGAAAGATTGGTTCAAATGGAAGAGAATACCATTAAAGCTCTTGAGACAGCCCGAGCTAAACTTTACGTAAGCGAATATTATAGGCATCAAGATTATGTTAGGGATAACCATAGACGACAATATGATGACGTGCTTAACAACCGCACGCCTACCCCTTATTATGAACCTGTTGAGTATATAAACTATGCCTCATCTCTGCTCGAGGACGTGGAATATGTTGAGCCACCCACATCGTGTATCGATCCACCATTGTTTTTCCAACAACTGGAACCACTACCCGATCATATGGAGCGTGCTAGAGAGGAAGGAAGGAAGAGTGTGTTTGACATGCCGGCATTGTCAAAGAGCATCTTTGAGAGCGTGTTTGGTCTCGATCATAGGATGGGATGAGCCTCACTGATTAAATTCAGGTCCGGTGCTCCGTTTGTAATAAAAACCGTATGTACAATTTTCTTTTTTTTCTTTTTGCTTTTATTTAGTAGGTAAATGAACTTTGTGGGTATGTTCACTGCAAGCCCTCACGAGATAAAACTCGTCCACCCGAGGGAATCGGGTGGTTTAAAGCGGATCCCTTCGAAAGTGGACTAATTAGATTTTACGCTCTTCTTTTGTTTTTCTTTTCTAAGCTGTAATGGAAGGATAAATGTAATCAAATGGAATGCGTGATGATGATTCGAAATGGTGTGCAATGGTTACTATTGGATGGTGAACGTGCGAGTACCTCGGTAATATGTTAAAAATTTTCCTTTTCTTTTCACATAAGTATTGTAATACTCTAAAACATGCGTACGAGGGCGTAGCATGATGTAAGTGTGGGGGAGAGGGAAAATTTTAAATTTTTTTTGGAATACATTAATTGGGTTTGAAGCTTAAAATGGGTAAAACATTATGATTATTGCGATTGAACAAAATTTTTGATCATAATTTCATAACGACCCAAGTGTGATATTGTTGAAAGAATAAGTGGAGTGGCATGTGTGTTAATGGGTATTAAGACAAAGTGGATTGTATCTAAAGCACTTAAAGTGAACAAAATTTTTAAATTTTGAAGTTAAGAAGTAAAGTCTTCTTAATTGTGTTTCATCAAGGTGTTTTATACCTATCGGATGTTTCAAGTCCATCCAAAAGAGGAAGTAAAGTCTTCCGATTTATGTTTCATATGCACTTTTAGTGCAGCCTTTTACCCATGAATTGACGAATTGAAAAGTACAAAATGTCATTTCCTGTTCATTCACATCTTGTTTCGATACTGGGAACAAATGCTAGTGCTTGAACTTGTTCTGTGTCGCTATCCAAAACCAGGATTAGCTGTGGATGACACTAGCTTTACCCGCAGTTCACTGCAAAACAGCCAGTTTAGGGGCTTATTAAATATTCCTATACGAGAGTCTTTCTTGGGGCTAAATCCACAAAACGAGAGCTCGATGGGGCCAAATTCATAAAACAGCCAGTATAGGGGCTGGATAAATATTCCTACACGCGAGCCTTGTTGGGGCGTATAATACCGCTAAACTAGAGCCCGATGGAGCTAAAACCATAAAAACTTTATCTCATTAAAAGTCACGTGGGACTTAAATTCCATAACCCTTCGTCGATTGTCCACCCTGCTCCGAGAGACACCGGAGGAGTTGTTGGGGCATGAGATGAGTGTCGTGATCCTAAAACACCGGGAGAACCAAAAAGGGTGTCTTCGGACACTCTGGCGCACCAAACTTTAAAACAAATATGGAATTTACAGTACATGGTTCTTTTATCTAGTTCGTATGGCGGATGGTTCCCATTTGATTCATGTTTTATTTGAAGATCACAAAGTTCAAGGTTCTATTACAGTTTTGAAGTATTTGCTCGAGACAAGATGTTAATATAATCATGATTCAATTCGGGAAGTTAAAAGTTGGTTAAGTGGGAGCCACGTCGGTGGAATTTATGTTTCATATTGAGTTCAAGGCTTCGCGGTTCTATACATGCTTTTGAAGATCTATCATTTGTTAGAGATTCGAGTTGAAGATCTGAGTTGAAGATTTTTGAGGATAAACAATGATAAGTGTGGGGGGGTTGATTCTGGTCATAAACTCCGATCATGTTCGATATTAAGAGATGAATTTTATGTGTGTATTCGAGGTTTAAAAAGCTATTTTATAAGGTTTTCATAACGGGTAACAATTCGAGACGAAAAGGCAAAAAGGGAGTTTAAACGAGAAAAAGTCGCGAAAAAGGGAGAACAGCCGCAAATTGCGGCTGGGGGGCGCAAATTGCGCCTGACAACTTTCAAAAATCGTCTTCAGGTGGAAAATAGGCGCATGTAGGCGCCCATTTTATGCGGTTGGCCGTAATTTGCGGCCGTTGGGCGCAAATTGCGGCTGGACGTGTTTTTGGATAAAATTTTGAGCCATATTTGTGGGATTTGATACTTGGGAAACACCCTACTTCACCCCTATATATAGTAAACCCTAGGCTACGAATTGTTTATTTTTTCCATCAGTTTTGAGAGCCAAAAACACCACAAACATCACCATAATCACTCCAAGATCAAGGATTCAAGCCAAGCTATTCAAGATTCTTCATCAAATCATCATGTTCATCATCACCAACATGAGTGACTAGTCTCTTTTACTTTATTCCTTGCGTGAACAATTATTGTATGCTTAGTTCTTCATGTATTTATGTGATTCTTGATTTTGTAATCCATATGTCTTTTGGTTTATGACTTCATTGAATCTTTTGAATTATCAATTAATGCAAGTTTTAGTATATTGATTGTTGCAAGGCAAGTGATTGTTATTTGACATATTGTGCTTAATCCAACCTCGTTATAATTTAGTATAGGGATAAAGACAACGTGTGTAGGTAATATTGTTTGTGCCCAATATAATCATGTATCATAAAATTGAAGAAATCTTATCTATGAGGTTTAGTTGATAATTTGATAGCATAAAGATTTGTTGAACTAGTGCATGCATAATTGGGATTGTAAAGGAATAAAGGCTTTAATCTAATTGTTTACAACATTTTCATCTAGTTTATTGTTTATGCTCTTAATCATTCAAAGTTTGCGTTTGCTTAGTAATTGTTAATTTAGTTGTTACTTTAGTTAATCTTAGTTAATCACAAACAAACCAATTCCGAAATTGCTTGCTATTAACCACTATTTTCCGTGGAACGAATCCTGCTTACCCTATCTAACGTAGGCTAATTAGGTTATTTTTGACCGGCCCTTCGACACCGATCAAATTTTGGCGCTGCTGCCGGAGGAGGAGGGGGGGGGGGGGGGAAGGAATTATTAATAAAATATAATAATAATAATAATTAATTAATAAGATTTAATTTTAATTCAAAGTTATTTAGATTAATGACATCACCCACCATGCTTAAATTTTTTTCTTTTGTTTTTTAAATTTTTTTTTAACAAAGCAATTAGTCTAATTATGACAATATTATTATAGGATTTTAATAGAAACTATAGATAAATAGATTATCTTATTAACAAGCATTTCATTATTTCCAACTTCTATTTGGGTAAATAACTGTAATTATCTTATTAACAAACATTTTATTGTTCAAGTTGCTTTTTATGTGTAATGATATCGATTAACTTACAAAAACAGCCTATATTATTTTTTCTATGAAAGAGACAACATGTTTCTAAAAAGTAGTCTAGTTTGTTTATATTGATATTTACAAAGTTATACTTGTTTTGATATATATATTTTCTAAAGCAAACTCACACTCAATACAATTTTTTCACGATAATATATAAATGTTAACCTACGAAATTGAACTTGCAACTTTTTGATTGGACGATTAACTAGATACGGTTTGACTAATAACAATTTGAAACGTTTAGTTATCAGATCAATATTTTGCCCCCTCAAAAATTTTGTTCAAGTTCCTCTTGAGGTACCACTCAGGCACAAGTGCTGGTGGTAGTTACGAAGTATTATATGTATATATATGTATATATATATATATATATATATATATATATATATATATATATATGAATACGTGTCTCTATTGTTTGAACATATGATACAAATATATATGCTATGGTGTCCAACATGTAATGATTTATTCGATCTCAAGAGTTGCACAGAAAAGAACTTCAGTTAACATAAAAAAATCATAAAGTAGAATATGTGGAGTAAAATGAGATTAAAATTGAATGCGAATGACCTTTGCTTTGATACGAAACAACGAGAAACTGCGTCAGTTCATTTAGCCTACTAGAGCTTAACACTTGTTTCATAAACATGATTGGCAAATATATGTGTTATATTCCTATACAAGCAAAGTTAAACACAAAAAGTATACCTCAACCACTACAAATCATGAAGTTGGAAATGAAGCAAGATACACATAGGAAAGATTAATGTCTAACAATTAGAAAATATATTATCTTTGTAATGAAATGAGGATATATTGATTAATAAGATGTTAGAACATAGTTTTTTTTCAAAGCCAGTTAGGAGTCACTGATGTGGTTTAAACGCGATATCGGAACCCATTCACCCGATCATTTCCTGGGACGGACGTTACAACCCTAACACCTCTCAGGAGGAAACTCCCACGACGAATCCATATGGGCATCACATGTGATAAAAGCCCCTTGGGCGAGGCTCGAACGCAATACGTCTGAGACCTCCGAAGCCCATAAAATATCGATTGCTATAATAATTAATACAAAGAAATCTATATATATCTAAATTTTGACTCCCATCTCCATTAATTAGATCATTAACTTCATTGATTTAACTTTTTTTTACCCATCTTAACACTTAACCACATGATAAATCACTTTTATTTAAAAAAAAATTATTGTTTGCCATTAATTTAATATAATAATTAATTATAATATATATATATATATATATATATATATATATATATATATATATATATATATATATATTATAATTAATTATTATATTATATATATATATATATATATATATATATATATATATATATATATATATATATATATATATATATATATATATAAATATGTTCATTAACCCAACTTAATTACTATTATTTTTTATCCAATATAATCTCATAACCACATGGTAAAAATTAATAATCTTATCTTTATTATTATTATTTTATTATACACTTAAAAATTGAGTCCTAGACTTATAAATATAATTTAACTCATGTATTAAATTATAGTAAAACGGTAAAAAATTTAAGGTAAAAAATTAAACGTTTAACCAAACATTTAATAATATTAAAATAGTAAATGATAACTAATAGTTAAAAAGTTAACTAATTTAATACCTAAGGTAAATAAATTTTAAGTCTATTGAAGTTATATCTTAAATAATAGTATTAGTTATAAACTTTTCATTTTCCTTTAATTAAATACCTTATCTTACTATTCCTTTCATTTTTCATGAGATGTTACAGTTTTTTTCCTATAAATACTCATTCTCATCTTCACATTACTCACATATTCAAATGTAATTCATCATCATCATCATCATCATCATCATCATCATCATTTTTGTAGGTTGTTTTCCTCTTTTTATGTTGATTTCATCAATCACATAACATCGAACGTATATTGTGATATCACTATATAAAGATGTTGTGGAGGTTCATATAATTTTTTTCTTCAATTTTTGTAATTTTTTTTTAATCAATAATGATAGTAATTTAGAATTCATTTATATATGTATATTTTTTATACAAGTTATTTTATGATTATGTATGTAGTTTACTTTCTTAGATTTCATTCTAATATTATTAGCATTTGTTTTGTATTTGTATATTAGTTAAGTAATTACTCCGTAATATGAAACAATCGTTTAATTTATGTGTATTTATAAATATATATATATATATATATATATATATATATATATATATATATATATATATATATATATATATAAACAATATAAATATTAATATTTTGATAATAAGAACAAAATTATTATTATTGATTTTTTATTATAAAAAGAAATAATTTTGAATTGTGATTAAAATTTGGTATAGTTCAAGAAGACTTGCAAGAGAATGTAAGGTTTATGTATTATTCTTTTATTTTTGAGATTTAATGTAATAAAGGGAAATTATTTATAATAGTGATTTTTTTATTATAAAAAGAAATAATTTAGAATTGTGATTAAAATTTGGTATAGTTCAAGAAGACTTGCAAAAGAATATAAGGTTTATTTATTATTCTTTTATTTTTTAGATATAATGTAATAGAGGGAAATTATTTATAATAAATAAAGAAAAAAAGTAATAAATTAGTTAATATATATATTACTTAATATCGACTCCTTATTGTAATTGTGATTAATTATCATATACGAAATGATAAGTGATGATGTAGTAAAGTAGTAAAAAAATGAAAATGTAATAATTATGCACTACTCATTATGTATACATAAATAATAATAATAATAATAATAATAATAATAATAATAATAATAATGTACGAAGTAAAATATATTCACTTAACATAATGGTTAAGAGTAATTCTCTATATTCCTTTATTTTTCTAATTGATGAAAGCAAGAAATTACATTTATTTATTTACATTCATTTATTTTGTAAATATATATAAATTCATTTATTTATCTCAAGATAGTAACTATAAGTTATAAAAATAATTTAAAGTTGAGTTTTAAGATTGTGAGTTGAGTAGTAGTAAATACAGTTTGCTTATAATAAAATCTTGAAGATTCATAATTTTATACATAATAATAATGTTTAATCTTTAAACATTATTATTTTTTATTTCAACGCACTAATTTTTAAAGCTTATTATATTTTTTGATTTAGATGATAATGATGATGTTCTACTCATACAAACGATACATTTATCTCTATCGACTTTGAATTTTTCTTCTAAATACCTAATGAGAAATGTATTTTGAGTTCTTGATTCTTTATAACATAGAGTCTGTGCGCATATAAGATTTTTTTTCCATATATATTCCTTTTTTCTTGCATTATAATTGTGTTTTTAGTTATTGTTAGTATTAAGAAAAAGAATGTTAAAGTGGCACATTAAAAAGTTGTAAGACCCTAATATTTATTATACTTAGAGTATTAATGATGTACGTTTAGTGGGTAAAGCGTGGAATAAAATTAAAGGCTCAGAATCTGCCCATACGTGGGTGCGCGCCGCGCACCATAAGGTGAGCGCGCCGCGCACCTGGCCTGTGACAGAATTCCTGTCTTTTCTATTTTGGGTTTAATGAAGGGCAATTTGGTCTTTTCACTTGTGGCCGGATCTGTGGACTTATCAGCTGGTTTGGATCCATTGTTGGATCATTTTCACATCCACAAACACTCTCAACTATTTAGAGAGAGAGAGAAGAGTTTTAGAGAGAGGAAGCTCCATTTGGAGAAGAATGAGTTGGATTCTCACCAAAGCCCGGGTTTTAAAGTTGTTCACCTCGTTCCTAGCTACGTTTTGGTTGTTGTGGTAAGTTCTAACTCCGAATTTCATTGTTTGATTTTGATATTCAAGTTAGGGTTTGAACTTAAATTGTTGAGAAACCCATTTAAACTCATGAAGTGAGTTTAGTGTTGTTAGTAATCGGGTTTATTGTTGTTGTTGGTGGGTTTTGAGTTGGAAACCGACTTGGCCATGATTAGGACTTGTAATTGGGTTTAATCACTAGGTTTAGTGATTATGGAAATGTTGGGACCCATTTTAGGGTATTTGAAAGACTAATTTTGAGATGAGTCAAAATTAGGGTTTATGGGTGATTTTGAGATTGATAAGTGTTTAACACTTATGTTTGGGTTTAATTGGCATATTAGGACCATTTTCACTTGTGTTAGTGATTATTGGTTAGTTTGGGTGCGTTTTGTGCTTGGAAGTGCAATTGGTCGAAATTGCACTAAGTATCGTTTTGAGTTGGTTTGTAAATCCACTCTAAGTGTGTTGTTGTATTTGTGATAATGGAATAGGTACATTCCATCGGCGTGTTGCGGATTATTCGGTGGCATTCATCAAGGCGACAAGGTGAGTGTTAATATCCTATGTGCATATGTATGTGTAGGATGGGTGCGGGTCGGGTGAAGTGGTTCTCGGTTATAGAGCTCACTTCACATATAGATGGATTTGATGGACTTGTGTAATAGGTCCAATTGGCACGGTTGTGCATTTTGGTTGACCACCTTTGGCGAGGTGCACACTTTGTGTGTACGTTATCACATATGCTTGTGATGTGGATTGTACAACCCCAATGGCGAAGGGTTGGTATTGCGTTGTGATTGGAGGAGTGGATCACGTGTGGATGCGGATTCACGATGACTCGTGTAGTTCGGTCATCTTATTGAGAAAGTGAGTCTCGTGTAGTTCGGATTCACGATGACTCGTGTAGTTCGGTCATCTTATTGAGGTAGTGGTCTCGTGTAGTTCGGATTCACTAAGGCTCGTGTAGCTCGGCTAACCTCGATGTTGTTGTGGTATTGTGAAATGTTCCGTTCATATTGATTATAAACGTTCCATATTAATTGATTTTGTTGCGAGGTTTTGACCTCTATATGAGACGTTTTTCAAAGACTGCATTCATTTTTAAAACAACCATAACCTTTATTTTATCTATAAAGGTTTAAAAAGTATTACGTAGATTATCAAATAATGATAATCTAAAATATACCGTTTTCACACGACCATTACATAATGATTTACAATAAGAATATATTACATCAAAAATAAGTTTCTTGAATGCAGTTTTTACATAATATCATACAAGCATGGACTCCAAATCTTGTCCTTATTTTAGTATGCAACAGCGGAAGCTCATAATAATCACCTGAGAATAAACATGCTTTAAACATCAACAAAATATTGGTGAGTTATAGGTTTAACCTATATATTTATCAATCGAAATTATAGACCACAAGATTTCATATTTCAATACATCCCATACATAGAGATAAAAATCATTCATACAGTGAACACCTGGTAACCGACATTAACAAGATGCATATAGAATATCTCCATCATTCTGGGACACCCATCGGACATGATAATTTCGAAGTACTAAAGCATTCCAAATTCCAGAATGGGGCTTGTTGGGCCCGATAGATCTATCTTTAGGATTCACGTCAATTTGGGGGTCTGTTCCCAAATTCTTAGGCTACCAAGCTAAAAAGGGGCATATTCGGCTTCGATCATTCACCCATATAAAGTAGTTTCATTTACTTTTGTCTATTTCGTAAAACATTTATAAATTTGCATGTATTCTCATCCCAAAATATTAGATTTTAAAAGTGGGACTATAACTCACTTTCACAGATTTTTACTTCGTCGGAAAGTAAGACTTGGCCACTGGTCGATTCACGAACCTATAACAAATATGTACATATATATCAAAGTATGTTCAAAATATATTTACAATATTTTTAATACATTTTAATGTTTTAAGTTTATTAAGTCAGCTGTCCTCGTTAGTAACCTACAACTAGTTGTCCATAGTTAAATGTACAGAAAATAAATTGATATATATTATCTTGACCCAATCCACGACCCAGTATATACACATCTCAGGCTAGATCACAACTCAAAGTATATATATTTTTGGAATCAACCTCAACCCTGTATAGCTAACTCCAACATTACTGCATATAGAGTGTCTATGGTTGTTCCAAATAATATATATAGATGGGTCGATATGATATGTCAAAACATTTGCATACGTGTCTATGGTATCCCAAGATTACATAATATATTAGAATACATGTATAATGCAATACAAGTTAGCTAGGATATGATTTGTATAGAATTGTTACAATATTTCCCGTAGCTACAACAATCAAAAAAATATCCAATCTTGTTTTACCCATAACTTCTTCGTTTTAAATCCGTTTTGAGTGAATCAAATTGCTATGGTTTCATATTGAACTCTATTTTATGAATCTAAACAGAAAAATTATAGGTTTATAGTCAGAAATATAAGTTACAAGTCATTTTTGTAAGAGGTAGTCATTTCAGTCGAAAGAACGACGTCTTGATGACCATTTTGAAAAACATACTTTCACTTTGAGTTTAACAATGATTTTTGGATATAGTTTCATGTTCATAAGAAAAATCATTTTCCCAGAAGAACAACTTTTAAATCAAAGTTTATCATAGTTTTTAATTAACTAACCCAAAACAGCCCGCGGTGTTACTACGACGGCGTATATCCGATTTTACGGTGTTTTTCATGTTTTTCGGTTTTAAATCATTAAGTTAGCATATAATATAGATATAGAACATGTGTTTAGTTGATTTTAAAAGTCAAGTTAGAAGGATTAACTTTTATTTGCGAACAAGTTTAGAATTGACTAAACTATGTTCTAGTGATTTCAAGTTTAAACTTTCGAATAAGGTAGTTTTATATATATGAATCGAATGATGTTATGAACATCATTACTACCTCAGGTTTTGTGGATAAACCTACTGGAAATGAGAAAAGTAGATCTAGCTTCAAAGGATCCTTGGATGGCTTGAAAGTTCTTGAAGCAAAATCATGACACGAAAACAAGTTCAAGTAAGATTTCCACTCGAAATAAGATTGTTAAAGTTATAGAAATTGAAACAAAGTTTGAATATGAGTGTTACCTTATATTAGAAAGATATCTTACTGTAAATAAGAAAGATTTCTTGAGGTTGGATGATCACTTTACAAGATTGGAAGTAAGCTAGCAAACTTGGAAGTATTCTTGATTTTATGAAACTAGAACTTATAGAATTTATGAAGAACACTTAGAACTTCAAGATAGAACTTGAGAGAGATCAATTAGATGAAGAAAATTGAAGAATGAAAGTGTTTGTAGGTGTTTTTGGTCGTTGGTATATGGATTAGATAAAAAGGATGTGTAATTTTGTTTACATGTAAATAAGTCATGAATGATTACTAATATTTTTGTAATTTTATGAGATATTTCATGCTAGTTTCCAAATGGTGGTTTCCACATGTTTTAGGTGACTCACATGGGCTGCTAAGAGCTGACCATTGGAGTGTATATACCAATAGTACATACATCTAAAAGCTGTGTATTGTACGAGTACGAATACGGGTGCATACGAGTAGAATTGTTGATGAAACTGAACGAGGATGTAATTGTAAGCATTTTTGTTAAGTAGAAGTATTTTGATAAGTTTCTTGAAGTCTTTCAAAAGTGTATGAATACATATTAAAACACTACATGTATATACATTTTAACCGAGTCGTTAAGTCATCGTTAGTCGTTACATGTAAGTGTTATTTTGAAACCTTTAGGTTAACGATCTTGTTAAATGTTGTTAACCCATTGTTTATTATATCTAAAGATATGTTAAATTATTACATTATCATGATATTATGATATATTAATATATCTTAGTATGATATATATACAGTTAAATGTTGTTACAACGATAATCGTTACATATATGTCTAGTTTCAAAATCATTAAGTTAGTAGTCTTGTTTTTTTACATATGTAGTTCATTGGTAATATACTTAATGATATTTTTACTTATTATAATATCATGTTAACTATATATATATATCCATATATATGACATCATATAGTTTTTACAAGTTTTAACGTTCGTGAATCACCGGTCAACTTGGGTGGTCAATTGTCTATATGAAACCTATTTCAATTAATCACATCTTAACAAGTTTGATTGCTTAACATGTTGGAAACACTTAATCATATAAATATCAATTTTATTTAATATATATAAACATGAAAAAGTTCAGGTCACTACATATTGAAGATAGTAATCTCGTGTGGATGCGGATTTACTAAGGCTCGTGTAGTTCGGCCAATCTTCATGTTGGAAATTGGTAGTCGGCTCCGGTATTGGGTGAAGGGGTTAACCTTGGACGTTTGTATATTGCTTATTGTCGTATTGTTGTGTTGTAGCTAACCCTCTGGGTGTAGCTTATTGGCGTTGTTCACATCGTCGTTGGTGAACTTATACTTGTTGTGATTATTAGCTTGATGCTTAGTGATCGTACGGTATTCTTAGCTTAGCTTGCCTTTATGCTTGGATGCTCCGGTATGCGTTATTTGATTATTTGTGTGGCGTGTCCATTTTATACATATATATGTATGTAGTATATTATCACTCACTAAGCATTAGCTTACCCTCTCGTTGTTGACTTTTTTATAGATTTGCATGGATGCGGTGGCTCGGGTAAGCATGGGACTAGTGGGCTCGCGTAGTTGCTTTAGAAGATCTTGCTTTTGGATTGATTAGGATTGGGTAGCGTATCCCCAATCGCCATGCTCGGTCTTTATTTTGTGTTAGAAATCATGTGGTTGAAAGCTTGTATTTTGTACGAAAGTCGTAAAACGGCCGATGTGGGCCCTGTGTCGTAAATCTTGTTTTATTATTGAAACGTGTTAGTTTTACATATTATAAAATGTTGTGAAAAGTATCTTGTCTAAAAGTGTCGGGAAGTGGGAGATCTTTAATCGAAAAATGACAAAACCGGACAGAACTGATCAGGTCTTGTGCGCGCCGCCCGCCGCGCACCTTATCTGTATAAAAAAAATCGCGTTTAAGGTTGGATAACGGGTTGGGATGTTACAAGTGGTATAATAGCATGGTCTAAGGAATTTAGGTGACTTGAGATAGGTGCCTAGACTTAGACTTTTGTGTGTGCTTAATTTGTTGCGGGACTTGTAGGAGTACGGGTCGAAATAGGTTGTAGTTAGTGCCTTGTTTGTAGGTGGACTAACGTTTATATTAGTAATGCAGATATTATTAATATATTATTATGTTGTGATAATAATTCTCGCGTGTGTTTATATCGCGTAGAATTTTGTTTGTGTTTGTTTATATCATCGAGCGAAGCGATCGTTGTACTAACGAGTTAATACGACGTGTGTGCGTAATAAGGACTTGCAAACCTTATTATGAGTGCAAATCGTGTCTAGCAAGTGATGTACGATGAGTGTTTAGCAAGATAGGGGCGGTATTATGTGTGTGCTTTTTACGTTCGTGATCTAATCGCTTTTGCATTCCATAGAATGGCGACGGAAAACGGGATCGAGACGAACGATCTAGAGTTTAACGCTAGAGTTGCGGTCGCCGTTGCGGAGCAAATGAGTGCGTTTCGAGAAGAAATGGATAGGAAGTATTCCGAATCTCGGAGTAGTGGTGAAATGGAGCATTGTCTTAAGAGCTTCATGAGGACTAAACCCCCGATGTACGACGGAAAATCGGATCCTTTGATAAGCACAACTTGAATCTCGGATGTCGAAGGGTGTTTTCGTACTATTGAATGCCCTCCTGAGAAGAGGACAAGACTCGCTACTAGTTTGTTGCGGGGTATGGCAAATGATTGGTTGGATGGTAAGATTGATCTTGTCGGTGGTGAAGCGTTTATGGTGTTATCGTAGGACGAGTTTAAGAAAGAATTCTTCGAGGAGTTTCGAACTTCAGCCGATTTGTCAGAAATGCGTAATGAGTTGCGAAATTTGCAACAGGGTTCTATGGATTTGAATACTCTCAAGACGACCTTTATGGCGAAGGCTCGTTTTTTCCCGGAGTATTTGGGGAATGACCATTTGTTGATGCAAGATTTCTATCGAACTTTGAATGATGACTTGAAGAATAAGATTAGCCGGGGTTACGCGAAATCGTTTTCGGATTTATTTGCCGTGGCTAGAGGTTTCGAGTCGTATTCGCAATCAAAGATGGGTGAACCTTCAAGTGAGAGAAGGGTTGTTTTTTATGGTGCTCCAAGTAAGAGGACTAAGGGTCCGAGTGTGAGCACGGGTGGTACCGGACGATTATATCGGATTCTAGTGCGTCTAGATGTTACAATTGTGGCGTGAGGGGTCACAAGTCTTGGGAATATTCGGTACCAAAGGGTGATGGCATGGTGTGCTTCCATTGCCAAGAAGAAGGACATCGTAAGTCGGAATATCCCGAGTTAGCGGGGACTGGTGCTGCAAGGAGACGTTAAGGTACGTTTCTTTTTAATAAATATGTCCTTTGATTATTCATTATGTGCCGTTAGAGTTTGAGTTTGTTAAATGCATTGTGTTGTGCATGATTATATTGTTAAGGGTGACGTTCCTAATGGAGGACCCTATGGTGACGTTTTAATTGTTGGGCGAAGGGCGTAAGACTTGGTGCAACCAAGCATTCCTTAGTATTTGGGAAATGTTTCTACCAAGCCATGGAAATGGGTTTTGGTGTTCGGTTGTTAAGCGCGTGTTCGCTTTTGTGTTGAAGTTGATGAACCATGAGGTTCGACGGGTGGGATGAAACCCGAGAAATCGAGTGTTGATCTCGATGTATGTTGGTAAAAGAGTCTGCATGACGCGACATTAGGTGCCTCTTTCATACCTACTAGCGTGGTGTTCGACTCCAATTGTGTTGTGGTTACATTGTACTTAGGGTGCCGGAGAGAAACCCTTAGGTACATGAGTGACTAGGTGAAATCTGACAAGCTAAAGCAATTGGATGATTGCGAGAGTATAGTTTGTGTAATTTGTGGTACACTTTTCGTTCGAAGTGTTTAAGGATAGGTTAAGATCCTTAGTATGCTCAAGGTTGGAGCAAGATATGGTGATGGGTCGTGTGAACCCAATTGTTGGTTAAGTCTACCTTTGGTAGCATTGTACGGTTGTACAAGATGCGGTTATGGAACGTAGTTCCAAGTGGGGGAGTTACACTCCCGCACGAGGAAGTTCTAGTGTGAGATTTCGGATGACGTTTTAGTAGATCCGGAATTTGTGTCGGGACCTAGATTTGGTCGATTATGGTAGAGTACAATTTCGGTTAAATTGCACTTATGATTTTGGATTTGAATTATCACCGAGGTGGTAATGTGGTAAATCTCGTTGAGAGATAATGGACGTGTTTGACGAGCAAGGTGAAATCCCTCGGTTAAGGGATGTGAGTATCGGATTCTCTTCTAGAGAATTATTGTTTTGTGCCTATGTTAGATATAGGTGGTTCTTGCTTGATTGTGTGAATGGTTAGTGGTATCCGTTAGGATTCACTATGGCGTAGCAGAGCGCGATGTTACGTTACTCGTTGTATGCGGCCAAAAGAGCGTCGATTGGTGAAGCATGACCGTTGATGGGGTCCGATGACTTCATCATGGGAGTAGTGTTATATCGGTATGGTATAACGTTATCAGGAAATTCGAGTACCGATGGGGAATGGGATTACCATTCCTGTGTTGAGATTAGGAAGTGGATCGCGTGTGTTTGCGGATTCACGATGACGCGTGTAGTTTCGGTCATCTTATTGTGGAAGTGGGTCTCGTGTGGATGCGGATTCACAAATGACTCGTGTGGTTGTGGTCATTGTATTGAGGAGTGAGTCGCGTGTAGTTCGGATTCACAAATGACTCGTGTGGTTGCGGTCATTCTATTGGGATAGTGACTCTCGTGTAGTTCGGATTCACTAAAGCGCGTGTAGTTCGGCCAATCCCGATTGTTGTGCGGTGGAGGTAGTGAGTCGCGTGTGGTGCGGATTCACTAAGGCGCGTGTAGTTTTCGGCCAGCCTTCTTGTTGTTGGATGTGTGATCCATTGGTTGTTTTATACACCGATGGTGGGGTCGTAAGGACCATGATGTTTGATCTATTGGTTGTTTTATACGCCAATGGTGGGGTCGAGAGGACCATGTTGTGGGATTAGTGATGCGATAGCCGTGTTTCGCTCACATGATGTTACGGGTGTGACGATAGTCAATTTTGTACACCTTGGGATTTGCGTTGCCATAGTCGGTTGGGCGCTATCGGTTTTAGCCGTTTGTTTATGATATTACGGTAGTTGCGTATTGGTCGTGTTGCACACTACGAGGGATGTTAAGTGGTAAGTGTTATCCGTAAGGATTCGCTTCTATGTCGGTCTTCGTCGGTTTAGATGGTTAACTTTATTTTGATGAGCGATTTTTACTAGCGATGTACTTGGTAAAAGGTACGCTAAAGGGTTGATGTCTCGGTTCAGGATTTGGTTGAGTTTTCCCGATGTGAGGGATTTGAACGGGGTCTTAACGCTCGGATTGTGATTGATAAGTCGCGAGTGACAATTTTAGTTGTTACAGGTGATTCATTGGGAAGAATTATCTAGGAAAGTCGGATTGGGACTTATGTTGAGGACCGTGGAGCATAGGTCCGGTTGGTTAAGTGACGAGGATCACGAGGACGTGATTGATTCTAAGTGTGGGAGAGTTGTAAGACCCTAGTATTTATTATACTTAGAGTATTAATGATGTACGTTTAGTGGGTAAAGCGTGGAATAAAATTAAAGGCTCAGAATCTGCCCATACGTGGGTGCGCACCGCGCACCATAAGGTGAGCGCGCCACGCACCTGGCCTGTGACATAATTCCTGTCTTTTCTATTTTGGGTTTAATGAAGGGCAATTTGGTCTTTTCACTTGAGGCCGGATCTGTGGACTTATTAGCTGGTTTGGATCCATTGTTGGATCATTTTCACATCCACAAACACTCTCAACTATTTAGAGAGAGAGAAGAGTTTTAGAGAGAGGAAGCTCCATTTGGAGAAGAAGGAGTTGGATTCTCACCAAAGCTCGGGTTTTAAAGTTGTTCACCTCGTTCCTAGCTACGTTTTGATTGTTGTGGTAAGTTCTAACTCCGAATTTCATTGTTTGATTTTGATATTCAAGTTAGGGTTTGAACTTAAATTGTTGAGAAACCCATTTAAACTCATGAAGTGAGTTTAGTGTTGTTAGTAATCGGGTTTATTGTTGTTGTTGGTGGGTTTTGGGTTGGAAACCGAATTAGCCATGATTAGGACTTGTAATTAGGTTTAATCACTAGGTTTAGTGATTATGGAAATGTTGGGACCCATTTTAGGGTATTTGAAAGACTAATTTTGAGATGAGTCAAAATTAGGGTTTATGGGTGATTTTGAGATTATTTGATTATTTGTGTGCCGTGTCCATTTTATACATATATATATATATATATATATATGTAGTATATTATCACTCACTAAGCATTAGCTTACCCTCTCGTTGTTGACTTTTTTTATAGATTTGCATGGATGCGGTGGCTCGGGTAAGCATGGGACTAGTGGGCTCGCATAGTTGCTTTAGAAGATCTTGCTTTTGGATTGATTAGGATTGGGTAGCGTATTCCCAATCGCCATGTTCGGTCTTTATTTTGTGTTAGAAATCATGTGGTTGAAACCTTGTATTTTGTACTAAAGTCGTAAAATGGCCGATGTGGGCCCGGTGTCGTAAATGTTGTTTTATTATAGAAACGTGTTAGTTTTACATATTATAAAATGTTGTGAAAATCATCTTGTCTAAAAGTGTCGGGAAGTGGGAGATCTTTAATCGAAAAATGACAAAACCGGACAGAACTGATCAGGCCTTGTGCGCGCCGCGCACAATGGGTGGTGCGCGCCGCGCACCTTATCTGTATAAAAAAATATATTTCGTGTTTAGGGTTGGATAACCGGTTGGGATGTTACAAAAATATGGGGTATTTTCTTAATATTGCATGGATAACACTTGATTTTGCTTATCCTTGAGGGATACAACTTTTTTATACACATTGTTAAAATTGTTCGTGGTTGATTTTATTTTTATATGATTATATATTGTATTATATGTATTATATGTTCAATAATAAATTGTACCTATAAATAACACCTGAATCTAAATTGTAATGCGCAAATGAATATGTACACGACAATTGCTATATATTAAACTAAGTAAAATAATCCAAAACAATTGATATTATCAAAAAAGTAATAAAAATTGTATGTTCATTATAATTAAATGTATGTAAACTTTGATAAATTTAATTGATGTTTATTGTGCTAATAATTTTTTGTTCATTTGAATTTTAATACATTAGTCATACATTTTACCAATGTGATGGTAACTATTTTTCTAATAGAAGAAATGATTTTTTTTGTTTACTTTGGTGTTTATTGTTTATTTGTGATATATCGGTTTTAAGTTGTTTGATTAAATATATAACCTTAATACATTTTATTATCGAAAGCTATGAGTTTGTATAGGACAACATCATGGTTTACACAAGATTTTATGTGATTATTTACGTTTGTTAATTGATTTTACATGAATTTGCAATGACGTACTCATCAAAGATCTGAGCCAATTCGATGATGGAATCATTCAAAAAATTATTATCAAAATCTTAAAATTTGAGGACAACCCGTGCAACGCACGGGCATTGTCTACTAGTAGTTAAAGAAGATCAACATTCATACATTTATTAACTTATCATTTTTTGAAATATGTATTTAATAAGTTAAGATACTCTTTTTTTAATGGCGGTTATAATTTTTTATAATGACAGTTAGGAATCACTGATGGAGTTCTGATCGCAATGTCGGAACTCATCAACCCAATCATTTTGTTGGTACGAACATTATAGTCATGCCTCCCCTCAGGCAGGGCCGGCCCCTGGATGGACTGGTTGCCTGGTTGTGAGACGACATTCGGCATCAAACATGAAGGGGCATCACCGCATTATTATCAAGCTCGGATTTAAGCATGTCTATGAAACTCTGATTTATTATTATTATTATTATTATTATTATTATTATTATTATTATTATTATTGTTATTATTATTGTTATTATTATTGTTATTATTATTGTTATATTATTATTATCATTATTATTATTATTATGTAGAATGTAACACGGCTGTAGCTATTAATCCGATTTAACCTAGTGAGAAATACATTTTATGTAATTTAAATCTAATAGTTAAAGCTATTACTGAGAATAAAGTTTAAGATTTTTTTTTTTTTTGAAAGACAATAATTTTATAGATAAAAGAAAAATACAACTAGCAAGAAGCTAGATAGAATAACGAAACCACAACGAAAACATACCTACAAAATATAATCTACCCAAACAAATAACGCAAAAATGCTACACACAAAAAACCACGACAAAATAATCAAATGATCCTAACAAAACAACCACATGACCGAAAATACAACAGAGAGAAATACATAGTACTTTTTATTGCTCTTTTACTATTATTGCCCTCAATTATCATTTGTTGTTTCATTCTTGTCCTTTCAGTAAATATAGTTTGCCAAATTAGACCTTACAAAATAAAATGAGGTGATATTCTCAAACATAATTTTGAATAGATTCACCATGATTTGGTGTTAAAAATCTATTCTATATATAATAACAAAAGTTAAAATAGGTCATTTTAAAAAGTCTCAACTAATCTTAGCCATCCATTACATTAACTATCTATGATCTTAACCCTTAATTTTTTCCTAATCTATCTAATGACCTCATAATCCTAACATTGAATTATTTGATTACAAAACTACCCTTCCACAAAATAATAATAATAATAATAAACAATAATATCAAATGATCAATTCAATTGTAGCAGTAATATATATGATGTTGTGTGTTTGTGTTATGTACATGCAATTGTATATAAATGAAACATTTAAGTCATGATAAAAGTTGATACAGCAATCATAAATCAATTTAATTAAACATGTAATATAAAATTTGTGATTATTTGCAATGATTGTTTATGAAAATTAAAACCAAGATTGGTCACAATTTTCTCGAACAATATGAGGAAATGGAATGAACACTAAACATACACTTCGAGGATAGGTTTTTGGGAACGGACAAATGATAGGGGTTTTTGGCAAATCAACTCAAGCTAGTGATTTCTAAGGCATAGCTTCGTTTTTATACCACTTAACAAGCCATTTACATTCTGTGCTTAAAACACTATTAAACTTAAATAAATTGACATCAAATTCCATAAATAATTTTATTGGATTTTATCTCAACAATTTTCTCCTAAGATGTGAGTTGTGTCCTACGCAATACACCGACACCACTCACATCTTTAATCGAATGAATAAAATTATTTTAAACTCCATTCAAGAACAAAAAACCCTATACTCTCCTGCAATCGCCTCCTCCTGTAATCGCCTTCAATCATCTTCAATCTTCATCTCTGATTTATGTAATCGGGTGTGCATATTTTAGGCCATTTATGAAGATGCCGAGCAATTAGGGTTCCTGGCGATAATCACTAACAAGCAAAGTTAGCGGGTTGATTTCCACCATATCAATTGTTGTTGTAGCATATTTTTTATTTGTTTTATTGGACCTCTAACTGTTACAGGATTAATTTAACAAAGGAAGGATCTTTTGTAGATGATGAGATTATTAATGGAATTAAGAATTTATGACAGCATGTTATCTGATGGGTTTGAAGATGGGGTTGTTCATTATTGAGATTGGTCTAAAAGTGAAATTGCAATATAATTTAGTGTCATTATCTGAGACTAATAATGGAAGAAGGGTATTATTTAATTTAATTATGCAGAATCGTAAACCACCAATGGTTGCATCAATCAATTATCTTCGAATACTCAAAAATTTGCTATTTTTGTTTTGTATGCATTTTCATGATTCAGTTTTTATGCAAGAGTTTGATGCAAACAGAAGGATTACTTAATGAGGCTGCAACCAGAACACCAGGTACATGTGTTACATATTAGAGTTATCTGCTATTGCAGTGGTAATATATGATTATTGAACAAACATGTTTTAATGTGTTTATCATAAAAAGATCACAACTTTGAACTGTTTGCATATGGTTTATCCCTAACAGGTTAAAATCAAAGGTTCTTTGTCATGTTTAACACCCAGTTACTGGTATGTATTATGATTATTTCATAATGTTTGATTATTTGTATATAATTTGCAAAATAAAAGATGACATACTGTTAAGTTTTTTAATTTTTCATTTAGGCTGAACACGAAAGTGATGAAGTTTATGCTCAACTCACTATAGTACCTGAAAAAAATGTAAGAATCCTCTGTTAACCCTAAATTTATGTGGATAATTTGTGATATTTGTGATATAAAGAAGTTGGCTTTATGATTTTTAGGTAATGTAGCAAAGTGAAAGCGATCCCACGGGTCCTGATGAACTCCTTGTCGAGTCGTGATAGACTAAATATTTAATTCTTTTTGTAAAGTGCCGACAGCCTCCGATACAAGCACTCATGGTGGCTTTTCGGTACTTAGAAAACATGCTAATGAATGCCTACCTCCATTAGTAAGTTTTTTAGTTTTAACAATAGAAAACTGTTTTTAAATGTTTACTTTTTGGTGATACTCTAATTTGTTGAGTTCGATTAGGACATGACTCAACCGACACCTACTCAAGAGTTGGTAGCTAAGGATCTCCATGGAATCGAATGACGATTTAAGCATATCTTTAGAGGACACTACATTTCTAATTACATTTATTTGTTTTACGACTTAAAGGTGTTTAGATGTGTTTAGTGTTATTTTTATGCGGCATTATGCTGGTAAAAACCTCTTTAAATCTTTGATATAACTTTTATTTATTAGATATAGAATATATAAATAGATGGTAGGCACTCATGTTATATCTCTGTTTTCCCTGATTTTCAAATTCCTATTTTTTTTTATTATATTCAACTGGTATCTTCTTTAGCTTATTATTATATATAGCTTCGTAAGAAACTTTTGGGGTGAAGAAATTTGCAGACATGCTTAGCCCCAAATCAATCATAATTTTAAGTGATGAAATATCGTTGCAGTCAGTATCTTGAGACTGATCCGATTGGCGATATGGACGGGTAAAATGTGTGCTTAAATGAGCCATTTGTATATTTTAAGTGATTGTTTGTCTATGAATTTTGTGATTTGGGTAATTGATAATTGTTTAAAAGTTTTGATTTTTTGTGTTAAGGGTTTTAGATTTAAGTCATTTATTAAAATTAGATTAATTGATTAAAAAAAAAACTAACCTGTATATTTTGTATTTGTAGGATCATAAGGTGAACAATTTGTATACACGGGAGGATCAAAGATCAAATCAGAAACATGTTCAATCACCAATAAGGTACTATTTAAATCTTATACTACTATTATCGTTAATGGTTTAATATAAACCTGGGTTTAGTACGTTGGAAGGTGTTTTTATCCAAAAACAAACTGAGGTGATTAGCGATTGCAAACTTATGACCTTACTTTTGCTACTTATGTATTGACCCGTCCTAATTCATCTGGACGAAGTCTTCAACAGTTGGTCCCATTGCGAGGTTCTGACCTCTATATGCCATGAACGACTCCATGTAATATGAGCAAATGTACATCGAAAGATTTCTTTCATACCTGAGTATAAACATGCTTTAAAGTGTCAACCAAAAGGTTGGTGAGTTCATAGGTTTATCATAAAATAATAAAATTCATCATTTTGATAGACCACAAGATTTAAATGCTGCATGGTACAAATGGGCCCGAATCCTACACCCACCTGTAATGTACATGCGATATCTTTTAAATATAGTACACCTTTCTCGTGCACGCAATCCATTTTTCATAAATCTTAGTAACCGTACACATATCTCGTGCATAAAAATAACATACACATAACCTGTGTATAAAATCATTCTCTCGATACATAACATTCACTTTTCATTGCTTTCATAGCTTGGCTTGGTAACCGACCTTAACATATAATGCGCATAATAATATCTCCAAAACAGAACATCTCGTCTGTATAATAATCATATAAACTTCGAAGTACTAAACACCACGCCCACTAGCCCTTCCATCTAGTGAACATTCTGGGTGGAGGTGTTAAACTCGGTAGCTACCTTTAGGATTCACGTCAATTAGGCGTGCACTAATTCTCAAAATTAGTGATGTTCCCTAATTCTTAGGTTACCAAGCAATAATAATCAGGGGAAAAATATTCATATCAATTGTGGCAATTATCACGTCCACATAATTCAATGGTGGCAATTATCACGTCCACATAATTCATTCGAGGAATGTTTTGTTTGTGTCTATCTCGTCAAACATTTATAAAAACAATTCATGTATTCGCAGTTCAAAATATATTTCAAAAACATTTAATAAAGCAGTTGTAAAAAAACAGCGCATGTATTCTCAGTCCCAAAAATGTAAAGAGTAAAAGGGAGCAGATGAACTCACAATCCAATATTTTGTAGTAAAAATATTCATACAATGAAACTGAACAACGTAGGGTTGGCCTCGGATTCACGAACCTATATCAGTTGTATATATTAAAACATATACTTGTAATCGAACAAATTTAGATATTATTATTAGTGATATAATTGTTATATTTAATAATTTATAGTTTTCATTAATAATTTAACTAAATATATCTATTTTATATACCTTAGATAAATAATTAGTAAAAATGTTAATATATTTATGTTACATGTATCAAATGTAGTTATTTATATATAAAAATATTTGTTTGTTATTACAATAATAATATAGTAATGATTGTAATAATAATATTAATAATTTTATTTAATTTGTAACTTAATCGTTTCTATAAAAATATTTGTATCTATAATCTTAATATAATAATAATGTTGATAATAATAAAATGATAATAATTATAATAATAAATAATACTACCTCAAAGAATATGTTCCAAAAATAAGTGCCCTTGCCCGGGCTCGAACCCACGACCTCTTGTTTATCACACAAACCCCTAACCATCCCTCTAATTTTGCTTTTCTGTTAATATATAGATTCGAAATTCTTTTATCCTTCATTTATGTAATCATCTTCTTCATCAAACTCATCATCATCATTAGCATAATCAACCTTCCATCATCATTCACGATTCATTAATATTATTCATCATCTTCGTTAATATCTTCCTTCACCATCGTCATTTATTCCGTAACCTTTTCATCACCGTAAGTTTATCACATCATCATCATCATTCTAATATCCTGACTACTTCTAATCATCATCAAAACAACATCATTATTATATCGAATTCATCATCATCAACTCATTAACATCCATCATCATCATTCTAGTATCTAATATCATCAAGATCATCATATCTTGCATCTCGTCAATCATGATCATAATATAACATCATAATCATATTCGAAATATTATCTTAACAGCCTATTACCCTTGTAATGTATCGTAAAAAAAAATAACATTGAAGTACTGCAGCAGTCCCCTCGGTACCTAGGCCCAATTCACCCAATAAACACGTCCCAAAATCTTAGTCCACATAGGACCCTTCGGCCCAACAGAAAATGTTGTCCAGCTCTGATGTCCAGTTCGATAGTAATAAACAAAACAATTCAGTTTTCTAAACAATTCTATCTAGGATTCCGTCTCCCACTTTCAATTATTTAACAGTCCACGTAACAAACAAATTAAAGGATTTTACAGAAACACAAACTTTTGTAATATTTAATCTCAAGTGGCTATTCCTGTCGGCCAGCTAGGGAAAAAGAAAACAATAATTTAAAACGGTAAAAAGGGTTTTCAGCTTGTACAGCGAGAGAAAAAAAAAACTTATCGAGCAGTAGCAGTAACAGCAACTTGACGTGTAATTGTAAAAGGGTTTTCAGGTTGGTTCTCGATTGTAAACAAAAAAAAAATATCGTAATAGAAGTCATCGGATAGGAAAAGTAGCAATATTGTTATTATGGTGTTGGTTTACGGTTGTTGTTATTTGGTGTTCGACAAAGACAGACCCAGAAACATAAGCATCTGTAAGTTTGATAGTGTTGGGTGTTCTAGTGGGTTCATGATGGTGTGGTTGTTGTAATGGTTGTGATGGCGATGGTGGTTAATATGGGTGACCGACGGTGGTCTTGTAGTGGTGATTAAGTGATGACGATTTGTAGGTGATGGTTGTTGATGGGTTAGTATAGATTAGTATAGGAATAGTTAAGGACCAAGGTAAATGTCGGTTTGGCTTGCAAAGAAAAGAAAATTTACAGTGGTTGAGGTGATTGCGTTTATGGTGATCAAAATGGGTTTGTGGATTTCGGTTTGAAGTTGAATATAACACAGAAATATTGTAGCAACGAGTAGTGACACGCAACCGAAGGGTGGTTTAGATGATGAAGAGTTTGACAAGAACAAGAAAGGAATGAGAGATGGCGGTGTTTTATTTTAGATGATTCTCAGTATATGTAATACTTGGTATTATCTAATGATATGAATGGAATCACAGATAGTGACGTTGTTTGATAATATGAACCAAAACAAAACAGTAAACTCAAATAAATATTGAATTGTGTAGGGATGGTAGTTTGACAAAACAGAGCAGAGAGATATCCATATCTCTTATATGCAATAACAAGAAGAAAATAACAAAAAACACATCTGTCACTTTTGATATTCTAATACACACGTAAATGATATTGGTTTATTTCTTACCGACAATTTTCTCGAACTATTATGTCGTACCCCGTTGTTAAATCTGTGGCGGATAAAACTCTTCAGAAAAATCCCATATTTTTAAATTAACTATAATACCAATAGTAAT
This sequence comes from Rutidosis leptorrhynchoides, assembly GCF_046630445.1. Taxonomy (NCBI): domain Eukaryota; kingdom Viridiplantae; phylum Streptophyta; class Magnoliopsida; order Asterales; family Asteraceae; genus Rutidosis; species Rutidosis leptorrhynchoides. The sequence continues at coordinate 607,637,173 of NC_092335.1, forward strand.
AACAATAATAATAATAATAATAATAATAATAATAATAATAATAATAATAATAATAACCAAAATAAATAAATATAGTTAATTTAAAAATCCCATATTTTTAAATTAACTATATTTAAATAAATAAATATAGTTAATTTAAAAATCCCATATTTTTAAATTAACTATATTTATTTATTTTGGTCATTATGGTATAAATTTCAATCATTAATTTAATAAATAAAAATTACATCAACTGTCCCTCTCATTTATGGGTGAAATATAAAAAGTGTTAAAATTTTAATTGGCTTCTAAATATATTTTTAATAAACCTAAAATTTATATAGCTCATTTTCGAATCACCGTTTATTTTAAAATTACATAAGTTTGAATTTAACTTGCTTAATATCAATCGGAACATCAAACGAGTATTACAATCATTTAATATTTATTTTTACTATACTTTATTTATATATAGTTATGTTGTAAATAATAATTATTATAATATTCTATTTTTTTATTTTTATTTTACATAAATCGTTTTAATAATAACAACATATAATGTTTCGAATTATATTTCCAATTATTATTTATATATATACATTCACACATAACTATTTACAAATAGTGGTTCGTGAATCATCGAAACTGGTCAAAGGGTAATTGCATACATGAAAATAGTTCAAAATTTTTGAGACTCAACATTACAGTCTTTGCTTATCGTGTCGAAATCATATAAAGATCAAGTTCAATTTTGGTCAAAAATTTTCGGGTCGTCACAGTACCTACCCGTTAAAGAAATTTCGTCCCGAAATTTGAGTGGGATGGTCATGGTTGACAATAAATATGTTTTCATGACTCGTATGAGTCGAAAAATAGAGTTTTATCATTATTGATTAATATAGATAAAACGATTTGATTATACGAAGCGTACGAGTGAAGCTGTCACAAAAAAATGAATGTGGAGGATAAAGATTCATCTTACTTTTGATGTAGTCACGTTTGAATTTAGAAAATAAGGTGCATCTTAACCTTTAACGTTGTCTTGGTTGAATTCCGGAATTCAAGGGATTTAAAAGAAAATCTTCAAAATCTATAAGATTTGATTCTTCCGTGAATAAGGAAATTAGGATCTCTATAATTAAATGCGATCATCTGCCTCGATTGCTTTGTCTGATATTTTCACTATAAATTTACCTTGTCCGTTCCATTACTTTCACCACTTCAATACTTTCTTTCTTAATTCATAATTCCAAGAATTGTGAAAATGCTTAATCCAGTTCTAGTCCTTGATATTTTATTGATTATCGCTTCAATCCCTCTTTTTTTTCAACTACCACCAGAGGAATCTGTTTATGTCTACTATGCTCTAGGGATTATTGTATTTATCATTCTCCCGTGTCTTTATATTGCTATCCGCATTGATATACACGGTTTGTAATTTATGTGTTTGTGATGGGAATTATATTTGCCTTTATATTTCGGAGCTCTATGCTTTTGTTTTCTCTTCCAGACTTTAAATCAAGCAAATAATGATCCAGAATTTGTAGGTATGAAGTTTCGAATGATCATAATATACTATGTAGAAAGGAAAGGTAATAGCACGATTCGATTTGTCGAATTTTCAGAATCCCTGAGGATAGAATTATCAAGAATATATTTTCTTGATATGTTCAGAGGTTAAGTAGAATGAAAGAGTTATGTAACATGTCACATGATGACGTTGTGATATGTGAATCATCACGTTTCATTAGAACTTTCAGCATGACTTACTGTAATATAATCACGTTGGCCAAATGTCATTATATTATACTATCTCATGCTCAAATTCTTAACACCATCTCTAGAATTCATTCATAATTTATACTTAGATGTTACAGAATATTGAAAACTAAAACAGTTTTCAATATGATGTAATACAGATAGCACGAAGAGGTATATAATTTCGGACAAGAATATCTATGAAAATATTCTCAGAAATATCGAAGATATTTATGATGATATTTTGGAATTTCTATGTTCAAAAGTTGATGAAGAAAAAAAAATTTCCGCAAGATTTTAACATGACTTCGGAGCAAGATATTTTCTAAAGATTTCATCGGATCCAGAATTACCTGGATTCGTTGAATACAGGGGTTGGTCCTTGTAGTTGTCCTTGATCTCCTTCAGGGTTAGCTCAATCCGTTTTTCAGTACTAAATTTTTCTATCGAGCATTCCCAACATTCCATTCTTTATTATCAAACTTTTGGCCATTTAGATCATCTACAATTTTGTTGTTTCCTCGCATTAAATGCTACTATATCTGAATCATCGGTTATCAATCCGAGGTGGTTTCAGGAGAATTGTGTTTTTAGATGATTAAACGCTGATGGTAATTGGTATGGCAATTCTCGTTACAAGGTGCAGATGAGTTTATGATAAGACTTCAATAGATAAATATAGTGATTTGTCGGAGGGATTTAAGCCAAGAAGCAATGAAGTTGCTGGTACGTCTGCTGGTGATGTGGTGGAATATAAAAGGTTCTCCGATAACAATAAAAGAGCACGCATATATATATCAAGGTTATAATAAGGTTGTTTCGAATGAAAAGTCGAAGTTGACTTGCTGGAGCTGTGACAAAATTGGCTAATTTGAAAAGGGATTGCAAAGTTATTTTCGGTAATAACAACGCCAAGGAATTATAAATTCATTTTAAACTTCTACTTAGGTTCCAAGAGTTTTCCAGGTGCATAACTATACGCATCAATCTTTTCTTTCTGTAGATGAAGTGTGGTTAGTTCATCCTCTCGATTGAGATGTTTTCAAGAATCATGAAAGGTTTGAACGCAGATTGTAATCGTCAAGATACAATCGAGGTTTAAGATGAAATCAAGTGGCAAACTTGAAGAAATGTTTAGTTTCATATGTTATAATCAATATTTTAATTCAATTTAATTGTTCAATGTCATTAGTCCACAGTCGATAATCCACAGTTAACAGTCCAATAATTCATATATAATATAATATATAATATTCGAATTAATTAATACGTATCGTGACCCGTGTACATGTCTCAGACTCGATCACAACTCAAACTATATATATTATTGTAGAATCAACCTCAACCATGTATAGCTAACTCCAGCATTACTACATACAGAGTGTCTATGGTTATTCCAAATAATATATATAGATGCGTCGATATGATATGTCAAAACCTTGTATACGTGTCCCAATATTTAAAGTGCGTAAAATAAATAACAGAAATTAAATAACGATAAATAAAATTGCGAGAATTAAAATTGTGATAAATAAAATGCGATAAATAAAAGGTAATACGGAATTAACAGTTAGCTAGGAACAGTTAGCTAGGAACAGTTAGCGTGGATTCTTAACAAAATTTCTCATAGTTAATTTGTTTATTTCTAACAAATTTTATTTTGTCCAATGTTTTCTTCATTATGCCACTTGTTGGATTCTGATAGGACAAAATCCAAATATGAAATTGAATGAAAAATGGCTATTCTGCGGTGAATGAATACGTATATCTGTGAATGTAAGTAGGATAGTAAATGACTGTTGAATCAGATTCGAAGGATGTACAGTGTAACTTATTAATGTGAAATTTAAATATTCCTCGGATATTACCTACCCGTTAAAATATTTTCACCATTAACAATTTGTACAAAAGAATTTTTAATTACAATCTTTATGAAAACATAGATACATATATATTTTCTTCAGACGTAATCATGGATTTAATGAGTTAATATGATATTAATCTCATTTGATTTATCGTTAGAACTAGAATACATAATCTCTAAAACATTAGAGGTTACATAGTTCCCATGTAGAACGAAGATAAACGGTGTAGAATGTCATGTAGAACAAGATTGTACTGGAGGTACAGATTGTGAGGTTGAGGCTTGTGATGTGGATGTTGAGGCTTGTGTTGTTGGTGCTGATGCTGGTGGTGCTGTTGATGTTGGTGATGTTGCTGAAGCTGGTAATTTTTTCACCATAATTTTCAAAGCCACTACTCGAGCGCGATGCTCGTTGACTTCTTCTATTACTCTGGAATGGTTGGCGGTTGGGACGAGTGGATGGATAAGGTTTAGAATTGTAGATATTACGTAATCGTTACGAGATATCCTGAAAATGAGGGTTAATATGGTGTTTCGGACACGTTTGCCGGTAAGTGCTTCAGGATTTTTACCAAAAGGTGAATTTGGTTGGTGGAAAGGATCGCCTTCTTCTCGTCTCTATTGATTAAGTCGACTACGAACCCATCCCCAATTTATCCAGAATTGGTGATGACTGATTTGTTGCTCCATTTCGGTTATACTGCTTTCGGAGCTCGAGTGTGTTTCCATATCGGAATAGCTGTCGGAATCCGAGGAACTTGAACTAGTGACGAGTTCCATTTCATACGATTGAATAAAGGATTTTTGATATGAAATGAGTTGTGGCTATCGAATGGTATTCTAATTACATAGAATATCTATATATATAGAACAAAGGATTTCGTAGATTATGGAGGGATTTACAGAATATGTCAGGCAAAGTTTTACAGTCATCTTACACTAATCATGCAGTCAATGCAGTAAGATGTGTCTAGACTAAGAATAATGAGCAGGTAATTTCCTAAGGATGATAAGCAGGTAATTTTCGACACGAAACGATAAGCAAAACTTTTGACATGCAGACACGGTCGAAGTTCAGACTCACTGATATCGCATATTTCATATGCATTTTCCTTAGCGATATCGGTTACATTTTGGTCCTTATGGATACGATTTGGAGTTATTTCGGTTAAAGTTGTGAAAGTTTGAGTTCCAAGACCAAGAAGGTTAAATTTGATGTTATTTGATGGTTTTGGACGTGTTTCGTTGTTTACAAGTGAAAAGGTTTGATTCGGTTCGAGTTTGGGTGTTAATATTGAGTTTTCAGCTTCGTTTCAGCATTTGTTACATGGAGCGCCGCTCCAAAAGGGCGCGCGCCGCGCCATTTAACTACAAAAACAGTTCGAGCATATCAGAAAACAAAATGTGGGTTTCCAGACGTTCGGCGCGCCGCGCGGGTAATATGGCGCGCCGCGCGGGGTTGTGCCCGGGTTCAGAAATCTTCTCCTATAAAAGCCCGAATTATACCCTAATTTATAATAATCGTATCCTGACGAATTCCAGCCACTTTTTGACGAACTTAGGTGATTTTTGGAGATCTTCAAGGTCATTCTAAGGTATTAATCATTCCGGGAACAAGTCTCGATTCGTGTATCTTTCAGATTTCAATCTTTAATTAGTTTTATTCTTTTGTTATCAACAATGAATTATTCTATGACTTTGATTGTTAATTTGATTTCAGCCATGATTGTAGGCTAAACCTTTAATGTTTGTCTAGATTGAATATTTGCAAGTGTTTGGATGATACTTTAATGTTTTATTGATTGATGCATGATTAATTATGAGTTTTGATTAAAGAACCATTCTTGTGGGTGTTAATTATTGTTACTAGGTTGATTAGTGAATCTTGTTTGAACAAAGGGAACCCTGCTTCAATTTAGTGATCTAATTCCCAATTGATTTGTCTTAACCGATTGGGTGCTTACTGGACCAAGGGGGTAAACCGGGTAACGTAATTGAACAAAATAGGGGTGAATTGTGTGGAGCGAACGCGTAACCAATTGAATCTTAATCTTATAATTAGCTAGTTACTAAGTCACAAACGAAAGATGGTATTTGGTAAAAGGGAACCCTAAGCCAATTAATCCTAGTTTGACGTGTTTGCTAAAAGAGAACTCTGGGTAAACCGACTCTGTAATTGCGTGCATTGATTAATATAACTAGTGCTTAATAACAAATCATCCAACACTGCGAATAGGATATCTAGGCGAACATTCTTTTATCCATTGAATTCAAATATCTTTATTTTTCCGTTGAGTCAGTATTTCTTTTATCTAAACTTAAAAATCCAAAAATATTGTCTTTTACTTTTAAAGCTATCTTGATTTGGCTAATCGTTAAATAGCCGCAAAAACAAACTATCTCGTACTTTCGATTTTCATAGTTTAACTTAGTTTACTTTTATTTACAAACTTAATTCTCACGTTAATACTGTCCTTGGAACGATCTTGGAATTACCATTTTTATACTATTGCACGATCGGGTACACTGCCCGTTAGTGTGTAGTAATCTTTAAACCAGGCATATTTCCAGTGATAAATTTATATACTAGATTTCACACATCAAGTTTTTGGCGCCGCTGCCGGGGACAGTTGTGTTGAAAATTAAGTTTGAAAATTAAGTTTGTTTTTAGTTAATTTTAACTGTTTAGTTTAATTTAATTCTAATTGAGTCGGTGCGTTTAATCGGTTTGTTAGCTGTGTTCTTGCAGTTACAGGTAGTGCATGCAACATACGCGTTCTTCAGATTCTCCAATTGTTAAACCATTTGACGAGCCTGAAAGAGAGTTGTTTAAAGCTTTAAGTCAGAAGCAAAAGTTAACAGTGGATTCATCAGTTTCATCGGGTGATACTTACGTTAATTTGGGAAGTACTTCTGAGACTGTGGTGCCCGAGACACCACCTGAAATTTTTAACGAAGAAGACTCTTACGCTTCGTCTGATACTACAGAAACTGAAGAAATGGCCGAAGGAGAAGCACCCCGTCCTCAGACTATGGCTGAAAAGTTAAAGGCCACCCGAGGGGGCCAAGGCAATTCGATTACTCAACCGAATATTACTCAGCCTTTTCAAATTACAGGGCCGATCCTGAATTTGATTTCTTCTGATTGCCGATTCTATGGCAAAGATACCGAGGATGCTAACGAGCATCTTCGTAATTTTAATGATGTTTGTAACTTGTTTAAGCTACATGAGGTTGCCGACACTTCAATTAAGACAAGACTTTTTCCTTGGACTCTTAAGGGAGAAGCTAAGAGATGGTTAGATAAGCAACCAGAAGGTACGATTACATCTTGGGAGACTTTGGAAGATAAGTTTTTGTCGAAGTTTTTCCCTGCATCTCGAGCTGCTCGACTTCAAGCAGATATTTCTCAATTTAGACAAAAGAGCAGTGAGACATTGTTTGATGCTTGGGACCGTTTTGCTACTTTGTTACGCTCGTGCCCGCAACACGGGTTGAATGATTTACAGAAGGTTCAGATTTTCTACAAAGGTTGTGATATTCCTACGCGTCAGAGTATTGATCAAGCTGCAGGTGGTACGTTAATGGATAAGACTGAAGAAGAGGCGTTAGAGATCATTGAAAAGCAAGCTGCTTACTCTCATGAGTGGCATCAGGATCATGAGTCTTTCCATTCTGCTTCAGTTAAGAGAACAGAGACTACAGGTACAGGTGCTTATGATGATTTTGGGTCTATCAGTGCTAAGTTGGATTCGTTTGGTAGGAATTTGGAGAAGATGAACAAGGATATTCATGGTATGAAGGTTGGTTGTGAATACTGTGGAGGTTTGCATCTGGGCAAAGATTGTGATGCGGGTTTGACTATGAATCAGAAAGAAGAGGTCAACTATATTAGTCAGCAGAATAACAATCAGTTTCAGGGACGTGCTCAGTTTAATAGGAATTTCAATAATCCTTATAATCCGCAAGGTAATCAGGGTTCGAGGTTCCAACCGGGTTCTAGTGGAGGTTTTCAGCAGCAAGCTCCCGGTTATTTTCAGAAACCACAGGTCGAAGAGAAAAAGTCCAACCTTGAGGCTATGATCGAGAAGTTAGTGATATCTCAAACTCAACTTGTCACTACCGTTACTCAGAATAATGAGAAGAATGACCAAATGTTTCGAAATCAACAAGCAGCTATTCATAATCTTGAACAGCAGATTGGTCAACTTGCTAATAAGAGTAGTGAGAGAAAACCGGGGGAGTTACCGAGCAAGACGGATACTAACCCGAAAAACGGGCATGTTAATGCTATCACCACCCGAAGTGGTTTAGCGTATCATCCACCGAGGAAGCCCGACGAGTATGATTTGAGGGTACCGTTAGTTAATGATAGTGAGCCGGTTGTTGAAAGTGAACCGGCAAAGGAAAAGGAGCCGGAACAGGTGGCTGAAAAAGTTGTTAAGGAACCGGTTACTGTTGCTGCTAAACCGGTAGTTAGAGAGTATCAACCACCGCTCCCATTCCCGAGGAAACAGCGATTGGAGAAGCTAGAGGCCGAAAAGTCCAACTTCATGGACTTGATTAAAAAAGTTAACATAAATATGCCTTTTATTGATGTTATTGCAGGAATACCTAAGTATGCGAGGTTTCTTAAGGATTTGCTGACTAACAGGCGGAAACTGGAGAACGTGTCTTCAGTCAGGTTGAATGCCGCATGCTCAGCGGTTGTTGCAAACAAGCTTCCCGAGAAGCTTGAGGATCCTGGAAGTTTTACCATTCCTTGTTTACTTGGTAATTTAGACTGTATGAGGGCTTTGGCGGATTTGGGGGCTAGCATTAATTTAATGCCTTATTCTATTTACTTAAAGCTAGACCCCGGGGAGTTAAAACCCACGCGTATGGCTGTGCAGCTAGCCGACCGCTCTATTAAATTCCCTCGTGGAATCATAGAGAATATGCTAGTGAAGACCGGGTCGTTAGTTTTTCCGGCAGATTTTGTGGTTTTGGATATGGAAGTGGATGAAAGGATTCCACTAATTTTGGGTCGGCCATTCTTAAATACTGCTAGGTGTATGATTGATGTGTATGGCCAAAAGCTGACCCTTCGGATAGACGATTTGAGTGCAACATTCTCAATCGACCATGCTTTAAAATACCCTGGTTATACTGATGATACATGTTATTTTCTTAACACTGTGAATGTCCAGTCTGAGTTTTTGCAGGAATTCCCAGAGTTACAGGGTTCAGGAGAATGCTCATTGGTTGAGATTGATGAGGATGTGCAGGTTGAGGAGGTGGATATTTTAACCACCTTGATGGAAAACGGCTATGAGCCGACTGAAGAGGAGTTCAAAGAACTTGAACGTGATTCAAATTACCGGAGCAAGTCTTCAATTGAAGAACCTCCCGAGCTCGAATTGAAGCCACTTCCAGATCATTTGGAATACGCTTACTTGCATGAGGAATCTAAGCTTCCGGTAATTATTTCTTCTTCTCTTTCAGCAGGTCAGAAAAATGAGCTTGTAACCATGCTAAAGGCCCATAAACCGGCCATTGCATGGAAGATTCACGACATTAAGGGTATTAGTCCCTCCTATTGCACCCACAGGATTCTAATGGAGGATAACTCCAAACCTGTGGTGCAACGCCAAAGGAGGTTGAACCCGCACATGCAAGATGTCGTGAAGAAAGAAATCGTTAAGCTCCTTGATGCAGGTCTGATATACCCGATTTCTGATAGCCCGTGGATCAGCCCGGTACACTGTGTACCTAAGAAAGGTGGTATGACTGTTACCACCAATGATAAAAATGAGTTAATTTCCACGCGGACTGTCACGGGGTGGCGTGTTTGTATCGACTACCGAAAGTTGAACGACGCCACACGTAAAGACCACTTCCCGCTACCTTTCATGGATCAAATGCTAGAGAGGTTGGCGGGAAACAGCTTCTATTGCTTTCTCGATGGTTTCTCGGGCTATTTTCAAATTCCTATCTCGCCCGAGGACCAAGAGAAGACTACTTTCACGTGCCCGTATGGCACGTTTTCTTATCGACGCATGCCCTTTGGCCTTTGCAATGCTCCGGCCACTTTTCAAAGGTGCATGATGGCCATATTCCATGACATGATCGAAGATTGCATGGAGGTGTTCATGGATGACTTCTCGGTCTTCGGTGACACTTTCGATTCATGCCTTCTTAATTTAGAACGGATGTTGGTCAGGTGCGAAAAATCTAATCTTGTGCTCAACTGGGAGAAGTGCCATTTCATGGTTCAAGGGGGCATCGTTCTCGGGCACAAGATTTCTAAAAACGGTATAGAGGTGGATCCCGCAAAGGTTACCGCTATTAAGAACCTTCCACCCCCTACCGATGTTAAGGGTGTTAGGAGTTTTCTCGGGCACGCCGGTTTTTACCGGCGATTCATTAAAGATTTTTCTAAGATTGCCAACCCGATGAATAAACTCCTTGAAAAGGACACCCCGTGGAACTTCTCCGACGAGTGCCAAAAGGCATTCGAGCTTTTGAAGGAGAAACTCATCAATGCGCCAATCATAATTGCTCCGAATTGGTCCCTTCCGTTCGAGCTTATGTGCGATGCATCTGATTTCGCTGTTGGCTCAGTTTTGGGTCAAAGGGTCGAGAAGCATTTCCGACCCATCTACTATGCAAGCAAGACCTTGCAAGGAGCGCAATTAAATTATACTACCACTGAAAAAGAGCTCCTTGCGGTGGTCTTTTCGTTTGATAAGTTCCGGTCCTACTTAGTCTTATCTAAGACTATTGTCTTTACGGACCATTCTGCTCTAAAGTACCTTTTTGCTAAACCGGATGCAAAACCACGACTTCTTAGATGGATCTTGCTTTTGCAAGAATTTGATGTGGAGATCCGGGATAAAAAGGGTGCTGAAAATTTGGCGGCCGATCACCTTTCACGTCTTGAGAACCCCTCCCGTGAGGTTCTCGATGAGACGACCATTCGTGATGATTTTCCCGGCGAATATCTCATGAAGGTGGATAAGGTTGATGAGCCGTGGTACGTGGACATTGCTAATTATCTAGTTGGGAGATTCTTGGAGAAAGGGTGGTCACATCAAAAGAGGAAGAAATTCTTCAGTGACCTTAAGTACTATTTCTGGGAGGATCCCTATCTTTTTCGTTGTTGTCCCGATGGAATTATCCGCCGGTGTGTTTCCGGTGATGAGTGTATGCGGATTTTAACCGAGTGCCATAGTGGGCCTACCGGTGGGCATTTTGGACCCCAAATTACGGGGCGTAAAGTTTATGATGCCGGCTTTTATTGGCCGACAATCTTCAAAGATGCCCACTTGGTTTGTAAGTCTTGTGATTCATGCCAAAGGGCCGGTAAAGTCACCAAACGTGATGAGATGCCTCAACAAAGCATCCAAGTTTGCGAAGTATTTGACGTTTGGGGAATTGACTTTATGGGGCCATTTCCGAAATCTCAGAATTATAGTTACATACTCGTTGCCATTGACTACGTGTCTAAATGGGCCGAAGCGCAAGCTTTACCCACAAATGATGCACGAGTTGTGATTTCGTTCCTTAAGCGTTTATTCTCTCGATTTGGAACTCCTAAAGCTTTAATTAGCGATAGGGGTACTCATTTTTGTAACGCTCAAATGGAGAAGGTATTGAAGCGATATGGAGTTGTCCATAAAGTTTCTACTTCATACCATCCCCAAACGAGCGGACAAGTTGAGAATACCAATCGAGCTCTTAAAAGTATTCTTGAGAAAACTGTGGGGTCGAATCCGAAGGAGTGGGCAAATAAGCTCGATGAAGCTTTGTGGGCGTTTAGAACCGCCTTCAAAACGCCACTTGGAACCACTCCTTATCGGTTGGTTTATGGGAAAGCGTGCCATCTTCCGTTGGAGATTGAGCATAAAGCTATGTGGGCACTTCAAAAGTGCAATTTAGATTTGAAGGAAGCCGGACGCCTAAGGGCGGGGCAATTGAATGAGCTTGGTGAGTTACGCCTTGATGCGTACGAGAATTCATTGATTTATAAAGAAAAGACCAAGCAATGGCATGATAGGAAGTTAAAGGGTCCAAAAGAGTTTAACGAAGGCGATCGAGTGCTTTTGTTTAACTCAAGGTTAAAGCTTTTACCGGGAAAACTTAAGTCCCGGTGGACGGGACCATTTGAGGTTGTTAAGGTGTACCCATATGGTACGATCGAGTTGAAAAATGCGAATGGTATCACCTTTAAGGTTAACGGACATCGTGTGAAGAAGTATGTTGATGGTCCGTTAGTGATTGATGACGAGGTTCACGTTGAACCCGACACCAACGCCACTTGAAGTTGGGGACGAGTCGTGTGAACGACTCGTTAAATAAGGTTCACGTTGTTGTAAAGTTTGTATATTTTTGGTGCTCGTTTGATAATATGTGAAATACGATCATGTTTAGTTTTTATTGGGGATGGTTTGGTTGTTTTATGGCGAGAAAACTGGGTTTTATTGCTTAAAAATGCGAATTTTTGAAGTTACAGTACATGGAGCGCCGCTCCAATAGGGGGCGCGCCGCGCCACTTGAGTATCTCTGAAGTACCAGTATTTGAAAACAGCTCGGCATCAATTTTTAGTTATTCTGCGCGCCGCGCGAGACTTTGGCGCGCCGCGCGAAAACACTGCGCGCCGCGCGATATCCTGGAGCGCCGCGCCACCTGGTGTCGGCCAGCTATTTTGCTTATTAATTAAAATCACATCCGAATTTTTACATCCCCACAATTTAGAAACGGGTGACCAGCTGTTTTTATACCCTTTCACTTCAATTATTTTCATTCTTACATCTCTTAAACACCTACAAATCCTTTGATCTTTCAAAACCCTAATTCTACAAAGTTTAATTTCTTGTTTCAAGTAACCTTAATCTTTCAAGAATGGCACCTAAGAAGGTCCGAATTTGTTCCTTTCTTTACTAATTTCATCTTATTATATGTTAATTGCTTGTTTAATTCTTAATTGTCATGATGAATTAGTGTGGGGTTGCTTTAATTTGGGTTATATGATTCAATTAGTCATGGGTTTTTGTTAGATATTGTTTATATGCTTTGATTTTATGCTAAAGTTGGTGTTTTTAGAAGTTTAACATGAACCTAGGGTTTGTAGGGTTAAAGGTCCGAATTTTGTAAGTAAAAAGGGGTTAATTGCTTGAAGGTGTGTTGTTCTTTGAATTGTTCATGTGGTTTTGAACTAGTGTGGGGTAGTGTCCATATGGGCGGGTCACTTTGTTTTGAATGACTTATGCTACATTGTTCCAATTATGTGATATGCCATGCTAGTGATGATTAAACATATGATTTTAATTGAGATAAAGCTTTTGTTTAATGGTTGTTGAATTTGATAAAAGTTGCTAACATGATGAAGTTGATTGGATTTTTGGAATTTAAAGGAGTTATAAGTAATCATGTTGGTCGTGTTATGGTTATTTTGTTTGATGAATAAGGTTATGAATTATTTGTTTATGGATAATGTGATTTGGTTGAGAGTTAGTTTTTGAAACGTTTTCAAAAGAGTTATTGGTTTAAATGGTTATTGTATTTGAAAGTGATTTAGCATGAAACAAGGATTGATTGTAAAGGTGTTTGGTGCTTATTATGATGACTAACACTAACTTTTGAGTTTTGTGTTTGTTTTCTTTACTTGTTTCGTGAATGCAGAGAACAAGAGGTAACCCACCACAGCAACCACCGAACAACCCTGAATTGTGGTTGTCCCAAGTTGGTAATATTGAGGATTTGGAACAAAGGTTTAACATCAATCTTGCTCGTCCGATTGAGCAAACCTACTACTTGGATTGGACGCAACTTCGGAATGAAAGTGTTCAAGCTTATCGAGAATTGCGCGGATACTTATGGGTTACGTATAGCGGTACTGAGTTGAGACCGTATGAGCGTTTGTTTCAGATTAACGAAGATGTGTATGAGCAATTGACTGTCGAGTTCTTTTCGACTGTAAGTTGTCGGCCACGAGTTGCTCCTCGTGATTCGGACTTTTTGATATTTAGGCTTGGCGGGGCGGACCGTCAAATGAGTAAAGTTGAGTTAGCTCGGGCGTTGGGTTTGTACCCCGAGTTAAATGATGACATCGATTTAGGGTACCATTTGTTGGGGTGCAGGGTATTCGGTGACGGCGATTTTAGTGAAAGTGAGTATTGGCCGACGATTATAAATCCGGGGGTTAGGGCTTTCAGTTCTAGTAGAAGCATTCAGTCTAATCTTCGACGTCCGGTGGACCGTATTCTGTTTAAAATGATTGCTACTATGTTCATGGCCCGGAGGAATGCAAACAAAATCAAAAGAAAGGATCTTTGGATCCTCCAGCAGATAAAAGCGAGAGAGGCAATTGATGTGCCGACTATGTTGGGGTCCTGGTTTCAGGAAATCGGTGAAGATAATCATCCCGAGCGCCCGTTGTTAGGGGGCCATTTAGTGACACGGATAGCTGAGGCATTTTCTGTGCCTACTGATAGGTGTACTATCGCGGGGGTCGAAGCAATGGTAACAAACATTTTGTTTTTCGCTAAAGCCGATTTTATTAGGCGAGGACCGAACGGTTGGGTTTTGGTAGAGGATGAAGAGCAACAACAGGGTCAAGGTCAACAACAACAGCAAGAGCAAGGTCGAGGTCAAGGTAGAGGACGTGGTATTGGGTCCACGTATGAAGCAGGGAGTTCTAGTGGTAATGTTCGGGGAGGATGGGCTCCCGATGAGGAAGCTTTTAATGGGTTGGTGAATAGTGTTGACGGGCTGCATCTCGAGTTCCAAGATAGTCGTACATTTTATAATGATCAGGTTGCGCATAATCAGCGTATGTATGACGAGCAGCGCCGTCATAATGAGGAGTTGATGACGTGGCACCAGGGTAACTATGGGTCGCTTAACACGAGTTTGGGTCAGGTTCGGACAGAGGTTGGTAATTTGGGCGACCGTGTTGACAGGATAGAGTATGATGTTCGAGGGATTCGGGCCCACAATCAGTGGGAAATTCATCAGAGGCAGCTCCAACGGCAGATGCGTCATGTGCCGGATGCGTACATTCCTACGCAAACCACTATTCCGGACTACACCGCCGTGACGCCTCCGAGACCGGATCCGTATTATGACCCGTATCAAGCTTGCCAAGATACTTATGGCGTGACTTGGGACCCGTTGAGAGATTTTTGGCCGGGAAGCGATTGATGTGTTGCACGTATTATTGTTGTATTTGTTTAAACTATTTCCGTTTCGATTTGGTTGTACTAGACTATTTTTATTTTTCGTATGATGTACTTTGAGACCTATTTGGGGCAAGGCGTTTCGGTACCGGGTGGTACCACCTTGCCCATTTATGTATTTGGTGTGTTTTTCTTTTTGTTAGGTGTGTTGGTGAAACGGTTTTTCAAGTCTGGCATTAAGTTCAGCAAAACTACTTGAGTGATGATATTTGTGTGAGAATCGGGAATGGACGATGTTCTTATGCTGGCAGTCAGTTCAGCGCCATCTGTCACTGTCATTCCACGATCTGTGGTTAAGCTCGATAAGTTTTTATTTTTCTTACCCTTTTGATTTTAATCCATTTTTGATCTCAAGTGATGGGGACATTACTTGATCTCAAGTGTGGGGTGGGGGATGTAAAATCTCTCGGGTTGGTTATTAATAGAATCATCATAAGTTTGGTTTTGATGTTTAAAAGACTTGACGTTTCACGGGGTTTTGGTCGTAAAAAAAAAATTGAAAATTTAGGGGAAAATAAAAAAAAAATAAAAAATTAGTTAGTTAAAAAGAAAAAAAAAATATATATAAAAGTAGTTAAAAATTCGACCAAAACCTTTGTTTAAGTATGGCTTGGAATTTATATTTCATGATGTTTAAAGAAGCCAAAGTTGTTCCACATGTTCATTACCATTGAACATGAAATCCTACGAGTTCGAAGAACTCAATAGTAGGTCACCTGTACCAAAACGGGTGTAAACCGTGAGAGAGCGGTGATTGCATAGCGTGATTGTGACCGAATCACGTGCCAGATCAAAAACTTTTGGTTACTTGGTATAGCATACTTCCGAAACTATATCATTTTATTATTGCATCATTTAATGATGTGATACTGTGGGAAGAGGAGCCTTGAGCTTCACCAGTGCTGTCCTTTTCAGGAGCAATAGCTACGTGCTTGTGTTTGCTTAGACAACACAACCCATAGCCAAAAGCTATGGAACCCGAAGGTTTTCGGGATTTTTCAAAACCGGTGTCAATTGAAACAGATTGGCACTTCCGAGTGATTCAGATCCACTCATAAGGAAGTAAAGTCTTCCGATCGTCCTACTTGGTTCGTATACCTCTTAAGCGTGCCATTTCATTACCCATCATTTCACGATGAGGTACTGTTAGAGGAGAAAGTCTTGAACTTTCAAAACACGTTCATTATTTTGAATGTGAAATCCTACATGAACATTCAGTTCATACGTAGGTCACTTGTACAAAAACGGGTGTCAACCGTATGAACGGTGATTGGATCGTGTGGTCGAAACCGGGCCACACGCTAGATCGAAAACTTTATAGGGCGGTCTTCATTGTTTCTCCTAACAAGGACAATGTATGCGCTCGACCACCTTTTATGACCATACAGGATGTATCCACTCCATCCTAAAGGGAGTCAAGTCTCCCGAACGACACACTTGCTGATTTATTTCAGAAGTTGTAGTCCAGACCAGTCGTAGGGTGACGAAAAACCTTGAAAAGTCATTGCTAAAATCGACTGGAAATCTACCAGGCCTCAACATCAAACAGGGAAACTGGTAGTCGAAGCTTATCTCAATGAGGGAGATTTGCTAGCTTAATGGGAAGCGCACCATGATACACAAAATGTCAGTGATTGATCAGATTCCCAGTGGATAACCTCCGGAAAGGTAAGATATCAGCTTTTAAGCCTGATGAACCTCAATCTTCATGATTGATTTAACAGATTAGACGGTTACCTCATAACCATCGATGATATCCGGACGTAATGTGTATCCTCCTAAGCACATTATTTTCTACCGACATCTCGCGATGTTAGGTACTGTGGGAGGCTTGGCTTGACCAATTGCGGGGTAGCCCGTACGTTCTCTTGGCACACATGGTTCGATTGTTACATCTTTGGTGCTTGGTTCCTACTTGATTCCCGGTTTCTTTGAAGACTTTTATTATGGTTCGAGATTCTCTATTTCATCAGTATGGTACGTTATCGAGATTATTTTTGGTTACTATTTTGATTCATATTGATTGCGGTTTGGGAAGTTACATCGGGGGAATGCAAGTGGGAACCATGGTTGTTATTTACTCCAAATCGTGCCCACGCTAGTTGCTTGTTTGGTTCTTGTTCGTTTGATTCTACATATTTGCTTGAAGACGTTATTTTATTATAGAAGATTATTATCGAGTTCATTGCTTGAGGACAAGCAAAACTCTAGTGTGGGGTTGTTTGATATCGCATATTTCATATGCATTTTCCTTAGCGATATCGGTTACATTTTGGTCCTTATGGATACGATTTGGAGTTATTTCGGTTAAAGTTGTGAAAGTTTGAGTTCCAAGACCAAGAAGGTTAAATTTGATGTTATTTGATGGTTTTGGACGTGTTTCGTTGTTTACAAGTGAAAAGGTTTGATTCGGTTCGAGTTTGGGTGTTAATATTGAGTTTTCAGCTTCGTTTCAGCATTTGTTACATGGAGCGCCGCTCCAAAAGGGCGCGCGCCGCGCCATTTAACTACAAAAACAGTTCGAGCATATCAGAAAACAAAATGTGGGTTTCCAGACGTTCGGCGCGCCGCGCGGGTAATATGGCGCGCCGCGCGGGGTTGTGCCCGGGTTCAGAAATCTTCTCCTATAAAAGCCCGAATTATACCCTAATTTATAATAATCGTATCCTGACGAATTCCAGCCACTTTTTGACGAACTTAGGTGATTTTTGGAGATCTTCAAGGTCATTCTAAGGTATTAATCATTCCGGGAACAAGTCTCGATTCGTGTATCTTTCAGATTTCAATCTTTAATTAGTTTTATTCTTTTGTTATCAACAATGAATTATTCTATGACTTTGATTGTTAATTTGATTTCAGCCATGATTGTAGGCTAAACCTTTAATGTTTGTCTAGATTGAATATTTGCAAGTGTTTGGATGATACTTTAATGTTTTATTGATTGATGCATGATTAATTATGAGTTTTGATTAAAGAACCATTCTTGTGGGTGTTAATTATTGTTACTAGGTTGATTAGTGAATCTTGTTTGAACAAAGGGAACCCTGCTTCAATTTAGTGATCTAATTCCCAATTGATTTGTCTTAACCGATTGGGTGCTTACTGGACCAAGGGGGTAAACCGGGTAACGTAATTGAACAAAATAGGGGTGAATTGTGTGGAGCGAACGCGTAACCAATTGAATCTTAATCTTATAATTATCTAGTTACTAAGTCACAAACGAAAGATGGTATTTGGTAAAAGGGAACCCTAAGCCAATTAATCCTAGTTTGACGTGTTTGCTAAAAGAGAACTCTGGGTAAACCGACTCTGTAATTGCGTGCATTGATTAATATAACTAGTGCTTAATAACAAATCATCCAACACTGCGAATAGGATATCTAGGCGAACATTCTTTTATCCATTGAATTCAAATATCTTTATTTTTCCGTTGAGTCAGTATTTCTTTTATCTAAACTTAAAAATCCAAAAATATTGTCTTTTACTTTTAAAGCTATCTTGATTTGGCTAATCGTTAAATAGCCGCAAAAACAAACTATCTCGTACTTTCGATTTTCATAGTTTAACTTAGTTTACTTTTATTTACAAACTTAATTCTCACGTTAATACTGTCCTTGGAACGATCTTGGAATTACCATTTTTATACTATTGCACGATCGGGTACACTGCCCGTTAGTGTGTAGTAATCTTTAAACCAGGCATATTTCCAGTGATAAATTTATATACTAGATTTCACACATCACTCACTAATGCATCTAAACAACTATCAGTACTAACGCAAGACCTGGTTCACTAAGACCATCGCTCTGATATCACCTGTAGTTACAGTGGGGACAACCACCGTCCCACCCAGTGCCTTCCCAGCTAACCACCTGGTGACCATTGAGTGTACCTCCGATACTGATTTTAGGGCCTTTCTTGTAGTGACCCGAACTTTTCCATGTTTATATATATTAATTGAGATTGATATTTTCATGATTAAATGTTTCCAACATGTTAAGCAATCAAACTTGTTAAGACTTGATTAATTGAAATATGTTTCATATAGACAATTGACCACCCAAGTTAACCGGTGATTCACGAACGTTAAAACTTGTAAAAACTATATGATGACATATATATGGATATATATATATATAGTTAACATGATACTATGATAAGTAAACATATCATTAAGTATATTAACAATGAACTACATATGTAAAAACAAGACTACTAACTTAATGATTTTTAAATGAGACATATATGTGACGATTATCGTTGTAAAGACATTTAATGTATATATATCATATTAAGAGATATTAATACATGATAATATAATAATTTAAAATCTCATTTGATATTATAAACATTGGGTTAACAACATTTAACAAGATCGTTAACCTAAAGGTTTCAAAACAACACTTACATGTAACGACTAACGATGACTTAACGACTCAGTTAAAATGTATATACATGTAGTGTTTTAATATGTATTTATACACTTTTGAAAGACTTCAATACACTTATCAAAATACTTCTACTTAACAAAAATGCTTACAATTACATCCTCGTTCAGTTTCATCAACAATTCTACTCGTATGCACCCGTATTCGTACTCGTACAATACACAGCTTTTAGATGTATGTACTATTGGTATATACACTCCAATGATCAGCTCTTAGCAGCCCATGTGAGTCACCTAACACATGTGGGAACCATCATTTGGCAACTAGCATGAAATATCTCATAAAATTACAAAAATATGAGTAATCATTCATGACTTATTTACATGAAAACAAAATTACATATCCTTTATATCTAATCCATACACCAACGACCAAAAACACCTACAAACACTTTCATTCTTCAATTTTCCTCATCTAATTTATCTCTCTCAAGTTCTATCTTCAAGTTCTAAGTGTTCTTCATATATAAAATCAAGAATACTTTCAAGTTTGCTAGCTCACTTCCAATCTTGTAAGGTGATCATTCAACCTCAAGAAATCTTTGTTTCTTACAGTAGGTTATCATTCTAATACAAGGTAATAATCATATCCAAACTTTGGTTCAATTTCTATAACTATAACAATCTTATTTCAAGTGATGATCTTACTTGAACTTGTTTTCATGTCATGATTCTGCTTCAAGAACTTCGAGCCATCCAAGGATCCGTTGAAGCTAGATCCATTTTTCTCTTTTCCAGTAGGTTTATCCAAGAAACTTAAGGTAGTAATGATGTTCATAACATCATTCGATTCATACATATAAAGCTATCTTATTCGAAGGTTTAAACTTGTAATCACTAGAACATAGTTTAGTTAATTCTAAACTTGTTCGCAAACAAAAGTTAATCCTTCTAACTTGACTTTTAAAATCAACTAAACACATGTTCTATATCTATATGATATGCTAACTTAATGATTTAAAACCTGGAGACACGAAAAACACCGTAAAACCGGATTTACGCCGTCGTAGTAACACCGCGGGCTGTTTTGGGTTAGTTAATTAAAAACTATGATAAACTTTGATTTAAAAGTTTTTATTCTGAGAAAATGATTTTTATTATGAACATGAAACTATATCCAAAAATTATGGTTAAACTCAAAGTGGAAGTATGTTTTCTAAAATGATCATCTAGACGTCGTTCTTTCGACTGAAATGACTCCCTTTACAAAAATGACTTGTAACTTATTTTTACGACAATAAACCTATACTTTTTCGATTTAGATTCATAAAATAGAGTTCAATATGAAACCATAGGAATTTGATTCACTCAAAACGGATTTAAAATGAAGAAGTTATGGGTAAAACAAGATTGGATAATTTTTCTCATTTTAGCTACGTGAAAATTGGTAACAAATCTATTCCAACCATAACTTAATCAACTTGTATTGTATATTATGTAATCTTGAGATACCATAGACACGTATACAATGTTTCGACCTATCATGTCGACACATCTATATATATTTCGGAACAACCATAGACACTCTATATGTGAATGTTGGAGTTAGCTATACAGGGTTGAGGTTGATTCCAAAATATATATAGTTTGAGTTGTGATCAATACTGAGATACGTATACACTGGGTCGTGGATTGATTCAAGATAATATTTATCGATTTATTTCTGTACATCTAACTGTGGACAACTAGTTGTAGGTTACTAACGAAGACAGCTGACTTAATAAACTTAAAACATCAAAATATATTAAAAGTGTTGTAAATATATTTTGAACATACGTTGATATATATGAATATATTGTTATAGGTTCGTGAATCAACCAGTGGCCAAGTCTTACTTCCCGACGAAGTAAAAATCTGTGAAAGTGAGTTATAGTCCCACTTTTAAAATCTAATATTTTTGGGATGAGAATACATGCAGGTTTTATAAATGATTTACAAAATAGACACAAGTACGTGATACTACATTCTATGGTTGAATTATCGAAATCGAATATGCCCCTTTTTATTAAGTCTGGTAATCTAAGAATTAGGGAACAGACACCCTAATTGACGCGAATCCTAAAGATAGATCTATTGGGTCTAACAAACCCCATCCAAAGTACCGGATGCTTTAGTACTTCGAAATTTATATCATATCCGAAGGGTGTCCCGGAATGATGGGGATATTCTTATATATGCATCTTGTTAATGTCGGTTACCAGGTGTTCACCATATGAATGATTTTTATCTCTATGTATGGGATGTGTATTGAAATATGAAATCATGTGGTCTATTATTATGATTTGATATATATAGGTTAAACCTATAACTCACCAACATTTTTGTTTACGTTTTAAGCATGTTTATTCTCAGGTGATTATTAAGAGCTTCCGCTGTCGCATACTTAAATAAGGACGAGATTTGGAGTCCATGCTTGTATGATATTGTGTAAAAACTGCATTCAAGAAACTTATTTTGTTGTAACATATTTGTATTGTAAACCATTATGTAATGGTCGTGTGTAAACAGGATATTTTAGATTATCATTATTTGATAATCTACGTAAAGCTTTTTAAACCTTTATTGATGAAATAAAGGTTATGGTTTGTTTTAAAATGAATGCAGTCTTTGAAAAACGTCTCATATAGAGGTCAAAACCTCGCAACGAAATCAATTAATATGGAACGTTTTTAATCAATAAGAACGGGACATTTCAGTTGGTATCAGAGCTGGTATAACGCCCTCCATGTGTGGCGGGTTAGTCGTAAAGGAGGTTCTCACAGTGTTACCTGTGACGAAGCATTGGCTCTTACTCCTTGGGATCCCTTACGAGGGTTGGCAGTAGCCGAGAGGTAGGCCCTAAAATCAGTATCTGAGGTACACTCAGTGGTCACCAGGCGGTTAGCTGGGAAGGCACTGGGTGGGACGGTGGTTGTCCCCACTGTACTCTCAGTTGGTATCCGAGCGTTGGTCTTAGAGAACCAGAATTTTGCATTAGTGTGTCTTATCGAGTTTGTTAGGATGCATTAGTGAGTCTGGACTTCGACCGTGTTTACTTGAAAAATGATTGCTTAACAAATTTTGTTGGAAACTATATATTTTTAACATGTGAATATTATGTGATATATTAATCTCTTAACGCGTTTGATATTATGTGATAGATGTCTACCTCTAGAACAAGTCACATTGACTCACCTAATAATAATGAAGAGTCAAATGTAAATTGAAATGATTCGTGGACTGATTCACAAGTTCCCGAAGAGGAACCGGAAGAAGAGTTGGAACCGGAAGAAGAATCGGAACCGGAAGAAGAATCGGAACCGGATGAAGAAATAGAACCGGTGGGGGAAATAATAAAACGGTTAAGTAAAAGAAAATCCTCAACCAACCGACCAAGGTTAATTATGGTCAATGGTGTTTCTGCCAAGAAAGCAAAATATTGGGAGGATTACCAATTCTCCGATGAATCGGATTCCGACTAGAATTCCGATGATGTTATAGAAATTACCCCAACTGAATTTAAAAAGGCAAAAGAAAATAATAAGGGAAAGGGCATAAAAATAGAGAAATCTAATTCCAACCCCGATGAACTTTATATGTATCGTCAACCCCCGAAGTCCTTAAGTTGTAACAATGACCCGGGAACCTCTAAACCACCAGGTTTTTCTAAACCAATGTGGAAAACGACGGCTCGTATTAGGGGAACATCATATATCCCTAGAAACTTGGCAAAACGAACCAAAACCTAAGAAGAAGAAACAAGCGAGTCTGAATAAGATAGTTGTATTCGTGTGGTGTAATATATGTAATATAGTGTGCTTATACTTTATGATATATGTAAAAATTGCTTGTATTAATAAGTATTTTTTTTATGAATCTAACTCTTGTCTATTTTACAGTATAAAAACACAAAATGGATAGACAACCCAATATTTTAAGAGACCTACCCGGAGACATGATTGATGAAATCTTGTCTAGAGTCGGTCAGAATTCTTCGGCACAACTATTTAAGGCGAGATCAGTTTGTAAGACATTCGAAGAACGTTCCAAGAATGCCTTGGTTTATAAAAGGCTTTCATTCGAAAGATGGGGGATATCACATTGGGAAATCCATAAGTTACGATGTGTTTAGTTTGACGCATATATTGCGGGGAACCCAAATGCTATTTTACGCAATGGGTTAAGAAATTATTTTGACTCAATATATCCGAATATTGGACTTCGTGATTTAGAAAAAGTAGCTAACATGCAACATAAAGAAGCATGTTATGCTTACGGATTAGTAATGTTCGCTTCTCACCAAAGTGAGAACAAGAACATCGGGCTACAACTATTAAACAAAACGTTCCCACAAGTGACGGAGTCGGTAATTGGGGTAAGAAATGAGGTTTTTAGATTGTTACGGGACTGTTGGACATTACGTAACCCTCGTCCCTTTGACGACGTTACAACGCGCTGTCTTATCAACGACCATAACGGTTATGTTCCACAAGACCAAGGATGGGAAGTAATCCTAGTAAAACCAGAATGCATGACTTGTTTCTGGACGTATGAATTACGTGTCTTTATTGCCTTTGCTGAACGACTTGTGTACTAGCTAGAATTATCTTCACAACCATCTTGTATCAAATTTATTGTGTGCTATATTTCATGCTATATGTAAAATAAGCTGTATTGTAAGTTTGTAAAATATTGTGTAAAAGTTTGAACGCGAAATATTATTATAATCAGTTTTTCATATAGAATTGTAGTAGTTGAATTGTATATTAGCTACTAAGTATGAACTTAACGGGTAGGTACTACCCGAATTTAAACTTATAAAACGCTAATATGAAGAAAAATCTTTTATAAATGAGTTCATATTATGCTACGAAATACTATTAACTACTCTTAATATTCTGTATGATTAACTTGTTCCATTTGACTATTTTGAAGGAAATGGCACTGACTACTCGACACACCGTGAATATGAATGAAGAGGAATTCCGTACTTTTCTAGCTTCAAACATAGCCGCAGTACAGGCTGCGCTACATACCAACAATAACCTTGGATCTAGCAATACAGGAAATCGTGTAGGATGCACCTACAAAGAATTCACTGCCTGCAAACCTTTGGAATTTGATGGAACCGAAGGACCGATTGGATTGAAACGGTGGACCGAGAAGGTCGAATCGGTGTTTGCCATAAGTGAGTGTACTGAAGAGGACAAAGTGAAGTACGCTACGCATACCTTCACAGGTTCTGCGTTAACATGGTGGAATACCTATCTAGAGCAAGTGGGACAAGACGATGCGTACGCACTACCATGGTCAGCATTCAAGCACTTGATGAACGAGAAGTACCGTCCCAGAACCGAGGTCAATAAGCTCAAGACAGAACTTAGAGGGTTACGAACCCAAGGATTTGATATTACCACGTATGAAAGACGATTCACAGAATTGTGCCTATTGTGTCCGGGAGCATTCGAAGATGAGGAAGAGAAGATCGACGCGTTTGTGAAAGGATTACCAGAAAGAATCCAAGAAGATATAAGTTCACACGAGCCCGCCTCCATACAACAGGCATGTAGAATGGCTCACAAACTAGTGAACCAGATTGAAGAAAGAATTAAAGAACAGACTGCTGAAGAGGCCAATGTGAAGCAAGTCAAAAGAAAGTGGGAGGAAAACGGTGATAAGAATCACCAATACAACAACAACAGCAATTATAACAATAATCGCAACAATTATCCCAACAATCGCAACATCAATCGCAACTACAACAAACGGCCCAACAACAACAACAACAACAACAACAGCAACTACAACAATCATCCCAACAACAATAATAACCGCAACAACAACAACAATCAGAAACAGCTATACCAAAGGTGTGAAAAGTATCACTCGGGGTTCTGCACCAAATTTTGCAACAAGTGTAAAAGAAATGGTCATAGCGCGGCGAAGTGTGAGGTCTACGGACCAGGGGTTAATAGAACGAAAGGAACAAATGGTGTCAGAACGAGTAATGGCGGAGCAAGTAGTGTTGGAGCAAGTTATGCCAATGTAGTTTGTTATAAATGTGGAAAACCGGGCCACATTATTAGAAATTGCCCGAACCAGGAGAACACGAATGGACAAGGCCGCGGAAGAGTTTTCAATATTAATGCGGCAGAGGCACAGGAAGACTCGGAGCTTGTTACGGGTACGTTTCTTATTGACAATAAATCTTCTTACGTTTTATTTGATTCGGGTGCGGATAGAAGCTATATGAGTAGAGATTTTTGTGCTAAATTAAGTTGTCCATTGACGCCTTTGGATAGTAAATTTTTACTCGAATTAGCAAATGGTAAATTAATTTCAGTAGATAATATATGTCGGAATCGAGAAATTAAACTGGTTAGCGAAACATTTAAGATTGACTTGATACCAGTAGAGTTAGGGAGTTTTGATGTGATAATCGGTATGGACTGGTTGAAAGAAGTGAAAGCAGATATCGTTTGTTACAAAAATGCAATTCGCATTATACGAGAAAAAGGAAAACCCTTAATGGTGTACGGAGAAAAGGGCAACACGAAGCTACATCTTATTAGTAATTTGAAGGCACAAAACCTAATAAGAAAAGGTTGCTATGCTATTCTAGCACACGTCGAGAAAGTACAAACTGAAGAAAAGAGCATCAATGATGTTCCCGTCGCAAAAGAATTTCCCGATGTATTTCCGAAAGAATTACCGGGATTACCCCCACATCGATCCGTTGAATTTCAAATAGATCTTGTACCAGGAGCTGCATCAATAGCTCGTGCTCCTTACAGACTCGCACTCAGCGAGATGAAAGAACTGCAAAGCCAATTACAAGAACTTTTAGAGCGTGGTTTCATTCGACCAAGCACATCACCGTGGGGAGCTCCTGTTTTGTTTGTCAAGAAGAAAGATGGTACATTCAGGTTGTGTATCGACTACCGAGAGTTGAACAAACTTACCATCAAGAACCGCTACCCACTACCGAGAATCGACGACTTATTTGATCAACTACAAGGCTCGTCTGTTTATTCAAAGATTGACTTACGTTCCGGGTATCATCAAATGCGGGTGAAAGAAGATGATATTCCAAAGACTGCTTTCAGAACACGTTACGGTCATTACGAGTTTATGATCATGCCATTTGGTTTAACTAATGCACCAGCTGTGTTCATGGACCTTATGAACCGAGTGTGTGGACCATACCTTGACAAGTTTGTCATTGTTTTCATTGATGACATACTTATTTACTCAAAGAATGACCAAGAACACGGTGAACATTTGAGAAAGGTGTTAGAAGTATTGAGGAAGGAAGAATTGTACGCTAAGTTTTCAAAGTGTGCATTTTGGTTGGAAGAAGTTCAATTCCTCGGTCACATAGTGAACAAAGAAGGTATTAAGGTGGATCCGGCAAAGATAGAAACTGTTGAAAAGTGGGAAACCCCGAAAACTCCGAAACACATACGCCAGTTTTTAGGACTAGCTGGTTACTACAGAAGGTTCATCCAAGACTTTTCCAGAATAGCAAAACCCTTGACTGCATTAACGCATAAAGGGAAGAAATTTGAATGGAATGATGAACAAGAGAAAGCGTTTCAGTTATTAAAGAAAAAGCTAACTACGGCACCTATATTGTCATTGCCTAAAGGGAATGATGATTTTGTGATTTATTGTGACGCATCAAAGCAAGGTCTCGGTTGTGTATTAATGCAACGAACGAAGGTGATTGCTTATGCGTCTAGACAATTGAAGATTCACGAACAAAATTATACGACGCATGATTTGGAATTAGGCGCGGTTGTTTTTGCATTAAAGACTTGGAGGCACTACTTATATGGGGTCAAAAGTATTATATATACCGACCACAAAAGTCTTCAACACATATTTAATCAGAAACAACTGAATATGAGGCAGCGTAGGTGGATTGAATTATTGAATGATTACGACTTTGAGATTCGTTACCACCCGGGGAAGGCAAATGTGGTAGCCGATACCTTGAGCAGGAAGGATAGAGAACCCATTCGAGTAAAATCTATGAATATAATGATTCATAATAACCTTACTACTCAAATAAAGGAGGCGCAACAAGGAGTTTTAAAAGAGGGAAATTTAAAGGATGAAATACCCAAAGGATCGGAGAAGCATCTTAATATTCGGGAAGACGGAACCCGGTATAGGGCTGAAAGGATTTGGGTACCAAAATTTGGAGATATGAGAGAAATGGTACTTAGAGAAGCTCATAAAACCAGATACTCAATACATCCTGGAACGGGGAAGATGTACAAGGATCTCAAGAAACATTTTTGGTGGCCGGGTATGAAAGCCGATGTTGCTAAATACGTAGGAGAATGTTTGACGTGTTCTAAGGTCAAAGCTGAGCATCAGAAACCATTAGGTCTACTTCAACAACCCGAAATCCCGAAATGGAAATGGGAAAACATTACCATGGATTTCATCACTAAATTGCCAAGGACTGCAAGTGGTTTTGATACTATTTGGGTAATAGTTGATCGTCTCACCAAATCAGCACACTTCCTGCCAATAAGAGAAGATGACAAGATGGAGAAGTTAGCACGACTGTATTTGAAGGAAGTCGTCTCCAGACATGGAATACCAATCTGTATTATCTCTGATAGGGATGGCAGATTTATTTCAAGATTCTAGAGGACATTACAGCAAGCATTAGGAACTCGTCTAGACATGAGTACTGCCTATCATCCACAAACTGATGGGCAGAGCGAAAGGACGATACAAACGCTTGAATACATGCTACGAGCATGTGTTATTGATTTCGGAAACAGTTGGGATCGACATCTACCGTTAGCAGAATTTTCCTACAACAACAGCTACCATTCAAGCATTGAGATGGCACCGCTTGAAGCACTTTATGGTAGAAAGTGCAGGTCTCTAATTTGTTGGAGTGAAGTGGGGGATAGACAGATTACGGGTCCGGAGATTATACAAGAAACTACCGAGAAGATCATCCAAATTCAACAACGGTTGAAAATCGCCCAAAGTCGACAAAAGAGCTACGCTGACATTAAAAGAAAAGATATAGAATTTGAAATTGGAGAGATGGTCATGCTTAAAGTTGCACCTTGGAAAGGCGTTGTTCGATTTGGTAAACGAGGGAAATTAAATCCAAGGTATATTGGACCATTCAAGATTATTGATCGTGTCGGACCAGTAGCTTACCGACTTGAGTTACCTCAACAACTCGCGGCTGTACATAACACTTTCCACATCTCAAATTTGAAGAAATGTTTTGCTAAAGAAGATCTCACTATTCCGTTAGATGAAATCCAAATCAACGAAAAACTCCAATTCATCGAAGAACCCGTCGAAATAATGGATCGTGAGGTTAAAAGACTTAAGCAAAACAAGATACCAATTGTTAAGGTTCGATGGAATGCTCGTAGAGGACCCGAGTTCACCTGGGAGCGTGAAGATCAGATGAAGAAGAAATACCCGCATCTATTTCCAGAAGATTCGTCAACACCTTCAACAACTTAAAATTTTGAGACGAAATTTATTTAACGGGTAGGTACTGTAGTGACCCGAAATTTTCCATGTTTATATATATTAATTGAGATTGATATTTACATGATTAAATGTTTCCAACATGTTAAGAAATCAAACTTGTTAAGACTTGATTAATTGAAATATGTTTCATATAGACAATTGACCACCCAAGTTGACCGGTGATTCACGAACGTTAAAACTTGTAAAAACTATATGATGACATATATATGGATATATATATATATAGTTAACATGATACTATGATAAGTAAACATATCATTAAGTATATTAACAATGAACTACATATGTAAAAACAAGACTACTAACTTAATGATTTTTAAACGAGACATATATGTAACGATTATCGTTGTAAAGACATTTAATGTATATATATATATCATATTAAGAGATATTCATACATGATAATATCATGATAATATAATAATTTAAAATCTCATTTGATATTATAAACATTGGGTTAACAACATTTAACAAGATCGTTAACCTAAAGGTTTCAAAACAACACTTACATGTAACGACTAACGATGACTTAACGACTCAGTTAAAATGTATATACATGTAGTGTTTTAATATGTATTTATACACTTTTGAAAGACTTCAATACACTTATCAAAATACTTCTACTTAACAAAAATGCTTACAATTACATCCTCGTTCAGTTTCATCAACAATTCTACTCGTATGCACCCGTATTCGTACTCGTACAATACACAGCTTTTAGATGTATGTACTATTGGTATATACACTCCAATGATCAGCTCTTAGCAGCCCATGTGAGTCACCTAACACATGTGAGAACCATCATTTGGCAACTAGCATGAAATATCTCATAAAATTACAAAAATATGAGTAATCATTCATGACTTATTTACATGAAAATAAAATTACATATCCTTTATATCTAATCCATACACCAACGACCAAAAACACCTACAAACACTTTCATTCTTCAATTTTCCTCATCTAATTGATCTCTCTCAAGTTCTATCTTCAAGTTCTAAGTGTTCTTCATATATTCTACAAGTTCTAGTTACATAAAATCAAGAATACTTTCAAGTTTGCTAGCTCACTTCCAATCTTGTAAGGTGATCATCCAACCTCAAGAAATCTTTGTTTCTTACAGTAGGTTATCATTCTAATACAAGGTAATAATCATATACAAACTTTGGTTCAATTTCTATAACTATAACAATCTTATTTCAAGTGATGATCTTACTTGAACTTGTTTTCGTGTCATGATTCTGCTTCAAGAACTTCGAGCCATCCAAGGATCCGTTGAAGCTAGATCCATTTTTATCTTTTCCAGTAGGTTTATCCAAGAAACTTAAGGTAGTAATAATGTTCATAACATCATTCGATTCATACATATAAAGTTATCTTATTCGAAGCTTTAAACTTGTAATCACTAGAACATAGTTTAGTTAATTCTAAACTTGTTCGCAAACAAAAGTTAATCCTTCTAACTTGACTTTTAAAATCAACTAAACGCATGTTCTATATCTATATGATATGCTAACTTAATGATTTAAAACCTGGAGACACGAAAAACACCGTAAAACCGGATTTACGCCGTCGTAGTAACACCGCGGGCTATTTTGGGTTAGTTAATTAAAAACTATGATAAACTTTGATTTAAAAGTTGTTATTCTGAGAAAATGATTTTTATTATGAACATGAAACTATATCCAAAAATTATGGTTAAACTCAAAGTGAAAGTATGTTTTCTAAAATGGTCATCTAGACGTCGTTCTTTCGACTGAAATGACTACCTTTACAAAAACGACTTGTAACTTATTTTTCTGACAATAAACCTATACTTTTTCTGTTTAGATTCATAAAATAGAGTTCAATATGAAACCATAGCAATTTGATTCACTCAAAACGGATTTAAAATGAAGAAGTTATGGGTAAAACAAGATTGGATAATTTTTCTCATTTTAGCTACGTGAAAATTGGTAACAAATCTATTCCAACTATAACTTAATCAACTTGTATTGTATATTATGTAATCTTGAGATACCATAGACACGTATACAATGTTTCGACCTATCATGTCGACACATCTATATATATTTCGGAACAACCATAGACACTCTATATGTGAATGTTGGAGTTAGCTATACAGGGTTGAGGTTGATTCCAAAATATATATAGTTTGAGTTGTGATCAATACTGAGATACGTATACACTGGGTCGTGGATTGATTCAAGATAATATTTATCGATTTATTTCTGTACATCTAACTGTGGACAACTAGTTGTAGGTTACTAACGAGGACAGCTGACTTAATAAACTTAAAACATCAAAATATATTAAAAGTGTTGTAAATATATTTTGATATATATGTATATATTGTTATAGGTTCGTGAATCAACCAGTGGCCAAGTCTTACTTCCCGACGAAGTAAAAATCTGTGAAAGTGAGTTATAGTCCCACTTTTAAAATCTAATATTTTTTGGATGAGAATACATGCAGGTTTTATAAATGATTTACAAAATAGACACAAGTACGTGAAACTACATTCTATGGTTGAATTATCGAAATCAAATATACCCCTTTTTATTAAGTCTGGTAATCTAAGAATTAGGGAACAGACACCCTAATTGACGCGAATCCTAAAGATAGATCTATTGGGCCTAACAAACCCCATCCAAAGTACCGGATGCTTTAGTACTTCGAAATTTATATCATATCCGAAGGGTGTCCCGGAATGATGGGGATATTCTTATATATGCATCTTGTTAATGTCGGTTACCAGGTGTTCACCATATGAATGATTTTTATCTCTATGTATGGGATGTGTATTGAAATATGAAATCATGTGGTCTATTATTATGATTTGATATATATATATATATAGGTTAAACCTATAACTCACCAACATTTTTGTTGACATTTTAAGCATGTTTATTCTCAGGTGATTATTAAGAGCTTCCGCTGTCGCATACTTAAATAAGGATGAGATTTGGAGTCCATGCTTGTATGATATTGTGTAAAAACTGCATTCAAGAAACTTATTTTGTTGTAACATATTTGTATTGTAAACCATTATGTAATGGTCATGTGTAAACAGGATATTTTAGATTATCATTATTTGATAATCTACGTAAAGCTTTTTAAACCTTTATTGATGAAATAAAGGTTATGGTTTGTTTTAAAATGAATGCAGTCTTTGAAAAACGTCTCATATAGAGGTCAAAACCTCACAATGAAATTAATTAATATGGAACGTTTTTAATCAATAAGAACGGGACATTTCATGCCTCTCGGCTACTGCCAACCCTCGTAAGGGATAGCAAGGAGTAAGAGCCAATGCTTCGTCACAGGTAACACTGTGAGAACTTCCTTTACGACTAACCCGCCACACATGGACGGCATTATACCAGCTCTGATACCACCTGTAGTGACCCGTCCTAATCCATCTGGACGAAGTCTTCAACAGTTGGTCCCATTGCGAGGTTTTGACCTCTATATGCCATGAACGACTCCATGTAATATGAGCAAATGCACATCGGAAGATTTCTTTCATACCTGAGTATAAAATGTTTTAAAGTGTCAACCAAAAGGTTAGTGAGTTCATAGGTTTATCATAAAACAATAAAATTCATCATTTTGATAGACCACAAGATTTAAATGCTGCATGGTACAAATGGGCCCGAATCCTACACCCACCTGTAATGTACATGCGATATCTTTTAAATACAGTACACCTTTCTCGTGTACGCAATCCATTTTTCATAAATCTTAGTAACCGTACACATATCTCGTGCACAAAAATAACATACACATAACCTGTGTATAAAATCATTCTCTCGATACATAACATTCACTTTTCATTGCTTTCATAGCTTGGCTTGGTAACCGACCTTAACATATAATGCACATAATAATATCCCCAAAACAGAACATCTCGTCTGTATAATAATCATATAAACTTCGAAGTACTAAACACCACGCTCACTAGCCCTTTCGTCTAGTGAACATTCTGGGTGGGGGTGTTAAACCCGGTAGCTACCTTTAGGATTCGCGTCAATTAGGCGTTCACTAATTCTCAAAATTAGTGATGTTCCCTAATTCTTAGGTTACCAAGCAATAATAATCAGGGAAAAAATATTCATATCAATTGTGGCAATTTTCACGTCCACATAATTCAATGGTGGCAATTATCACGTCCACATAATTCATTCGAGGAATGTTTTGTTTGTGTCTATCTCGTCAAACATTTATAAAAACAATTCATGTATTGGTAGTTCAAAATATATTTCAAAAGCATTTAATAAAGCAGTTGTAAAAAAAACAGCGCATGTATTCTCAGTCCCAAAAATGTAAAGAGTAAAAGGGAGCAAATGAACTCACAATCCAATATTTTGTAGTAAACATATTCATACGATGAAACTGAACAACGTAGGGTTGGCCTCGGATTCACGAACCTATATCAGTTGTATATATTAAAACATATACTTGTAATCAAACAAATTTAGATATTATTATTAGTGATATAATTGTTATATTTAATAATTTATAGTTTTCATAAATAATTTAATTAAATATATCTATTTTATATACCTTAGATAAATAATTAGTAAAAATGTTAATATATTTATGTTACATGTATCAAATGTAGTTATTTATATAAAAAATATTTGTTTGTTATTACAATAATAATATAGTAATGATTGTAATAATAATATTAATAATTTTATTTAATTTGTAACTTAATCGTTTCTATAAAAATATTTGTATCTATAATCTTAATATAATAATAATGTTGATAATAATAAAATGATAATAATTATAATAATAAATAATACTACCTCAAAGAATATGTTCCAAAAATAAGTGCCCTTGCCCGGGCTCGAACCCACGACCTCTTGTTTATCACACAAACCCCTAACCATCCCTCTAATTCTGCTTTTCTGTTAATATATAGATTCGAAATTCTTTTATCCTTCATTTATGTAATCATCTTCTTCATCAAACTCATCATCATCATTAGCATAAGCAACCTTCCATCATCATTCACGATTCATTAATATTATTCATCATCTTCGTTTATATCTTCCTTTACCATCGTCATTTATTCCGTAACCTTTTCATCACCGTAAGTTTATCACATCATCATCATCATCATTCTAATATCCTGACTACTTCTAATCATCATCAAAACAACATCATTATCATATCGAATTCATCATCATCAACTCGTTAACATCCATCATCATCATTCTAGTATCTAATATCATCAAGATCATCATATCTTGCATCTCGTCAATCATGATCATAATATAACATCATAATCATAATCGAAATATCATCTTAACAGCCTATTACCCTTGTAATGTATCGTAAAAAATAATAAATAACATTGAAGTACTGCAGCAGTCCCCTCGGTACCTAGGCCCAATTCACCCAATAAACACGTCCCAAAATCTTAGTCCACATAGGACCCTTCGGCCCAACAGAAAATGTTATCCAGCTCTGATGTCCAGTTCGATAGTAATAAACAAAACAATTCAGTTTTCTAAACAATTCTATCTAGGATTCCGTCTCCCACTTTCAATTATTTAACAGTCCACGTAACAAACAAATTAAAGGATTTTACAGAAACACAAACTTTTGTAATATTTAATCTCAAGTGGCTATTCCTGTCGGCCAGCTAGGGAAAAAGAAAACAATAATTTAAAACGGTAAAAAGGGTTTTCAGCTTGTACAGCGAGAGAAAAAAAAAACTTATCGAGCAGTAGCAGTAACAGCAACTTGGCGTGTAATTGTAAAAGGGTTTGCAGGTTGGTTCTCGATTGTAAACAAAAAAAAATATCGTAACAGAAGTCATCGGATAGGAAAAGTAGCAGTATTGTTATTATGGTGTTGGTTTACGGTTGTTGTTATTTGGTGTTCGACAAAGACAGACCCAGAAACATAAGCGTCTGTAAGTTTGATAGTGTTGGGTGTTCTAGTGGGTTCATGATGGTGTGGTTGTTGTAATGGTTGTGATGGCGATGGTGGTTAATATGGGTGACCGACGGTGGTCTTGTAGTGGTGATTAAGTGATGACGATTTGTAGGTGATGGTTGTTGATGGGTTAGTATCGATTAGTATAGGAATAGTTAAGGACCAAGGTAAATGTCGGTTTGGCTTGCAAAGAAAAGAAAATTTACAGTGGTTGAGGTGATTGCAGTTATGGTGATCAAAATGGGTTTGTGGGTTTCGGTTTGAAGTTGAATATAACACAGAAATATTGTAGCAAGGAGTAGTGACACGCAACCGAAGGGTGGTTTACATGATGAAGAGTTTGACAAGAACAAGAAAGGAATGAGAGATGGCGGTGTTTTATTTTAGATGATTCTCAGTATATGTAATACTTGGTATTATCTAATGATATAAATGGAATCACAGATAGTGACGTTGTTTGATAATATGAACCAAAACAAAACAGTAAACTCAAATAAATATTGAATTGTGTAGGGATGGTAGTTTGACAAAACAGAGCAGAGAGATATCCATATCTCTTATATGCAATAACAAGAAGAAAATAACAAAAAACACATCTGTCACTTTTGATATTCTAATACACACGTAAATGATATTGGTTTATTTCTTACCGACAGTTTTCTCGGACTATTATGTCGTACCCCGTTGTTAAATCAGTGGCGGATAAAACTCTTCAGAAAAATCCCATATTTTTAAATTAACTATATTTATTTATTTTGGTCATTATGGTATAAATTTCAATCATTAATTTAATAAATAAAAATTACATCAACTGTCTCTCTCATTTATGGGTGAAATATAAAAAGTGTTAAAATTTTAATTGGCTTCTAAATATATTTTTAATAAACCTAAAATTTATATAGCTCATTTTCGAATCACCGTTTATTTTAAAATTACATAAGTTTGAATTTAACTTGCTTAATATCAATCGGAACATCAAACGAGTATTACAATCATTTAATATTTATTTTTACTATACTTTATTTATATATAGTTATGTTGTAAATAATAATTATTATAATATTCTATTTTTTTATTTTTATTTTACATAAATCGTTTTAATAATAACAACATATAATGTTTCGAATTATATTTCCAATTATTATTTATATATATACATTCACACATAACTATTTACAAATAGTGGTTTGTGAATCGTCGAAACTGGTCAAAGGGTAATTGCATACATGAAAATAGTTCAAAATTTTTGAGACTCAACATTACAGTCTTTGCTTATCGTGTCGAAATCATATAAAGATCAAGTTCAATTTTGGTCGAAAATTTCCGGGTCGTCACAACTTATTAGTCCACCTCATCCGGTGGTTTAGATAATGGATAAATACGAATTTAATTTATGTTAAATCATGTCACTTTTTGTTTGGGTTGAAGTTGAACAGTTGATGCTTTATTGCTTTATATGGTATATATGTAATTTGTAATGTCTATAGCTTCCTAAATTGTTTTATGTAGATATCTAATCGTTTGAAATGTAAATTCATTTGTACAGTTGATGATGTGGATTATTGTTGTAGCTTACACAATAATGTGTTTTAATGAAGGCAAATGCAACATAATACTCATACAATTGTACATCATGTCATCATCTTAGCATTATATTGTAATCAACATGCTTAAGGTAACTCTTTCGATAGGTTAATCTGTTTTGTTTTATGGAATTCCACGCGCACATCATCTTAGCGTTACTGGTGTCACAGAAAATCTTAGGTTTTTCCTATGCAAA
The DNA here is from genome assembly GCF_046630445.1 of Rutidosis leptorrhynchoides. Taxonomy (NCBI): domain Eukaryota; kingdom Viridiplantae; phylum Streptophyta; class Magnoliopsida; order Asterales; family Asteraceae; genus Rutidosis; species Rutidosis leptorrhynchoides. The sequence goes on from NC_092335.1 coordinate 607,673,695, forward strand.
TTCGATTTTATGGAAGTGTAATGGCACGTCTTCTTACTGATTACCAGTAGAAACTCTGGAGGTATCTTGAGAAGCCGAAAAATAGGTATCTTAACCCCTTTGTGCTAATTAAACAAGCCTTTTGGTAAAAGATTTGTAATGCACATGTTTGAGTAACTGTTTTTGTGCAAACCATAGCTTAATCTATTAAAATATGATATTTTGGATTCAGACCGACCACTGCTTTAAATGCTTTTATAGCATATCTTATAGCTTATACTTTTAATCGTAATGTCAAAAATTTTCAAGCTGTGTTTGGTCTATCAATATGGGAACAAATCACTGAATTTTGCTATACTCTAATAAGAACATCTTCTTTATTTTGGTCATCATTGGGATCACTGGTTATCTTCTCGGAAACATGACCAATTTGATTGCCCATAGCGGTGTTAGAAATTTTAACATGGTAAGTTTTTCTTTAATTGTTCCAACTGTGTGCATTGAGCTCCTATTTATGTTTCAGCTCACCTATTATGAATGGGTCAATTTGAGTTTTGATTGATCCTTTTTATATTATCATGCTTGGTACATAGGTAAATCTAAATAGATCAAATGGCGGGTAGGAAAGAGCTAAATAGGAAATCGGCGACCAAGTGATATATTTGTTGAGTTGAAGTACAAAGTTTAGTTTAAGTTATTTATTTGTGGAGTTAAAGTACAAATTTTGAATATAGTCATTTATATACTTATCATTGAGTTTGTAAAAGGGTTGCATAAGATCTAAAATTTTATTACAATACAATGCTAAGATAGAGAAGAATGTGGTGCTCCGTCATATCATTTTTAATAGCTCAATGTTGTTTTGCTTTTTACCATTTCTACTTTAGTTGTGTTATCATAGGATCCATTCTCTACATACAAAGCACATGTAACATGTGGTATACATGCTAAATGTTCAGGTGCCCCAAGTGGCTATGTGTTTGATTTATCTAATACACTAAATGCCCTATAATAAGTGTTACTTGATTTGCTTTTCAGTGATAATATGAATAGAGGTGCCTACATGAGCGGGTTGAGTTCGTTCAAAGTACATTTCCTCTGTTTTCATAACCTTCATCTAATACAAATTTGTTGTCTTTAAGAAAATACCGAGGAGCGGAGGTTTCACGTGTGCGTAAATGTAAAGGTTCTTATCACCTGTTATTTTGCAAGGGACTGGCATGGATTTTAACCATCATCAAAAGCATTCAAAGGGTCTTAAACATGTAAAAGCTCTTTTTTTTTTTTTTTGTCACTTTGTGTTTGTTTAGTATTTGTATGTAAACATATAATTGCTTTGTATTTGTTTTTGGTGTCTCTAAATTTGAGTTAAACTAAACATATTTTCCAGTATTATGGTTTTCAACTTTGTGTTATTTGTTTTTTAAGGTTATAACTTGCTTGATTTATTATCAGTAATTCAACATTACTACTGAAATTAACAACCTAACATATACTATATAAACTATAATTATTTAGACAATTTAAATTTTGATTCATCCCTAAAAAAATCCCGCGAATTTGCGGGTCTTAAACTAGTACTCTCAATTAAATTATATCAAAAAATATCTGTATGTCATAAATTAAAGGTATGTTAGTAAGTTTTGAGTGGATATATCAAAGTTGGTGTTGGATATATCAATTTCTTAATATAAATATCTAACTGTCCATAACAATTTGATAATATGGGATATCAATATTTATATTTGAAATTTGTTTGGTAGATCACAAATACTTACGTCACTATTGGATAATCAAAACTAAAAATACATCACCCATTTTTAAAAAATCTTACATGTCAAAATCTGAACCCTTAGATGAAAAACCTTCGTTTAATCTTGCCCGTTGAAAACATTGTATACGTACCTTTCAAAGAGAGTACGTCACCCCATAAACTCAAAATACAATACTATCCCTTACCTCTTTAATCAAAACTCGATCAAAAAAAAAAAAAAAAAAAAACGGCTTGATGATACCAAATCAAAAACCTTACGAACAAATCCTTACCATTAAACCAAAACTATTTCATGATTTTCTTGCATCTGTTAATACGATGATGAAATTCTGATTCTGAATTAGGGTTTGATGAAGTCACGATCATAGCCAAAAATTATGAAATTCAAGGTAAGTGTTTTTATGAATTAGGGTTTTTGTTGGGTTTTTTGAATTAATTCTTCATATCTCCTGTTTTCTTAAATTCTGGATTTCTTCGACTCAAATATGATATACTTTGTAGGAGCGGTACCTTTATTTGTTAAAATGCAAATATGAATTTAACAGGGAAAGTATAAAGATTCGTGTATATGTGATATGTAAAAGAATAGAATGGGTAAAATACAAAAGCTGCACTTATTAACCAACAACAAAATGGCTTCTATAGCCACACACGAGCATGAAAATAGCACCTACCCTACCTGCACTCTCCAACTTAAACTTAAACGTGCACCAAAATAAATGCTAGACTATTTCCTATTTAACCAAAATAATCGGTCAATAAACTGACCACTTCTAATCTAGCAAAACAAACCAATCTATTACCAAAATGACACCATCAGATAAAATATTAAATCTAAATACTTATGACAATGCAATTATTATTACTCAATCTAAATAACCACTAAACTATCAAAATTACCCAACATACTTTTGCCTTTCTCAATTGCGAATTTAGTTTTGCCTAATAATTCGAGTGCGAATATGTTTTGATTATGATTTAGCTTTTTTTTTCCTTCTTTTATTTGCAGATTGAAATCAGGTGTTGAAACAACAAAAAATAATTATGGCTCACAATCTAACGGATTTCTACACAATACACCATACATTTACATATTCTCGATTGATATCGTAAGTCATTTAGTTTTTTTTTTTTTTTTAAATAATGAATATGGTTAGAACTAAGCCGTTTGTTTTTCTATTGTTAACATGAAGATTGATATAAAAATGTTATTGTTTATGGATTATTTATGAAACGTTTGTTATAATCTCTACATGTTTGTTGTGGTTTAGATTATAACCAGTAGAAGTCACGATTCTTTATGTGCTTTTTGACATTGTGGTTGACAGCAAATGATCAACTGCACAAGTATCAGGTGATATAAATTGTATATTGAAATAGTTATATTGTATAGCGTAATTATTTCTCTTACTGTTTGAAGGTTTGATGTGGTTATTCCTGGAGGTAAAGTTCATAAGGAGGGTAGCTTTACAGCAGCAGGTAAAAAAGCTCTTTCTCTTACTTATTACTGTGTCTTACTAAAACCTTTTTTTACTTATGTAGTTACGTTTAGCAATGTTATTAATTTTTTTTTCTTTCCATTAAAGGATATAGTGCCTGTAGATAGCCCGTTTCAATTTCACCACATAGTGGTGAAATAGATGCGAAATGCTTCAATGATCTAGGTCAAGAGCAGGAGGCACCTAGGAGCCCATCTGGTGAAGTGGTAATTCATTTCATTTGGTTGGTCGTTCAGATTTATTTTCTTTGTTGGTATTTTAGTAGAATATACAAATACATATGCTTCACTGTCTCTTGAATCTAAATTTTGTGTTAGGCTTATTTTTATAGATGTTATTTGTTGTTGTAATGAGGTCATATAAAAACCTCATAGCTAGCTTAAACACTAAGCTTTTCCCCTCACTTGTTACTCTCACTCACACCTTAAACTACACCTAGTTCACTAAATCCTCTCAAACCTCATGTAACCCTAACCTTGTAATCTTGGCACATTGTATTGAATAAGATCAGATTCATTTATAACAGTTTATCTTCATAACATCATATTCATCATCGTCATATGATCTTCAACGATATACAAACACACACACACGTATTCACAGATTCATCTTCAATTAAGCATATGAACACGAATTGATCGAAATCTAATCTCTACATTTTGTTATAAATATTGTGTGTTGTTTCTAAACTTTCATTCTTAGATGTAAGCTAATTCTAACTGACAAGGTTGCATCTTTTATCTAATCGTGACGCTACAATTGTAATTGGCCAAAGTTGATGTCAATGATGAAGAAAACAAAGAACTTGCAGGAAAATATGAAGTACAAGGATTCCCTGTAATCAAGTCGTGAGAAATGTTGGTTAGACGATGTAGCCAACATTAGTGGTGACAAAATGATCTCTATAGTAAGCATTCTGTGTTCTATTTTACATCACTCTTAAGTTTATTGTAAAAAAAAAAAATGTTGAACACGAACATGAACTCAAAAGTTGAATTTGAGATTCGATGTGTTTTAGGCTATGATTCCTTCATCAAAGTTGCATCTAAGCATACTAGGAACACTCGTGAATCATCAATCAAACCAAAAACATTAAATTGACTTCGAATTTGAACAATGAAAATTCAGTTGACTTTTTCATCTAAACTTTGACTTCGAAATTCTAGCTCGATTCTTCAAGTTAGATCTTCAAAACTTGCAGATAGCTTCACGAAGTGATTTAGAACACAACTACATTAATGGATTTGAACAACTCATTACCTGCAAATATGCAACTGTGATGATTTGGTTATCTCCATATTTATTTATTTACAAAATTGTTTAATGGATTTGTATACATGGTCAGCTGTTTTGGTACAACTTTCCACCCTCACCAGTTCACCACAATTTTTTTTTCCAGCAAAGTAATATCATGGTCGACCACCTTGCAATGGTTGGTCGACTACCTTGTTAGTGTTGGTCGACTACGTAGTCAACCATGATATAATGGTAGTCGACCCAATTTTTGTTCGAATAAAAGTGGTCGACCACCTTGTAATGGTCGGTCGACTACCTTGTTAGGGTTGGTCGACTACGCAGTCAACCATGTTATAATGGTGGTCGACCAAAGTCTTAGTCGCCTTAATGGTGTATATTAACAATTTTTTTTAAAAAAGTGTATTTTGTGATAAAAGTTTAAAAAAAGTGTATTTTAGGCAATATCCCTAGTATTTATGATGTATGCATGTTTTGCAGGTTGGGATATAATCCAAATTGGTCAGGCTAAGAGTTTGATAATTTCATTATTCTTTCTAACAAAGTTGTGATTTGACTATAATCTCGGTCATACTACTAATGCTAAGCTCATTCTTCGTGGGAAATTATTGGTTTTTTTTTAAAGGTGGGGAATTTTTATTTACCGAGTCATGTATTGCTGTTTGCAGATGCTTTAGTTACACCCCGTAAGTAAATTTAGGACGTAAAAATTATGGATTGATCGAGGCCATCTATGAATAAAGATGTATGCACTATATGCCAAGTGCACTATATGGCTGTTTTCTGTTACACGATTTCTTTTTACGCTTTTTGAGTGTACTAATAATAATGATATTAGGCAATCTATGTATGGTGAAGATCAAATAAGATGATGATGTATATTTGACAGTTGTAGAAAAGAGAGGAGGAACCAAAACTCTTCCAAGTTGTTTTGACAAGTGTAGAAGTTGATACGGTCTTTTTACATGTATTAATATTAATATTAGTTATTAATAAATATTGATATAATATTGATATAAGTAAAGATCGACCGGCATCAATGGCTTATTAACCCGAGATCTTATTGCGACGCTAACATGGGAAGAACGCGTGTTGGTTAAAACTTGCTCTCAAGATTCCTTAAGTATTTTCGTGTGTAATGTATATAACTAGAAAAAATCCGACCGCGCGTTGCTGCGGTTGTATTTGACGCGCGGTCCAATTTGGATATACGATGTCCGTTTCGCGTATAGTTAGTCGTGTTGTATATGTATATATATGTATGTAATATAGCCCGAAATATTTATTTTTTTTAACGATGTCCGTTTCGCGTATAGTTAGTCGCGTTGTGTTCGTAAAATTATTTCGAGTTGAACGGTGGTATCGGAAAAATTTAACTCGCACCGAGCGTGAATATAGGGCCGTTATTTAGTGTTTTTTTAACGATGTCCGTTTTGCATATAGTTAGTCCCGTTGGGTTCGTGAGATTTTTTCGAGTTGAACGGTGGCCTCGGAAAAATTTAACTCGTACCGAGCGAGAAGATATGGCCCGTTATAAATTCGGGTGGATTGAAGTTTTTTTATTTTAATTAAATTATAAATTTATGGTTTTTACCCCTGGAAAAGTGTAAAGGTGAGGGGTTGTTGTGTAATTTGTGCGAAAGTTGGAGGACCGTTTGTAGTGTGGACGCAAATTCAAAACGACAATTCGTTAAAACTGGAACCACCAAAAATGGGAGGAGGTTTAGTATATAATATAATATAATATAATATAATATAATATAATATAATATAATATAATATAATATATATATAATATAATATAATATAATATAATATAATATAATTTCCTAGACACTCATTTTTGTATCAAATTGCTTGGTGATCCAAGCTTGTTGTACATACCCGGTTGATATATATTAATATAAAATTAGTTGGCTTTTTTTTAAAAAAACCATCCCTGAGAATCACGATATATTTTTATTATACTTCATGATCACAAATTTTGGAATGAAATTCTAACTTGGAGTTATCAAGTCCTGTTAGGGCTCACCTAGTCGTTCCTAACAAGTGGTATCAGAGTGTAGGATCGATTTTTTGCAGGAACAATGGCGGAAAAGAGTGATGTGAAGATCGATTGGTTTGATGGTACTGATTTTAGCTTTTGGAAGATGCAAATTGAAGATCTACTCTATCAAAAGAAGTTTTACCAACCTTTAACCGGTATTAAACCGGAAGAGATGGCTCAAGGCGAGTGGGAGTTGTTGGATAGGCAAGCCCTAGGAGTTGTCCGACTTTCTCTAACCAAGAACGTTGCTTACAACATCGTGAGTGAAACCACAACGACGGAATTGCTTGCGGCTTTATCTAACATGTATGAAAAAGTCACCCTCTTTGAACAAGGTTTTATTGATAAGGCAATTGGTTAAGATGAGGGAAGGTTCTTCGGTGGCGGGTCATGTGAATTAATTTATTTGATTTTGACCCGTTTGAAATCGGTTGATATTAAATTCAATAATGAGCTAAAAGCATTGTTTTTGCTATCTTCGCTACCTGATAGTTGGGCCGGTACGGTAACGGCGGTTAGTGGTGCATCCGGAACTACTAAACGCACGTTTGAAGGAATTCGTGACTTGATTCTTAGCGAAGGTATTCGAAGGAAAGATTCGAATGAGAGTCTGGGTTCGGTTCTAAGTGTTAGTCGAGGAAGAGCTAGGTCAAGGAGTCCATCAAGGAGCAAGAATGTGATGTGTTGGAATTGTCAACAAGTTGGTCACTACAAATCAAGGTGCTCGATTTTAAAGTTGGGTAGGAGCGCAACGAATGTGGTGATCGAAGATGCGTTGATGTGCAAAGAAGAGGTTCTTGACGATTTATCAGTTTTAGATTCGGGTGCCTCGTATCATGCTACCCCATACATGAACAAGATGGTGAATTTCAAGTGTTATTCTGGTAAAGTCCGAGTTGCGGATGGGAAGACACTTGATATCTCGGGTGAGGGTGACCTAGTTGTTAGACACTTGAATTATGCATGGATCTTGAGTAATGTGAGATTCATCTCAAAGCTCAAGAGTAGGTTGATCTCGGTTGGGCAATTGGATGATGAAAGGTGTCATGTTCTATTTGTAGATCAAAGATTGACGGTGTTTAAAGGAGGTCTTGTGGTTGCTCGCGGGTACAAGAGGGGAACCGTGTATATGGTTGAGGAGTTACTAGGTGATTTTGTGGGTGTCAAAAGTTCTAGCATGCTAATGCTTTCCGGTATTGTTGAGAGGTCTTGTTTGAGTGGGAGCTCAAAGAAAGTTGAAGCTAGTAGAAATTCGGGTCGAATTGGGTACACTAGAGCTTTCTTCACTTTGGGTAGATCCTCTCCATTGGCAATTTTGTTGCGATCGGCCAAGGAAAATGAACGGAAGATTTTCCTGAGAGTCACTGTTAAAGATACATCCGTACAGTAGGAGTTGGCTCGAGATGGAAAATCGGGTTTGTCAAAAGACGTGCGAACGTATGTGGTGGTGTTCCAATGATGAAAGCTAAGGTTGTTATTGAAATGTCCCGTTCTTATTGATTAAAAACGTTCCATATTAATTGATTTCGTTGCGAGGTTTTGACCTCTATATGAGACGTTTTTCAAAGACTGCATTCATTTTTAAAACAAACCATAACCTTTATTTCATAAATAAAGGTTTAAAAAGCTTTACGTAGATTATCAAATAATGATAATCTAAAATATCCTGTTTACACACGACCATTACATAATGGTTTACAATACAAATATGTTACATCGAAATCAGTTTCTTGAATGCAATTTTTACACAATATCATACAAACATGGACTCCAAATCTTGTCCTTATTTTAGTATGCAACAGCGGAAGCTCTTAGTATTCACCTGAGAATAAACATGCTTTAAACGTCAACAAAAATGTTGGTGAGTTATAGGTTTAACCTATATATATCAAATCGTAACAATAGACCACAAGATTTCATATTTCAATACACATCCCATACATAGAGATAAAAAATCATTCATATGGTGAACACCTGGTAACCGACATTAACAAGATGCATATATAAGAATATCCCCATCATTCCGGGACACCCTTCGGATATGATATAAATTTCGAAGTACTAAAGCATCCGGTACTTTGGATGGGGTTTGTTAGGCCCAATAGATCTATCTTTAGGATTCGCGTCAATTAGGGTGTCTGTTCCCTAATTCTTAGATTACCAGACTTAATAAAAAGGGGCATATTCGATTTCGATAATTCAACCATAGAATGTAGTTTCACGTACTTGTGTCTATTTTGTAAATCATTTATAAAACATGCATGTATTCTCATCCCAAAAATATTAGATTTTAAAAGTGGGACTATAACTCACTTTCACAGATTTTTACTTCGTCGGGAAGTAAGACTTGGCCACTGGTTGATTCACGAACCTATAACAATATATACATATATATCAAAGTATGTTCAAAATATATTTACAACACTTTTAATATATTTTGATGTTTTAAGTTTATTAAGTCAGCTGTCCTCGTTAGTAACCTACAACTAGTTGTCCACAATTAGATGTACAGAAATAAATCGATAAATATTATCTTGAATCAATCCATGACCCAGTGTATACGTATCTCAGTATTGATCACAACTCAAATTATATATATTTTGGAATCAACCTCAACCCTGTATAGCTAACTCCAACATTCACATATAGAGTGTCTATGGTTGTTCCGAAATATATATAGATGTGTCGACATGATAGGTCGAAACATTGTATACGTGTCTATGGTATCTCAAGATTACATAATATACAATACAAGTTGATTAAGTTATGGTTGGAATAGATTTGTTACCAATTTTCACGTAGCTAAAATGAGAAAAATTATCCAATCTTGTTTTACCCATAACTTCTTCATTTTAAATCCGTTTTGAGTGAATCAAATTGCTATGGTTTCATATTGAACTCTATTTTATGAATCTAAACAGAAAAAGTATAGGTTTATAGTCGGAAAAATAAGTTACAAGTCGTTTTTGTAAAGGTAGTCATTTCAGTCGAAAGAACGACGTCTAGATGACCATTTTAGAAAACATACTTCCACTTTGAGTTTAACCATAATTTTTGGATATAGTTTCATGTTCATAATAAAAATCATTTTCTCAGAATAACAACTTTTAAATCAAAGTTTATCATAGTTTTTAATTAACTAACCCAAAACAGCCCGCGGTGTTACTACGACGGCGTAAATCCGGTTTTACGGTGTTTTTCGTGTTTCCAGGTTTTAAATCATTAAGTTAGCATATCATATAGATATAGAACATGTGTTTAGTTGATTTTAAAAGTCAAGTTAGAAGGATTAACTTTTGTTTGCGAACAAGTTTAGAATTAACTAAACTATGTTCTAGTGATTACAAGTTTAAACCTTCGAATAAGATAGCTTTATATGTATGAATCGAATGATTTTATGAACATCATTACTACCTTAAGTTCCTTGGATAAACCTACTGGAAAAGAGAAAAATGGATCTAGCTTCAACGGATCCTTGGATGGCTCGAAGTTCTTGAAGCAGAATCATGACACGAAAACAAGTTCAAGTAAGATCATCACTTGAAATAAGATTGTTATAGTTATAGAAATTGAACCAAAGTTTGAATATGATTATTACCTTGTATTAGAATTATAACCTACTGTAAGAAACAAAGATTTCTTGAGGTTGGATGATCACCTTACAAGATTGGAAGTGAGCTAGCAAACTTGAAAGTATTCTTGATTTTATGTAACTAGAACTTGTAGAATTTATGAAGAACACTTAGAACTTGAAGATAGAACTTGAGAGAGATCAATTAGATGAAGAAAATTGAAGAATGAAAGTGTTTGTAGGTGTTTTTGGTCGTTGGTGTATGGATTAGATATAAAGGATATGTAATTTTGTTTTCATGTAAATAAGTCATGAATGATTACTCATATTTTTGTAATTTTATGAGATATTTCATGCTAGTTGCCAAATGATGGTTCCCACATGTGTTAGGTGACTCACATGGGCTGCTAAGAGCTGATCATTGGAGTGTATATACCAATAGTACATACATCTAAAAGCTGTGTATTGTACGAGTACGAATACGGGTGCATACAAGTAGAATTGTTGATGAAACTGAACGAGGATGTAATTGTAAGCATTTTTGTTAAGTAGAAGTATTTTGATAGGTGTATTGAAGTCTTTCAAAAGTGTATAAATACATATTAAAACACTACATGTATATACATTTTAACTGAGTCGTTAAGTCATCGTTAGTCGTTACATGTAAGTGTTGTTTTGAAACCTTTAGGTTAACGATCTTGTTAAATATTGTTAACCCAATGTTTATAATATCAAATGAGATTTTAAATTATTATATTATCATGATATTATCATGTATGAATATCTCTTAATATGATATATATACATTAAATGTCTTTACAACGATAATCGTTACATATATGTCTCGTTTAAAAATCATTAAGTTAGTAGTCTTGTTTTTACATATGTCTTTCATTGTTAATATACTTAATGATATGTTTACTTATCATAGTATCATGTTAACTATATATATATCCATATATATGTCATCATATAGTTTTTACAAGTTTTAACGTTCGTGAATCACCGGTCAACTTGGGTGGTCAATTGTCTATATGAAACATATTTCAATTAATCAAGTCTTAACAAGTTTGATTGCTTAACATGTTGGAAACATTTAATCATGTAAATATCAATCTCAATTAATATATATAAACATGGAAAAGTTCGGGTCACTACAGTACCTACCCGTTAAATAAATTTCGTCCCGAAATTTTAAGCTGTTGAAGGTGTTGACGAATCTTCTGGAAATAGATGCGGGTATTTCTTCTTCATCTGATCTTCACGCTCCCAGGTGAACTCGGGTCCTCTACGAGCATTCCATCGAACCTTAACAATTGGTATCTTGTTTTGCTTAAGTATTTTAACCTCACGATCCATTATTTCGACGGGTTCTTCGATGAATTGGAGTTTTTCGTTGATTTGGATTTCATCTAACGGAATAGTGAGATCTTCTTTAGCAAAACATTTCTTCAAATTCGAGACGTGGAAAGTGTTATGTACAGTCGCGAGTTATTGAGGTAACTCAAGTCAGTAAGCTATTGGTCCGACACTATCAATAATCTTGAATGGTCCAATATACCTTGGATTTAATTTCCCTCGTTTACCAAATCGAACAACGCCTTTCCAAGGTGCAACTTTAAGCATGACCATCTCTCCAATTTCAAATTCTATATCTTTTCTTTTAATGTCAGCGTAGCTCTTTTGTCGACTTTGGGCGGTTTTCAACCGTTGTTGAATTTGGATGATCTTCTCGGTAGTTTCTTGTATAATCTCCGGACCCGTAATCTGTCTATCCCCCACTTCACTCCAACAAATCGTAGACCTGCACTTTCTACCATAAAGTGCTTCAAACGGCGCCATCTCAATGCTTGAATGGTAGCTGTTGTTGTTGGAAAATTCTGCTAACGGTAGATGTCGATCCCAACTGTGTCCGAAATCAATAACACATGCTCGTAGCATGTCTTCAAGCGTTTGTATCGTCCTTTCACTCTGCCCATCAGTTTGTGGATGATAGGCAGTACTCATGTCTAGACGAGTTCCTAATGCTTGCTGTAATGTCTGCCAGAATCTTGAAATAAATCTGCCATCCCTATCAGAGATAATAGAGATTGGTATTCCATGTCTGGAGACGACTTCCTTCAAATACAGTCGTGCTAACTTCTCCATCTTGTCATCTTCTCTTATTGGCAGGAAGTGTGCTGATTTGGTGAGACGATCAACTATTACCCAAATAGTATCAAAACCACTTGCAGTCCTTGGCAATTTAGTGATGAAATCCATGGTAATGTTTTCCCATTTCCATTCCGGGATTTTGGGTTGTTGAAGTAGACCTGATGGTTTCTGATGCTCAGCTTTGACCTTAGAACACGTCAAACATTCTCCTACGTATTTAGCAACATCGGCTTTCATACCCGGCCACCAAAAGTGTTTCTTGAGATCCTTGTACATCTTCCCCGTTCCAGGATGTATTGAGTATCTGGTTTTATGAGCTTCTCTAAGTACCATTTCTCTCATATCTCCAAATTTTGGTACCCAAATCCTTTCAGCCCTATACCGGGTTCCGTCTTCCCGAATATTAAGATGCTTCTCCGATCCTTTGGGTATTTCATCCTTTAAATTTCCCTCTTTTAAAACTCCTTGTTGTGCCTCCTTTATTTGAGTAATAAGGTTATTATGAATCATTATATTCATAGATTTTACTCGAATGGGTTCTCTGTCCTTCCTGCTCAAGGCATCGGCTACCACATTTGCCTTCCCCGGGTGGTAACGAATCTCAAAGTCGTAATCATTCAACAATTCAATCCACCTACGCTGCCTCATATTCAGTTGTTTCTGATTAAATATGTGTTGAAGACTTTTGTGGTCGGTTTATATAATACTGTTGACCCCATATAAGTAGTGCCTCCAAGTCTTTAATGCAAAAACAACCGCGCCTAATTCCAAATCATGTGTCGTATAATTTTGCTCGTGAATCTTCAATTGTCTAGACGCATAAGCAATCACCTTCGTTCGTTGCATTAATACACAACCAAGACCTTGCTTTGATGCGTCACAATAAATCACAAAATCATCATTCCCTTCAGGCAATGACAATATAGGTGCCGTAGTTAGCTTTTTCTTCAATAACTGAAACGCTTTCTCTTGTTCATCCTTCCATTCAAATTTCTTCCCTTTATGCGTTAATGCAGTCAAGGGTTTTGCTATTCTGGAAAAGTCTTGGATGAACCTTCTGTAGTAACCAGCTAGTCCTAAAAACTGGCGTATGTGTTTCGGAGTTTTCGGGGTTTCCCACTTTTCAACAGTTTCTATCTTTGCCGGATCCACCTTAATACCTTCTTTGTTCACTATGTGACTGAGGAATTGAACTTCTTCCAACCAAAATGCACACTCTGAAAACTTAGCGTACAATTCTTCCTTCCTCAATACTTCTAACACCTTTCTCAAATGTTCACCGTGTTCTTGGTCATTCTTTGAGTAAATAAGTATGTCATCAATGAAAACAATGACAAACTTGTCAAGGTATGGTCCACACACTCGGTTTATAAGGTCCATGAACACAGCTGGTGCATTAGTTAAACCAAACGGCATGACCATAAACTCGTAATGACCGTAACGTGTTCTGAAAGCAGTCTTTGGAATATCATCTTCTTTCACCCGCATTTGATGATACCCGGAACGTAAGTCAATCTTTAAATAAACAGACGAGCCTTGTAGTTGATCAAATAAGTCGTCGATTCTCGGTAGTGGGTAGCGGTTCTTGATGGTAAGTTTGTTCAACTCTCGGTAGTCGATACACAACCTGAATGTACCATCTTTCTTCTTGACAAACAAAACAGGAGCTCCCCACGGTGATGTGCTTGGTCGAATGAAACCACGCTCTAAAAGTTCTTGTAATTGGCTTTGCAGTTCTTTCATCTCGCTGGGTGCGAGTCTGTAAGGAGCACGAGCTATTGGTGCAGCTCCTGGTACAAGATCTATTTGAAATTTAACGGATCGATGTGGGGGTAATCCCGGTAATTCTTTCGGAAATACATCGAGAAATTCTTTTGCGACGGGAACATCATTGATGCTCTTTTCTTCAGTTTGTACTTTCTCGACGTGTGCTAGAACAGCATAGCAACCTTTTCTTATTAGTTTTTGTGCCTTCAAATTACTAATAAGATGTAGCTTCGTGTTGCCCTTTTCTCCGTACACCATTAAGGGTTTTCCTTTTTCTCGTATAATGCGAATTTCATTTTTGTAACAAACGATCTCTGCTTTCACTTCTTTCAACCAGTCCATACCGATTATCACATCAAAACTCCCTAACTCTACTGGTATCAAGTCAATCTTAAATGTTTCGCTAACCAGTTTAATTTCTCGATTCCGACATATATTATCTGCTGAAATTAATTTACCATTTGCTAATTCGAGTAAAAATTTACTATCCAAAGGCGTCAATGGACAACTTAATTTAGCACAAAAATCTCTACTCATATAGCTTCTATCCGCACCCGAATCAAATAAAACGTAAGCAAATTTATTGTCAATAAGAAACGTACCCGTAACAAGCTCCGGGTCTTCCTGTGCCTCTGCCGCATTAATATTGAAAACTCTTCCGGGGCCTTGTCCATTCGTGTTCTCCTGGTTCGGGCAATTTCTAATAATGTGGCCCGGTTTTCCACATTTATAACAAACTACATTGGCATAACTTGCTCCGACACTACTTGCTCCGCCATTACTCATTCCGACACCATTTGTTCCTTTCGTTCTATTAACCCCTGGTCCGTAGACCTCACACTTCGCCGCGCTATGACCATTTCTTTTACACTTGTTGCAAAATTTGGTGCAGAACCCCGAGTGATACTTTTCACACCTTTGGCATAGCTGCTTCTGATTGTTGTTGTTGTTGTTGCGGTTATTATTGTTGTTGGGATGATTGTTGTAGTTGCTGTTGTTGTTGTTGTTGTTGTTGTTGTTGTTGTTGTTGTTGTTGTTGTTTTTGTTGGGCCGTTTGTTGTAGTTGCGATTGATGTTGCGATTGTTGGGATAATTGTTGCGATTATTGTTGTAATTGCCGTTGTTGTTGTATTGGTGATTCTTATCACCGTTTTCCTCCCACTTTCTTTTGACTTGCTTCACATTGGCCTCTTCATCAGTCTGTTCTTTAATTCTTTCTTCAATCTGGTTCACTAGTTTGTGAGCCATTCTACATGCCTGTTGTATGGAGGCGGGCTCGTGTGAACTTATATCTTCTTGGATTCTTTCCGGTAATCCTTTCACAAACTCGTCGATCTTCTCTTCCTCATCTTCGAATGCTCCCGGACACAATAGGCACAATTCTGTGAATCGTCTTTCGTACGTGGTAATATCAAATCCTTGGGTTCGTAACCCTCTAAGTTCTGTCTTGAGCTTATTGACCTCGGTTCTGGGACGGTACTTCTCGTTCATCAAGTGCTTGAATGCTGACCATGGTAGTGCGTACGCATCGTCTTGTCCCACTTGCTCTAGATAGGTATTCCACCATGTTAACGCAGAACCTGTGAAGGTATGCGTAGCGTACTTCACTTTGTCCTCTTCAGTACACTTACTTATGGCAAACACCGATTCGACCTTCTCGATCCACCATTTCAATCCGATCGGTCCTTCGGTTCCATCAAATTCCAAAGGTTTACAGGCAGTGAATTCTTTGTAGGTGCATCCTACACGATTTCCTGTACTGCTGGATCCAAGGTTATTGTTGGTATGTAGCGCAGCCTGTACTGCGGCTATGTTTGAAGCTAGAAAAGTACAGAATTCCTCTTCATTCATATTCACGGTGTGTTGAGTAGTCGGTGCCATTTCCTTCAAAATAGTCAAATGGAACAAGTTAATCATACAGAATATTAAGAGTAGTTAATAGTATTTCGTAGCATAATATGAACTCATTTATAAAAGCTTTTTCTTCATATTAGCACTTTATAAGTTTAAATTCGGGTAGTACCTACCCGTTAAGTTCATACTTAGTAGCTAATATACAATTTAACTACTACAATTCTATATGAAAAACTGATTATAATAATATTTCGCGTTCAAACTTTTACACAATATTTTACAAACTTACAATACCGCTTATTTTACATATAGCATGAAATATAGCACACAATAAATTTGATACAAGATGGTTGTGAAGATAATTCTAGCTAGTACACAAGTTGTTCAGCAAAGGCAATAAAGACACGTAATTCATACGTCCAGAAACAAGTCATGCATTCTGGTTTTACTAGGATTACTTCCCATCCTTGGTCTTGTGGAACATAACCGTTATGGCCGTTGATAAGACAGCGTGTTGTAACGTCGTCAAAGGGAGGAGGGTTACGTAATATCCAACAGTCCCGTAACAATCTAAAAACCTCATTTCTTACCCCAATTACCGACTCCGTCACTTGTGGGAACGTTTTGTTTAATAGTTGTAGCCCGATGTTCTTGTTCTCACTTTGGTGAGAAGCGAACATTACTAATCCGTAAGCATAACATGCTTCTTTATGTTGCATGTTAGCAGCTTTTTCTAAATCACGAAGTCCAATATTCGGATATATTGAGTCAAAATAATTTCTTAACCCATTGCGTAAAATAGCATTTGGGTTCCCCGCAATATATGCGTCAAAGTAAACACATCGTAACTTATGGATTTCCCAATGTGATATCCCCCATCTTTCGAACGAAAGCCTTTTATAAACCAAGGCATTCTTGGAACGTTCTTCGAATGTCTTACAAACTAATCTCGCCTTAAATAGTTGTGCCGAAGAATTCTGACCGACTCTAGACAAGATTTCATCAATCATGTCTCCGGGTAGGTCTCTTAAAATATTGGGTTGTCTATCCATTTTGTGTTTTTATACTGTAAAATAGACAAGAGTTAGATTCATAAAAAAAAAATACTTATTAATACAAGCAATTTTTACATATATCATAAAGCATAAGCACACTATATTACATATATTACACCACACGAATACAACTATCTTATTCCGACTCGTTTGTTTCTTCTTCTTCGGTTTTAGTTCGTTTTGCCAAGTTTCTAGGGATATATGATGTTCCCCTAATACGAGCCGTCGTTTTCCACATTGGTTTAGAAAAACCTGGTGGTTTAGAGGTTCCCGGGTCATTGTTACAACTTAAGGATTTCGGGGGTTGACGATACATATAAAGTTCATCGGGGTTGGAATTAGATTTCTCTATTTTTATGCCCTTTCCCTTATTATTTTCTTTTGCCTTTTTAAATTCAGTTGGGGTAATTTCTATAACATCATCGGAATTCTCGTCGGAATCCGATTCATCGGAGAATTGGTAATCCTCCCAATATTTTGCTTCCTTGGTGGAAACACCATTGACCATAATTAACCTTGGTCGGTTGGTTAAGGATTTTCTTTTACTTAACCGTTTTATTATTTCCCCCACCGGTTCTATTTTTTCATCCGGTTTCGATTCTTCTTCCGGTTCCGATTCTTCTTCCGGTTCCGACTCTTCTTCCGGTTCCTCTTCGGGAACTTGTGAATCAGTCCACGAATCATTCCAATTTACATTTGACTCTTCATTATTATTAGGTGAGTCAATGGGACTTGTTCTAGAGGTAGACATCTATCACATAATATCAAACGCGTTAAGAGATTAATATATCACATAATATTCACATGTTAAAAATATATAGTTTCCAACAAAATTTGTTAAGCAATCATTTTTCAAGTAAACACGGTCGAAGTCCAGACTCACTAATGCATCCTAACAAACTCGATAAGACACACTAATGCAAAATTCTGGTTCTCTAAGACCAACGCTCGGATACCAACTGAAATGTCCCGTTCTTATTGATTAAAAACGTTCCATATTAATTGATTTCGTTGCGAGGTTTTGACCTCTATATGAGACGTTTTTCAAAGACTGCATTCATTTTAAAACAAACCATAACCTTTATTTCATCAATAAAGGTTTAAAAAGCTTTACGTAGATTATCAAATAATGATAATCTAAAATATCCTGTTTACACATGACCATTACATAATGGTTTACAATACAAATATGTTACAACAAAATAAGTTTCTTGAATGCAGTTTTTACACAATATCATACAAGCATGGACTCCAAATCTCGTCCTTATTTAATTATGCGACAGCGGAAGCTCTTAATAATCACCTGAGAATAAACATGCTTAAAACGTCAACAAAAATGTTGGTGAGTTATAGGTTTAACCTATATATATCAAATCATAATAATAGACCACAAGATTTCATATTTCAATACACATCCCATACATAGAGATAAAAATCATTCATATGGTGAACACCTGGTAACCGACATTAACAAGATGCATATATAAGAATATCCTCATCATTCCGGGACACCCTTCGGATATGATATAAATTTCGAAGTACTAAAGCATCCGGTACTTTGGATGGGGTTTGTTAGGTCCGATAGATCTATCTTTAGGATTCGCGTCAATTAGGGTGTCTGTTCCCTAATTCTTAGATTACCAGACTTAATAAAAAAGGGGCATATTCGATTTCGATAATTCAACCATAGAATGTAGTTTCACGTACTTGTGTCTATTTTGTAAATCATTTATAAAACCTGCATGTATTCTCATTCCAAAAATATTAGATTTTAAAAGTGGGACTATAACTCACTTTCACAGATTTTTACTTCGTCGGGAAGTAAGACTTGGCCACTGGTTGATTCACGAACCTATAACAATATATACATATATATCAAAGTATGTTCAAAATATATTTACAACACTTTTAATATATTTTGATGTTTTAAGTTTATTAAGTCAGCTGTCCTCGTTAGTAACCTACAACGAGTTGTCCACAGTTAGATGTACAGAAATAAATTGATAAATATTATCCTGAATCAATCCACGACCCAGTGTATACGTATCTCAGTATTGATCACAACTCAAACTATATATATTTTGGAATCAACCTCAACCCTGTATAGCTAACTCCAACATTCACATATTGAGTGTCTATGGTTGTTCCGAAATATATATAGATGTGTCGACATGATAGGTCGAAACATTGTATACGTGTCTATGGTATCTCAAGATTACATAATATACAATACAAGTTGATTAAGTTATGGTTGGAATAGATTTGTTACCAATTTTCACGTAGCTAAAATGAGAAAAATTATCCAATCTTGTTTTACCCATAACTTCTTCATTTTAAATCCGTTTTGAGTGAATCAAATTGCTATGGTTTCATATTGAAATCTATTTTATGAATCTAAACAGAAAAAGTATAGGTTTATAGTCGGAAAAATAAGTTACAAGTCGTTTTTGTAAAGGTAGTCATTTCAGTCGAAAGAACGACGTCTAGATGACCATTTTAGAAAACATACTTCCACTTTGAGTTTAACCATAATTTTTGGATATAGTTTCATGTTCATAATAAAAATCATTTTCTCAGAATAACAACTTTTAAATCAAAGTTTATCATAGTTTTTAATTAACTAACCCAAAACAGCCCGCGGTGTTACTACGACGGCGTAAATTCGGTTTTACGGTGTTTTTCGTGTTTCCAGGTTTTAAATCATTAAGTTAGCATATCATATAGATATAGAACATGTGTTTATTTGATTTTAAAAGTCAAGTTAGAAGGATTAACTTTTGTTTGCGAACAAGTTTAGAATTAACTGAACTATGTTCTAGTGATTACAAGTTTAAACCTTCGAATAAGATAGCTTTATATGTATGAATCGAATGATGTTATGAACATCATTACTACCTTAAGTTCCTTGGATAAAGCTACTAGAAAAGAGAAAAATGGATCTAGCTTCAACGGATCCTTGAATGGCTCGAAGTTCTTGAAGCAGAATCATGACACGAAAACAAGTTCAAGTAAGATCATCACTTGAAATAAGATTGTTATAGTTATAGAAATTGAATCAAAGTTTGAATATGATTATTACCTTGTATTAGAATGATAACCTACTGTAAGAAACAAAGATTTCTTGAGGTTGGATGATCACCTTACAAGATTGGAAGTGAGCTAGCAAACTTGAAAGTATTCTTGATTTTATGTAACTAGAACTTGTAGAATTTATGAAGAACACTTAGAACTTGAAGATAGAACTTGAGAGAGATCAATTAGATGAAGAAAATTGAAGAATGAAAGTGTTTGTAGGTGTTTTTGGTCGTTGGTGTATGGATTAGATATAAAGGATATGTAATTTTGTTTTCATGTAAATAAGTCATGAATGATTACTCATATTTTTGTAATTTTATGAGATATTTTATGCTAGTTGCCAAATGATGGTTCCCACATGTGTTAGGTGACTCACATGGTCTGCTAAGAGCTGATCATTAGAGTGTATATACCAATAGTACATACATCTAAAAGCTGTGTATTGTACGAGTACGAATACGGGTGCATACAAGTAGAATTGTTGATGAAACTGAACGAGGATGTAATTGTAAGCATTTTTGTTAAGTAGAAGTATTTTGATAGGTGTATTGAAGTCTTTCAAAAGTGTATAAATACATATTAAAACACTACATGTATATACATTTTAACTGAGTCGTTAAGTCATCGTTAGTCGTTACATGTAAGTGTTGTTTTGAAACCTTTAGGTTAACGATCTTGTTAAATATTGTTAACCCAATGTTTATAATATCAAATGAGATTTTAAATTATTATATTATCATGATATTATCATGTATGAATATCTCTTAATATGATATATATACATTAAATGTCTTTACAACGATAATCGTTACATATATGTCTCGTTTAAAAATCATTAAGTTAGTAGTCTTGTTTTTACATACGTCTTTCATTGTTAATATACTTAATGATATGTTTAATTGTCATAGTATCATGTTAAGTATATATATATCCATATATATGTCATCATATAGTTTTTACAAGTTTTAACGTTCGTGAATCACCGGTCAACTTGGGTGGTCAATTGTCTATATGAAACATATTTCAATTAATCAAGTCTTAACAAGTTTGATTGCTTAACATGTTGGAAACATTTAATCATGTAAATATCAATCTCAATTAATATATATAAACATGGAAAAGTTCGGGTCACTACAGTTATGTGGAAGATTAAGGGTGTGATTGCCTTCTCACACGGCTGCTTTGATGGGGTTGTCCACATGTTTTTCTAACGGCGGATTTGTTCTTCATTGGAAAGATAAATCGGGTGGATGGTGTTTTGTACAGATGAATTGTTTGGACAATGGGGTTAATTGGGTCGGGTCGGACTCAAACGACCCGTTATCTCCAAAACTAAGGAGGTAGGTGTCATAACCAAAGAGTAGTTCTCGTTTCCCAAACTAGTAACAAAAAGATTGAATTATAGCTCAACAATATTTTTTGGTGTTGAAAGACTTCACTTGCTAGAAGGTTATCGGGTGAAGTGCGGTGTAACACCCGCGTTTTGGGCCTAGCTGAAATAGACTATTTTGCCCTTAAGTGTTATTAAAAGTAATTTTAATAGTAGTATGTTTTGATTATCTGATTGTTTGGTTAAGACAAGTTTGTGACAAGGATCACAGAACAGGTTTGTTTGTTGAATTTGGACTCTGTTATGGCCTCCTAACGAAGTACGAAAGATATCAGATAACTGATAAATACCCGTGTGTTATAGGGTATGGGTTTACAACCCATTTATGTGTATGTATCAGTCTAGTGAGTTCATTTTCTCTAGAACTCTCCAAATTGCTCCCGTACCTAACATTTATCACTCTCAAACCCTAATCTAATTCAAGTGTGGAATTGGATCAAGAAGCTTTAAGGATTGAATTGTTACTTCTTAGTGATAATCTATCCAGGTTTGTAAGATTGAATCATTGTTTGATTTCTTAAGAATTGGGTTTTTGTGTTCTTGAATAAAAATGAGTTTTGATGCTTGAATCTTGATGAATTTTGTTTGTTAGTGTTAATTTTTGTTAGATATATGTTCTATAGTTGTTATATGATGTTTTTGAAGTGGTTTCATGATTAGATTGAGCAAAAATCATGTTTTGGGGTCAAAAAACGCGAAAACAGCGAGCTGTAGGTGTTCATCAGCACCCACACTTTTGACAGGTCACTCGTACGAGTGACCACACTTTTGAGGGTCAACCACACGTGTGAGGACTGATGTGCGTAGGGGTGTATACAAAATAGTAGTATTTTTGCTGCGAAATACTATTAAATACGATACAATTTTACACAAGTTATTTATTTATAGAGTGGAAATACCTAAACTCTGCTACAACACTATAGGCAGTGTACCTAATCGTAGAGTAGTATAGTTTTTAGTAAGTCCGGTTCGTTCCACAGGGAGACGACTTATTTTACACTATATTTTAAACAACTATATTTGTACAAAATATATATTTTTATATATAATAATAATATAAAAGGGGGTTTACCGTTTAATGACCGGTTTGTCGATTTTATATTTTAAGTCACAATTAAACCTAATGAAAAATATAAATGACGATGATTTAAGTGCGATAATTAAAAGTGCAATAAATAAAATGACAGTAAATAAAAGTGCGATGAGATATAAAATAAAGCAATTATGCTTATTTAAACTTCCGTAATCATGATGTTTGACGTGTTAATTTTAGTTTATTACCATGGGTTAATTGTCCTTTGTCCTGGATTATTCGATATGTCCATCTGGTTTTTGTCCATAACAGTCCATCAGTCATAAATATAAAGTGCGAGTGTCCTCGTCAAATTATCCTTATATCCGAAGTCAAATATTTCAACTAATTGGGGACTTAAACTATAATTATACCAATTTTCATTATATATAATTCACCCCTGTTTTAATAAGTCCAGTAACTATTAATCCATTCCCGTGTCCGGATAAATGAACAATTATTAGTACTTATAAATATCCCACCCATCGTGTCCGATCGAGTGTATGTGGTTATTTATAGGTACGTCCAATTGTAAATCTTTATATTAAATTAACGAACTATCATTCAATTAAACAAATATAAAGCCCATTAATAGCCCATAGTCTAATTTCCACAAGTATCGTTCTTTTGTCCAAACCCCAATTATGGTACAAAGCCTAATTACCCCGTCTTAATATTTTAGCCCAACATCATGATTACTTCGGCTTAAATAAGCATAATAATAACTTAGTTACGAGACATTAATTTTAAAAAGGAGAACATAACTTACATTGATTATTTATCGCGTAGTGTTACACGGACAGAACTTCGACTTTAAAACCCGTAAAATAACCTTTACATAATCCAAACTAACTAATATAAAATTACCCTATACTATATATATATATATATATATATATATATATATATATATATATATATATATATATATATAATTATTATATATTACAGAGGGAGAGATTGAAAGAGTGTGTTTTGAGTTCGACCACAGGCCTGCCTTTTATAGCAATGTGGCCAGTTTTTGCTGTCATGAGATCGCATGGGAAAAGGGCAGCCAGGCCATGCGATCGTATGGCCCCTCTGGACAGCTCACTTTGCCTTGTCTCCTAGCTTGTCGACGTTATATTTAATTAATATATAATATATAAATAATTTATATAATTATTTAAATATTATATTATATTCTTGTGCATAGTTGACTCATAATTTTCGGCCCGTTGCGTCGCGCGTTGATAGTTGGCTCAGGTCCCGGTTCCGGATTTTCGAACGTCCTTTCGTACTATTTAATATCTTGTACTTTGCGTTTTACAATTTGTAATTTGCACAAAAAATTATTTTCCTTAACTCCCAAAATCCGCGCAAGTCTCACTTTTAGTGGCACTTTTGAGTGCACTGTGGCTTTAGTGGCACTTTTCAGGCTTTAGTGACACTTTTTCTTCAATTCTTTAATCTTCGTGCTTTGTCTCCACATTTATTTATTTAAACGATTACAACTTAAAAATAGAATAATTACAACTAAAAACTTTACATATTGGGATGATATTGCGACTAAATATATGTTCGTTTGGAGCACTATCAAATATCCCCACACTTGAGTGTTGCTTGTCCTCAAGCAATACAGAACTTGAAATTAAATCACACGAATCACTTCTTTATTCTTCACACTTTATACATTAGTGATTTTGATACGGCGGTATAAACAATGATAGTAACGATGTGGTTTACAGTCCCACATGACTATAAAAATTTAGATCCTTAAGGAAATTGGATCTTTATGAAAACATTTGATCTTTTGAAAATTCATTCTAGCTTTTACCCTAGATAAGTTTTCCGGAATAACCCTTCACCGGTGTTTGCAACATATTTTTGTGGGTTTTGTGGGTTTCAGATTTTAAAATTTTAGCTCAAAACTTGCGATTTTGTGTCACCCACTTGCTAACCTTGTATTAGGAAAGCACACGTCCAGTATACTTGCTCTGTATATTACCTTTCGGTAAACTACCGTCCGGTTGTAAAGGAAATCGTTGAATAAGCAACTGTTAAGGCAATGTCTAATGACATGCAGATGTTCATGGTCTAAAACATATCGGATGCAATTACTATCCTTTGTAGGAGCAATAGTAAAGATCACACTATAGTTTTTCGGTCTGGCACAAGGTCCTGTCTTCGACCATGATATGCAACCACCGTTCTTACGGTTAACACCCGATTTGGTTCAAGTGACCTAATGAATTTTGGGTGAATTCCTAGAATTTTACGTTCAATGGTAATGAACGCATTGAAAATAGGTTTTCAGAAAACAAATCGGTTTTAATTTGATCAAAATATTTTCTCGTTCAAGCTCGAGTTTAGATTTCATCGAATTCCATGAGTTTGTAATTCTCAATCTTTAAAGTCAATCTCAAGGATTGAGTAATATCAGACTTAAATGCTGATTTTTTTTATCTTTAAGGAGATTATCCTTTCTGGGGGTCTGATTCATTAGTCTTATCAAGCTAATTTTCACGGCGCCCTCCCCATTTTACGAGACAGATCCTCTCATGGTTAGGATAAGTCTGACCACTTGGCGACCCTGTTTGATGCTGAGGTCCGTGTATTTCCTGCTGATTTTAGAGATGACTTTTCTAGATTTTTCGTCAACCTACAGCTGGTCTGGATGACAACTTCTTGACCTAAATCAAGAAGCGCGTGTCTTTTTTGGAAGACTTTACTTCCTTTTAATGATGGAATTGATTCATCGTGTAGATCCATCTTTTCTTTTATCTTTATTATAATATTGCGGGTAAAACAGTTAATTTAGTTCAAAACAAAAGCACCTGCAATAACTTTACAGAAACATGTGATAGATAGTTTTTTAATTGAATAACTTGGTACATTCTCCCCACACTTAGTTTCTTTCTTTGGCTTTTTATTCTCCTTTATTCCATTTTAAATGAATTCAAGTGTTTTAGGGTGTTTCTCATTTTATGTCCTTTCCTAGGTAACGATAATTTCGGTATTAACACATAGTTTTCATCGTTCATAAATATGTATAAACATGATTTTGAATTCATTTATTTGAAAATTTTTAAAATTTTCACAAAATTTGGCAAATAAACTAAGTGCAAACTCGAGAGAATTTATAACCCTTTCCCACACTTGAGATCATGCAATGCCCTCATTTGCATGAAATCAGACTATAATTATAAATTCACGAGGGTGATAAGTGTAGAAAAGTGATTAAAAATACCCAGTTTGTAATTACAAAGCTCGTCAAATGATAGATGGCGCGCCTCATCGTTCATTCTTTTTGTTGTTTTATCACACTTTTTTTCTTCTTCAAAAACGGTTACTTTTCCGAACTGTTTACTAATCTTTGAAAATGCGTCTTTTACCCTTACTCATCATGCATGTTTATCAACGAGTTATGCACTAACCCGAACCCCAAATTTAACGTTAAGTGGGGTTAGACTTCCCCATACTTAGCTGACGACATGTGAAGTCAGTAAAATAAGTTCCACGAATTAAAATAGTGAGCCAGTTATTTACATCTCGGGTGGTATAAAATATATCAATGGGTTTAAAGTTTAAACCCACCCGATCGTCACTACTTAATTCTTTTTTAAGTGTAGCTTTTAGTAAATGGATATGTCTCTTTTCTGGTTCTTGGTCAAATGGATCGATATACACCGACATACATATTTCTATACGGTGGACAATTCCCAACATTTTCTTCCGTTTATTCTCGGGATCAAAGTTTTCACCTCTATTACCCAATTGGGTGAAATTCGAGGTGTCAATATCTATTACAGCTTGTAGTTCATCTTTGGTAGATGACTCGTCTATTGAGAATATTGGGTTGGAAGGTTGTGGAATGGTGAATTTCGGGATCGAAGCAAATTTCTTCTTCATTAATGGTACTTATCGGTCTCACCATTTTGGTCTCGGGGGTAAAATTTTCAACGTTATCGTTTTCCCAAGAGTACCAATTTGTCACCCTTACTTCTTCTTCTTCTTCTTCTTCATCCATTGATGGATCGTTGATTTCGTCGGTAGAGGCTAATGTGTCGATATGTTGTGAAATTGGTAAAGCTGAATAAAAAGTATCATCGCGATAATTGGTGATTTCGGAGCTCTCGAATTCATCAAAATTCGATGATATGAGATTTTCTTGCACAATACTCCTCAAATCAACAGGTGTGTAATCTGACAGAGTTTCAGCTTGCCAATTTACAAACTCTCTCATTTGTTCATTTTGAGCATCGAGTTCTTCAAGTTTGATTTTCATATTGTCTAAAAGATTTTCAGACACATAATGTTCCTCGTCTTCTGGTTGTTGAGTTTGGATATATTCTTGGGAATAATCCCAATTTGAATTGTATTCTTCATAATCATTCCATTCAGGTTCTATGAGTGCATAATTTTCCATAGAAACGTAATAATAACATTCCCATGTTGAGTGATAATCTCCACATATTTCACAACCAGTTATTGTTTCGTCATTCGTGATCCAAGATTGACGGAACGAATTGTCATCAACAACCGTTTTAGAGTATTGATTAAATTGATTTCGGATGTCATAAAGAGTTTCCAAGATATTTTCGAGGTTTTTCATACTACACTTATTACCAAATTTTAGCTACAATGTCGTGCATTTATTAATTATCCTATTAGTTATAAAATAAATAAAAAATTATATAAGTTATCAGATTAATAGACTTTTCTGATTTTGCCCACATTTCGAATAGCCAATAGATGCAGCAGGTAGCCAGGACCCTTTAAATCGGAAGCCCACAACTCGCCACTAACAAATCCAACTATTACTACGAACCAGAAAATTTGGATGTCTATCAATTTAACTGCTTAAAATAATTTTTCGTTTTGAAATTTTAGAGAAGAAATAGAAAAAATTCTAAGTCCTAAAAACTAGAGAGTCGAGAAATAAAAAAGAAAAAGAGCGCGTCGAAAAACGTCGAAAAATAAAAGGTCGAAAAATAAAAGGTCGAAAAATAAATGTCGAAAACAAACAGTCGAAAAATAAAAATAAGAAAATAAAGCGTCGAAACTTGGTATTCTAAAAACTAAATATTAAAAGTTATGTCTAAAGGTATTAAAGATTAAAAGGAATTCTATATCCAAAACGGCAATAACTTAAAAAGTACTGAAATTTTAAAATGGCGTCGCAAAATTCTAAAGCACCTAAATCTTAGTCTAAAGAAAAGGCACTTAAGGGATTTTACGGCAAAGTCTTAAAAGCTAAAAATAAAGTAACTACGGCAAAATACTAGTCTTAAAACTAATTACGAATGATAAATATAAAAATTACGAATTAAGCGATATAAATATACAATTTATAAAAAGAAACTAAAAATGATAAAATTACATTTTTTATAAAAATATTATTTTTATATTATTATTATATAAAAATATTAATCAATATATTTAATAATAATAAATAAACTTAAAATTACAAATTATAAATTAAAACTAAAATTATAAACTAATTAAAACCCTAATTAATAATAATTATAAATTAAAAATCCTAACTGCATTTATGGCGTACCAGGTCAGACGTGTCAGACCACCCTATGCGATCGTATGGGGTTTAGGCTGATGGGTCATGCGACCGCATGGCCTGTCAGTCTAGTTTTTTTTTTTTTTTTAGATTTTATATTGTTTTTCTAAAAATTATAAATAAATATATTTATACAAATATATATTAAAAATATAGCGTTTCGCCGGTTCCCCGGCAGCGGCGCCAAAAACTTGATGTGCGTAGGGGTGTATACAAAATAGTAGTATTTTTACTGCGAAATACTATTAAATACGATACAATTTTACACAAGTTATTTATTTATTTATAGAGTGGAAATACCTAAACTCTGCTACAACACTATAGGCAGTGTACCTAATCGTAGAGTAGTATAGTTTTTAGTAAGTCCGGTTCGTTCCACAGGGAGACGACTTATTTTACACTATATTTTAAACAACTATATTTGTACAAAATATATATAATAATAATATAAAAGGGGGTTTACCGTTTAATGACCGGTTTGTCGATTTTATATTTTAAGTCACAATTAAAACCTAATGAAAAATATAAATGATGATGATTTAAGTGCGATAATTAAAAGTGCAATAAATAAAATGACAGTAAATAAAAGTGCGATGAGATATAAAATAAAGGAATTATGCTTATTTAAACTTCCGTAATCATGATGTTTGACGTGTTGATTTTAGTTTATTACCATGAGTTAATTGTCCTTTGTCCTGGATTATTCGATATGTCCATCTGGTTTTTGTCCATAACAGTCCATCAGTCATAAATATAAAGTGCGAGTGTCCTCGTCAAATTATCCTTATATCAGAAGTCAAATATTCCAACTAATTGGGGATTTAAACTATAATTATACCAATTTTCCTTGTATATAATTCACCCCTGTTTTAATAAGTCCATTAACTATTAATCCATTCCCGTGTCCGGTTAAATGAACGATTATTAGTACTTATAAATATCCCGCCCATCATGTCCGATCGAGTGTATGTGGTTATTTATAGGTACGTCCAATTGTAAATCTTTATATTAAATTAACGAACTATCATTCAATTAAACAAATATAAAGCCCATTAATAGCCCATAGTCTAATTTCCACAAGTGTCGTTCTTTTGTCCAAACCCCAATTATGGTACAAAGCCTAATTACCCCGTCTTAATATTTTAGCCCAACATTATGATTACTTCGGCTTAAATAAGCATAATAATAACTTAGTTACGAGACATTAATTTTAAAAAGCAGAACATAACTTACATTGATTATTTATCGCGTAGTGTTACACGAACAGAACTTCGACTTTAAAACCCGTAAAATAACCTTTACATAATCCAAACTAACTAATATAAAATTACCCTAAATATATATATATATATATATATATATATATATATATATATATATATATATATATATATATATATATATATATATATATATATATATATATATATATATATATATATATATTACAGAGGGAGATATTGAAAGAGTGTGTTTTGAGTTCGACCACAGGCCTGCCTTTTATAGCAATGTGGCCAGGTTTTTGCTGCCATGAGATCACATGGGAAAAGGGCAGCCAGGCCATGCAATCGTATGGCCCCTCTGGACAGCTCACTTTGCCTTGTCTCCTAGCTTGTCGACGTTATATTTAATTAATATATAATATATAAATAATTTATATAATTATTTAAATATTATATTATATTCTTGTGCATAGTTGACTCATAATTTTCGGCCCGTTGCGTCGCGCGTTGATAGTTGGCTCAGGTTCCGGTTTCGGATTTTCGAACGTCCTTTCGTACTATTTAATATCTTGTACTTTGCGTTTTACAATTTGTAATTTGCACAAAAAATTATTTTCCTTAACTCCCAAAATCCGCGCAAGTCTTTAACTCACTTTTAGTGGCACTTTTGAGTGCACTATGACTTTAGTGGCACTTTTCAGGCTTTAGTGGCACTTTTTCTTCAATTCTTTAATTTTCGTGCTTTGTCTTCACATTTATTTATTTTAACGATTACAACTTAAAAATAGAATAATTACAACTAAAAACTTTACATATTGGGATGATATTGCGACTAAATATATGTTCGTTTGGAGCACTATCAGGACTCACTCGCACGTGTGAGCACAGGGTCAGATTTGTGAAAACTTGTTTTGGTCATAACTTTCAAACCGTAACTCCGTTTTTGATGAATCAAATATCGTTGGAATCGTAATGAAAAATCCTTTCCAATAGTAAACTCTTTAGAAGCTATATCAAAATGTATTTGGGTCAGAAATAGAGGTATTAGCGTGTGTGTGTCTAGCGTGCATGCGTTAATCTGTTATTATGGGTTGAATTCTTGATATAGGCTTATGAATGAATGAATATATGATGAATATAGGTTGTAAAATATCTTTACATGTTGCTATTGATGTTCCTTATCACTCGCACAAGTGATCCTTCACTCGCATGAGTGAGCTTTCACTCGTACGATTGAGACGGTCAACCGCATGGTGAACCGCACGAGTGAGTGGTTACTTGAGCTGTTATATTTGCTAGTTGGATCGTACGATTGAGATGTGACTCGTACGAGTCATATGTCACTCGTGTGGTCAACCGTATGGATCTACTGTTGTGTAATTAGTTATTTGTCCAAGGACTAAACGTACGAGTGAGGTGTCAACCGCACGGTTGAGGTTTCTCAGACGTGTGGATGAGTGTCACTCGTACGGTTGACAGGTCAGATTGATTAAGTGTTGGTATCGGTGTTGTTGTTTTGTTGTCGGGTTGTTATCAAGACATGATTACTGACTGTGTTATGTCTATTCTCAGGTGATAAAGACGAAGAGAAGGCTCAGTAAGATTAGAATTCCGAGTTCTTTCTGTTGCTGGTAATCGGTGAGTGGGATTATCTCTGGGTGTAGTATAGAGTAGCAAGTTGTGCTACTATGTTATACTGTTATAGTTGCCATGCTTAGTAGATATGTTGTACTAATGATCAATGTAGAGTTGCCATGCTAGTCATAGTGACAGTTGTCCGTAGTTGTAGTTGCTTAACAGTTGTGTGCACAAGTTGTAGTTGCCAGTTGGAACCTATAGTTGTTAGGTTCAGCTCAGAGAGGTCAACCTAGTTGTGGTTGGGTCTAGTTGGCTACTGTTTGTTGAGTATAGTGCTGAACGACGCATCACCTGCGTGTGGATGACTATACTGGGGATTCAGTAGTAAAGGCTATTGGTAGACGCTAGACTGATCAGCTAGTGGTCGTGTGTCCGTACAAGCCGCCGATCCTCTAGTTGGAGCATAGTTGCTAGTTGCTAGTTTCCAGTTGCCAGTTGATAGTTGCTAGTTGTTAGTTGTCAGATGATTAGTTGATAGTTGCCGGTTGCCTGTTATTGATTGTTGTAGCTGCTGTAGTTGTACAAGTTGGTACTGTATGCTAGATCTGTTAGATGATTCCATTCACTTAGCCTTGTACTGACCCCCCTCACATCCTCCCTTGCATGTTTTGAATCTTAGTGTTGGTAGTGACGGGAGTCGGGTTGAAGATATGTTTGACAAGATGAACTCTGATGTCTTAACTTTTATAAATATGTAACTCGTCGTTTAATGTAACACCGATGGTTTGTAATAAAGTAGTTAACTAAGGGTATTTATGTAAATTAAGCCTTCTGCTGTGATTTTAAAAAAAAAATCTAGGGTGTTACAACTTGGTATCAGAGCATAGGTTTGGCCGCATGTACATTGTGTTGAATGTCATGTTCCCAAACCTTTTGTTGTGACAAACATATCTGAGGGGACGGGTTAAGTGAATGTAGGGATTACATGCGTTTGTTGATAGGTACTAACCTGTTTTCCACTAAACGTTTGTGTGAGTTGTTGTGGTAGTGAAGATATGGCAGATAATACAGGAAACACAACTGGTCCGTCAGCCCCCGGAACATTCAGAGCCCCAGGTGAAGACGGGTATGTGTCAGAAGATAATCCGCAGGAACAAATTCTAGATTTGAAAAGTCGGTTAAAGGAAGCAAATGATCGAATAAGAGAATTAGAACAAAGTCTGGTAATGGTGAATCCAAGTGGTAGTGTACTGAATCATATGTTTAGTGGGTATCCGGTGCAGTCAAATATGTATCAGCAAACTGGAAGTGTTTTCCAACAATCGCAATGGTTACCACCTCAGTATCAGTTTTCTCAATAGTATCAGATGCCATCTCAGTTTAATCAACAGTTCCCAAATCAAATGTGGGGTCCATATCAGATGCCGACGTTTCAACAACCGAAGAAATGTACCTTCAAACAGTTTCTGAATTGTAATCCACATGAGTACTCAGGAAGTTCTAACCCAACGGTAACCCTTAACTGGTTAAGAGAGATAGAAAAGGTTTTTAAGGCCTGTTTGTGCGAACCAGAATTACAGGTTATTTATGTTAGTCGTATGTTCAAAAATAGCCCAATGGTTTGGTGGGATACGGTTATTTCTAGTATACCGAAAGAGCAAATGAACATGATTACTTGGGAACAATTTTATAGTAAAGTTTGTGAATAGTATTGTTCGTCCTATGATCTCAATCGAATTAAGACAGAATTTTTGGCAATGAAAATGACTCATCAGTTGATGATAGATGAGGTGATTGAGCAGTATATGGATAAATTAAGGTTCGTGCAGCAGTGGGTTCCAGACGAACAGGCCAGAATTCAACATCTTGTTAATATAATTTTACCAGAGTACAGAATGATGGTTAGGATGGCGACGATACTATCGCAAGTGTTTGTTATGGCCAAGATGGTAGAAGATGACGTTAAAGCAGCAAGAAATAGAAGGGTAGGTTATGTAGTACCACAACAAGATCAGGTGATGAGCCATTCGGACTCTAGGTCAAAGAAGTCCGTTAAGTTGAAACAGAAAAGTGGGTCAGAACAGAGTGGGACAACATCAAGTCAGAATTCTTGGTGTTATAGTTTTAGATCATCTCATAGTGGTCCTTGTTTAGATTCAACCAAAAGATGTTTGAGATGTGGTATTGTGGGGCACAAGATTCGGATGTGTTCGTTCCAAGAGAATGTAGGTTGGAAATGTCATCAAGTGGGGCATAGTTCAGCTCAGTATCCGTATGTAAGAGGATCAAGTTCTGGGGCGGGGCCAGGAGCGCAGTCGGGATCAGTAGGTGGATCTTCTGATTCTCCAGTTGGGCAAAAAAGAAAGAATCAACCTACAACAACAGCAAGAGCTTATCAGATGGTTGCAGATGCAGATGTTGAATATGAAGTGAATACAGGTATGTTTAAAAAATTCTCATACTGTTTAGTTATATATATATGTATATGATTGTGTGTATATATATATATATGTGTGTGTGTTAGATTGGTAGATCTTGATAGTAGTGCGAGATTTATTTGTTGCATTATGTTGCTTATGTTTTGGTTGCGACCATTGTGTGTTATGTGGGGTAAAGGGTGATCCTTAGGTTGAATTTTTGAGATTGAGAATCGCGACTTGGAAAGAGATGCGTTGAGTATGTTTGTATAGTAAAATTTTGGATGACAGGAAGTTGTTGGATAGTGGCATGAGTATGATTGTTACGACGGTATTTCCTAAGCTTGTTGGATGTATGATCTGGTTGATAGATTATATTTGGATGATTGATAGACAAGGTTTGAGTAACTGTGATTGGACAGATGTTGTGATTTATTAGTCATAAAGTAGTTAAATTAATTACCGATGCTTATTGAGAAGATTGATTGGACATAAGTTAGTGAATGAGACAAGTAGAATTTTTTCCGTTTCGAGCAACTCAGAATGAAGGTGTGATTTAGGATAATATGCTTGTGTCCGGCCAACAGAAGTATATTATGATAAATCATACGGAATTTCTGAGAAGCTGAAGGAAAATTAGGTGACCTGTGCTATATTGGATTGTTATGTGACTGGACATGAGACGAATAACCTGTGAAGTTCTGTTGACTTAATAGGTAATTTCGTGGACATATGTATAGATTTTAGCATGATAACTAATTCTATTGCCTATGCTTTGGATAATTGGAAAAAGTGGACTATATAAAGAGTTGAATTGGATGACAGATCGTGAAATTTATGATACGGAATGGCGAAGAAACATGAATTTGACTCTGATTATTTGACTCGATCGTGTAATTTGTGGGCTTAAGTGGATTAACGGACGTTGATCGATGAAGATTGTGACAACTTATTTTGTATCGGGAGTGTATTGACGTCAAGAATCTCGTTTCCCTATGCAATTGTGGTGGATAACGTCGGTATCGGGGATAAGATCGATAAATTTGATCGTGTGTTTTGGCAGTTCGAGTAACAATTTTGGGTTTTGTTGACCATAGTTGACCCGATTCCGAGGACGAAATCGCTTTTAAGGAGGGTAGATTTGTAACACCCGCGTCTTGAATAAAAAGTGAGTTTTGATGCTTGAATCTTGATGAATTTTGTTTGTTAGTGTTAATTGTTGTTAGATATATGTTCTATAGTTGTTATATGATGTTTTTGAAGTGGTTTCATGATCAAATTGAGCAAAAATCATGTTTGGGGTCAAAAAACGCGAAAACAGCGAGCTGTAGGTGTTCATCAGCACCCACACTTTTGACAGGTCACTCGTACGAGTGACCACACTTTTGAGGGTCAACCACACGTGTGAGGACTCACTCGCACGAGTGAGACCTCAGTCACACGTGTGAGCACAGGGTCAGATTTGTGAAAACTTGTTTTGGTCATAACTTTCAAACCGTAACTACGTTTTTGATGAATCAAATATCGTTGGAATCATAATGAAAAATCCTTTCCAATGGTAAACTATTTAGAAGCTATATCAAAATGTATTTGGGTCAGAAATAGAGGTATTAGCGTGTGTATCTAGTGTGCATGCGTTAATCTGTTATTATGGGTTGAATTCTTGATATAGGCTTATGAATGAATGAATATATGATGAATATAGGTTAGAAAATATCTTTACATGTTGCTATTGATGTTCCTTATCACTCGCACAAGTGATCCTTCACTCGCACGAGTGAGCTTTCACTCGTACGATTGAGACGGTCAACCGCATGGTGAACCGCACGAGTGAGTGGTTACTTGAACTATTATATTTGCTAGTTGGATCGTACGGTTAAGATGTAACTCGTACGAGTCATATGTCACTCGTGTGGTTAACCGTATGGATCTACTGTTGTGTAATTAGATATTTGGCCAAGGACCAAACGTACGAGTGAGGTGTCAACCGCACGGTTGAGGTTTCTTAGACGTGCGGATGAGTGTCACTCATACGGTTGACAGGCCAGATTGATTAAGTTTTGGTATCGGTGTTGTTGTTTTGTTGTCGGGTTGTTATCAAGACATGATTACTGACTGTGTTATGTCTATTCTCAGGTGATAAAGACGAAGAGAAGGCTCAGTAAGATTAGAATTCTGAGTTCCTTCTGTTGCTGGTAATCGGTGAGTGGGATTATCTCTGGGTGTAGTATAGAGTAGCAAGTTGTGCTACTATGTTATACTGTTATAGTTGCCATGCTTAGTAGATATGTTGTAATAATGATCACTGTAGAGTTGCCATGCTAGTCATAGTGACAGTTGTCCGTAGTGGTAGTTGCTTAACAGTTGTGTGCACAAGTTGTAGTTGCCAGTTGGAACCTATACTTGTTAGGTTCAGCTCAGAGAGGTCAACCTAGTTGTGGTTGGGTCTAGTTGGCTACTGTTTGTTGAGTATAGTACTGAACGACGCATCACCTATGTGTGGATGACTATACTGGGGATTCAGTAGTAAAGGCTATCGGTAGACGCTAGACTGATTAGCTAGTGGTTGTGTGCCCGTACAAGCTGCCGATCCTCTAGTTGGAGCATAGTTGCTAGTTTCCAGTTTCCAGTTGATAGTTGCTAGTTGTTAGTTGTCAGATGATTAGTTGATAGTTGCCGGTTGTCTGTTATTGATTGTTGTAGCTGCTGTAGTTGTACAAGTTGGTACTGTATGCTAGATCTGTTAGATGATTCCATTCACTTAGCCTTGTACTAACCCCCCTCACATCCTCCCTTGCAGGTTTTGAATCTTAGTGCTGGTAGTGACTGGAGTCGGGTTGAAGATATGTTTGACAAGACGAACTCTGATGTCTTAACTTTTATAAATATGTAACTCGTCGTTTAATGTAACACCGGTGGTTTGTAATGAAGTAGTTAACTAAGGGTATTTATGTTAATTAAGCCTTCCGCTGTGATTTAAAAAAAAAAAAAAAATCTAGGGTGTTACATGCGGCGTGACTCGGGTGAAAATCCGACGAGGGTCTTTATTCAAGTCTGTTGACCCCTAAGAAAGATGGAGGCCTTTATGAATGAAGCATAAGTTCCTGAGAGTATCAAACGGAGGTGTAATTAGCGGGTCGGGTTGTTGCTGTGAGATGTTGATGAAGTCAGGTTAAAGATAGGTGTTGTTTAATGTCTCTTTGAGTGAGAGATTGTTGTAGTACGAATCGAGTTAAACAAGTCAAGGAAAACAAGAGTGTTGTTGTCGTATATCTCGCGACCGCCAGGGGTATAGTCGCGATCGCGAAGTAGGGGTCAACAAGATCGCGTGTGGGAGTTTGTAAATCGCGACTGGAATTTGGTGTTGATGCATATCTCGCGAACGCGAGAGGATTTCCATCTGAAAGTCGTGATCACGAGTCTGGAGCTGGGTGGCCAGAATTTTCTATAAACGAATTTTCTTGCTCGTTAAGTAGTTTTCTTGTTTGTTTTCTCCTATAAATACCCCATATATAATATGTAAACACACACCACGAATTTTATCAATAAAGAACTCTCTTTGGTTGGCGAAAGATAAGAGTAATCACAATTGATTACATATAACCTCGTTAAATTCTCTTGTTTTTTTTATTATTCTTGCTAGTTTCTTTGTGTTCATCACATATTTTCGTTTATTGTAAGTGTGTTTGATAACTTGGGGTTATCAAGTCTTGTTAGGGCTCACATAGTCGTTCATAACACTTTGATCCATTGAGTGAGATCCCTTTCACACAGGACTCTCGGATCACTACGTCTGAATTTCGTCTTTGTTCGACCCGTTGATCTCACAGTGAGACAGACCATTATTCTGATATGATGGGTTCAGTGTGCAAAGGAGTGTTGAATCTATATCTATATTTCTCATTTATGTGAATTCTTTACTAGGGGTGTTCAATATTTGATTTGAAACTGCTTTACCCGAATACTTAACGAATTCAAACTAGTTAAAATCAAATCGGATTTGAAAAACGATTTCGCATTGATTAAAACCGAACTGAAATCAGTATATGGTTATATATAAGTACTTTGTATTATATAATCATTCATATTTTGTGACTTCGTATGTTAAATGATATTTTTGATAAAATTTATTTTTGTATGCTTTTATGTTTTAACAACCGAATTAAAAATCGAATTTGAATTTATAGTATGGTTTTGACATCCAAATTCAGTTTTGGTTCTTTTCTATTTTGATTTTAGAGGTTCAAAACTGAACAAAGTGCAAACCAAACCGACCAAACCGACCAATAGCCCTAAATTTAAAGATATTAAAGAATCTCAACCTCTTGCAATATTCAGAAAAAGACGAACAATTAACTTGTTGAAAACAATTCCAACAATATACTCCCTATAAAATTGTACGAGTACTAGAATCGTAGTATTTTACCAAAAAGTACGGCACCTGAACATATTCTTTTTTTGTGTGCTGGAATTGGATATGTCAAATAAGCGGGAACATTTGGGGCAACTTAAAAACAAAAAGTAAAAATTCAATTCAATTCAAATCCTTTATTTCCTTTAAGTTTTGGGATCATATTGTCAATTCTTATTTTGTTACTCGTACTTGTATTACTAATACTAACAAACTTTATAAACTCATGGTATAATAATCGTGATCGGGATTAAAATTAAAATAATGTTTATTTGAAAATGTACGTATATTAATAAATTTATAAGTTTTATAAGCATTTTTTCCCTAACGAACTTCCTAACTTATTTAACCATGGCTTGAAATAACAACACTAACAAATACTCAATCTCGTTGTTACAAGATATGAGTCATTAATTTACCATATTTTATTAACCATGGCATGGCGTGTTGAGGGGGGTGCTTGGCGCCGACGTGGTAGACGTGTTGGTAAACTAGAAAAATAATGGGGTGGTGTACTAGATGTGTTAAAATATGATTGAAAATTAGGTGAAATAATAGATAATAAAAGTTGGACCAATCAAAATTGAGATAAACTTTTACACATCCATTTTTTTTTCATGCTCCAACCACACATGTCAAGGTTGGAGGCCTCCAACACGCCGCACTAAAGGTGTGTTGGAGGCGTGTTGGTGACACACAAAGGGCTAACGCGCCCCATTGGATATATGGTCTTACGTGTGTCTTTATCGTTTGAACATAAAACAAGTGCGACAAATATGCTATGGTGTGTCATGGAATGAACTGAGCCGCATGTTATAAACTGGGCCACAGTAACAAAATTTATAGTATTTTTAACCATGCCAAGATTGAGCCCCAAGTTATCTCTGAACTGGGCCGCAGGTCATGTTTTATTGAGACACGCTAATAATTAAATGATTCACAACAAAACATTTGGTGGAATTAGTGGGTTTTATTATTTCTTTTTCACTGATCAATTGCATCTTGAGTGATTGACTAATGTAGTCTTGCAAAGCACAAGTTTGCATTATCCCTTATCTCCCAACTTTAGTTCCTTACTTGTTTTGTACCACCTCTTTGTACTTTAGTAATAAGATTGGCCCCAAATGGTTCAATCGCGTACTCTCACGTATAAATGGTCAAAAAAAAGTAACAACATGATAAATGCACACACTAGAAGTGCCATTTCCTTTAGTGATCATATTGGGCATCAATGTGGTAATGAGACATTTGTAACAGAAGGGTTTAACGGTTGGAACAAGACTGAGCAGGGCCGGTCCCGAGAATTTGAGTGCCCTGAGCGAAGCAAAAAAAGGGCCCTAACGAATAATTAATATTAACTATTTAAAGAAACGGCAATTAATATCATATCAATAAACATAAAGAATATAACACTAGCATTACATACCGTAATCTTTAATTATTGATTATTGAAACTCTCCTCCCAATCTTGGTAGCAAATTATTTAATCAACCATTCTTGAGTTTTTTTAGCAAAAGAAATGAGTGGAGAGGAAAGTGTTTAAGAGGATAGTACATGGAGTTTTTTATATAGATTATAATCCTCTTACTTTTGAGATTATTAGAGTGGAAAACAATACTAAAACATATCGAATGACTATTATATCTATTTTGATTTATTATTCCAATACTTTATGAATTGAATTCTATGACTTGTACTCCAAAAAACTATATTCAACCTCATGTGCACATACGACATCATCACTTGCAATACTTATTTGTACAGTAATACTTATTGAGAATATTTACTTGTATAGTAACTTTTAGTTCGTCTCTTTTGCTATATTTCTAGTAACTTGGTCTACTTGTATAGTTTCGTAAGAACAAAGAATCACAGATGAATAGATGGAATTTATATAATTAAGAATGTAGAAGCTTTTGTAGAGTTTATTATTACTAATTACATTCCTAGTCCCACATCGATGTATTTGGAATTTTTCAAAAGATATTTATAGAATGGATCAGAAAATAATTAAAAATCTTTTTCATCATAACCCATTACAATGGCATTGCTAGTGGGCATTTTATATGAGTTTTGACTTTGCTAACTTTTAGTTCCTATTGTAAGAGTGTACATCGGGCCTAATAAAAAACTCGGGGCCTGACTTTGCGCCTAATAAAAAAATTGAAAATTGGGCCCCCAAATTTTGATGAGCCCTATGTATGAGTTTTGACTTTGCTAGTGAACTTTTAGTTCCTAGTGTATGAGTTTTGACTTTGCTAGTGAACTTTTAGTTCCTAGTGTAAGAGGGTACATCGGGCCTAATAAAAAACTCGGGGCCTGACTTTGCGCCTAATAAAAAAATTGAAAATTGGGCTCCCAAATTTGATGGGCCCTATGCAAGTGTACACCTTGCACACCCATTGGGCTTGGCCTGAGAGACTTAAAGGGGTTTAACGTTTGGAACTCAAAAATGGTTCAGTTTTTGGTAAAATTTGTGCAGTTTTTTGGGTAGAATTTGTGCATTTCTTGATGTAATTTAGACTGTTTTTAAGTAGTTTTTTGTTTGCATATTATAATAGTGAAAAGGTATATTTTAAATTATAGTTATTGTAGCAATTTTTTTCGCTCGCATCAATCTAAATTCCTGAGTGTAAATACCATCACACTAATCATAAACCTTTGAAAAATAACTATTGAATCAGACATAAAATATGTTCCTTTGCTTGATCCTTGCACTTGTCTAACCCATGTGTTATGCATGGTACAAAAAGAAGTATATTATACAAAAAGAATCTTTAAGCTTGCTGATAATGTAAATTAAGCACCTAATAGTACATAAGAATAAATATCACTTGAAATGAGGTTAAAGTAACCTTCTTTCGTCTCCATGAATGTTTCTAGTGATGTATATTACTAGTAATTATCATTATTAATCTTAAATGTAGATCAGGCGATTAGTAGCGCATGGGTTAAGAATCATTAGTAACAGATAAAGAACCAAACAGTACATAGGAATAAAATATCACTTGAAATGAGGTTAAAGTAACCTTCTTTTGTGTTTATGAGTGCTTTTTACTGATGTTCATAAGTATAAATTTCTGTGTACCTGGTTATCAACAAAGTGAATGTTTCAGAGAAACAAAAACTCTAGTAAGTCTCCTTTCTACTACTGCAGAGTAGAACAATGAGCTCCAACATGTCATTATATACAATTTTCTTTTTTGTAACACATGTCATTATACAAATGCTATATATTATATAGTATATATAATGAGGTCCTAACTTAATTCTGGTTCACTGTGCTTTCTATTTTAACTATTAATTTTAGTTTCAGTAAGAGTTTGTTATGACTGCTTATGTATTATACACCTAATTATACACCTAACTTTATTTTCAGAATGTATATGCATTCATTTGTCTCTGCTCAAAATTCTGATTTCAATTAACACATAATTCTCGCTCTATTAGATTTATATCAGAATTAAGTCATGTGAGAAACATGTGACCGAAATAACTTAGTCGGGGTACTAAAACTATTGTTTTTCAGAATATAGATTATTGTGGTGTATAACCATTTCAAGATAGCCTAGTGGTTGGTCCTTGGTTTCCCCACAAGAGGTCAAAATACGGTCACGAGATAACTTGGTTAAGCCACGTACATCTGGTTAAAATTGCAGGTTACTAAAATACATTTTGGCCTTGTCACTAACATACATGTATACATTAACGTGTCGTAGAGCAGAAAGCGTATTAAGTAAGAAATGGCTATGATTGGGATTGTACCTGAAGTATTCAAAGAAGAAAACTATGAGTTTTGGAAGATATGCTTAAAAAGTTATCTAGTTGGTCAAGGCTTATGGGACGTTGTGTCAAGAGAAGCCGAATCAGAAGAGGAAGAAGCTACACAAGAATGGCAAATGAAGAATGCTAAGGCTTTACATGCTATTCAACTCGCGTGTGGGTCACAAGCTTACTCCAGATACAAGAAGAACACTCATGTCTCTGCTAAATATGCTTGGGATCATTTGGCTGAGATGCGTCCCAGCCCGCCACGTCATCCTAAATTTACACATGACGAAGATGTCTCTGGTGCGATTCTTGCTAACTTAGTTTTCTATAAATCGTTATGGTATTTGATTTTTGTGGTCGGGTGGGGTCAAAATGGGCCATGTCAACCCGCAACCACTGCTCTACCCATTTCTACTACTTTTTAATTTCTATACATAAGTAATGGAATAACTATGATTACAAGAAACATACTACTTCAATAGACAATAGAGCATTGACCCGTTTAAGAAAAAAAAAATAACCCAAATTGATGCGCCCTGATATCCTTGCAAGATGCAAGAGGTCTCATGTTTGAATCTTGGGGTGGAATTAGAAGTGTTGAAAACAGTCAGAGAGTAATCCTGCTAGGCTGTATACATTAGGGTATGGGGTTGGCTTAACCTTGTAACTTTAAATTTAGTTATTTATATTGGAAAAGTTAATGTTTTCATTATTCTAAATCAAGTATTGATGATAATGGTCATAGGGGTCAAGGAGCATCTTCAATATGAAGAACTATATAAAGCTATCGAAAATGATGACATTGCACAAGTGAATGATTTCCTTAAGAAAGACCCAAATGCCGGAAAAGCAATCGTCTCATCTCACGGCGATACAGCTCTCCACGTTGCAATCCTGTCGGGAAAAATGAAGATTGCAATGGTTTTGGTAAAAAATATGCCACCACAAGGTTTGGAGATATTCAATGATTTTGGTGCCACTCCTTTGTCTCTTGCTGCAATAACTGAAAACATAGAATTGGCGGAAGCAATTGTGAATACAAACGAGAACTTGGTTACGTTGAAAAGGGAGCATAACGGTGAAAGTTCACTTCCTGTAATTGTGGCTTCAATGTATGGTAAAAAACGAATGGTTCACTTTCTCTACTCCAAGACTCCAAAGCACATGTTGGACCCGAAGAACAGCTTAGATGGTGTGCTTCTTTTGAATAATTTAATAACTGCAGAAATATTTGGTGAGTCAATTTTGTACATGTTAGACGAATAGCCCTACAACATGTCCTACATATAAGCTTAAAAGTCTCTTACTACTCTAAAACTAATTGGTAGCAGAGGGTGGGTCCCCCTAGACTTATATGCACACATTTGTTTCTTCCCATATTAAATGTGAGATTTTGGTTTGCACCCCAACAACGCATTGTTGAAGACTTATCAATGTTTCGCGATTCCAACGAATTAGTACGATTATTTTTCTACTTATGTGCTACAGATATTGCTGCCATGCTACTTAAAACCTTTCCAAAGATAGGAGTAATGGCGGATAACCATGGTGAATATGCTCTTCATAAGTTGGCACATAAGCCTTCTGCTTTTGCAAGTGGAAGCACATTTTCCTTTTGGAAACATTGGATCTATCAATGTAAGTAAATGGGTAAACGGATAAGGTTTTTTCTGTTTAGGCTACCCGTGAAACGGCAGTGTTTTCTACACAAATATACAAGTCCTATCTAGATATCCCGTGACCCTTTCCAACCGCTTCCATCAAGGTTTTAACCCAAACCTGTTGGGAGGAGCTTGGGCCCCAATCAATAGGCTATTTTAGAATGGTTTAAACTCTGGTCACCAGGGTGTATGCAGGGGCGTAACTACTAAGGGGCAGGCGAGGGCACCCGCTCCCAGT
Source organism: Rutidosis leptorrhynchoides (assembly GCF_046630445.1). Taxonomy (NCBI): domain Eukaryota; kingdom Viridiplantae; phylum Streptophyta; class Magnoliopsida; order Asterales; family Asteraceae; genus Rutidosis; species Rutidosis leptorrhynchoides. The sequence goes on from NC_092335.1 coordinate 607,717,039, forward strand.
GGATATTTAATTTCTAATGCAAAAATTTTGGATTTTTCATTTTTTCCCCAACGAATTTTTTTCTTGCCCAAAAGTCTTCATATTTTGCCCTCGAACCCTCCATATTTTGCCCAAAATTTCCGTATTTTGTCCAAAAACTTTTATATTTTTCCCAAAAGTCTCCATATTTTTCCTAAAAAAGTTACTAATTTTTTTTAAAAAATTTCGACCTTGGTAAAAAAAATTTCTGATTCCACCACCGGGTGTATGTAACACTGGTCACCTAGTTGTTATTTTATAGTGGTCAAAAGTTAATCATACTCACAAAAACATGGCACTATATGGTTACTAGTTAATGCATATTCATGGACTCTAAACATGTTTGTACGGATTAACTTAATGATGCTGCATTTCATCAAACACCTGGACTGCAACCATTGATTAATTCTTAATGATGCTTATGTACACTCTAAATAGGTGTTCGTATACATTCCCCATGGGATGTTGACACCCAAAGAACTGAAAAGTCAAATCTCTCTGAACATAAAGTCAACATTTCAACCGAAGAAGAAATCCTCAATCCTCGACATAGCTTACTACATCGCGTAGGGTGGACCCTGCTACAATTTTTCGGTATGTAAGACCATTTATAAAGCGGCGTCAATAAAGTGGGTCAGATGAGGTGGCACAGGGATCTAACGCCCTAACCCGGCGTCAGATCAGACACTTCCGAGGCGTCAGTCACCATTCTCATCGAAAAATCAGAATTTTTTGGACTAATCAGGATTTCACCAAATAATTTTATATAATATTAATTAATTTCTTTTATCCTCAACTTCCAATCACATTTTACCATATCACCTTCCACAAATTTAACACCCTCTAATTTATTTCCTTTCACTCCATGCCTTGCCACATAACTTAAAAAGTGCACCGTGATGTCATAGTTTTAGTTTTGGAGAACTAATTTGAAAGATATATTAATTATCCATCTAAAAATATGTCATTCTATATAATATGCAGTACCTGATATCAAGCATTTGCATGACAAAAAGTTGGTAAATGATGAAGCAAGCAAACTCCTCAGCTGCATATTTCAAGAAATAAAAGGCATTAGTCACTCACAGCTTGAACATATCGAAATAGACAAAGCGGTGCACGTTGCAATTAAGTATGGGATTGTTGAATTTGTTTTCGAGCTTATAAAATACAATCCCGAATTTATATGGAGGAAAGACAAAAAAGGAAGGACAGTTTTTTCACATGCGATCATTCTTCGACAAGAGAAAATATTCAGTCTTTTTTATAAACTTGGGACAAAGAAAAGCATAGTTGCAAGTAGGCATGATCTGTTTCAAAACAATTGTTTACATCTTGCTGCAAAACTCTCCCCTCCTACTCAACTTGAGCGCGTTTCTGGAGCTGCGTTACAAATGCAACGGGAACTGCAGTGGTATAAGGTAGAACAAATTACGGAGTATCATTTTTATTTTAAATTTTTAGAAAAAATTCCATGAGGCGTCGCTGATTTCATATGGGGTCCCTAAACTTTAATTGACGAGTGGGGTCCCCGTACTTTACACTCGTTTCGCAAGGGGTCCATGTGAGTAACGTGGGGTCCCATACTCTACACTCGTTAAGTTGCATCTGTAAACCACGGGGACCCCTCGCGAAACGAGTGTAAAGTACAAGGACCTCGGACATTAAAAAATCATATAGGAACCTCACATCTGGGGACGCCTCAAGTATATCTTTTTTTTTTAACAATGAGTAAGTTGGCCTGGTTATGAGGTTTTACCTGTTCGGGTTATCTGTGAGAGCGAGTTTTTTTTAACTATAATAATTAAGAAATTTCATAAATATTTTACTCCATGTTTTTCATTTATCCTATAAATGTGTAGGAGATTGAAATCTTGGTACAACCTAAGTACAAAGAGCAAGTGAACGAAAGTCATATGAAGCCTCGCGCCTTATTCACCGAAGAACACAAGGAGCTAGCAAAAGAAGGTGAAAGATGGATGAAGAACACAGCAGGATCAAGTATGATTGTTGGAACACTAATTGCTGCCGTCATGTTTACAACCGCTTTCACTATACCTGGTGGAAACGACGATAGAACAGGCCTACCCATAATGTTACATACAGACAGAACCGCGTTCATGACTTTTATGATAACAAATGGACTCTCACTCTTTGCGTCATCAACTTCAGTGTTAATGTTTTTAGGAATACTTACTGCACGATATGCAGAGGACGATTTTCTTGTCTTTTTGCCTACGAAATTGATCTTTGGAATTGCATGCCTTTTCTTCTCCATAGTCACCATGATGATTTCTTTTGCTGCTGCAATGTTCCTAATGCTACATAGGACCTTGCCATGGGTATCAATACCTCTTATAATTTTATCCGCGTTTCCTGTACTTCTCTTCTCGGCACTTCAGTTTCCTCTCCTAATCGAAATGGTTTTTCGTACCTATGCATCAAGAATTTTTGACAAACATTGAAAACATGCCACCTCAGCAAGAATCCTATGCACTACCTTCCTTTGTTAATGGTCATTATGAGTTCCCTATTGTAAGTTTTAAACTTTGAGTGTGAATTTAAGTATTGAAATAGCATACTGGCTAATTTCATGAAAGAATTGTTAAGATTCATATTTATAAAATTTATGTGATTTCTTTTCTATCATATATGATTTCATTTTCTTTTTGATTATTTGAGGGGGCGGCTACCTCATTTATACCCGCCTCAAACCATACTGGCTCTTTGCTTTTCTCAATAACTGACTACTGAACTTGAACTCACAAACTCCTTGTTGGTGATTTTAGTGTTATCAACAAACATTTTAGTTAATTGGGATTTACTTGAAAGCTTGGGTAATCAAGTTATACTTAGTAACGGGTTTGGAGTGTGTGGAGTACACGCCCGTAAGAGTTAACTTCATACTAGCATGGAAATTGTGGTATTGAAAGGGCTTAAAATTCCATCATTTTTCATTAGGCGTTAACGAAAAGTTGCGTCTTTTCGTTGAAAGGTTGCCTCTTTTTGTTGAAAGGTTGCGACATTTCATCGCACCCTTTCATTTCTTATATATATGGGATATGAGTTTTGCTTTCATAAGAAGAACAAACAAGAAAAATCACATTCTCACTAATACTATAATTTGATCTCTTCTTGCCTAGAGACAAATTGAGTTCTTGTCTTATCCCAATTAAGATTTCGTGTAACCCGAGGCAAGTAGGGTCGAAATACTTAATTAGGAAAGTGTTTCACGATTCAAGAATCAATCCAGGATTATCAATTTACAACCCTTTATCTAACAAACTAATTAAGTATTTTCGTTGTGATAAACCTTTGATGGAACGTGATGGGATTAAGGGATTTTATTCGAAGTCATGATCAGTACTGCATTGATTGAAGTGATGCAATAACACTTATCACTTATACTGTTTGTATAAGAAAAGAATAATAATGATGTGTAGAAATTGATGCAAACGGTCATGACTGAATAGTATAAATAATTATGTTATTCATGTGCCTCGATTAATGGTTTTGCAAACAATTGATTTCTTTCATTGTATCAAATGGGATCAATTTGAAAAGCATCGTTTGAAGAAATTTGTGTGGAGGAATTTACTTGGGTTTTCTGTTCACATGCAAGACTATTATGATCAAATATATGTGGAGAAATGTCACGAGGTGATTGTAAGGATATTAGGATCCAAAACAACGCAAGTGATTCAACAAGATCAATCACCGATAGTAATTCTACAAGATTACTAACCCACTTAATGAACGAAAGATTATAAATGCAAGAAATGTAAATCGACACAAGAGATAACGTGGTTATATGCAATCGTTGTGATTGCTTTAGTCCACAGACCAACTAGAGAATGTATTTACTGAATATTTGTGGTGTGTTTACAATGAGTTACAAGAGGGTCTATTTATAGAATGGTTTAAAGAGTAAGCTAAAAACAATTCCTTGAAGCTTCATGTGAGTTTCCTGACAGCTTCATGGAAGCTACATGTGAGTTTCCTGATAGCTTCGTGGAAGCTACATGTGAATTTACTCACAACTTCGTGGAAGCTACATGTGAGTTTCCTAACAACTTCGTAGAAGCTACATGTGAGTTTCCTAACAACTTCGTGGAAGCTTCGTGTGAGTTTCCTGGAATCTTTCCTCTAATTGTTTAAAGTTCTCCATATCTCTAACAATCTCCCACTTAGAGACTTTGAACAAACCCAACATTCGTCAACCCAAAATATCAACGATCTAACAAAGAACGTTAAACCACCATTATACCGCCAAACTCCATTTGGGACACGCACACTCAACACATACTTCGGATGAGCAGACTTTCGATACAAGGTCTTCAACACTACTTGTTAGAATTGAAACATTAACTCTCTAATTCTCTAGTTGGGGTCTTCTCTCATCAATTCATTAGAAGACCAATTGAGGTAATGCAAAACCCCAATTTCTCTGTCGTAACAACCTTAGTAAACATATCAGCAGGATTCTTCGTACCAAGGATTTTCTCCAATAATAAAGTACCATCATTTATATGTTGTCGAATAAAATGATACCTTATCTTGATGTGTTTCGTACGACTATGAAACACCGGATTCTTCCCAAGATGTATTGCACTTTGACTATCACAATACAAGACGCAATAGTCTTGTCTTTTACCCAACTCACCTAAGAAGTTCTTCAACCAAACAAGCTCTTTAGAAGCTTCTGCAATAGCCATATATTCGGCCTCGGTAGTTGACAAAGCAACACTCTTTTGTAGTCGAGAGATCCAACTAACCGCCGTCTTCCTTATTGTGAAAACATAACCCGTAGTGCTTTTCCCCGAATCATCACATCCACCCAAATCATCATCCGCATAACCCCTAAGTATGAGATTGTTTTTGGAGAAACACAATCCCATATTAGAAGTACCTTTCAAATAACGAAGCAACCATTTGACCGCTTCCCAATGCTCTTTCCCCGGATTAGACATATAACGACTTACAACTCCCACTGCTTGAGCAATATCGGTATAACAACCCTCACTTTTCCCTTCCGAATTTACCAAGTTGTCCTTAGGGTTTCAACGTCATATTCTGTGCATCAACATTAGGGTTGTTATCCATTTCGACAAACGAACATTTATACTTTCATTAGATGATCGTAATTATTATAAAACCCTAATATGATATAAAACCCTAAACCTAACTATATCTATTAACTACTAAACCCTAACCTCATTTAATATTGAATATTAAAACCCTAACCTTAATACTAAATAAATAATATAAACAATACGTCATAAATTAAATGAGACATTTTAAAACTATTAAAAATTTATACAAACTAATTGGAACAAATAAAAATTTATAAAAGATTAGGGTTTAATAAATAAATAAAATGTATCTAAATAAATGTAACCCTAATATTTACAATATTAATAAATAATAATAATAATAATAATAATAATAATAATAATAATAATAATAATAATAATAATAATAAAAGAAAATATATATAATATATAAATAAATAAGTAAAAAGCCGTATAAAAAAATAATAATAATAAATAAGATCATATGTATCGGCTATATATTTTGCAGCTTGAACTCCAAGTCTTTTTATCCTAGTTAATCTCTAACTCCTTCCTTAATCCATGAATCCAAGAGCAACTAGGAAACAATTAAAACTATAAATAGTATCGAGATTATTCAAGTAAATCGCCACAGATTACCTGCATCCAGTCGACAGATTATCAACTTTTCCTCCAGTTTTATTGTCGACTAAAATTCCTTCATTCAACCTACTAATTGTCGACCACCAAACCCTCTCAAGACCCATCTGCTATCGTGAATCATCACCACCCATCCAGCCTTCTGTTCGTAATCAAACCAGTCTGCTAGTCGCCTACTTCCTGCTGTAAGTTTGCTTCTGTTCTGCTGTATAATTCGATCACAACAGCTTTTGAAATTTAATTGTTGTTGCTTATTTTCTTTTTTCTGTTTCTTGCGTAATCAACCAGACCCATTAGCGAGCCATTGCTGCTGGTTAGCTGCTGTTTCTGTGTTAATCAAACGGGTCAAGAAAGTCTCTTTTTGGGTCGTGTTTACCTGTCATTGCTGCTGCTTGATTTCTGTTTTTCTGTACGTACCAAACCCATCACCAATCTTTGATCTTTGACCCTAAGGTATACCTAATAAACCCTAGCTTAATCATGCATTTAAAGGTATTACTTTTAAGTTATTTATATAAGTATATTTATATATACAAGCATGTTAATAAGTAATATATTAAGAATGATCATGACTATTAAAATCAAGTATGAATTATGATTTAATGTGAAAAGTTTAGGTTATGAATTGATTATGGCTAAAAAGGATGATTAGTTACTAAGATATAAAGTCATGATTTTATGTTAATAAGATACTAGGTTGATTTAGGTATGATCATGAAGTATTAATAAGGTTAGAGATTTGTGATTTTATGTAAGTAAACTAGATAGTGATAATAGTTGTAAGATTATTATTATTAGTAATAAAGATGATAACAAGTATGATTATGGCTACTATGATTAGGGTTAATGAAGGTAACTAGAAATTATGAAGAAAAGATATGATTTATATGAAAAGTTATTATACTAGTTAGTAAAGGTAAAGATTATGGATTGATAAAAAGGTTACTAGTTAGTATGTTAAAAACCTATGATTTTATGTTAAGTTATAAAGAATGTGATTAAAAGAATTAGGTTATGATTGTGGTTTCGTAACATAGTTATGATTATGGTGTACGTGCATGCATGCATGCATACGTACGTATGTGCATGTATACACTGTATGTATATGTGTGTGTGTATATGTAAATATATGCATACTTGTATATGTATGTGTATATAAGTATGTATATGTACGTGTGAATGTATGTATGAATATGAATTATGTAAGATACATAAGTTAGTAAACTTAATAGTAAAAAGTAATGAGTATATATATATGTATCATCTTACACATATCTATATGTAACATCTAATGTATATATACATATATTGTATAGTTATGAACACATACATGAATAATAATGAATAAAGAATATATGTATGTATCACATAGATATAATTATACACGTAACATATTATGATAAGATACATAGTAATTGATTAAAGTAATTAATAATACTATTATTAGTATAACCTGTACACATACCTATATAGTAACACTTATAACACTAAGTATATTAATACTTATATAAATATAACTTTTCTCAAAAAAACGGTCACTGTTAATATAGTTTACTATATTGATAAACAAAACTTTATGTCTATTAGCCATTAACTAATCGAACATAATATCTCTAGGTTGAGATCTCCATGTTCAACACTCCGATCATATAACTTGCGTGGAATATCTATCTGCTATTAAGGTGAACTTCATAGCCCCTCTTTTACTATTTCTTAACTGTTTTATAACCTTGGGGTGAGACACATGTTTGCTTTTAAACTGTTTTACGCTTAGACACAAGTACTCAAACTTTATTTTGATCAGTTCAAACTGTTTGCTAACATGCTTTGATTCATGCTTAATCCCTAACATGATATCGTTAATTAATGGAATTTGGTAAGCTTAGTTATTGTGATAGCGCTATTGAGGGTGACGTCTCTATCCGGATGACCGCTGGTCAATGGATACATAATAACGATGAACAACATGAACGTGATGTGTTTAGGGTAACTTATGGTTAGTATCGATATCATATACACCAGCACTACTACCGAACTGATTAAACTGCTTATTTAAATCTTGTGGTCTAAAAACTTGTTATAACTATTAAACCTATGTTGTTCACTCAACCATTTTGGTTGACACTTTTAAGCATGTTTTGTCTCAGGTACTTAGATACTTTGCTTCTGCTGTAGAACTCTGCTGTTACTTAGAAGTCAAGCCGAGCACTGGGACCAGAGTTAACATCCACGTCAATGGCGATTTTGGCGGGGTGTTACAGTTGGTATCAGAGCTCTGGTTATAGGGAACTAGGTTACATTAGTGTGACTAACATGAATAGTTAGGATGCATTAGTGAATCTAGTCTATAACCGTGTTGTTCATTTGCATTGATTATTTGCGTTACATTCTAGATTATGTGCATTAAGTTCACTTATATTTGTTATACCTAGAATTCCTATACCATTCAAAACTTTAGAAAACACTTTGCTACAGGAACTATACTTACACGTCTGACTCTTAGAATAAGAGCCATGACTCACTTGTATTCCAACAATAGAACGCCACCATACCTATCTCATTATAGGAAAGCCAGGGCTTGTTATAGAGAACAAGGATTGCCTTCTACGTGTGCCTTATGTGGGTGCCTTAGCAATCTTTAGGACTATAACCTTTCCTGTTTTAGTTCTAATGCATTTTTCCCTTACATTTTATTCGTGCTTTTGCATCATCTTTAGAACCTACCTAATCATCTCTCTTTCTATTCATTTAGGATGTCTCGCAATAGCCCGATCATCATCTCCGACAACGAGTCCGATGGATCCTACTCTGAAAGATCTGTCCACACACCGGCTTATGGACCCGTTTCCACGCCATTTTCACCAACTCACCCAAACTATGTCCCTCCTAGTCCACCACACTACCCTCATTTGGAAGAATCCCACACTAATGATAACTATGATGGGGATGACGAGGAGGAAGAGTTTGTGGAGATGATTGAAGAAGAAGGAGTTGAGGAAGAATCCAAGTCTGAGTCCTCTGTTCAAGGCAATGGCAACAATGGCGTACCGCGAAACCTTTCGACTAATCGTTCTCATCAAAGTTTCATAAACTACCCGCCCCCTACATACAACAGTACTGAAAGACCTGGGCTCCGTGATATAGAAATGGTGAATGCTGATCTCATGAGCTACACCAACCGATTTCAAGAGTTTGCTCTCATGGCTACTCCCGAGTATCTAGGGATCCAATGCTACATCAATGGATTGCCTAATGAAGTCCAAAGAGATGTTATCTTGGAGAACCCGAGTACCATACAAGAAGTTGCTTGCATAGCAAGCTTTTTCATCGACAAACATAAGGAGAAAGAAGGTGCAAAAAGGAAGAGAGAAGGAATGGAGCAAGAAAATTCTAAAAGCAAATTCAACAAGTTGTATAAGGGAAAACGCCCTTATTGCAGGAGATGTGTGAAACATCATGGAGGATGGAGTAAGGCCAAATGTACCAAGTGCGAGAAGGTGGGTCACGTAGCCAAGACTTGTAGAGTTGTTATCCCATCAATCAAAACTTCAGCAAATGCAACCATTCCTACTTGCTATAACTGCGGAGGAGTAGGGCATTTCAAAAATTAATGTTTGGATAAGAAGAAGAATGAAGAGGTACAATGAAGAGTTTTTGGAAACCACTAGACGCATTTAAATTTTCATAGTATTTTTTATGTTACCATTTAGTACTTCTATAGTTTGGAAGATTTCGTTAAGTTTATGTAAAACTCTGGTTATTTCCTTTTAAATGAATGAATGATGTTAATTTCTTTTCCTACATTTTCCATTGAATCATTCACCTCGATGAAGATGCATATTGACAAGATGACATAGTAGTAACCCTATGGAGTGATAAAAGTATGATTTAGAATAATATAATGACACTTGATCAACGTCATTATATTATGACAAGTCATACAGAAATCCTAATGGATCATGATGGGAATAAGATTTGATCAACCTTAGGACCATTGTGTACCATTACATACTCCTTATCACTATATTGTCAACTATAAATATCAACCCTAGATTTTATATATCCTTCACTTGTCAATTATCCATGCCCGGTGCTGTACCTATTGCATAGGTATCATACCGATTAGCTCTACCCGAAATGAAGGAATCATCCAGCCAATTCCAAGAGCTTTTGGAGAAAGGTTTCATTCGTTTTAGCTTGCCTCCGTGAGGAGCACCCGTTCTATTTGTCAAGAAGAAAGATGGCACGTTGAGAATGTGTATTGATTACCGAGAACTCAACAAGCTAACCATCAAAAATCGTTATCCATTCCCACTTATTAATGACCTGTTTGACCAACTGCAAGGATCAAGTATCTATTCGAAGATTGACCTTAGGTCGGGATATCATCAATTGAGAGTCGAGGAAACCGATGTTTCTAAGACTACTATCCGAACTTGTTGTAGACACTATGAGTTTCTTGTCATGCCTTTTGGTTTAACCAATACTCCTGCTGTATTCATGGATCTTGTGAACCATGCATGCAAACCTTATCTTGATAAATTCGTAACCTTTTTCATTAATGACATCTTAATCTATTCAAAGAGCGAGAAAGAGCATGAGCAACATCTGCAATTGATTCTAGAGCTCTTAAAGAAGGAACACCTGTATGCCAAGTTTTCCAAGTGTGAACTTTGGCTACAAATCATACAATTCCTTGGACGTGTAGTTAATAGTAAATGAATATAAGTCGATCCTATAAAAATCACCATTAATTAGAAATTTTCAAGAACTAGTCATGGAGGAAGTCCATAAGACTAGATATTCTAATCACCTAGGCTCTTTTAGCTGAAATTTCATACCATATCAACCCTCATTCAAGTAGGTCCCCACTGTAATTAAGTGTAGACCTTGCTTTAACAAAACGTTGACCGAATGATAATTTTTAGTCAACATTTCCTGTTAAATAAAGTTCATACATTTCACATCTCGAATCCTAAAAGTGTCTTGTTGACAACATACTCGCTATTCCCATGAATGATCTTCGCATTAAATGCATTTCATCGAAAAACCTATAGAAATTCTGGATTTTGAGGTTAAACGTTCGAAACAAAGCTTTATTCCTGTTGTTAAGATCTGTTGGAATTCACGAAGAGGCCCCGAGTATACCTGGGAATGTGAAGACCAGATGAAACGGAAATATCCACATCTATTCTCAACTGTTGGTGCATCCGAGAATTTTACTGAAACTTCGGGACGAAGTTTAAATTAACGGGGAGGTACTATAACAACCCTCACTTTTCCCTTCCGAATTTACCAAGTTGTCCTTAGGGTTTCAACGTCATATTCTGTGCATCAACATTAGGGTTGTTATCCATTTCGACAAACGAACATTTATACTTTCATTAGATGATCGTAATTATTATAAAACCCTAATATGATATAAAACCCTAAACCTAACTATATCTATTAACTACTAAACCCTAACCTCATTTAATATTGAATATTAAAACCCTAACCTTAATACTAAATAAATAATATAAACAGTACGTCATAAATTAAATGAGACATTTTAAAACTATTAAAAATTTATACAAACTAATTGGAACAAATAAAAATTTATAAAAGATAGGGTTTAATAAATAAATAAAATGTATCTAAATAAATGTAACCCTAATATTTACAATATTAATAAATAATAATAATAATAATAATAATAATAATAATAATAATAATAATAATAAAAGAAAATATATATAATATATAAATAAATAAGTAAAAAGCCGTATAAAAAAAATAATAATAAATAAGATCATATGTATCGGCTGTATATTTTGCAGCTTGAACTCCAAGTCTTTTTATCCTAGTTAATCTCTAACTCCTTCCTTAATCCATGAATCCAAGAGCAACTAGGAAACAATTAAAACTATAAATAGTATCGAGATTATTCAAGTAAATCGCCACAGATTACCTGCATCCAGTCGACAGATTATCAACTTTTCCTCCAGTTTTATTATCGACTAAAATTCCTTCATTCAACCTACTAATTGTCGACCACCAAACCCTCTCAAGACCCATCTGCTATCGTGAATCATCACCACCCATCCAGCCTTCTGTTTGTAATCAAACCAGTCTGCTAGTCGCCTACTTCCTGCTGTAAGTTTGCTTCTGTTCTGCTGTATAATTCGATCACAACAGCTTTTGAAATTTAATTGTTGTTGCTTGTTTTCTTTTTTTTGTTTCTTGCGTAATCAACCAGACCCATTAGCGAGCCATTGCTGCTGGTTAGCTGCTGTTTCTGTGTTAATCAAACGGGTCAAGAAAGTCTCTTTTTGGGTCGTGTTTACCTGTCATTGCTGCTGCTTGATTTCTGTTTTTCTGTACGTACCAAACCCATCACCAATCTTTGATCTTTGACCCTAAGGTATACCTAATAAACCCTAGCTTAATCATGCATTTAAAGGTATTACTTTTAAGTTATTTATATAAGTATATTTATATATATAAGCATGTTAATAAGTAATATATTAAGAATGATCATGACTATTAAAATCAAGTATGAATTATGATTTAATGTGAAAAGTTTAGGTTATGAATTGATTATGGCTAAAAAGGATGATTAGTTACTAAGATATAAAGTCATGATTTTATGTTAATAAGATACTAGGTTGATTTAGGTATGATCATGAAGTATTAATAAGGTTAGAGATTTGTGATTTTATGTAAGTAAACTAGATAGTGATAATAGTTGTAAGATTATTATTATTAGTAATAAAGATGATAACAAGTATGATTATGGCTACTATGATTAGGGTTAATGAAGGTAACTAGAAATTATGAAGAAAAGATATGATTTATATGAAAAGTTATTATACTAGTTAGTAAAGGTAAAGATTATGGATTGATAAAAAGGTTACTAGTTAGTATGTTAAAAACCTATGATTTTATGTTAAGTTATAAAGAATGTGATTAAAAGAATTAGGTTATGATTGTGGTTTCGTAACATAGTTATGATTATGGTGTACGTACATGCATGCATGCATACGTACGTATGTGCATGTATACACTGTATGTATATGTGTGTGTGTGTATATGTAAATATATGCATACTTGTATATGTATGTGTATATAAGTATGTATATGTACGTGTGAATGTATGTATGAATATGCATTATGTAAGATACATAAGTTAGTAAACTTAATAGTAAAAAGTAATGAGTATATATATATATGTATCATCTTACACCTATCTATATGTAACATCTAATGTATATATAAATATATTGTATAGTTATGAACACATACATGAATAATAATGAATAAAGAATATATGTATGTATCACATAGATATAATTATACACGTAACATATTATGATAAGATACATAGTAATTGATTAAAGTAATTAATAATACTATTATTAGTATAACCTGTACACATACCTATATAGTAACACTTATAACACTAAGTATATTAATACTTATATAAATATAACTTTTCTCAAAAAAACGGTCACTGTTAATATAGTTTACTATATTGATAAACAAAACTTTATGTCTATTAGACATTAACTAATCGAACATAATATCTCTAGGTTGAGATCTCCATGTTCAACACTCCGATCATATAACTTGCGTGGAATATCTATCTGCTATTAAGGTGAACTTCATAGCCCATCTTTTACTATTTCTTAACTGTTTTATAACCTTGGGGTGAGACACATGCTTGCTTTTAAACTGTTTTACGCTTAGACACAAGTACTCAAACTTTATTTTGATCAGTTCAAACTGTTTGCTAACATGATTTGATTCATGCTTAATCCCTACCATGATATCGTTAATTACTGGAATTTGGTAAGCTTAGTTATTGTGATAGCGCTATTGAGGGTGACGTCTCTATCCGGATGACCGCTGGTCAATGGATACATAATAACGATGAACAACACGAACGTGATGTGTTTAGGGTAACTTATGGTTAGTATCGATATCATATACACCAGCACTACTACCGAACTGATTAAACTGCTTATTTAAATCTTGTGGTCTAAAAACTTGTTATAACTATTAAACCTATGTTGTTCACTCAACCATTTTGGTTGACACTTTTAAGCATGTTTTGTCTCAGGTACTTAGATACTTTGCTTCTGCTGTAGAACTCTGCTGTTACTTAGAAGTCAAGCCGAGCACTAGGACCAGAGTTAACATCCACGTCAATGGCAATTTTGGCGGGGTGTTACAATCGGGTCTTGTACAAACCATGGCATACATAATACTACCCACGGCCGATGCATATGGAACCTTTTCCAAATCCGTTTTGTCTTTTATCGTCTTTGGTGATTGACTTTTTGATAACTTAATCGTGCTACCCAAAGGCATAGAACGAGCCTTTGAATTCTCCATATTAAACCTCTCTACTACTTTCTCAATATATTTGGATTGAGACAAGTATAGAGTACCTTTCACACGATCACGCACAATACTCATGCCAAGTATTTGCCTAGCACCACCAAGATCTTTCATCTCGAATTCACGGAAAAGTAATCCCTTCAACTTGTTAATTTCGGACATGTTGGAACCTGCAAGTAACATGTCATCAACATACAACAATAAGATTATATAAGAAGACTTGAGTTTCTTCAAGTAGCAACAGTGATCCGCTTCACATCTTAAGAAACCAATCTTCTTCATAAAATCATCAAACTTCAAGTACCATTGCCGAGGTGCTTGCTTCAATCCATACAAACTTTTCTTTAGCTTACAAACCCACTTCTCTTTACCCTTTACCTCAAAGCCCTCGGGTTGCCTCATATAGATCTCTTCATCAAGGTTACCATGTAAGAATGCAGTCTTCACATCTAGTTGCTCTAGATGTAAGTCCTCGGATGCAACCATAGAAAGTACCAAATGAATAGTAGTCATCTTCACCACCGGTGAAAATATCTCGTGGTAGTCAACTCCTTTCTTTTGTTGAAAGCCTTTAATCACCAAACGAGCCTTGTACCTTTTCTTTCCATCCAAATCATTCTTGATTCGATACACCCATTTACTTTGCAACGCCCTTTTATCATGAGGTAATTTCACTAGTGACCAAGTTTTATTCTTCTCAAGTGACCCCATCTCTTCTTTAATGGCAAGCTCCCATTGTATGGATTCTTTTGTCTTCCTTGCCTCAAAGTAACTTTCGGGTTCACCATTCTCGGTATAGAGCAAGTAGTTTGCTGATGGAGAATACCTAGGTGTGACGATCGCTCCAAATCCATATGGACGAACACGTCATTCATTGATTTCATTGCCAGGTATTTGACCTCTATATGATATGTTTTGTAAACATTGCATTCTTTTGAAAAGGCACACCATAAATGAATATTTAAATCAAAGGTTTTCGACATCTGATGATTTCTACATATAGACAATCACCGTATATAATAGTTTACAATAGTACTTCCGTTGACAATGCAGTCAAAATAAGGTACATGATGATGAATTGGTGAATGCAACGTTTTCTTGAAAAATATGCCCTATAAGACTCCATGCACATAGCTTGTCTATCATATAAGCAAACAGCGGAAGACTTCTAGGGAACCTGAGAATAAACATGCTAACAAGTGTCAACACAAAGGTTGGTGAGTTCATAGTTTGTATGTTTCACATAATCTGTATATAAAGATGGATCACAAGATTTCAGTTGTTTCATCCAGAAACGTTTATCAAAATATTCTACGAAATTGAGCACCCTGGTAACTAAACTTAACGTATATATAATTTGTACCCTTTGTATAATCATCTTAATAATACACGCAAACCAACATGTACGCTTCTAAAATAGCATACGTCCGCTAAAAGGCTAGTGCTCTAGCTCGGACGGGGATATCAAGCCCTATGGATCCATATACTACTACTCGCGCCCACCAGTTCTTATAACTGGCAGTTAACAGTTACCAAAGCTAAGGGATTTTCGGTTCAAACTCAGTGTAGAATTTAGTATGTACTTGTATCCATTGCGTTTAAAATAAAGTGCATGTATTCTCAGCCCAAAAATATAGATTGCAAAAGCAATTAAAAAGGGAGCAAATGAAACTCACCTTAGCAGCACATAAAGTTGTTCATCGTAATGTGACCGAAACTCGGTATATCAAATAATCGTAGATCTCAACCTAGAGAACATATATTGGTCAATAAATGTCTATCAAGCTAGGTCAGGTCATAGTGTATCACAATCCTAATGCTCGAAATTGACATACAAAAGTTATTCAAGTTGTTTCAAAAAGTCAATTTTGACAATAGTTCAACAAACGAGACATACCTTATATAAGGATTCATTTACTCGGTTGATAATATTTAAAAATCTATTTTATCAATCTCGTAAACAAGTTGTTTAAGTATTAATTGCAGATTCAAAAAGCAATTCCAATTAATGTCAATTATAATTCAGTTGACCATATCTTTTGATTCGTTCCTCGAAACTATTCGATATCTAAATGAAAAGTTATTGATTTTTCGCCAGCTTTCCGAAAACATGTATATCATATACCTTTTACCCGTAATATATGTATTTGATTCGTGATTTATTATAAACTGTTTAACGACAAAATTTAGCATACAAGCATGTATAAATATATACACTCGAGCACTAGTATGTATACACTATTAATTTATAAAATATAAAATATAAATGCTTACGTATTAATATTGAGATTCAATATTGTAGAAAAGTACGTAGACGTAACGGAGATGATAAACACTAGGTTTGATTCATAAATATACCCCCGAACATTACCCATAATTTCCTTAGCTCTATCCCACTCGAAAACCCATTTTGAAGGTGACACGCTCATAACCTCGTCGTAGTATTTTATGTATAATACTAATTAATAATACTAATAATAATAAGATTAATAATAATATTAATCTTATTAATAATAATAATAATAATAATAATAGTAATAATAATAATAATAATAATAATAATAATAATAATAATAATAATAATAATAATAATAATAATAATAATAATAATAATAATAATAATAATATAAATAAATACTTAGGAGTAATATTAAGAGTGTGAGAACTGAAATCGTGCAATTTATAGAACCTTTTCTGAAAAAGCACCCCATGCGATCGCATGGGATTTGTGCTTCAAGGCCATGCGATTGCATGGCCCTCTGATCCAGCTCACAAACTTTTAACTTTTTGTTTGTCGACATAATTTTATATAATATATATAATATATTTAATTTATATAATTAATTATATATTATATTAAATTCACATGCATAGTTGACTTGTAATTTTTGTTCCGATAAGTCGTACGTCATCACTCGACTTATGTCCCGGTTCCGGTTTTTCAAATGTCCTTTCGTATGCTGAGAAAACTTGTATTTTACATTTCGTGTCACGTACCTTTGTCAAAATATAGCCTTAAATTATCCCTAAACTATACCACTCAAAGTATATCTTAAACTTTCGAGTATTTTGATCAATTACTTCTATAAATCATCGTCTCGCTATTTGTTAATATATATATAATAACAATTCGTTTTTATGACCAAGTTAATATTATATTTTATTGTATTGTTAAATATATATTTTCGATATTAATAAACACGTTTTAAAATACATATCGCAAGTTATTCATATATCTAATTCCAACAGTTGATATTCCTTATTATTGTATGTGTCCAAATTACGTTATTTAAACAAACACTTTACCATTTATTCCGAATATCGTTAAGAATGAATGATTTCCCAAATCAACGTGGACCTTACAACAGAGACCCGTAATAATATCATAATCCTTAAGGGACTCAATAATTATCTTTTAATTCAATCGTTTGGCATAATCTTTTAACTCTGTATCTAAATATATCAATCGGATAATCAAACCAATAAGTTTAATGCACAGTATCATATACTCAACACTTTGTTACGTTTTCAAGTTATGGTATATATATGTATCTATTTACCTATAATTGTTCGCGAATCGTTGAGAACAATCGAAAGGTAATTGAATAGTTCAAAAATTTTGAGATTCAACTTTACAGACTTTACTTATCGTGTCGGAAACGTTAAAGATTAAGTTTAAATTTGGTCAAAAATTTCCGGGTCATCACAGTACCTACCCGTTAAAGAAATTTCGTCCTGAAATTTGAGTGAGGTCGTCATGGCTGACAATAAAAATGTTTTCATGACGAATATGAGTTGGTAAATAGAATTTTATCACCATTGAATAATACGGATAAAACAATCCGATTACTCGAAGCGTATGAGAGAAGTTATCGTAATAGAGTGAAATAGAGAATAGAGATTCGTCTTATCTCTTGATGTAGTAACGATTGATTACCGGAATTTAAGGAATAGAAAATCTTCATAATTTAAATAAGATTTGATTCTTCAGAATTTAAGGAAATTAGGATTTCCTTTGATTAAATGCGTAATCTGCCTCAATTGCTATGTCTGATATTTTGCTATAAATTAACCTCTTCCGTTTCATTTATTTTCACCACTCCTATAATCTTCTTTCTTATTTCATACTTACAAAAGATTTGTGAAAATGCTTCATCTAGTTCTGATTCTTGATATTTTCTTGGCTATCATATCATTCATTCTTCTTTTTCATCTGCCACCAGAGGAGGTTATTTTCTTCTACTATTACCTTGGGGTTATATTGTTTTTCATTCTCCCGTGTCTTTATATTGCTATACGCATTGATATACACGGTTTGTAATTTCGGGGTTGTTTTCGGGCTTTATATTTTTCATTATATTTCGGAGCTTCATGCTTTCGTTTTCTCTTCCCGACTTTAAGTCAAGCGAATAATGGTCCAAAATTCGTAGGTATGGATTTTGAAATGAACATAATTAATGCTCTAAGAAAGAAACGGTAATGGCACAATCTGACTTGTCAAATTACCAGAATACCTCGAAAAAGACCGAATCATCAAGAAAAATATTTTCTTAATATGTTTAGAGGTTAAATAGAATGAAAGAGTTATGTAACATGGTTCATGATGAGGGTATGATCTGTGAACCTTTATCACGTTCCATTAGAAACTCAGCATGACTTACTGTAATATAATCACGTTGATCAAGTGTCATTATATTATACTAATTCATGCTTCAGTTCCCAACACTACTTCAAACATTCATTTTTCGAATTTTTCAGATTTTAGAAACTAAAATAGTTTCTTTTATAATGTAACACAGATAGCGCGAAGAGATGAATGATTTCAGATAAGAATAATTATAAAAATATCTTCAGAAATATGGATGATATTTATAATGGAAGATACGATGATATCTTAGAATATTTAAGATAAGATGATGATGAAAAATATTGTCCGCAAAGGTTTTAGAGTAAGGAGCAAGGTATTTGCTAAGGATTTCTGTAGACACTAAATCATTTGTATTCTTTGAAGGTAGATTTCGTCTTTGTGATTTGTCTACAGCCTCCTTCATAGTCTGCTCAATCCGTTTTACAGTTCCAAACCTTCTCTTTTTCTCAGCTTTACCATCATACTATTATTTATCATCAAACTTTTGACTGTTAAGGTCGTTTACAGTTTTTGCTGCTTCATCAGCATTTTTCCAAAATTCGGAGGGCTAGTTCATAGTTTGGGATGTTTTTCAGAAACTTCACATTCGAAGTATGTAAGTCTAGAAGATAGACATTATATGTATATATATATATATATCTGTTGGCGTAGAATTGCTGCGAAATTCAAAATACTGATTGCTAATTCCCGGTAGTTGGTATGACAATTATTGTTACAAGATGTGGATGAGTACATTATAGGGTTTCAATGAGTATATGGGTTTTTCAAAAGGTCAAGGATAAATGAAGTTGTTGGTAAATTTACTGCTAATGTGGTGAAACATAAAAGGTTCCCCGGTAACAAAAACGTATATACCAAAGTTTCAAGTCTGAAAGGTTGTCGTTGACTGGTTGAATGGTTGATAATACTGGATACATTGAAAAGGAACTGCAAGATTATTTTTGGTAAAAACAATACTAAAGGATCTTTCACAGTTTTGAAGTCAAAGTATAGCTTTGAAGATGTAGAGATCTAAGAATGATTTCACCGGTTCAGAGTTATGACTTGGATTCTGATCCGTCAATATCAGAATATGTAATTGAATTTATATGAAAACGATTGTATATCATTGTGAGCATTGTTAATAATTTTTTTTTAATCAAAGTTAAAGAATGTACAGTGTAACATATTAATTGTGAACTTATATATTTCCCGAGTATTACCTACCCGTTAAAGATTTCACAATTAATATTTTGTACAAAAGAATTTTTATTACCGTCTTTATGAAAATATATGTATGTATATTTTCTTCAGATGTAATACAGATTTAATGAGTTAATATCATATTAAGCTCATTTGATTTTTGGCTTGACTTAGAAATAAATGATCTCTAAAACATTAGAGATTACATAATCTTCGCGGAGTATCTCACTAATGAAATCAATACTTCATTATTTATTCTTATTCCTTGGTGAAGGATGTTGATGCTCGGGGAATTTTTGTGAACCTTACAAGGCACAGATGATGTTTTCTGGAAAGTTTCGAGTACATCGAAAATAAAAATGTAGAATCAATTATGTAATTGAATAATACACTTGGTTTATTAGGAAATGGAATTCATTGCGTTGAAACAGAGATTGTAGTTAACAAGGTTAAGTTGTTATCGAAGGATGTACATCATAGCACATTAATAATATGAATTTAACCGAGTAGTATTTACCCTTTTTCAATTCATACATAATAGCTTAGTACGAAAAGATTTATGATGGTTTTAAAATTTATATATATTAAATATACATAAAATTTCTTCAAGGGAAATGAGTTAATACTTCATCGGTTATTGTTGCTGGTATTTCTTGGTAACTACGGTGCGTATGACGTTGATGCTTGTGGAACAGATTGTGAAGTTGAGGTTTGCGATGCGGATATTGTTGTTGGTGGTAATGGTACTGTTGGTGTTGTTGTCGGTGGTACTGTTGATGCCGGTGATGCTGCTGGTGTTTGTAACCTTTGCACCATATTCTCCAAAGCCACTACCCGAGCACGAAGCTCGTTGACTTCTTCTACTACACCCGGATGATTGGCAGTTCGGACGAGCGGATGAATAAGATCCAGAATTTGAGATAGTATATGGTCATGACGAGATACTCTGGAAATGAGAGAGAAAATGGTGTCTCGAACAGGTTCTCCGGTAAGTGCTTCAGGTTCTTCGCCAAGAGGGCAATGTGGTGGATGGAAGGGATCGCCTTCTTCTTGTCTCCAATAATTAAGTTAGCTATGAACCCATCCCCAATTCATCCAGAATAGATGATGGCTAATTGGTTGATCCATTCCGGTTACACTGTCTTCGGAATTTAGTTGAATATCCATATCGAAATAGCTGTCGGAATTTAAGGAATTTGAACTAGATACGGGATCCATCTTGTATAATTAGAGAGATGATTTTTGATATGAAATAGATTATAGAATTTAGATTGGTACTCTTCAATACATAATTTACATATGTATATATAATACCAAAATCCCGTAAATTACGAAGAAATTTTCGAAAGATGGCAGTCAAAGTTTACTGTAATAGATATGCCAAGATATGAATTTTGTCTATATACTATCTATGCAATCAATGCAATAAGACGCGTTTAGACTTAAGATGATAGACAGGTAATTTCTGACAAGAAATGATAAGCAAAGCTTTTGACATGCAGACACAGTCGAAGTCCAGACTTACTAATGCATCCTAACAACTATCAGTTAGACACACTTATGCAAGACCTGGTTCACTAGGACCAATGCTCTGATACCAACTGTGACGATCGCTCCAAATCTATACGGACGAACACGTCATTCATTGATTTCATTGCGAGGTATTTGACCTCTATATGATACGTTTTGTAAACATTGCATTCTTTTGAAAAGGCACACCATAAATGAATATTTAAATCAAAGGTTTTCGACATCTGATGATTTCTACATATAGACAATCACCGTATATAATAGTTTACAATAGTACTTCCGTTGACAATGCAGTCAAAATAAGGTACATGATGATGAATTGGTGAATGCAACGTTTTCTTGAAAAATATGCCATATAAGACTCCATGCACATAGCTTGTCTATCATATAAGCAAACAGCGGAAGACTTCTAGAGAACCTGAGAATAAACATGCTAACAAGTGTCAACACAAAGGTTGGTGAGTTCATAGTTTGTATGTTTCACATAATCTGTATATAAAGATGGATCACAAGATTTCAGTTGTTTCATCCAGAAACGTTTATCAAAATATTCTACGAAATTGAGCACCCTGGTAACTAAACTTAACGTATATA
The DNA here is from genome assembly GCF_046630445.1 of Rutidosis leptorrhynchoides. Taxonomy (NCBI): domain Eukaryota; kingdom Viridiplantae; phylum Streptophyta; class Magnoliopsida; order Asterales; family Asteraceae; genus Rutidosis; species Rutidosis leptorrhynchoides. The sequence continues at coordinate 607,739,104 of NC_092335.1, forward strand.
TAATTTGTACCCTTTGTATAATCATCTTAATAATACACGCAAACCAACGTGTACGCTTCTCAAATAGCATACGTCCGTTAAAAGGCTAGTGCTCTAGCTCGGACGGGGATATCAAGCCCTATGGATCCATATACTACTACTCGCGCCCACCAGTTCTTATAACTGGCAGTTAACAGTTACCAAAGCTAAGGGATTTTCGGTCCAAACTCAGTGTAGAATTTAGTATGTACTTGTATCCATTGCGTTTAAAATAAAGTGCATATATTCTCAGCCCAAAAATATAGATTGCAAAAGCAATTAAAAAGGGAGCAAATGAAACTCACCTTAGCAGCACATAAAGTTGTTCATCGTAATGTGACCGAAACTCGGTATATCAAATAATCGTAGATCTCAACCTAGAGAACATATATTGGTCAATAAATGTCTATCAATCTAGGTCAGGTCATAGTGTATCACAATCCTAATGCTCGAAATTGACATACAAAAGTTATTCAAGTTGTTTCAAAAAGTCAATTTTGACAATAGTTCAACAAATGAGACATACCTTATATAAGGATTCATTTACTCGTTTGATAATATTCAAAAATCTATTTTATCAATCTCGTAAACAAGTTGTTTAAGTATTAATTGCAGATTCAAAAAGCAATTCCAATAAATATCAATTATAATTCAGTTGACCATATCTTTTGATTCGTTCCTCGAAACTATTCGATATCTAAATGAAAAGTTATTGATTTTTCGCCAGCTTTCTGAAAACATGTATATCATATACCTTTTACCCGTAATATATGTATTTGATTCATGATTTATTATAAACTGTTTAACGACGAAATTTAGCATACAAGCATGTATAAATATATACACTCGAGCACTAGTATGTATACACTATTAATTTATAAAATATAAAATATAAATGCTTACGTATTAATATTGAGATTCAATATTGTAGAAAAGTACGTAGACGTAACGGAGATGATAAACACTAGGTTTGATTCATAAATATACCCCCGAACATTACCCATAATTTCCTTAGCTCTATCCCGCGTGAAAACCCATTTTGAAGGTGACACGCTCATAACCTCGTCGTAGTATTTTATGTATAATACTAATTAATAATACTAATAATAATAAGATTAATAATAATATTAATATTAATAATAATAATAATAATAATAATAATAATAATAATAATAATAGTAATAATAATAATAATAATAATAATAATAATAATAATAATATAAATAAATACTTAGGAGTAATATTAAGAGTGTGAGAACTGAAATCGTGCAATTTATAGAACCTTTTCTGAAAAAGCACCCCATGCGATCGCATGGGATTTATGCTTCAAGGCCATGCGATCGCATGGCCCTCTGATCCAGCTCACAAACTTTTAACTTTTTGTTTATCGACATAATTTTATATAATATATATAATATATTTAATTTATATAATTAATTATATATTATATTAAATTCACATGCATAGTTGACTTGTAATTTTTGTTCCGATAAGTTGTACGTCATCACTCGACTTATGTCCCGGTTCCGGTTTTTCAAATGTCCTTTCGTACGCTGAGAAAACTTGTATTTTACATTTCGTGTCACGTACCTTTGTCAAAATATAGCCTTAAATTATCCCTAAACTATACCACTCAAAGTATATCTTAAACTTTCGAGTATTTTGATCAATTACTTCTATAAATCATCGTCTCGCTATTTGTTAATATATATATAATAACAATTCGTTTTTATGACCAAGTTAATATTATATTTTATTGTATTGTTAAATATATATTTTCGATATTAATAAACACGTTTTAAAATACATATCGCAAGTTATTCATATATCTAATTCCAACAGTTGATATTCCTTATTATTGTATGTGTCCAAATTACGTTATTTAAACAAACACTTTACCATTTATTCCGAATACCGTTAAGAATGAATGATTTCCCAAATCAACGTGGACCTTACAACAGAGACCCGTAATAATATCATAATCCTTAAGGGACTCAATAATTATCTTTTAATTCAATCGTTTGGCATAATCTTTTAACTCTGTATCTAAATATATCAATCGGATAATCAAACCAATAAGTTTAATGCACAGTATCATATACTCAACACTTTGTTACGTTTTCAAGTTATGGTATATATATGTATCTATTTACCTATAATTGTTCGCGAATCGTTGAGAACAATCGAAAGGTAATTGAATAGTTCAAAAATTTTGAGATTCAACTTTACAGACTTTACTTATCGTGTCGGAAACGTTAAAGATTAAGTTTAAATTTGGTCAAAAATTTCCGGGTCATCACACTAGGATTAGGTTTGGGCACTCTAGTCGAGCGTCTTAGTGTAGGAGCAACCGAAATGGTTGGACCGGTTTCATTTGTGTCCTCCTCATCACTAGAACTCGCACTATGTTCGGAGTCATCACCGCTTTCCGAATCATTTCCATCATTAGAATTTTCTGACGCCTCACCATTAATTGGAAATTCATTGTTACCCGTACTCCCACTAGAACCTGCAAGATCATCAATAGAAACATCGTCAAAAGTAACATGACCCGGTTTAGGACTCCCCATTTCTGGTTTGCCATAAACCGAATCTTCATCAAAGGTAACATCACGAGAACGTATCACTTTTTTAGCCTCGTTATCCCAATAACGATAACCCATTTCATCCGACCCGTAACCTATGAAAGTACACTTCTTTGACTTAGTTTCAAGGTTGTCTCTATCCGCATCTTTGGTCTTCACATAAGCATTACACCCAAAGATCCTAAGGTGATTATAACTTACCTTCTTACCTTGCCATTCTTCCTCGAGAATTCGGAAATCCAACGGTGTTGAGGGTCCCTATTTATCAAATAAGAAGCCGTATTAACCGCATCTGCCCAAAACATCTTAGGCAAACCGGCATGTAGTCTCATACTCTTAGCCCTTTCATTTAACGTACGATTCATATGTTCGGCGACCCTATTGTGTTGCGGTGTCTCCGGTACCGTTTTCAACATTCTAATACCGAGCTTTGCACAATGGTCTTTAAACTCAAGACTACCATATTCTCCTCCATTATCCGACTTCAAGCACTTGACTTTCAAGTTAGTCTCATTTTCTACCATAGGTTTCCACTTCACAAAAGTATTAAATACATCGGATTTAGCTTTAAGAAAATAAACCCATACCTTTCGAGTGGAGTCGTCAATGAGGTGACATAATAGCGAGAACCTCCATGTGATTCTACATTGGTTGGACCAAACACATTCGTATGAACGAGCTCCAATTTCTCCAACTTAGGTGCATTCCCCGATTTCCCAAAAGTCACCTTCTTTTGCTTCCCATGTACACATGGTTCGCAAAACCCAAGTTCTACCTTTTTCAAATCTGGAATTCTCCCACTCGAAACAAGCATCTTCATACCCTTCTCACTCATATGCCCAAGTCTTCGGTGCCATTGAGTTGATTCAGACTCAACATTAACCGTAGAAACCACCGTGTCTTCATCAAACACTTCAACCATATAAAGAGTTCCCCTTTTATGTCCACGAGCCACTACACAACTACCCTTAACCACCTTCCATTGGCGGTTTTCAAAAGTAACCGCGTTACCTTCATCATCTAATTGACCAACCGAAATAAGTTTCCTTTTTAATTTAGGAATGTACCTTACGTTTTTCAAGGTCCAATTAGAGCAAAGAGTAGTCTTCAATAAAACATTTCCAATGCCCTCTATATTGAGTTGTTTGTCGTCCGCTAATCTCACCTTGCCTTGATATGAACGAAAATTGTTCATCATGCTTTTGACATGAGTAGCATGAAACGAAGCTCCCGAATCCAAAATCTAAGACTCCATAGAATTTTCAACACTACATAAAAGTGCATCATCACTTTCTTCCGCGGTCAAGTTCACACCTTTAGCCGGACCATTTTTATAATTCCTTTGAAAGTGTCCTTTTTGATTGCAACCCCAACAAATAGCTTCACTTCTATCTTTCGATGGATACCTCTTCTTAGACTTCTTTCTACCCTTCTTCTCACCGCGATCAAATTTTCTACCACGGTTGTCGGTACTTAACAAAGAACCGGATGTCAATTCCCCCGAGTTTCTCCTACGAGTATCTTCACCGAGAATCAAATCCCTTATTGCTTCAAACGCTAGCTTAGTAGTTCCCGTAGAGCTATGAACCGCGGTAACCGTACCCGACCAACTTTCCGGTAATGATGAAAGCAAGATTAGTGCTTTTAGTTCATCATCAAACTTAATTTCTACCAATTCAAGCCTTGAAACGATATTATTAAATTCATTGATATGATCCGTTGCACTCGTACCTTCCTTCATCTTTGTATTGAACAATTGACGCATGAGAAATACCTTATTAGATGTGGTAGGTTTCTCATACATGAGAAATACCTTATTAGACGTTGGTTAGCCTTTAATTTTATAAATCCTTAGTGCACAATGTACTTAGGCGACAGTGTCGACCATATATCTTTAGGCGGTATAACCGACCATGTATTACTTAGGCGGCAGAGCCGACCATATAATAAGAACAACAAAAGTGCACTAAGAACTTAAACACAAACTAAGGCTTAATCGGGAAACTTAATAAAAACACTTATATTAAATTACAATTACAATATTACTTACACGCTTTCTCTTCTCTACTTTCGCTAACTCACACTCTTCTTCTCTTCTTCACAACTCACTTCTTATTTCACTCTCACAACTTTACACAACACAAATGAAATCTCCTCCCATATTTATACTACTCCATGGAACATTCTAGAACCTAGATATTTCCATGGATATATAAATATCTAGATATTTCTACAACCTACAAATATCTAGATTTTTCTTTTACATTTCAATTTCTAGATTTTTCTCTCATATTCTAATATCTAGATATTTTCTTATACATATTAATATCTAGATATTTTACCCATATACATTTACTAATTCCATATTATTCTAAATTTGCATTGTATTTTAACACTCCCCCTCAATGCAAATTTTCTTCCAACGATGTCTTGCAGACCATTCCAAGTGCTTCTCTGAATTTTGTAAACTTCGGTTTACTTAGGCTCTTGGTGAATATATCTGCTACCTGTTCATCTGTCTTTGTTGGCACCATCTTGATCTCCCCTTCAAGGACCTTCTCGCGAACATAGTGATTGCGTACTTCTATATGTTTTGTTCTTGCGTGAAAGACTGGATTCTCTGCTAGACGTATAGCTAATAGGTTATCGCAGAAAAGCTCTACTTGATAGTCTGTTGATTGATGAAGATCTTCCATTAGTTGCTTCAACCACATAATTTCTTGTGTTGCTGATGCTGCCGATCGATATTCTGCTTCAGTGCTTGACAAGGATACTGTTGGTTGTCTCTTGCTGTACCATGATATTACTCCCGATCCAAGACTAAACATGTATCCAGTTGTTGACCGTCGTGTATCATAGTCTCCAGCGTAATCGGCATCACAATATCTAGTCACGTGACATTCTTTGGTTTTCTTGTATAAAATACCAAAGTTAATAGTGCCTTTAACATACCTTAAGATGCATCGTACAACATCAAGATGAGGCTTCTTCGGATTGCTCATGTATCGACTAACCACTCCAACTGCATAAGATATGTCTGGCCGGCTTAGTGTGAGATAAATAAGACTTCCGACCATCTTTCGATACATGGTAACATCTTGAAGACTTTTTCCTTCATCTGCTTGTAGTTTTGTATTCGGATCCATCGGAGTTGAGATAGGTTTGCAATTAAGCATTCCGTACTTTTGTAAAAGATCTCGCGCATATTTCCGTTGTCCCAGAAATAATCCTTCTCTTTTCTGCTCTATTTCGAGTCCAAGAAAATGTTTGAGTTCTCCAAGCTCCTTCATACAAAATCTGATAGACAGATTCTCTCTTGTTCTTTGGATCTCCTCATAGTGATCTCCCGTGATGATTAAGTCATCCACATATACTAGCACTATGGCTAGTTTTCCTTGATCTTGTTTCACAAATAAACTAGAATCTGAAGGAGCAACTGTGAAACCACTTTGTACTAAGAACTCGCCAATCTTCCCGTACCAAGCTCTTGGAGCCTGCTTCAAGCCGTATAGTGCTTTCTTTAATTTGCAGACATGCTCAGGATGGATCTTGTTCTCAAAGCCTCTTGGTTGCTCCATATAAATGTCTTTGTCAAGTTCTCCATGTAAGAAAGCGTTCTTGACATCCATCTGCCACATCTTCCAAGATTTGCTGGCGGATAAAGCTAGTAGAGCTCGAATTGTTGTGATCTTCGCCACTGGACTAAACGTTTCTTCATAATCCAGCCCATATTGTTGAGAAAAACCTCTAGCAACAAGTCGAGCTTTATACCTTTCAATGGAGCCATCTGATCGAGTCTTCACCTTGTAAACCCATTTACAAGATATTGGTTTTACTTCTTTTGGCTTTGGAACTAAACTCCATGTCTGGTTTTCTTTTAGAGCATTAATTTCTTCTTCCATCGCTTTCTGCCATTCTTGACTTTGTGCTGCTTCTTCATAAGTGGAAGGCTCAATAGGTATTGATTCATCCACATGAGCAGCATTGGCATACCTCGGATTAGGTTGCCTCGACCTTGTTGATCTCCGTAATTCTTGCACATGCTCCTCGGCATCCATTTGGCTTGGACGAACCTCTTCGGATGTAGATTGATGTACCCCAGTTTTCCATGGACTCGTTTCCTTAGAGTACGATCCATCTCCTTCTTTAATTGGATCCGATATGTGCTTTTTATGTTCTTCTTTTTCCTTTTGGAACTTCTTCTAATCCATGAGATTCTGGAAGCTCTATCTTTTGAGGTGACCACCATGAAGAAGCTTCATCAAATACCACATTTCTTGAAGTATGACACTTCCCAGTATTTGGATCACAACATCTCCATCCTTTTCTTGATTCATCATAACCGACAAAAATGCACCGAATTGCCTTCTTATCAAATTTGCTTCGTAGATGATCTGGTACGAAGACGTAGCATACACATCCAAAAATCTTGAGATGGTTGACGGTTGGCTTGATCTTCCATAATCTTTCATATGGTGAAATATATCCCAACTTTGTTTGTGGGAGTCTGTTAATCACGTATGAAGCCGTCCTCATACATTCGGCCCAAAATTTTCCTGGTACATTCTTACCATGAAGCATACTTCGACAGGTTTCAGCAAGATGACGATTCTTACGTTCTGCCACTCCATTCTGTTGTGGAGTATTAGGGCAAGTTAATTGCCTTCTGATCTTGTGCTTCTTAAGATAGATATTGAACTCGGTTGATAAATATTCTCCTCCATTATCTGTGCGTAAGCATCGAATCTTAGTATTGAGCTCACTTTTTACCTTGTTCTTGAACTCTTTAAACTTCAGAAAAGTCTCCGACTTCTCCTTCATGAAGTAAACCCACACATATCTTGAGAAGTCATCAATGAATGTCACCATATATTTCATACCTCCAAGTGATGTTTGTTTCACTGGTCCGAAGACATCTGAGTGTATTAGCTCTAGTGGTGTCTTGGACTGATGCGCTGACTCCTTGAATGGCAATTGGTGAGCTTTGCCAAATTGACATCCAGCACATATTGTATCTGTTCAGATATCAATTTGAGGAAGCCCATTTACTATGCGTTTCACCATCATCTCCTTTAACTTATTGTATCCCACATGCCCAAGACGTTCATGCCACAGATCAGCCGTCTCATTCTTTCGAGCCTTATCCACATATGCTGTTTCAGTAGATAGTACATAGACCGACTCTATTCTTTTTCCTTGCATAATTGGATTGCCAACCACCTTCACTCTCTTGAATACAGACACATCTTCTGGTCCAAAGAGTACATAATTTCCTTCTGCTGTCAATTGTGGTACTGACAGTAAATTCTTCTTTAGGCCAGGGACAAGATACACCTTCTCGAGTTGGAGCTTATGAGAGTCACCTTCCCTTGGAATTATTGTCTTTCCAATGTGAGAAATAGACAACCTTGAATTGTTGGCTGTCAACACGACTCTTTTTCCTTTGTAATCCTCCATTTCTTGCATCTTCGTCTCATCATTGGTCATATGATTTGAGCACCCAGAATCGATGATCCAATCATCTTTTTAGTTTATTTTTGACTTTAAAGTTGTTGTAAGAGCTTGATCATCTATGTCAGCTTCAACAGAGAGTCCAGCTTCTGCATCCCATGTTTTCTCATTAATGGATGCTTCAAATGTGACCTCTTTCTTCTCATCTCTTGCGGCGGCCACATTTCCTTCGAAAGTTCGCCTTCTGGGGAATCTACAATCTCGAGCAAAATGACCCTTCTTGCCACAATTGAAGCATTCACCATTCTTTCTCTTATCATTTTCCCCGTATTGTTGGCGATGATCTCTTCTTCCTTGTTGAGCTCCCCCTGAAGCATTGCTTTTTGGTTTTAGATGACTTTTGCCTCCATATGCATGTCTTTCTTTCGTCACTTCTTGTCTTCGAGACATAGTTTTCTTCTTATTGGTGAAGAGTGCTTCTTCTTCACCTTTTATGCTCACTTCATTCATCTGCTTGGCTAATGCCTCTTGGTTAGCCAATAAATTCTTCAGCTCTATTAATGATGGTTGAGTAGGCCATCCTCTCACAGCGGCTATAAATCCATTATATTCGGATCTTAGGCCGTGGATGATAATTCTCTTCATCCTTGCTTCACTCACTTTCTCTTCAGGAGCAAGTTGAGATATCTCACGGCAGATAGATTTCACCTTGGTGAAATACTGAGAAATAGACAGACTTCCTTGTGAGATACCCGCGAGCTCATTTTCCAAGAGCTGGAGGCGTGCTTCATTCTTCTTTGAAAATAATTTTTCAAAAGTTTCCCAAGCTGCCTTTTGTAGTGACCCGAACTTTTCCATGTTTATATATATTAATTGAGATTGATATTTACATGATTAAATGTTTCCAACATGTTAAGCAATCAAACTTGTTAAGACTTGATTAATTGAAATATGTTTCATATAGACAATTGACCACCCAAGTTGACCGGCGATTCACGAACGTTAAAACTTGTAAAAATGACATGATGATATATATATGGATATACATATGGTTAACATGAGATTATGATAAGTAAGTATCTCCATAAGTATATTAACAATGAGTTATATACATATAAACAAGACTACTAACTTAAGGATTTCGAAATGAGACATATATGTAACGATTATCGTTGTAACGACATTTAAATGTATATATATCATATTAAGATATATTAATATATCATAATATCATGATAATATAATAATTTAACATCTCATTAGATATAATAAACAATGGGTTAACAATATTAATTGAGATCGTTAACTTAAAGGTTTCAAAACAACACTTACATGTAACGACTAACGATGACTTAACGACTCCGTTAAAATGTATATACATGTAGTGTATTTAGATGTATTAAAATACTTTTGGAAGACTTCAAGACATATATCAAAACACTCATACTTAACGAAAATGGTTACAGTTACTTTCCCATTCTTTTCTTTCATCAAGAATTCTAGTCGTATTCTTACCCGTATTATACACAGCTTTAAAACGTACTTACTATGGGTATATACCAATAGGAACTAGCATGGGATTCCACTCTTGATTATGTCATGTATGACTAATCAATTTTAACTTCTACCATGAGCTAGTCAACTAACTAGAACTCCTTTTAACCCCACTCACCACTCACCAATTAACACTCATCATTCACTCCATTTCACTTCCAAATCTCTTTCTAATTCTCTCTCAACACACCCACACTATTATGAACGTATTTTTCCAGTAGTTAATCATCATCTTCATCAAAAATCACTTCAAGAATCAAGCTATAATCATCATAGGAAGAACACTTCAAGAATACTTCAAAAATCCCTTCAAGTTTACTAATTTACTTCCAAGCTTTCTAATCCATTCCAAGTAATCATCTAAGATCAAGAAACCTTTGTTATATACAGTAGGTTATCTTTCTTATTCAAGGTAATATTCATATTCAAACTTTGATTCAATTTCTATAACTATAAACTATCTTAATTCGAGCAAAAATCTTACTTGAACTTGTTTTTGTGTCATGATCCTACTTCAAGAACTTTCAAGCCATCCAAGATCCTTTGAAGCTAGATCATTTCTTGTCACTTCTAGTAGGTTTACCTACTAAACTTGAGGTAGTAATGATGTTCATAACATCATTCGATTCATATATATAAAACTATCTTATTCGAAGGTTTAAACTCGTAATCACTAGAACATAGTTTAGTTAATTCTAAACTTGTTCGCAAACAAAAGTTAATCCTTCTAACTTGACTTTTAAAATCAACTAAACACATGTTCTATATCTATATGATATGCTAACTTAATGATTTAAAACCTGGAAACACGAAAAACACCGTAAAACCGGATTTACGCCGTCGTAGTAACACCGCGGGCTGTTTTGGGTTAGTTAATTAAAAACTATGATAAACTTTGATTTAAAAGTTGTTATTCTGAGAAAATGATTTTTATTATGAACATGAAACTATATCCAAAAATTATGGTTAAACTCAAAGTGGAAGTATGTTTTCTAAAATGGTCATCTAGACGTCGTTCTTTCGACTGAAATGACTACCTTTACAAAAACGACTTGTAACTTATTTTTCCGACTATAAACCTATACTTTTTCTGTTTAGATTCATAAAATACAGTTCAATATGAAACCATAGCAATTTGATTCATTCAAAACGGATTTAAAATGAAGAAGTTATGGGTAAAACAAGATTGGATAATTTTTCTCATTTTAGCTACGTGAAAATTGGTAACAAATCTATTCCAACCATAACTTAATCAACTTGTATTGTATATTATGTAATCTTGAGATACCATAGACACGTATACAATGTTTCGACCTATCATGTCGACACATCTATATATATTTCGGAACAACCATAGACACTCTATATGTGAATGTTGGAGTTAGCTATACAGGGTTGAGGTTGATTCCAAAATATATATAGTTTGAGTTGTGATCAATACTGAGATATGTATACACTGGGTCGTGGATTGATTCAAGATAATATTTATCGATTTATTTCTGTACATCTAACTGTGGACAACTAGTTGTAGGTTACTAACGAGGACAGCTGACTTAATAAACTTAAAACATCAAAATATATTAAAAGTGTTGTAAATATATTTTGAACATACTTTGATATATATGTATATATTGTTATAGGTTCGTGAATCAACCAGTGGCCAAGTCTTACTTCCCGACGAAGTAAAAATCTGTGAAAGTGAGTTATAGTCCCACTTTTAAAATCTAATATTTTTGGGATGAGAATACATGCAGGTTTTATAAATGATTTACAAAATAGACACAAGTACGTGAAACTACATTCTATGGTTGAATTATCAAAATCGAATATGCCCCTTTTATTAAGTCTGGTAATCTAAAAATTAGGGAACAGACACCCTAATTGACGCGAATCCTAAAGATAGATCTATTGGGCCTAACAAACCCCATCCAAAGTACCGGATGCTTTAGTACTTCGAAATTTATATCATATCCGAAGGGTGTCCCGGAATGATGGGGATATTCTTATATATGCATCTTGTTAATGTCGGTTACCAGGTGTTCACCATATGAATGATTTTTATCTCTATGTATGGGATGTGTATTGAAATATGAAATCTTGTGGTCTATTATTATGATTTGATATATATAGGTTAAACCTATAACTCACCAACATTTTTGTTGACGTTTTAAGCATGTTTATTCTCAGGTGATTATTAAGAGCTTCCGCTGTCGCATACTTAAATAAGGACGAGATTTGGAGTCCATGCTTGTATGATATTGTGTAAAAACTGCATTCAAGAAACTTATTTTGTTGTAACATATTTGTATTGTAAACCATTATGTAATGGTCGTGTGTAAACAGGATATTTTAGATTATCATTATTTGATAATCTACGTAAAGCTTTTTAAACCTTTATTGATGAAATAAAGGTTATGGTTTGTTTTAAAATGAATGCAGTCTTTGAAAAATGTCTCATATAGAGGTCAAAACCTCGCAACGAAATCAATTAATATGGAACGTTTTTAATCAATAAGAACGGGACATTTCAGTTGGTATCCGAGCGTTGGTCTTAGAGAACCAGAATTTTGCATTAGTGTGTCTTATCTAGTTTGTTAGGATGCATTAGTGAGTCTGGACTTCGACCGTGTTTACTTGAAAAATGATTGCTTAACAAATTTTGTTGGAAACTATATATTTTTAACATGTGAATATTATGTGATATATTAATCTCTTAACGCGTTTGATATTATGTGATAGATGTCTACCTCTAGGACAAGTCCCATTGACTCACCTAATAATAATGAAGAGTCAAATGTAAATTGGAATGATTCGTGGACTGATTCACAAGTTCCCGAAGAGGAACCGGAAGAAGAGTCGGAACCAGAAGAAGAATCGGAACCGGAAGAAGAATCGGAACCGGATGAAGAAATAGAACCGGTGGGGGAAATAATAAAACGGTTAAGTAAAATAAAATCCTCAACCAACCGACCAAGGTTAATTATGGTCAATGGTGTTTCCGCTAAGGAAGCAAAATATTGGGAGGATTACCAATTCTCCGATGAATCGGATTCCGACGAGAATTCCGATGATGTTATAGAAATTACCCCAACTGAATTTAAAAAGGTAAAAGAAAATAATAAGGGAAAGGGCATAAAAATAGAGAAATCTAATTCCAACCCCGATGAACTTTATATGTATCGTCAACCCCCGAAGTCCTTAAGTTGTAACAATGACCCGGGAACCTCTAAACCACCAGGTTTTTCTAAACCAATGTGGAAAATAACGGCTCGTATTAGGGGAACATCATATATCCCTAGAAACTTGGGAAAACGAACCAAAACCAAAGAAGAAGAAACAAGCGAGTCGGAATAAGATAGTTGTATTCGTGTGGTGTAATATATGTAATATAGTGTGCTTATGCTTTATGATATATGTAAAAATTGCTTGTATTAATAAGTATTTTTTTTTATGAATCTAACTCTTGTCTATTTTACAGTATAAAAACACAAAATGGATAGACAACCCAATATTTTAAGAGACCTACCCGGAGACATGATTGATGAAATCTTGTCTAGAGTTGGTCAGAATTCTTCGGCACAACTATTTAAGGCGAGATCAGTTTGTAAGACATTCGAAGAACGTTCCAAGAATACCTTGGTTTATAAAAGGCTTTTGTTCGGAAGATGGGGGATATCACATTGGGAAATCCATAAGTTACGATGTGTTTACTTTGACGCATATATTGCGGGGAACCCAAATGCTATTTTACGCAACGGGTTAAGAAATTATTTTGACTCAGTATATCCGAATATAGGACTTCGTGATTTAGAAAAAGTGGCTAACATGCAACATAAAGAAGCATGTTATGCTTACGGGTTAGTAATGTTCGCTTCTCACCAAAGTGAGAACAAGAACATTGGGCTACAACTATTAAACAAAACGTTCCCACAAGTAACGGAGTCGGTAATTGGGATAAGAAATGAGGTTTTTAGGTTATTACGAGACTGTTGGTCATTACGTAACCCTCGTCCCTTTGACGACGTTACAACACGCTGTCTTATCAACGGCCATAACGGTTATGTTCCACAAGACCAAGGATGGGAAGTAGTCCTAGTAAAACCAGAATGCATGACTTGTTTCTGGACATATGAATTACGTGTCTTTATTGCCTTTGCTGAACGACTTGTGTACTAGCTAGAATTATCTTCACAACTATCTTGTATCAAAGTTATCGTGTGCTATATTTCATGCTTTATGTAAAATAAGCGGTATTGTAAGTTTGTAAAATATTGTATAAAAGTTTGAACGTGAAATATTATTACAATCAGTTTTTCATATAGAATTGTAGTAGTTGAATTGTATATTAGCTACTAAGTATGAACTTAACGGGTAGGTACTACCCGAATTTAAAATTATAAAATGCTAATATGAAGAAAAAGCTTTTATAAATGAGTTCATATTATGCTACGAAATACTATTAACTACTCTTAATATTCTGTATGATTAACTTGTTCCATTTGACTATTTTGAAGGAAATGGCACCGACTACTCGACACACCGTGAATATGAATGAAGAGGAATTCCGTACTTTTCTAGCTTCAAACATAGCCGCGGTACAGGCTGCGCTACATACCAACAATAACCTTGGATCTGGCAGTACAGGAAATCGTGTAGGATGCACCTACAAAGAATTCACTGCCTGCAAACCTTTGGAATTTGATGGAACCGAAGGACCGATCGGATTGAAACGGTGGACCGAGAAGGTCGAATCGGTGTTTGCCATAAGTAAGTGTACTGAAGAGGACAAAGTGAAGTACGCTACGCATACCTTCACAGGTTCTGCGTTAACATGGTGGAATACCTATCTAGAGCAAGTGGGACAAGATGATGCGTACGCACTACCGTGGTCAGCATTCAAGCACTTGATGAACGAGAAGTACCGTCCCAGAACCGAGGTCAATAAGCTCAAGACAGAACTTAGAGGGTTAAGAACCCAAGGATTTGATATTACCACGTATGAAAGACGATTCACAGAATTGTGCCTATTGTGTCCGGGAGCATTCGAAGATGAGGAAGAGAAGATCGACGCGTTTGTGAAAGGATTACCGGAAAGAATCCAAGAAGATATAAGTTCACACGAGCCCGCCTCCATACAACAGGCATGTAGAATGGCTCACAAACTAGTGAACCAGATTGAAGAAAGAATTAAAGAACAGACTGCTGAAGAGGCCAATGTGAAGCAAGTCAAAAGAAAGTGGGAGGAAAACGGTGATAAGAATCACCAATACAACAACAACAGCAATTACAACAATAATCGCAACAATTATCCCAACAATCGCAACATCAATCGCAACTACAACAAACGGCCCAACAACAACAACAACAATAGCAACTACAACAATCATCCCAACAACAATAATAACCGCAACAACAACAACAATCAGAAGCAGCTATGCCAAAGGTGTGAAAAGTATCACTCGGGGTTCTGCACCAAATTTTGCAACAAGTGTAAAAGAAATGGTCATAGCGCGGCGAAGTGTGAGGTCTACGGACCAGGGGTTAATAGAACGAAAGGAACAAATGGTGTCGGAACGAGTAATGGCGGAGCAAGTAGTGTCGGAGCAAGTTATGCCAATGTAGTTTGTTATAAATGTGGAAAACCGGGCCACATTATTAGAAATTGCCCGAACCAGGAGAACACGAATGGACAAGGCCGCGGAAGAGTTTTCAATATTAATGCGGCAGAGGCACAGGAAGACCCGGAGCTTGTTACGGGTACGTTTCTTATTGACAATAAATCTGCTTACGTTTTATTTGATTCGGGTGCGGATAGAAGCTATATGAGTAGAGATTTTTGTGCTAAATTAAGTTGTCCATTGACGCCTTTGGATAGTAAATTTTTTACTCGAATTAGCAAATGGTAAATTAATTTCAGCAGATAATATATGTCGGAATCGAGAAATTAAACTGGTTAGCGAAACATTTAAGATTGATTTGATACCAGTAGAGTTAGGGAGTTTTGATGTGATAATCGGTATGGACTGGTTGAAAGAAGTGAAAGCAGAGATCGTTTGTTACAAAAATGCAATTCGCATTATAAGAGAAAAAGGAAAACCCTTAATGGTGTACGGAGAAAAGGGCAACACGAAGCTACATCTTATTAGTAATTTGAAGGCACAAAAACTAATAAGAAAAGGTTGCTATGCTGTTCTAGCACACGTCGAGAAAGTACAAACTGAAGAAAAGAGCATCAATGATGTTCCCATTGTAAAAGAATTTCCCGATGTATTTCCGAAAGAATTACCGGGATTACCCCCACATCGATCCGTTGAATTTCAAATAGATCTTGTACCAGGAGCTGCACCAATAGCTCGTGCTCCTTACAGGCTCGCACCCAGCGAGATGAAAGAACTGCAAAGCCAATTACAAGAACTTTTAGAGCGTGGTTTCATTCGACCAAGCACATCACCGTGGGGAGCTCCTGTTTTGTTTGTCAAGAAGAAAGATGGTACATTCAGGTTGTGTATCGACTACCGAGAGTTGAACAAACTTACCATCAAGAACCGCTACCCACTACCGAGAATCGACGACTTATTTGATCAACTACAAGGCTCGTCTGTTTATTCAAAGATTGACTTACGTTCCGGGTATCATCAAATGCGGGTGAAAGAAGATGATATTCCAAAGACTGCTTTCAGAACACGTTACGGTCATTACGAGTTTATGGTCATGCCGTTTGGTTTAACTAATGCACCAGCTGTGTTCATGGACCTTATGAACCGAGTGTGTGGACCATACCTTGACAAGTTTGTCATTGTTTTCATTGATGACATACTTATTTACTCAAAGAATGACCAAGAACACGGTGAACATTTGAGAAAGGTGTTAGAAGTATTGAGGAAGGAAGAATTGTACGCTAAGTTTTCAAAGTGTGCATTTTGGTTGGAAGAAGTTCAATTCCTCGGTCACATAGTGAACAAAGAAGGTATTAAGGTGGATCCGGCAAAGATAGAAACTGTTGAAAAGTGGGAAACCCCGAAAACTCCGAAACACATACGCCAGTTTTTAGGACTAGCTGGTTACTACAGAAGGTTCATCCAAGACTTTTCCAGAATAGCAAAACCCTTGACTGCATTAACGCATAAAGGGAAGAAATTTGAATGGAATGATGAACAAGAGAAAGCGTTTCAGTTATTGAAGAAAAAGCTAACTACGGCACCTATATTGTCATTGCCTGAAGGTAATGATGATTTTGTGATTTATTGTGACGCATCAAAGCAAGGTCTCGGTTGTGTATTAATGCAACGAACGAAGGTGATTGCTTATGCGTCTAGACAATTGAAGATTCATGAACAAAATTATACGACGCATGATTTGGAATTAGGCGCAGTTGTTTTTGCATTAAAGACTTGGAGGCATTACTTATATGGGGTCAAAAGTATTATATATACCGACCACAAAAGTCTTCAACACATATTTAATCAGAAACAACTAAATATGAGGCAGCGTAGGTGGATTGAATTATTGAATGATTACGACTTTGAGATTCGTTACCACCCGGGGAAGGCAAATGTGGTAGCCGATGCCTTGAGCAGGAAGGACAGAGAACCCATTCGAGTAAAATCTATGAATATAATGATTCATAATAACCTTACTACTCAAATAAAGGAGGCGCAACAAGGAGTTTTAAAAGAGGGAAATTTAAAGGATGAAATACCCAAAGGATCGGAGAAGCATCTTAACATTCAGGAAGACGGAACCCGGTATAGGGCTGAAAGGATTTGGGTACCAAAATTTGGAGATATGAGAGAAATGGTACTTAGAGAAGCTCATAAAACCAGATACTCAATACATCCTGGAACGGGGAAGATGTACAAGGATCTCAAGAAACATTTTTGGTGGCCGGGTATGAAAGCCGATGTTGCTAAATACGTAGGAGAATGTTTGACGTGTTCTAAGGTCAAAGCTGAGCATCAGAAACCATCAGGTCTACTTCAACAACCCGAAATCCCGGAATGGAAATGGGAAAACATTACCATGGATTTCATCACTAAATTGCCAAGGACTGCAAGTGGTTTTGATACTATTTGGGTAATAGTTGATCGTCTCACCAAATCAGCACACTTCCTGCCAATAAGAGAAGATGACAAGATGGAGAAGTTAGCACGACTGTATTTGAAGGAAGTCGTCTCCAGACATGGAATACCAATCTCTATTATCTCTGATAGGGATGGCAGATTTATTTCAAGATTCTGGCAGACATTACAGCAAGCATTAGGAACTCGTCTAGACATGAGTACTGCCTATCATCCACAAACTGATGGGCAGAGCGAAAGGACGATACAAACGCTTGAAGACATGTTACGAGCATGTGTTATTGATTTCGGAAACAGTTGGGATCGACATCTACCATTAGCAGAATTTTCCTACAACAACAGCTACCATTCAAGCATTGAGATGGCGCCGTTTGAAGCACTTTATGGTAGAAAGTGTAGGTCTCCGATTTGTTGGAGTGAAGTGGGGGATAGACAGATTACGGGTCCGGAGATTATACAAGAAACTACCGAGAAGATCATCCAAATTCAACAACGGTTGAAAACCGCCCAAAGTCGACAAAAGAGCTACGCTGACATTAAAAGAAAAGATATAGAATTTGAAATTGGAGAGATGGTCATGCTTAAAGTTGCACCTTGGAAAGGCGTTGTTCGATTTGGTAAACGAGGGAAATTAAATCCAAGGTATATTGGACCATTCAAGATTATTGATCGTGTCGGACCAGTAGCTTACCGACTTGAGTTACCTCAACAACTCGCGGCTGTACATAACACTTTCCACGTCTCGAATTCGAAGAAATGTTTTGCTAAAGAAGATCTCACTATTCCGTTAGATGAAATCCAAATCAATGAAAAACTCCAATTCATCGAAGAACCCGTCGAAATAATGGATCGTGAGGTTAAAAGACTTAAGCAAAACAAGATACCAATTGTTAAGGTTCGATGGAATGCTCGTAGAGGACCCGAGTTTACCTGGGAGCGTGAAGATCAGATGAGGAAGAAATACCCGCATCTATTTCCAGAAGATTCGTCAACACCTTCAACAGCTTAAAATTTCGGGACGAAATTTATTTAACGGGTAGGTACTGTAGTGACCCGAACTTTTCCATGTTTATATATATTAATTGAGATTGATATTTACATGATTAAATGTTTCCAACATGTTAAGCAATCAAACTTGTTAAGACTTGATTAATTGAAATATGTTTCATATAGACAATTGACCACCCAAGTTGACCGGCGATTCACGAACGTTAAAACTTGTAAAAATGACATGATGATATATATATGGATATACATATGGTTAACATGAGATTATGATAAGTAAGTATCTCCATAAGTATATTAACAATGAGTTATATACATATAAACAAGACTACTAACTTAAGGATTTCGAAACGAGACATATATGTAACGATTATCGTTGTAACGACATTTAAATGTATATATATCATATTAAGATATATTAATATATCATAATATCATGATAATATAATAATTTAACATCTCATTAGATATAATAAATAATGGGTTAACAATATTAATTGAGATCGTTAACTTAAAGGTTTCAAAACAACACTTACATGTAACGACTAACGATGACTTAACAACTCCGTTAAAATGTATATACATGTAGTGTATTTAGATGTATTAAAATACTTTTGGAAGACTTCAAGACATATATCAAAACACTCATACTTAACAAAAATGGTTACAGTTACTTTCCCATTCTTTTCTTTCATCAAGAATTCTAGTCGTATTCTTACCCGTATTATACACAGCTTTAAAACGTACTTACTATGGGTATATACCAATAGGAACTAGCATGGGATTCCACTCTTGATTATGTCATGTATGACTAATCAATTTTAACTTCTACCATGAGCTAGTCAACTAACTAGAACTCCTTTTAACCCCACTCACCACTCACCAATTAACACTCATCATTCACTCCATTTCACTTCCAAATCTCTTTCTAATTCTCTCTCAACACACCCACACTATTATGAACGTATTTTTCCAGTAGTTAATCATCATCTTCATCAAAAATCACTTCAAGAATCAAGCTATAATCATCATAGGAAGAACACTTCAAGAATACTTCAAAAATCCCTTCAAGTTTACTAATTTACTTCCAAGCTTTCTAATCCATTCCAAGTAATCATCTAAGATCAAGAAACCTTTGTTATATACAGTAGGTTATCTTTCTTATTCAAGGTAATATTCATATTCAAACTTTGATTCAATTTCTATAACTATAAACTATCTTAATTCGAGCAAAAATCTTACTTGAACTTGTTTTTGTGTCATGATCCTACTTCAAGAACTTTCAAGCCATCCAAGATCCTTTGAAGCTAGATCATTTCTTGTCACTTCTAGTAGGTTTACCTACTAAACTTGAGGTAGTAATGATGTTCATAACATCATTCGATTCATATATATAAAACTATCTCATTCGAAGGTTTAAACTCGTAATCACTAGAACATAGTTTAGTTAATTCTAAACTTGTTCGCAAACAAAAGTTAATCCTTCTAACTTGACTTTTAAAATCAACTAAACACATGTTCTATATCTATATGATATGCTAACTTAATGATTTAAAACCTGGAAACACGAAAAACACCGTAAAACCGGATTTACGCCGTCGTAGTAACACCGCGGGCTGTTTTGGGTTAGTTAATTAAAAACTATGATAAACTTTGATTTAAAAGTTGTTATTCTGAGAAAATGATTTTTATTATGAACATGAAACTATATCCAAAAATTATGGTTAAACTCAAAGTGGAAGTATGTTTTCTAAAATGGTCATCTAGACGTCGTTCTTTCGACTGAAATGACTACCTTTACAAAAACGACTTGTAACTTATTTTTCCGACTATAAACCTATACTTTTTCTGTTTAGATTCATAAAATACAGTTCAATATGAAACCATAGCAATTTGATTCATTCAAAACGGATTTAAAATGAAGAAGTTATGGGTAAAACAAGATTGGATAATTTTTCTCATTTTAGCTACGTGAAAATTGGTAACAAATCTATTCCAACCATAACTTAATCAACTTGTATTGTATATTATGTAATCTTGAGATACCATAGACACGTATACAATGTTTCGACCTATCATGTCGACACATCTATATATATTTCGGAACAACCATAGACACTCTATATGTGAATGTTGGAGTTAGCTATACAGGGTTGAGGTTGATTCCAAAATATATATAGTTTGAGTTGTGATCAATACTGAGATATGTATACACTGGGTCGTGGATTGATTCAAGATAATATTTATCGATTTATTTCTGTACATCTAACTGTGGACAACTAGTTGTAGGTTACTAACGAGGACAGCTGACTTAATAAACTTAAAACATCAAAATATATTAAAAGTGTTGTAAATATATTTTGAACATACTTTGATATATATGTATATATTGTTATAGGTTCGTGAATCAACCAGTGGCCAAGTCTTACTTCCCGATGAAGTAAAAATCTGTGAAAGTGAGTTATAGTCCCACTTTTAAAATCTAATATTTTTGGGATGAGAATACATGCAGGTTTTATAAATGATTTACAAAATAGACACAAGTACGTGAAACTACATTCTATGGTTGAATTATCAAAATCGAATATGCCCCTTTTATTAAGTCTGGTAATCTAAAAATTAGGGAACAGACACCCTAATTGACGCGAATCCTAAAGATAGATCTATTGGGCCTAACAAACCCCATCCAAAGTACCGGATGCTTTAGTACTTCGAAATTTATATCATATCCGAAGGGTGTCCCGGAATGATGGGGATATTCTTATATATGCATCTTGTTAATGTCGGTTACCAGGTGTTCACCATATGAATGATTTTTATCTCTATGTATGGGATGTGTATTGAAATATGAAATCTTGTGGTCTATTATTATGATTTGATATATATAGGTTAAACCTATAACTCACCAACATTTTTGTTGACGTTTTAAGCATGTTTATTCTCAGGTGATTATTAAGAGCTTCCGCTGTCGCATACTTAAATAAGGACGAGATTTGGAGTCCATGCTTGTATGATATTGTGTAAAAACTGCATTCAAGAAACTTATTTTGTTGTAACATATTTGTATTGTAAACCATTATGTAATGGTCGTGTGTAAACAGGATATTTTAGATTATCATTATTTGATAATCTACGTAAAGCTTTTTAAACCTTTATTGATGAAATAAAGGTTATGGTTTGTTTTAAAATGAATGCAGTCTTTGAAAAATGTCTCATATAGAGGTCAAAACCTCGCAACGAAATCAATTAATATGGAACGTTTTTAATCAATAAGAACGGGACATTTCACCTTTGGTGTTTTCTCGTCACGGATGTGCTCCAATAGATCCTTCTCGATTATAGTCTTCAATATAAATAAAGCCTTCCCGGTCTTGATGTTCCATTTTCTAAAGGCTTTGGCATTTTCTTTCGGTGGAGGCGTTGTGTCACTGCCAGCAACTATTTCCCATAAATCCTGTCCTTGTAGGTAGAATTCTATGCAAGTCCGCCAATAACCATAGTTGTGGTTATTGAGACTCTTGATTCCACTGCTCGTACTTGCAAGATCTGCCATCATGACGTCCAACGTTCAATAAGCTTGGTCCCTGACCGATGAGCTTTCACAGTTCCTAATTGTGCTCCGACAGAATCTCCCTTAGAGCCTTGGTGAAAACAAGTCGATGTAAACGTCCAACGTTTACCGATTTCCTCCACTTGAAATGGTCCCGAACGACCCGCTCTGATACCAATTGTTGGAAGCTTCGATGAACCCAACACACCCACTATAGAGGACCTAGACTATACTAGACTCACTACACCAACACTTTGACGTTGGTTATCCTTTAATTTTATAAATCCTTAGTGCACAATGTACTTAGGCGACAGTGTCGACCATATATCTTTAGGCGGTATAACCGACCATGTATTACTTAGGCGGCAGAGCCGACCATATAATAAGAACAACAAAAGTGCACTAAGAACTTAAACACAAACTAAGGCTTGATCGGGAAACTTAATAAAAACACTTATATTAAATTACAATTACAATATTACTTACACGCTTTCTCTTCTCTACTTTCGCTAACTCACACTCTTCTTCTCTTCTTCACAACTCACTTCTTATTTCACTCTCACAACTTCACACAACACAAATGAAATCTCCTCCCATATTTATACTACTCCATGGAACATTCTAGAACCTAGATATTTCCATGGATATATAAATATCTAGATATTTCTACAACCTACAAATATCTAGATTTTTCTTTTACATTTCAATTTCTAGATTTTTCTCTCATATTCTAATATCTAGATATTTTCTTATACATATTAATATCTAGATATTTTACCCATATACATTTACTAATTCCATATTATTCTAAATTTGCATTGTATTTTAACAGTTGTACTACGGTTCAACAAATTTTTCATTCAAAGAATTACGTTACACCTAAAGTGGACGAAAATTATTCGTGTCAGTATTTTCAATTACTTCAAATATTTTATCATTCATAGAATAACATTACACTTAAAGCTAACATTACAGTTTGGTAACTATTGAAGTTTTAAATTGATCGAGTTAACTTGAGGTTTAATCATGCATAAATTAAATTTTCGAAGGAATCAAATGAAGGATGTAAATTGCTAGTGTATTTAATTGTCAATGTTATATTCATAGACAATGTGAAATAGTAGGTTAGTTATATTATCGGTGTTAATTAATAACACACACTTTAAACATATATTAACCATTTGTGGTCAAACATGATACGATAATAATCGCTTCACGTATAGTTTTATTTGATATATATGATTTTAAGCATTTCAAAAAATAGAGAAAAAATTGATACAAAGTCA
Source organism: Rutidosis leptorrhynchoides (assembly GCF_046630445.1). Classification (NCBI taxonomy): domain Eukaryota; kingdom Viridiplantae; phylum Streptophyta; class Magnoliopsida; order Asterales; family Asteraceae; genus Rutidosis; species Rutidosis leptorrhynchoides. Next base: position 607,762,631 of record NC_092335.1, read on the forward strand.
AATATCTAGTTTGTTCAAAAAATTAAACAATCATTAATTATAATCACAATCATTATATCAAAATATCTGAAAATACTCTAACAATTTCATCCTTCTAAAGGCCTGTTAGATCACGAACATTAATTGAATTTTGCAATTGCTACAACAATTCATAACTCGTATATAATATACCAACAAAACACTATAAAACTTACAAATTCTGATACTACGATTCATAATATTAAAAGATATATATTACATTTACAATTTACTATTAATTTTTCAGTGTCTCTCTTTATCACTTTATGTGACAATAACTAATTACATAATAGTTATAGCACATGAAATAACTTCAAATATAAACATGAACCGTTACGGATTACAACACCACATATACTATAAAACTTGTTAATAGACTAAAATTGGAGGTTGATAAAAGAGTCTACACATGAAATAAACAAAAGTTGATCCTTATAAAAAGTAATACATTATATAAACATAACATTGAACAACAATTGATATCAAATTAGATCATACAACATGCTTTGTAGGCACGATATATTCATAGACATTCGTGTAGCTATCCGAGTTTTCATTGTAAAGAAAACACCAAAATCCTACACCTTATTCACGATATTACGTGTTTCGTAATCGAAAAATAAAAGCGATAACACAATATACATTCAATGTTTTGTGATTGATGAAATCTAAAAGAGCAAAACCACTTACAAAAATGATGATGAGTATTCTTTTGCAAAATGTAAGTAATGTGAACGTGAAAAATGAAAAATGAGTATTTATAGAAGAAAAATGTAATAACTAAAGGAAAATGAAAGGAATATACATAATGAAATATTTAATTTGAGGTAAATGAAAGAATTATAACTACATAGATTATTTATAACATGACTTTATTAGGTTAAAGTTTATCTACCTTAAGGCTCATTAGTTATTAACTTTTTAATTATGAAGTACTATTTTAGCTTTACTATTATTTAATAATGTAAGGGGTAAATAAATTCATCATGTTAGATTAGATTTTTCTTTTTAAACTTTTACTATCATAATAAATGAAATAAGTAAATCATACTTAATGATGTAGGACTCGGTATATATATATATATATATATATATATATATATATATATATATATATATATATATATATATATATAGACAGACAGATGTATGATATATTATGATCCTGATGCTATATATTATGATTATGTATGATATACTATTTGATACATTATGATACTCATGAAAATGATTCAACAATAATATATGGAAAGGAACAAACTATAACTTAACTATTTAACATAAGAAAATGAAAGGTTTATAACTTAATATCTACTATTACGAATGTTATGATAATAACATTAAAGCATGAATTAAGTATGTAAATACAAAACTATAGATATTTACCATTTTACTTATAGTTATATATTTACCAATTTACTATTGATTATTATTTATTAGGTTCATTTAATATTCTAGGACTCAACTATTATATATATATATAATATATATATATATATATATATATATATATATATATATATTAGGAAAATTATGAAAGTTAACTTGTCTAAGCTACTTTTAATTTGAAAAATGCAATTAAATGGGTTTAATTTGATTTTTAATTAAGATAATATATTCAATCCAAATCAATGCATTGTACTTAGTTTTATCAGTTTTAGGTTCTATAAAATTACCTTAGACCTCTTATAATGCTGAAGAGGGAAATTAAGAGTAATAGATGATGTGATAATGTTGTCAAAATATTGTTGTAAAATAGTGTATTCTAAAAGGTTGTGTGACAAAATGAATGGTTGAAACAGGTCAATGAGAGTACAAAGAGAGAGAAAATAGATGTAGATGCATATATGTTATCGTGCACGTTACTACGCAACGAACCCTTAGACCAGTTTTAATGGGGGCGTTACTTTCCACCCGTCATTCCATATGGAAAAAGCTAACGCCCACTGGCGCCGTTAACCAGGCGTTAGTCCTGACGCCTCAGGGGCGTTAGTTGGACTTTTGATGAAAAACAATCGTTACTGACACGTGTTAGTGCATATACGTAAGTCCCTAGTTCATTATTGTGTATTCGTGAAGTCTACGGACATTGTAAGTACTCAGACAATTGATTGTTGGTTTATTATGTTTACTATTACGTTTACAATCTATTGTATGTATTTAATGTTAAGTTACCTACTGTCTGTGTAACCGCACGGATGCATAATGCATCCGTACGGATACAAGTGCAACCGCAACGTTGCAATTTGCAACCGCACGGTTACACGTGCAGACCTTATTTAATGAGAATTTCGGGTTCATTGTTAAGGTTACGAACCATAACTCAACGCTAGCCGTGTTTCCGTCTCCTTGAAGGTCTAGCACTCAAGTTTGTCGATCTATAACATATCAAAGTCTATTTGGCTAATTAGATCATAATTAATTGAGTCATTTTTGATATAAAATCCAATATCAAGTAATTCCGCACTCGATATTGTAGATTTGATCGATTAATACTGTTAACACGCGTCCGTTTTCGATTGGCTGAGTGAGTTGACTGACCCCCAACGGTCCTTTTCCCTTTTTTCGAATTTTTTTAAAATTTAAAGATTATCGTCTTTATCTTTATCTTTATTATACATACATATATACTATATATTTCGTTATCTTCATCAACAAATTCCACAATACAATACATCTATATCTAAACAAAACATGTCTCGCACAAATCAAAGACCAGCAACTCTAAACGAGTACAACGAATGGGTGCCATACGGAAGCTATTTGGGTGGTGGTTCATCAAACCCGAATAATCTACAACAAATCCCACTCGTTATGTCTCAATATCATCCTCTCACACACGAACAACAACATCAACTTTTCTTGGAGAAACAATGTAACAACCCGACTTTTTCCGTTAAAAACTTAACAACTGTCTGTTAAATTCAACGTTTTTCCACGCTAATTTTTTTTAAATATATATATATATATATATATATATATATATATATATATATATATATATTATTACATAAGTTTTATAGGTGTTAAATAAAACACTACAATTAGTGTAACCAGAAAAAATAATAAATAAATAAAATAATAATAAAATAAAATAATTGTTTTTCCAGAGAACAAAACGTATGAGTACTTAATATAAATATTATATTTTACAATAATTGAGTTCTAAAATCATTTTAATTAATTAGTATACTCTTAAATTAAACTCGGGGGATTATTTTAAACACTTATATTTTCAATAAAAGACATATATTATTTAGTTTAAAAATATATTAAATAAGTATTTATGAAAAACACCAACTAGGTACGATGTCTAGAATTTAAAAGGTTTCGAACAATATATATGTAAATATATTTTATAAATATAAAAATTTACCAATTATTGAAGCATATTAAGATAAAATACATTGGGTTTTAGATATCGGATAAAAATTTAATTATAACCCGTGATTACATAGTAATACCCGTGTTTAAATATTATACCCGTGACTACACATTATTACGTCCGTGTATCAATAATTGAGATAGATTTATCACCCGTGACTCTTTATCCCATCTATATTATTAAACCTAATTCATTTCATCTAACACACACGTACATAGACTCTCTCCTTAAAACACCCATTACTATTTATCATCATCATCGATCTTCTTTCCTTATAAACACCTTCAAGAAATCACTTGATCATAAAATCGTTTACATATTCGGACTCCTCTCGAAGAGCTCTACTCAGCCATACCAACAATTTCTTGATTTGTGTAAGTTTTAAAAACTCCAATTTTCTAGTTTTCATATTTTTGTTACATATTAGGGTAGATATAGTGTCTAGTGCTCAAGTCCTTGTATGTATGCATGATATTGTTCGTTAATTTGATCATTTGTTGACTTGTTGATGAATCACGAATTTGAATGGTATGCTACTGATATGAACATAATATTTTCAGTTTATGAAATACTTATAAATGAAATCCTTGTGAAAAACTATTAATTTTAGGCTCAAGAATCACTTGATTTCGTTTAGAATTGCTTCCGGTATGATTAATTGAAGTTTAACATGATATTACATGAAATCCGAATTGTTTTGCCATGTATCTGGAATTTTGACTTTGTTATCTGTAAATATAAGTATGTAGATGGATTACTATTGAAAAACTATTAATTTTAGGCTCAAGAATCAATTGATTTCGTTATCGTATGCTCCCGATATGTTAAATTGAAGTTTTCATGTGATCTTGCTATGAATTCGAATTTTCTGCGATGAATGCTTTATGATTGAGTTTGTGAACTGATGTTAGATGTATAGATAATTGAAAAACACCCAAGATAGACTTAAGATTCATGTTAATCGGATATGTATAGCCCTCATTATGGTTAATTAAAGGTTTGTGATTTTGATGCTTAAAAATTTATTTCGGTTTAAAAATTCGTAATTGAAACTGAGAATCTGGGAAAGTATGCTAAATATTCAGGTCCTGAGAGGTATATAGTTGTATTGCTTGTGAAAAAACATTTGGTTTTCATTTAGATATTGTCCAATTCCGATAAAAGAGTCAAAATCTATGGCCAAATCAAAGTTAGAATTTTATATTATTTAAAATCGGACAGAACAGTTTCATTGGGATGCGTGCGACCTGATCTCAGAATTCTGGGTTCACGGTTGTGTGCGTATCGAAAAATTAATAAGTTTAGACTCCAGAAACGCATCATTTGGATACTTTTTGGATTTGATATGATTTTTCAAAGTTTATACATGAGTACCGAAACGATTCAGCATTATAGTCTGGTACGTTTTTAGTCACTGCGAGCTTTCTGTTTAGGGTTAGAGGTTGTGCTTCGGATATGTTATATTCGACTAAATCCCGGAGATTTTGGTGCATATTTCAAGTCAAACGGACCTGTACTTATTTTTATAAAAATTCTGGAAGTTGACTGCATTATTTAAGCTAAATATTATGTGTAGTTGACTTTGTTTGACCAAATGGGTTTAATGGGTCAAAATGGGTAATAGTCAGTGTAGAAAAGTCCCAAACGTTGATTTAAGTAAGTTTAAAGGTTGTGGTGTTTAAAAAAAATAAGTTGTGGCATGTTTTGGTCAAAATGGGTGTTTATGACCCATTTGGGTCATACGAGCCTACTTTGACCCATATGCGAAATTTTGAGAACCAAAGGTATGTAACATATCCCGTATATTGATTTAAGTATGTTTGCAAGTTTTGGTGCTTTAAAAATGAGTTTGGGTCAAATTTGGTTTAAAGAAAGTTTTATGACTCATTCGGGTCAAACGTGCATAAATTGACCCATATGCATAATTTTGGAAAACGAAAGTCACCAACACGTCTAAAATGTTATTTTGGGCTTGTGATATGATTTTTACATGCTCAGGTATTATGGTTTAGAATTTGTGTTGTCAATGGAAATTTTTTATTATTTTAGTGAAAGTGTCAAAAATGACTTTCGGGCCTACTTTGCGGACTCGTAATTTGAAATCGGTTAAGTTTGAATAAAAACTATTAATTGGTATTGAAAGTCTTTACGACAAGCTTTAAAACGAAATATTATATGTATAATTTTGTCGAGTCTAAACTGGTTTAGAACGAGCGTGAAATTGGGCAATTGTCGCTGATTTTGAACTCTTTAACAGCAAAATCAGCATTTCATGATCGAGGAGCTGTTTTCGCAATGTCATAAGTTTTCAACCTTAACTCCGTTTTTGTCAAATAAACTGTCTATAGAAAGGTGAGACGACATACCTTTCAATGGTCACGATCCTAGGTATTAAATTAAATTTGGTGGGATCCAAAATCAGCTGCAAAATACCTAAAAATACATATATGTAATTAATATTTTTTTTTTGTTATATAAAAATGGATAACTTAAGTTTGACCTATGTTTGACTATTTGACCAACTTGAGTTATATTATGATATTGTTGACTTGTGTTGACTATGTTGACTGTGTTTGACTTACATTTGACTTACTTTGACTATTTTTGACTTTTGTTGACTTTTGTTGACTTTTGCTAGATTTTGCTAAATTTGTGAGTCGGACTTGAGCAATAGGACTATACGAACCCTATGACCTGACCTAGCTTGTTAGACATTTATTAACCAACATATATTCTTTAGGATGAGGTCTACGGTTACATGCATTCCGGTTACATCTACATGAATTGTTTATTAGGCTACAAAGGTAAGTTTCATTTGCTCCCTTTTTAATTGCTTTTACAATATATATTTTTGGACTGGGAATACATGCGCTTCTTTTATAAATGTTTACGAAATAGACACAAGTACTTCAAAATATATTCTACGTTGAGTTGTACCACTGGCATACTTCCCTGTAGCTTGGTAACTACTATTTACATGTGGTATTGTAAACGCGAATCCTGTTGATAGATCTATCGGGCCTGACAACCCCAACCGGGCTGGACGACCAGTATTCAACGGTTGCACAGTACTTCATTTCGTGATTACACTTGGTACAGTGTAGTGAGATTTCATAATAAAGGGAATATGCGACGTTGATTAAATGTTAAGTATGGTTACCAAGTGCTCAACCACTCAGAATGCTTTACATACACTTGCGAGTGTATTATGTTTATGATTATGAAATCTTGTGGTCTATTGAAACTATTGATAACTGTTGTTACGATAAACCTATGAACTCACTAACCTTTTGGTTGACACTTTTAGCATGTTTATTCTCAGGTCTTTCAAAAGTGCTTCTGCTGTCTGCTTGCTATTTGCTCAAGGTGCTGCATGGAGTCTTTTATGCCATATTTTCAAAAAGACATTGCATTCAAATATTAATGTTATAATCTGTTATTAAATAAATTGTTGATTTAGTCATTTTGTATAAGTTGTCATATATATTTGGGATATGTCTATATTTTGGTAAACTTTCAATGTATAGAAAGTATTTTTTTTAAATGAATGCAATGTTTTATCAAAACGTATCATATAGAGGTCGAAACCTCACTGTGGGACCGTAGATAACGTACCGCGTCAATAGCGATTTTGGCGGGTCGTTAGAGATGGTATCAGAGCGGTGGTTCTAGGGAATTAGATGCATTAGTGTGTCTGACCTGGACCGTTAGGATACATTAGTGATCTAGTCTAGAACCGTGTCGTTATACTTATATGTGATTATGTGCATATTCTGACTTTAATATAACATTATTACTACTATCGGTGAGAAAGTATTTCTTTTTCCTGCTCAGAGTTCATTTTTAACACCCCGATTAGTGAAGCCAGGAAGCGTCATTCAGGACTTTCGAAATTCCCGACATTCCTACGTGAGTTATCATTTGTGATATATTATGTGCTTATGTGCTTCGATTAAGAAATTCCGAACATCTCGATTTGTGAACCGAAAGGCATCATTTCCGACGTACAAAGATTCTTCATATTTTCCAAGACATTCTTATGACGTTCCCTTTCAATATTATCAATTATAATATTATATTCTCGTACTATTTTTAGTGCACCTTTTTTTTTTTTTTTTGAAATCATTTTGATTTATAAATTCTGGAAAACGACACTTGAGTTTTATATCCATAAATATTCTGGAGTAATGTTGGAATAGAAGCATGAGTTAGTGCAATATGATGACAGTTGATCGCGTGGTTATATTACAGTAAGTCATGCGGAAGTTCTAACGGAACGTGATGGTGATAAAGTTTGATCAATCTTACCCTTACCATGTATCATGTTACATGACTCCTTTATTTTCTCTGCTGACATCTGAATATACTAAGACTATATGTGACATCATTTGAAGTCACATATGATTTTCCGTATTTGTCATATCATACTTGTACTCCGAACAGTTCATCCGAAGGTATTCGTCATCAAAGGAACATGATTCCGTTTTACCCAACTTTCATACTTAACTACAAGATGCTCGATCTTACTACATCAAGATGAACAATCTATCCTCACTTGTTTCCTAAACGCCGTTTAATCACACCAACCAAAATTTCGGGACGAAATTTTCTTTAAGGGGTAGGTAATGTAACAACCCGACTTTTTCCGTTAAAAACTTAACAACTGTCTGTTAAATTCAACGTTTTTCCACGCTAATTTTTAAAAAAAATATATATATATATATATATTATTACATAAGTTTTATAGGTGTTAAATAAAACACTACAATAAGTGTAACTAGAAAAAAAATAATAAATGAATAAAATAATAATAAAATAAAATAATTGTTTTTCCAGAGAACGAAACGTATGAGTACTTAATATAAATATTATATTTTACAATAATTGAGTTCTAAAATCATTTTAATTAATTAGTATACTCTTAAATTAAACTCGGGGGATTATTTTAAACACTTATATTTTCAATAAAAGACATATATTATTTAGTTTAAAAATATATTAAATAAGTATTTATGAAAAACACCAACTAGGTACGATGTCTAGAATTTAAAAGGTTTCGAACAATATATATGTAAATGTATTTTATAAATATAAAAATTTACCAATTATTGAAGCATATTAAGATAAAATACATTGGGTTTTAGATATCGGATAAAAATTTAATTATAACCGGTGATTACATAGTAATACCCGTGTTTAAATATTATACCCGTGACTACACATTATTACGTCCGTGTATCAATAATTGAGATAGATTTATCACCCGTGACTCTTTATCCCATCTATATTATTAAACCTAATTCATTTCATCTAACACACACGTACATATACTCTCTCCTTAAAACACCCATTACTATTTATCATCATCATCGATCTTGTTTCCTTATAAACACCTTTAAGAAATCACTTGATCATAAAATCGTTTACATATTCGGACTCCTCTCGAAGAGCTCTACTCAGCCATACCAATAATTTCTTGATTTGTGTAAGTTTTAAAAACTCCAATTTTCTAGTTTTCATATTTTTGTTACATATTAGGGTAGATATAGTGTCTAGTGCTCAAGTCCTTGTATGTATGCATGATGTTGTTCGTTAATTTGATCATTTGTTGACTTGTTGATGAATCACGAATTTGAATGGTATGCTACTGATATGAACATGATATTTTCAGTTTATGAAATACTTATAAATGAAATCCTTGTGAAAAACTATTAATTTTAGGCTCAAGAATCACTTGATTTCGTTTAGAATTGCTTTCGGTATGATTAATTGAAGTTTAACATGATATTACATGAAATCCGAATTTTTTTGCCATGTTTCTGGAATTTTGACTTTGTTATCTGTAAATATAAGTATGTAGATGGATTACTATTGAAAAACTATTAATTTTAGGCTCAAGAATCAATTGATTTCGTTATCGTATGCTCCCGATATGTTAAATTGAAGTTTTCATGTGATCTTACTATGAATCCGAATTTTCTGAGATGAATACTTTATGATTGAGTTTGTGAACTGATGTTAGATGTATAGATAATTGAAAAACACCCAAGATAGACTTAAGATTCATGTTAATCGGATATGTATAGCCCTCGTTATGGTTAATTAAAGGTTTGTGATTTTGATGCTTAAAAATTTATTTCGGTTTAAAAATTCGTAATTGAAACTGAGAATCTGGGAAAGTATGCTAAATATTCAGGTCCTGAGAGGTATATAGTTGTATTGCTTGCGAAAAAACATTTGGTTTTCATTTAGATATTGTCCAATTCTGATAAAAGAGTCAAAATCTATGGCCAAATCAAAGTTAGAATTTTATATTATTTAAAACCGGACAGAGCAGTTTCATCGGGATGCATGCGACCTGATCTCAGAATTCTGGGTTCACGATTGCATGCGTATCAAAAAATTAATAAGTTTAGACTCCAGAAACGATTCAGCATTACTGTCTGGTACGTTTTCAGTCACTGCGAGCTTTCTGTTTAGGGTTAGAGGTTGTGCTTCGGATATGTTATATTCGACTAAATCCCGGAGATTTTGGCGCATATTTCAAGTCAAACGGACCTGTACTTATTTTTATAAAAATTCTGGAAGTTGACTACATTATTTAAGCTAAATATTATGTGCAGTTGACTTTGTTTGACCAAATGGGTTTAATGGGTCAAAATAGGTAACAGTCAGTGTAGAAAAGTCCCAAACGTCAATTTAAGTAAGTTTAAAGGTTGTGGTGTTCAAAAAAAATAAGTTGTGGCATGTTTTGGTCAAAATGGGTGTTTATGACCCATTTGGGTCATACGAGCCTACTTTGACCCATATGCGAAATTTTGAGAACTAAAGGTATGTAACATATCCCGTATATTGATTTAAGTATGTTTGCAAGTTTTGGTGCTTTAAAAATGAGTTTGGGTCAAATTTGGTTTAAAGAAAGTTTTTTGACTCATTCGGGTCAAACGTGCATAAATTGACCCATATGCATAATTTTGAAAAACGAAAGTCACCAACACGTCTAAAATGTTATTTTGGGATTGTGATATGATTTTTACATGCTCAGGTATTATGGTTTAGAATTTGTGTTGTCAATGGAAAAATTTTATTATTTTAGTGAAAGTGTCAAAAATGACTTTCGGGCCTACTTTGCGGACTCGTAATTTGAAATCGGTTAAGTTTAGATAAAAACTATTAATTGGTATTGAAAGTCTTTACGACAAGCTTTAAAACGAAATATTATATGTGTAATTTTGTCGAGTCTAAACTGGTTTAGAACGAGCGTGAAAATGGGCAATTGTCGCTGATTTTGAACTCTCTAACAGCAAAATCAGCATTTCATGATCGAGGAGCTGTTTTCGCAATGTCATAAGTTTTCAACCTTAACTCCGTTTTTCTCAAATAAACTGTCTATTGAAAGGTGAGACGACATACTTTTCAATGGTCACGACCCTAGGTATAAAATCGAATTTGGTGGGACCCGAAATCAGCTGCAAAATACCTAAAAATTCATATATGTAATTAATATTTTTTTTTTGTTATATAAAAATGGATAACTTAAGTTTGACCTATGTTTGACTATTTGACCAACTTGAGTTATATTATGATATTGTTGACTTGTGTTGACTATGTTGACTGTGTTTGACTTACATTTGACTTACTTTGACTATTTTTGACTTTTGTTGACTTTTGTTGACTTCTGCTAGATTTTGCTAAATTTGTGAGTCGGACTTGAGCAATAGGACTATACGAACCCTATGACCTGACCTAGCTTGTTAGACATTTATTAACCAACATATATTCTTTAGGATGAGGTCTACGGTTACATGCATTCCGGTTACATCTACGTGAATTGTTTATTAGGCTACAAAGGTGAGTTTCATTTGCTCCCTTTTTAATTGCTTTTGCAATATATATTTTTGAACTGGGAATACATGCGCTGCTTTTATAAATGTTTACGAAATAGACACAAGTACTTAAAAATATATTCTACGTTGAGTTGTACCACTGGCATACTTCCATGTAGCTTGGTAACTACTATTTACATGTGGTATTGTAAACGCGAATAATGTTGATAGATCTATCGGGCCTGACAACCCCAACCGTGCTGGACGACCAGTATTCAACGGTTGCACAGTACTTCGTTTCGTGATTACACTTGGTACAGTGTAGTGAGATTACATAATAAAGGGAATATGCGACGTTGATTAAATGTTAAGTATGGTTACCAAGTGCTCAACCACTTAGAATGCTTTACATACACTTGCGAGTGTATTATGTTTATGATTATGAAATCTTGTGGTCTATTGAAACTATTGATAACTGTTGTTACGATAAACCTATGAACTCACCAACCTTTTGGTTGACACTTTTAGCATGTTTATTCTCAGGTCTTTCAAAAGTGCTTCCGCTGTCTGCTTGCTATTTGCTCAAGGTGCTGCATGGAGTCTTTTATGCCATATTTTCAAAAAGACATTGCATTCAAATATTAATGTTATAATCTGTTATTAAATAAATTGTTGATTTAGTCATTTTGTATAAGTTGTCATATATATTTGGGATATGTCTATATTTTGGTAAACTTTCAATGTATAGTAAGTATTTTTTTTTAAATGAATGCAATGTTTTATCAAAACGTATCATATAGAGGTCGAAACCTCGCTGTGGGACCGTAGATAACGTACCGCGTCAATAGCGATTTTGGCGGGTCGTTAGAAACAACGACATTTGGAACAAGCTCATCAACAATGTCGTCCCCTCACATCGCTGTTGATGACTCCGATGACACAGACGTTGCTACAAGAAATGGTGATGGTAACTCAACCACAAACTCAAGAAGATTGGGTCCCGAAAACTCAAGACCGTATTAAAAGAAAACATAAAAAGAAGCAAGGTTAATTAGATTTAGTTTTTAAGTATATTCGATTATATATATATATATATATATATATATATATATATATATATATATATATATATATATATATATATATATATATATATATATATATATATATATATATATATATATATATAAATGTTTGAATTTTTATAGTTTCCAAAGATGCTCCGATTCAAAAAAATCAACAAAAATGAAAGAGTCACGAAGAAGCGTGGTTGACTCAATGTTGGGTAGATTTTCCCTTGGATTCCCGAAAGTTGAATTCGCAAAAGTTTTTATCGTTGTGGTCTACAAATTACAAAAAATTCAACAACGACAATAGTGGATGGCAAAGAGGTGTCGACCAATTGTCATCAAAGTGGCAAAACATCAACAAAGCTTGTGTTGAGTTTAATGCTGCTTACAACGAAGCCTGACGCAATTGGAAAAGCGGGGAATATGATTAAGGCGTCGAAGACCGGGCTCATCAAATCTAAATAAATAATACCGATGAGTAAAAGTTTAACATGATGGATGCTTGGCGCGTTTTGAAAGACAAGTCAAAGTGGTATGTTCCGGGCTCGGGTGGTCATGTTCCTTTAGATGCCGACAAGGAGGGGTTTGAGATTCCCCTTTCTCAAAACAATGATATATTTTGTGATGATCCTTTTTCGGGACCAATGGGCCGAGAGAAGGCAAAAAAAAAAGGCCCGATCAAGCTATTCTACTGAGTCAAGTCGTTCGACTCGGTCATCAACACCGGAGGAAGCTTTGGAAGCGATTTCAAAGCATAAGCCGAAAAGAATAAAAGGTGTTAAACATGTGAAACAACAAGAACCCCTCCGAACAGCTTTTGCAGGTGCTAGCATTTTAATCGTCAATTCCAAGAGAATTGAGGACCTCGATCACAAAGAGTAATTTGAAAAGCTTCAAAAATTGTACCTCGACTAGTTCAAGCATTTGGTCGACAAACCATCACAACAAATCGATGAATCATCCGAAGACGATGACTAGTTTACTAGTTTAATTATTGTCTATTTTAATTTAAGTACTTTTCTTTTATTTAGTATGTAAGTAACTAGAGGGGGGTGATTAGTTACTTAGTGCAATTTTAAAACCTTTTTTCGATTTAGAACTTGAGATTACTATAGTGTGATTTGAATGGTTTGTTCACAAGTATAATAAATAGAAAGATAAGGGATAAGAGAACAAACACGGAGATTTATAGTGGTTTGGGAATATGTTAACTAATATTCCTTAATCCACTCCTCAGTTTTAACGAACTGAGAGTTAGTTTCACTATGATGCTCCAAACTCGGTGGAGTGTCCGGATACAACACTAGCTCCTTGATAAGCCGTAACTTATGAACCCTTACGCCCCGTTGAAGAATATACTAAAACAACTCACCCCGTCTTTAACCCGACAAATTTTTTTAAACATTAATAAGATTAGTACAACAATACATTGCATTCCTCGAATCATAATCAACCACCATACACGTTTAACGACATTAAAACGTTTAGTACAATACTTCGAGTATTAAATGTTTAGTACAATCCTAAAATGTAACATCGACCCATGAGTTTAATTGCCAAACAAAACACAAGCATAGAGTTTGGGGTTAAACTACCCAACAAGGTCGCATCCAAAAATACCCTACAATATCCCACTAAATGGAGGTCTCTAATCGACGAGCTTACCCTTGCCCTTATCAACACCTGAACCTAAAAAGAGTAAACAACGAGAGGGTAAGCATAACACTTAGTGAATGCAACAATTATACATATCCATATATAATCTACTTACTTACAAACACTTACACACATTCCGCATACATGCTAGCAATTTAATTAGCATACAATCTCAATGTACAAGCTAAAATCCTCAATACATCACAAGCTAGCATAACCAATGGCATGTAATATAAATAATGCTAATATGATCCGCACACACACAATATGGTTAACCATACTCGCGTCATGGTGCTACCGGCTCTTTGGTTCACACCACACGCATTTGTCATAATGCTACCGGCTATTTGGTTCACACCCTAACAACTCGTGCTATAGTGCTACCGGCTCTTTGTTTCACACTACAACACACATGCCATGATGCTACCGGCTCTTTGGTTCACATCATAGCACCCTTTCGCACATGCTATGGTACTACCGACTCTTTGGTTCATACCATAACACACAAATAAATACACTATATACGTACATGTATAATTATTCCACTCCCCTTGTCGCTTTGGTGAATTGTGAAACAGAATCTCGTAACCTTCAATGCAATGTACCTATTACATTAAATGTACAATTAAGCACACAAACAAGTTGGACTACCTACCAACTCATAACTCCTAGTGCATTTATGACCCATAGTGCAATTATGACCCATAGTGCAATTATGACCCATTTGCACTACCAATACCCACACTAGGTCACAACTACCACAAATCACTAATAGCTAGTGATTATAGCCCAAACATACCAACTAACACAAGTTTTGAGTGATTAAACTCTCATCTTGCTAGTTGGGTCACACTACATCCATTTGACCCATGTCAAGGTCAACACTTGTATTTGGGTTACCCATGAACCCTAACAACACCCATTTCACTAACACAAAGTGTGCTAGTGATTCAACAACCATTTAAGACTCACAACCCTAAATCAACAACACCAAACCCTAGTTCATGAGTCTTTTAGTCTAAGTGCACAAATCTTACACAAAATCCCCAAATTAACATGGAAAATGGGTCTTACACTAACTTGTGACTAAATGAAATGACCCGACTTTTTCGACTTATAATTATATTTATTACTTTCACGAAACTGCGTATTTGTGCGTACTGAGCTATATTATGTTCGAGGATACTTATTCATGAATAATTACTTTCGTTAACATCTTACAACGTGTTATTAAGTGCGTAATCACTTAACTTGATCCTCGAATACTTTTATGACCGTTAGTGTCACTTGTCGTTTAAAACGAGCTATGTACTTTGTACACGTTAACTTTTTTCATAATTGGAATATTATGACTACGTAATACTAATTGTTATTTTCTAATGACAATTACTTGGCTTATTGGTTGCTTAATTACGCTTAGTATTTTACTAGTGCACACTAGTTAGTCTTAATGGACTTTTTACCTTAATGGACTTAGACCCACCCTACTCTAGCTAATGGACTTTTAAGTTAGCCCAATTTTAATGGATTATGACCCATTAAGATGTAGGACAAAAACCCATTAAGTTAAGCCAACATACTAGCATTTTTGTGTGCCACTACTACACATGTTGCATGAGATCTCAACATACAAGCACCACCTTTGTACCATCACCATGCAAAAAACAAAAGTTATCCCCCTTGTCCCCCCCCCCCTTTGGCTGTCGGTTTTGGAGACACCCACCACCACCACCACACTATAAATACAAGCTTGATTTCTCTATTTCACACTTCATTTCATTCTCATTTTTCACACACTTGATCTCTAATTCTCTCTCTAGTCTTTCTCACACTAAAATTGTAAGTTCTTGAATTTTATTCTTCTTCTCTTTTTCTTCTTAACCACGACATCATCATCATCATCAAAGGATCAAGCTTTTTAGCTTTTGATCTTGTTACATCTTGTAGATTCAAACTTTGATTTGAAATCTTCAAGAACATGAAAGATTTAAGCTTTTTAGCTTTGAATCTTCATTACTTTATTGGATCTAAGTTTTAAGGCTTAAGATCACTTTATTTTATTAAAAGATCAAAACTTGTGTTTATGATCTTCATGTAACTTGTAGATCTAGCTTTTTTACTTTAAGGATCTTCAAGAACATTAAAGATCCAAGCTTTCTAGCTTAGGATTTCATTATTTTGTTTAGATCTAAGCTTTTTAGCTTATGGTCTCATTACTTTTACTAGATCTTAGCTTTCTAGCTTATGGTCTCATTAATCTTGTAAAGATCCATGCTTTCTAGCTTAGGGTTTCTTAATTTTTGAGATCTAGGTTATTATTGTAGATCTCACTTATTTGGAATCTTTCTATGATCTTTATGGTAATAAAAATCAAGTCTTCATCATCTTACATGATAAAGATACATAAACTTGTGTCAAAAGGACAAAGGTTGAAGGTTTATTGTGTTTATACAATAAAGAGATAACTTTGATGTTCAAAACTCATAGAAAGTTAGCTTTTATTTTTAGTTGTGTGTTGATGGTTAAAACTTGGTCATAATGATGTTAAAAAATCAAAGAGTTGTACACTTGAAGCTTATACGCATCAAGAATGAGAACCGTGATGAGCATCAAACACCGAGAAACCCACCGGAACACTTGTTTCTGTTTTTGAGGGTCTGATCAGACTCCTGGTGAAATGTCCCGTTCTTATTGATTAAAAACGTTCCATATTAATTGATTTCGTTGCGAGGTTTTGACCTCTATATGAGACGTTTTTCAAAGACTGCATTCATTTTTAAAACAAACCATAACCTTTATTTCATAAATAAAGGTTTAAAAAGCTTTACGTAGATTATCAAATAATGATAATCTAAAATATCCTGTTTACACACGACCATTACATAATGGTTTACAATACAAATATGTTACATCGAAATCAGTTTCTTGAATGCAGTTTTTACACAATATCATACAAACATGGACTCCAAATCTTGTCCTTATTTTAGTATGCAATAGCGGAAGCTCTTAGTATTCACCTGAGAATAAACATGCTTTAAACGTCAACAAAAATGTTGGTGAGTTATAGGTTTAACCTATATATATCAAATCGTAACAATAGACCACAAGATTTCATATTTCAATACACATCCCATACATAGAGATAAAAATCATTCATATGGTGAACACCTGGTAACCGACATTAACAAGATGCATATATATAAGAATATCCCCATCATTCCGGGACACCCTTCGGATATGATATAAATTTCGAAGTACTAAAGCATCTGGTACTTTGGATGGGGTTTGTTAGGCCCAATAGATCTATCTTTAGGATTCGCGTCAATTAGGGTGTCTGTTCCCTTATTCTTAGATTACCAGACTTAATAAAAAGGGGCATATTCGATTTCGATAATTCAACCATAGAATGTAGTTTCACGTACTTGTGTCTATTTTGTAAATCATTTATAAAACCTGCATGTATTCTCATCCCAAAAATATTAGATTTTAAAAGTGGGACTATAACTCACTTTCACAGATTTTTACTTCGTCGGGAAGTAAGACTTGGCCACTGGTTGATTCATGAACCTATAACAATATATACATATATATCAAAGTATGTTTAAAATATATTTACAACACTTTTAATATATTTTGATGTTTTAAGTTTATTAAGTCAGCTGTCCTCGTTAGTAACCTACAACTAGTTGTCCACAGTTAGATGTACAGAAATAAATCGATAAATATTATCTTGAATCAATCCACGACCCAGTGTATACGTATCTCAGTATTGATCACAACTCAAACTATATATATTTTGGAATCAACCTCAACCCTGTATAGCTAACTCCAACATTCACATATAGAGTGTCTATGGTTGTTCCGAAATATATATAGATGTGTCGACATGATAGGTCGAAACATTGTATACGTGTCTATGATATCTCAAGATTACATAATATACAATACAAGTTGATTAAGTTATGGTTGGAATAGATTTGTTACTAATTTTCACGTAGCTAAAATGAGAAAAATTATCAAATCTTGTTTTACCCATAACTTCTTCATTTTAAATCCGTTTTGAGTGAATTAAATTGCTATGGTTTCATATTGAACTCTATTTTATGAATCTAAACAGAAAAAGTGTAGGTTTATAGTCGGAAAAATAAGTTACAAGTCGTTTTTGTAAAGGTAGTCATTTCAGTTGAAAGAACAACGTCTAGATGACCATTTTAGAAAACATACTTCCACTTTGAGTTTAACCATAATTTTTGGATATAGTTTCATGTTCATAATAAAAATCATTTTTTTCAGAATAACAACTTTTAAATCAAAGTTTATCATAGTTTTTAATTAACTAACCCAAAACAGCCCGAGATGTTACTACGACGGTGTAAATCCGGTTTTACGGTGTTTTTCTTGTTTCCAGGTTTTAAATCATTAAGTTAGCATATCATATAGATATAGAACATGTCTTTAGTTGATTTTAAAAGTCAAGTTAGAAGGATTAACTTTTGTTTGCGAACAAGTTTAGAATTAACTAAACTATGTTCTAGTGATTACAAGTTTAAACCTTCGAATAAGATAGCTTTATATGTATGAATAGAATGATGTTATGAACATCATTACTACCTTAAGTTCATTGGATAAACCTACTGGAAAAGAAAAAAATGGATCTAGCTTCAACGGATCCTTGAATGGCTCGAAGTTCTTGAAGCAGAATCATGACACGAAAACAAGTTCAAGTAAGATCATCACTTGAAATAAGATTGTTATAGTTATAGAAATTGAACCAAAGTTTGAATATGATTATTACCTTGTATTAGAATGATAACCTACTGTAAGAAACAAAGATTTTTTGAGGTTGGATGATCAACTTACAAGATTGGAAGTGAGCTAGCAAACTTGGAAGTATTCTTGATTTTATGTAACTAGAACTTGTAGAATATATGAAGAACACTTAGAACTTGAAGATAGAACTTGAGAGAGATTAATTAGATGAAGAAAATTGAAAAATGAAAGTGTTTGTAGGTGTTTTTGATCGTTGGTGTATGGATTAGATATAAAGGATATGTAATTTTGTTTTCATGCAAATAAGTCATGAATGATTACTCATATTTTTGTAATTTTATGAGATATTTCTTGCTATTTGCCAAATGATGGTTCCCACATGTGTTAGGTGACTCACATAGGCTGCTAAGAGCTGATCATTGGAGTGTATATACCAATAGTACATACATCTAAAAGCTGTGTATTGTACGAGTACGAATACGGGTGCATACGAGTAGAATTGTTGATGAAACTGAACGAGGATGTAATTGTAAGCATTTTTGTTAAGTAGAAGTATTTTGATAAGTGTATTGAAGTCTTTCAAAAGTGTATAAATACATATTAAAACACTACATGTATATACATTTTAACTGAGTCGTTAAGTCATCGTTAGTCGTTACATGTAAGTGTTGTTTTGAAACCTTTAGGTTAACGATCTTGTTAAATGTTGTTAACCCAATGTTTATAATATAAAATGAGATTTTAAATTATTATAATATCATGATATTATCATGTATGAATATCTCTTAATATGATATATATACATTAAATGTCTTTACAACGATAATCGTTACATATATGTCACGTTTAAAAATCATTAAGTTAGTAGTCTTGTTTTTACATATGTAGTTCATTGTTAATATACTTAATGATATGTTTACTTATCATAGTATCATGTTAACTATATATATATATCCACATATATGTCATCATATAGTTTTTACAAGTTTTAACGTTCGTGAATCACCGGTCAACTTGGGTGGTCAATTGTCTATATGAAACATATTTCAATTAATCAAGTCTTAATAAGTTTGATTGCTTAACATGTTGGAAACATTTAATCATGTAAATATCAATCTCAATTAATATATATAAACATGGAAAAGTTCGGGTCACTACAGTACCTACCCGTTAAATAAATTTCGTCCCGAAATTTTAAGCTGTTGAAGGTGTTGACGAATCTTCTGGAAATAGATGCGGGTATTTCTTCTTCATCTGATCTTCATGCTCCCAGGTGAACTCGGGTCCTCTACGAGCATTCCATCGAACCTTAACAATTGGTATCTTGTTTTGCTTAAGTCTTTTAACCTCACGATCCATTATTTCGACGGGTTCTTCGATTAATTGGAGTTTTTCGTTGATTTGGATTTCATCTAACGGAATAGTGAGATCTTCTTTAGCAAAACATTTCTTCAAATTCGAGACGTGGAAAGTGTTATGTACAGCCGCGAGTTGTTGAGGTAACTCAAGTCGGTAAGCTACTGGTCCGACACGATCAATAATCTTGAATGTTCCAATATACCTTGGATTTAATTTCCCTCGTTTACCAAATCGAACAACGCCTTTCCAAGGTGCAACTTTAAGCATGACCATCTCTCCAATTTCAAATTCTATATCTTTTCTTTTAATGTCAGCGTAGCTCTTTTGTTGACTGTGGGCGGTTTTCAACCGTTGTTGAATTTGGATGATCTTCTCGGTAGTTTCTTGTATAATCTCCGGACCCGTAATCTGTCTATCCCCCACTTCACTCCAACAAATCGGAGACCTGCACTTTCTACCATAAAGTGCTTCAAACGGCGCCATCTCAATGCTTGAATGGTAGCTGTTGTTGTAGGAAAATTCTGCTAACGGTAGATGTCGATCCCAACTGTTTCCGAAATCAATAACACATGCTCGTAGCATGTCTTCAAGCGTTTGTATCGTCCTTTCACTCTGCCCATCAGTTTGTGGATGATAGGCAGTACTCATGTCTAGACGAGTTCCTAATGCTTGTTGTAATGTCTGCCAGAATCTTGAAATAAATCTGCCATCCCTATCAGAGATAATAGAGATTGGTATTCCATGTCTGGAGATGACTTCCTTCAAATACAGTCATGCTAACTTCTCCATCTTGTCATCTTCTCTTATTGGCAGGAAATGTGCTGATTTGGTGAGACGATCAACTATTACCCAAATAGTATCAAAACCACTTGCAGTCCTTGGCAATTTAGTGATGAAATCCATGATAATGTTTTCCCATTTCCATTCCGGGATTTTGGGTTGTTGAAGTAGACCTGATGGTTTCTGATGCTCAGCTTTGACCTTAGAACACGTCAAACATTCTCCTACGTATTTAGCAACATCGGCTTTCATACCCGGCCACCAATAATATTTCCTGAGATCCTTGTACATCTTCCCTGTTCCAGGATGTATTGAGTATCTGGTTTTATGAGCTTCTCTATGTACCATTTCTCTCATATCTCCAAATTTTGGTACCCAAATCCTTTCAGCCCTATACCGGGTTCCGTCTTCCCGAAT
Source organism: Rutidosis leptorrhynchoides (assembly GCF_046630445.1). Lineage (NCBI taxonomy): Eukaryota > Viridiplantae > Streptophyta > Magnoliopsida > Asterales > Asteraceae > Rutidosis > Rutidosis leptorrhynchoides. Next base: position 607,783,912 of record NC_092335.1, read on the forward strand.
ATTAAGATGTTTCTCCGATCCTTTGGGTATTTCATCCTTTAAATTTCCCTCTTTTAAAACTCCTTGTTGCGCCTCCTTTATTTGAGTAGTAAGGTTATTATGAATCATTATATTCATAGATTTTACTCGAATGGGTTCTCTGTCCTTCCTGTTCAAGGCATCGGCTACCACATTTACCTTCCCCGGGTGGTAACGAATCTCAAAGTCATAATCATTCAATAATTCAATCCACCTACGCTGCCTCATATTCAGTTGTTTCTGATTAAATATGTGTTGAAGACTTTTGTGGTCGGTATATATAATACTTTTGACCCCATATAAGTAGTGCCTCCAAGTCTTTAATGCAAAAACAACCGCGCCTAATTCCAAATCATGCGTCGTATAATTTTGTTCGTGAATCTTCAATTGTCTAGACGCATAAGCAATCACCTTCGTTCGTTGCATTAATACACAACCGAGACCTTGCTTTGATGCGTCACAATAAATCACAAAATCATCATTCCCTTTAGGCAATGACAATATAGGTGCCGTAGTTAGCTTTTTCTTCAATAACTGAAACGCTTTCTCTTGTTCATCATTCCATTCAAATTTCTTCCCTTTATGCGTTAATGCAGTCAAGGGTTTTGCTATTCTGGAAAAGTCTTGGATGAACCTTCTGTAGTAACCAGCTAGTCCTAAAAACTGGCGTATGTGTTTCGGAGTTTTCGGGGTTTCCCACTTTTCAACAGTTTCTATCTTTGCCGGATCCATCTTAATACCTTCTTTGTTCACTATGTGACCGAGGAATTGAACTTCTTCCAACCAAAATGCACACTTTGAAAACTTAGCGTACAATTCTTCCTTCCTCAATACTTCTAACACCTTTCTCAAATGTTTACCGTGTTCTTGGTCATTCTTTGAGTAAATAAGTATGTCATCAATGAAAACAATGACAAACTTGTCAAGGTATGGTCCACACACTCTGTTCATAAGGTCCATGAACACAGCTGGTGCATTAGTTAAACCAAACGGCATGACCATAAACTCGTAATGACCGTAACGTGTTCTGAAAGCAGTCTTTGGAATATCATCTTCTTTCACCCGCATTTGATGATACCCGGAACGTAAGTCAATCTTTGAATAAACAGACGAGCCTTGTAGTTGATCAAATAAGTCGTCGATTCTCGGTAGTGGGTAGCGGTTCTTGATGGTAAGTTTGTTCAACTCTCGGTAGTCAATACAGAACCTGAATGTACCATCTTTCTTCTTGACAAACAAAACAGGAGCTCCCCACGGTGATGTGCTTGGTCGAATGAAACCACGCTCTAAAAGTTCTTGTAATTGGCTTTGCACTTCTTTCATCTCGCTGGGTGCGAGTCTGTAAGGAGCACGAGCTATTGGTGCAGCTCCTGGTACAAGATCTATTTGAAATTCAGCGAATCGCTGTGGGGGTAATCCCGGTAATTCTTTCGGAAATACATCGGGAAATTCTTTTGCAATGGGAACATCATTGATGCTCTTTTCTTCAGTTTGTACTTTCTCAACGTGTGCTAGAACAGCATAGCAACCTTTTCTTATTAGTTTTTGTGCCTTCAAATTACTAATAATATGTAGCTTCGTGTTGCCCTTTTCTCCGTACACCATTAAGGGTTTTTTCTTTTTTCTCGTATAATGCGAATTGCATTTTTGTAACAAACGATCTCTGCTTTCACTTCTTTCAACCAGTCCATACCGATTATCACATCAAAACTCCCTAACTCTACTGGTATCAAATTAATCTTAAATGTTTCGCTAACCAGTTTAATTTCTCGATTCCGACATATATTATCTGCTGAAATTAATTTACCATTTGCTAATTCGAGTAAAAATTTACTATCCAAAGGCGTCAATGGACAACTTAATTTAGCACAAAAATCTCTACTCATATAGCTTCTATCCGCACCCGAATTAAATAAAACGTAAGCAGATTTATTGTCAATAAGAAACGTACCCGTAACAAGCTCTGGGTCTTCCTGTGCCTCTGCCGCATTAATATTGAAAACTCTTCCGTGGCCTTGTCCATTCGTGTTCTCCTGGTTCGGGAAATTTCTAATAATGTGGCCCGGTTTTCCACATTTATAACAAACTACATTGGCATAACTTGCTCCGACACTACTTGCTCCGCCATTACTCGTTCCGACACCATTTGTTCCTTTCGTTCTATTAACCCCTGGTCCGTAGACCTCACACTTCACCGCGCTATGACCATTTCTTTTACACTTTTTGCAAAATTTGGTGCAGAACCCCGAGTGATACTTTTCACACCTTTGGCATAGCTGCTTCTGATTGTTGTTGTTGTTGTTGCGGTTATTATTGTTGTTGGGATGATTGTTGTAGTTGTTGTTGTTGTTGTTGTTGTTGTTGTTGTTGTTGTTGTTGTTGGGCCGTTTGTTGTAGTTGCGATTGATGTTGCGATTGTTGGGATAATTGTTGCGATTATTGTTGTAATTGATGTTGTTGTTGTATTGGTGATTCTTATCACCGTTTTCCTCCCACTTTCTTTTGACTTGCTTCACATTGGCCTCTTCAGCAGTCTGTTCTTTAATTCTTTCTTCAATCTGGTTCACTAGTTTGTGAGCCATTCTACATGCCTGTTGTATGGAGGCGGGCTCGTGTGAACTTATATCTTCTTGGATTCTTTCCGGTAATCCTTTCACAAACGTGTCGATCTTCTCTTCCTCATCTTCGAATGCTCCCGGACACAATAGGCACAATTCTGTGAATCGTCTTTCGTACGTGGTAATATCAAATCCTTGGGTTCGTAACCCTCTAAGTTCTGTCTTGAGCTTATTGACCTCGGTTCTGGGACGGTACTTCTCGTTCATCAAGTGCTTGAATGCTGACCACGGTAGTGCGTACGCATCATCTTGTCCCACTTGCTCTAGATAGGTATTCCACCATGTTAACGCAGAACCTGTGAAGGTATGCGTAGCATACTTCACCTTGTCCTCTTCAGTACACTTACTTATGGCAAACACCGATTCGACCTTCTCGGTCCACCGTTTCAATCCGATCGGTCCTTCGGTTCCATCAAATTCCAAAGGTTTGCAGGCAGTGAATTCTTTGTAGGTGCATCCTACACGATTTCCTGTACTGCCAGATCCAAGGTTATTGTTGGTATGTAGCGCAGCCTGTACTGCGGCTATGTTTGAAGCTAGAAAAGTACGGAATTCCTCTTCATTCATATTCACGGTGTGTTGAGTAGTCGGTGCCATTTCCTTCAAAATAGTCAAATGGAACAAGTTAATCATACAGAATATTAAGAGTAGTTAATAGTATTTCGTAGCATAATATGAACTCATTTATAAAAGCTTTTTCTTCATATTAGCATTTTATAAGTTTAAATTCGGGTAGTACCTACCCGTTAAGTTCATACTTAGTAGCTAATATACAATTCAACTACTACAATTCTATATGAAAAACTGATTGTAATAATATTTCGCGTTCAAACTTTTATACAATATTTTACAAACTTACAATACCGCTTATTTTACATAAAGCATGAAATATAGCACACAATAACTTTGATACAAGATAGTTGTGAAGATAATTCTAGCTAGTACACAAGTCGTTCAGCAAAGGCAATAAAGACACGTAATTCATACGTCCAGAAACAATCATGCATTCTGGTTTTACTAGGACTACTTCCCATCCTTGGTCTTGTGGAACATAACCGTTATGGCCGTTGATAAGACAGCGTGTTGTAACGTCGTCAAAGGGACGAGGGTTACGTAATGACCAACAGTCTCGTAATAACCTAAAAACCTCATTTCTTACCCCAATTACCGACTCCGTCACTTGTGGGAACGTTTTTTTTAATAGTTGTAGCCCGATGTCCTTGTTCTCACTTTGGTGAGAAGCGAACATTACTAACCCGTAAGCATAACATGCTTCTTTATGTTGCATGTTAGCCACTTTTTCTAAATCACGAAGTCCTATATTCGGATATACTGAGTCAAAATAATTTCTTAACCCGTTGCGTAAAATAGCATTTGGGTTCCCCGTAATATATGCGTCAAAGTAAACACATCGTAACTTATGGATTTCCCAATGTGATATCCCCCATCTTCCGAACGAAAGCCTTTTATAAACCAAGGCATTCTTGGAACGTTCTTCGAATGTCTTACAAACTGATCTCGCCTTAAATAGTTGTGCCGAGGAATTCTGACCGACTCTAGACAAGATTTCATCAATCATGTCTCCGGGTAGGTCTCTTAAAATATTGGGTTGTCTATCCATTTTGTGTTTTTATACTGTAAAATAGACAAGAGTTAGATTCATAAAAAAAAATACTTATTAATACAAGCAATTTTTTTTTACATATATCATAAAGCATAAGCACACTATATTACATATATTACACCACACGAATACAACTATCTTATTCCTACTCGCTGGTTTCTTCTTGTTCGGTTTTGGTTCGTTTTGCCAAGTTTCTAGGGATATATGATGTTCCCCTAATACGAGCCGTCGTTGTCCACATTGGTTTAGAAAAACCTGGTGGTTTAGAGGTTCCCGGGTCATTGTTACAACTTAAGGACTTCGGGGGTTGACGATACATATAAAGTTCATCGGGGTTGGAATTAGATTTCTCTATTTTTATGCCCTTTCCCTTATTATTTTCTTTTGCCTTTTTAAATTCAGTTGGGGTAATTTCTATAACATCATCGGAATTCTCGTCAGAATCCGATTCATCGGAGAATAGGTAATCCTCCCAATATTTTGCTTCCTTGGCAGAAACACCATTGACCATAATTAACCTTGGTCGGTTGGTTGAGGATTCTCTTTTACTTAACCGTTTTATTATTTTCCCCACCGGTTCTATTTCTTCTTCTGGTTCCGATTCTTCTTCCGGTTCCGATTCTTCTTCCGGTTCCGACTCTTCTTCCGGTTCCTCTTCGGGAACTTGTGAATCAGTCCACGAATCATTCCAATTTACATTTGACTCTTCATTATTATTAGGTGAGTCAATGGGACTTGTTCTAGAGGTAGACATCTATCACATAATATCAAATACGTTAAGAGATTAATATATCACATAATATTCATATGTTAAAAATATATAGTTTCCAACAAAAATGTTAAGCAATCATTTTTAAAGAAAACACGGTCGAAGTCCAGACTCACTAATGCATCCTAACAAACTCGATAAGACACACTAATGCAAATTTTCTGGTTCTCTAAGACCAACGCTCTGATACCAACTGAAATGTCCCGTTCTTATTGATTAAAAACGTTCCATATTAATTGATTTCGTTGCGAGGTTTTGACCTCTATATGAGACGTTTTTCAAAGACTGCATTCATTTTTAAAACAAACCATAACATTTATTTCATAAATAAAGGTTTAAAAAGCTTTACGTAGATTATCAAATAATGATAATCTAAAATATCCTGTTTACACACGACCATTACATAATGGTTTACAATACAAATATGTTACATCGAAATCAGTTTCTTGAATGCAGTTTTTACACAATATCATACAAACATGGACTTCAAATCTTGTCCTTATTTTAGTATGCAACAGCGGAAGCTCTTAGTATTCACCTGAGAATAAACATGCTTTAAACGTCAACAAAAATGTTGGTGAGTTATAGGTTTAACCTATATATATCAAATCGTAACAATAGACCACAAGATTTCATATTTCAATACACATCCCATACATAGAGATAAAAATCATTCATATGGTGAACACCTGGTAACCGACATTAACAAGATGCATATATATAAGAATATCTCCATCATTCCGGGACACCCTTCGGATATGATATAAATTTCGAAGTACTAAAGCATCCGGTACTTTGGATGGGGTTTGTTAGGCCCAATAGATCTATCTTTAGGATTCGCGTCAATTAGGGTGTCTGTTCCCTAATTCTTAGATTACCAGACTTAATAAAAAGGGGCATATTCGATTTCGATAATTCAACCATAGAATGTAGTTTCACGTACTTGTGTCTATTTTGTAAATCATTTATAAAACCTGCATGTATTCTCATCCCAAAAATATTAGATTTTAAAAGTGGGACTATAACTCACTTTCACAGATTTTTACTTCGTCGGGAAGTAAGACTTGGCCACTGGTTGATTCATGAACCTATAACAATATATACATATATATCAAAGTATGTTTAAAATATATTTACAACACTTTTAATATATTTTGATGTTTTAAGTTTATTAAATCAGCTGTCCTCGTTAGTAACCTACAACTAGTTGTCCACAGTTAGATGTACAGAAATAAATCGATAAATATTATCTTGAATCAATCCACGACCCAGTGTATACGTATCTCAGTATTGATCACAACTCAAACTATATATATTTTGGAATCAACCTCAACCCTGTATAGCTAACTCCAACATTCACATATAGAGTGTCTATGGTTGTTCCGAAATATATATAGATGTGTCGACATGATAGGTCGAAACATTGTATACGTGTCTATGGTATCTCAAGATTACATAATATACAATACAAGTTGATTAAGTTATGGTTGGAATAGATTTGTTACCAATTTTCACGTAGCTAAAATGAGAAAAATTATCAAATCTTGTTTTACCCATAACTTCTTCATTTTAAATCCGTTTTGAGTGAACCAAATTGCTATGGTTACATATTGAACTCTATTTTATGAATCTAAACAGAAAAAGTGTAGGTTTATAGTCGTAAAAATAAGTTACAAGTCGTTTTTGTAAAGGTAGTCATTTCAGTCGAAAGAACAACGTCTAGATGACCATTTTAGAAAACATACTTCCACTTTGAGTTTAACCATAATTTTTGGATATAGTTTCATGTTCATAATAAAAATCATTTTTTTCAGAATAACAACTTTTAAATCAAAGTTTATCATAGTTTTTAATTAACTAACCCAAAACAGCCCGTGGTGTTACTACGACGGTGTAAATCCAGTTTTACGGTGTTTTTCGTGTTTCCAGGTTTTAAATCATTAAGTTAGCATATCATATAGATATAGAACATGTCTTTAGTTGATTTTAAAAGTCAAGTTAGAAGGATTAACTTTTATTTGCGAACAAGTTTAGAATTAACTAAACTATGTTCTAGTGATTACAAGTTTAAACCTTCGAATAAGATAGCTTTATATGTATGAATAGAATGATGTTATGAACATCATTACTACCTTAAGTTCCTTGGATAAACCTACTGGAAAAGAGAAAAATGGATCTAGCTTCAACGGATCCTTGGATGGCTCGAAGTTCTTGAAGCAGAATCATGACACGAAAACAAGTTCAAGTAAGATCATCACTTGAAATAAGATTGTTATAGTTATAGAAATTGAACCAAAGTTTGAATATGATTATTACCTTGTATTAGAATGATAACCTACTGTAAGAAACAAAGATTTCTTGAGGTTGGATGATCAACTTACAAGATTGGAAGTGAGCTAGCAAACTTGGAAGTATTCTTGATTTTATGTAACTAGAATTTGTAGAATATATGAAGAACACTTAGAACTTGAAGATAGAACTTGAGAGAGATTAATTAGATGAAGAAAATTGAAGAATGAAAGTGTTTGTAGGTGTTTTTGGTCGTTGGTGTATGGATTAGATATAAAGGATATGTAATTTTGTTTTCATGTAAATAAGTCATGAATGATTACTCATATTTTTGTAATTTTATGAGATATTTCTTGCTAGTTGCCAAATGATGGTTCCCACATGTGTTAGGTGACTCACATGGGCTGCTAAGAGCTGATCATTGGAGTGTATATACCAATAGTACATACATCTAAAAGCTGTGTATTGTACGAGTACGAATACGGGTGCATACGAGTAGAATTGTTGATGAAACTGAACGAGGATGTAATTGTAAGCATTTTTGTTAAGTAGAAGTATTTTGATAAGTGTATTGAAGTCTTTCAAAAGTGTATAAATACATATTAAAACACTACATGTATATACATTTTAACTGAGTCGTTAAGTCATCGTTAGTCGTTACATGTAAGTGTTGTTTTGAAACCTTTAGGTTAACGATCTTGTTAAATGTTGTTAACCCAATGTTTATAATATCAAATGAGATTTTAAATTATTATAATATCATGATATTATCATGTATGAATATCTCTTAATATGATATATATACATTAAATGTCTTTACAACGATAATCGTTACATATATGTCTCGTTTAAAAATCATTAAGTTAGTAGTCTTGTTTTTACATATGTAGTTCATTGTTAATATACTTAATGATATGTTTACTTATCATAGTATCATGTTAACTATATATATATCCATATATATGTCATCATATAGTTTTTACAAGTTTTAACGTTCGTGAATCACCGGTCAACTTGGGTGGTCAATTGTCTATATGAAACATATTTCAATTAATCAAGTCTTAACAAGTTTGATTGCTTAACATGTTGGAAACATTTAATCATGTAAATATCAATCTCAATTAATATATATAAACATGGAAAAGTTCGGGTCACTACACCTGGGACTTCTGGAAAGTTGATTTTCAAATAGTTCGGTTTGATTAGATGACTTTTCGTTCAAGACTCTCCTAAATCCGATATAACCTTTGGGATTTATAGCCTTCTGAAAATCACTACGCCTTTGTAACGACGTGCTGAAATTTCTGACCTACTCGCGCTTGAACCGTCGCCACGGTCAAACGACATCGAGTTAGGATCTAAAAATTGGACAGTGGTAAGAGGACTCACAAACGGAGCCTTGGCCACTGGCCGCACATCATTTCAGTTTGTATAGAGGTCGTAGCAGCTGTCCGAAGTCAGCCCTTTGTTTCGGTCTCTATTCTTGTTGAAAACCTTACTTTATCTTTTACGTATGATGATAACGATGATGATAATGATGATGCTTAGGACTTAACTTACATACTTTTAAACCCTTTGGAATGATTTACTGACTTAGCAACCATGGACTTAGGTTGAGGACCTTTGGATCGGCCAACTTACTTGTTTGGACCGACTTACTACTTGCTTACGTTTTCATATCGATTTTACCGCACAATCACTGTGAGTTATAGCTCCCTTTTTTACTTTAACTATTTTTAGACTGAGAATATATGCGCTTTTTATGTTTTACATACTAGACACGAGTACTTAAACTTTATATATGTGTGGGTGACATAACGACACAAATTTTCCCCTTAGCTCGGTAACGTTTAACTATTGGTTTATGAACGGTAGACGCGAATCTTAGATATGGATCCATAGGGCTTGACATCTCTACTTGGGCTAGTTGTGCTAGCATTAAACGGGTGTTTAATACTTCGTCTGTTTTAATGCACTCGCCAAGTGTATATTTAGGGGGTGATATATTATTTTACGTTAAGTTAGTTACTAAATGCCCACGGTTAAGCATGTACTTTTTCATACTGTTTTGAATACGAAATCTCGTGGTCTACATTACATTATTGTTTACAACAAAACTATAGCTCACCAACATTCGTGTTGACATTTTAAGCATGTTATTTCTCAGGTGCTTAGATGAAATTGCTTTCGCTGTTATAGACTCGCTGTGTTAGACTTCCGCTGCCTTGTTAGAGATGTCTCAAGCATGGACTTTTATTTTTGCATTCACTACTTATGTTATTTTCGAACCATGGTTTTGTATTGACCTTAGTGTCACGTACTTTTGTTAATGCATTCTATTCGTAGAAGCATATTGCTTTTGTACAACATTTGACGTTGGTAAAAACTTTACCTTTTCATGAATGCAAAACTTATTTTAAAACATCATATAGCGTTGTAACTGTGTAATGGACCTGTTGTTGATGATCCGTACACATTGATTTTGTAGCGACCCCGACAAATCGTCAAGTGACGGCGTCGGCTACGTGGGTCCCATTACCTGATTATAAGTCTTTAAGATAACGTTTGACCAAAAGATATGTCGCATTCATTTCAAATGTAAAGGTTGTTCAAGTTTACAAGAATAGTTCCACCACAAGTTACGATACGAAGTTTTAAGTACAAATGAAACTTATGCGACACAATTTAAAAGTATTCAAAAGACGCTCCATGTATGCATATATACTCGACATCCAATGCAAGTATCAAAATAATGAGCGGAAGCATGTATCATGTATCGTTCAAGGACCTGAGAAAAACATAGAAATCTGTCAACGAAAACGTTGGTGAAATCATAGGTTTAAGTAAGTAAGTACAAGTGAACCACAAGATTTGCATCAATGAAATAATAGTAATACATTCCAAAAGTTTGTTTCACGAGCACCCAATTATCAAAGCTTAACATTCCTTCCATTGTATACCCCATCACTTAGTGCTAGAACAAACACTGATTCTCGAAAATATATTTCATCCGTAGACGGTAGCGAACCGTCAAAGATGAGGGTTGTCAACCCATATGGCCATATAACATAAGTTCTCGCTTACACTCGGCAAGTGTAACTAATGATAATCGAATTGAGGATTTTTGTTCTAAACTCGTATGTAGAATGTTTGTTTTCCCGTTCTTGTGTTCACTTAGTTCAAAAGAATCGTTTATGTTTTCTCATCCCAATATAAGTTCAAAAAGAGTAAAAGTGGGACTATGATCTCACCTTGAGTGCACGAGTAGTAAAGTACTTCAACAAGTAAACGTGTGCAAAGAACAATGCTAGTCTTGACCTAAACAATAGGTTGTATCAATAACGGTAAACACGATAGGTCAAAGATGTTCAATTAGTCCTATGGCTCGTTAAGACTCGATCATAATAGCATGTGAATCAAATTGTCATGTTTCATGCAAGGTACAAGTATAAAAACATGTTAGAACGATTGCACAAATATTTGATTAAGTTTGATTAAAAGTCAAACTTTGGTCGGTCAAAGTCAACGAAAGTCAACACGTTCGGGTCGGGTCCCGAACTATTTTTCTGAGGTTTTTATTCATATATAAGCATGTTAGAACAAGTCTCATGTGAATCGGAGGTCCGTAGTATGCCAAACATTTTTCGTATTTTGGACATGGAGGTCAGAACCTGACCCCCTTATATGTCGCGCCGCGACAGGAAAGGGCCGCGCCGCGGCAAAGGCCGGGTGCTGGTGCCTGGCCAGTCCCAAATGTTCAAGTCTCAATCCAAAATCTTTTTGTGCATAAAACACAAACCGCTAACACTTAGGACTCGTACCTTATATCGTTGGAAAGCTCTTTTGACGTAGAATGCAACTAAACACAATTCATCAATCAAACTTCCACTTACAACAACCAAAAACCGTAATTAAACGTTCATAATCAAAGTTCAAGTTCCAAAAACGCATTTTATGATTCGGGCAACCAATTTACATGAATGATATACCGTTTCGAAGGTAATCAAGCATACAATCCAACTAAACACTTACCAATAATAATCCATGGCATTCAATGCATCAAAAGTCCATTTCAAGTTCATCAAACCCTAACCCAAATTCACCAAAATCAATAATCAAGTTCATGAAGTTTTTCTAAGGCAACCTACACATCAAATTGAAGCTAGTGATGCTAGTAACACAATTAAAACATCAACTTTTAACATCTAACAACATATGATCATCCAAAATTCAAGAATAACACACCAAAATTCAAGTTCATGCTAGTTACACTAAAACAACGAGATCGAGCATATAAATCATATATTCATGTTAGACTTGAGCCATAGACACTAATTAACACTTTTATAAGTTAAAAACATCAAGAACACAAAATCTAGTGATTTTAGAAAGTTACCCAAATGAGATGAAGTTGGTACCAAAACGAAGAGGATGAAGAGAGGATCACGAATATGTAATTTATTTTGTTGTAAGCCTCCTAGATCGAATTTAGATGATGATTGAATGAATTTGGAAATTGGGTGTGTGTTCTTGCTAGAGAGAAAGAGAGAGATGGAGATGAAAGTGAATGGGTGAAAGGGGTTTGACCCTTTGACCTAGTCAAGGGTTTGATCCCTTGTCAAGTTTAGTCCCTCAACTTTCGTTCGGGTGCGGGAATTACCTAAACGAGATAATTTAAAACGCGTATCAACGGGAGATGTTATAAACATATAACGGACTTTATATTAGTATAACGGAAAAGTAAATGGAAAAAGGCGGGATGTTACATTACCTACTCCTTAAAAGAAATTTCGTGCCGAAATTTAAGTAGGCGTAGTAGTCGTTGTTTCTTCCTCGAGATCTTGCGTTTCTGAATTCACAAATAGATGAGGATACTTCCTTCGCATTTGATCTTGTCTTTCCCAAGTAAACTCGGGTCCCCTTTTGGCGTTCCAACGGACTTTAACAATCGGGATTCGGCTTTGTTTCAATGTCTTGACGGAGGTGTCCACAATTTCAACCGGTTCCTCCACAAAATGAAGTTTGTCATCAATAGTAAGTTCTTCGAGAGGGATGACGATATCGGGTTCGGCAAGACACTTTTTCAAGTTAGATACATGGAAGGTAGGATGAACGGAGTTCAATTGAGGCGGAAGATCTAAACGATAAGCAACGGTTCCAATACGCTCCAAGATTTTGAAAGGACCAATATACCGTGGATTTAGCTTCCCGTGTTTCCCAAAACGGATTACACCCTTCCAAGGTGCGACTTTTAACATTACTCGGTCACCGACTTGAAATTCAAGATCGTTGCGTCGTTTGTCGGTATAGCTCTTTTGACGACTTCGGGCCGTCCTAAGCCTATCTCGGATTTGAACGATTTTCTCGGTGGTTTCGTGAATGAGTTCGGGTCCGGTGATTTGCACGTCGCCTACCTCGGCCCAACAAAGAGGTGAACGACATTTGCGGCCATATAGCGCTTCAAAAGGTGCGGCTTTAATACTCGCGTGATAACTATTGTTGTAAGAGAACTCGGCGAGAGGTAAGTGCTTGTCCCAAGCTTTTCCGAAATCAACCACGCAAGCTCGTAACATGTCCTCTAAGGTTTGAATTGTACGTTCGCTTTGTCCATCGGTTTGAGGATGATATGCGGTGCTCATGTCTAAACGCGTTCCCAACGCTTCTTGCAATGTACGCCAAAATCTAGAAACGAAACGGCCATCTCGGTCGGAGATAATCGATAATGGTACACCGTGTCGGGCTACGATCTCCTTAATGTAAAGTTGTGCAAGTTTCTCCATTTTGTCCGTTTCTTTCATGGCAAGGAAGTGTGCGGATTTGGTGAGACGGTCAACAATAACCCAAATGGTATCATAACCGCCCGTCGTTTTTGGTAGTTTGGTGATAAAATCCATCGTTATCCTTTCCCACTTCCATTGCGGGATCTCGGGTTGTCGAAGTAGTCCGGACGGTCTTTGGTGTTCGGCTTTGACCTTGGAACATGTCAAACACTTGGAAACATAAGTAGCTACGTCCCTTTTGATGTTCGGCCACCAATATAGTTGTTTAAGGTCGTGGTACATCTTATTGGCACCGGGGTGAATCGAGTATCGTGACTTATGGGCTTCATCTAAAATAAGGCTTCGTAGATCCCCATAACTAGGCACCCAAATTCTTCCGGCGAAATATCGGAGTCCGGTTTCTTTAACTTCGAATCGAGAGGTGAGGACGTTCAAGTGTTCGAGAGAGATGTTTTCATCCTTGAGAGCCTCATCTTGGGCTACCCGAATTTGGCTATTAAGGTTTGTGTGGATGGTGATGTTTAAGGCTCGGACACGAAGAGGCACCGCTCTTTCTTTTCGACTTAAGGCATCGGCTACTACATTTGCCTTCCCGGGATGGTAACGAAGCTCGCAATCGTAATCGTTTAAGGTTTCAATCCACCTTCGTTGTCTCATGTTTAGTTGCTTTTGATCGAAAATGTGTTGAAGGCTTTTGTGATCGGTGAAGATAGTACTCTTGGTTCCATAAAGATAGTGTCTCCACATTTTAAGTGCAAAGATGACGGCTCCGAGTTCGAGATCATGTGTCGTATAGTTTCGTTCATGAATTTTGAGTTGTCGAGAAGCATAAGCAATGACTTTCGTTCGTTGCATCAATACACACCCAAAACCATGTTTTGAGGCATCGCAATATACAACAAAGTCATCATTGCCTTCGGGAAGTGACAAGATAGGAGCGGTGGTTAGCTTCGTTTTCAAGATTTGGAATGCGGATTCATGTTCGGTCGCCCAAATGAATTTCTTTCCCTTGTGAGTCAATGCGGTTAGAGGACGTGCAACCAAAGAGAAATTTTCGATGAATCTACGATAGTACCCGGCGAGACCCAAAAATTGACGAATGTGAGTAGGAGTAGTAGGAGTCTCCCATTTGCTAATGGCTTCGATTTTCGTTGGATCGACTTTAATACCTTGGTCACTTACAACATGACCAAGAAATTGAACTTCCTTTAACCAAAATTCACACTTGGAGAATTTGGCATAGAGTTGTTCTTGTCTTAAAAGTTCAAGCACAAGTCGGAGGTGTTCCTCGTGTTCTTCTTCGCTTTTTGAATAGACTAAAATATCATCGATGAACACGATAACGAATTTGTCAAGATACGGTGTGCACACGCGGTTCATAAGATCCATGAACACCGCCGGTGCGTTAGTGAGACCAAATGGCATTACAAGAAATTCATAACTACCATAACGAGTTCGGAAAGCGGTTTTGGAGACATCTTCCCCCTTAACCCTTAATTGATGATAACCCGAGCGGAGATCGATTTTCGAATATACACAAGACCCTTGTAGTTGATCAAAGAGATCATCGATGCGAGGAAGGGGATATCGGTTCTTAACCGTCAATTTATTTAGTTCACGATAATCAATGCACATTCGTAGGGATCCGTCTTTCTTCTTGACGAATAAAATCGGAGCGCCCCATGGTGAATGGCTAGGTTGAATGAAACCACGGTCAAGTAACTCTTGGATTTGACTTTGCAATTCTTGCATTTCAGATGGAGCGAGTCTATATGGTGCACGTGCCACGGGTGCGGCTCCCGGAATAAGATCTATTTGGAATTCAACCGGTCGATGAGGCGGAAGACCCGGCAATTCGTCGGGAAATACATCGGAATAGTCACTAACAATTGGCACATCATCGATGTGCTTCTCATCGGACTCGACTTTCTTAACGTGAGCAAGGATCGCAAAACAACCCTTACGGAGTAGTTTTCTAACTTTAATACACGAAACGAGGTTGAGTCCGGTGCAACTCTTATCGCCATAGACGATCAAAGGTTCACTATTCTCGATAGGAATTCGGATTGCGTTAAGATCACAAAGAATGTGAGATTTCGTTTTGACTAACCAATTCATACCGATTATTACATCAAAGCTTCCTAGTTCCATGGGTATCAAATCAATTTCAAATTCCTTACCCAAGATGTTTATCGTACACCCCCGGTAATATGTGTCGGCACTTAATAGTTTCCCGTTAGCCACTTCAATGGTATAAGTGGTATCTAATGGAAGAGGTGGAGTGCTAAAAGAATGAGTCAAAGTCTTGGATACAAAGCATTTATCGGCACCTGAATCGAATAAGCAAGAGACATAAGAATTGTTGAGAAGAAACGTACCCGTGACTAGTTCAGTGTCATCCCGTGTGATGACCCGGGAATTTCCGACCAAATTTAAACATAATCTTATATGATTCGACTCGATAAGCAAAGTCTATTAAACCGAGTCTCATTATGTTTGAACTATTTCATGATAACATTTGACCTTTAACTATTTCCGACGATTCACGAACCTTTAATTGTAACTAAGAATGTAAATATAAATAATTATATATAAAACTAATTATATTAGTATTAATGAACTATTAAGTAATTTTGTTATTATAAAAGATAACATTTAATAACTAAAGATTTTCATTTTGAATATATATAGTATATTGTATATAAATGATTCAAACATATTTTACCAACGTTATCAAAATATTAAATGTACAATGTTATACTTTGTAGTTAATTGTTTAATATACATAATTAATCATCTACTCAACATTTAAAACATGATTTTATATATATGGTAGTATACATATATACATAAATATAACTATATATATATATATATATATATATATATGATTTTATACATAATTATTATATTATGTATATGTAGAAATTTATAATATATCTATGATGAAATAATGTACTATTTTAATAAATATATATAATACTTACATATATAAAACATTTATATTTTTCATAATTACATACATAAGTATAATATAATTAGTATGTAAATAAATATTATAATATATTTATATTAAAATGCATAAATATATAATATTCAGTATATGTTACAATACATATTACATAATTATTAAATATTACATAATAATAGATGATATTAATAAATTAAATTTAAATACAAATATAGTTGTTGTAGTAATGTTATTTGTATCGTCAAATATCAATATTTGTATTCATAATATCACTTTATATCATATAAAGATGAAATTGGATGTATAAATTAGATTATTATTACTAATATTATTATTATCGATAAAATATTAATATTATCATAATTAGTATGGTATTATTATTATTATTATTATTATCATTTTTACAATTATTATTATCATTAATATTATATTTATCATTATTATTAATTTTATTAATATTATTAGATATTAATAGTATTGTTATTATATATTATTATTATTAATTAAAAAAAAGCAGTAGGGATCTATATTATACGCTTGACCTCTGTATCCTTTATCTCTATTATTATTATTTTTTTTGTTTCTTTCCTGCTCCCAACTCGTGAACCTGTGTTGACATTTTCTCCATTTTTTATCAACCGATCTCTATTATTACAACATGATTATGTATAATTGCAAATCAAATAAAAAGGAAATCCAATGGGATTAAAGAGCACAGCGATATTTTTGTTTTCTTCTTCTCTGCACGCTCCAATTTTTTTTTCTCTTAATTCAATTTCGAATAAAGTTTCAAAATCTAAAAATGCAGAAAGGTTAGAAATCTTTCTTTGAATCTATCTGCAAAATCTCAACTCTCAAATCTTTATATCGATCTTGAATTTTGAAGTCAAAGTTTAGTTTAAAAAAAGTCAACAATTGTTCTTGAGACAAATTCGCGTTCGTGTATATGTTTCTGATCAAATTGACGATTCCAGTAGTTTTTATACATGTTTAGAAAACTATTTCGTGTTATAAACATTATCTATAATGTTATCTATTACGAAATCAATTTTTTTTGTTTTGTTCCAAGAACCGACGCTGCAGTAGGCCTTAGTGTTTTTTTTTTTTATTTTAGAACCCAAATTATTTTTTTTTCTGTAATGTTTTGAAGCTTTAAAGGGAACCCCGATTTTTTTATTTTTTTTTGGTTATTGATGTTTTGTTGAATCCATGAGACTTGTGGAGAAGAAGAGGAATAGAAGAAAAACAGTTTATATATAAAATTTAAATTCGATATTAGTACAGAGAATCAGAATTGGTGGGATGGTCGAGAGTGTTTGCGTGTGAGCATGTGGTCACGAGATCGAGTCCAGAGGACGGTAGTTTCTTTTTTTTTTTTGAAACTCTTTTCATGTGAGGTAGTTTTCTTTTCTAATTTTTTTATTGTTATTATATATTAATTATTATTAGTATTATTATTATTATTGTGATTGTTTTGATTGTTATTGTTATTGTTATTATTAGTATCATACTTGTTATCATATTTGAAAGTATTATAGACATTACTATTATTATTATGATAGGTATTAATAATATTATTATTAGTAATAAACTTATCATTTTAGTATTTTATCATCATTAGGATTATGATTATGATTATCATTATTATTATTATGAAGGAAATAAAAATATATTATTATCATCAATATTAGAATTTGTACCGGTTTATAAATAATAGTATCATCAGTACATTTACAATTAATAATATCATATTTATCAGTATCATCATTAATATTTACTAGTATTATTATGATTATCATTTATCATTTTATAAATATTAGAACCCTTATTATTAACATAAGTATGGTATTAGTATTAATATTATTTTAGAGTTATTATTATTAGTATCATTAACAGTTATCATTTTCATTTTTTTTTGCTATTAGTATTATCATTATTAATAAAATTATTATTATTATTAGTAAATCATTATTATCTAAATTATTATTTTAACAAATAAATCTTTTGTACACTATATATATACTTATGGTATATACTAGGATTGTATTAATAATTCACATAACAAACTAATAAAATTTCATAAATACAATACTAACCACAAATATATGTATATAAATATATTAATGTCACTATTTATATAAACGTAAATCATTATAGATATATACATAAAATCGATATATATATATAAAATATAACTTAAAATATAATATAAGTATACGTTTTAAAATAAAGGTTAGAATAAATTCTACAAAACTATAATATATAAATAATACATATTAATAAATGAAATTTTGTAACTTACATTATACGTATTAATATATACACAATTGATATAGGTTCGTGAATCCGAGGCCAACCCTGCATTGTTCAATGACGTCATATGTATTTTTACTACAAAATACAGTATCGTGAGTTTCATTTGCCTTTTTACCCTTTATATTTTTGGGCTGAGAATACATGCGCAACTTTTATAACTGTTTTACGAAATTGACACAAGTACGTGAAACTACATTCTATGGTTGGATTATCGAAGTCGAATATGCCCCTTTTTATTAAGTCTGGTAATCTAAGAATTAGGGAACAGACACCCTAATTGACGCGAATCCTAAAGATAGATCTATCGGGCCCAACAAGCCCCATCCAAAGTACCGGATGTTTTAGTACTTCGAAATTTATATCATGTCCGAAGGAGGATCCCGGAATGATGGGGATATTCTTATATATGCATATTGTTAATGTCGGTTACCAGGTGTTCAATCCATATGAATGATATTTTTGTCTCTATGCATGGGACGTATGTTTATGAGAAATGGAAATCTGAAATCTTGTGGTCTATTAAAATGATGGAAACGATTGTTTAAGTTAAACTAATGAACTCACCAACCTTTTGGTTGACACTTTAAAGCATGTTTATTCTCAGGTACGAAAGAAATCTTCCGCTGTGTATTTGCTCATTTTATAGATATTACTTGGAGTCATTCATGGCATATTTCAAAAGACGTTGCATTCGAGTCGTCGAGTTCATCAAGATTATTATCAAGTCAATTATAGTTGGATATATTATGAAATGGTATGCATGCCTGTCAACTTTCGATGTAATGAAAGTTTGTCTTTTCAAAAACGAATGCAATGTTTGTAAAATGTATCATATAGAGGTCAAGTACCTCGCGATGTAATCAACTGTTGTGAATCGTTTATAATCGATATGGACTTCGTCCGGATGGATTAGGACGGGTCTTCACAGTTGGTATCAGAGCGGTGGTCTTAGCGAACCATGTCTGCATTAATGTGTCTAACTGATAAGTCGTTAGGATGCATTATTGAGTCTGGACTTCGACCGTGTCTGCATATCAAAAGTTTTGCTTATCATTTTGTGTCAAAAATTACCTGCTTATCATTCTTAGAGAATCACTTACTTATCATTCTTAGTCTAGACACATTTTACTGCATTGACTGCATGAATAGTGTGCAGACAAAATTCATATCTTAGCGTATCTGCTACTTCATATCTTAGCATATCTATTACTGTAACTTTGCCTGACAACTTCCGTAGATTCCTCCGTAACTTATGGGATTTTAGTATTATATATGCATATGTAAATTATGTATTGCTGGGTACTAATCTACATCCTATAATTTATTTCTTATCGAAAATCCTTCATCTGATCGTACGGGGTGAATCCTGCAACTAGTTCGAGTCCCTCAGATTCTGATAGCTATTCCGATAGTTGTTCCGACAGCTATTCTTACATAGATGTTCACCTAAGCTCCGAAAACAGCGTCATCGGCATGAATCAACCAATCAGCCATTATCAATTCATCTGATGGGTTCGTAGTTGACTTAATTAATGGAAACGTGCAGAAGGCAATCCCTTCCACCAACTGAATTCACCTCTTGACAATGAACCTGAAGCGTTTACCGGCGAACCTGTTCGAGACACCATTTTCAGTCCCATTTCCAGGGTAACTCGACAAGATCATATTCTATCCACAATTCTGAACATTATTCATCCGCTCGTTCCGACCGACAATCATCCTGGAGTAATAAGTCAACGAACTTCGCGCTCGAATAATCAATTCGGAGAATATGGTGCAAAATGTACCAGCTTCAGCAACATCACCGGCACCAACAATACAATCAATAACAGCACCAGTACCATCAACAATCCATGCTTCAATATCATCATATGTACTTTGAGTATGATCTTCGTTCTACGTATCGTTCTACCTCATTTATCTTCGTTCGACATGGCGATTATGAAATCTCTAATGTTTTAGAGATTATATATTCTAATTCTAACGGTAAACCAAATGAGTTTAATATCATATTAACTCAATGAATCCATAATTACATCTGAAGAAAATATATATGTATATATGTTTTCATAAAGATTGTAATTAAAAATTCTTTCGTACAAAGTGTTAAACGTGAAAATATTTTAACGGGTAGGTAATACCCGAGGAATATTTAGATTTCACATTAATAAGTTATACTGTACATTCTACAAATTTGATTCAACTGTTATTTTACTATCCTATTTACAACCACAGCTATACGAATCCGTTCACCACAAAATAACCATTTTCATTCAATTTCATATTTGGATTTTGACCTATCAGAATCCGACAAGTGGCATAATGAAGAAAACATTGTACAAAATAAAATTTGTTAGAAACAAACAAATTAACTATGAGAAATTTTGTTAAGAATCCACGCTAACAAAAACCTAGCTAACT
Organism: Rutidosis leptorrhynchoides; assembly: GCF_046630445.1. Taxonomy (NCBI): domain Eukaryota; kingdom Viridiplantae; phylum Streptophyta; class Magnoliopsida; order Asterales; family Asteraceae; genus Rutidosis; species Rutidosis leptorrhynchoides. The sequence continues at coordinate 607,804,718 of NC_092335.1, forward strand.
GTTCCTAGCTAACTGATTACATTTTATTTATCGCAATTTATTTTATCGCAATTTACATTCTCGCAATTTTAATTATCGTCATTTAATTTCTGTTATTTACTTTACGCATTTAATTTATAGTCATTTAAATTCTGTCATTTATTTTACGCACTTTAAATATCGGGACACGTATACAAGGTTTTGACATATCATATCGACGCATCTATATATATTATTTGGAATCACCATAGACACTCTATATGCAGTAATGATCGAGTTCTCTATACAGGGTTGAGGTTGATTCTACAATAATATATATAGTTTGAGTTGTGATCGAGTCTGAGACGTATACGGGTCACGACACATGTTAATTAATTCGAATATTATATATTAAACTATATATGAATTATTGGACTGTTAATTGTGGACTATCAACTGTGGACCGTCGACATTGGACAATTAAAATGAACTAAAATATTAATTATAACATATGAAACTAAACAATTCTTCAAGTTTGCCACTTGATTTCCTTCTAAACTTCATTAGTATCTTGACGATTACAATCTGCGTTCAAACCTTTCATGATTCTTGAAAACACCTCAATCGATAGGATGAATCAACCGCACTTCATCTACGGAAGAAAAGAAAAGATTTATGCATATAGTTATGCACCTGAGAAACTCTCGGCAATTGTGTAAAAGTTCAACACGTAGCCGCGTCAGATCCTTTGGCATTTATTAACAAAAACAACTTTGCGATCCCTTTTCAAAATTAGCCAATTTTGTCACAGCTCCAACAAGTCAACTTCGACTTTTCGTACGAAACAACCTTATTATAACGTTTATATATACGCGTGCTCTTTTATTGTTACCAGGTAACCTTTCATATTCCATCATATTACCATCAGCGTTTAATCATCTAAAAACACAATTCTCCTGAAACCACCTCGGATTAATAACCGATGATTCAGATATCATAGCATTAAATGCAGAGGAAACAGAAAAATGGTAGATGGTCTAAACGGACAAAAGTTTGATGATAAAAAAAGGAGTGTTAGGAACGCTCGATAGAAAATTGGGTATTGAAAAACAGATTGAGTTACCCATGAAGGAGACCAAGGACAAATACAAGGACCAAATCCTATATTCAAAGGATTCAGGTAATTCTGGATCCGTTGAAATCTTTAGAGAATATCTTGCTCCGAAGTCATGTTAAAATCTTGCGGAAAATCTTTCTCCATCAACCGTCGAACTTAGAAATTCCAAAATATCATCATCAATATCTTTGATATTTCTGAGGATATTTTCATAAATATTCTCGTCCGAAATTATATACCTCTTCGTGCTTCCTGTGTATCAATATATTGGAAACATTCAATAGAAAATATAGTGCCGAAAAGCAGATTATGCGAAACTATGAAGAAAGCCGTGGATAAATCACAAAGAATAAGTTTGACTTCAAAGAATCCAAATAATTCAATGTCTGCTAAAGTCTATAGTGAATAACTTGCTCCTTACTCTAAACCCTTGCAGACAATAGTTTCTATCATCCTATGATCTTAGATATTCTGAGATATTATCGTACCTTTCATTATAAATATCCTCCATATTTCTGGAGATATTTTTATAACTATTCTTATCTGAAATCATTAATCTTTTCGTGCTATCAGTATTACATCATATAGAAACTGTTAGTTTCTATATTCTGTAAATTTTCAAGCTTAAAATATGAATGTTATTGTAGTAATGATGGGAACTAATGCATGAGTTAGTATAATATAATGACACTTGATCAACGTGATTATATTACAGTAAGTCATGCTGAGTTTCTAAATGAAACGTGATGATTCACAGATCATAACGTCATCATGTGCCATGTTACATAACTCTTTCATCCTACTTAACTCCGTAACAAATCAAGAAAATGTATTCTTGATGGTTCTATCTTCCGTGATGTTGATAAATTTGAAAATCAAATCGTGCTATCACGTTCCTTCATGCTTAGAACATTATAATCATTCGAAACTCTATATCTATAAATTCTGGACCATTATTCGCTTGACTTGAAGTCGGGAAGAGAAAACAAAAGCATAGAGCTTTGAAATATAAGGGAGAATATAAAGTCCGATAACAACACATAAATTACAAACCGTGTATATCAATGTTTATCGCAACATAAAGACACGGGAGAATTAAAAACATTATAATCCCGAGGGCGAAGTAGAAGAAAGCAGATTCCTCTGGTGGAAGTTGGAAAAGGAGAATGATTGTTGCGATAGTAAGGATGAGGACAAGGATCAAAACTGGATTAATCATTTTCAGAATCTTTTGGATGTATGAACTAAGAAAGAAAGTATAAGAATGGTGAGAATAATGGAAAGGAAGAGCTTAATTTATACTGGAAATATCAGACGTAGTAATCGGGGCAGATCACCGTATTTAATTAAAGAGATCTTAATTTCCATAAATCCCGAAGAATCAGATTTTATAGATCTTCAAGATTTTCTTTAAATTCCTTAAATTCCGGAATTCAACCAAGGCAATGTCAAAAGTTAAGACGCGCCTTATTTTCTAAATTCAAACCTGACTACGTCAAAAGTTAAAAACAAATCTTTGTTTCTCATTTCATCCTTTTGTGAATAGCTTCATTCGCACTCTTCGAATAATCGAATTATTTTTATCCATATTACTCAATGATGATAAAACTCAAGTTATCAACTCATATTCGTCAGGAAAACATATTTATTGTTAGCTATGACGACCTCACTCAAATTTCGGGACGAAATTTCTTTAACGGGTAGGTACTGTGATGACCCGGGAATTTCCGACCAAATTTAAACATAATCTTATATGATTCGACTCGATAAGCAAAGTCTATTAAACCGAGTCTCATTATGTTTGAACTATTTCATGATAACATTTGACCTTTAACTATTTCCGACGATTCACGAACCTTTAATTGTAACTAAGAATGTAAATATAAATAATTATATATAAAACTAATTATATTAGTATTAATGAACTATTAAGTAATTTTGTTATTATAAAAGATAACATTTAATAACTAAAGATTTTCATTTTGAATATATATAGTATATTGTATATAAATGATTCAAACATATTTTACCAACGTTATCAAAATATTAAATGTACAATGTTATACTTTGTAGTTAATTGTTTAATATACATAATTAATCATCTACTCAACATTTAAAACATGATTTTATATATATGGTAGTATACATATATACATAAATATAACTATATATATATATATATATATATATATATATATATATATATATATATATATATATATATATATATATATATATATATATATATATATATATATATATATATATATATATATATATATGATTTTATACATAATTATTATATTATGTATATGTAGAAATTTATAATATATCTATGATGAAATAATGTACTATTTTAATAAATATATATAATACTTACATATATAAAACATTTATATTTTTCATAATTACATACATAAGTATAATATAATTAGTATGTAAATAAATATTATAATATATTTATATTAAAATGCATAAATATATAATATTCAGTATATGTTACAATACATATTACATAATTATTAAATATTACATAATAATAGATGATATTAATAAATTAAATTTAAATACAAATATAGTTGTTGTAGTAATGTTATTTGTATCGTCAAATATCAATATTTGTATTCATAATATCACTTTATATCATATAAAGATGAAATTGGATGTATAAATTAGATTATTATTACTAATATTATTATTATCGATAAAATATTAATATTATCATAATTAGTATGGTATTATTATTATTATTATTATTATCATTTTTACAATTATTATTATCATTAATATTATATTTATCATTATTATTAATTTTATTAATATTATTAGATATTAATAGTATTGTTATTATATATTATTATTATTAATTAAAAAAAAGCAGTAGGGATCTATATTATACGCTTGACCTCTGTATCCTTTATCTCTATTATTATTATTTTTTTTGTTTCTTTCCTGCTCCCAACTCGTGAACCTGTGTTGACATTTTCTCCATTTTTTATCAACCGATCTCTATTATTACAACATGATTATGTATAATTGCAAATCAAATAAAAAGGAAATCCAATGGGATTAAAGAGCACAGCGATATTTTTGTTTTCTTCTTCTCTGCACGCTCCAATTTTTTTTTCTCTTAATTCAATTTCGAATAAAGTTTCAAAATCTAAAAATGCAGAAAGGTTAGAAATCTTTCTTTGAATCTATCTGCAAAATCTCAACTCTCAAATCTTTATATCGATCTTGAATTTTGAAGTCAAAGTTTAGTTTAAAAAAAGTCAACAATTGTTCTTGAGACAAATTCGCGTTCGTGTATATGTTTCTGATCAAATTGACGATTCCAGTAGTTTTTATACATGTTTAGAAAACTATTTCGTGTTATAAACATTATCTATAATGTTATCTATTACGAAATCAATTTTTTTTGTTTTGTTCCAAGAACCGACGCTGCAGTAGGCCTTAGTGTTTTTTTTTTTTATTTTAGAACCCAAATTATTTTTTTTTCTGTAATGTTTTGAAGCTTTAAAGGGAACCCCGATTTTTTATTTTTTTTTGGTTATTGATGTTTTGTTGAATCCATGAGACTTGTGGAGAAGAAGAGGAATAGAAGAAAAACAGTTTATATATAAAATTTAAATTCGATATTAGTACAGAGAATCAGAATTGGTGGGATGGTCGAGAGTGTTTGCGTGTGAGCATGTGGTCACGAGATCGAGTCCAGAGGACGGTAGTTTCTTTTTTTTTTTTGAAACTCTTTTCATGTGAGGTAGTTTTCTTTTCTAATTTTTTTATTGTTATTATATATTAATTATTATTAGTATTATTATTATTATTGTGATTGTTTTGATTGTTATTGTTATTGTTATTATTAGTATCATACTTGTTATCATATTTGAAAGTATTATAGACATTACTATTATTATTATGATAGGTATTAATAATATTATTATTAGTAATAAACTTATCATTTTAGTATTTTATCATCATTAGGATTATGATTATGATTATCATTATTATTATTATGAAGGAAATAAAAATATATTATTATCATCAATATTAAAATTTGTACCGGTTTATAAATAATAGTATCATCAGTACATTTACAATTAATAATATCATATTTATCAGTATCATCATTAATATTTACTAGTATTATTATGATTATCATTTATCATTTTATAAATATTAGAACCCTTATTATTAACATAAGTATGGTATTAGTATTAATATTATTTTAGAGTTATTATTATTAGTATCATTAACAGTTATCATTTTCATTTTTTTTGCTATTAGTATTATCATTATTAATAAAATTATTATTATTATTAGTAAATCATTATTATCTAAATTATTATTTTAACAAATAAATCTTTTGTACACTATATATATACTTATGGTATATACTAGGATTGTATTAATAATTCACATAACAAACTAATAAAATTTCATAAATACAATACTAACCACAAATATATGTATATAAATATATTAATGTCACTATTTATATAAACGTAAATCATTATAGATATATACATAAAATCGATATATATATATAAAATATAACTTAAAATATAATATAAGTATACGTTTTAAAATAAAGGTTAGAATAAATTCTACAAAACTATAATATATAAATAATACATATTAATAAATGAAATTTTGTAACTTACATTATACGTATTAATATATACACAATTGATATAGGTTCGTGAATCCGAGGCCAACCCTGCATTGTTCAATGACGTCATATGTATTTTTACTACAAAATACAGTAACGTGAGTTTCATTTGCCTTTTTACCCTTTATATTTTTGGGCTGAGAATACATGCGCAACTTTTATAACTGTTTTACGAAATTGACACAAGTACGTGAAACTACATTCTATGGTTGGATTATCGAAGTCGAATATGCCCCTTTTTATTAAGTCTGGTAATCTAAGAATTAGGGAACAGACACCCTAATTGACGCGAATCCTAAAGATAGATCTATCGGGCCCAACAAGCCCCATCCAAAGTACCGGATGTTTTAGTACTTCGAAATTTATATCATGTCCGAAGGAGGATCCCGGAATGATGGGGATATTCTTATATATGCATATTGTTAATGTCGGTTACCAGGTGTTCAATCCATATGAATGATATTTTTGTCTCTATGCATGGGACGTATGTTTATGAGAAATGGAAATCTGAAATCTTGTGGTCTATTAAAATGATGGAAACGATTGTTTAAGTTAAACTAATGAACTCACCAACCTTTTGGTTGACACTTTAAAGCATGTTTATTCTCAGGTACGAAAGAAATCTTCCGCTGTGTATTTGCTCATTTTATAGATATTACTTGGAGTCATTCATGGCATATTTCAAAAGACGTTGCATTCGAGTCGTCGAGTTCATCAAGATTATTATCAAGTCAATTATAGTTGGATATATTATGAAATGGTATGCATGCCTGTCAACTTTCGATGTAATGAAAGTTTGTCTTTTCAAAAACGAATGCAATGTTTGTAAAATGTATCATATAGAGGTCAAGTACCTCGCGATGTAATCAACTGTTGTGAATCGTTTATAATCGATATGGACTTCGTCCGGATGGATTAGGACGGGTCTTCACATCCCGGGCTTCCTCGGTGTTGATGTTAAAAGCTCGGCCGCGCGTATTGGGGTTATCTTTCTTCTTTGGGCATGCATTTCTATAATGACCCGTTTGGCCACATTCGTAACAAGTGCCCGTCTTTGGTGCATTGGGCCACTTTCGAGCGACGGGAGTGGCACTTTTACAATCGTTGGCCTTATGACCAACTCCTTGGCACCGATGGCAAATTATCTTACTACATTCGCCAAAGTGATGTTTGTTGCATTTGTTGCAAAGAGGTAGGTTCCCGGCATAACCCTTCTTGCCGTCGGAGGTGTAAGGCTTCTTAGCAAAGTTGTTGTTGCTTGATTGGGAGGGTTCCCACTTTCTTTTGTTGCCGCCCGATTTATCCTCGGCCTGAGGTGCCGGAACTACGATTTCGTCAACCGTTTCAATTAGTTGGCGAGCCATGTTCATAGCGGCTTGATGAGTAGTGGGTTTAGATGACATCACCCCTTGTTTGATGCTTTTTGGAAGACCGAGCATGTAGAGCTCAATCCTTTGAGATTCGGGGTTAACAAGATTAGGACACATCAAGGATAGTTCGGCGAAGCGTTGATTATAAGCTTTAAGATCGTTTCCGAACGCTTTCAAAGCTCTTAGTTCTTCCTCAAGCTTTCGGGTTTCTTCGCGCGGAAAATATTCAACAATCATCTTTTCCTTTAGATCGGCCCAAGAGAGGGCATGAGCTTCATCGGTACCCACCGATTGAACATAGGTGTTCCACCATGTTAGAGCAATTCCGGAGAAAGTGTGAGTGGAGTATTTGACCTTGTCTTGGTCCCGACAACCGCTTATGCTAAAGACGGCTTCCGTTTGCTCAAACCATCGGGTGAGCACGACCGGTCCCCCGGTTCCATCAAAAGTGTGAGGTTTGCACCCCATGAAAGCTTTATAGGAGCATCCCTCGTTTGAGTTTCCGGCTCCATTGTTGTTGTTGTTGTTGTTGTTGTTGTTGTGGTTGTTGTGGTTGTTATTATTATTGTTGTTGGATGAGTGACCGGCCATGGCCGCATCTACGGCGGTAGCTATCATCCGTTCGAGAGCTTGTTCGGGAGTTTCATTGCGGCGTACACGACGAGGAGCCATTGTTCCTTCAAGACACAAGAATATCATTGATTAGTATTCTCAATAATACTAACCGTGATATAGAATAAAGATAAAGAGAAGTTTTTCCTCGACTCGCCTTAAATTCTTTATGTCATAATGTCGGAACGTTCATATGAGTCACCGTAATATAATCCCGGAAATTATATTACCCTGATTCATATGTGCATTCGACATCATTTCATATAGTCAAGGTGGCGCGTCAATCAAATTAAACAACGTGAGATTAAGATGAACTAAGAGTAGATATGAGTAGAAGCGTTCGAGTATAAATGCACAAGTAGTCAAGTAATTCCTACTTCAAGTCTATATGCCGGTTGTAGTCTAGACTCACCAATGTACCCTATGACTTGGGGTTGGCACTAATGAACTCTAAATCCCTACAACCAACGCTCTGATACCATCTGTAGCGACCCCGACAAATCGTCAAGTGACGGCATCGGCTACGTGGGTCCCATTACCTGATTATAAGTCTTTAAGATAACGTTTGACCAAAAGATATGTCGCATTCATTTCAAATGTAAAGGTTGTTCAAGTTTACAAGAATAGTTCCACCACAAGTTACGATACGAAGTTTTAAGTACAAATGAAACTTATGCGACACAATTTAAAAGTATTCAAAAGACGCTCCATGTATGCATATATACTCGACATCCAATGCAAGTATCAAAATAATGAGCGGAAGCATGTATCATGTATCGTTCAAGGACCTGAGAAAAACATAGAAATCTGTCAACGAAAACGTTGGTGAAATCATAGGTTTAAGTAAGTAAGTACAAGTGAACCACAAGATTTGCATCAATGAAATAATAGTAATACATTCCAAAAGTTTGTTTCACGAGCACCCAATTATCAAAGCTTAACATTCCTTCCATTGTATACCCCATCACTTAGTGCTAGAACAAACACTGATTCTCGAAAATATATTTCATCCGTAGACGGTAGCGAACCGTCAAAGATGAGGGTTGTCAACCCATATGGCCATATAACATAAGTTCTCGCTTACACCCGGCAAGTGTAACTAATGATAATCGAATTGAGGATTTTTGTTCTAAACTCGTATGTAGAATGTTTGTTTTCCCGTTCTTGTGTTCACTTAGTTCAAAAGAATCGTTTATGTTTTCTCATCCCAATATAAGTTCAAAAAGAGTAAAAGTGGGACTATGATCTCACCTTGAGTGCACGAGTAGTAAAGTACTTCAACAAGTAAACGTGTGCAAAGAACAATGCTAGTCTTGACCTAAACAATAGGTTGTATCAATAACGGTAAACACGATAGGTCAAAGATGTTCAATTAGTCCTATGGCTCGTTAAGACTCGATCATAATAGCATGTGAATCAAATTGTCATGTTTCATGCAAGGTACAAGTATAAAAACATGTTAGAACGATTGCACAAATATTTGATTAAGTTTGATTAAAAGTCAAACTTTGGTCGGTCAAAGTCAACGAAAGTCAACACGTTCGGGTCGGGTCCCGAACTATTTTTCTGAGGTTTTTATTCATATATAAGCATGTTAGAACAAGTCTCATGTGAATCGGAGGTCCGTAGTATGCCAAACATTTTTCGTATTTTGGACATGGAGGTCAGAACCTGACCCCCTTATATGTCGCGCCGCGACAGGAAAGGGCCGCGCCGCGGCAAAGGCCGGGTGCTGGTGCCTGGCCAGTCCCAAATGTTCAAGTCTCAATCCAAAATCTTTTTGTGCATAAAACACAAACCGCTAACACTTAGGACTCGCACCTTATATCGTTGGAAAGCTCTTTTGACGTAGAATGCAACTAAACACAATTCATCAATCAAACTTCCACTTACAACAACCAAAAACCGTAATTAAACGTTCATAATCAAAGTTCAAGTTCCAAAAACGCATTTTATGATTCGGGCAACCAATTTACATGAATGATATGCCGTTTCGAAGGTAATCAAGCATACAATCCAACTAAACACTTACCAATAATAATCCATGGCATTCAATGCATCAAAAGTCCATTTCAAGTTCATCAAACCCTAACCCAAATTCACCAAAATCAATAATCAAGTTCATGAAGTTTTTCTAAGGCAACCTACACATCAAATTGAAGCTAGTGATGCTAGTAACACAATTAAAACATCAACTTTTAACATCTAACAACATATGATCATCCAAAATTCAAGAATAACACACCAAAATTCAAGTTCATGCTAGTTACACTAAAACAACGAGATCGAGCATATAAATCATATATTCATGTTAGACTTGAGCCATAGACACTAATTAACACTTTTATAAGTTAAAAACATCAAGAACACAAAATCTAGTGATTTTAGAAAGTTACCCAAATGAGATGAAGTTGGTACCAAAACGAAGAGGATGAAGAGAGGATCACGAATATGTAATTTATTTTGTTGTAAGCCTCCTAGATCGAATTTAGATGATGATTGAATGAATTTGGAAATTGGGTGTGTGTTCTTGCTAGAGAGAAAGAGAGAGATGGAGATGAAAGTGAATGGGTGAAAGGGGTTTGACCCTTTGACCTAGTCAAGGGTTTGATCCCTTGTCAAGTTTAGTCCCTCAACTTTCGTTCGGGTGCGGGAATTACCTAAACGAGATAATTTAAAACGCGTATCAACGGGAGATGTTATAAACATATAACGGACTTTATATTAGTATAACGGAAAAGTAAATGGAAAAAGGCGGGATGTTACAGATTTTGTACGGGGCACCACATTTGGTATCAGAGCATCAATTGTAGGGAATTAGGCTGCATTAATGTGTCTTGATCGAGTCGATTAGGATTCACTAATAGGACTAGTCTACAACTTGATCGTTTACTTGTTTCTGCAGAACTATTACATGCTACTACTTACTATTACTGCTATATGATGTTGCTATATGCTACTGTTTATTCTCACTACTGCATGCTACTATCTGCTTTCGATTGCATGATACTACTATAGGACACCATTATTGCCGTGTTAGGTACTGCTGTAGATGATCTAGGCTGCTATAGTTATTATGCCTGATTACGTGCTTGCTATATGTCTTACTGACATGGAATAAGTAATTGATTGCTGTATTACTATAGCATTATTACTTATTAGGTAACGAATTTTGACTTGAGTCAAAAATTTTATCTGGAAGATCGATGGCAAACGGAAGAGGTCCAAGAGAAATGCCCACTGCAGCACAGATCGAGGAAATGGTGGCTGCTCGAGTAGCCGCAGCTATGGCGAATCCCAACCCACAAGCTCCACCGGCTAACCAGAACGTTCAGAATGGGTGCACTTACAAAGAATTCCAGAGCTGCAAGCCCCACAATATCAGTGGAACGGAAGGGCCAGTTGGCTTAACAAGATGGTTTGAAAAGTTGGAATCAGTATTCCGTATGAGTAACTGCTCCGAAGTAAACAAGACTAAGTTCGCATCATGCACCCTGTCGGATGGCGCTCTGACATGGTGGAACACACTTGCCCAGGCTCAGGGAATTGATGAAGCTTATACTACACCATGAGAGGAGTTTAAGAGGGCTATGGTAGAAGAATACTGTCCCAGAACCGAAATTCAGAAGATGGAAGCGAAATTTTAGGAATTGAAGGTTGTGGGAACTGACCTTGATGGCTATAACCGGAGGTACTTGGAGTTAGCTTCACAATGGTTACTCCTGAGTTCAAATGATTGGAACGGTATCTGTGGGGACTTCCCAAAGACATCCAGGGAAATGTCACTTCTTCGAAACAAGCAAATGTCCCGGTAGCTATGCGCATGGCGCACACCTTGATGAATCAAGTTATCCGCCAAATGCTAGAGAAGGTACAATCAGAATCTGGAGCAGGTGATGGGAAGCGCAAATGGGATGTAAGCAAGGGTAAAGGTTTGATCAGAATCCAGTCAAGAGGCTTGATCACTTTAGGGGAAGCAATGAGGGGAAAAGCCCTAAACCTAACTACAAAGGTAGCCTACCTCAGTGCAGGAGATGTTATAAGCATCATACTGGGTACTGCAATGTGGTGTGTGAGAAGTGTAAGAGGACTGGACACATCGACTCAGATTGTAAGATCAATACTTCAGCTGTGAAGGCAAACCCCAATGCGCCAAGGAAGTGCTTTGAATGCGGCCAGCAGGGTCACTTCAAGAATGAATTTCCTAACAAGAAGAAGGATGACGGGCCTGCACGTGGAAGAGACTTCAACTTGAATGCCAGAGATGCCCGTGAGGATCCTAACTTGGTTACAGGTACATTCACTTTTAATAAACTATTAGCTTCTGTCTTGTTTGATACTGGTACCGATAGGAGTTATATGTGTAGACATATTTGCTCTAAGTTAGATTGGTCATTAGTTCCTTTGAACGAGAATTATCTTGTTGAAGTAGCTAATGAAAAATTTGAGAAAGCTGATCAAGTATAATTAACTTAGCTGGTGTGGATTTTAAGATTGATTTGATACCCATTAAGTTGGGGAGCTTTGACGTGATAGTCGGTATGGACTGGCTGTCAAAGGTGAAGGCAGAAGTTGTTTCTGGAGAGAAGATTATTCGTATACCTCGCGAAGACGGTGTGCCGTTGATAGTTTACGAAGAGAAATGTAGCCCAAAGTTGAACCTTATTAGTTGCATGAAGGCACAAAAGGTCATGAAAAAGGTGCGTTTTGCTATCTTGGCACATGTGAAGAAATTGGAAACTGAAAAGAAGAGTGTGAAGGATGTGCCGATTGTAGGCGAATTTTCCGAAGTTTTTACAGAAGAATTACCGAGATTACCACCTCCGCGATCAGTAGAGTTTCAGATCGATCTAGTGCCAGGAGCTGCACCTGTAGCTCGCGCACCTTATCGACTTGCACCTTCCGAACTACTAGAGTTGCAGAGTCAACTACAGGAATTGCTAGACCGTGGATTTATTCAACCAAGTTCTTCGCCTTGGAGCGCTCCCTTTTTGTTCGTGAAGAAGAAGGACGGATCTTTCCATATGTATATCGATTACCGCGAACTCAACAAGTTGACAATCAAGAACCGGTATCCCCTTCCCAGGATTGACAATCTATTCGATCAACTGCAAGGATCAAGCGTTTACTCCAAGATTGATTTACGATCAGGTTATCACCAGTTGAGGGTGAAGGAGAACGACGTCCCCAAGGTTGCGTTTCGAACTCGTTATGGTCATTATGAGTTTCTAGTGATGCCATTCAGTTTAATTAATGCACCTGACATGTTTATGGATCTTATGAACTGCGTGTGCAAGCCGTATCTAGACAAATTCGTCATCTTATTCATAGATGATATCTTAATCTATTCCAAAAGCGAAGAAGAACACGAACGTCATTTTCGACTCGTGCTTGAGCTCTTGAGACAAGAACAACTCTATGCCAAATTCTCCAAGTGTGAATTTTGGTTGAATGAAGTTCAATTTCTTGGTCATATTGTGAGCGATCAGGGTATTAAATTCGATCCCGTGAAAATCGAAGCCATTAGCAAGTGGGAAATCCCCACTACTCCTACTCATATCCGCCAATTTTTAGGCCTCGCCAGTTATTATCGTAGATTCATCGAAGGTTTCTCTTTGATTTCACGTCCTTTAACCGCGTTAACTCACAAAGGGAAGAAATTCGTTTGGGCGGCCGAACAAGAGACGGCGTTTCAAACCCTGAAGCAGAAGTTAACCACTGCACCTATCTTATCCCTTCCCGAAGGCATTGATGACTTCGTTATATATTGCGATGCCTCGAAACATGGTTTTGGGTGCATATTGAGGCAACGAAAGAATGTTATTGCTTACACCTCTCGACAATTGAAGATTCACGAACGAAACTACACGACACACGATCTCGAACTTGGAGCCGTTCTCTTTGCACTCAAATTGTGGAGACACTATCTTTACGGAACCAAAAGCACCATCTTCACCGACCACAAAAGCCTCCAACACCTTTTCGATCAGAAGCAACTGAATATGAGACAACGACGGTGGATCGAAACACTGAAAGATTACGATTGTGAACTTCGTTACCATCCTGGCAAGGCAAACGTAGTAGCCGATGCCTTGAGCCAAAAGGAGAGAATGGTACCTCTTCGTGTCCGAGCCTTGAACATCACCATCCACGCAAATCTCAATAGCCAAATCCGTGTAGCTCAAGATGAGGCTCTGATGTGGTAGCGTGGGGGTACGAAATAGTATTATATTTTTGATACGAAAAGCGATACAGATTACACACGTTTTAATTATTTATTTACAAATGAGATATACTTAAACCTTGCTACAACACTATAGGCAGTGTACCTAATCGTAGAGTAGTATAGTTTTTAGTAAGTCCGGTTCGTTCCACAGGGAGCGGGCTTATTGCACACTATATTTTTAAACAATTATATTTGTACAAAATATATTATATTGATAATATATAAAAGGGGGTTTACCGTTTAATGACTGGTTTGTCGATTTTATATTTTAAGTTACAATTAAAACCTAATGCAAAATATAAATGACGATAGTTAAAGTAGCGAAAAATAAATGACAATAAATAAATGACGTTAAATAAAATAGCGAGTAAATAAAAGTACAATGAAATATGAAATAAAATATATTATGCTTATTTAAACTTCCGTAACCATGATGGTTGACGTGTTGATTTTAATTTTATGCCCATGGGTTAATTGTCCTTTGTCCTGGATTATTTAATATGTCCGTCTGGTTTTTGTTCATAACAGTCCATCGGTCATAAATTTAAAGTGCGAGTGTCCTCGTCAAATTATCCTTATACCCGAAGTCAAATATTCCAACTAATTGGGGACTTAAACTGTAACAAGGTTTTAATACTTTGTTTAATAATTACACCAGGATATCGACTGCGTGTAACCCAAGGTTTTAATACTTTGTTATCAATTATGCCAAGTGTCCTTGTACATAATTTCACCCCTGTTTTAATAATTCCATAGATTATTAATCCATTCCCGTGTTCGGTTAAATGAACGATTATTCGTACATATAAATATCCAGCCCATCGTATCCGATCGAGTGTATATGGTTATTTATAGGGACGTCCAATTGTAAATCTTTATATTAAAATTAACAAACTATCATTTAGTTAAACAAATATAAAGCCCATTAATAGCCCATGGTCTAATCTCCACAAGTGTCGTTCTTTTGTCCAAACCCCAATTAAGGTACAAAGCCCAATTACCCAATTTTAGTATTTTAGCCCAACATCATGATTACTTCGTCTTAAATAAGCATAATAATAACTTAAGTACGAGACATTAATTTAAAAAGGAGAACATAGCTTACATTGATTATTTATCGCGTAGTGTTACACGGACAGAGCTTCGACTTTAAAACCCGTAAAATAACATTTACATAACTCAAACTAATCTAATATAAAACTACCCTATACTATATTATATATATATATATATATATATATATATATATATATATATATATATATATATATATATATATATATATATATATATATATTTATTATTATTGGAGGAGTATTATTCTTATATTTTTTATGGCCAAAACTCGTTGCCTTTTATAGATGTGGTCTAATCCTGAGGCCCATGCAATCGCATGGGTTCTCAGTGTTAATCTCATGCGATCGCATGGCCAGTCTGGCCATGCCCAATTGCTTTGTTTGCTAGCTTGTCGACGTTATATTTAATTATATAATATAATATATATAATTTTATATAATTATATATATATATTATATTATATTCTTGTGCATAGTAGACTCATAATTTTTGGTCCGTTGCGTCGGGCGTTGATAGTTGGCTCAGGTCCCGGTTCCGGATTTTTGAACGTCCTTTCGTATAATTTAATATCTTGTACTTTGCGTTCCGCAACTTGTACTTTTGTCATTTTTAGACGTTTCTTATCAATAAATTGAACCACTTGGATTGTATCTCGTACATTTGAGCTTTTTGGTCATTTGCGTCTTCAAATTGTCGTTTTCGCCTTTTGTCTTCGCACTTATTTAATATAAACGATTACAACTTAAAATAGGACAATTACAACTAAATAATTTACATATTGGGAGGATATTGCTACTAAATATATGTTCATTTGGAGCACTATCAAATATCCCCACACTTGAACTTTGCTTGTCCTCAAGCAATACAGAACTTGAAATTAAATCACACTTCACTCGAATCACTTTTTTTTTCTCATACTTTATACATCAGTGATTTTGATACGTCGGTATAAACAATTATAGTAACGATGTGGTTTACAGTCCCACATGACTATGAAAATTTAGATCCTTTAAGGAAATTGAATCTTTATGAAAACATTTGATCTTTTGAAAATTCATTCTAGCTTTTACCCTAGATAAGTTTTTCGGAATAACCCTTCACCAGTGTTTGCAAAATATATTTTTGTGGGTTTTGTGGGTTTCAGATTTTAAAATTTTAGCTCAAAACTTACGGTTTTGTGTCACCCACTTGCTAACCTTGTATTAGGAAAGCAACACGTCTAGTATACTTGCTCCGTATATTACCTTTCGGCAAACTACCGTCCGGTTGTAAAGGAAAGCGATGAACAAGAAACTGTTAAGGCAATGTCCAATGACATGCATTTGTTCATGGTCTAAAACGTGTCGGATGCAATTACTATCCTTTGTAGGAGCAATATTAAAGATCATCCTATGATTTTTCAGTCTGGCACAAGGTCCTGTCTTCGACCATGCTATGCAACCACCGTTCTTACGGTTGACACCCAATTTGGTTCAGGTGACCTAATGAATTCCAGGTGAATTCTCAGGATTTTATGTTCAATGGTAATGAACGCATTGAAAATGGGTTTTCAGAAAACAAATCGGTTTTAATTTTGATCAAAATATTTTCTCGTTCAAGCTCGAGTTTAGATATCATCGAATTCCATGAGTATGTAATTCTCAATCTTTAAGGTCAATCTCTAGGATTGAGTAATATCAGTCTTAAAAGCTGATTTTTAATCTTTAAAGAGATTATCCTTTCTGGGGATCTGATTCATTAGTCTTATCAAGCTAATTTGCACGGCGCCCTCCCCATTTTACGAGACAGATCCTCTCATGGTTAGGATAAGTCTGACCACTTGGCGACCCTGTTTGATGCTGAGGTCCGTGGATTTCCTGCTGATTTTAGAGATGACTTTTCTAGATTTTTCGTCAACCTACAGCTGGTCTGGACGACAACTTCTTGACTAAATCAAGAAGCGCGTGTCTTTTTTGGAAGACTTTACTTCCATTTAATGATGGAATTGATTCATCGTGTAGATCCATCTTTTCTTTTATCTTTATTATAATATTGCGGGTAAAACAGTCAATTTAGTCCAAAACAAAAGCACCTGCAATAACTTTACAGAAACATGTGATAGATAGTTTTTTTTTAATTGAATAACTTGGTACATTCTCCCCACACTTAGTTTCTTTCTTTGCCTTTTTATTCTCCTTTATTCCATTTTAAATGAATTCAAGTGTTTTAGGGTGTTTCTCAATTTTATGTCCTTTCTGAGGTAACGATAATTTCGGTATTAACACCTAGTTTTCATCGTTCATAAATATGTATAAACATGATTTTGAATTCATTTAGTTGAAAATTTTTCAAATTTTCACAAAATTTGGCCATTAAACCAAGTGTAAACCTGAGAGAATTTATAACCCTTCCCCACACTTGAGATCATGCAATGCCCTCATTTGCATGAAATCAGACTCTAATTATAAATTCATGAGGGTGATTAGTGCAGAAAAGTAGTTAAAGATACCCAGTTTTGTAATTACAAAGCTCGTCGAATGATAGATGGCGCGCCTCATCGTTCATCCCTTCTTGTTTTATCACACATGTTTTTTTTCTTCTTAAAAAACGGCTGATTTTCTGAGCTGTTTGTTAATATTTGAAAATGCGTCTTTTACCCTTACTTATTATGCATGTTTATTAACTAGTTATGCACTAACCCGAACCCCTAATTTAACGTTAAGTGGGGTTAGACTTCCCCACACTTAGCTGACGATATGTGAAGTCGGTAGAATAAGTTCCACGAATTAAAATAGTGAGCCAGTTATTTACATCTCGGGTGGTATAAAATATATCAATGGGTTTAAAGTTTAAACCCACCCGATCGACACTACTTAATTCTTTTTTAAGTGTAGCTTTTAGTAAATGGATATGTCTCTTTTCTGGTTCTTGGTCAAATGGATCGATATACACCGACATACATACTATAGGGTGGAAAATTCCTAACATTTTCTTCCTTTTATTCTCGGGATCAAAGGTTTCACCTCTATTACCCAATTGGGTGAAATCCGAGGTGTCATTATCTATTACAGCCCGTAGTTCATCTTCAGTAGATGACTCGTCTATTGAGAATATTGGGTTGGAAGGTTGTGGAATGGTGAATTCCGGGATCGAAGTAGATTCTTCTTCTTTAACGGTACTTATCGGTTCCACCACTTTGGTCTCGGGGGTAAAATTTTCAATGTTATCGTTTTCCCAAGAGTACAAATTTGTCACCCTTACTTCTTCTTCATTCATTGATTGATCGATGATTTCGTCGGTAGAGGCTAATGTGTCGATATGTTGTGAAATTGGTAAAGCTGAATAAAAAGTATCATCGGGATAGTTGGTGATTTCGGAGCTCTCGAATTCAACAAAATTCGATGATATGAGATTTTCTTGTACATGACTCCTCAGATCAACAGGTGTGTAGTCTGATAGAGTTTCAGCTTGCCTATTTACAAACTTTCTCATTTGTTCATTTTGAGCATCAAGTTCTTCGAGTTTGATTTTCATATAATCTAAAGAATTTTCAGACACATAATTTTCCTCGTCTTCTGGTTGTTGAGTTTGGAAATATTCTTGGGAATAATCCCAATTTGAATTGTATTCCTCATAATCATTCCATTCAGGTTCCATGGGTGCGTAATTTTCCATAGGAACATAATAATAACATTCCCATGTTGAATGATAATCTCCACAGATTTCACAACCAGTTATTGTTTCGTCATTCGTGATCCAAGATTGACCGAATGAATTGTCATCAATA
Source organism: Rutidosis leptorrhynchoides (assembly GCF_046630445.1). NCBI lineage: Eukaryota > Viridiplantae > Streptophyta > Magnoliopsida > Asterales > Asteraceae > Rutidosis > Rutidosis leptorrhynchoides. The sequence continues at coordinate 607,823,516 of NC_092335.1, forward strand.
CCTGTTTGAGAGTATTGATTAAATTGATTTCGGATGTCATAAAGAGTTTCCAAAATATTCTCGAGATTTTCCATAATGCCCTTTTTTTTTACCAAATTTTAGCTACAATGTGGTGCATTTACTTAATTATCCTATTAGTTATAAAAATAAAAATTATATAAGTTATCAAATTAATAGACTTTTCTGATTTTGCCCACGTTTCGAATAGCCAATAGATGCAGCAGGGAGCCAGAACCCTTTAAATCGGAAGCTCACAACTCAGCCACTAACAAATCCAACTATTACTACGAACCAGAAAATTTGGATGTCTATCAATTTAACCGCTTAAAATAATTTTTTTTTCGTTTTTGAAATTTTAGAGAAGAAATAGAGAATTCTATGTCCTAAAAACTAGATCGTCGAGAAATAAGAAAGAAAAAGAAGCGCGTCAAAAAACGTCGAAAAATAAAAATAAGAAAGAAAAACGTCGAAACTTAAAGGTACTAAAATTTATAAACAGCGTCGCAAAATTCTAAAGCACCTAAATCTTAATCTAAAGAAAAGGCACTTAAGTGATTTTACGACAAAACCTAAAATCTAGAAATATAAAATAAGCTACGGCAAAATACTAGTCTTAAAACTAATTACGAACGATAAAAATACAAATATTACGAATAAACGATAGAAATACAAGTTGTAATTAAAATGATAAAAATATAAATTTTATAAAAATATTATTTTTATATTATATATTTTATAAAAGTATTAATTTTTTTATAATTATAAAACTAATTAAAACTTAAATTACAAATTAAATTAAAACTAAAACTAAATATTATTATAAATAACCCTAAATAATAATAGTAATAAATAATACCCCGTAATAAATGCTGAAATAGGGTTTCTGGCGTGTCAGATCAGGCCATGCGATCGCATGGCTTTACAACACCCGGCTCATGCGATCGCATGGGTCAGGGTTCCAGGTTTTTTTTTTTTTTTTTTTGTTTTTTATTGTTTTTCTAAAAATGATACATAAATATATGTATACAAATATATATTAAAAATATAGCGTTTCGCCGAGTCCCCGGCAGCGGCGCCAAAAACTTGATGTTAAAGCTAAGGGGTATAAAATACTATTAAATTTTACAAGGAAATACTATTAAATACGATACAATTTTACACAAGATATTTATTTATTTACAAAATGGATATACCTAAACCTTGCTACAACACTATAGGCAGTGTACCTAATCGTAGAGTAGTATAGTTTTTAGTAAGTCCGGTTCGTTCCACAGGGAGCGGGCTTATTGCACACTATATTTTTAAACAATTATATTTGTACAAAATATATTATATTGATAATATATAAAAGGGGGTTTACCGTTTAATGACTGGTTTGTCGATTTTATATTTTAAGTTACAATTAAAACCTAATGCAAAATATAAATGACGATAGTTAAAGTAGCGAAAAATAAATGACAATAAATAAATGACGTTAAATAAAATAGCGAGTAAATAAAAGTACAATGAAATATGAAATAAAATATATTATGCTTATTTAAACTTCCGTAACCATGATGGTTGACGTGTTGATTTTAATTTTATGCCCATGGGTTAATTGTCCTTTGTCCTGGATTATTTAATATGTCCGTCTGGTTTTTGTCCATAACAGTCCATCGATCATAAATTTAAAGTGCGAGTGTCCTCGTCAAATTATCCTTATACCCGAAGTCAAATATTCCAACTAATTGGGGACTTAAACTGTAACAAGGTTTTAATACTTTGTTTAATAATTACACCAGGATATCGACTGCGTGTAACCCAAGGTTTTAATACTTTGTTATCAATTATGCCAAGTGTCCTTGTACATAATTTCACCCCTGTTTTAATAATTCCATAGATTATTAATCCATTCCCGTGTCCGGTTAAATGAACGATTATTCGTACATATAAATATCCAGCCCATCGTATCCGATCGAGTGTATATGGTTATTTATAGGGACGTCCAATTGTAAATCTTTATATTAAAATTAACAAACTATCATTTAGTTAAACAAATATAAAGCCCATTAATAGCCCATGGTCTAATCTCCACAAGTGTCGTTCTTTTGTCCAAACCCCAATTAAGGTACAAAGCCCAATTACCCAATTTTAGTATTTTAGCCCAACATCATGATTACTTCGTCTTAAATAAGCATAATAATAACTTAAGTACGAGACATTAATTTAAAAAGGAGAACATAGCTTACATTGATTATTTATCGCGTAGTGTTACACGGACAGAGCTTCGACTTTAAAACCCGTAAAATAACCTTTACATAACTCAAACTAATCTAATATAAAACTACCCTATACTATATTATATATATATATATTTATTATTATTGGAGGAGTATTATTCTTATATTTTTTATGGCCAAAACTCGTTGCCTTTTATAGATGTGGTCTGATCCTGAGGCCCATGCAATCGCATGGGTTCTCAGTGTTAATCTCATGCGATCGCATGGCCAGTCTGGCCATGCCCAATTGCTTTGTTTGCTAGCTTGTCGACGTTATATTTAATTATATAATATAATATATATAATTTTATATAATTATATATATATTATATTATATTCTTGTGCATAGTAGACTCATAATTTTTGGTCCGTTGCGTCGGGCGTTGATAATTGGCTCAGGTCCCGGTTCCGGATTTTTGAACGTCCTTTCGTATAATTTAATATCTTGTACTTTGCGTTCCGCAACTTGTACTTTTGTCATTTTTAGACGTTTCTTATCAATAAATTGAACCACTTGGATTGTATCTCGTACATTTGAGCTTTTTGGTCATTTGCGTCTTCAAATTGTCGTTTTCGCCTTTTGTCTTCGCACTTATTTAATATAAACGATTACAACTTAAAATAGGACAATTACAACTAAATAATTTACATATTGGGAGGATATTGCTACTAAATATATGTTCATTTGGAGCACTATCAGGCTCTCAAAGAGGAGAATATCTCTAAAGAACGCTTGAACATTCTCGTCTCTCGATTCGAGATTAAGGAGACTGGACTCCGATATTTCGCCGGAAGAATTTGGGTGCCTAGTTATGGGGATTTACGAAGTATTATTCTAGACGAAGCCCATAAGTCAAGGTATTCAATTCATCTAGGAGCTGGTAAGATAGACCACGATCTCAAGGAGCAATATTGGTGGCCAAACCTTAAAAAGGATGTTGCTACTTATGTTGGAAAGTGTTTAACTTGTTTCGAGGTCAAAGCCGAACATCAAAAGCCATCGGGGTTACTTCAGCAACCTGAAATCCCGCAATGGAAGCGGGAAGGAATAACAATGGACTTCATCACGAAGCTACCAAAGACGGTAGGCGGTTATGATACCATCTGGGTTATTATTGACCGTCTTACCAAATCCGCTCACTTCCTAGCCATAAAAGAAACCGATACGATGGACAAGCTCGCACAACTATACATAAAGGAAATTGTATCTTATCACGGCGTACCCTTATTAATTATTTCCGTCCGAGATGCCTGTTTCGCTTCTACATTTTGGCGTTCCTTACAAGAAGCTTTAGGAACATGCTTAGACATGAGCACCGCATATCACTCGCAAACTGACGGATAAAGCGAACGCACGATTCAAACCTTGGAGGACATGTTACGATCTTGTATTATTGACTTCGGAAAAGCTTGGGAAAAGCATTTGCCTCTAGCCGAATTCTCTTACAACAATAGTTATCACTCGAGCATTAATGCCGCACCTTTCGAAGCTTTATATGGCCGTAAATGTCGTTCTCCTATTTGTTGGGCCGAAGTAGGTGAAAAGAAAATCACTGGACCCGAACTCATCAATGAAACCATCGAGAAGATTGTTTAAATCTAAGCTAGGCTCAAGACGGCCCGTGATCGTCAAAAGAGCTATGCCGACATTAGACGTAAAGATCTTGAATTCTAAGTGGGTGACCACGTAATGTTGAAAGTCGCACCTTGGAAAGGTGTAATCTGTTTCGGGAAGCGTGGAAAGCTAAATCCACGATATATTGGCCCTTTTAAAATCTTGGAGCGTATTGGACCCGTTGCTTACCGTTTAGATCTTCTGACTCAATTGAGTTCCGTTCATCCCACTTTTCATGTATCGAACCTGAAGAAATGTCTTGCCGAACCAGAACTTGTCATACCACTCGAGGAGCTTACGATTGACGACAAACTCCACTTTGTGGAAGATCCTGTTGAGGTCATGGACCGTGAGGTCATGGACCGTGAGGTCAAGACTTTGAAAAACAACAAGATTCCAATCGTCCAAGTCCGTTGGAATACTAAACGACGACCCGAGTTCACTTGGGAACGAGAGCATCAGATGATGCAGAAATATCCTCACCTTTTCTCGACTCTACCGTCTACCTCAGCTTAAAATTTCGGGACGAAATTTTCTTTAATAAGTGGGTAATGTAACGACCTGACTTTTTCGAATTATAATTATATTTATTACTTTCACGAAACTGCGTATTTGTGCGTCCTGAGCTATATTATGTTCGGGGATACTTATTCATGATTAATTACTTTCGTTAACATCTTACAACGTGTTATTAAGTGCGTAATCACTTAACTTGATCCTGGAATGCTTTTATTACCGTTAGTGTCACTTGTCGTTTAAAACGAGCTATGTACTTTGTACACGTTAAATTTTGTCATAACAGGAATATTATGACTACGTAATACTAATTTTTATTTTCTAATGACAATTACTTGGCTTATTGGTTGCTTAATTACGCTTAGTATTTTACTAATGCACACTAGTTAGTCTTAATGGACTTTTTACCTTAATGGACTTCGAACCACCCTACGCTAGCTAATGGACTTTTAAGTTAGCCCAATTTTAATGGATTATGACCCATTAAGATGTAGGACAAAAACCCATTAAGTTAAGCCAACATACTAGCATTTTTGTGTGCCACTACTACACATGTTGCATGGGATCCCAACATACAAGCACCACCTTTGTACCACCACCATGCAAAAAGCAAAAGTTGTCCCCCTTGTCCCCCCGCCTTGGCTCGGTTTTGGAGACACCTACCACCACTACCACACTATAAATACAAGCTTGATTTCTCCATTTCACACTTCATTTCATTCTCATTTCACACACACTTGATCTCTAATTCTCTCTCTAGTCTTTCTCACACTAAAATTGTAAGTTTTTGAATTTTCTTCTTCTTCTCTTTTTCTTCTTAACCACGACATCATCATCATCATCATCATCATCATCATCATCATCATCATCATCAAAGGATCAAACTTTTTAGCTTTTGATCTTATTACATCTTGTAGATTCAAACTTTGATTTGAAATCTTCAAGAACATGAAAGATTTAACTTTTTAGCTTTGAATCTTCATTACTTTGTTGGATCAAAGTTTTAAGGCTTAAGATCACTTTATTTTGTTAAAAGATCAAAACTTGTGTTTATGATCTTCATGTAACTTGTAGATCTAGCTTTTTTGTTTTAAGGATCTTCAAGAACATTAAAGATCCAAGCTTTCTAGCTTAGGGTTTCATTATTTTGTTTAGATCTAAGCTTTTTAGCTTATGGTCTCATTACTTTTACTAGATCTTAGCTTTCTAGCTTATGGTCTCATTAATCTTGTAAAAATCCAAGCTTTCTAGCTTAGGATTTCCTAATACTTGAGATCTAGGTTATTATTGTAGATCTCACTTACTTGGAATCTTTCTATGATCTTTATGGTAATAAAAATCAAGTCTTCATCATCTTAGATGATAAAGATGCATAAACTTGTGTCAAAAGGACAAAGGTTGAAGCTTTATTGTGTTTATACAATAAAGAGACAACTTTGATGTTCAAAACTCATAGAAAGTTAGCTTTTATTTTTAGTTGTGTGTTGATGGTTAAAACTTGGTCATAATGATGCTAAAACATCAAAGTGTTGTACACTTGAAGCTATACGCATCAAGGATGAGAACCGTGATGAGCATCAAACACCGAGAAACCCACCGGAACACTTGTTTCTGTTTTTGAGGGTCTGATCAGACTCCTGGGACTTCTGAAAAGTTGATTTTTAGATAGTTCAGTTTGAGTAGATTACTTTTTGTTCAAGACTTGCCTAAATCCGATATACGGTTTGGAATTTATAGCCTTCTGAAAATCACTACGCCTTCGTAACGACGTGCTGAAATTTCTGACCTACTCACGCTTGAACCGTCGCCACGGTCAAATGACATCTTAGGATCTAAAAATTGGATAGTGGTAAGAGGACACACAAACGGAGACTTGGCCACTGGCCGCGCGTCATTTCAGTTTGTATAGAGGTTAGCAGCTGTCCGAAGTCAGCCTTTGTTTCGATCTCTATTCTTGTTGAAAACCTTACTTTATCTTTTACGTATGATGATAACGATGATGATAATGATGATGCTTAGGACTTAACTTACGTACTTTTAAACCTTTTGGAACTATTTACTGACTTAGCAACCATTGACTTAGGTTGAGGACCTTTGGATCGACCAACTTACTTGTTTGGACCGACTTACTACTTGCTTACGTTTTTATATCGATTTTACCGCACAATCACTGTGAGTTATAGCTCCCTTTTTACTTTAACTATATTTGGGACTGAGAATACATGCGCTTTTTATGTTTTACATACTAGACACAAGTACTTAAACTTTATATATGTGTGGGTGACATAACGGCACAAATTTTCCCCTTAGCTCGGTAACGTTTAACTATTGGTTTATGAACCGGTAGACGCGAATCTTAGATATGGATCCATAGGGCTTGACATCCCCACTCGAGCTAGTCGTGCTAGCATTTAACGGGTGTTTAATACTTCGTCTGTTTTAACGTACTCGCCAAGTGTACTTTTAGGGGGTGATATATTATTTTACGTTAAGTTAGTTACCAAGTGCCCACGGTTAAGCATATACTTTTTCATACTGTTTTGAATACGAAATCTCGTGGTCTACATTACATTATTGTTTACAACAAAACTATAGCTCACCAACATTCGTGTTGACGTCTTAAGCATGTTATTTCTCAGGTGCTTAGATGAAATTGCTTTCGCTGTTATAGACTCGCTGTTTTAGACTTCCGCTACCTTATTAGAGATGTCTCAAGCATGGACTTTTATTTTTGCATTCACTACTTATGTTTTTTTTGAACCATGGTTTTGTAATGACCTTAGTGTCACGTACTTTTGTTAATGCTTTCTATTCATAGAAGCATGTTGCTTTTGTAAAACATTTGACGTTGGTAAAAACGTTACCTTTTCATAAATGCAAAACTTGATTTAAAACAGCATATAGCGTTGTAACCGTATAATGGACCTGTTGTTGATGATCTGTACACATTGATTTTGTACGGGGCACCACACTAAACCCTAGTAATAACCTCAAATTTAACAATAAAAATGAAATTGAAACTTACCACAACGCCATAAGATGAGTAGCAAGTAGCTTCAACAAGTAACCAACTCTAATGGAAGAAAACAAGCTTCTTCTTCTCTAACTCAAGCTTTCTCTCTCTTATTTCTCACTCTAGAAAATGGGTTGAGGATGAGAGGATAAGATTTTGGGTGGAAATGAGATCCAAATCTTATCCCAAGCTTTAAATACATCCACTATTGAAAAGACCAAAGTGCCCTTCTTATTCTTACAAAATAACGCAAAAACCCAGATCTGTCATAGGAACATCGTTCCACATTTAGGAACTTCGCTCGTCAATTCGTAATGCCAGAATGCTGTTTTGAATGCCAGAACGTCGTTCCTCAAACGTCCTCAAACTTGTTATGTTCAATTTTTACACTTTTCAGACACAAGAACGTCGTTCCAGTAGTAGGAACTTCGTTCCACAAAAGAGAATGTCGTTCTTCCTTCTGATTGTAAATTCTGATTCTGATGTAAATTCCTAAAATGTATAAGTATAAGTAGACTTTTCCTGACACTTTTTGAGGACATTGTCTGGTGACACTTTCTAGTGACACTTTCTGGTGTATAAAATTTAGGATCTTACATTCACAATCACCAAATGCTCTTACCACAAGATCCTAATGCTACCACTAAGTGAAACCTCTCTTATCTTCTAGATCCCTTTAAGAAGATAATTTACAAGTAAACTCACAACTAAGTTTACAATCACTCTTGCTTGAATCACTCTAAATTGATTACAATAAGATTTGAATGATATCAGTAAAAGTATGGAAATATAAGTGCAAGAGGTGAGTCTTCAAGTGCTCCAAGGTTTGGCTTTTATAGGCAATAGAAATTCAAACCCGGACGTCTGCGGCTCACCCCACGGTCGACCGTGGGTCGGTCGTGCAGCTCTGATCTCTGAATTTTGTAACCGTTTGAGATCTTTAACTTTGTCTTTTTCCCTTATTAGATGGCTGCAATTAGATGTCAAAAACATTTGAAAAGACCTGCATTACCCCTTTTATCTTGGAAGCATTCTTTGAAGTTGACCTTGGCTTGAAAGAGGTAAGTCACTTTGTACTAGAGGTGTGTCATTGACTCATTGATTTCCTTTTAAGGCAAATGCAGAATTATGATCCCATGACAACCATAAGCTTCCAAACTTCAAGTCACAAGTCTTCAACCCTTTCGTCAACATTAGTTTTGCAAGGATGTGCTCTCATTGGTTACTTGCAAGCTTCCAAATTAGATTAACTTGTTTTTATATGAAGACTTTTGGGAGTTTACACTAAACACTTATTAAACACATAATTAGTGCTTAATGGTTAATCAAGTAGAGAGCATCTCTTTAACTGGGACTTAACGACCATCTTTAAGTTTTATTACTTTTAATTTAGATTTATAAAAATACATTTTGAAAAAAGAACTTTTAACCATACTTGAATGTTTAATATTAATCATAAGCTAAAAGTGTCATTATGGTGTCATTATGTGTGATTAACCAAGATTAGTGTTTTAGTGACCAAAACTCATTTGAATATGAAGGGGGAAACTATTCTAAGTATGTTTAAACAAGTTTTGTAAATTATAGATGCCCCAAAGTAGTCAAACATTTTTCAATCAAAAATCCGGATAGTGGGAAATTGCGATCGTCCCACGGCTGACCTTGGAGTCGACCGTGTAGCTTGTTTCGAAGAATAAAGGTACAGGACAACCACGGTTAGACCTACGGTCGACCGTGGACCCAACCATGCTTCCTTCAGTGTTTTTCAAATGACTCTTTTGACTTAATGATTTTGAGTATTGGTTGTTTGCTAGAGATAGTGTAGGCTTATAAACATGTGTTGTTCTATACGTTGTTGTAAGCATACAAGAATTAGTGTCATCATCAAAACAAAGTGTTTAATATTTGAATATTAATATTGGATTACTAACCAACATTCTCCCCCTTTTTGATGATGACAAACATATGTAAGTGTGCTTAAGCGTATAATACAACACATGTGTTAACATCACTTACCATACACTTTCTCCCCCTTTTGTCGAAGCAAAAAGGTTAGCTCCCCCTAGAACTAAGCGCGCCCTAGAGTAATGCTCCCCCTTGAATGGTACATAATGGTTGATGATATAGCTCCCCCGTAATCGATGAAGGTTTGTTTCATCCATAGCACTTGTGCACATGCTCTTTCCACGACAACATATTCCGCTTCGGTAGTATATAGTGCGACAGATGTTTGCTTCTTAGAGAACCATGATGTTAAGCAAAGTCTGATAAATGCACATACACCACTTGTGCTCTTTTGATCAATCAACGATCCTCCATGGTCGGAATCCATAAAGCACATAATGTCAACACCGGTGAACTTTGGATACCATAGACCAAGGTGCATGGTACCTTTCAAGTATCTAAAGATTCGTTTGACCTCTTCTACGTGAGACATTTTGGGATTCTCTTGGAATCTTGCACACAAGCACACACTATACATAATATCAGGTCGGCTTTCCGTTAAGTATAGAAGAGATCCAATCATTCCTCTATACTTGGTGCTATCAAATGAATCTCCTTCTCCTTTAAGAGTAAGCTTGACATTTGATATCGGCTAAAAAGTCACGTATTTACCCCCGATATTAGGCCTAAAACTAATAAAGATTCAAACTTTATCATCTAAATAAGCATTTATTTGCTTCATTTGGTAGGATATGTCATTACGAAGGCTATGTTTCAAGAATCACTAAAAACGGATGAAAAACGAGGAAAAACGAGCAACACCGGTAAAGAAGAATAACTCGCATTTAAATTAATCATTTTATAATTTTTGGAAAATATTATTTGGTTGATCCTATGTTGTAGGGTTCTCAATTACGAACACGTGGGCACAAGAATCGCTTAAAACGGACAAGAAACGAAGAAGTTAGAGCGAAAACGATGAAACGTTGGAAACCTTATAGAAAAATGGCTTGCCAGTCCAAAAAAATGGCCTGCCGAAGAATGGAAAATGAGTGACCTGATTGAAAACGGGTGACCAAGAAAATGGGTCAATTAAATGGCCCGTAAGGAAATTAAACGACCTGCCAGAAAAACGGGCCTGTTAAACGGCCTGCCGCAATAAAAAACGGCCTGCCAGAGCAAAAGAATGGGTGACCATAACTGATTAAAAATGGGCTGCCGAATGGCCAAAAAAAGGGCTGCTGAATGTATGTAAATTGGTCGCCGAATTGCAAACTTGCTGTTGGTCAGCTTATTTACGAAAATGCCATCAACTTTGCTTATAAAAGGAGGGCTTCATTTCTCATTTCAACACACCATTTCTTTCACTTTTCTCTCAATCATCTCTCTATAATTGCTCTCTAGTGTTTTATAGGAGATTAGTTCTCTCTACTTTCTCTCTCTAGATTCTAGAGAGAGAAAAGTACAGGGATTAGGAATGTAGTCATCTCTCTATTGTAGCTCTCTAGTGTTCAGTAGGAGATTAGTATGTAGTTAGTTGTAGAAGCTATCAAGCATTGTAACGCTTTAGATATTATGAAGAAATACAAATGGTACTATGTCCGCATTATTATTCGGCATTACTATCCGATAATATCTATCCTTTCTTTTATTAATTTGTCATAATGTCTTGTTTGATGTTTGTGATTTATTAAATATTGAAATGCGTATTACCATGATGTGTGAGTAATTGTTTGATTATTTGACATGATTTAATAATGTTAGTAGAGATGATTATCGTTTCATAGTTACTTTCTATCTATGATATTAAACCTCGTTATTATTGTCCTTCCACCAATAAACGTGATTAAAACCTTTTATAAAGTCGACAATTATAAGGTAATTAATTATCTGTGTTTATACATTAGTCAAGGCATGAACCCATCGAAAATACTATAAAGTACATGGGGAATTACCGTAGGACCGAATCAAGACATTGGTCAAGAGTATAAGACTCGAGGAAATACTGTCCAACTGTAGAGTACAGTGTTGATGTACTACAGGACCACTTGAGCATTGTCAAGGTTAGAAGCTATGTAACCACTATAAGTGTAGTACATGGTTAAGGGATTTATTGGGTAGATTTAAGTAAGGGCTGGTTTAAATCATAAATGGGAATTTAACGCACTACAATACAAACTAAGCTTATAAATCCTTAAGGATGACTGATAACTATAAGAAGTTCTAATTTGTCTACAAACCCTTACACTTTACTAAATCATTGACAGAAAAGAATTCGAAACACAATCATAACCACTCCCTTGGGTGATACACTAAGGTGTTAAGAAAAGTTGGATATTATATATATATATATATATATATATATATATATATATATATATATATATATATATATATATATATATATATATATATATATATATATATATATATATATATATATATATATATATATATATGGCTATGCTACTTTATTCGTGCGCCCAAGGTATGCATCGCATCCAAGATGGGCCGCTTATATCCTTAAACTGGATAAAGCGTCGGGAGTTGAGCATAGTCCATCCGATCAGAATCATGATAGCCTAGTTCCTAGTGACATGCTAATCGAGAAATCAATTAGTAGGGTATCTAGTGTTTACACCAAGGTATATCTATCCAATGAGTGTCTCCCAATCATCCCGACTCTACGTTATCTTAAATCATGGTGAACCACGTCTTCTCTATCCTTGCACGCTAGCTAGCTTATTTTAGTTTCCTTATTTTAATTATATTGCTTTGAAATTTTAATTACAATTATAAAACTATATCAACCCAACTATCGCCTTTACACAATTTCATATTCTGGATAAAGTGGTGTCTAGAATAAACCGGTTGGACTTGGTTGTTAGATTTTCCGAATAGTCGCCAATTTATTGGTACCAAAATGATCATGCCTCTCCACATATGGTGTACCCGGCCACTTATCTTGGATACTAAATTGTATATAAACCCTATCTTAATCACTAAATTATCTGAATAAGCTATGTCTCAAATTCGACCGCTCGAGGAACGACCCTAGGTCATAATTATCCTTGCTAACTCATAGGAAGGAACAATAGATTTAGGCCCAACACATATAAATTAAACATTCAGCCCCTGCTGATATCCTGAATTGAAGTTTAGCGACCTAACAACATCGCACTAAAATAAACCGTCCGTTTTGGCTATATCAACATTGGTGGGCATAGGTTTTGAGTTTTCCATTCCAAACTTTTTGAGCATATCATGAATTTACTTTTGTTGATTGATGAACGTTCCATCTTCTAGTTGCTTAATTTAAAGTCCGAGAAAGAACTTGAGTTCACCCTTCATGCTCATTTCAAACTCATCATGCATTAACTTACAAAACTCATTGCTAAGAGACTCATTAGTAGAACCAAATTAAGTATCAACAACATATATTTGAAAAATAACCAAATAATTTTCATGCTTTTTAACAAATAGTGTATTATCAATTTTTCCCATTTCATATCCATGATTAATAAGGAAGGTTCTAAGTCTCTCATACCCAGCTCTAGGAGCTTGTTTGAGTCTATATAAGGCTTTCTTAAGTTTAAACACATGATACGGGTTTTTCAATATCTTCAAAGCCCGGGGGGTTAGGACACATATACTTCTTCATTTATGACACCATTTAGAAAAGCACTATTGACATCCATTTGATATAGTTTTAACCTTTTGGCACATGCATATGCAAGAAGTATTCTAATGGACTCTAGTCTAGCTACAGGGGCAAGGGTCTCATCGTAATCGATTCCTTCTTGTTGACTATACCCTTGTGCAACTAACCTAGCTTTGTTTCTAACAACCTTCCCATCTTCATCTAATTTGTTTCTATATACCCATTTGGTTCCTATAATATTTTGCTCACTTGGTAAGGGAACCAAATCCCATGCATCACTCCTTTGAAATTGGTTTAATTCCTCTTGCATGGCTTCTACCCAACTTTCATCTAATAAAGCTTCCTTGATATTTTTGGGTTCTATTTGGGAGATGAATGCATAGTTTGCAACTAGATTGAAAATTTGTGATCGTGTGGTTCTAGTGTTGATATCTCCTATGACTTGTTCTATTGGATGATCCTTAATATTTTTAAGGTCGATTGTGGGTTCTAAGTTTTCTTTGCTAGGATCGTTTTCCAAATGCGATTCTTTCTCATTAGTTTCTTCAACTTCTTTGGACTCATTTTGGTTTGTGCTAGTCACAATGGCTTCTTGCTCAATCACATCATCATCTACTAGTAGTTTGGACTTGGGTGGAGGAGTTTCATCAAAGGTGACATCTAATGATTCTTCTATGACATTAGTGTACTTGTTTAGAATCTTATAGGCTTTGCTTTCTAATGAATATTCAAGGAATACACCTTCATAGGCTTTAGATTCAAACTTAGTTAGGTATTCCTTTATGTTTAAGATGAAACATTTACATCCAAATACCCTAAGGTGACTTACGGTGGGTTTTCTACCATTTAGAATTTCATAGGGTGTTTTATCCATTAAAGGCCTAATTAGAACTCTAGTTTGAATATACGTAGAGGTTGCGACCACTTCACACCAAAATTTTTGAGGGATTGATTGTTCATTTAACATTGCTCTACTCATTTCTTCCCATTTGATTGGGGAGTTCGAGGAGCCGAGAAGTTATGAGAAATTCCATGTAAATCACAAAAGTCCCTAGATTGGGCATCATTACCAAATTCTCTTCCATGATCCGTTCGTATGGTGACAATTGTACACCCAAGCAAGTTTTGTATTTTTAGCAAAGATTACGAATCTCTCAAAAGCTTCATTTTTGCATTTTAGAAAAAGTGCCCATGTATATCTAGAAAAATCATCAACGATTACTAGGGTGTAGAAATTCCCACCATAGCTTTGAACGGATGATGAACCAAACAAATCCATATGTAAGAGTTCTATATATCTTTTAGTTGAAATGAAGTTCTTAGGTTTATGACTAGCATGGACTTGTTTTCCTACTTTACATGCATCACAAAAATGACTTTCATATTTTAGCTTGGGTAAGTCTCTAACCATTTCTTTAGAAGATATGTTGTGAATTAATTTCATATTAGCATGCCCAAGTTTCCTATGCCACAAAGTGGTAGTGTCATGAATGGAAGTGAGAGAAATATCTAAATGTTTAAAGTCATTTAGTTTACATGTGTAAAGGCCCTTTTTTCCTAATTTCGTTTATAACATTTTTACCATCTTTGGTTATATGTGAAGATAATTTGGTGAATGTCATGTTGTAACCTTTATCACAAATTTTACCAACACTTAGCAAAATTAAAGCCTAGATTTTTAATATGCAAGACATCTTCAGTGTAATTTTAGAGTTAGTGATGTTACCTTTACCGACGATTTTACCTCGTACGTCGCTGCCAAAGATTATGTCACCACCATTATGTTCTTTGTACCTTGTGAATAAATCTTTGTTCCCCATCATGTGCGTTGTACATCTACTATCGATTATCCAATCTTCCTCTTGTACAATGCCATTTAGGAAAACCTATATTTGGTTGATTAATAACTTTAGTACCTAATGTTTATTGGGTCCGGGTTTATTAGCATCAAAAACTCCTACTCTAACCTATCTTTTTACTACTTTAGCATTGTAGTTTCCTTTTGGTTGAGCCCTTGTTTCAACGATTTTCTTCCTAGAGTTTCTAGAGTGATTAGTCTTATTCTTTAAGAAATTCCCTTTAGATTCTACCCTTTTAGGTGATCTAGTTTTTGAAAAAGTACCTGCGGTCGACCACACGATCTGGCCGTGTGTACGCACACCTCCTGTAAAATTTTGATTTTCTTGAGACTTAACACACACTATAGGTTGTTGTTTTGATGGTTTAATTTTGAGGGTGCTTTCTTTAAACCCTAACCCATGTTTGTTATTGCTTGTTCGTTGAACACTTAAGATGTCTTCTAGTATTTTTCCACTTTTATTAAATATCGAAAACTTGATTTTATTTTCAAGTAGTTTGACGGTTTTGTTAAGTGTTCTATTTTCATGCTTTAGATCATCACAAGTAAGACATTCGTATGAGTTAGCTATTCTTTCCTTTAGCTTAGACACTTCTGACTTAAGTGAGTTATTTTCTTCATTTAAGTTAGTATTACTAGTGCTAACTCTACTACTTAGATCACAAAGCTTAACAAAATTATCAAAACTGAATTAAACGAGTTTGGAAGAACCTCATTGTCAATTTGTCTGACTAGGCAAGCTCTATCATCTCTTTGCGAGCTCGGTGCATCAATGGCCATGAGACATGTTTCCTTTCCTTCTTCCTGTGTCTCATTCTCTTCATCGTCTCATTCACCTCCAAGAAACGCTTTCTCGTTCTTTCTTTTGGGACATTCACTTATTAAATGATTTGGATCACCACATCCAAAACATTTCCTTACAAACTTCTTCTTGGAATCAAAAGGTGCCTTTTTTGAGTCCATTGGGGTTCGGACATGATTCTCGGGTCTTCGGTAGAACTTCTTGAACGATTGAACAATAAATGCAAGTTGTTCATCGTCATTTAGGATATCATCTTCATCCTCTTCGTATTCACCTTCTTCACTTGCTTTGTCTTTCAAAGCAATTGACTTATTCTTTTCTTTCTTGACTTTGTATGCTTCTTCATCCTTGTCTAGGGATGACCTCATGGACTTTAAGATTTCCAATGAGTTCATCAAGCGACAATTATTTCAAGTCCTTTGACTCATCTATTGCCGTCACTTTAGGTCTCCATTTGGAGGGTAATGCTCTAAAGAATTTACGAACATATTGCTTGTTCGTGTAGATAGTACCTAAAGCTTTCAAACTTGAACAAATATTTTTAAATCTATAATAGGCAATATCAATTTCTCGTCATCCGATATAACAAATTGTTCATATTGAGCTACTAGTAGTTCTATTTTATTTTCAATGACTTGCACATTTCCTGTAGTGACCCGAACTTTTCCATGTTTATATATATTAATTGAGATTGATATTTACAGGACTAAATATTTCCAACGTGTTTAGCAATCAAACTTGTTAAGACTTGATTAAATGAAATAAGTTTCATATAGACAATTGATCACCCAAGTTGACCGGCGATTCACGAACGTTACAAAATTGTAAAAACTACATGTTGTGGTATATATAGACATATATATATGGTTGACATGAGATTATTATGAGTAAGTATCTCACTAACTATATTAACAATGTGTGATATACATAAGAAATGAGATTACTAAGTTAAGAAACTCGAAATGATATATATAACGATTATCGTTATGATAACGTCTACTAAATATATATGTATCATATTAAGATATTGATACACTATATTTAACATGATAAAATGATATTTAAATATATCATTAAGTGTGTTAACAATGAACTACATATGTAAAAACAAGACTACTAACTCAAGAATTAAGAAACGAGACTTATATGTAACTATTATCGTTGTAACGATATTTTGATGTATATATCATATTAAGAGATATTCATACATCATAATATCATGATAATATAATAATTTAACATCTCATTTGATATAATAAACATTGGGTTAACAACATTAATTGAGATCGTTAACTTAAACGTTTCAAAACAACACTTACATGTAACAACTAACGAAGACTTAACGACTCCATTAGAATGTATATACATGTTGTGTTTTGATATGTATTCTTACACTTTTGAAAGACTTCAAGACACATATCAAAGTACTTCTACTTAACAAAAATGCTTACAATTACATCCTCGTTCAGTTTCATCAACAATTCAACTCGTATGCACCCGTATTCGTACTCGTACAATACACAGCTTTTAGATGTATGTACTATTGGTATATACACTCCAATGATCAGCTCTTAGTAGCCCATGTGAGTCACCTAACACATGTGGGAACCATAATTTGGCAACTAGCAGGAAATATCTCATAAAATTATAAAAATATTAGTAATAATTCATGACTTATTTACATGAAAACAAAATTACATATCCTTTATATCTAATCCATATACCAACGACCAAAAACACCTACAAACACTTTCATTCTTCAATTTTTTTCATCTAATTGATCTCTCTCAAGTTCCATCTTCAAGTTCTAAGTGTTCTTCATAAATTCCTTTAATATAGTTTCATAAAAATCAAGAATACTTCCAAGTTTGCAAGTCTACTTCCAAGCTTTCTAATCCATTCCAAGTAATCATATAAGATCAAGGAACCTTTGTTATTTATAGTAGGTTATCTTTCTAATTCAAGTTAATATTCATATTCAAACTTTGATTCAATTTCTACAACTATAACAATCTTATTTCGAGTGAAAATCTTACTTGAACTGTTTCCGTGTCATGATTCTGCTTCAAGAACTTTCAAGCCATCCAAGGATCCTTTGAAGCTAGATCTATTTTTCTCATTTCCAGTAGTTTTATCCAGAAAACTTGAGGTAGTAATGATGTTCATAACATCATTCGATTCATACATATAAAGCTCTCTTATTCGAAGGTTTAAACTTGTAATCACTAGAACATAGTTTAGTTAATTCTAAACTTGTTCGCAAATAAAAGTTAATCCTTCTAACTTGACTTTTAAAATCAACTAAACACATGTTCTATATCTATATGATATGCTAACTTAATGATTTAAAACCTGGAAACACGATGAACACCATAAAATCGGATATACGCCGTCGTAGTGAAACCGGGGGCTGTTTTGGTTTGGATAATTAAAAACTATGATAAACTTTGATTTAAAAGTTTTTCTTCTGGGAAAATGATTTTTCATATGAACATGAAACTATATCCAAAATCCTTGGTTAAACTCAAAGTGAATGTATGTTTTTAAAAATGGTCATCAAGATGTCGTTCTTTCGACGGAAATGACTACCTCTTTAGTAATTGACATGTAACTTAAATTTCTGACTATAAACCTAACCTTTTTTTGTTTGTATTCTTAAATTAGAGTTCAATATGAAACCATAGCAATTTGATTCACTCAAAACGGATTTAAAATAAAGAAGTTATGGGTAAAACAAGATTGGATATTTTTGATCTTTTTAGCTACGGGAAATGTTTAACAAATCTATACAAATCATATCCTAGCTAACTTATATTGTATTATACATGTATTCTAATATATTATGTAATCTTGGGATACCATAGACACGTATGCAAATGTTTTGACATATCATATCGACCCATGTATATATATTATTTGGAACAACCATAGACACTCTATATGCAGTAATGTTGGAGTTATCTATACAGGGTTGAGGTTGATTCCAAAAATATATATACTTTGAGTTGTGATTTAGCTTGAGACGTGTATACACTGGGTCCTGGATTGATTCAAGATAATATATATCGATTTATTTCTGTACATCTAACTGTGGACAACTAGTTGTAGGTTACTAACGAGGACAGCTGACTTAATACACTCAAATCTTTAAAACATAATAAAAATGGTTGTAATTATATTTTGATCATACTTTGATATATATGTACATATTTGTATAGGTTCGTGAATCGATCCGTGGCCAAGTCTTATTTTCGAGGAAGGAAATATCTGTGAAAGTGAGTTATAGTCCCACTTTTAAAGTCTAATATTTTTGGGATGAGAATACATGCAGGTTTTATAAATGATTTACAAAATAGACACAAGTACGTGAAACTACATTCTATGGTTGAATTATCGAAATCGAATATGCCCCTTTTTATTAAGTCTGGTAATCTAAGAATTAGGGAACAGATACCCTAATTGACGTGAATCCTAAAGATAGATCTATTGGGCCTAACAAACCTCATCCAAAGTACCAGATGCTTTAGTACTTCGAAATTTATATCATATCCGAAGGGTGTCCCGGAATGATGGGGATATTCTTATATATACATCTTGTTAATGTCGGTTACCAGGTGTTCACCATATAAATTATTTTTATCTCTATGTATGGGATGTGTATTGAAATATGAAATCTTGTGGTCTATTGTTACGATTTGATATATATAGGTTAAACCTATAACTCACCAACATTTTTGTTGACGTTTAAAGCATGTTTATTCTCAGGTGAATACTAAGAGCTTCCGCTGTTGCATACTAAAATAAGGACAAGATTTGGAGTCCATGTTTGTATGATATTTTGTAAAAACTACATTCAAGAAACATATGTCGATGTAATATATTTCTATTGTAAACCATTATGTAATGGTCGTGTGTAAACAGTATATTTTAGATTATCATTATTTGATAATCTACGTAATGTTTTTAAAACCTTTATTGATAAAATAAAGGTTATGGTTGTTTTAAAAATGAATGCAGTCTTTGAAAAACGTCTCATATAGAGGTCAAAACCTCGCAACGAAATCAATTAATATGGAACATTTATAATCAATATGAACGGGACATTTCAGTTGGTATCCGAGCGTTGGTCTTAGAGAACCAGAAAATATGCATTAGTGTGTCTTATCGAGTTTGTTAGGATGCATTCGTGATTCTGGACTTCGACCGTGTTTTCTTTAAAAATGATTGCTTAACATTTTTGTTGAAAACTATATATTATTAACATATAAATATTATGTGATATATTAATGTCTTAACATGTTTGACATTGTGTGATAGATGTCTACCTCTAGCACAAATCCCATTGACTCACCTAATAATAACGAAGAGTCGAATATATATTGGCAAGATTCACAAGTTCCCGAAGAACCGGAAGAAGAGGAAATGGAACCGGAAGAAGAGGAACCGGAAGAAGAGGAACCGGAAGAAGAATAGGTTCTGGAGGGTAGAATAGTAGAAACCACAGAAAACCGGTCAAATAAAAGAAAATCCTCAACCAATGGACCAAAGTTAATAATTGTCAATGGTGTTTCCGCTAAGGAAGCAAAATATTGGGAAAATTACCAATTTTCTGATGAATCGGATCCTGATGAGGATTCCGATGATGTTATAGAAATTACCCCGACCCAATTTAATGAGGCAAAAGAAAATAATAAGGGAAAAGGCATCAAAATAGAGAAATCTGATTCCGACCCCGATGAACTTTATATGTACCGTCAACACCCGTATTTTCAATATCGTGACAATAACTCGGGAACCTCTAAACCACCAGGTTTTTCTAAACCAATGTGAAAAATGACGACTCGTATTAGAGGAACAATATATATCCCTAGAAGATTATGAAAAAGAACCA
The DNA here is from genome assembly GCF_046630445.1 of Rutidosis leptorrhynchoides. NCBI lineage: Eukaryota > Viridiplantae > Streptophyta > Magnoliopsida > Asterales > Asteraceae > Rutidosis > Rutidosis leptorrhynchoides. Next base: position 607,844,074 of record NC_092335.1, read on the forward strand.
AGTCCGAAGAAGAAGAAACCAGTGATTCAGATTAGAGGGGTGTGAGCATGTTGTGTAATAAATGTATTGTAGTGTGCTTATACTTTTAAGTTCTATGTAAAAATTGCTTGTATTGTTTGTTATTATGAATCTAATCCTTGTCTATTTTACAGTATAAAAATAAAATAGACGTTAAGGGTAGACAACCGAATATTTTAGAAGACCTACCAGAGGATATGATTGAGGAAATCTTGTCTAGAGTCGGTCAGAATTCATCAGCACATTTAGTTATGGCGAAATTAACTTGTCAAACATTTGAAAGACTTTCCAGAAATGCCTTAGTTTATAAAAGGCTTTCCTTTGATAGGTGGGGTATATCACATTGGGGAGACTTTAAGTTACGCCGTGTTTTCTTTAAAGCGTTAAATGCGGGGAACCCAAATGCAATTTTACGCTACGGGTTGAGAACCTATTTTGACTCAACATATCCCAACATAGGATTTTGTGAATTAGAAAGAGCTTCTAACATGCAACATAAAGAAGCATGTTATGCTTACGGGTTAGTGATGTTCGCTTCTTACCAAAGTGAGAAAAAGAACATCGGATTGCAGCTTTTAAATAAAACTTTTCCACAAGTGACGGATTCAGTAGTTGGGGTGAGAAACAAGGTTTTTAGATTATTACGGGGCTGTTGGACATTACGAAACCCTTGTCCTTTTGACGACATTACAACATGCTGCCTAGCCAATGGTCATAACGGTTATTTTCCACAAGACCAAGGATGGGAAGTCGTCTTAGTAAAATCAGAATGCATGACTTGTTTCTGAACTTATGAATTACGTGTCATTATTTTCTTTGCTGAACAACTTGCGTATTAACTAGATTTATCTTCAAAACTGTCCTGTATCATAGTGTACTATATTTCATGTTATATGTAATATAGCGAAGTTGTAAGTTTGAAGAATATTTGTATGTGATATATTATTATAATCAGTTTTTCATATGGAATTGTAGTAGTTGAATTGTATATTAGCTACTAAGTATGAACTTAACGGGTAGGTAGTACCCGAATTTAAACTTATAAAACGCTAATATGAAGAAAAAGCTTTTATAAATGAGTTCATATTATGCTACGAGATACTATTGACTACTCTTAATATTCTGTATGATTAACTTGTTTCATTTGACTATTTTGAAGGAAATGGCACCGACTACTCGACACACCTTGAATATGAGCGAAGAGGAATTTCGTGCCTTTCTTGCTTCAAACATAGCCGCAGTACAGGCCGCACTACATAACTCTGAATCTAGCAATACAGCTAACGGCGCAAGAAATCGTGTAGGATGCTCCTACATGGAATTCACTGTCTGCAAACCTTCAGAATTTTATGGGACCGAAGGACCAATCGGATTGAAACGGTGCACCGAGAAAGTTGAATCGGTGTTTGCCATAAGTAAGTGCGCTGAAGGAGACAAAGTGAAGTACGCTACGCATACCTTCACAGGTATTGCGTTAACATGGTAGAATACCTATCTAGAGCAAGTGGGACAAGATGCTGCTTACTCGCTACCGTGGTCAGCATTCAAGCACTTAATGAACGAGAAGTACCGTCCCAGAACCGAGGTCAATAAGCTCAAGTCAGAACTTAGAGGGTTACGAACACAGGGATTCTATATTACTTCGTACGAAAGACGATTCACAGAATTGTGCCTATTGTGTCCGAGAGCGTTCGAAGATGAGGAAGAGAAGATCGACGCATTTGTGAAAGGGTTACCGGAGAGAATCCAAGAAGATATAATGTCACACGAGCCTGCCTCCATACAAAAGGCATGTAGAATGGCTCACAAACTAGTAAACCAGATTGAGGGAAGAATTAAAGAACAGGCGGCCGAAGAGGCCAACGTGAAGCTAGTCAAAAGAAAGTGGGAGGAAAATGGTGATAAGAGTCACCAAAACAACAACAACTATCCCAACAATCGCAACATCAATCGCAACTACAATAAACGGCACAACAACAACAACAACTACAACAATCATCCCAACAACAATAACAACTGCAATAACAACAACAATCAGAAGCAGCTATGCCAAAGGTGTGAAAAGTATCACTCGGGGTTCTACACCAAATTTTGCAACAAGTGTAAAAGAAATGGTCATAGCGCGATGAAGTGTGAGGTCTACGGACCAGGGGTTAACAGAACGAAAGGAAAAAATGGTGTCGGAACGAGTAATGGCAGAGCAAGTAGTGTCGGAGCAAGTTATGCCAATGTAGTTTGTTATAAATGTGGAAAACCGGGCCACATTATTAGAAATTGCCCGAACCAGGAGAACACGAATGGACAAGGTCACGGAAGAGTTTTCAATATTAATGCGGCAGAGGCACAGGAAGACCCGGAGCTTGTTACGAGTACGTTTCTTATTGACAATAAATCTGCTTACGTTTTATTTGATTTGGGTGCGGATAGAAGCTATATGAGTAGAGATTTTTGTGCTAAATTAAGTTGTCCATTGGCGCCGTTGGATAGTAAATTTTTACTCGAATTAGCAAACGGTAAATTAATTTCAGCAGATTATATATGCCGGAATCGAGAAATTAAACTGGGTAGCAAAATATTTAAGATTGATTTGATACCAGTAGAGTTAGGGAGTTTTGATGTAATAGTTGGCATGGACTGGCTGAAGGAGATGAAAGCAGAGATCGTATGTTACAAAAATGCAATTCGCATTGTACGAGAAGAAGGAGAACCCTTAATGGTGTACGGAGAAAAGGGCAACACGAAGCTACATCTTATTAGTAATTTGAAGGCACAAAAACTAATAAGAAAAGGTTGCTATGCTGTTCTAGCACACATCGAGAAAGTACAAACTGAAGAAAAGAGCATCAATGATGTTCCCGTCTCAAAAGAATTTCTCGATGTATTTCCGAAAGAATTACCGGGACTACCTCCACATCGATCTGTTGAATTTCAAATAGATCTTGTACCAGGAGCTTCACCAATAGCTCGTGCTCCTTACAAACTCGCACCCAGCGAGATAAAAGAACTGCAAAGCCAACTACAAGAACTATTAGAATGTGGTTTCATTCGACCAAGCACATCACTATGGGGAGCTCCTATTTTATTTGTCAAGAAGAAGGATGGTACATTTAGGTTGTGTATTGACTACAGAGAGTTGAATAAACTTACCATCAAAAACCGTTATCCACTGCTGAGAATTGACGACTTATTTGATCAACTACAAGGCTCGTCGGTTTATTCGAAAATCGATTTACGTTCTGGATATCATCAAATGCGAGTAAAGGAGGATGATATTCCAAACCTGCTTTTAGGACGCGTTATGGTCATTACGAGTTTATGGTTATGCCGTTTGAATTGACTAACGCACCAGCTGTGTTCATGGACCTTATGAACTGAGTGTGTGGGCCATATCTTGACAAGTTTGTCATTGTTTTCATCGATGACATACTTATTTACTCAAAGAATGATCAAGAGCACGAAGAACATTTGAGAAAAGTGCTAGAAGTATTGAGGAAAGAAAAACTGTACGCTAAGTTTTCAAAGTGTGCATTTTTGTTGGAAGAAGTTCAATTCCTCGGTCACATAGTGAACAAAGAAGGTATCCAGGTGGACCCGGCAAAGATCGAAACCGTTGAAAAGTGGGAAACCCCAAAAACTCCGAAGCATATACGTCAATTTTTAGGATTGGCTGGTTACTACAGAAGATTCATCCAAGATTTCTCCAAAATAGCAAAACCCTTGACTGCATTAACGCATAAAGGGAAAAAATTTGAATGGAAGGATGAACAAGAGAAGGCGTTTCAGTTATTGAAGAAAAAGCTAACTACGGCACCTATATTGTCATTGCCTGAAGGGAATGATGATTTTGTGATTTATTGTGACGCATCAAAGAAAGGTCTCGATTGTGTATTAATGCAATGAACAAAGATGATTGCTTATGCGTGTAGACAATTGAAGATTCACGAGCAAAATTATACAACTCACGATTTAGAATTGGGTGCTGTTGTTTTTGCATTAAAGACTTGGAGGCATTATTTATATGGAGTCAAAAGTATTATATATACCGACCACAAAAGTCTCCAACATATATTTAATCAGAAGCAACTGAATATGAGACAAAGCAGGTGGATTGAACTATTGAATGATTGTGATTTTGAGATTTGATACCACCCGGGGAAGGCGAATGTGGTAGCCGACGCTTTGAGTAAAAAGGACAGAGAACCTATACGGGTAAAAGCTATGAATATAATTATTCGTACTAACCTTACTACTCAAATAAAGGAGGCGCAACAGGGGGTTGTAAAAGAAGGAAAGTTGAAGAATGAGATACCCAAAGGATCAGAGAAACATCTTAATATTCGGGAAGATGGAACCCGATATAGGGCTGATAGAATTTGGGTACCAAGGTTTGGAGATGTGAGAGAAATGATACTTAAATAAGTACATAAAACCAGATATTCAATACATCCCGGAGCGGGGAAGATGTATAAAGATCTCAAGAAACACTTTTGGTGGTCGGGTATGAAAGCCGATATTGCTAAATATGTAGGAGAATGTTTGACGTGTTCTAAGGTCAAAGCTGAACATCAGAAACCATCAGGTCTACTACAACAACCTGAAATCCCGGAATGGAAATGGGAAAACATTACCATGGATTTTATTACTAAATTGCCAAGGACTGCAAGTGGTTATGATACTATTTGGGTAATAGTTGATCGTCTCACCAAGTCAGCACACTTCCTGCCAATGAGAGAAGATGACAAAATGGAGAAGTTGGCGCGATTGTATTTGAAGGAGGTTGTCTCCAGACATGGAATACCCATCTCTATTATCTCTGATAGGGATGGTATATTTGTTTCAAGGTTCTGGCAGACGTTGCAACAAGCATTGGGGACTCGTCTAGACATGAGTACTGGCTATCATCCACAAACTGATGGGCAGAGTGAAAGGACGATATAAACGCTTGAAGACATGCTACGAGCATGTGTTATTGATTTCGAAAACAGTTGGGATCGACACCTACCGTTAGCAGAATTTTTCTACAACAACAGTTATCATTCTAGTATTGAGATGGCGCCGTTTGAGGCACTTTATGGTAGAAAGTGCAGATCTCCAATTTGTTGGAATGAAGTGGGGGATAGACAGATTACGGGTCCAGAGATAATACAAGAAACTACCGAGAAAATTATTCAAATTCAACAACGATTGAAAACCGCCCAGAGTCGATAAAAGAGCTACGCGGACAGTAAAAGAAAAGATATAGAGTTTGAAATTGGAGAAATGGTCATGCTTAAGGTTTCACCTTGGAAAGGCGTTGTTCGATTTGGTAAACGGGGGAAACTAAATCCAAGGTACATTGGACCATTCAAGATTATAGATCGTGTCGGACCAGCAGCTTACCAACTGGAGCTACCTCAACAGCTCGCGGCTGTACATAACACTTTTCACGTCTCAAATTTGAAGAAATGTTTTGCTAAAGAAGATCTCACTATTCCGTTGGACGAAATCCAAATCAATGAAAAACTTCAATTCATTTAAGAACCCGTCGAAATAATGGATCGTGAGGTTAAGAGACTTAAGCAAAACAAGATACCGATTGTTAAGGTTCAATGGAATGCTCGTAGAGGACCCGAGTTCACCTGGGAGCGTGAAGATCAGATGAAGAAGAAATACCCGCATCTATTTCCAGAAGATTCGTCAACACCTTCAACAGCTTGAAATTTCAGGACGAAATTTATTTAACGGGTAGGTACTGTAGTGACCCGAACTTTTCCATGTTTATATATATTAATTGAGATTGATATTTACATGACTAAATGTTTCCAACGTATTAAGCAATCAAACTTGTTAAGACTTGATTAAATGAAATAAGTTTCATATAGACAATTGATCACCCAAGTTGACCGGCGATTCACGAACGTTACAAAATTGTAAAAACTATATGTTGTGGTATATATAGACATATATATGGTTGACATGAGATTATGATGAGTAAGTATCTCACTAACTATATTAACAATGTGTGATATGCATAAGAAATGAGATTACTAAGTTAAGAAACTCGAAATGATATATATAACGATTATCGTTATGATAACGTCTACTAAATATATATGTATCATATTAAGATATTGATACACTATATTTAACATGATAAAATGATATTTAAATATATCATTAAGTGTGTTAACAATGAACTACATATGTAAAAACAAGACTACTAACTCAAGAATTAAGAAACGAGACTTATATGTAACTATTATCGTTGTAACGATATTTTGATGTATATATCATATTAAGAGATATTCATACATCATAATATCATGATAATATAATAATTTAACATCTCATTTGATATAATAAACATTGGGTTAACAACATTAATTGAGATCGTTAACTTAAAGGTTTCAAAACAACACTTACATGTAACGACTAACGAAGACTTAACGACTCCATTAGAATGTATATACATGTTGTGTTTTGATATGTATTCTTACACTTTTGAAAGACTTCAAGACACATATCAAAGTACTTCTACTTAACAAAAATGCTTACAATTACATCCTCGTTCAGTTTCATCAACAATTCTACTCGTATGCACCCGTATTCGTACTCGTACAATACACAGCTTTTAGATGTATGTACTATTGGTATATACACTCCAATGATCAGCTCTTAGCAGCCCATGTGAGTCACTTAACATATGTGGGAACCATCATTTGGCAACTAGCAGGAAATATCTCATAAAATTATAAAAATATTAGTAATAATTCATGACTTATTTACATGAAAAAAAAATTACATATCCTTTATATCTAATCCATATACCAACGACCAAAAACACCTACAAACACTTTCATTCTTCAATTTTTTTCATCTAATTGATCTCTCTCAAGTTCCATCTTCAAGTTCTAAGTGTTCTTCATAAATTCCATAAGTATAGTTTCATAAAAATCAAGAATACTTCCAAGTTTGCAAGTCTACTTCCAAGCTTTCTAATCCATTCCAAGTAATCATATAAGATCAAGGAACCTTTGTTATTTATAGTAGGTTATCTTTCTAATTCAAGGTAATATTCATATTCAAACTTTGATTCAATTTCTACAACTATAACAATCTTATTTCGAGTGAAAATCTTACTTGAACTGTTTCCGTGTCATGATTCTGCTTCAAGAACTTTCAAGCCATCCAAGGATCCTTTGAAGCTAGATCTATTTTTCTCATTTCCAGTAGTTTTATCCAGAAAACTTGAGGTAGTAATGATGTTCATAACATCATTCGATTCATACATATAAAGCTATCTTATTCGAAGGTTTAAACTTGTAATCACTAGAACATAGTTTAGTTAATTCTAAACTTGTTCGCAAATAAAAGTTAATCCTTCTAACTTGACTTTTAAAATCAACTAAACACATGTTCTATATCTATATGATATGCTAACTTAATGATTTAAAACCTGGAAACACGATGAACACCATAAAATCGGATATACGCCGTCGTAGTGAAACCGGGGGCTGTTTTGGTATGGATAATTAAAAACTATGATAAACTTTGATTTAAAATTTGTCCTTCTGGGAAAATGATTTTTCATATGAACATGAAACTATATCCAAAAATCTTGGTTAAACTCAAAGTGAATGTATGTTTTTAAAAATGGTCATCAAGATGTCGTTCTTTCGACGAAAATGACTACCTCTTTAGTAATTGACATGTAACTTAAATTTCCGACAATAAACCTATACTTTTTCTGTTTGTATTCTTAAATTAGAGTTCAATATAAAACCATAGCAATTTGATTCACTCAAAACGGATTTAAAATGAAGAAGTTATGGGTAAAACAAGATTGGATATTTTTGATCTTTTTAGCTACGGGAAATGTTTAACAAATCTATACAAATCATATCCTAGCTAACTTATATTGTATTATACAAGTATTCTAATATATTATGTAATCTTGGGATACCATAGACACGTATGCAAATGTTTTGACATATCATATCGACCCATGTATATATGTTATTTGGAACAACCATAGACACTCTATTTGCAGTAATGTTGGAGTTAGCTATACAGGGTTGAGGTTGATTCCAAAAATATATATACTTTGAGTTGTGATTTAGCCTGAGACGTGTATACACTGGGTCGTGGATTGATTCAAGATAATATATATATCGATTTATTTCTGTACATCTAACTGTGGACAACTAGTTGAGGACAGCTAACTTAATACACTCAAATCTTTAAAACATAATAAAAATGGTTGTAATTATATTTTGATCATACTTTGATATATATATGTACATATTTGTATAGGTTCATGAATCGATCCGTGGCCAAGTCTTATTTCCGAGGAAGGAAATATCTGTGAAAGTGAGTTATAGTCCCACTTTTAAAGTCTAATATTTTTGGGATGAGAATACATGCAAGTTTTATAAATGATTTACAAAATAGACACAAGTACGTGAAACTACATTCTATGGTTGAATTATCGAAATCGAATATGCCCTTTTTTATTAAGTCTGGTAATCTAAGAATTAGGGAACAGACACCCTAATTGACGCGAATCCTATAGATAGATCTATTGGGCCTAACAAACCCTATCCAAAGTACCGGATGCTTTAGTACTTCGAAATTTATATCATATCCGAAGGGTATCCCGGAATGATGGGGATATTCTTATATATGCATCTTGTTAATGTCGGTTATCAGGTGTCCACCATATGAATGATTTTTATCTCTATGTATGGGATGTGTATTGAAATATGAAATCTTGTGGTCTATTGTTACGATTTGATATATGTAGGTTAAACCTATAACTCACTAACATTTTTGTTGACGTTTAAAGCATGTTTATTCTCAGGTGAATACTAAGAGCTTCCGCTGTTGCATACTAAAATAAGGACAAGATTTGGAGTCCATGTTTGTATGATATTGTGTAAAAACTGCATTCAAGAAACATATGTCGATGTAATATATTTCTATTGTAAACCATTATGTAATGGTCGTGTGCAAACAGTATATTTTAGATTATCATTATTTGATAATCTACGTAATGTTTTTAAAACCTTTATTGATAAAATAAAGGTTATGGTTGTTTTAAAAATGAATGCAGTCTTTGAAAAACGTCTCATATAGAGGTCAAAACCTCGCAACGAAATCAATTAATATGGAACGTTTATAATCAATATGAATGGGACATTTCATTTCCTTGATGAGTAACTATTAAACTATCCCATATTTCATTTGCATTTTTAAGCATAAAGACTCTTTCATATTCTTTTCTAGGCAAAACGTTAAATATGACTAGTTTAGCTTGTTAGTTTTTCCCTACATCCGTTTTATGTTATTTGGACCAATTTTCCTAGGGCACAATTATTCTAGTTGTGATGGCCCCGTAAATACACTTAACGGCTCCGTCACTTGGTCCCACAGCTTGATCAAACTTAAATGAATTTAATAAACAACATTGCATTCTTTTATTTCAAAAGTTTCCCAAAAAGGAAACATACCAAAATAAGTATTTTAAACCCAACATATTAATAACCAAAGTTGACATAACATTTTCATCAATACGCACAAGTTTAAATTATCCAAAAATAGAATGCAAGTTCAAAGTTTCATAAATGTTTAACAACATCTGCCCAAATGCATGCAGACTCTTCTAACACAGCGGAAGCATCAAACAAACTCATATACCTGTGAAAACAAGCGAGTAAACTGTCAACAAAAATGTTGAGTGAATTATAGGTTTAAATAAACGAATAAACTTTAGACCACAAGATTTAAAATGTTAGAAAACATAAAACATTATTTCATTATCGATGAGCCACCTGGTAACCACTTAACCCTTTATTTACCCTTGCCAAACACAATATATATACACCGAACAAGTGTATCTTCAAATAAATACGAAGTACTAACGCATTCCGATTATATATTGCTGGCGCGACTAGCTCGAAATAGGGTTGTCAAAACCGATAGATCTATCAATAGGATTCGCGTTCACCAGTAGAAACCAGTGATTACAGTTACCAGACTTGGGAATAACATAATGAATAATTTAACTTCTATTGCCACTTGTGTCTAAACATAAAACAAAATGCATGTAATCACATCCCAAAAATACTTTAAAAAGTATGAAAAACGGGACTATAACTCACCTTCAAGCAAAAGTAGTAACCACACAAAATGCGAACAGCAAACGAAGTAAAGTGATCAAGAATGATCACAACGCCGACCTATAAATAAAGTAGGTCGATATAAATAACTAACTTATGTCAAGTCTTAGTATGATAGCTATAGTACTTGTTGCAAGTAGACATAGAACAACACTCAACATGCTTCGGTTTGATCAGAACGGCATAAGGACACGTACTTTCTATTTTTAGAAAGTTTCTATTTTTAGCAGGTTTCCATTTTTGGAAAGTTTCTATTTTAGAAAAGTTTCTATTTTAGGAAAGTTTCTATTTTAGAAAGTTGCTATTTTTGGAAAGTTTGTAAGTTAGGAAAGTTTCCTTAATTAGAAAGTAAACAAAAGTCAACTGAAAGTCAAAGTCAACCAAAAGTCAACTCAAAATTCAACCTTGGTCAAACTTAGTCAACATTAATTTTAAAAGTATAAGTTATATTAATAATATAAGTTATAATGTTAATTAAAGTCAAATATGTATAATTATGTCATAACATAAGTTTAATTAAATTAAAATGAATTATTAAAGTTATCATAAGTTTAAATGATATAATTATTATAACTGATAGGTCAGATCATGATGAGATTAAGAGAAATGATAAGATAGAGTGAGATTCGGTATGTAGGAAGGAGACTCGGTATGAGAGAGAATCGGTTAAATTACATTCCACAGCTTCTAGAACTCATTTACAATGCAATGGCTATCTAATTAGGACTACTTAGGTTCCTTATATAGCCCTCTTCTAAGGAACCTTCATTTAAGCTTAATTCACATTAATACTATACAACTTCGGGGTCCTAACAATCTCCCCCTTAGTGTTAAATGTGAAGTTTACAATATAATCCTATCGAAAATATCTAAAGGAACTTTGTTCCTCTGAAGTGAACTTTAGATTTGAATCCCTTGAGATTCTCATATCTTCGTATATTCACTCTTGTCTTGAGATGACTTTTCAATCTTGTGAGAATGTATTTGACAATCTCATTATCTTCAGTTGAATAACAATTATTGATCAGTCTCCATCTCATGTATATGAAAGCATACATCAACGTTCCGTCTGAGTATCTTCTGAAATCTGAGACTCTGATGAAGATCTTTGTATAATGAGAATTGACAAATGCAAACCCATATGGACAGTCGCTCACTTCAAGTAAGGACATGTATCTTAGCTCTTCAATCACTTGATTTGGCGGTTTGATTCTGAGCTTTTTGTGTCCAGATTCCAATCCCATTTGAAAATCATGAACAGACATCCATCTCATCGAATCAAGAATAAACCTGTAGACTGCCTTCATTGCAGTAGCATGATAAGTTGCTGCAGATTCATTCAAGTTAATCAGATAATTGTAAATGAAAATAATGTCGTCCATCTTTAGTTTATCAAAATCCGATTCTGAAAACTGATAATCCTCATCATCCATTCTTGTAACTTGAAACAATGGCATCTTCACTCCATCCTTATTAATCATCAAAACCTTATTAATGCTTTTGATCTCTAAATTCCGCTTAATTTGAAGTTTCTCTTCATTCTTCAATTTGAATTTATTGCGAACACTCAGATAAGCTTTGAGATATTCTGGCTTCTTATGAAATTTCCATGCACCCAGAACACTCATTGATGCAGAAAGGACGAGATCAGAATCACCATAGATTCTATACGCTTGTTGTTCAATGAATGGTGAATGAAGAATCTTTTTCTCTTCATCCTCACTTAGTTGGTAATCAGCATCACGCTCAAGAACAATCTCTGCAGTTTGAAATGGAACATTCAAATCAGGAGGAGTCGTAGTATATTCTTTGCCATTAGAGAAAATCTCCTTTTCGAAGTGTATTCCAAATTCATCAGTTGGATATATCAAGTTAACAAATTGATGATCATTGAATTCATTGGCGACACTTAATGACCCCTTCAAAATATCTTCAATGTTGTCAAAATTTTGATTGTTCTCTTGAGATGACTTATTTTCTGATTGATCAGCTGTATCCATAATCATTAACATTCCTGAGTCACCCTCTCTCTGACTTTCTGATTCATCTAGAAAACTTTCACACTGGATTTCCTCAATTTCGTCACTACCGGAATCAGATATATCAACAAGATCGTTATCCTTCTGTTGACTAGATGTACCAGCTTCATAACCACTGGACCTATGACCACTTTGTCTATTCTCCTCCTCATGAAGATTGTCGGGAATGAAATCATCATGATGAGGCATGTGAATTGGTCCAGGTGACTTGCATAGAGAGAAAGGATACACTATCCTTGCTTGCTCAAGATAAATCATCATAGTCTCACGAACTTCATCAAGATCAGTCCGTTTAGCAAACTCAGCAAGATAGAGCTCCTCCACCTCATTGTCAGAGAGATACTGTAATCCATATCTATTTGAAATCCGAGAAGGTGACCCAGTTGGTGAAATAACGGTGTAACCATGAACAAAAGCAGCATCAGCAGCATCTGTTGAAGGCGATGTCGATGGAAGTGTTTGAGTTACCGTGAGGGCAGGTAAGGATGATTGTGCAGTATTATTCTTATATGTAGGGCTGTACATACTACTAGTCAGATTCGTGATATCCCCTTCTGATGGAGGTTGGGTAACAACCGGAGTTGTCACCGACGAAGTTTCTTTCGAAGCATCCGCCTCCATGACTTTAGTCTCATGAGACTCTGACAGAGTAGCAAAACTACCCGTCGGTTTAGCTCTCGCAGAGATATTACTATCTCCGACTCCTGAAATCATTGATATACCATGAGGTGGCACATCTCTTTCAGTTAAAGACTCTTCCTCTAGACCCTGAGATTCAGAATCCGGAAGAGAAGTGGTTTGATCCAATGGATCACTTTCATGAACTAAGGGATCAGTCTGCTGGAAGTCTGATAAATATCCCGAAGGATTGTCATGTTGACTCGTTTCCATGGGACGCGGCAGATCTCCCTCATTAAGATAAGTTGGACCTCTAGACCCTGTTGTACGTTGAGGTACAGGAGGATTTCTAGCCGATACACAGGGTGCCTTTTCAAGACTTTTTGGCTCCCCTTCGGCCGTTCTGGACTTTAATGATTGAGTTACCTCAATCGATTGAGTCAACGCAGACTTTACGGTAGAGGAAGACTTTACTTCCTTAGATGCCGAAGGACCTTGCTTTGTAGGATTTATTATTAAGTCCTGTTTAGATTGGATGGGCTTAGTGGTCTTTTTACCATCCGTGCGTTTAGATCTCTTGCCTACCGAAGCTTGCGCTTCATTTAGCGTAGGGCTTACTGCTATTATTGGATGTGATACGGAAATGGGTAAGGGTGACCTAATTGATTCTAGGTCTTGGTCCGTATCACCAACGGTTGTAGTAACTGCTTGGCGGACGATAGGTGTCGAAGTCCTAGATCTAGTTACTCGTTGGGTTGGCGGAGTCTGAATCATCTCATCAGGTATATATCGAGTTCTCTTAGGAGAATGTTCGGGAGACGATTCAGATGCTGTTGCTGAAGTGTCGGTGTCACTGCTCACTTCGGGTGTTGTGGAAAGGGTTGGTTCAATCCTAGTTGGACTAGGTTCCCTGATCCTCACGGGTTGAGCTTGGTGTGCTGCCCTAGAATGTTTAAGGTTCACCCTAAGTGGAGGATTAGCTGGTCCGAGTGGTTGTACTACAGGTTCCTCTACAACCTCTGAGGCTGGAACCGCGGCTGGTTCAACTTGTTCTTGTTGTACCGGGTTCGGAAGAGGTATTCCTACAGCCTCAAAATAAGAACGCATACGAGCGTCTTGGGGTTCAGCTAGCCTCACTAGCCAATTTAGAATCGGCGTAGTGAATTGATTATCAGATACCATCGGGGTATTCATCTTCAGCTCCCCAAATCGTTTCATCTGTAATCCATGTGTACCTGGTACAAATATATTTGCATTTCTGCAAGCATTTATAGCATCATGGATAAAGATACAGAAAAACCTTTCACAAGGGATGTATGAACCCCTTGGTTTGTCAACTTGAGCTTGAACCAAATTCCATATTAGTTCTGCATAGTCAGGAGCTTCTACTCTTATGAAAGAGTAGAACAACTTCAGTATAGGCACAGTCAGGCTGTCGGATCCACTCCTTGTCATCAGCAAGCATCTGTTGATGATTGAGAAGATCACATACCACCTTGAGTGCAGATATTTCTTCTGAAACTTAGCCAGAGGAACATTGCGGGCTCCAACATAACCAAGATCGAAGACAGATGACATCATCTGCTGAGTAGCAGGAAAAGTAGGAGCATTCTGCACAACATGAAGTCTGAATATCCTCCTGAAATCAGCCTTAGTGATACTCCTCCTCTCTTGAACTCCTCTCAGTTGAAATTCAAAACGAGCCTGTGTTCCCTCTGAATTTTCAGCAGTAGGTTGTGTAGCTTCCATAAACCTAATTGTTTTGTTAAGTAGCTCCAGATCTGTTACAGGTACACTGACTGTAGAGTTTAGAGCAGGCCACAGAGTGTGCCTCTCTAGAATTGCAGTCCAGTAGTTGCAGGGAATGTTGGTTTCAGAGTTGATGAAGTGATTATTCATCATTTAGCTGTATAAATAAGAAATAGAAGACCACAAGATATTTAACATAAAGCATATATCTCTATTCTTATTTGCCTTTGAAATCCTTTGTATATGTTTTATCTTTTATATTTTATGATTTTTATGGTTTTTCAAAGATATAAAAATCCTTTATACTCAAATATGAACAAGTAATTGACAATCATGACATTCATATGATATTCATCACAATACAAATTCATCATGCAAAATCAATTATATAACACAAAGAATCAGAACAACACTTAGTCAATTTTTAAACACAATACAAGCAGATTCGGTAGTCATGAAAACTTGAGATTCTGTAACCAAATAAGCTTGAGTTTTCAGATCAGAAAGATATAAAATAAACATGTAAAGTGTTTGAAGATAAAAATCAGAAAGTTTCAAGGTACCAAAAGTTAGACTCGGTATCAAGAGAAGAACAGATTCGGTATCTCCAAAATTAACAAAAAGTCACTCAAACATGCATATTCTATCATGTAAAATCACAACCATAATCAATTAACCACTCAATTAGAAGCAGATCAACATGTTAATCGTATGAACAGACTCGGTACTGTAGATAGAACATATTCGGTAGATACAGAATCCATCAAACAATCAATTAAACATGTAATCAAACTTGGTCAAATGATAGATCAATTAATATAACTCAGAGTAGACAAGAAATTCATGTTAATTAACCAAATCAATTGAGTTTAATCAAAGATTAGTAGAATACGACTCAGACTCGGTATAATCAACAAAATTTCAAATTTGAGAGTCACAATCCAGTTATTTTGATCTTTTCTGGTTGAAAAACATTTAATTATCTCAGATCTACACGTATGTATCTAAAGGAATGATTAAAATGAAATTATACCAAAGATTTGAAGAACAGAAGAACGGATTCGGTAGATTAGGTAGATTCGGTATGTTCAATAAGACTCGGTAGGTAATTAAGCACAGTAAGAGAGTTAGTTTGACTTTGACCCTCCTTTTATAGATACCGAAGATAAAGTACCGAATGGGCTTTACCGAATGGGCCTATTTTACAGAATACAGTCCACTTTTCAAAATTTTATCAATTTAACTTCAAAATCTTGACAAATTGATTTTTCCTATTAAAATTCATTTCAATCTTTTCATGATAAACAATTCTGAGACAATTTTTGAAAACTTTGAACTTACCGAATCTGTACTGTTGGATGTCAGATTCGGTATAATGCTAAAAATAGCATTTATTCAGTAAAAAACAAATATTTTTGGATTTTATCTTTTCCAATTTTTATGAATTTTTTTAAATATAAGGTTTGTACTTAAAAGAACTTTGAATTAGTGAACAAAGTACAAATCTTCAGTGATACCAATTGTTAAAACGGGTTGCATACTGAGATGTATACAAGCCTTAGTGAATTATTTCAGATATAAAACAAAGAATTTATGAATTCACTTTTTGAAAAATAATATTTTTGAGTAATTTTCTCATTTTCTCCCTTTTTCTCCCCCTCAAAATGTGATATACAAGAATGTAAATCAACATTTTGATTAAATTCCCAAGAAAATGAATTAACTCCCCCTTGAAATATGATATCAATGAGTTACCTCCCCCTTACGTAACCATTGAACAATTATATCATAAGTTATCATAAATCTAAAGGCTCCCCCTTAAAAGATGATATCCAAAGCATATGAAAGTAGTTGCTCCTCCTAGAATGTATCTACTCCCCCTAAACACAAGATCTCAAGAATAAGTCCCAACAGATCTAAGGAATATCAAGCACTATACTCTACCATGCCAATCTCTTTGATCAAGAACTTTAGCCTAAGTTCATCTAAGGGCTTAGTGAACATGTCAGCTAATTGTACTTTGGTAGGCACAAAGTATAACTCTACATCCCCTTTCTCTACATGGTCCTTAATGAAATGATATCGAATATTTATGTGTTTAGTCTTAGAATGCTGGACCAGGTTGCTTGTTATTGCAATAGCACTTTGTGAATCACAGTAAATCGGGGTCTTAGAAAACTTAAAGCCATAGTCTGAAAGTTGAATTTGCATCCACAAAACTTGTGAACAACAATGAGCTGCAGCAATGTACTCAGACTCAGCTGTTGATAAAGACACACAGTTCTACTTTTTGGATGACCAACCAACTAGCCTATTCCCCAACATCTGAATTGATTCAGATGTGCTTTTTCTATCAACATGGCAACCGCCATGATCTGCATCAGTGTAAGCAGTGAGATTGAAATCGGATCCATGAGGATACCAGATCCCAAGGTTAGGTGTACCTTTAAGGTACTGAAAAATCCTAACAACCGCTTTGGAATGAGATTTCTTAGGGTTTGACTGAAAGCGGGCAAAGACAGTTACAGCAAGTGTAATGTCGGGTCGACTTGCAGTCAGATACATTAAAGAACCAACCATGCTTCGATAAAGTGTAATATCAAAGGGTTCCCCATTAGTATCAGCATCCAGTAAAGTCCTCATTGGGGTTGTCATTAGTTTTAAAGCAGTCATTTTAAAACGTTTTAGCATATCATTGATATACTTTGTTTGACTGAGAAAAATCCCGTTTGGTAATTGTTTTACTTGTAACCCTAAAAAGAAATTTAACTGGTCAAGCATGCTCATTTCGAATTTGTTGGCCATAAGGTCACCAAATTCTTTGCATAAGGCCGGGGATGTAGAACCAAAAATAATGTCATCAACGTAAATTTGAACCAAGAGAATGTGACCGTGGTTTTTACGGATGAATAGCGTTGTATCAATCGTTCCATGAGAGAAGCCATTGTCCAGCAAATACTTTGTTAAGGTCTCGTACCATGCACGCGGTGCTTGCTTCAAACCATACAAAGCTTTCTCCAAGTAGTATACGTGATTTGGATGAATGGGATTGACAAAGCCTTCTGGTTGATCGACATAGACTTCCTCTTGAAGATGACCGTTCAGAAAAGCAGTTTTGACTTCCATTTGAAACACTGTGAACTTCATATGAGAAGCAAATGCAAGGAAAAGACGAATAGCCT
Source organism: Rutidosis leptorrhynchoides (assembly GCF_046630445.1). Taxonomy (NCBI): domain Eukaryota; kingdom Viridiplantae; phylum Streptophyta; class Magnoliopsida; order Asterales; family Asteraceae; genus Rutidosis; species Rutidosis leptorrhynchoides. The sequence continues at coordinate 607,861,837 of NC_092335.1, forward strand.
CAATCCTAGCAACCGGAGCAAACGTTTCGTAATAATCAATACCCTCTTATTGTCGTTATCCCTTGGCCACAAGACGTGCCTTATTCCGAACCACAATTCCATCAGAATCCTTCTTGTTCTTAAAAATCCACTTAACCCCTATTGGTCGTTGACCCGTTGGTCTTGGAACTAATCGCCATACTTTCAACCGTTCAAATTGATTGATCTCTTCTTGCATTGCAACCACCTAGTTCAGATCTAGTAAAGCTTGAGCAACCGTTGTTGGTTCAATCTTACTTTGAAAGGCAGTGTATAGACACATATTCCAAGTAGCCCTTCGAGTTGAGACTGGAGCAGATGCATCACCAATAATAAGATCTATTGGATGACTTTTAGTCCATCGGTTGTGTGGAAGATGTTGTACATCAGTGGCATCCATTGAAACATCAACCATTGTTGACGTTGAGCCTTGATCCGCTTGATCTGATGTAACATGATCTAATGGATTCAATTGATTATCTGGAGAAACAGCTGGAGTTGTATCAACTGAAGAATCTTGAATTGGTTCAAGATTATTAGTAACAGGAGGTGGTAGGGAGGATGAAGAAGCAACAGGTGAATCAGTTGGTGTTGTATCTTCATCAAAAAGACTTTGTTGAGTCTCCACAGTAGTTGACTGTGACGGTGTAACCGGTACGGCTTGAACATTTGAATTCCGTTGAGGAACATAAAGACTATCAAACAAAATATCCAGTTATTCTGATGTAACCGTAGGAACACCCTTCGTCGAGAAAATTGAGTTTTGCGTGGAAGAAGAAGTAGCCAGGTTAGGATCGGGTTTTGAACTGAGTTGTTCAAAAGCCATTCCCGAAAATTCATCAAACTTGACATTGATGCTCTCTTTAATCGTTTTTGTCCGTTTGTAATAAACCCGATAAGCAACTTTGTTCGAAGAATAACCGAGAAATATGGCTTGATCGTCATTTGGATCAAACTTTCCGAGGCTGTCAAAATCGTTAAGCACATAGCATATACAACCAAAGACACGGAAATATTTGACATTCGGGCGTCTACCATATAATAACTCATATGGAGTTTTATCAAAACTTTTATTAACAATACAACGATTTTGGGTATAGCATGCAGTTGAAATGGCCTCCCCCCACATTTTTGGAGGTAGTTTGGAGTAAGCAAGCATCGTTCGAGCTGCTTCGCACAACGTACGATTACGTCATTCGACTACTCCATTCTATTGGGGGGTCCGAGCAGCAGAGAACTGATGTTCAATGCCTTGGTCTTTCAAATAACTATCAAGCGGGGCATTCTTAAATTCCGTCTCATTATTAGTTCGAATGCTCTTAACATGTTTGTTAAAAGAGCATTGAGTCTTTTTAATGAACTCAATGATAATGGCGGGGGTTTCTGACTTAGTTCGCAAAAGAAAAATCCATGTAAACCGGGTATAGTCATCGACAATGACAAGCACATGTTTCTTGCCACCGAGGCTAGAAATACGCATGGGTCCACATAAGTCCATATGCAATAGTTGCAAAGACGATGAAGTACTGGGGTTTTGCTTAAGCGGATGATTAGACCATTTCAGCTTACCTATCGCACATGATGGACACACATGATGCTTATCATATTGAAAGGTTGGAATACCATCAACTAAGTCTTTAGAGACTAGTCGATTGATACCCTTGTAATTCAGGTGTGACATCCGATGATGCCATAACCATGAATTTTCTTTGGTAGAACGAGTAGCCAAACACATGGTTGCATGTGAAGGTGCATCATTGAGGTCAATAGTGTATAGTGAAGCACAATGTTTACCAACAAGAAGATCATTTCCTTCGGTGGATTGCACCGAGCATTGTCGACGTTCAAACAGAACTTTAAGATCTCTATCGCAAAATTGACTCACACTAAATAAACTGCACCCCAAACCTTCAACATATGAAACCCGTTTGATTGTTATGCCATTTTGCACATAATATCCGTAACCCATTATCGCTGCAATTTCATCATTTCCAAAAGTAACCGTTCCTAGGAATTTGTCAATGAAGTTGACAAGCAAGGATTTATCGCCCATCATGTGTCGAGAACAACCGGAATCGATATACCAAACACATATGTCGAAACCCTGTAAGTGTGAATTTCCTAGAGTTTAGGTACCCAAAGTTTCTTGGGTCCTCTACGGTTAGTACCAGCAATAAACTTTGGATCAAAAACAAGATAATCACGTAAAGCATCATGCAGTTTAGACAATAAAGCATCATTTAAAACCACATTACATGAAGCATCATATGCAATATCAAGTTTTACATCGTTATCAGAAGTCTTAACACACAATTTATTCCAAGTAGATGTTTTGTTCACAGACGAAAATTGAAAAACATGAGATAATTTTCTAGGCCGACTAGCAGATTGCATTGGTTTGGTTGCTACTTTCTTAGTCGTGGACTTGGGAACCCATACAGATTTGTAATACAAGTTTGGATTATGACCTGTGACACGAAAAACACCTTTGTTAGTTAGACGTCCAAACTTTTCAGTTGACACATGAGATGATTGATTTTGCAAAATTTCCAATTTGATTTTACGTTCTTTTGCATCATACTCACTTAAATCAGGTTTAGGACTTGTGTGTTGTGTGGACTTAACTGATGTCGTTAAAAGACTCGCTTTTGAAATTTTTGTCATTGGAATCATAGGAATCTTTTCAGTTGACACAGAACCATCGGGACAATGAACCTTTTTGACAACAAATTGAGTTGTAGAAACAACCTTTGAACCACGATTGCCAAATTGAGAACGTAGAGGATTTTTAAGAATAGTAATGGGTTTTACATCCTTAGATGTTGTTGTTCCCTTCCCCTTCTTAGTAATCCCACCAATACATTCAAGCACATTGGTTGCAACATTAGACGATTGCTTAAGTGTGTTAGCCTGTTTTAGTTGAATTATCTTTTGTTTTAAGCTTTTAATCTCAAGACATAATTCTTCAGCAGAAACTATCACTTCACCTTCCTTAAAAGCATAGGTACATTCTTTCTTAGGCAGTGAAGGCAATTTATCACACAAAGCAAGCATTTGTTCTAATGATTGGCACTTAAGTTGCAAGTCAATATTCTCCTGCTCTAGTTGAGCTACTATACGATTCAAATTACGTACAGCAGGTAGATGCAAATAATAATCGTGCAAAGGATCAAGTTGACTTTCAAAATCTATCAAAGGTTCAATGATTGGTTCATTATGAGGTTCTACTTTTTCATCTAAAGACTTTTGACCTAGAGATTCTGTCTCAAAGAAAACAGTTAGTTCATGTGCTAGGTCTTCACGGAAAACATTATCAGAACATGCAGGTAAAGCAGGTAGAATTGGTTTCACATCAAAAGTTGATTCATCAAACACCTCATCTATGTTAACAATGATGGAACTAGGTTTGTTAAACACTTCATTCTCAAGCATTAAAATATATTTCTCTAGCATGAGTGTAGGAATGTAAACCAATCTACGTGTCGGCACATAATTAGCACATTGCACATTCTTTTCAGTTGCAACAAGTTCCTTCAAGAAATCAGGATTTGATTTACCCATTTTTGCATTAATTTTCTCATACATTAAGCTAATTTAATGGTATTTTTTAGATTTACGATTAATAATAATATCATCAAAATCAGCATCAGAAGAATGCTCAAAATGCGGTGGTAAACCAGCTTGAAAGTAATCAGAATGATATAATCCTGGAATCTTTTTAGAAGCTCCATCTAAGATCTTAGGATCTTCATAACCCAACCCCCACTTTTCACCATGAATCGTTTTTGGTCTATTCATGAAAATCGTTTGTTTTGAAAGTTCCATATCCATGATAGCTTTGGATTGCTCTGTTCGATAGAGTTTCTCCTCATATCGAGCAAGTTTTGCTTTCATTTGAACAGACTCTTTTGACAACAAAGAAATTTCAGTGTCTTTTTCAATTATGACATTTTCCAAATGAATAATTTTCTTGTTTAGCTATGAAAGTGTGGGTTTATGTTAGTTTTTTAAATCAGAAAGATCTTTTTCTAAGAATTGAACTTTTTCTGCAAGTCATTCAGATTTTAAACGATAATCAGTTCGTTCAACTTTAATCGGATGAATTGTATTTTTAAGATCTTCCAACTTAGTTTCCGTAGAGTTGAGTCTCCCAGAGTCAATCGTTGCACATCCGTTTGCAATTTGGATGAGGAAGGTCTGGTCTCATTTAGTTTGATTTCATCTTTTAAAATCTTGTTTTCAGATTTTAAGCCTTTGACTTCTTTTGACATTGAGACCAGATTCTTCATCAAGTCATTTTGCATTTTTATAAAATCAGGTGAGATTTCAGTTGATTGTACCTCATCATCGTCAGATGTTGAGTCAGAATTATCCAATGCTTCCTTAGCTTTGATAAGCTTAGTCACCTTGCAGACATTTGCATGTTCCACCTCTGAGTCTGAATCATCAGTCCAGTTAAACCAAGTATCATCAACCGGTTTCAGCTCTTCCCCAGTTTCCACAATCTTAGCCATCAACATTTTCTTCTTGTAGTAAGTTGCGCCCTTCTTCTTAGGCATCTTGCAATCACGAGAGTAATGACCAGCTTTGCCACAATTGAAACAGATTGAATCTTCCTTCTTGGAATCATCAGCACGTTGCTGTTTGGATTGATCGGCTTTCTTGTAGTATGAGGAAGATGATGAGTGTTTGCATTGATTGCTTGATTTGCCTTTAAACTTGTGTTTGTTCAAGGCGTTTATGAACATGGCTGCCATCTTGACTAATTCAAGGTGAGAATCATCAACATCAGAAAGATTCAACTCTTCATAATCAGTTGATTCTTCAACAAGCACTTTCTTGGACAAGCTTTTGGAAAATGATTTGCTCTTCTTTTTGGCAATTAGAGCAAGAGGATCGCTCGGAGAAGACTCTTTCCTTCCTTCTTGAAGTTTAGACACCTCAGGTTGGTAATGCATAAGAACTCCAACAAGCTCATGAATAGTCAACTTGTCAATCTCTTTGGTAGATCGAACAATGGTTCCATAAGGAAGCCAATCAGCATTGACCTTTTTGAGGAATTTCATGTTGACTTCAGCATGTACTTTTACAATCTTACACCTTTTCAACTCATTGAGAACACCATTGAAACGACGGTAGGTGTCCTTGAGTAGTTCTTCTGGTTCCTGCTTGAAATCTTCATACAATCCCAGAGCCTTATTCAATTTAGTAACGTGACATGTCATAACCTTCTTGTTGTCATTTGATCTCATCCCATATATCTTTTGCAGTAGTGTTGCTATCAACATTTTCAAATAGCTCATATGGGATAGCTTGCATGACAATATTCTTAGCCTCTATGTCACCCTGAGCTCTTTCACGTTTATCACCAGAAAGTTCATAGACTGGAATTGGCATACCAGTATTCAGATGAAAATCAACAAATGGACCATCTCTCAGAGAAGCCCATATATGTTTAGCTTTCTCACCCTTATAGTCTATGTACTGAGTGATACGATGAAGCCACTGAGTGTACTTGCCATCAAACAACACTGGAGGTCGGGAATCTGATCCAATGATAAGAGTATCTTGTGTAGACATCTTAAATTAAGGTAGATTCGGTATAGATTCGGTATTAAACACAATCTATGATCAGGGTTCAGTATAAAATCTAACAAGAATGTCAGATTCGGTAAAGATTCGGTACAGTAGCAGATTCGGTAAGTGGTTCGGTACTTTAGCAGATTCGGTAACAATTCGTTAAACCAGATTCTGTATCAGAAACTGATAAGAATCACAAGTAACACACCCAAATTCGGTATGGATTCGGTAACCACACAACTTGAAGCCTCAATATACTTAAAACCAAAGAATTAAGTGAAACCGAGATTCTGATTCGGTAAATGACTCGGTAGTCAAATTCTGTAAAATATTATGTGTAAACTCAATCCAATTCCCTTGAATTAGATTCGGTAACCTTGCTGCACAAGAACACAAGTTAGTAACAAACAGAATATCAATGATACCGAAAATTCAGGATACCAAATGTAAAATGTAGCAGTTGACAATACCGAGTCTAAGTCTAAAACTTAGAAATATAACAGAATCCTTTCTCAAACCACACCAATTAGCTGCGTATGATCAAACCGAATGTGATAGAATCACAAACACACCATAATCTGCAACACTTAAGATGAATTTTCAGTAATGAAGCAGATTCGGTATGACAGTTACGATACCGAGTGTTGATCAAATCTTCAAAACTTGAAGAATTGGAGAAATTGAACCGACAGAAATGTGATTTAACACCTCACGAACACAACTGAATCTTTAAATCTTCACAAAACTCCAGAATCAAGCTTGAATTAAGCAATACCGAGAGTTTTAGCCACAAACTCTAAAAATCAACTTGATTCTCCATAATTGAAGTTAATAAGCTGTAATGATGATCGAAACTCTTTCTAATAGACCTAATACACCTTCACTGAACTTATCACAAGAATCTGAACGTCAGATTATCAAATTCGATAATACCGAATCTGATTCATTTTACTGAGAGTATTCAGATTCTGTAATCTACAATCTCTGTATCGATATAGTGATGTAGAATCACTTCCTGGAAGCTCTGATACCAAATGATAGGTCAGATCATGATGAGATTGAGAGAAATGATAAGATAGAGTGAGATTCGGTATGTAGGAAGGAGACTCGGTATGAGAGAGAATCGATAAAATTACATTCCACAACTTCTAGAACTCATTTACAATGCAATGTCTATCTAATTAGGACTACTTAGGTTCCTTATATAGCCCTTTTCTAAGGAACCTTCATTTAAGCTTAATTCACATTAACACTATACAACTTCGGGGTCCTAACAATAACATAAGTATTTAATTAATTAATTAAATATAAGTCATAACATAAGTATTATTAATTAATAATAAATTTTAAATCATATCATAAATATTATTAATTAATAATGAATTATTAATCATATCATAAGTTTTAATTATAATTATTAAATCATAAGTATTTAATAATTAAATTATAATTAAATAATAACTAAGCCTTATAATAATTAAATAGTTAATTAATCCTTAATATAAGTCTTATTAAAATAATCTCATAACATAAGTTTAATACTTACCATAAGTATTTTTCATTAATAATAAAATTATTATTAACCATAAGTTTAATTAATTGTTTAATTAAATTATAATTAATTAATAAATGATATAATAAATATGTATATCATAAGTCTTAAATTAAAATAATGACAAAATTACATGGGGGGTCCCTGTGGTATGTTCGAAATTACAAGTGGAGTCCAAAAGAATTTTTTCACCTTGGAGGGGTCACTGTGGTATGCAATAGTTTCACCGGGGGTCCAATTGCCTAACATCTGTTAAAAATTCTGTTAAATCCTATCATGTGCAATGCACATGAGGGTAAAAATGTCTTTTTTTATTTCTTCTCTTTTATCTAGCCATTTTAACCTCTACTGTATTGTACCACCACCGCCAATTATTAAAAAAAAAACATCTAAAACCCAAATTAGATTTGGTCAAAATTAATAAACAACCAAACCTTTTCCAACTCCCACCGCTGCCACCACCATCATTATCGTCGTCATCACGAGCCTTCATCCTTAAACCCTAAAATCCACCATTGTTAAACCCATCAAATATACAACTTGCTGTCATCGTGTTTTTCTACATTTATTTTACCTCCATTCCTTCCAAAATTGACAATTGGATCCTTATCATTGTTTGATTATTTGGTTCTCTAAATCTCAATTATTTCTGCTGCCCCTTCATCAATTCTTATTGCAACAGAGAGTTCATTGCCCACCCTTAGATAACTCTATGTTTGGGATTATTCAAAATAAATCTCAAATCTCATAAATTCTTACTCACCCTTCAAATTAATCATCATCAAAAGCAAATCATCTTCACCTATGAAACAAGACTGAATCGAGAGTTTATTTTGGGTACCATCGGTAAGAGAACATAAATCGAGATCTGATCCATGAACGCCATTAGCGACGGATCTAGAACTTGGTGAGTGTTCACGAATCTGGAACTGCGACGGATCTGGATCTGAAACGAAGCATCGTTTTTAATTTTGTTCAAATTGTGATTTAAAGAAAGGGAAGTTTAACATTTTTTATTGTGGGTTCTATCGTACTTATGATTCATCATTTAGATACAGAGAGTATAATTTTTATTAGCTTCAGAGTGTAAGAAATTAATTTATTTGATATTATTGTTGTTGTAGTCGATTTTAATTTTAATTTTAGAGTTTTGATGAATTTTTTGAGAAAATAGAATAAAAAGAGAGAATCTGCTTTGGTTTTGAGAGAAAAGAAGAAGAAGAAGGGATCTAAATGACTGTTTTACCCTCACATGTTTAGCATGTGAGGGGATTTAACACAAATAACTAACGGCGCTAGCAAAATGGACTCCCCGTGAAACAAATGCATACCACAGTGACCCCTCAAGTCAAAAAAAAATCTTTTGGACTCCGGTTGTAGTTTTGAACATACCACAGGGACCCCCATGCAATTTTGTCTAAAATAATTACTTTTTATATCATAAGTAATTTATTAATAATGAAAATCATTATTTATGTCATAAGTCTTATTTAATAACCATAAATGTAATTAAAAGTTCATCGGGTCATAACTTGAGCCCCGGGAATCAGTTTTCGACGAGTCTTATATATATATATATATATATATATATATATATATATATATATATATATATATATATATATATATATATATATATATATATATATATATATATATATATATCTTCGCCTAACCAACCCACCCGAAATATTAGTGTGTTCAAGAACATCCCAAGAACAGCCACCAAGTCGTGACCTACAGCCATTATTCAACTTGGAGCTTTAATCCGTTCAAAAACATGTTTTAGTCATAACGGGTGATCCGTGGCTCGGATTTCGATGACCCGAACATGAAAGTTCATCCAATCATCAATCCCAACACACTAGTACACCCTAAAGACTCCAAAAGTGGTCACAAAATTGGACCATACCTGAATCAATTCGTTTTCACATTTTAATTTCAATTAAACACCATTTTATCCATATCTAGAGCTCCGGGAATCGAAATAACATGAATACGGAGTCTAAAATTAATGTCTTGATGAGAGGAACACATATAGACACTTTAATTTAACTTTTATATCAGTTATTTTTACAGAAAAGATCAATCAAACCGCTGTCCCAAAACAATCAAACCGAAAACATATATAATCGAGCATTTCTACGCATACTATCAACAATACAATAACATATAATCATCATACTATCATTATAACATGTAAAAACATAAAAATTAAAGAAAAATTGAAAAGTTAGGGTTAGGGTTTATACCCTAATCGATAATCAAGAGATATGGTTGCGTAGAGAATGACGAGAGGAACGCGTTTATGTGAATGATTGGTTGATCCAAGCTTTATTTTATGATGAAATGATGGTGGTGGTGGTTCTAGAGCGATGACCAAGGGAAGGAGAGGGAGAAGGATGAGAGCAAATGAGGAATTAGGTTTAAGTGAAATTGTGAAAGTGATTTGCAAAAGTGAAAAACAAATGGGAGTATACACCCTCCCTTGCAATCGGCCGAAAGGGTGCATGGGGGTGGCCCCCATGGCCCAATTTTGTTAAATGTTTAAATGCTTGTGGCCCAAATGCCCGATCAAAGCCCTAAACGCGAAAACACGACTACGCAATTAAATATTCGGAGAGATATTAAATACGCGACGAAAAATATATATAAACACTATATATAAATATATGATATTAAAATATCATATTTAAAATAATTAGGATTTAAAAATCCCAAAAGCTTGACCGTTGGTTTGAAAACTGAAAAGATTCGCCGGATAGAAATCCACGCTTCGTGTAAACGTACGATTTAAAATATGAATACAAATATTCATTTAACACATAATAATTTATATATTATTACTAAAATAATAATATAGGTCATAGAAATGACATGGCACAAATAATAATTAACGGACGTTAAATAGTAACGGTAAAAGATAACGAAAAAATTAGGGTCGTGACACTAGTTTTCCTATCATCACTTACTGTGAATGGGACATAATCGCCCTTAGTAATAATGTTCCAAAGGTCTATATCTTTGGCACATACATATGTTTCAAATCTTTGTTTCTAATAGAAAAATCCTTCACTCTCAAGTAGTGGAGGTCTTTGTATAAAGGAACTTTCACTATAGCTCAAGTTCTCAAATTTTTGTTCCATGATATTTAACTCAAAAGTTTAAAAAAATTAATTATTATCTTAAAAAGATAATTTTAGCAAAACGTTTAGAGCAACCGCTCTGATACCAATTGTAAGTAACTATAGGGGGTGAATAGTCACTTAGTGCAATTTTAAAACCATTTTTCGATTTAGATCTTGAGATTACTATAGTGTGATTTGAATAGCTTGTTCATAAGTATAATAAATAGGAAGATAAGGGATAAGAGAACAAACACGAAGATTTATAGTTGTTAGGGAAGATGTTAACTAATCTTCCTTAATACACTCCTCAATTCAATTTCACTATGATGCTCCAAACTCAGTGGAGTGTCCGGAAAATACTAGCTCCTTGATAAGCCGCAACTTATGAACCCTTACGTCCCGTTGAAGAATTCACAATCACCAAATGCTCTTACCATAAGATCCTAATGCTACCACTAAGTGAAACCTTACTTATCTTCTAGATCCCTTTAAGAAGATAATTTACAACTAAACTCACAAATAAGTTTACAATAACTCATGCTTGAATCACTCTAAATTGATTACAATAAGATTTGAATGATATTAGTAAATGTATGGAATTGTAAGTGCAAGAGGTGAGTCTTCAAGTGCTCCAAGGTTTTACTTTTATAGGCAAGAGAAATTCAAACCCGGACATCTGCGGCTCACCCCACGGTCGACCGTGGGTCGACTGTGCAGCTTTGATCTCTGAAATTTGGAGCTGTTTGAGATCTTTAACTTTGTCTTTTTCCCTTATTAGATGGCTGCAATTAGATGCCAAAAACATCTGAAAAGACCTGCATTACCCCTTTTATCTTGGAAGCATTCTTTGAAGTTAACCTTAGCTTGAAGAGGTAAGTCACTTTGTACTAGAGGTGTGCCATTGATTTTCTTTTAAGACAAATGCAGAATTTTGATCTCATGACAACCATAAGCTTCCAAACTTCAAGTCACAAGTCTTCAACCCTTTTGTCAAAATTAGTTTAGCAAGTATGTGCTCTCATTGATTACTTGCAAGCTTCCAAATTAGACTAACTTGTTTTTATATGAAGACTTTTGGAAGTTTACACTAAACTCTTATTAAACACATGACTAGTGATTAATGGTTAATCAAGTAGAGAGCATCTCAGTAATTGGGACTTAATAACCATCTTTAAGTTTTATAACTTTTAATTTAGATTTATAAAAATACACTTTGAAAAAGAACTTTTAGCCATACTTGAATGTTTAATATTAATCATAAGCTAAAAGTGTCATTAAGGTGTCATTTGTGATGACCCGGAAATTTCCGACCAAATTTAAACTTGATCTTTATATGAATTCGACACGATAAGCAAAGTCTAGTAAACTGAATCTCAAAATCTTGAATTACCAACGTTACTGTGTTTGTACTTCACCTATCTATCCTATATAAAATATACATGGGTTGATTCAAGAGAAAAAGCCACCACAACTCTTTCTCTTTCCCTTGCTTCATCTTCAAACCACTACAATTAAGACTTGTTATTTTTGTTTCTTGATCAAAACTCGTTTGCTACTATTATCACTCGGTTGTTTCGTTGCTATTATTAAATCAAGAAAACCACATTAACCCATCACGACTAGGTGCAGCTCAAACAAAACCATAATCCATCACTTGAACCTCTTATTTATTTCTTGTTATTGAACAAACACAACCTTCTTTTATTTCTACTCACCACCACAAACCCATGGACCACCCTACTCCATCACCACCGTGAGCCACCTAAACAACCACAAACCACCATGATACCTACCTCAATCTCTCTCTATCTCTCTTACTCTCTCTCTCTCTACAATTTTTCGAAAACCTTGAAAACCGCCATTTTTTTAAGCAATGAAACATGCAGCTACTGCTGCACTTTCTTTCTGTTTTTAGGTTGCAGTCGAACAACAACCCACCACCAAAACAGCCACCAACACCGTAAATCACAGCAGCTGCTACTGTTGCAATCCTATTTCGATGACCAACACAAACACCCTATTATTTCTGCTACATATTACTTGTTTTGTGTTTCCTTTAAATCACCACAACCTATTAATTAGTTCCTGTTTCTGTTTGGATTCGAAAACCTGAAGGTATCTTTTTGGTCTCAACCCGTCATCTGTTTCCTATTTTTTTTCGAACTAACAGCATTATTGCTATTCACCATTCCTGTTCCAGTTGAACATCAACACCCATGATGATACAGTGAAGGTGACAACACGAAGAAGAAGATACGATAGTATTTATTTATTTTTCGTAAACCACCTTGTGCCACCATAGAGACTACCATCGACATAAACCACATACACCCACGAAGAAACTGTTGCAAAGATTACGGTTAAACCCATCAACAACAATCACAAGTCACTGCTTCCTTCCATTTTTTTTGTTTTGGTTTGCAACCAACAACCATCGATTACCTTCATCAAGTATAACCACACCACCCAATTATCGAACCTGCTACTACTATATTTCTTTTCCTGTTTCGGACACACCATAACAGATACTTCGAACTGTTGGGGTGCAAACCTATCCCACATAGGAGGGAGACAAAAACAAATGTATGTATATAAGTCTAAAGGGAAGTCCCTCTAATACCAATTGGTTTTAGAAAAGGATGGACTCTTGGGCTTATATTGCAGGACATTGTGCTTGGGATATACGATCTTACAAATGGTATCAGAGTTAGGCTATAGCCCGATGTGGTAAACAACGCAGTGATGGCGCACCCCTAAGCGCACGGTGCGACATGGCACACCCCTCAGTTTGCCAACGATAATGGAGCCATGGTGCCTTATATCGAAAGTCTTCCTTCCCAAGGCGTGGAAGTGCGGCGTGTCCCGATGGTGAAAGAAAAGTGAAAGAAAGAGATCGACGGTATAAGAGGCGTGTCCCGGTAGTGAAAAAAAAGAGACCGGTGATATAAGATGGCGGGAGTATCGTTGAAGGGGAGGCTCGGTGATGTGGTCTTCGGTTTGAGGGGAGGATTGTTGGGGTGCAAACCTATCCCACATAGGAGGGAGATAAAAACAAATGTATGTATATAAGTCTAAGGGGAAGTCCCTCTAATACCAATTGGTTTTAGAAAAGGATGGACTCTTGGGCTTATATTGCAGATTGTGTTTGGGCTATGCGATCTTACACGAACTGCTATTGTTACCACTTATTTTGGTTCAACATCAACCCAACACAAATCCATCGAGAACCATCACCATTCGTTTACCTTTACCGCTACTACTTTTCTTTTGATTTTTTTTTCTTTGGCCGACAACTACCCATAAGTGGTACCACTTGTGCAACTTGTGATTAAATAATTCTGATAATTATTCATGAGTGTTGTAGAGCCAGACAAGATATTACATGCTCATATCCTATTGATTTGGTACCGAATAATTTAAGGTTCTACTTTATTTAATTTGGGCCGTGATATTGTTAATTGATACTTGGGCCATTAATGGACTTCTCGTTGTTGGGCTACTGTATCTTAGATTCTTAATCTGGCCATATAACGTCTGTTGGATCAAAACATGTGAATTAATGATGATGAGCATGTGTAATTGATGATGGAACAAGAAGTTGATGCTTTAATGATGATGAGAGTTATGATGAATTGATTGTGTAGTTTAGGGTATTACGATCGTGGTTATGATTTATAATTTTGATTATGAGTTATAATTATGATTTAAGATTATGGTTATGATGATTGATTAATAAATAATGGTGAACAAATTAAATCATGATATAGATGATGATGAATAAGTTCTGTGTTATGTTGTGAATGGAGAAGATGATGATAGATGCTGATGTCGATGATTAGATTAAGAAGAAGAAGAAACATATTCGTTATAGTTAATAGGTTTTATGATACGACATTAAACAAAAACGAAACAGACAGAGGAGTGGATATGTGTGTTGTGTGTTAAGCGAGAGGTTGCGGGTTCGAGCCTGGTATGGGGCATTTTTTTTTTTGGGAAGAGCTTTAAAGGTAGTCTTCCATTTTTAAGATTATTATTTTAATTATTATTATTATTGTTGTTGTTATTATTTTTAGATTACTTATTATTGTTAGATTACTTATTATTATTACTAAGACTAACATGATTATTATTATTATCATTAAGTATTAATTGTATTATTATTATTATTATTATTATTATTATTATTATTATTATTATTATTATTATTATTATCTTTAGTAGTAAAATTATTATTATAGTTATTATTATTATTATCAGTAGTATTATCATTATGATCCTTAAAGTTTTTTTTATTAGTTATCATTTTTATTAGTATTATTATTGAAATAAACATTTTACTTAAACCATCATTTTTATTATTAAAAGTATCACTTTTATTATTATTAGAATATCCTAATTTTTATTACAAGTAGTATTATTTTTATCATTATTATTATTATTAGTATTATTAACATATCAAATAAAGATGTTCTATATAAAAATATATTTATGACATAAAACCTAACCATATTATTACTTTTGTAATAAATGTTAATTATCTATATAAAAATAATTATATATCTAATTAAGTTATTCATAAAAACATGATATAAAATAACAATTTAAAATAACTAATAATATATATATATATATATTTGTTTGATCACCATTACATGTGTTAATATATATAAATGGTATAGGTTCGTGAATCCGAGGCCAACCCTGCATTGTTCAATGTCGTCATATGTATTTTTACTACAAAATACATTATTGTGAGTTTCATTTGCTCCCTTTTTAAATGCTTTTGCAATATATATTTTTTGAGACTGAGAATACATGCGCTTTTATAAATGTTTTACGAAATAGACACAAGTAATCGAAACTACATTATATGGTTGAATGGATCGAAGCCGAATATGCCCCTTTTAAACTGGTAATCTAAGAATTTGGGAACAGACCCCCAAATTGACGCGAATCCTAAAGATAGATCTATCGGGCCCAACAAGCCCCATTCTGGAATTTAGAATGCTTTAGTACTTCGAATTTATCATGTCCGATGGGTGTCCCGGAATGATGGGGATATTCTATATGCATCTTGTTAATGTCGGTTACCAGGTGTTCAATCCATATGAATGATTTTTATGCAGATTGCATGTTATTGAAAAATAGAAATATGAAATCTTGTGGTCTATTAAAATTATGGAAATGGTTGATTATGATAAACTAATGAACTCACCAACCTTTTGGTTGACACTTGAAAGCATGTTTTTCTCAGGTATGAAAGAAATCTTTCGCTGTGCATTTGCTCATTTTAGAGATATTACTTGGAGTCATTCATGACATATTTCAAAAGACGTTGCATTCGAGTCGTTGAGTTCATCAAGAATATTATTAAGTCAATTATAGTTGGATATATTATGAAATGGTATGCATGCCTGTCAACTGTCGATGTAATGAAAGTTTGTCTTTTAAAAACGAATGCAATGTTTGTAAAATGTATCATATAGAGGTCAAGTACCTCGCGATGTAACCAAATGTGATGTATTCGTCCAGATGGATTAGGATGGGTCGTTATATCATTAAGTGTGATTAACCAAGATTATTGTTTTAGTGACCAAAACTCATTTGAATATGAAGAGGGCAACTATTCTAAGTATGTTTAAACATGTTTTGTAAATTATAGATGCCCCAAAGTAGTCAAACATATTTCGATCAAGAACCCGGATAGTGGGAAATTGCGGTCGATCCACGGCTAACCTTGGAGTCGACCGTGTACCTTGTTTCGAAGAATAAAGGTACAGAACATCCACGGTTAGACTTACGGTCGACCGTGGACCCGACCGTGCTTCCTTCAGTGTTTTTCAAATGACTCTTTTGACTTAACGGTTTTGAGTATTTGTCTTTTGCTAGAGATAGTGTAGGCTTATGAACTTGTGTTATTCTATACGTTATTGTAAGCACACAAGACTTGGTGTCATCAACAAACCAAAGTGTTTAGCATTTGAATATTAGTATTGGATTAATAACCAACATAGTAGTTGTAATTTATTTTATTTTATTGAATAATATATTATTAGTTTTATTAAATAATTTGTTAATTTTATATAATAAAATGTAAAAATAAAAAAATGGTGGACCATACACAAAACAGACAAAAAAAAACAAAAAAAAAACTGACATTTTAGGTTATTGAAGGTCAAACACTGATATTGTCATATCACATGCAGATTTTACTTTTTAGCTATGTTAGAAATGGTTTTACACAATACAATGCCAAAAAATATTCATTAAAGCGTTATGGGGTTTTCACTAACTTGTAAGATAATGATATTGCTTTATGCATATACTTAAAAATGTTAATTTCATATATAAAAATAAATTAGAAAAGATTTTAAATAGATAATACACATGTTTTAATCAAAGGGCTTCTGCCCAGTAGTATCAAATAGTCTCATTAACCTTGAAGTAATGAGTTCGAATTTCGTCGTGAATAAAAATGGGGTGTGTGTGTGTGTTAGTTGTTCCGGAAAGAAAAGAGAACACAAATTTTTTGTTTTATAATATAAAAATTTCAATTTCAATATTGACGATAACATGTTATTATATATGGGCTTAATGATATAATGATTATATTAATTGTTATATAAGGAGTAATAAATAAATGAACTCGATTATTATTGTTAATGTTAATATATATAATTGTTGTCATGTTTGACTTTTTCTAGTCTTTTGTTAAAAACTTTGACTATACTTTTCTTTTGTTGTTCTATATAACACTCGATAAAAATTATATCAATGAAAACACGTTTAAAAACTCAATCCATTCCCATGAATTTCATTAAATAGTATATAACACAATTTAAAATATTTGAAGTCAAAGTGGAAAAATAAAGACTGAAAAAAATCAAACAGAGCAATAATTATGGAACGGATGAAGTACTCCATAATAAACAGATATTTTGGATAAAGAAATAAAAGAATCTGACACTATATTATTCAACAACTTTATTGATTTGTTATATATATATATATACATATATATATATATATATATATATATATATATATATATATATATATATATATATATATATATATATATATATATATATATATATATATATATATATATACATATATATATATAGAATGGTCAACTTTATCAGTCAAAAGCCATCAGTTGGGCAAAAAAAGTTAATGCAATGCTAGTTTGAACAAATAATGTCTAGGATTTACGGATGGGAATGAGAGGAAAAAATCCGTAACTCGCAGGTATTTTTGTCCGTTACATGTGGATATTTATAAAAAAATGAACTTGGGGGCACGGTTCGAATAAAATTTTGTGCTCGTTGGCGGTCGCGGCAGGTCTCGAGTAAAACCTCACTCGTTAATCCGCTATACCCGTTTAAGCTACATGTGGCCCGTTTACCCGTAATTTAATTTTTTAATGTATTTCCAGACCTATTCGCAACTTTTTTCGTGGGTAGTGGGAATTCGTGAATAACAATTAGTTAAAGTGCACATTTTGTAAACTAGCGGGTTTATCCGCGGGTCGCCGGTACTCGCAGGTGGGAGACACCCTCCGATCGCGGGTACAGTTAGAAAATTTTACCCGTTGGCGGGTAAATGGGTACCCGCGAGTAAGGAAAAAATCTTGACGAGCATGTCACGAATATTAATTATTCGTGGCCGTTGCCCGTTGGTGTCATCCCTAACACGAATTGAACCCATAACCTCAAGGTCAAAGGGGCTCCTCGATATCGCTAATCTAAAGTCCCTTTGGCAAAAAAAATATAAAATTTTTAAGAATTTTATTGGAAGTTGAAGGTAAGATGATGAGGAAAGTGATGGGTAGAGTTACAAACATACGCTCCATCAATTGTTATTTCTTTGTTATTTTAAAAAAATTTGTAACAGAATAGCTGGGATATGAATTCATGCGGGTCTCGAAAGTATTTAATATAAAATTCATATTTTATTATTATCTTTCAAAATATAGAATATAGATCAAATATAGAATATAGATGAAATATAGATATAGATGTATAACTCCTTAATCTTTTATTTTTTTTTATTTTTTTTTTATTTTGTAATAAACTTTATCTTGAATCTTGATTTTTGAATTCACCATTTCAACTATTTTATTGTGATTATGAGTATATGTTATAATTATTTTGAATTTTATAATTATCTGATTTCATAAAAGTTTATCATCTTAAATTTTAATAAGTTTATTTTGAATTAAACTTTTAATAAGTTAATTTAATAAGTTTATCATCTAAAAGTTATTTTTTTTTTCGAAAGGCAATAGATAAATTTTATAAAAATAAAACTAGCAAGAAGCTAGTACGTACAACCATCCTAGATAATAACTTCAACAAACACGATTTCACGACTCTATCGACCTTGCAAAGTACAATATATAAGGTTACAATCAACAACCAAAGCTTCTAATCGCCGCAAATCAACATTCACAAGACCACATAAGGGCAACACTAGTTAGAATATGTGAAGAAGGGTAAAAGAAAAAACTAGCCACGATAACACCACGATAACAACGATACCCCCGTCGATCACACAATCTAACCAAGTGGTGGTATAGTGAAATGTCGAATTTTAGCGAAGAAAGAACTATGAATGTAAAATCACAACCAATATCCACGACTTGCATCCCCACGCTAGACACCGAATCAACAAGAACTTCCAATCATGAAATCAACTCGAAATCAAACATCGAAATAACCCGAATCCACAAATTTAATTTCACGAACATAACCCTTAACACCATGACCTAAAAAGCACGAAAACACCAATACAGACCACTTGCAATCACCATCTAATATCACAATCACCCGAAGCTACTAATCAAAATCACCCGAAACCAAGTTATTAACATTCCATGCGAACTACAATTTTTTATAACCCACAAAGGACATAATCAACTAACAATATTCTGATATTAATCTCATAGATGCTAGTATATAACCAACATATAGTTGTAGGTGATTTTCAAAATCACATACTCGAGATTATATGAAATTGTCACTGGCTTTTATAATCATGCAAATTTATATAACCCAAACACCTCATATCTCTAGTTACTTGCCACAACTCAGATGTTATACTGGTAACCGCCACAACCCAAACACAACCCGAAACAAACCTAAAACACCCGAAGCAACCCATAAACACCTCGAAACAACCCGAACTGTGACACCCCCAAATAGGGCCTGGGGTATTTGTGTCTAATTATATCAAATCACAGTTGTATAAACGACAACGACTCTACATGAGACGTTTTGTTGAGTTTTGCAGCGGAAGATAAATATGTCTTTAATTGATATGATATGTGATGAAGACTCCAAGCATAGCAAGCAATCATCATCAAAGCAGTAGATATACTGCGGAAGCAATATTTAAGTACCTGAGAATAAACATGCTTAAAAAGTCAACACTAGGTTGAGTGAGTTCATAGGTTTGTCATAAATAATGATTTCAGTAATAGATATAGACCACAAGATTTAGTTTGTAAAGTTGATCTCCCGCAGGATCAAAAAGTTATGCCAGTGCGTGATATTTAGACTAAACGTTGTTTGCCCCGTGACAAGTTGTTCTGTCCTTGTCGTTTTAATTTCATTATGAAGTAATACAAAGACTTCGTCAAATGTATCGGGGACGTTACTCCCGATAGGCCTATCCCCAATAATTAAGAATGCCGCAGCAATTAAAAATATCACTGTAGGGACTTAGTCGGACATAGCCGGGTATAGCAAAGTTTAATAGTTGGTACTGATATTTAGACTAGACTTTCAAGTTTACCCTGTACAAGTTATCGTTTATACTTGTCGGTTGGGGACTTGCTGGTCATAGCCCAACATATCACAGTTTAATAGTTGGTACTGATATTTAGACTAGACTTCCAAGTTTACCCCGTACAAATTATCGTTTATACTTGTCGGTTGGGGATTTGCTGGTCATAGCCCAACATATCACAGTTTAATAGTTGGTACTGATATTTAGACTAGACTTTCAAGTTTGCCCCGTACAAGTTATCGTTTATACTTGTCGGTTGGGGACTTGCTGGTCATAGCCCAACATATCATAGATTAATATTTGATACGTGTAAAACAGTTATAAAAGTTGCGCATGTATTCTCAGCCCAAAAATATATAAAAAGGGAGCAGATGAAACTCACGATACGACAGTTTGTATGATATGCGTATGATAACACTTGAACAAGTACAGAGATGTCCTCGGATTCACGAACCTATATCATTTGTATATATATTAACACATATACTCATAATCGAATAAGTTTATTTATATAAAGTTATTAGTTATGTTATTTTTATATTAATAACTTGTAAGTTTCTTATATTTATTTTATATATATTCTAAATAGATGAAAATATAAATTTTATTATGTTATGTGTAAATATATTTATATATGCATATATCATTTGTTTGTTAAAATAGTAATTATAAAAATACTAAAATAATATTAGTAATAATAATAATAATGATAATATAAATATAAATAATAATGATAATCATATTAATGGTTATATTGATGATAATTAAATTGATAGTTTTAATGGTAATGGCAATCTTTATTAAAAGTGATGATTTAATACAGTGATAATTTTAATACCTTTAATAATATGAACGATAATAATGATAGTAATAATAATAATTTCAATAAAGATGGAAATTTTGATAAAATGACAAGTTAAAATAATACTTTTAATTATAACCATGTTTTTAATATGCATGTTAATGTTAATAATGACTTTAATATTAGTAATAATAATAATAATATTGATAATTAATAATACTAATAATAATAATATTAGCAATGGTAATACTAATAAGTTTTTAAATGATAATAATACTTCTTTATCATTAAAGATAATAATGTTAATACTAATAATATTAATAATAATGATAATATAAACTATACTAGTCATACAAATTTTAATGTCCATGTTATTAATAATTAACAATAATGATAATATTTAGTAATACAATAGTACTAGTACTAGTAAATAATAATAATAATAATAATAATAATAATAATAATAATAATAATAATAATAATAATAATAATAATAATAATAATAATAATAATAATAATAATAATAATAATAATAATAATGTTGAAAAAGAAAACTACCTTAAATAAGCCCTTTAAAAAGAAATGCCTCAGATGAGGCTCGAACACGAGACCTCACGCTACCCCGCTAACACTCTCAACCAATGCTCCATTTCTCATTTTCTAATTTAATATCAAGAACAAAAATATATAACCAGTAATTTTTTTAATCATCTTCTTCTTCTTCTTCTTTTTAAAAAAAAGATAATCAATCAGATCAATTCCAACAGATATCTAAAATTATTTTTGATTATTAGGAATATAGTTAATCATTTATATTGGTTTGTATTAATAGAAAACGAAAAAATAAAAAAAAATAAAAAAAACAAAAAAAAACTTGCTGCTGCTGTCGTTATGTTTGTTTTTTTTTAAAAAATAGTTTGATTTTCGGTTTCCAAGTGTTTTTAGCTCATGAATATAACATGAATTATATTCTAAAACTTCATTATAAACTTCCTGAATCGTTAATTAAAACAGAAACATTAAAACAAACTCTAATTTCTTCATGAACAAAAGAGTTGACTTTTAAATTTTAAACTTTGACTTAGAAATTCGTAATCAATAGAAGGAGTTAGAAACTGAAAACTTACAGATAGTTTGAATGAAGGATTCCTAACACAATTGCGTTTTTAGATTTTGAATTTTGGTTCGAATTTTAATTTTGGCCAAGAAGTTGAAATACAGAGGAACCGTTGTAAAATATATATATATATATATATATATATATATATATATATATATATATATATATATATATATATATATATATATATATATATATATATATATATATATATATATATATATATATATATATATATATATATATATATATATATATATATATATATATATGTATATATATATACATCTGTTATTCATTTGTGGTTGCAGAAGACAAATTTTATAGAGTGATTAACACATGTTGTAGTGGCTATAATTGACCCTAATTGTTTTGTAATGAATATGGGAATCGACAGGAAGATCACGATCAACAGAAAATTAAAAAAAAAAGCTGATAGAAATAAAAAAAATTGCAAAGACAGGAACCAGAATTAGGTCGATCTGTTTTCTACTGATTATTGGGTCAATCATAGTGTAAAGAAGAAGAATTAAAAATGAAAAAGCAGATAAAGTTATAAACCTAATTTATATAAATAATTAATATTAATAATAATAATACTTTTAATATCATATTAATAATGATAAAAAATATTTATAATAATATTAGTAACAATAATAATAATACTAATAATCATAATACTAATAATAATAATAATAATAATAATAATAATAATAATAATAATAATAATAATAATAATAATAATAATAATAATAATAATAATAATAATAATAATAATAATAATAGATTATGTTAATGATACTAATAATCATATTAAATCATAATAATAATAAATGATAAATGATAATAATAATAATTTTGATAATAATAATATTAATATGAACAATAATGATATTTCATTATTTTAATATTAATGTTAAGTATTAATACTAATACTAATAATATTACTATTATATTAGTAATTATATTAATAATAATAATGATAATTATTCATAATAATAATTATAATACTGATAATAATAATGATTGTAAATGATATATATACATACACATATATATATTTACATATCTTTTTATAACCGGTTATTCGTGAATCATCAGAAACAGTCGAAGTTTAGTTTAAATTTAATTCGGGAATTTTCCGGGTTGTTATAGTACCTATCCGTTAAAAGAAATTTCGTCCCGAAATTTTAGTTGTTGCCATCCATCGGCGTTGTTTGTAAACAGGTGAGGATAATTTTGTTTTATTTGGTCTTCACGTTCCCAGGTATGCTCGGGGCCTTGCGTGAATTCCTACGGATAGAATATTGTTTTGTTTCAAGCGTTTAAGTCATACAAACCATAATCTCTATAGGTTCTTTTACGAAGTGCATTTTATCATTAATGCAGAGATCATTCAAAATGATGATGTTATGCAAGTCATTTCAGTAAATTGGATACATGAAATGTGTTATGAATAATATTGAGCTCATTTAAAACCTTGAGCGTTTATGCTGCTGTAAGACCCAAATAATTGTAGTGTTCATTTGTGTGAATATGATACTTGAAGTGGGGTTTTGTTGTACATATTAAAAGGGGGCAGATTCTGATCTGGGGATGTTGCGCGCCGCGCGGCCATTTTGCGCGCCGCGCCGATGGCCTGTGACAGATTCCTTCTTTTTAAAATTAGATATTTTGAGGGCAATTTGGTAAAATCACTTGGAGCCCAACTTTAAGGCTTTAGATCAGTTTTGGGAGCTTCATTCACTCCATTCATAACCACCTTATCATCTTCCATTCAAGTTTAGAGAGAGAGAGAGAGGAGGTTCTAGAGTGAGAAAACTCCATTAAAGGAAGAAGGAAGTCGAATCGAGTCTTAGTGCGAGTTCTAAAGTCGTTCATCTAGTCGCTAGCTAAGTGGTGATTGTGTTGGTAAGTTATAAAACCCAATTTCTTACTTTAATTGTATTAAGGGTTAGGGTTTGGGTTAGTTAGCACACAAAACCCATTTGCTAGTAAATTTGGGGGTTTTGGGTGAATTGGGTCATGTAGACTCAAAGGTAACTAATTAGGGTTTTCAAAGTGTTAATTTATGTTTATGAACCTAATTAGTTAGCTAAAGTACTAGAACACTTCAATGATATGTAAATGGGTGTTAATTGGGCATGGATGACCCAAATGGGTGTGTTGACCTTGAAATGGGTCAAATGGGTCTTTAATGACCTAAGTGGTCTTGCATGTGTGAAATTGAGTTAAATTGGTGATTTAAAAATGTAATAAGACCATATTTGACTAGAGTTAGGGTTTTTGGTGAAGTTGACCCATTATTAGGGTTAATGGTGCAAAATGGGGTCGGGATTGCACTTTGGGTCAAAATGACCTAGTAATGGTGAGTGTGTGAGTTTGACCAACTTGAATGAATGAATGATTATATGTAATTTGTAATAGGTGCGTTACCTTGAAGTTTAAAGCTTGGTTATCGTTTCACCGAAGGCGTAAGGTGAGTGGAATAATTATATGTGTAGGTATATAATATATCTATTTATTGTAGCATGAAATGTGTAGTGTCGAGGTGTTAAGACACCATGTTTCACGTGATGAGTGAAGCATCGAGGTGTTAAGATGCCACTCGGGGTGAAGCATCGAGGTGTTAAGATGCCATCTAGGGGTGTAGTGTCGAGGTGTTAAGACACCACTCCATAAAATAATGAGTGAAGCATCGAGGTGTTAAGATGCCACTCGGGGTGAAGTGCCGAGGTGTTAAGGTGCCACCCTAGGGGTTAGTGGTGTGAGGTGTTAAGTGCCCTAACGGATGTTGTGAACACCGATGGCGTTTTCGCGAGCGTCGTTCCCTTGTACTATTGGTTAACCATGGTTATTTGTGTTGTAACGTAAGCATATTATATTCGTTTATATTATATATGATTTTATTTTGCTAGCTCATTTAATGGAGGTTATAGCTTGTATTTGTGACGATAAGCTATTTGTGTTACTAGCATGTATGCGGAGTTTGTGTAAGTGATTTGCAAGTAGGTGTATTATATATGTATGTGTATAATTATTGCATTCACTAAGCTTTGTTTACCCTCTCGTTATTTACCTTTTTATAGGTTCGGTTGTGGACAAGGGTAAGGGCATCATCTTGGATTAGAGATCCCGTCGTTGCTAGAGAATGCTTTTGGGCTATTTAGCTTTTGGAGTATTGACCGAGACTTGGGTAGTTTAATCCCAAACACCATGATTGTGATAGGTGATGAGTGATATCCGGAAGGATTAGCTCTTCGTTAACCACCTTTGGTTGTGAGTAATAGCTGGTTTTTACTCACACGTTGGTATTAATAATCCAATAGCCGTGTTTCGCTCACATATTATTGGTAGTGTTGCAATAGCCGTTTTTGCACACTACGGATATATCGATAGTCGTTTTTGTACACCTTGAGTTTTGTATTGAATAACCTTCTTATTTTTAGTATTGAAAACTAATGGTTGTATACGCCGGTGGTTAGGTCATGAGGACCATGTTGTGCGACTAGTGATACAATAGCCATGTTACATGTGGTAGATGCGTATTAGCCATGTATGCGTACTAAGAGGAGTGTTAGGTGGTAAGTGTTATCCGTAAGGATTCGTTTTTACTTGGTCTTCATCTTTTGGGTTTTTGATATTAGGTTGAGACTTGGTTGTTTTTAGCATTGTACTTGGTAAGGGTACGCTAAGGGATTGATATCTTGGTACGAGATCGGTTAAGTTTTTCCCGATATAAGGGATTGAGCAAATTTTGTGCTCAGAATTGTGGACTTTAATAAATTGCGGGTGACAATTTGGTTATTAATGTTGACTCTTAGAGAAGGATTGCCTAAAGAAGTTGGAAGAATACGTGACGATTTCGCGTATTCTAAGTGATCGTTATAGACTTAGGATGTTGTGTGCATTGCACATTTCGGAATGCGTGCAAGTGTGTATTTAGTTATTGGAATAATCTTCGAATTAATGATTAATTGGTGGTATGATTTTGATTGTGGTTTTGTGATTGTGTGGCGAGTGTTGTACGCTCTTGTCGGCCACTCTTTTCTTTTATGATTTTGGGGGTGTATACGGTATGCCGTTCAAGAGGCACTTCCGTTAACCACGTTCGTGTACGAGTAGAGTCATGGTGGTTAACTATCCTTATGTATGTAGGTAACCGGGTCAGTGGTTAGGACGAAGTCAGAAAGGTGTAAGCCTTGGTGTTTCAAGCGCCTCCTTAGTGTTGAGTTGAAAGATAAATAGGCTAGCTAGGCAGCCTAGGTGGATAGTGACTAGCGGGCGTCGTTAGGAAGTCATGGGCGTTGAGCCGTAGGGTTCGATAGATTTGGTGACCGCGTGTAGTCAGGTGACGTGTGACACCGGAAGTAGACCCCGTAAGGGCCGAGTCTTTGGAGACTCGGTGTTGGTAATTGGGGTTGGATAACACAACGACAGGTGCCTCCTTATACCTGCTAGAGTAACTTTTAACTCCGATGGTGTGATTACTTTGATTTTGAGTACCGGTGAGAAACCCGAATTTACAACTATAGTATAGTGTGATGTTTAGCGGAAAAGTTCCTATCTAGTAGGCGTGATGAGCAAACGGGTGTCGCTTATTTAGAAAAGGAAAGCTTTGGTGGTCTTCGAAAAAGTCTCAAGTTGGACTTTGGAAATTAATTGCGAAGGTAGTTAGCGATGTGAGTCGGAATGGCAAGGTTCCCGATAGAGGGATACGAGAGATTTTCGGAAAGCGTCGGGATGATTCTCGAATATTCCACGATTGAAAGGCGTAACGACGATGATTGTCGGTGAATTGTGTTACTTTTAGGACGACTGTGGAGTGTATGGTACGAGTTTGGATACTCGGC
Organism: Rutidosis leptorrhynchoides; assembly: GCF_046630445.1. Lineage (NCBI taxonomy): Eukaryota > Viridiplantae > Streptophyta > Magnoliopsida > Asterales > Asteraceae > Rutidosis > Rutidosis leptorrhynchoides. Next base: position 607,888,682 of record NC_092335.1, read on the forward strand.
ATAGGAGCAAACGGTTGTGGTTGTTTTGTCTCGTGGGTTGATTACCCGATATCGTTGAAATGAGGGAATGATATAGCTTTTGGAAAAATATTATGAAGTTTTCACGGTGTACTTCCGAGTGAGTGGTGGAAGTTTTGATCGAATGGAAGTGAGAACCCGGATGGGTGATTGCTACATGTGTAATTTCCGCATTGGAGACGGAAATGTTCAAGGTAGAAGTGATTAACTTCTAGTATTTGGTGCGGATCACAAGGACGTGATCCAATCTAAGTGGGGGAGAGTTGTAAGACCCAAATAATTGTAGTGTTTATTTGTGTGAATATGATACTTGAAGTGGGGTTTTGTTGTACATATTAAAAGGGGGCAGATTCTGATCTGGGGATGTTGCGCGCCGCGCGGCCATTTGGCGCGCCGCGCCGATGGCCTGTGACAGATTCCTTCTTTTTAAAATTAGATATTTTGAGGGCAATTTGGTAAAATCACTTGGAGCCCGACTTTAAGGCTTTAGATCAGTTTTGGGAGCTTCATTCACTCCATTCACAACCACCTTATCATCTTCCATTCAAGTTTAGAGAGAGAGAGAGGGGAGGTTCTAGAGTGAGAAAACTCCATTAAAGGAAGAAGGAAGTCGAATCGAGTCTTAGTGCGAGTTCTAAAGTCGTTCATCTAGTCGCTAGCTACGTGGTGATTGTGTTGGTAAGTTATAAAACCCAATTTCTTACTTTAATTGTATTAAGGGTTAGGGTTTGGGTTAGTTAGCACACAAAACCCATTTGCTAGTAAATTTGGGGGTTTTGGGTGAATTGGGTCATGTAGACTCAAAGGTAACTAATTAGGGTTTTCAAAGTGTTAATTTATGTTTATGAACCTAATTAGTTAGCTAAAGTACTAGAACACTTCAATGATATGTAAATGGGAGTTAATTGAGCATGGATGACCCAAATGGGTGTGTTGACCTTGAAATGGGTCAAATGGGTCTTTAATGACCTAAGTGGTCTTGCATGTGTGAAATTGAGTTAAATTGGTGATTTAAAAATGTAATAAGACCATATTTGACTAGAGTTAGGGTTTTTGGTGAAGTTGACCCATTATTAGGGTTAATGGTGCAAAATGGGTCGGGATTGCACTTTGGGTCAAAATGACCTAGTAATGGTGAGTGTGTGAGTTTGACCAACTTGAATGAATGAATGATTATATGTACTTTGTAATAGGTACGTTACCTTGAAGTTTTAAGCTTGGTTATCGTTTCACCGAAGGCGTAAGGTGAGTGGAATAATTATATGTGTAGGTATATAATGTATCTATTTGTTGTAGCGTGAAATGTGTAGTGTCGAGGTGTTAAGACACCACATTTCACGTGATGAGTGAAGCATCGAGGTGTTAAGATGCCACTCGGGGTGAAGCATCGAGGTGTTAAGATGCCACCTAGGGGTGTAGTGTCGAGGTGTTAAGACACCACTCCGTAAAATAATGAGTGAAGCATCGAGGTGTTAAGATGCCACTCGGGGTGAAGTGCCGAGGTGTTAAGGTGCCACCCTAGGGGTTAGTGGTGCGAGGTGTTAAGTGCCCTAACGGATGTTGTGAACACCGATGGCATTTTCGCGAGCGCCGTTCCCTTGTACTATTGGTTAACCATGGTTATTTGTGTTGTAACGTAAGCATATTATATTCGTTTATATTATATATGCTTTTATTTTGCTAGCTCATTTAATGGAGGTTATAGCTTGTATTTGTGACGATAAGCTATTTGTGTTACTAGCATGTATGCGGAGTTTGTGTAAGTGATTTGCAAGTAGGTGTATTATATATGTATGTGTATAATTATTGCATTTACTAAGCTTTGCTTACCCTCTCGTTGTTTACCTTTTTATAGGTTCGGTTGTGGACAAGGGTAAGGGCATCATCTTGGATTAGAGATCCCGTCGTTGCTAGAGAATGCTTTTGGGCTATTTAGCTTTTGGAGTATTGACCGAGACTTGGGTAGTTTAATCCCAAACACCATGCTCGTAGTGTAGTTTGGTACTTAAACTTTTGATGGTCGAAACTCATATTTTGAATTAAACTCGTAAAACGGCCGATGTGGGCCCCGCTTTGTAAAACTCATTTTTATTAATGGAATGTGTTAGTTTTACATATTTGAATATGTTTTTAAAAGCGTTTTGTCTAATTATGTCGGAAAGTGGCCAATCTTTATAGCATTTCTAGACTTTTTGGACAGACTAGAATGGCGCGCCGCGCGGCCTTCTGGTGCGCCGCTCCATATGCTGTTCCAGCAATTTTTTTTTATTTTGTATTTTCACGTGGTTTGATCGTGGGTTGGTTTGGGTTGTTATAAGTGGTATCAGAGCATGGTCTAAGGGATTTAGGCGACTTGAGATAGGTGCCTAGACTTAGACTTTATTGTGCATGCGCTTTTTGCGGAACTTGTAGGAGACGGGTCAGACCGGGGATTTGGTTAGTGCTTAGGTCTATGTGAACTAACCTTGCACTAATCATTTTGTGTTGTTTTAGCAATCATCAAGCGAGATAGACGTTGTACTAGCAAGTTAATGCGACGTGCTCGCGTAACAATGATTAGCTACCATTGTTACGGGTTCAAGACGTGTCAAACAAGCAATGTACGACAAGTATCAAGCAAGATGGGGCGGTGTGGTATATGTATGTTGTTCCTTTTCGTTTCGTTGTTTAATCTATATGCATTCTTTAGAATGAAGATGGAAGATGGAACCGTAACAGACGCGCCTATTCATGAGGGGAAGGATGAGTTAACATTAAGGATTGAGGCGGAGTTCGAACGCTATATCTTGATTTTCGCCAACAAGGTTAAGCAAGTTCTCCAAGAGTAGTTCGAGGGAATAGTGACGGAGATGGTCCTAGACCAAGTGCCTAAGGCCGTGAAGGAAGAGTTAGAAAAGAGGGTTCCTAAACCTCCAGGTGACGGTGACGGTGACGAAGGAGCAACTATGGGGATTGAATCTCATGCTCCAAAATTTGCTGATCACTCTTTGGGTAAGAGAAAGTTCGAATCAAGAGGTGCTCCTAGTAAAAGGGCGAGAAGTACGCCCGAAGGTGTTGAAAAAGTGAAGAAGAAGAGTAAGAGAGGTTATGGGCCTACGTGCTTTAGGTGTGGAGGACGAGGTCATTTGGCACGGGATTGTACGAGTGTACCTGTAAGCACGATCAAGTGCTTTATTTGCCAAAAGAAGGGACACCGAAAGTCAGAGTGTTCCGAATCGTTTGTCGATCGGGTTAGGAGGTTAGAGCGTGACTATCTGATGATCAGTGAAGCGCAAGGGTCCAACGATGATGTTTCAGGTATTTTCGTCTTTGGTACAAATATGCCTTATTATTGTTTATTGTGTGCCAATGGATTCGTGTATGAATTAGAGACTTAAACTTTGTTTCGCGGTCTAATTAGTCTCAAGTGAGCGTATTTTTCAAAGGTACCCATAAGGGTGCGGGGTTAGTGAACTCGGTGAAGATTCGGTTTGTTGATGGTTTTGATGATAGTGCACAGGGGTAGCGCTAAGTCGTTGACTCGTGAAAACGCGCCCTGGGGACGAATGCATGGAGGTAATACGTAGTATTGATATGGGTGACATTCCTAATGGAAACACCCTATGATGACATTGTATTGACGGCGAAGGCGTAAGACTTGGTGCAACCAAGCATTTCTTAGTGATGGGGTAAATGATTCTACTAAGCCATAAGAACGGACTTTGGTGTTAGGTTGTGAGCGCGTGTTCGTTTTTGTAGTGAAGTGGGTGAGCCATGAGGTTCGTAGGGTGGGTGAAACCCTTGAGAGCATGTGTGTATAGTCGGCCGGATGATTTTGTAGTGGTAACGGGTAGAAAGAATTTGATAGTTGGAAAAGTCTACCTTGCGGGTAGCGGTATTTTCGTTCTAAAAGGATACGTGTTATGTTGACATTGTCTCATCGTTTTAGTGGCACAAACGGGTGACGGTAGACGTTAGTTTTTATTATTATCGAATTCAGCTCTTGAGAATTCGGGAAGAGGGATCGACGCCGAGTATGGTCGTGTACGACGGTAAATGGCGAAAACGTTTGACTTGTGATAGGTGATGAGTGATATCCAGAAGGATTAGCTCTTCGTTAACCACCTTTGGTTGTGAGTAATAGCTGGTTTTTACTCACACGTTGGTATTAATAATCCAATAGCCGTGTTTCGCTCACATATTGTTGGTAGTGTTGCAATAGCCGTTTTTGCACACTACGGATATATCGATAGTCGTTTTTGTACACCTTGAGTTTTGTATTGAATAACCTTCTTATTTTTAGTATTGAAAACTAATGGTTGTATACGCCGGTGGTTAGGTCATGAGGACCATGTTGTGCGACTAGTGATACAATAGCCGTGTTACATGCGGTAGATGCGTATTAGCCGTATATGCGTACTAAGAGGAGTGTTAGGTGGTAAGTGTTATCCGTAAGGATTAGTTTTTACTTGGTCTTCATCTTTTGGGTTTTTGATATTAGGTTGAGACTTGGTTGTTTTTAGCATTGTACTTGGTAAGGGTACGCTAAGGGATTGATATCTTGGTACGAGATCGGTTAAGTTTTTCCCGATATAAGGGATTGAGCAAATTTTGTGCTCGGAATTGTGGACTTTAATAAATTGCGGGTGACAATTTGGTTATTAATGTTGACTCTTAGAGAAGGATTGCCTAAAGAAGTTGGAAGAATACGTGACGATTTCGGGTATTCTAAGTGATCGTTATAGACTTAGGATGTTGTGTGCATTGCACATTTCGGGATGCGTGCAAGTGTGTATTTAGTTATAGGAATAATCTTCGAATTAATGATTAATTGGCGGTTTGATTTTGATTGTGGTTTTGTGATTGTGTGGCGAGTGTTGTACGCTCTTGTCGGCCACTCTTTTCTTTTATGATTTTGGGGGTGTATACGGTATGCCGTTCGAGAGGCACTTCCGTTAACCACGTTCGTGTACGAGTAGAGTCATGGTGGTTAACTATCCTTATGTATGTAGGTAACCGGGTCAGTGGTTAGGACGAAGTCGGAAAGGTGTAAGCCTTGGTGTTTCAAGCGCCTCCTTAGTGTTGAGTTGAAAGATAAATAGGCTAGCTAGGCAGCCTAGGTGGATAGTGACTAGCGGGCGTCGTTAGGAAGTCATGGGCGTTGAGCCGTAGGGTTCGATAGATTTGGTGACCGCGTGTAGTCAGGTGACGTGTGACACCGGGAGTAGACCCCGTAAGGGTCGAGTCTTTGGAGACTCGGTGTTGGTAATTGGGGTTGGATAACACAACGACAGGTGCCTCCTTATACCTGCTAGAGTAACTTTTGACTCCGATGGTGTGATTACTTTGATTTTGAGTACCGGTGAGAAACCCGAATTTACAACTATAGTATAGTGTGATGTTTAGCGGGAAAAGTTCCTATCTAGTAGGCGTGATGAGCAAACGGGTGTCGCTTATTTAGGAAAGGAAAGCTTTGGTGGTCTTCGAAAAAGTCTCAAGTTGGACTTTGGAAATTAATTGCGAAGGTAGTTAGCGATGTGAGTCGGAATGGCAAGGTTCCCGATAGAGGGATACGAGAGATTTTCGGAAAGCGTCGGGATGATTCTCGAATATTCCACGATTGAAAGGCGTAACGACGATGATTGTCGGTGAATTGTGTTACTTTTAGGACGACTGTGGAGTGTATGGTACGAGTTTGGATACTCGGCATAGGAGCAAACGGTTGTGGTTGTTTTGTCTCGTGGGTTGATTACCCGATATCGTTGAAATGAGGGAATGATATGGCTTTTGGAAAAATATTATGAAGTTTTCACGGTGTACTTCCGAGTGAGTGGTGGAAGTTTTGATCGAATGGAAGTGAGAACCCGGATGGGTGATTGCTACATGTGTAATTTCCGCATTGGAGACGGAAATGTTCAAGGTAGAAGTGATTAACTTCTAGTATTTGGTGCGGATCACAAGGACGTGATCCAATCTAAGTGGGGGAGAGTTGTAAGACCCAAATAATTGTAGTGTTCATTTGTGTGAATATGATACTTGAAGTGGGGTTTTGTTGTACATATTAAAAGGGGGCAGATTCTAATCTGGGGATGTTGCGCGCCGCGCGGCCATTTGGCGCGCCGCGTCGATGGCCTGTGACAGATTCCTTCTTTTTAAAATTAGATATTTTGAGGGCAATTTGGTAAAATCACTTGGAGCCCGACTTTAAGGCTTTAGATCAGTTTTGGGAGCTTCATTCACTCCATTCACAACCACCTTATCATCTTCCATTCAAGTTTAGAGAGAGAGAGAGGAGGTTCTAGAGTGAGAAAACTCCATTAAAGGAAGAAGGAAGTCGAATCGAGTCTTAGTGCGAGTTCTAAAGTCGTTCATCTAGTCGCTAGCTACGTGGTGATTGTGTTGGTAAGTTATAAAACCCAATTTCTTACTTTAATTGTATTAAGGGTTAGGGTTTGGGTTAGTTAGCACACAAAACCCATTTGCTAGTAAATTTGGGGGTTTTGGGTGAATTGGGTCATGTAGACTCAAAGGTAACTAATTAGGGTTTTCAAAGTGTTAATTTATGTTTATGAACCTAATTAGTTAGCTAAAGTACTAGAACACTTCAATGATATGTAAATGGGTGTTAATTGGGCATGGATGACCCAAATGGGTGTGTTGACCTTGAAATGGGTCAAATGGGTCTTTAATGACCTAAGTGGTCTTGCATGTGTGAAATTGAGTTAAATTGGTGATTTAAAAATGTAATAAGACCATATTTGACTAGAGTTAGGGTTTTTGGTGAAGTTGACCCATTATTAGGGTTAATGGTGCAAAATGGGTCGGGATTGCACTTTGGGTCAAAATGACCTAGTAATGGTGAGTGTGTGAGTTTGACCAACTTGAATGAATGAATGATTATATGTACTTTGTAATAGGTACGTTACCTTGAAGTTTCAAGCTTGGTTATCGTTTCACCGAAGGCGTAAGGTGAGTGGAATAATTATATGTGTAGGTATATAATGTATCTATTTGTTGTAGCGTGAAATGTGTAGTGTCGAGGTGTTAAGACACCACGTTTCACGTAATGAGTGAAGCATCGAGGTGTTAAGATGCCACTCGGGGTGAAGCATCGAGGTGTTAAGATGCCACCTAGGGGTGTAGTGTCGAGGTGTTAAGACACCACTCCGTAAAATAATGAGTGAAGCATCGAGGTGTTAAGATGCCACTCGGGGTGAAGTGCCGAGGTGTTAAGGTGCCACCCTAGGGGTTAGTGGTGCGAGGTGTTAAGTGCCCTAACGGATGTTGTGAACACCGATGGCATTTTCGCGAGCGCCGTTCCCTTGTACTATTGGTTAACCATGGATATTTGTGTTGTAACGTAAGCATATTATATTCGTTTATATTATATATGCTTTTATTTTGCTAGCTCATTTAATGGAGGTTATAGCTTGTATTTGTGACGATAAGCTATTTGTGTTACTAGCATGTATGCGGAGTTTGTGTAAGTGATTTGCAAGTAGGTGTATTATATATGTATGTGTATAATTATTGCATTTACTAAGCTTTGCTTACCCTCTCGTTGTTTACCTTTTTATAGGTTCGGTTGTGGACAAGGGTAAGGGCATCATCTTGGATTAGAGATCCCGTCGTTGCTAGAGAATGCTTTTGGGCTATTTAGCTTTTGGAGTATTGACCGAGACTTGGGTAGTTTAATCCCAAACACCATGCTCGTAGTGTAGTTTGGTACTTAAACTTTTGATGGTCGAAACTCATATTTTGAATTAAACTCGTAAAACGGCCGATGTGGGCCCCGCTTCGTAAAACTCATTTTTATTAATGGAATGTGTTAGTTTTACATATTTGAATATGTTGTTAAAAGCGTTTTGTCTAATTATGTCGGAAAGTGGCCAATCTTTATAGCATTTCAAGACTTTTTGGACAGACCAGAATGGCGCGCCGTGCCATATGCTGTTCCAGCAATTTTTTATTTTATTTTGTATTTTCACATGGTTTGATCGCGGGTTGGTTTGGGTTGTTACAGCTGCAATATTAGGGCAGACAAAACAGAGAGGAGTTCATGAAAATCATAGTCATGAAATTTGATCGAGATCGTCATTCTTTACAACAAGAATGATGAATTAAAGTTTTATCGACATTAAATAATATGGATAAAGTAATTCGATTATAGAAAGAGTATAAACGAAGTTATCGTAAAAGAGTAAATGAGAAAATTAAATGTTCGCCTTAACTTTTGACGTAGTTACGATTGATTTCCGGATTTCAAGGAATTAAAGAAATCTTCAAAATCTTTATAAGATTTGATTCTCCGGTAATTACGGAAATTAGGATTTTCTTTAATTAAATGCAGTGAATTGCCTCGATTGCTGTGTCTGGAATTTTGCTATAAATTAGCTTCTTCCGTTTCATTATCTTCACCACTTCTATACTTTCTTTCTCTATTCATACTTCCAAAAGTTTTGTTAATATGCTCAATCCAGTTCTTGTTCTTGACCTTATATTAGTTATCGCCACAATCTTCCTTCTTTTCCAACTCCCACCAGAGGAGTCTGTTTACTTCTACTATGCTCTAGGATTTATTGTGTTTTTAGTTCTCCCGTGTCTTTATATTGTTATACGCATTGATATACACGGTTTGTAATTTCAGTGTTGTTATCGGGCTTTATATTTTCCCTTATATGCCGAAGCTTCATGCTTTTGTAAAGCAAGTAACGGTCCCGAATTCATAGGTATGAAGTTTCGAATGATCATGATATTCAAAGCAGAAGGAAAGGTAATAGCACGATTTGATTTGTCATATTACCAGAATATCCGGAAAAGACCGAATCATCAAGAAAAATATTTTCTTGATATATTTAGAGTTTAAATAGAATGTAAGAGTCATGTAACATGGCAAATGATGATTATAAAGTCTATGAATCATCATCTTCCATTAAAAATTTAGCATGACTTACTGTAATATAATCACGTTGGCCTGACGTCATTATATTATACTAACTCATGCTTCAATTCCCAACGCTACTTCAAATCATTCATAATTTAAACTTGAATTTTACAGAATATAGAAACTAAAACAGTTTTCTTTATGATGTGATAAAGATATCGCAAAGAGATAATTAATGGCTGACAAGAATCGTTATAAAGATATCTTCAGAAATATAGAGGATATTTATAACGAAAGATACGGTGATATCTTAGGATTTCTAAGATCCAATGACGAGGAAAATTCTTCTGTTTCCTCTGCATTTAATGCAGCCATATTTGAATCATCGGTTATCAATGGTTTCAAGAAATTTTATTTTTAGATGATTAAACGCTGACTGTAATCGTCAACGGATCTAATGGTTGACGAATAGGCGTTGTTGATTTCAAAAGTAATGAATGATAATTTCGGTGGTTTGATGTGATAATTCATTGCAGAATACGAATGAATATAATTCATGAATGTAGTAATCTTTAGGAAGATAACACCTGCTAAAGCTTTACTTGAATTCCGATATGTTAATTTCAGAATGTGTAATTGATTTTGTATGAAGATGATTGTGTATCATTTGTGAAGGTAGTGCGTATAATTAATGATTTATGAATCGAAATTGTACAGTGTATTAATGTGAGATGTAAATATTTCTCGGGTATTACCTACCCGTTAAAATATTTTCACAATTAACAGTTTGTACAACAGATTTTACAATCTTTATGAAGATATACGTTCATATATGTATTCTTCAGATATAATCATGGATTTAATGAGTTAATATTAAACTCATTTGATTTACGGTTGAAACTAGAGTAAATAATCTCCAAAACCTTAGAGATGTCATAATTGTAAGGAAATATTTCGCTAATGAAGTTATGAATCGATACATTCATCGTTACACTTGATTTATTATGAAATGGAGTTTATTGTGCTGAAGCAGTGATTAACTGTGATGACCCGGAAATTTCTGACCAAATTTAAACTTTATCTTTAAATGATTTAATGTTTCCGACACGATAAGCAAAGTCTATGAAGTTGAATCACAAAATTTTAGAACTGTTTCATGTATTAAATTACAGTTGACTGCTCTCGACGATTCATGAACAATTATATGTATGTATATATATATGTACAAGTAAAAACGACTTTCCTACCGTAAAACACTTTTTGCTACAGTAAAACACTATTTGCTACAGTGAAACCGTATTTTGCTACAGTGCTACAGTGAGAACGACTTTGCTACAGTGATTTGCTACAGTAAAACACTATTTGCTACAGTAAACACTATTTGCTACAGTAACACTATTTGATGTCGACGAACTAGCAAACAAAAACAGGATAAGGCGGTCATGCGATCGCATGGCAAAAACACTGAAAACTCATGCGATCGCATGAGGTACTGTAGCAGGCCACATAATATAAAAGCTCGATTCATTCCTCTGTATTATTTTTTTTATATTATTATTATTATTATTATTATTATTATTATTATTATTATTATTATTAAGATTAATATTATTATTATTAATCTTATTATAATATTATTATTAGTAGTATATATACCTAAAATACTACGACGAGGTTATGAGCGTGTCACCTTCAAAATGGGTTTTTGAGCGGGATAGAGCTAAGGAAATTATGGGTTATTGCCAAGGAGGTTATGGGTAATGTTCGAGGGTATATTTGTGAATCAAATCTAGTGTTTATCATCTCTGTTGCGTCTACGTACTTTTCTACAATATTGAATCTCAATATTGATACGTTGAGATCTACGGTTATTTGGTAATCCGAGTTTCGATCACATTTTGGTGAACGACTTTATATGCTGCTAAGGTGAGTTTCATTGATCCCTTTTTAATTGCTTTTGCAATATATTTTTGGGCTGAGAATACATGCACTTTATTTTAAACGCAATGAATACAAGTACATACTAAATTCTACACTGAGTTTGAACCGAAAATCCCTTAGCTTTGGTAACTAGTAACTGCCAGTTATAAGAACTGGTGGGCGCGAGTAATAGTATATGGATCCATAGGGCATGATATCCCCGTCCGAGCTAGAGCACTAGCCTTTTAAAGGACGTATGATATTTGAGAAGCGTACACGTTGATTTGCGTGTATTATTAAGATGATTATACAAAGGGTATAAAATATATATACGTTAAGTTTAGTTACCAGGGTGCTCAATTTCGTAGAATATTTTGATAAACGTTTCTGGATGAAACAACTGAAAACTTGTGATTCACCTTTACATACAGATTATACGAAACAATAAAACTATGAACTCACTAACCTTTGTGTTGACACTTGTTAGCATGTTTATTCTCAGGTTTACTAGAAGTCTTCCGCTGTTGCTTATATGTTAGACAAGCTATGTGCATGGAGTCTTACATGACATACTTTTCAAGGAAACGTTGCATTCACCAAATCATCACCATGTATCTTATTTTGACTGCATTGTCAACGGAAGTACTATTGTAAACTATTATTTACGGTGATTGTCTATATGTAGAAATCATCAGATGTCGAAAACCTTTGATTTAAATATTCATTTATGGTGTGCCTTTTCAAAAGAATGCAATGTTTACAAAACATATCATATAGAGGTCAAATACCTCGCAATGAAATCAATGAATGACGTATTGTCCATATGGATTTGGAGCGATCGTCACAGTTGGTATCAGAGCGTTGGTCCTAATGAACCAGGTCTTGCATGAGTGTGTCTAACTGGTTATTGTTAGGATGCATTAGTGAGTCTGGACTATGACCGTATATGTTTTTACCAAGTTTTGCTTACCATTTATCGTCGAAAATTACTTGTTTATCATTCCTAAGTCTAGACACGTCTTATTGCATTTACTGCATAGATTGTGTACCGACAAAATTCATATCTTAGCATATCTGTTACTGTAAACTTTTCCTGACATCTTCCGAAAATTTCTCCGTAATTTACGGAATTTTGGTATTATATATACATATGTAAATTATGTATTGAGGAGTACCAATCTAAATTCTATAATCTATCTTATATCAAAAATCAATTCCATGATTATACAAGATGGATCATGTATGAGACGCCCCGTACAAAATCATCGTGTACGGTACATCAACAACAGGATCATTACAAGGTCAAAGACTATATGCTGTTTGAAAACCAGTTTTGCATTCATGAACAGATAACGTTTTACAAAAGATGAATAGGAAACATTAACATGAGTACATGATACTAAGGTCATTACAAAGCTATTGTTTTGAAAATAACATAAGTTGGGAATGCAAAGTAAAAGTTTCATGCTTGAGACATCTCTAAGTAATACAGCGGAAGTCTAACACACCAAGTCTGTAATAGCAAGTCTATACACCGAGACTAGAACAGCAAGGCTAACAGCAGAAGCAACAACGTCTAAACACCTGAGAAATAAGTCAACACGAATGTTGGTGAGCTATAGTTTGTTTGTAATCAGTAATGTAATGTAGGCCACGAGATTTCAATGCTTCAAACAAGCGTTTCAAATCAGTATGATAAAGTATATGTATAACCGTGGGCACTCGGTAACTAACTTAACGTTTATACCCCCTGAAAGTACACTTGGCAAGTGCGTATGTCTACGAAGTATTAAACACTCGTTAAATGCTAGCGCGACTAGCCCGAGTGGGGATGTCAAACCCTATGGATCAATATCTAAGATTCGCGTTCATGGTTCAAAAACCAATGATTAAACGTTACCGAGCTAAAGGGAATGTTTATGCCGTTGTATAACCCACACATATATAAGTTTAAGTACTCGTGCTTAGTATGTAAAACATAAAATCCGCATGTATTCTCAGTTCCCAAAATAAGTTAAAGTAAAAAGGGAATGCTATAACTCACAGTGATAAAAGCGGTAAAGTCGGTAATGAAAGTACGCAAGTAGTAAGTCGGTCCGAAAGGTCGTCAACCTAAATCAAGGGTTACTAGGTCAGTAGGTTGTTTTTATAAATTCTAATAGTGCATAAAATAAGTTTAAGTGTCATCATCATCATCATTCATCATCATAAAAGCTAAGTAAGTTCGACAAGAATAGAGATCGAAACAATAGGCTGACTTCGGTCAGCTGCTGCGACCTCTACGTAAATCGAAAAGATGAATAGTCAGTGGCTATGGCTCCGTATGTGAGTCCCCTAACCGCTGACCAATTTTCAGAACCTAACTCGTCTTCGTTTGACCGTGGCGACGGATTAAGTGCGAGTAGGTCAGAAATTTCAGCACAACGTTAATAGGGTGTAGTGACTCTCGGAGGGACATAAATCCTAAACCGTAACTCGGATTAAGACGAGGCCTAAACGGAAAATCATCTAATCGAACCGAACTAACTGAAAATCAGCTTTCCAGTAGCCCAGGTGGTCTGATCAGATACGAAAATCAGTGGACAAGTGCTCCGGTGAGGTTCTTGGTGCTTGATGCTCATCACGGTTCTCATCCTTGATGCTTGTAGCTTCAAGTGTACAACTCGTTGATGGTTTAGCATCACTTTTGACCAAGATTCTACCATCAATACACAATATGTTAAGACCAAGTGGTAACACAACTCATTTAAGAGTCTTAGATGGATGATGAACCAAGGTTACATCATATCCTTAGTCTTAACACAATTACAAGTCCTATTTACAAACAAAGTTACAAACTTTACATCAATCAAACAAGTATGAACTTGATCCAAGTCAAAAGAGGTGATGGAACCCTAAGCTAGAGAGCTTGGATCCCTTTCACACAATTTATAAGGTCACAGAGCTAGAAAGCTTGAACCTTTAGTGTTCTTGAAGATCTTGAAGCATAAAGCTTGGATCTTTAAGATATATGAAGATAACAAACAAAAGTTTGAATCTTTATAACAAAATAACAAGATTAAAGTAAAAGAAAGATGAATCTACAAAGTTGGTGAAGATTCAAAGCTAGAAAGCTTGAATCTTCCATGTTCTTGAAAGATTCATGCTTGAATCAACAAGATATAAGCAAGATCAAAGCTAAAAGGAACTTTGATCTCCATAATATGATGATGATGGCCACGAAAATGAAAGGAAAAGAAGAAGAAAAAGAAGACTTACAAGCAATACTAGAAAGGGAAGAAAGAAAGAACAAGTGTGTGTGAAAACCAAATGAGCAAGTGATTTGAATGAGAAGTAAATGGCTAGTATTTATAAGCAAGGAATTTGACAAGGATTGATGACATGGACAAGGGCTAGTATTTATAAGCAAGGAATTTGACAATGATTGATGACATGGACAAGGGCTAGTATTTATAAGCAAGGAATTTGACAAGGATTGATGACATGGACAAGGGCTAATTAATTAGGTCACTAGCTAGAGTAGGGTGGGCTTGAGCCCAACAAGGTAGAAAGTCCAACAAGACTAACTATTGTGCATAATTAAATTACTACGCGTAATTAAGCATCCAAAAACCCAGGTAATTATTATTATAAAATAATAATTAATATTTCGCAGTCATAATATTCCGATTATGACAAAAGTTAAACGTGCGCGCAAGTTCGCGGTTTATTCGAAACGTCAAATAACACTAACGGTTATAAAGGCTTCCAATGATCAAGTTATGTATCCTACGTACTCTAAGGCACGTTTTAACATATAAATGGAAGTAAACCACATAAATCAAGTTTCCAGAGTATAAAGTAACACAGTACGCACAAATACGCAGTTTCGCAAAAACACAAGGCACAAAAGCAAGTCGAAAAAGCCGGGTCGTTACATTACCCACCTGTTAATGGAAATTTCGTCCCGAAATTTGAGGAGTGACAAAAAAAAATGGTACCGTATTTAAATAAGAAGTAGCGTATCAAAGTTTCGAAAGATTCGTGGGCTAAAAAGTGAGCTATTTACCTTGAAAGGTACTCTGGCGTATAAAAGTAAGAATAGGTATATGCTATTAATTAAGTATCTTAGGAGATCAACAAATTGATTTCGTTTCTGGTTAACATGAGTATGTTGTCTGAATATATCCACAAAAGAAAGGATGATGTTTTTAGCCTTACAGGCATCTTTAGTAAGCTGGATGCATGAAATACAACATGAATGTTACTAAACTCATCTAAAACATTGAGCGCTTATGTCGCAATACAAAGCTGACAGGTAGGATGGAAAACATGGTGATCATAACCATGCGATTTGATGTCTGGATAGTGTTAGCCACGGATTTTACTAACCCCTTGATTTCGGAAAGAGACCATAGGCATAAAGAACTCGATATTTAAGAACGTTTCATTTGACTATATGAATTGAAACTTTTGCTAAAAGTGAATAATCAGACTTATATGCAATGCAAGCCATAATTATCTATAGTGCCTTCAGGACTGTCTGAACAAACAATGAAGGATATCACCCAGTTTACCATACTGCAGGTGAACTTATCCTTAGATGGAATGAAAGAACAGTTCCATAATGTAACTTTATCCTTTCAGTTACATGTTGAAGTTAGGGTTAACATTAACTAGAACAACATATAGTTACAACCAACGAAGAAAGGAATGTGTAGAGTAACCATATCCGTATTACAGATGTTTTAAGCAGTCCCTTCCAAGAGGATAACAAGATTCATAGATTCCTAAAGTATGTTACTTTACATTTCCGAAAGAGAATCGCACGAAAGGTGTGATCTTTGAAGCAGGGTGAACTCTTCGAGCGATTTGTTCTGAATTTATCCTTATACTTAAGGAGATGCGCGGACAAGAAGATACGTGGACCCTTGGTCGTAAAGAATGGTTTACTCTAAGTGAAAAGAATCTCAAAACGATTCCTTGTACCTCAACCTACTAATTCATAGAGATGATTTTTACGAGGATGTTGCGATTAGCCGTGAAATATTAAGAATAGAAACCTACCTAGTGCCCTTCCTACAATGGGGTGACCATTGAGTGTACCTCAGAAAACTGATTTATCGGTCCGCGATTTTGCCATGTTTAACCTTAAAAGGAACATTTTTCGAGTACAAAGACTTCCTAACAAATTTTTTTTTATAAATCTGCCACCCAAAGTGGCTCAAGCGTTTTTAACAAGGATTTTAATAGTAAGCTTCATCCCTAACGGAGGGAGAGAAGAAGTGTGATCCCTACATGGTGTAGTCTAATACGGAAACCTTTAATAAAATCAACCGAGGAAGTTTTGAAAAACCTTTAAACGTTTGATGCGACAACATAAATGGAACGAAGTTCTTGGTAAATTTAGAAGTATGTATAACGAGTACCATTTGCACAAAATTATTTGACTTAAAACAACTCAATAAAGGAGCGATTTTTAATCATCTTGAAGGTATAACTTAGTATTTACTAACCCAAAATAAGTAAGGGTAAATTTATACATATATGATTTTATAAATCGCGTAAGTGATAGAAAAGTTTTTAGTACTTTCATTTGTCCATAAATCTCGTGAGGACCGCACAAATAAGCAACGTGTAAATCAACGTGTAAAAATTTTGATAAACATAGTTTTTCGTATTTCAGAGGTTACGAGTTTAAAAAGGTCGAGTGAAAAATCTTTGAATCATCGGTTGACATGTTACTAGGTAATGAAAACTAATGAATTAAATGTAGTTTTGATGATTATCTGAACTTAAGTCTTTGGCCCAAAAATGTTTACGTCCGAAGCCGTTGCTAAAAAGTGAGGTATGAAGGATAGAGCATGAGGATGAGAAGTTAATCGCTTCTTGACTTTGCAGAATGCCACACAGGTTATGGCTAATATTAAAGTCGGAATACTAATGATGTTAATATCGCTAGATGAGAATTTCCTTGGAATAGGTCAGGACTTTGAGTTATGTAAGATAGAGCATCGCTCCGACAGATGTGAAGAATAAGATCCCTGGGGTAACGCAGTAATTTTGAATGGTTTAAGTGTTTGAGGATGCCCGAAGGCTCTGCATGGCGTGGTAGTAAGTGCCTTCATCACATACACACACATGAATCTCTTAGTTTCGACAGTTGTCTGTCTTCATGATGACTTGGATACGAATAAGCAACGAAAAATTTTATAGAATTCATTTAAGGTGACGATGTAAGAAAAGAAATTAAGTTCTTAACAAACTAGGGTTATGTACAACACGTACCATTCAAGGTAAAATATCCTTTGAATAAAAGATTTGATTTGTAAAAGTGAAAGTAAAATTTCATATGTATTTGTCAAAAAGAAGTAATTATTTACTTTATTTTATATAACGTATACGATTTCAAAAATTTGCACGAATGGCAAATAAAATAAATTTATTTTTATTAAGTTTTGAGAGGATCGCACAGTAAAATAGTGTAAGTAAAATTTTGGCAAACAAAATTTTCATATTTCGGAGGTTACAAGTTGAAAAAAGATTGATGAGAATCGAGTAAAAGACTTTTGAAAATCTCGGGTGATATTTGAGTAAAAATGTTACGAGGTAATGAAAACTGTTGAATTTTAATTTGGTTGATGACTATTAGTAGGGCATAAGTCCTTCGACCAAAAATGCTTAAGTATAAAGTTGTTGCTTATAAGTGAGAAACGAAAGGGAGAGTATGAGGACGGGGATTAACTACCCATTGATTTTGGAAATTTCGAACTGGTATGACTAATATCGAAGTAAGAAGGGTGATGGTGTGATTATCATTGATTAAGAATTCCCTCGGAATAAGTTAGGATTCAGTGTCGCATAAGAATGAGTATCAAATACGATTCTTGGGTAGTATAGTATTTGAATTGCTGAAGTGACGGGATACAATTTCCTTTATGTATCATTGTCCATTGTATCGGTTTCTTTCATGGCTAGAAAGTGAGCAGATTTGGTGAGGCGATCAACGATAACCCCGATAGTGTCATAACTGCCGACTATTTTCGGTAGTTTCAGAATGAAATCCATCGTCATCCCTTCCCATTTCCATTGTGGGATCTCGGGTTGTTGAAGTAATCCGGATGGCTTTTGGCTCAACATTCTCGCGAGGTATAAGAATAATCTTCTTACTATAAATAACTTTCGCTTTCGTCCTTGAAAGTCAGTCCGTTCCAACTATTTCCTCAAAGCTTTCTAACTCGATGAGTATTAGGTTAATTTTAAGGTCCATTCCAACCAAATCTTATTATACTGCCGTGAAAATTTTTATCAACCTTCTCAAATAATATCTGCTTGTGCGCAGGTAACTGATCCTTTCCAACTACTACTATAAAACTTCCAAGTTTTGTTGGCATGAGGTCATCTCCAAATGACCCACCTGTTAATTTTTAAGGTACTATCTTAAATTACTCCTCTATCTCTGCCAACTTACCATTAGCTTGTCCTATAGAATACTTAACTCTCATGATTGTTAATGGCTTATTAGTCATCACACTAGGATTCTTAGATATAAGGTTTCTATCACTCTAGTATTAAACAATTCCGAGACGATAAATCGTTGTGAAGAAACGTACCCTAACTAAAATCAGGATCCATGCGAGTCTCCATAGCTGAGATAACGATTGCTCTATCGTATGTGAGTCCAAAGTTTTTTTTTTCCTATTTGAGAACTTTTTCCTTAAGTATCCAGGGTGTCTATATCTATAACAAATTTTTGGGTTATAAATTCTGCAGTCCAGGCCCTTCTCGTACAGTATCTAGACTAAGTGGTTATTCCTGCCTTTATCAGACCATAATGCGTATACTCAAGTGGTTCCTACCAAAATTTCCTTTGAATAGCTTCATATTCCTTATGTATTAACATTGGGACTTCTGCATAATTCACTTCAATATAATTACGCTGGCCTGGCGTCATTATATTGTACTAAATCGTACGTTCATTCCAATATCACTCCATATGGTCAATGTAACGTGATCACTTTCAGTTCTACTCAATTTCACCAACGGTGCTTTATCTATGCTATCTCAAAACAAAATCTACATAATTTATCTCACGGTCTCTCGGTGTGGGTACGTAAGCTCCGTAGGTCATGCACCAATGCCTAAATGTCCTGAAATTTCTTCAAAATGTTCAGGTTCAGGTAACATCGTTAGGTTCCTTTTTAGAAATTCAATCTGGGTCTCGCGTCGAGTTGTATGTGTAGCAAGTAGTAGTACGATATGTCTTGAGGCGACTCCCAAGTCTTTGGGTATGGTTGAGCATCAGTAGAAGGCACTCTGACCTTGTGAAAGGAGATGTCCTCCCGACTTCCCCAATGCCTAAGAGTGTTAGGGTACTAAATCCAGAAATGTCGTCAGATCGTCGAGAAGTGGTGAAGAACGAAAGAGATAAGTGACGGTCATGAAAGCGTACGAGATACGAGCCATCTTGCAGGAACTGAACAACCTTCGAATGTTCACACGTCGTACGTGGCTATTTAGAGTGAGCTCGGGGTGCGGTTACTCCGACAAATCCTCCAATATCTCCTCCTCCGAGGATCGACTTTAGTGGACGTGTAATCCGAGGGGTACTCCTCCTAGATTGCGTGAAGAATCGTTTCGATCCCTGGAACGGTGGAACAGTAGTAACAGGTGGATTACAATACTAATCCTTAGGGTTAGACGTGTGGGAAATGGGTTCAGAAGAACATCTGAACTAGGAAAGGTAAGTTTTTCCAAGTCGGTGCAGCGAATAGCAGGCATGAAGCAAGCACGTAATCAGGCACTACAGCAACCTAGCTCGTTTACAGCAGTATATAGCATGGCAATATTAACAGTACTAAACAGAAGTAACATGCAATCGAAAGCAGATAGTAGCATGCAGTAGCTAGAATAAGCAAAAGCATGCAGCGAGTTTACATAGCAGTAAAAGAAAATGGTAGCATGCAGCAAGTTCATATGGTAGTAAAAGTAAGCAGTGGCATGCAGTAGTAGTAAGCAGTAACATGTAGTAATATAACATAGTAGCATGCAGCAGGTTCCGCAGAAACAAGTATACTAGCAAGTTGTAGATTAGTCCTATTAGTGAATCCTACTTGGGTCAGTCCTCGACTCACTAATGCAACCTAATTCCCTACAACCAATGCTCTGATACCAACTGAGATGCCCCGTACAAAATCATCGTGTACGGTACATCAACAACAGGATCATTACAAGGTCAAACACTATATGCTGTTTGAAAACCAGTTTTGCATTCATGAACAGATAACGTTTAATAAAAGATGAATAGGAAACATTAACATGAGTACATGATACTAAGGTCATTACAAAGCTATTGTTTTGAAAATAACATAAGTTGGGAATGCAAAGTAAAAGTTTCATGCTTGAGACATCTCTAAGTAATGCAGCGGAAGTCTAACACACCAAGTCTGTAATAGCAAGTCTATACACCGAGACTAGAACAGCAAGGCTAACAGCAGAAGCAACAACGTTTAAACACCTGAGAAATACATGCTTAAAAAGTCAACACGAATGTTGGTGAGCTATAGTTTGTTTGTAATCAGTAATGTAATGTAGGCCACGAGATTTCAGTGCTTCAAACAAGCGTTTCAAATCAGTAATTCAAATCAGTATGATAAAGTATATGTATAACCGTGGGCACTCGGCAACTAACTTAACGTTTATACCCCCTGAAAGTACACTTGGCAAGTGCGTATGTCTACGAAGTATTAAACAATCGTTAAATGCTAGCGCGACTAGCCCGAGTGGGGATGTCAAACCCTATGGATCCATATCTAATATTCGCGTTCATGGTTCAAAAACCAATGATTAAACGTTACCGAGCTAAAGGGAATGTTTATGTCGTTGTATAACCCACACATATATAAGTTTAAGTACTCGTGCTTAGTATGTAAAACATAAAATCTGCATGTATTCTCAGTTCCCAAAATAAGTTAAAGTAAAAAGGGAATGCTATAACTCACAGTGATAAAAGCGGTAAAGTCGGTAATGAAAGTACGCAAGTAGTAAGTCGGTCCGAAAGGTCGTCAACCTAAATCAAGGGTTACTAGGTCAGTAGGTTGTTTTTATAAATTCTAATAGTGCATAAAATAAGTTTAAGTGTCATCATCATCATCATTCATCATCATAAAAGCTAAGTAAGTTCGACAAGAATAGAGATCGAAACAATAGGCTGACTTCGGTCAGCTGCTGCGACCTCTACGTAAATCGAAAAGATGAATAGTCAGTGGCTATGGCTCCGTATGTGAGTCCCCTAACCGCTGACCAATTTTCAGAACCTAACTCGTCTTCGGTTGACCGTGGCGACGGATTAAGTGCGAGTAGGTCAGAAATTTCAGCACAACGTTAATAGGGTGTAGTGACTCTCGGAGGGCCATAAATCCTAAACCGTAACTCGGATTAAGAAGAGGCCTAAATGGAAAATCATCTAATCGAACCGAACTAACTGAAAATCAGCTTTCCAGTAGCCCAGGTGGTCTGATCAGATACGAAAATCAGTGGACAAGTGCTTCGGTGAGGTTCTTGGTGCTTGATGCTCATCACGGTTCTCATCCTTGATGCTTGTAGCTTCAAGTGTACAACTCGTTGATGGTTTAGCATCACTTTTGACCAAGATTCTACCATAAATACACAATATGTTAAGACCAAGTGGTAACACAACTCATTTAAGAGTCTTAGATGGATGATGAACCAAGGTTACATCATATCCTTAGTCTTAACACAATTACAAGTCCTATTTACAAACAAAGTTACAAACTTTACATCAATCAAACAAGTATGAACATGATCCAAGTCAAAAGAGGTGATGAAACCCTAAGCTAGAGAGCTTGGATCCCTTTCACACAATTTATAAGGTCACAAAGCTAGAAAGCTTGAACCTTTAGTGTTCTTGAAGATCTTGAAGCATAAAGCTTGGATCTTTAAGATATATGAACATAACAAACAAAAGTTTGAATCTTTATAACAAAATAACAAGATTAAAGTAAAATAAAGATGAATCTACAAAGTTGGTGAAGATTCAAAGCTAGAAAGCTTGAATCTTCCATGTTCTTGAAAGATTCATGCTTGAATCAACAAGATATAAGCAAGATCAAAGCTAAAAGGAACTTTGATCTCCATAATATGATGATGATGGCCACGAAAATGAAAGGAAAAGAAGAAGAAAAAGAAGACTTACAAGCAATACTAGAAAGGGAAGAAAGAAAGAACAAGTGTGTGTGAAAACCAAATGAGCAAGTGATTTGAATGACAGGTAAATGGCTAGTATTTAT
Source organism: Rutidosis leptorrhynchoides (assembly GCF_046630445.1). Classification (NCBI taxonomy): domain Eukaryota; kingdom Viridiplantae; phylum Streptophyta; class Magnoliopsida; order Asterales; family Asteraceae; genus Rutidosis; species Rutidosis leptorrhynchoides. The sequence goes on from NC_092335.1 coordinate 607,910,771, forward strand.
AAGCAAGGAATTTGACAAGGATTGATGACATGGACAAGGGCTAGTATTTATAAGCAAGGAATTTGACAAGGATTGATGACATGGACAAGGGCTAGTATTTATAAGCAAGGAATTTGACAAGGATTGATGACATGGACAAGGGCTAATTAATTCGGTCACTAGCTAGAGTAGGGTGGGCTTGAGCCCAACAAGGTAGAAAGTCCAACAAGACTAACTATTGTGCATAATTAAATTACTACGCGTAATTAAGCATCCAAAAACCCAGTTAATTATTATTATAAAATAATAATTAATATTTCGCAGTCATAATATTCCGATTATGACAAAAGTTAAACGTGCGCGCAAGTTCGCGGTTTATTCGAAACGTCAAATAACACTAACGGTTATAAAGGCTTCCAATGATCAAGTTATGTATCCTACGTACTCTAAGGCACGTTTTAACATATAAATGGAAGTAAACCACGTAAATCAAGTTTCCAGAGTATAAAGTAACACAGTACGCACAAATACGCAGTTTCGCAAAAACACAAGGCACAAAAGCAAGTCGAAAAAGTCGGGTCGTTACAATGTATCTAGTTCAAATTTCTTAAATTCCGACAGCTATTCCGATATGGATATTCACCTGAACTCCGAAGACAGTGTAACCGGAATGGATCAACCAATTAGCCATCATCTATTCTGGATGAATTGGGGATGGGTTCGTAGCTTACTTAGTCATTGGAGACAAGAAGAAGGCGATCCCTTCCATCCACCACATTGCCCTCTTGGCGAAGAACCTGAAGTACTTACCGGTTTCGTAATACCATTTTCTCTCTCATTTCCAGAGTATCTAGTCATGATTATATACTATCTCACATTCTAAGTCATATTCGTCCGCTCGTCCGAACCACCGATCATCCTGGTATAATAGAAGAAGTCAACGAGCTTCGCGCTCGGGTAGTGGCTTTGGAGAATATGGTGCGAAGGTTACAAACACCAGCAGCAGCACCAGCAGCATAACCAGTACCACCATCATCAATAACAACAGTACCATTACCACCACCAACAACCACATCCGCATCCCACACCTGAATATCACATCTAAAAACTGTACTTCAGATATCAACATCATACGCACCGTAGATACCAAGGAGTGCCAACAACAATAAATGATGAAGTACTGATTCATAACTTCATCGAAGAAATATTCTACGGTGATTATGTAATCTCTAAAATCTTAGAGATTATTTATCCCAGTTCTAACCGTAAATCAGATAAATAGAAGGAAGAATAGAAACCCTGACAAGAATGATGCGTAAGGTACAAGCTAGACTTGTTTTACCAACAGCATCAATAGTACCCTTAGCCTCACCAGCACAGTTAGTGCTGTCAACATCATTAGAATCATCAGCACCTCTAACATCACAAGCTCCGCCAGTTCAAGAAAGCACCGTGGATATTATTACAAGTCAACAACGCGTATATTTGTATCAACGAGTTATGAAATATTAACTCGATCCCTCTGAAGATTTTATATGTATATCTTATATATATTTTAAAACCATCATAAATCTTTTTGTACTAAGCTATTAAGTATGAATTGAAAAAGGGTAAATACTACTCGGTTAAATTCATATTACTAATATGCTATGATGTACATCTTTTGTTAACAACTTAACCTTCGTTAACTACAATCTCTGTTTCAATCCAAAGAATTCCGTTTCATAATAAACCAAGTGTATTATTCAATAATATGGTTGATTTTACACTTTCATCTTCAATGCACTCGAAACTTTCTAGAAAACATCATTTGCACCTTGCGAAGTTTGCAAGAATTCCACGAATATCAACACCCTTCACCAAGGAATATCAATAAGAATAAATAATGAAGTATTGATTTCATTAGCGAAATACTCCGCAAAGATTATGTAATCTTTAATATTTTAGAGATTATTCATTTCTAATTCAAGCCGAAATACAAATGAGCTTAATATGATATTAACTCATTAAATCTGTATTACATCTGAAGAAAATATACATACATATATTTTCATAAAAATGGTAATAAAAATTCTTTTGTACAAAGTATTAATTGTGAAATCTTTAACGGGTAGGTAATACTCGGGAAATATATAAGTTCACAATTAATATGTAATATTGTACATTCTTCAACTTTGATTCAAAAATTATTAACTATTCTCACAGCGATATACAATCGTTTTCATACAAATTCAATTACTTATTCTGATATTGACGGATCAGAATCCAAGTCATAACTCTGAACCGGTGAAATCATTCTTAGATCTCTACATCTTTCAAAGCTATACTTTGACTTCAAAACTGTGAAAGATCCTTTGGTATTGTTTTTACCAAAAATAACCTTGTAATTCCTTTTCAAAGTATCCAGTATTATCAACCATTCAACCAGTCAACGATGACCTTTCAGACTTGTAATTTTGGCATATACGTTTTCGTTACTGGGGAACCTTTCATGTTCCACCACATTAGCAGTAAATTTACCAACAACTTCATTGATCTTTGACCTTCCGAAAAATCCTTATACTCATTGAAACTGTATCATGTACTCATCCACATCTTGCAACGGTGATTGCCATACCAATTATCGGGAATTAGCAATCAGTATTTTGAATCTCGCAACATTTTCTACGACAACAGTTATATATAGATAACATCTATCTTCTAGACTTACAGATTTCGAATGTGAAGTTTCTGAAAAACACCTTAAACTACGAACTAGTTCTCGAAATCTTGAAAAATGCTGATGAAGCAGCAAAAACTGTAAACGACCTTAACAGTAAAAAGTTTGATGATAAAGGATAGTGTGCTGGCAAAGCTCAGAAAAATAGAAAGTTTGGAACTGAAAAACAGATTGAGCAAAGTATGAAAGAGGCTGTGGATAAATCACAAGGACGAAATCTATCTTCAAGGAATCCAAATGATTCAGTATCTGCTGAAGCCATTAACGAATACCTTGCTTCCGAATCTAAACCCTTGCGGACAATATTCTTCATCATCCTCTGATATTAGAAATTCTAAGATATCATCGTATCTTTCATTATAAATATCCTCCATATTTCTGGAGATAATTCCATAATCATTCTTATCGAAAATCAATTTTCTCCTTACGATATCTGTGTTACACCATAAAAGAAACTATTTTAGTTTCTAAATTCTGAAACTTTCAAGTTTAAAATATAAATGTTTTGAAGTAATATTGGGAATTGAAGCATGGGTTAGTATAATATAATGACATTTGATCAACGTGATTATATTACAGTAAGTAATGCTGAGTTTCTAATGGAACGTGATAAAGGTTCACAGATCACACCATCATCATAAACCATGTTACATAACTCTTTCATTCTATATAATCTCTAAATATATCAAGAAAATATATTTCTTGATGATTCGGTCTTTTTCGGATATTCTGGTAATTTGACAAGTCAGATTGTGCCATTACCGTTTCTTTCTTAGAACGTTAATTATGTTTTTTTCCGAAATTCATACCTACGAATTCTGGACCATTATTCGCTTGACTTAAGGTCGGGAAGAGAAAACGAAAGCATGAAGCTCCGAAATATAATGGAGAACATAAAGTCCGATAACAACCCCGAAATTACAAACCATGTATATCAATGCATATAGCAATATAAAGACACGGGAGAATGAAAAACACTATAACCCCAAAGTAATAGTAGAAGAAAATAACTTCCTCTGGTGGCAGATGAAAAAGAAGAATGAAGGATACGATAGCCAGGAAAATATCAAGAATCAGAACTGGATTAAGCATTTTCACAATCTATTGGGATGTATGAAATAAGAAAGAAGATTATAGGAGTGGTGAAAATAAATGAAACGGAAGAGGTCAATTTATAGCAATCGAGACAGATTACGCATTTAATCAAAGAAAATCCTAATTTCCGCAAATTCCGAAGAATCAAATCTTATTTAGATTATGAAGATTTTCTATTCCTTAAATTCCGGAAATCAATCGTAACTAAGTCAAAAGCTAAGACGAATCTCTATTCTTTCATTTCACTCTTTTACGATAACTTCTCTCATACGCTTTGAGAAATCAGATTGTTTTATCCATATAATTCAACGGTGATAAAATTCTATTTATCAACTCATATTCGTCATGAAAACATTTCTATTGTTAGCCATGACGACCTCACTTAAATTTCGGGACGAAATTTCTTTAACGGGTAGATACTGTGATGACCCAGAAATTTCTGACCAAATTTAAACTTTATCTTTAAATGATTTAATATTTCCGACACGATAAGCAAAGTCTATGAAGTTGAATCACAAAATTTTAGAACTGTTTCATGTATTAAATTACAGTTGACTGCTCTCGACGATTCATGAACAATTATATGTATGAATATATATATGTACAAGTAAAAACGACTTTCCTACCGTAAAACACTTTTTGCTACAGTAAAACACTATTTGCTACAGTGAAACCGTATTTTGCTACAGTGCTACAGTGAAAACGACTTTGTTACAGTGATTTGCTACAGTAAAACACTATTTGCTACAGTAAAACACTATTTGATACAGTAAACCCTATATAATGTCGACGAACTAGCAAACAAAAACAGGATAAGGCGGCCATGCGATCGCATGGCAAAAACACTGAAAACTCATGCGATCGCATGAGGTACTGTAGCAGGCCACATACTATAAAAGCTCGATTCATTCCTCTGTATTATTTTTTTTATATTATTATTATTATTATTATTAAGATTAATATTATTATTATTAATCTTATTATAATATTATTATTAGTAGTATATATACCTAAAATACTACGACGAGGTTATGAGCGTGTCACCTTCAAAATGGGTTTTTGAGCGGGATAGAGCTAAGGAAATTATGGGTTATTGCCAAGGAGGTTATGGGTAATGTTCGAGGGTATATTTGTGAATCAAATCTAGTGTTTATCATCTCTGTTGCGTCTACGTACTTTCCTACAATATTGAATCTCAATATTGATACGTTGAGATCTACGGTTATTTGGTAATTCGAGTTTCGATCACATTTTGGTGAACGACTTTATATGCTGCTAAGGTGAGTTTCATTGATCCATTTTTAATTGCTTTTGCAATATATTTTTAGGCTGAGAATACATGCACTTTATTTTAAACGCAATGAATACAAGTACTTACTAAATTCTACACTGAGTTTGAACCGAAAATCCCTTAGGTTTGGTAACTAGTAACTGCCAGTTATAAGAACTGGTGGGAGCGAGTAGTAGTATATGGATCCATAGGGCTTGATATCCCCGTCCGAGCTAGAGCACTAGCCTTTTAACGGACGTATGCTATTTGAGAAGCGTACACGTTGGTTTGCGTGTATTATTAAGATGATTATACAAAGGGTATAAAATATATATACGTTAAGTTTAGTTACCAGGGTGCTCAATTTCGTAAAATATTTTGATAAACGTTTCTGGATGAAACAACTAAAAACTTGTGATTCACCTTTACATACAGATTATACGAAACAATAAAACTATGAACTCACCAACCTTTGTGTTGACACTTGTTAGCATGTTTATTCTCAGGTTTACTAGAAGTCTTCCGCTGTTGCTTATATGTTAGACAAGCTATGTGCATGGAGTCTTACATGACATACTTTTCAAGGAAACGTTGCATTCACCAAATCATCACCATGTATCTTATTTTGACTGCATTGTCAACGGAAGTACTATTGTAAACTATTATTTACTGTGATTGTCTATATGTAGAAATCATCAGATGTCGAAAACCTTTGATTTAAATATTCATGTATGGTGTGCCTTTTCAAAAGAATGCAATGTTTACAAAACGTATCATATAGAGGTCAAATACCTCGCAATAAAATCAATGAATGACGTATTGTTCATATGGATTTGGAGCGATCGTCACATTAACAATTGTTAAGTCATTAGCGAAGGGTGTACATCATAGCATATTAGTGATATGAATTAATCAAGTAGTACATACTAGTTGAGATTCACAAGTAATTGCTTAGTACGACAAGATTTATTATTGTTCCAAATCATATATATATAAGGTATACATATATAATTCTTCACGAAGAATGAGTCAATACATCTTAACTCATTATTATTAATATTCCTTGGTATCTATGGGCGTATGATGTTGATATTTGAGGTACTGAGTGTGATGTTGAGGCGTGGGATGCGGATGTTGTTGTTGGTGAAGCTGATGCTGTTGGTGGTGATGTTGATGGTATTGGTGGTACTGGTGGTGACACTGGTCATGCTGCTGGTGCTGCTGCTGGTGTTCGTAGGTTTCGCACCAGATTTTCAAGAGCCACTACTCAAGCGCGAAGCTCGTTGACTTCTTCTACTATTCTGGGATGATTGGCGGTTGGAACAAGGGGGTGAATAAGATCTAGAATCTTTGATATTATATATTCGTGACGGGATACCCTGGAAAGGAGAGAGAAAATGGTGTTTCGGACTAGTTCGCCAGTAAGTGCTTCGGGTTCTTCACCAAGAGGTGAATTCGGTTGGTGGAAGGGATCACCTTCTTCTTGCCTCCATTGATTGAGTCGGCTACGAACCCATCCCTAATTCATCTAGAATAGATGATGGCTGATTGGTTCGTTTGTTCCGGTTACGCTGCCGTGGGAGCTCGAGGAGTTCGAGAAATTCATATTATGTGTTTGGAATAGAGTTTGATATGAAATGGGTATTGGATACTGAATGATATATTCATCTCCTTGAATACGTATTTATAGCAAAAAGATTTCCGTAATTTACGGAGAAAATTTAGGAAAAGTGGTAGACAAAGTTTACTGGAATAGATATGATAAGATATGATAAGATGTGATGTGTCATCCATTTATGTAATAATGGTGGTATGACGTGTTGAGATTTGTAACCAGATATTGATTAAAGAATTTCAATTCGTATACTGTGATAACCCAGTGACATTTTCTGACTCGCAAACCGATGCATAAAGACATAAGATTTGGAGTAGTAGCAGGAGCTTGTGGACGAACCGTTATCTTCATATAGAAGTTTGATAAATCTGATAGGTCATAAGTTTGAAAAAAAAAATTAAGTGGAATATAGATGAATATGATATAAACGAAACACTTTATTTTATTGAGGCTTTAAACAAGCCTTCTCATTACACGATCCGGAGATAGAAATAGTTTAAGGCCTAGCCTTTACATAGATAGAAAATAGGAAAAATAACTAGGAAATATTAAGATTGAAGTAGTCTTCATATTTCTTCTTATCGTCCTCAACCTCCTTTATAAACTTCTCAAACTTGTCGTTCTTCTCCTTTTGTTCCTCATAAAGATACTCAAGGTTATCATAAAGATTAGAAACATCATTGTTGATTACATGGTACATGTAGTCCCTCATAGAAAGTTGACTATTCATGTGGTCTTCCTCCATTTTAAATCTAAGGTCGACATCTTCTCTCAAATAGGTAAGAGATTGTTTTCCCCAGCAGGTATTGCGTTCTTCATCGTCCTTCACTTTCATCACCTTCTCCATCACTTTTTCTGTGTTATACTTTACAAGTTTTTCTAGCCTTTCGGTTCGAGTTTCGAAGGATTTTATGATAATTTCTTTCAAGATTTTGTTTTCTTTCTCTAAGTTATTTAGACGCGCCTCTATCTGAGCGATGTTTTCACGAGATGGTGAGCTAGCCCTTTTTGATGGACCGGCTTTATCAGCAGTAGCGGTTTCGGTTTGCTTTCTCTTTAGAGATAAGTTTTTAGATAATTCCTCAATAGGCTCTTTTTCGGGCTCGTAGCCTGAGTAGTCACCATTGTAGTTAGGAAGGCTTTGAATAGCTTCCCATTCAGAAGTACTCGTTGGTTTATATACCGGTGAGTGATTAGAGCCAGAGTCAGCAGAATCAACAGGTATCGCATTTGAATGTGGTGGCATAATTGGAGATTAGACAGAGTTCTCTGATTGGCTCGGCATTCTAAGAAATATTAAAGAATTTAATAAGCATAGTTTCTAAGGCATAGTGTAGCATTTAACAGTTAAAGGCAACAATTAAAGGCACTATGGTCAAGGAAAGTTGTAGTCCTACATTGCTAAGGTACCTAATTGTATAAGGCACACATAAAATGCAATCCTGGTTCCCTACAACAACCTGCTCTGATACCAATCTGTGACACCCCCAAATAGGGCCTGGGGTATTTGTGTCTAATTATATCAAATCACAATTGTATAAACGAGAACGACTCTACATGAGACGTTTTGTTGAGTTTTACAGCGGAAGATAAATATGTCTTTAATTGATATGATATGTGATGAAGACTCCAAGCATAGCAAGCAATCATCATCAAAGCAGTAGATATACAGCGGAAGCAATATTTAAGTACCTGAGAATAAACATGCTTAAAAAGTCAACACTAGGTTGAGTGAGTTCATAGGTTTGTCATAAATAATGATTTCAGTAATAGATATAGACCACAAGATTTAGTTTGTAAAGTTGATCTCCCGCAGGATCAAAAAGTTATGCCAGTGCGTGATATTTAGACTGAACGTTGTTTGCCCCGTGACAAGTTGTTCTGTCCTTGTCGTTTTAATTTCATTATTAAGTAATACAAAGACTTCGTCAAATGTATCGGGGACGTTACTCCCGATAGGCCTATCCCCAATAATTAAGAATGCCGCAGCAATTAAAAATATCACTGTAGGGACTTAGTCGGACATAGCCGAGTATAGCATAGTTTAATAGTTGGTACTGATATTTAGACTAGACTTTCAAGTTTACCCTGTACAAGTTATCGTTTATACTTGTCAGTTGGGGACTTGCTGGTCATAGCCCAACATATCACAGTTTAATAGTTGGTACTGATATTTAGATTAGACTTTCAAGTTTACCCCGTACAAGTTATCGTTTATACTTGTCGGTTGGGGACTTGCTGGTCATAGCCCAACATATCACAGTTTAATAGTTGGTACTGATATTTAGACTAGACTTTCAAGTTTGTCCCGTACAAGTTATCGTTTATACTTGTCGGTTGGGGACTTGCTGTTCATAGCCCAACATATCATAGATTAATATTTGATACGTGTAAAACAGTTATAAAAGTTGCGCATGTATTCTCAGCCCAAAAATATATAAAAAGGGAGCAGATGAAACTCACGATACGACAGTTTGTATGATATGCGTATGATAACACTTGAACAAGTACAGAGATGTCCTCGGATTCACGGACCTATATCATTTGTATATATATTAACACATATACTCATAATCGAATAAGTTTATTTATATAAAGTTATTAGTTATGTTATTTTTATATTAATAACTTGTAAGTTTCTTATATTTATTTTATATATTCTAAATAGATGAAAATATAAATTTTATTATGTTATGTGTAAATATATTTATATATGCATATATCATTTGTTTGTTAAAATAGTAATTATAAAAATACTAAAATAATATTAGTAATAATAATAATAATGATAATATAAATATCAATAATAATGATAATAATATTAATGGTTATATTGATGATAATTAAATTGATAGTTTTAATGGTAATGGCAATCTTTATTAAAAGTGATGATTTAATATAGTGATACTTTTAATACCTTTAATAATATGAACGATAATAATGATAGTAATAATAATAATTTCAATAAAGATGGAAATTTTGATAAAATGACAAGTTAAAATAATACTTTTAATTATAACCATGTTTTTAATATACATGTTAATAATGACTTTAATATTAGTAATAATAATAATATTGATAATTAATAATACTAATAATAATAATATTAGCAATGGTAATACTAATAAGTTTTTAAATGATAATAATACTTCTTTATCATTAAAGATAATAATGTTAATACTAATAATATTAATAATAATGATAATATAAACTATACTAGTGATACAAATTTTAATGTCCATGTTATTAATAATTAACAATAATGATAATATTTAGTAATACAATAGTACTAGTACTAGTAAATAATAATAATAATAATAATAATAATAATAATAATAATAATAATAATAATAATAAAAATAATAATAATAATAATAATAATAATAATAATAATAATAATAATGTTGAAAAAGAAAACTACCTTAAATAAGCCCTTTAAAAAGAAATGCCTCAGATGAGGCTCGAACACGAGACTTCACGCTACCCCGCTAACACTCTCAACCAATGCTCCATTTCTCATTTTCTAATTTAATATCAAGAACAGAAATATATAACCCGTAATTTTTTTAATCATCTTCTTCTTCTTCTTTTAAAAAAAAGATAATCAATCAGATCAATTCCAACAGATATCTAAAATTATTTTTGATTATTAGGAATATAGTTAATCATTTATATTGGTTTGTATTAATAGAAAACGAAAAAAAAAAACTTGTTGCTGCTGTCGTTATGTTTTTTTAAAAAAAAATAGTTTGATTTTCGGTTTCCAAGTGTTTTTAGCTCATGAATATAACATGAATTATATTCTAAAACTTCATTATAAACTTCCTGAATCGTTAATTAAAACAGAAACATTAAAACAAACTATAATTTCTTCATGAACAAAAGAGTTGACTTTTAAATTTTAAACTTTGACTTAGAAATTCGTAATCAATAGAAGGAATTAGAAACTGAAAACTTACAGATAGTTTGAATGAAGGATTCCTAACACAATTGCGTTTTTAGATTTTGAAATTTGGTTCGAATTTTAATTTTGGCCAAGAAGTTGAAATACAGAGGAACCGTTGTAAAAAAAAAAAAATATATATATATATATATATATATATATATATATATATATATATATATATATATATATATATATATATATATATATACATCTGTTATTCATTTGTGGTTGCAGAAGACGAATTTTATAGAGTGATTAACACATGTTGTAGTGGCTATAATTGACCCTAATTGTTTTGTAATGAATATGGGAATCGACAGGAAGATCACGATCAACAGAAAATTATAAAAAAAAAATAAAAGCTGATAGAAATAAAAAAAAATTGCAAAGACAGGAACCAGAATTAGGTCGATCTGTTTTCTACTGATTATTGGGTCAATCATAGTGTAAAGAAGAAGAATTAAAAATGAAAAAGCAGATAAAGTTATAAACCTAATTTATATAAATAATTAATATTAATAATAATAATACTTTTAATAACATATTAATAATGATAAAAAATATTTATAATAATATTAGTAACAATAATAATAATACTAATAATCATAATACTAATAATAATAATAATAGATTATGTTAATGATACTAATAATCATATTAAATCATAATAATAATAAATGATAATAATAATAATTTTGATAATAATAATATTAATATCAACAATAATGATATTTTATTATTTTAATATTAATGTTAAGTATTAATACTAATACTAATAATATTACTATTATATTAGTAATTATATTAATAATAATAATGATAATTATTCATAATAATAATTATAATACTGATAATAATAATGATTGTAAATGATATATATACATACACATATATATTTACATATCTTTTTATAACCGGTTATTCGTGAATCGTCAAAAACAGTCGAAGTTTAGTTTAAATTTAATTCGGAAATTTTCCGGGTTGTTATACGAACCAACTCGAAAATACCCGAAAACACTCGAACCAACCCGAAAACATCTAAATACTTTAGTCGAAACCAAAAGGAACACCACACAAAATCAGATGTTATACTGAACCCAAAACCCCCAAAGACGACCCGAAAACGCCCGAAGCAACCCAAAAACTCGACGAAACAACCCGAACCAACTCGAAAATACCCGAAAATACTCGAACCAACCCGAAAACATCCAAATACTCTGCTCGAAACCAAAAAGAACATCACACAAAATCACCTACGAAATCTGATGGGACTGCTCGAACGAATTTTTGTAGCTTACGTACTTGGGAGGATGGTACCAGATAAACATACGTACCTGAGAGGACGGTTACCAAATAAGTAATTTTGATATTTATTTTGCTGCTTACATACTTGATGGGATTTCTCGATCGATTTCAGCATTACCTAAATGGCTAAATCAAACAGAAAACATCCGACTGAAATCATGATAGGAAGGTCGGAACCAATATTACCACGAATTAAGACCACTGGTTTATATCGAGCCAACCAAAACAAGTTAACAAAAGAAAAACAAAAACAAAAACAAAAAGGGAGACAGAAAATATAAACAACGGATGAAGGAGAGGGATCCTCCGGACCGCCGGAAAAACCGACGGCCGGAGGAGAAGAATAGCAGTGGCGGCTGAGTTTTTGTTTTAGGGTTTTTTTTAGAGAGAAAGTATCCAAGTAGAAACTAAAAGTTATATCATCTAAAAGTTATTTTTAACTTCAGAAACTCTATTTCCGAGTTTCATATATAATTCATAAGTATAATAATGTATTTTTCTTTTTTTTTTTTAAAAGCATATAATAATGTATTTTAAGTTTAATAAAAACAATAAATGAAATGCTAGTGAATTCTAATTCAAAATATAACTTAATAAACATGTATATTTAAATATAAATAAATTCTTAAACAACTGTGCTTCTACATATAAAATCATTTTGTGCTTAAAATAGAAAAACCAAAAGACAACACCAAGAAGTTACTCAACCTTTACAAGGATCCTAACAAATTGTATTGTGTTATAATTCAGTAGGCTTATAACTACCTTTAGTGGTTTGATTCTTGATGTTATAATTCAGTAGGCTTATAACTACCTTTAGTGATTTGATTCTTGATTAAGAATACTAATAATGAAGTGTAAGAATAAAGATGATAATGGAGAGAAAGAAAGAAACACTTTGTAAGTGTGAGAAAATGGTGCAAGTTTAATGCTTGCATTCATGGCTATTTATAGCAAAAATATCACAAGTTTAGGTAATACAATAATATTACTTTTGTGTATCAATAATTGACTATCCATTTATATATATATATATTTATATATTATAACACTCCCCCTTGGATAGCAATTTTGTTTGTTGAAGATCAACTGTAAGTTACTGCCTCGTTAAAAACCTTGCTAAAGAAAACCCAGTGGGAAAAACTTTAGCTAAGGGAAAAAGAGTGCATCATGGAGTTGACTCCCCCTCAAGTAGACATCGCTTCGGTTGTTACATCTTTTGAACATGTCTCATGCCAATGTTATGAACGTGTGTTCTGAAAATAGCAGTTGGAAGTGCTTTCGTGAAAAGATCAGCAGAGTTTTTGCTGGATTGAACATATCTCATTTCAATCTCGTTGTCCTTAATGAGATTTTGAGTGTATGAGAAGAATCTAGGAGGTATGTGTTTGGTTCGGTCACTTTTGATATACCCTTCTTTCATCTGTGCTATGCAAGCTGCATTATCTTCATAGATAATTGTTGGACTTTTATCGCGTTCTAGTCCACAAGAATCAGTAATGATTTGTGTCATTGATCTCAACCAAAAACATTCCCGAGTAGCTTCATGTAATGCAATCACTTCGGCATGATTTGATGATGTAGCAACAAGTGTTTGTTTTTGAGAACGCCATGATATTGCAGTACCTCCATTTATGAATACATATCCAGTTTGAGATTTAGCTTTATGTAGATCGGATAAATAACCTGCATCAGCATAACCAACCAAATCTTGTTTTGATTCGTTAGAATAAAATAATCCTAAATCAGTAGTTCCTCGAAGGTATCGAAATATGTGTTTGATCCCATTCCAGTGTCTTTTTGGTAGGAGCAGAGCTGAACCTTGCCAACAAATTAACTGCAAAAGAAATGTCAGGTCTTGTACAATTTGTAAGATACATAAGAGCTCCAATTGCACTAAGATATGGTACTTCTGGTCCAAGAATATCTTCATGATCTTCACATGGACGAAATGGATCAGTTTCAACATTGAGTGATCTAACAACCATAGGAGTACTTAATGGTTTTTCCTAGTCCATATTGAAACGTTTCAAAATCTTTTCAGTATATGTTGTTTGATGTACAAGTAAACCATTAGGCATATGCTCAATTTGTAAACCAAGGCAATACTTGGTTTTTCCGAGATCTTTCATTTCAAATTCTTTCTTTAGAAGTTGAATGGCTTCATAGATCTCTTTATTTGTACCTATGATGTTAAGATCATCAACATAAACAGCTATGATCACATATCCGGATGTTGTTTTCTTAATGAAAACACAAGGGCAAGTAAGGTTATTTGTATACCCTTTGCTTATCAAGTAATCACTTAATCGGTTATACCACATACGTCCCGATTGTTTTAACCCATATAAAGATCTTTGTAATTTAATCGAATACATTTCTTTGGGTTTTGCATTTGATGCTTCTGGTACCTTAAATCCTTCAGGTATCTTCATATATATATCACTATCAAGTGATCCATATAGGTAAGCAGTCACAACATCCATGAGATGCATTTCTAAATTTTTAGAAACTGCCAGGCTGATTAAGTACCTAAAAGTAATTGCATCCATAACAGGGGAATAAGTTTCTTCATAATCAATTCCCGGTCTTTGAGAAAAACCTTGAGCTACAAGTCTAGCTTTATACCTTGTAACTTCATTTTTCTCATTTCTTTTTCGGACAAAAATCCATCTGTATCCTACAGGTTTCACATCTTTAGGAGTGAGAATGATGGATCCGAAAACTTTTCTTTTATTGAGTGATTCTAATTCAGCTCGTATTGCTTCTTTCCATTGAGCCCAATCATGTCTATTTTGACATTCAACCATAGATGTTGGTTCTGGATCATCATCATTATTCATGATGTCATATGCAACATTAAATGAAAATTTCTCATCAAGATTTTTCATTTCATTTCGGTTCCATAATATTTTTGAATATGCATAATTGATTGCAATTTCTGTATTGACATCATCAATCTCCTCTGCAGTAGGAGTACTGATTTGTGGTTCTTCTTGAACACTTTCTTTTACTTCATTATCAGCTGATTTTCTTTTTCGAGGATTTTTATCCTTTGAACCAATTGGTCTTCCACGTTTCTGACGTGGCAAAGATTCATGAGTGACGTTATTGCCAGCTTTTGGAATTTCAATTCGAGCTGGAGTATTTACTGCTGGTATATATGATTTTGTCACCGTTTTTGTATCTGTAAATGCATCAGGCAATTGATTTGCAAGTTCTTGTATATGCATTATCTTTTGAACTTCTGTCTCGCATTCTTTTGTGCGAGGATCAAGATACTTTAATTGAGGTTCACACCATGAAACATCATTTTCTTTATTTTTCATTTCTCCCCCTAATCTAGGGAACAATGTTTCATTAAAATAACAATCAGCAAAACGTGCTGTAAAAACGTCACCTGTCATAGGTTCAATATACCTTAATATTGAAGATGTTTCATATCCAACATATATTCCCAACCTCCTTTGAGGACCCATTTTTGTACGTTGTGGTGTCGCAATTGGAACATACACTGCACAACCAAATGTTCTAAGATGGGAAATATTTGGCTCTTGACCAAAAGCAAGTTGTAGGGGGGAATATTTATGACTTGCACTTGGTCTGATGCGAATCAATGCAGCAGCATGTAAAATTGCATGACCCCATATAGATACAGGGAGTTTTGTTCTCATTATCAATGGTCTAGCAATTAACTGTAAACGTTTAATCAATGACTCGGCTAAACCATTTTGTGTATGCACATGAGCAACAGAATGTTCAACAACAATTCCTATAGACATGCAATAGTCATTAAATGCTTGAGATGTAAATTCACCAGCATTATCAAGTCTCACCCTTTTAATGGTGTAATCAGGAAAATGAGCTCTCAATTTAATAATTTGGGCAAGAAATTTTGCAAATGCCACATTACGGCTTGATAACAGACAAACATGAGACCATCTGCTAGATGCGTCTATTAGAACCATTAAATATCTAAATGGTCCACATGGTGGATGAATTGGTCCACATATATCACCTTGAATTCTTTCAAGAAACATTGGTGATTCTTTCTCAACCTTAAGTGGTGAGGGTCTAGTTATCAATTTTCCAAGAGAGCAAGATGTACATGGAACCATTGTATCATGATGGATTTTTCTATCCTTTAGTGGATGTCCATGAGTACATTCAATAATCCTTTTCATCATTGTTGATCCTGGATGGCCTAATCTGTTATGCCATAAACTGAATACACCAGGATCAATATATTTTTCGTTAACTACCATATGTATTTCTGGTACATTTATATGTGTATAATGTAATCCAGAACTAAGTCTTGGCAGTTTTTCAACCACATGACTCTTGTCAGTGATACTTAAATATTTCTCATTTTTTGTTGTCACTGACTGATAATCATACCCGTTAAGGTATATGTCGGAGAAACTCAATAAATTTCTGCTTGACTTGGGAGAAAATAAGGCATCATTTATTAAAAATTTTGTACCATTTGGTAGTATGAAATTTGCCTTTCCTATCCCTTTTATCAAGTTAGCAGGTCCTGATATTGTATGTATAGTTCCTTCCGTTGGTTTTAGATCAATAAAATATTTCTCGGATTTAAGTATAGTATGTGTAGTTCCACTGTCTGCTATACAGAGATCTCCACCACTTGATTGATGTTGTATTCCAGCAAAATTCATATTGAACTTCATATATAAGAAATAAATAGTGAGTACATTAATATTACACAATATTTTACATGCAAATAGATAGTACTGAAACATTTAGCAAACATAATGACAAAGACAGACGATATTAAATCGTTTATTTTTCGAAAGACACACAACTTAAACATTCAAGAAATCTTCATATAAATCAGATGGTTTCTCAGTGACTGTTGGATCGACGTTATCCACAAAGTTTACTTCCTTTTCTTTATCTTTCAGCGAATCCTGATACATTTTAACAAGATGTTTAGATGTTCGGCAAGTATTAGCCCAGTGGCCCATTCTACCACATCTGTAGCAAGATTCTTCAGAATTTTTAGAAGAATTTTCTTCAACATCTTGTTTAGTGGGCTTGTTTTGTGGTTGATATTTATATTTTCGTGGATTATTATTTCTTTGACCACCACGACCACGACCACGTCCTCGCCCATTACCATTACCATAAGGATGGTTTCTACCATAGTTATGGCTTTTGGCATGATGATGGTGATGGTTATTATAACCACGACCTTGCCCGCGTCCTTGTCCCTGTTTATAATTATTTGCAGTATTTGCTTCAGGGATTGCAAGTGTACCAGTAGGACGGGATTGCTGATTTTTCATTAATAGCTCATCATTTTGCTCTGCAACTAAGAGATATGAATTAAGTTCAGGATATGTTTTGAACTTTAGCATTCTCAAATTTCTTTGCACTGTGATGTTTGCAGCATTCATTGTGGAGAAAGTTTTCTCCATCATGTCCGCATCACTTATTTCATGTCCACAGAATTTAAGTTGTGAACATGTATTATACAGAGCTGAGCTATATTCATTTACTTTCTTAAAGTCTTGGAACCTTAATGTTCTCCATTGTTCCATAGCAGCTGGAAGTAAAATTTCTCTTTGATTATTGAATCTGCTTTTGAGACCTTCCCATAAAACATGGGGATCTTCTACAGTCACATAATTATTTTGTAAGCATTCATCAATATGTTGATGAATAAAGCAACATGCCGTTGCTTGTTCTTTTTCAGAACAATTGTTGTTTTCATTTATGGCTTCAAGAATGCCCATTGATTTAAGATGCATTTTTACTTTTATAACCATGGCATGTAGTTGTTTCCAGTTGATTCTAAAGGAGTAAATTTAAGCTTTTCCAGATTCGACATTTTCTATTAAAACAAACAACATGATAAATTATAGTCACTTTATATTCATAAGTATATAAAAATTAAACATAAATTTAATATAACATAAATGATAAGTAGGTGACAGTGTCGACCATATGTAAGCAATCATTAATAAATGTTATATAACATAAATATAAATATTAGTAAACATAAATGATAATTAGGCGACAGTGTCGGCCATATAAATGTTAGATAATAGAAATATAAATGTTAGTAACATAAATGATAATTAGGCAACAGTGTCGGCCATATAAATGTTAGATAATTGAAATATAAATGTTAGTAACATAAATGATAATTAGACGACAGTGTCGACCATATATTATTCAGGTGGTATAACCGACCATATATCATTTAGGTGGCAGAGCCAACCATAATTAGTATTAAGATTATCGTGCTGATAACGTGTTATAATTCAGTAGGCTTATAACTACCTTTAGTGGTTTGATTCTTGATGTTATAATTCAGTAGGCTTATAACTACCTTTAGTGATTTGATTCTTGATTAAGAATACTAATAATGAAGTGTAAGAATAAAGATGATAATGGAGAGAAAGAAAGAAACACTTTGTAAGTGTGAGAAAATGGTGCAAGTTTAATGCTTGCATTCATGGCTATTTATAGCAAAAATATCACAAGTTTAGGTAATACAATAATATTACTTTTGTGTATCAATAATTGACTATCCATTTATATATATATATTTATATATTATAACATATTGTATTTATTTATTAATATGGCGTAAGGATAAGTCTAATCGCTTGAATAAGTCTCAAAACCTCGAAATATATTTTGTCGTCTTATTTAAATTTTTGATATGGGACATATTTTTTATCATCCCGCACTCAACATTCAAATTTTCAGGGTTAGCCCTGTCATTGACCTAACTTAATATGTATCTTATAACTAGATCAATACATCCATTTATATTTGAATTATATTTTTTTAAAAGAAAGAGAAAGTCATCAGCTAATCATCAATACTATGTAACGCTTTTTAGAATTAGTAATAAAGATTAAAATAATTAGTTTAGTTAGCGTTAATAGCTCTGACCATGGTTGCAGACGGCGTCCGTTGCGGCATTTTGGTGAGTACCTTGTCTCGACCCCGTCTTGGCGTCTAATAAGAGGGTCAACGGTCAAAAGTTGAGCCAAATGCTGGAAAGTCTGGGTCAACGCCGGTTAAAAGTCAAAAATTCGGTTAAAATCAGTCAAATTGATCAAAATTGATACTGTTTAGTGTAACTTTTTTTATTACATTAGCGGTAATAGCGATTATAGTTAAAAAATAGTCAACGAAAATATTTTGGCTTTAAAACATGCATGTATATATTTAGATATTTGTATTGTTTCCTTTTTTCCTTCTAGTTTCTTGCTAGCAGTTTTAAAAAAAGTTGCCGTTCTAAAAAAAGAAAAAAAAAGTTTCAAAAATTTCGACTCCGTCTCACATCTTTTTTAACCTCGACTATAACTATATCCCTTGCTTATTATCGTGCACATGATATATTCTTTATTAGTAATTAGTAATTATATTGCTTGTGTAGCAATTGCTTGTTATCCCACTTATATTTTTATTTATCCTGGGGTACGAGTAATATAATTATGCACCAACTCAAGGGGTAATATAATGGTTAGATGCGTGACAGAAGACGTACGTTTAATCCTCACTAGTTACATTTTGAGACATTGTCTTTTAAAAAGTATATAATTATGGTGACAGATTTAAGAATGGAAGTCTACTGACGTCACTAATTAAAACTTTAAAAAAATATATACTACATGAGTTATTTTAATGGTGTCACTAAAAAAAATTTACACTATCAAGTGGTATCGCTAGTTAAAAAATGAAACCTTGTGTTTTAGCTCATGTGGTAATGGTCTACCTCTCTTAGCGAAAAGTCGGGAGTTCGACTCCCATGTGATACAACATTGCACACAAGGTTTCCCCTATACCCTTGAATTCCACAAAGGTGTCTTCCACACATTGCATTGTGGGGGCAGTAAGGGATGGGAGGTTTTACCACCCATTTCCTTCGGATTGGGCCGGGTTTTTCCCGGGAAACAGTTGGGGCGGGTTATGCAACTGCAGGAGACGAACGCGTGGGTGGTTAAGTTCCACCTGGGTGATCGTGTACTGCTGTTAAAAAAAAAAACTCAAAAATTTTCCACTACATCGCGCATTCCACTGGTGTCCCGTGCCACTACTTAACATATACTATGTCTGCTCGTGTAACAACTTGAAATATAACTAAAGTGACCAATCACATTATGCAATTGTATTAATGTTACAGTTGATCGATATTAGCTCTACTTCGGCATAACATTTATGAACCAGACACACGGACTATTTAAGCAATTGTGCCTTTTTGCTATGGGCAGTGATCCGTACACAACATGTTTTTATCTGTACAGAACTAAACATGATTTGAAGTGTTGTACAGTAAAACACTTCAAAACACGTTTGGTTGTGTACAGATAAATATAAGTTGTGTACTGGCGTTGAGTAGGGATGTCAATGGGGGCGAAAAAACCCGCGAACTGTGGGTATCTGATCCACGATGGGTGGGTAAAATCATTAAATCTTACTCGCGGGCATAGGTTCGGGTAAAAAAATTATACCGGTCGACGGGTCGCGGGTATATATTAGCCGTCACGTGTAAAACCCGATCCACTAATCTATGAGATTTTTTTTTTACCCGTGAGTCATACATTTTTAAATTTGAAAGTGATTTTAATTGTAATGGAGTAATGATTAAATATATAATATTATATATAACTAAAAAAATGTAATTTTTACGTCATTTTATATGCCATATGATTTATAATTAATAAAATTATTTGGTTTTTTAAAATGTTTGTTTGATAAGTTGTATATTTTTATTACCCGCGAGTTACGCGTATTTACGGGTTACGGCATGTTTGAAAATTTCTAACCGGGAGGCAGGTAATGGGTCCCAAGAAGAAAAAATTTGACTAATGAGTCGCGAGTATATAAGATTCGCGTCCGTTGCTCGCAGGTTCAATCCCTAACATGGAGAAACAGAGCTGGCCTCATTTGGAATGGAGACTTTCATAAAGGGAATTGATTCGTACACCACCTCAAATTTGCCATACACCACTAAATAAATTATTTGGACATTTATACCCTTCATTTGGTGGTGTATGACAAATTTGATATTGTAAAAGAAAGGGTAAAAATGTCTAAATAATTTATTTGATAGTGTATGGCAAATTTGAGGTGGTGTACGGATCAACCCCTTTTCATAAAAGCCATCATTGTATTTAGTTTGAATTGCCAGAATGTATGGGTGGTCTGCAACTTATGGCATTACCTATCATTCTCATCCTTGCAATTATTATACCTATTAATATTAATATATAGTATTCGTTTGCTTTTCAAAAAAAATAAAAAAATTAAATAAACTTATAATATTTCTTAATTGTGACGTATTGGAAAACGTGCCTAGACCAATATATATGTTAAATGAACCATTGTTTTGCATTCAAATCCTATCATTTACTGTTTACAATATGGTACAACTAAACAACAATGAGCTTATTACTATGGTACTTGCCACCATTACACTAGCCATATTAACTATTTTATGGTTGTACAAGGTGACACTTTCGAGCCCCAAATCGTCATTGCTACCCGGTCCACGTTCGTTGCCAATTGTCGGTTACCTCCCATTTCTAAGGCGGGACTTTCACAAACAGATTACTGACATGGCGTACACTTATGGTCCCATCTTCAAATTCCATTTGGGATCCAAACTTTTCGTGGTGATAAACACCCCGGAATTAGCAAAGGTTGTGGTTCGTGATCAAGATGAGGTGTTCTCTAACCGTGATGTTACAATAGCTGGATCGGTAATATCTTATGGAGGTCAAGATTTAGTATTGTCTAGCAACAACTCTAATTGGCGTAACCTTCGTAAGATATTTGTTCATGAGCTTTTAAGCAACAAAAATCTTGAAGCGTCTGGTTCTTTTAGATCAGACGAAGTTCGAAAAACTATCAAAAATGTTTTTGGCAATATTGGTAAAGAAGTAAACATTAGTGAGATTACTTTCTTGACTGAAATGAACGTTTTAACGAGCATGGTTTGGGAAAATACATCACTAGAAGGTGCAAAAGGTGTTCATCTAGTACAAGACTTACAGATGGTGGCTTCAAACATTGTTGAGATAATGGGACAACCAAATTTGTCTGATTTCTTTGCAAGGCTTGCGTGGTTCGATTTACAAGGTATCGAGCGAAACATGAAGAAGACACTCAATAAAATGGACCGGATTTTAACAAACATTATTGAAGATCGGGTCAAATATAATTCAAAAAAGTCACAAGATGGAGATGGGCATGAAGGGAAGAAAGATTTCTTACAAATATTATTAGATCTCAAGGACCAAAAAAATTCAGCATCACTTAGCATCACTAAGTTAAAGGCACTTCTTTTGGTAAGATTATACATACTACTACCTTCATCTGTCAAAGAAAAATTGCATGTACTTTCTATATATTTTCCAGTTTTACATTTATTTTTTTCTTTCTCCTTTAATCGTATCCAAATACATAAAGGCATAATAGAACATAATGTTTTTATTCTTTTCTATTTATGAAAGTGGGCAATTAATTTAATACATTTTAAAATTAAATAGTGAACAATAGGAACGGAAAGAGTAATATAAATGGATCTTGATCCGATCATTTTGCATCAACTAAAATGGATCTATATTTGAGAAATGGTCCAACTTGTGGACTAGAAGTAGAACAGATCCATTATCCATCCAATTAGCTGGGGTCTTTAAGATTGTTGAGTTAAGTGTTTATGTATTTATTTTGACAACATACAGGCTGCCAATTTAGAAAAAAAACACCATTTAGAAATAAATAACCTACCACCTGCCAATGGGGCTTTGCCTCATTGGTCACCATGTTAACATGGTGTTCGAGGAGACCAAGGGTTCGAGTCTCGGGGGGGGGGGGGGGGGGGGGATTTTCGTGAATTAACTCTAACCACTAACATTGCCTTTCAAAAAAAAAAAAAAAAAAAAAAAAAAAAAAAAAAAAAAAAAAAAATAACCTACCACCTACTAAATTTTATAAATTAACATTATCCATAACGTTTGTCAATAGATTAACCTATAGCGCTACCTCAGCACTTTAAGATAGTGGAAATCCCGTAGATTATTGAGTATTATTGATCAACTATACATAATGATTACATGAACATTCTAGAAACCCTATGACAAATCTAACTATACAATTAAGTTGGACCATAACTATACACTACTAATATATTCTGATACTCCCCGCAGTTTGAACGGGAGTAATTACAGACGCTCAAACTGAAACGTAAATACATAAATACATACTATAAAGATATAAACACTATGAACATAGTAGAACTATAAATATAGCTAGAGTCTTCATGTTGGAGCTTGTCGACTTTACTTCTTGGCTTGATTTCATTTGTAGCTTGACAAGTTTTGGAGGCTCGTTTTATTGAATTAATAAAAAGAATAAAAAAGGAAGATGGGACGGATTTAAAAGAAAAATCATTGAAGATACGTTGTTTTTTGTTTTTGTTTTTTTTTTTTTTTTTTTTTTGAAAGGAAATACAATAAAAGAAGTAGAAGATTTGAGAAGATTCATAGGAATTTTTTTATAATTACTTTAGAAAAGAACTAGAATTACGAAAAGAATTTGAGAATAAGAGAAGAATATGAGATATGGAAAGAATTTAAGGATTAAGAAAGAAATATATTTTCTAACGAAAACAACGAACAAGAATTGGAGATATTCAAGAAAAATTGTAAGTAAATTAAGAGGTGTGAAATAAATATAGCTCTACGTAGCAAATTAAAGAAAGTTTGAGAATTTGAGAAGGTCAAACTTGACCAATAAACGACGGTTTTTTTTTTTAATTCAGAAGTAAATAAGAAAATAAGATAATAGATTGGATTAAGAATTAATATGATGAAGATATAGCGAGATAAAGAGAGATACAGTGAGTCGGTGCCGTGAAGAATCATGAAAAAGAGAAGGAGAAATAACAGAGTTGGTGTCTTTTTTTTTTTTTTTTTTACTAAAAGAAATATATATTAATATAAATAAGGAAGATTTATAAAAGTAATACACATGAAGAAAATTGAAGAGAAGTTGCAGCAGATGAGAATAGATTGCGATCACCGATAGACCAAAAGTTCGAATAACATATATATTTAGTATGAAAAGTATAGTAGAAGAAGATATTATGAATACTGAAGAAGATTTAAAGAAAATTGTAGTTTGCGGACGGGGAACGCGAAGAGAAAACATGTAAGAAAAGCGGCGGCTAATCGGTACTCGGTGGCGGCGGCTAATCGGTACTCGGTGGCGGTGGCGACAAAGAAAAAATAGAGCAGTTGAAAACCTTAGGCTCTGATACCATGAGAGAATTAATAAATCGTATAGCCCAACAACATGTTCAACATATAAGTCCAAGAGTCCATCCTTTTCAAAAACCAATTGGTGATAGAGGAATTCTCTTAGACTTATATGCATACATTTTTTTTGTCCTATGGCCAATGTGTGATGACTTCCCAACACGCCCCTCACATCGAGGCGTGGAACGGTTGTAGAGATGACGACACGATAGCGGCCTGACTCGATCTCATTGTAGCGACGGCGGCACACACATGGGCCTGACTAGGACTCGCTTTGTAAAACCGCTAACCTGAGCTCTGATACCATAAAAGATAGTGGAAACCCCGTAGGTTTTTGAGTATTATTGATCAACTATATAATGATTATATGAAAATTCTAGAAACCCTAACACAAATCTAATGGAACGAGTCTATCTATACAATTGAGTTGAACCATAACTATACACTACTAACATATTCTAATAAGCATGTCCTTGCAATCCATTACATAACACTAGCATCAATAACATACTCCTTTACCATCCATCAAATGAACCCAACTAAGTTTTTTTTGTTTTTTTGTTTTTTGTTTTTTTTTAAGGCAAGGTAATTATATTAAACGAAATATAAAGTTCTACAAGAGTTACCAAAAGGAAACAACATACAACACGAAAACAAAACAATTACATTACAAAGTATGAA
This sequence comes from Rutidosis leptorrhynchoides, assembly GCF_046630445.1. Lineage (NCBI taxonomy): Eukaryota > Viridiplantae > Streptophyta > Magnoliopsida > Asterales > Asteraceae > Rutidosis > Rutidosis leptorrhynchoides. Next base: position 607,935,686 of record NC_092335.1, read on the forward strand.
CCTGAAAATAAGGTTGTGGAGATCGCAACATCAAGCCGCTCCCGGAGAAGTGATCCAATTTTGCCAATTGAGATTAAAACATTTACTTCTTCGTGATATCCAGTCAAAAGAAAGAGCTTGTAATTCGCAAACATAGACAGTTTAGTACCCCTTTTGTTGTTAAAAACCAATTCATTTCTATTCTTCCAAATTAAATAGCAAACACACCAACAAAGACCTTGCCAAACCATTTTTTTGTTATCGGATGTAAAGTGAGCAAACGAACCCTCGAAAATGTCTTCTAACCTTGTGATGTTGAGATTAATGCCCCGCTAATTAAAAACCTTTAACCAAATGTCTTTTGCAAATTTACACTAAAATAAAATATGATCCACCGATTCAAGATTATCATCACAAACCGGACACCTCGTACTATGTAAATCGATGCCCCGTTTATCTAGTTCAACACTTACCGGTGTTCGACCTTTTCTTGCCCGCCAAATGAACAACTCCACCTTCTTAGCATTAAGCTATTTTTTAGAGACTTCAAAGGCGTGTTATCAACACTTAAAGCACGTTTATCAATTAAATCCTTGAGATTTTAACCGTGAAAATACCTCTCAAATCAAGATTCCATCTCCATCCGCCCGGCGAATTGATCTCGAAGCTCACTGATATGATGAGTTCAACCAAATCATCCAATTCAGAACCCGTCCTACCGGTCGGAACTCGCACCTATTGCCAATTAAAAACAGGACCGTCACCACCATGTGAAATACGCTATCTGAACAACACATTTTTGTTGGAATCGAGCCTGTACAGCCTCTGAAAACAATCCCAAAGCCTTGTAGAACCAATCCAAATGTCGTCCCAGAAATAAATAAAAGAACCGTCACCGATAGTACGTGAAAATGTGCTAGTGAAGGGTAACCCAACTTGATCCACGCACTTGTCTGCATCACAAATGTTAGCCCAAAGACTAGGAAATGTGTTTCGAACAAGCCCCTCACCCATTTCTAGCCCACCATTAGAACCGTATATACTCCGAATAACTCTCCTCCACAAAGTGTTGGTTTCGGTTTTAAACCTCCACCACCATTTGCAAAGGAGGGATAAATTTTTAATTTTCAAGGATTTAATATTTAAACGTCCTTCTTCGTGAGGAAGAAGGATTTTTCCCACTTAACCTAAGACATTTTTGAATTAGAACCCGACCCGCCCCAAAAAAAGATACGACGCACACTCTCTTATTTTTTTTTTATTACGCAAGGCGGGGCACGAAAAAGCGAGTGTAGTAGAGTGGTAAACTCGAGAGGACCGATTTCACGAGAGTTAGACGACCACCAAATGACACCATTTTTGCTTTCCATTCCGCAAGATGATTGTCGAATTTTTCACAAACCGGAGACCAATCTTTTAATTTTTTCATCTTATTACCAACCGGAAGGCCCAAATAAATGAAAGGAAGTGATACGAGTTTACACGAACACCACCCGACTAAATTATCTACCTCGGATATTGCAACATCCACACCCTAAAGTTGGCTTTTAAAAATAATTTACCTTTAAACCCGAAGCTCTTTCGAAACACTCTAATAAGTACATAAGATTCCGAGCATTTCTCTACTCCATTCACCAAAGAAGATAGTATCATCCGCGTATTGAAGATGCGAAATCACTATCTTATCTTTCCCAATATCGACTCCCTTGTACATCCCTTTCTCAACCGCAACTTTAGTTAAAATATTAAGCCCTTCCGCCGCAATGATAAACAAAAAAGGCGAAAGAGGGTCTCCTTGTCTTACTCCCCTACCTAAGGAGAATTCCTTAGTAGGAGAGACATCAATAAGAATGGATATAGACGCGGAACTAAGACACGAAGACACCCATTTTCTCCATCTATCCCCCAAACCCATGCAATTCATTACTTCTAGAAGATAGTTCCAATTAATCGAGTCGAACGCCTTTTCGAAGTCAACTTTGAAAATAACCCATTTTTTTTTATTTCTTTTAAGATCATCCACTACCTCATTAGCCACAAGAACCCCATCAAGAATATATATACCACTTAGGAAAGCACTTTGCTACGAAGAGATAAGTCTTGGAATTAGTTTCGTATACGGTTAGAAAGCAATTTGGAAATAACTTTATAATAGCTTCCAATAAGACTAATCGGTCGGTAGTCGTCAAAACTTAACGGGTCTAACTTCATCGGAATAAGCGAGACAAAAGATGCATTGCAACCCATCGAAAATTCACTATTCTCCCAAAACCAATTAATAGCATCCACTATGTCCCCTTTAATGATATACCAAATTTTTTTGAAAAACCCCATGTTGAAACCATCAGGCCCAGGGGCTTTTGAACTTCCACACTCTTTAACCGCTTCCCAAATTTCGTTTTCCCCAAATGAAACTTCAATGCTTGCAGCCTCCTCTATAGAAACTGAAGTGTAACACTCTTAATAGATAATCCAAAAACAAAAGCCAAATGTCCCGTTCTCAATTATATTTCACAACCACTTGGGCTAGCATGCCCATTCAAAAGAGCTCAAGTGAAGCTTGCTAGTATTGGTGCCATTCAAAGGAGCTCCCTTTCATGCTCCCAAAAGCGGACCAATATTAGAAATCTATATACTAATATAATCAATCCCAAACACCCCCTTATCCGTATATATAGATTGAATTTTTCGAGTAAATTAGTTAACATTCACCCAATCTCAAACGGAAATTTGTTTTCTTAAGGTTTTGAAATTAAAACTCAACTTATATATCATTTTGACCAAGACAGGTTTGTCATGGGAAATTAATCGAAACAACGTTTTTTGGTATGAAAAATTAATCCCAAACACCCCTTTATCCGTATAATGTTTCGCCCTTTTATATGAAAAGTTGTGAATTTCCCCTATTACATGCAAGATGCAACACGCAAGGGTTGGCTTAAGTCTTGCGTGTTGTTGGTCCCGTTAATCACCAATACGGATCTTTGGGTCATTAACAAAGCATCGATTTACATTCAAGAACAAAAGTAATGAAGCCAGAAGAGTAAACATAATGAATCAAAGTTAACTCAATATTATTATATAAACGTCGAGATTACATGATTTAAACAAAGAAACAATGGTTGGCCAGGGGAGATCGAGCATGATCTCCCCTATGCACTGGTATACATAGGCTATACACGGGTTTGGGCTTCATTCGTACCAATGGACTCAACAGTCACAGATGCTCCTGTAACTGACCAGTTTCATGCGTATACATCTAGGTGTACAATGTAATAATAAACGTTATTCGTCTAGCGACGACCATACAAAATATGCATCAACACATGTCCCGATCATGACCGAGAAATCAAGTCGCGACTAAGAATACCTCAGTTATGATCAGGAATGCAAATCGCGACCAGCTATTCCTCGGGTAATGCCCTCACAAGCTCATGACGAGACACCCAAGTCTTGATTTTTCATTGTTTGAGGCATTATATTAAACAATTGGTGTACAGGACCGAGTAATCTTGTGGTAATCAGGTCCATGACCGGGACACGACCAAGATCGCAAATCGCAACACGCAACATTGGTCTGACTTGCATGTTTTGTGACCTGGTCATGACCTAACATTGTTGTAGCAAATTACAATTCCTGGTCATGACATAATTGTAATGAAAAAAGGAAAAACTTCAAAACATGGAAAAGGCATTGATTTCTCTTTTTACATTTACGTTTTTGTAAACTAAACTATAAAAAATTAACTTGATTCTTCTGCTCGTTTATACCTCATAGTTAAGTTATATAGACGGAGTTCAACTTGAAATAAGAGGAATATTAAAAAACTATTTTTTTAAATCTCTTATTTAGAGCCCTTAATTTATGCTTTTATTAACATACTAAAATTACCAATTTATACCACCCTGAAAGAACTTTAGAGCATACTACTGACTTTTGAGGTTTCAGGACACTATGGTTGCAGGAACCGAAACAACAGCAACACTTATCGAATGGGTAATGGCAGAAATTATAAACAATCATAACGTGATGAAACAAGTACAAGAGGAATTAACAAAAGTTGTAGGAACAAACAACATAGTAGAAGAATCCCACATCCCTAAACTAGAATACTTACATGCAACTATCAGCGAAACATATAGGTTGCACCCCGTAATCCCTTTCTTATTGCCTCGAACGCCAAGCGAGGATTGCATAGTAGGAGGGTACACCGTCCCAAAGGGTTGTTCCGTATTTTTGAATGTTTGGTCAATCCATCGAGATCCTCGGTACTGGGACAATCCATTAGAATTCAATCCCGAGAGGTTCTTGACGAACAAATATGACTACAATGGTAATAATTTGAAGTTTTTCCCATTTGGATCGGGAAGAAGAATGTGTGCGGGTATTCCATTAGTTGAGAAAATGACAATGCTCATCTTGGCTTCGCTCTTGCACTCGTTTGATTGGAGCTTGCCAAAAGGTATCGAAGCGCAAGACCTTTCAGAAAAGATGGGCATTACACTAAAGAAAAGCAAACCACTTTTGGCTATTCCATCTCAAAGGTTGTGCGATGTGAGCCTTTATAACTAACGTGTGAGTTTGTGTCTTATTTATGATCTGGCGATAATGTTAAATCGTTAGCAAGGAAATGTTAGATTGTTTAGTAAAGTAAAGAACATGAATATGTTTTTATGTTAAGCTTTCAATCCATGACTCTGCTTATAAAATAATGAATTAGTATATAAGTAGATGCCCTTTATTAAAATGAATATTGATATACTTCATCTTACATTTCTTTTCTATTTGATCGATCAAACGAACCTCACAGTATTGTGAAGTTTTTCGCAACTAGTGTCCTAAATGGATCCCTCCTCTTCAAGTTCAAGATTTTCTTTCGAAACTGATTAGGCGTTGAATAGTTCATAAAATTGTATCTGATTAGCCCCGTGTTTCTAATCATTTGTACAATTTTCGATTTGTTCTTCTTTAAATTCTTGTTTGCTTCCGCGATATTTTGTTCTCGGTTCATAATCTAAATCATTCAAAAATCTCATTTCAATATAATATGTTTATTAATTTGTAAATAATCATTCTGAACGAATACTCAAAATGATGTAAATTACCATGTTAACCTTTTACACAAATAAATAAAATAATATAAGTGAATCATAATACAATTTTAGGTGGTTATTACATAAAATGAATATACTTAATGGTTAAAGGATAATTAAAACTATAAATAGTTTCGCGCAAATTTTAATTTCATTAAACACCACTTGTCATTTAGATGTTATAAACAAATGCAATGAACTGTAAATGATTCAATGATCACCAAAGGTCTTTGGCCTAGCGGTATAGAGGAGCACCTGTGACATTTAGGAGAGTTTTCTCTAGGATTCATTTAAGATTCAAACCCGGCCCGCCTGACCTTCGTGATAGTTTAAAGATCGAGTTCCCCTAATGAGATTCAGGTTTCTTTCAGAAAATGTGTGCGTGCGTAACAAATGATTTCAAAGATGGTTAATACCTATCTATGTGCAGTGGCGCTTCTAGAATCAAAACCCAATGGGGTCCCAAAAAAACTATCCACTAACTTACTTGCACAAAATATTGAATGTGTCGGGTCAAGTCGGTCGTAATTAAAACACAAACGTAAAATTGGATAATACTCGCAAAATATTGCGTTGTTCATATTTTTTACTATTGTCATAACAACAACGGTCATACTAGAAGTAAGCTTTTGTTAGCCCAACATTATTAGGCCATGTGTTCTTGTATTTGGGCTAAGCCCATGTTATTATGTTAGGGTTATGCCTTATATATGATTGTATCATGTACCGATGAAAACTCAATAAACAATACGTAATATTGCATTCCAGCATGGTATCCGAGCCTATACCTAAAAGGCTAAAACCTCTCAATTTTGAAATCTTCATCAATTTTTTGACGGCTGTGATAATCGCCTAACATAGTCACGAACAAAAAAAAAAAAAAAAAAACTAGTTCTATCCCTTCTTCATATTTTTCTCTTCTTTTTTTTTTTTTTTGTTCCAACGATCGACGTAATCATCATCTAATTCAATTATTTCTTTTCATTTGTGAGGGCTGATTGCTTGTGAAGTATTACGTCATATACCACCAAGCCACCAATTGGATTATACTAATATCATTATAGTACTCCATCTTGAAATCTTGCAAATAGTGTCTACTGATATTTTATCATCTTAAGGCCACAACATCATTCCATCATTGCATCAAATAATTTTATTATTTTCTAGGCTGTTCTTGCAAGTTGAATCAACCGACACATAATCTTGGAAGTTGCAAAGTCAATTTTGTATATGGAATATTATCCAGAGCATCTTTCTAGTCTTTCGGAAGTCCAGTTGTTAAATATTATACATGCCCAACAAAGTTTAATAGACCAATATGGATTAAATCAACAAATTATGCAAGCTCAACAACAATATACTCAAGCCCAGCAGGCCCAACAGCAGACTATTCCTCCTAGTGCATTCAGTGCAATGACTCTTCAGGATTACAATGGTGCCGGGTGGCACATGGATACCGGTGCATCCACTCATCTTACATCTTGCATTAATAATCTTAGTACTATTTTTAATAATTGCAAATATCCTTCAGTCGCCGTAGGTAACGGGAACACTATTCATGTTACCAACACCGGCCATAGCTTGTTACCTAATGGTCACAGATCCTTACACTTACATAATATTCTCGTTACCCCAAATATTGTAAAAAATCTCATTTCTGTCCGTCAATTTACTCGTGATAATATTGTTTCTGTTGAATTTGATCCCTTTGAATTTTCCGTCAAGGATTATCTGACGCACCGTCTTCTTCTTCGATGTGACAGCACCGGGGATCTCTACCCTGTCACTTCGCCATCTCGTCAACATGCTCTCACTATTAGTCCGGTTACCTGGCATCAGCGTCTTGGTCATCCAGGGCATGATGTTTTTCGCAAACTTCTTTCCAATAAAGATATTATTTGTAATAAAACTACGCCCTCTGTTTTGTGTCATGCGTGTCAACTCGGCAAACATGTTCGTCTTCCCTTTTCTGTTTCTAGCACTAATGTTACTGCACCGTTTGATATTATTCATTCTGATTTATGGACTTCTCCTGTTTCTAGCATTAGCGGTTTAAAATATTATATTATTTTTCTTGATCATTACACGCATTATGTATGGGTTTTTCCGTAACGAAATAAATCTGAAGCACTAACTAAATTCATCGAATTCCGCACCTTTGTACAAACTCAGTTCAAGCAAGAGATAAAAGCATTCTAATGTGACAACGGCGGTGAATTCTATAACACCGCCTTCCATCAACTCCTACAAACCAACGACATTCAATTCCGATTCTCTTGTCCTCATACATCTCAACAAAACGGAAAGTCCGAACGTATGCTCCGCACCATTAATAACCTCATCCGTAATCTTCTCTTTCAAGCTCATCTTCCGCCAATCTACTGGGTGGAAGCTCTCCACACGGCCGCTCATCTTCTTAATATTCTCCCATCTTCCTCCATTAATCATGAAATACCACACACCCGTCTCTACCAGCGAAAACCTACATACACCAACCTTCGCGTCTTCGGATGCCTTTGTTATCCCCACCTTAACACCACAAATAAACTCGCGCCTCGATCCACTCCCTGCATCTTTCTTGGCTATCCATCGAACCATCGGGGCTACCGTTGCCTTGACTTAACCACAAATAAAATCATTTTGTCTCGCCATGTCACCTTCGACGAGACATCTTTCCCGTTCGGCTCTATGACACCGACTCAACCTCCCTCTTACGATTTTCTTGATCCTACTCCTAATCTTTTCTCCTGCTCCTTCCATCTCTCTGACTCCCCTTCTGTTCCGGAGACACAACCCCCTCCAAATAAGGCTACTGATAATACACAGCCCACTACTACCTCTCTTCCGAAGACACAACCTCCTCCAAATGAGGCTACTAATAATACACAGTCCACTACTACCTCTCGTTCGGAGACACAGCCTCCTCCAAATGAGGCTACTAATAATACGCAACCTACTACTACCTCTCTTCCGGAGACACGCCCTTCTCCCACTGAGACTACCACCTCTACTACCTCCCATTCTACTCACCCTATGATTACCCGTACTCGTCTTGGTACAATGAAACCTGTCCAACGACTTAACCTCCACACATCTGTTATCTCTCCTGTTCCACGTTCTTACCCTGACGCACTCCATGACCCCAACTGGAAACAAGCTATGACTGACGAATATAATGCTTTAATTAACAATAGTAATTGGAAGCTTGTGCCTCGCCCATCGGACACGAATATAGTTCGCTCCATGTTGTTATTTAAGTGTAAGTTTAATACATATGGTAACTTAAGCAGGTATAAGGCGCGACTTGTTTCTAATGGTCGCAGTCAGCAGATTGGTGTTGATTGTGATGAGACATTAAGTCCGGTTGTCAAACCGGCAACTATACACACAGTTCGCAGCTTAGCGATTTCTCGACACTGGCCTGTTCACCAGCTAGATGTTAAGAACGAATTTTTTCATGGTCAGCTGTCTGAGACGGTTTACATGCATCAGCCTCCGGGCTTTCGGGATCCTAGGTGTCCCAACCATGTCTGCTTACTTCAAAAATCTTTATATGGCCTCAAACAGGCCCCACGCGCATGGTTTCAGCGCTTTGCAGGGTATGCTCAACCCCTTGGATTCCACCACAGCCGATGTGACACTTCTTTATTAATTTATCGTCAGGGATCCGACATTTCTTACCTCCTCTTGTATGTGGATGACATTGTGTTGACAGCATCCTCCGCTAGCTTGCTTCAGCGGATTATTCAGTCCTTACATAAGAAATTTGCCATGCCTGACTTAGGAGCCTTAAATTATTTTCTTGGCATCTCAGCATCACGCACTGCCACTGGTATGTTCTTGTCTCAGAAGCAGTATGCCATAGAGATTCTTGAGCGAGCCGGTATGATCTCTTGTCAGCCGTGCAGGACCCCTGTTGAGCTAGGCGCCAAGCTCACTGCCCACGATCCGTCTGTGCAGGACCTGACTTTATATCGTAGCCTTGCAGGTGCCCTACAATATCTCACCTTCACTCGTCCAGACATCTCCTATGCAGTTCAGCAGATTTGTCTTTTTATGCATGACCCACGGGAGCAACACTTACATGCTCTCAAGCGGATTCTTCGTTATGTTCATGGGACTATTGACATGGGATTACAGTTATATGCATCGTCCCCTACCTCTTTGGTTGCTTACTCTGACGCTGACTGGGCTGGGTGCCCTACAACTAGACTCTCCACTTCTGGGTATTGTGTCTTCCTTGGCAACAATCTACTCTCATGATCTTCGAAGCGACAACTTACTCCTTCTCGCTCCAGTGCCGAGGCAGAATATCGAGGAGTTGCCAATGCTGTTGTTGAGACACGCTGGATACGTAATCTTCTTCGTGAGCTTCACTGCCCTCTCACCTCTGCTACACTAGTATACTATGATAATGTTAGCTCCGTCTACCTTGCATCTAATCCAGTCCAACATCAGCGGACCAAACACATTGAGATAGACATTCATTTTGTCAAAGATTTAGTTGCTCAGGGACAGGTCCGGGTTCTACATGTTCCGTCAAGATATCAGTTTGCAGATATCTTCACCAAAGGCCTTCCATTTGCTCTATTCGACGAGTTCAGATCCAGTTTGAGCATTTACCGTACTCCCGCTCCAACTGCGGGGGGATGTTAGCCCAACATTATTAGGCCATGTGTTCTTGTATTTGGGATGAGCCCATGTTATTATGTTAGGGTTATGCCCTATATATGATTGTATCATGTACTGATGAAAACTCAATAAACAATACGTAATATTGTATTCCAACAGCTTTTACTTTTGTCTAAAAAGTTTCATACAATTAAATTCATCCATAATTGTCCTATATATGCAAGTAGACAATCATTCGTAAATTGAAGTATCTTAACATGTTAATAATAGCTGTCAAATTCAAAATCAAAAGACAATTTTATTGATACATCAGTAAAAAAAATTAGAGTACCAAAAGACAATTTTATTGATTACATCAGTATCATACAAGATCAATTATTTAAGAAAACTAATTATACACATATATACATGATACATCAATAAAATTAAAATATATACAAGATACATCGGCACTAAAAAAATTTCAATTATAAACATACATACTTAGATGAAAGATCAATACCAAAAAAATTACAGTTATAAACATAAACTAAACATATATACTTAAATGAAAGATCAATCATTTGATGAATTTAATTATAAACATATATACATGATACATCAGTAGCAAAAAAGCTCAACCAAGCTATATTTTATATAGAAAAGGCAATTTGATTGATATTAAACAATAATACATATGTACATCTATACAAAAGAAATAGTTTAGTCTCATGAATGTACAAATACTTACATAATGATGGATGACTCGGATGAAGAGGGAATGACACGAAATTAGAAATGACGGAATGAAATCATATATGATCGTCGATGGTCACTAGACACAAAGGAAATAGAAAATTGGATAGGGCTAAGTTTATTTTTATTTAATTTTTTTAATATTTAAACTGTTCATAATATAAAATTATAAGCGGACTAATTTCAAATATTTTTGTAGTCCAAACTATCAAATTTTAAATTCTAAAAGTATATGAGGTCACATTATTATATTTAGTGATGTCCTATACAAAAAAAAAAATTTGTGATAAATTTCGAAAACTAATGATGTCACGGAACTTTGCAGGGTTACACATACACTCGCCACTGTCTATGTGATGATGCAACAACTTGCTTTTTAAAAAAAATAACTTAGATATAAAGATAAAGATAAATAAAGATATATATACGGATTAAAAAAAAAAAAAGATTAAAATTCACCACCCGTTAACAAATTAAACGCAACGGGTTGTTTTTTGCAATTTATGCAAATGATCACTGTTCGCAGCAGAAGCAGCAGCCATGGCCAGAATTACAAGCTATTTCTCCACAATTCATCTTCAATCTTCCTTCATCTCCTTCACAACTCACCCACTAATTTACAGCCTCATCATTTCATTGTTGATTACCTAATTAACTCACTCCATTTCTCAAAACAAGAAGCCATAACAACTTCAACTAAATTACTCCACTTGAAATCCATCAAAAACCCGGAATCTGTTATCAATTTTCTCAGAACCCACAATTTATCACATCCCCAAATCCAATCCATTGTTATTTCACAACCTAAGATCTTATCGAAAAGAGTTGATAAAACCCTAGAACCCAAATTTAGGGTTTTATCAGAAGCAGGGTTTTCAGGTTCGGATATTTTAACTGTTATTAAAAAGGATCGTAATTTATTAGATAGAGGCTTGCATACATTCATTGTACCAACTATTAATTATTTGTTGAGAATTTTGGGTACTAAAGAAAATGTTGTTAAAGCTATAATTAGGTCACCTTGGCCTTTTTATGGGAAATACATTAGGGTTAATGTAATGTTGTTAGAAAAATATGGGCTTTGTAGGAATGGTATTAAAAGGGTTGTATTAAGCCACCCAGGTTTGGTAACTCAATATCCTGTTAGGTTAGAAGAGAAGCTTGTTCAAGTTGAAACGGAATTTGGTATTTCACCTGGTTTGGGTATGTTTTTTCATGGTCTGTCGGCTCTTTGTTCGATGAATAAGTTGAATTTACGGAAAAAGTTTGAGTTGTTTAGGAGTTTCGGGTGGTCTGATTCGGATGTTGAGATTATTGCTAAGCGTCAACCAAAATGTTTCACACATTCTGAAGAAAGGTTAAGGAAAGGGTTGAGCTTTTTCATGGAAGAAGTTGGGTATACATCTTCTCGGTTAGCTACTTGTGGGATTGTTTTGATGTATAGTTTCGAGAAAAGGGTGAAACCGAGGTATCGTTTATATAAGGTTTTAAGAGATGAAGGGGTGATGGTTAAAGAGTTTCATTCTATATTATCTTTATCGAATATGGATTTTATGAAGAATGTTGTGCATCGTTATAAGGAGCATATATCGGAGCATTTGTATGAAAGTTATCTCAAAGACATAAACGGAGAGTAGAAGAATTTATATTTGAGTTTACAAAATTCAGGTGATTCATCTTGCATTTCTTTTTATTGTTATCTTCTCTACATGGTTAGTTTATGCGTTGGTTATATGCAAATTTAGTTGGAAAGAACTATGAATCCTCTCATTTATTACAATTTGGCACTAAAAAGTCAGCAAAAATGCTTTAAGGTGTTCTTTAGCTTGGATCCTATCAGTAAACCGTGGATAATTTGTTGTAGTTTTTTCTTATACATTAGCTGAATGTACTTATTTTCTACCACTCTAAGATGTCATGTTACAAAGCTAAAATTCACGCATTAGTTGAAATGTTGTCTTTGCACATACTCTTTAATTTTGGTTTGCTTGAATATTGATGTTCATGGTGATTAGTAACAAACTTATTAGTACTCCAACAAGTTTTCTATATGGTTTATTAAGTAGCTTGATTGGTAGGATGAAATAGTAGGTTGATAAATTGTTACTCATTAATTTTTAATACTTAGTTTGTAGCAATGAATGAATGAACACACGTGTGATGACTCGGAAATTTCTGACCAAATTTAAACTTTATCTTTAAATGATTTAATGTTTCCGATACGATAAGCAAAGTCTATGAAGTTGAATTTCAAAATTTTAGAACTGTTTCATGTATTAAATTACATTTGAGTGCTCTCGACGATTCATGAACAATTATATATATATATATATATATATATATATATATATATATATGTACAAGTAAAAACGACTTTCCTACCGTAAAACACTATTTGCTACAGTAAAATGACTTTGCTACAGTAAACACTATTTGCTACAGTGGAACCGTATTTTGCTGCAGTGCTACAGTGAAAACGACTTTGCTACGGTGATTTGCTACAGTAAACACTATTTGCTACAGTAAACACTATTTGATGTCGACGAACTAGCAAACAAAAACAGGATAAGGCGGCCATGCGATCGCATGGCAAAAACACTGAAACCTCATGCGATCGCATGGGGTACTGTAGCAGGCCAGAATCCTATAAAAGCTCGAGCTGGTTTCCACATTCCTCTGTATTATTTTTTATATTTATATTATTATTATTATTATTATTATTATTATTATTATTATTATTATTATTATTATTATTATTATTATTATTATTATTATTATTATTATTATTATTATTATTATTATTATTATTATTATTATTATTATTATTATTATTATTATTAAGATTAATATTATTATTAATCTTATTATTATTAGTAGTATTAATATTATACATAAAATACTACGACGAAGTCTTGAGCGTATCACTTTCAAAATGGTTTTTCGAGCGGGATAGAACTAAGGAAATTATGGGTTATTGCCAAGGAGGTTATGGGTAATGTTCGGGGGTATATTTAACCTAGTGTTTATCATCTCCGTTACGTCTACGTACTTTTCTGAAATATTGAATCATAATATTGATACGTAAACATTTATATTTTATCTTTTATAAATTAATAGTGTATACATGTCTAGTGCTCGAGTATATATATTTATACATGCTTGTATACTAAATTTCGTTGTTAAACAGTTTATAATAAATCACGAATTAAATACATATATGATGGGTAAAAGGTATATGATATACATGTTTTCGGAAAGCTGGCGAAAAATCAATAACTTTTCATTTAGATATCGAATAGTTTCGAGGAACAAATCAAAAGATATGGTCAACTGAATTATAATTGACATTAATTGGAATTGCTTTTTGAATATGCAACTAATACTTAAACAACTTGTTTACGAGATTGATAAAATGGATTTTTGAATATTACCAACCGAGTAAATGAATCCTTATATAAGGTACGTCTCGTTTATTGAACTATTGTCAAAATTGACTTTTTGAAACAACTTTGAATAACTTTTGTATGTCAATTTCGAGCATTAGAATTGTGATACACTATGACCTGACCTAGCTTGATAGACATTTATTGACCAACATATGTTCTCTAGGTTGAGATCTACGATTATTTGATATACCGAGTTTCGGTCACATTACGCTGAACAACTTTATGTGCTGCTAAGGTGAGTTTCATTTGCTCCCTTTTTAAATGCTTTTGCAATATATATTTTTGGGCTGCGAATACATGCACTTTATTTTAAACAATGGACACAAGTACATACTAAATTCTATACTGAGTTTGAACCGAAAATCCCTTAGCTTTGGTAACTAGTAACTGCCGGTTATAAGAACTGGTGGGCGCGAATAGTAGTATATGGATCCATAGGGCTTGACATCCCCGTCTGTTCCAGGTATAGAAACCCTAGCCTGAACTATAATACAGACGTATGCTATTTGAGTTTAGTACACGTTGGTTTGCGTGTATTGTACATGTTGGTTGCATGTATGTTAAAACAGGGGTACTTATTATAACGTTAAAGTTTAGTTACCTGGGTGCTTAATCTTGTAGAATATTTTGATAAACGTTTCTGGATGAAACAACTGAAAACTTGTGATTCACCTTTACATACAGATTATACGAAACAATAAAACTATGAACTCACCAACCTTTGTGTTGACACTTGTTAGCATGTTTATTCTCAGGTTTACTAGAAGTCTTCCGCTGTTGCTTATATGTTAGACAAGCTATGTGCATGGAGTCTTATATGACATACTTATCAAGGAAACGTTGCATTCACTAAATCATCACCATGTATCTTATTTTGACTGCATTGTCAACGGAAGTACTATTGTAAACTATTATTTACGGTGATTGTCTATATGTAGAAATCATCAGATGTCGAAAACCTTTGATTTAAATATTCATTTATGGTGTGCCTTTTCAAAAGAATGCAATGTTTACAAAACGTATCATATAGAGGTCAAATACCTCGCAATGAAATCAATGAATGACGTATTGTCCATATGGATTTGGAGCGATCGTTACAGTTGGTATCAGAGCGTTGGTCCTAGTGAACCAGGTCTTGCATAAGTGTGTCTAACTGATAGTTGTTAGGATGCATTCGTAAGTCTGGACTTCGACTGTGTCAGCATGTCAAAAGTTTTGCTTATCATTTCTTGTCGGAAATTACATGCTTATCATTCTTAAGTCTAGACACGTTTTCCTGCATTTATTGCATAAATAGTGTATAGACAAAAATTCATATCTTAGCGTATCTGTTACTGTAAACTTTTCCTGACATCTTCCGAAAATTCCTCCGTGATTTATGGAATTTTGGTATTATATATACATATGTAAATTATGTATTGAAGAGTACCAATCTAAATTCTATAATCTATTTCATATCAAAAATCATCTCTCTAATTATACAAGATGGATCCCGTATCTACTTCAAATTCCTTAAACTCCGACAGCTATTCCGATATGGATATTCACCTGAATTCCGAAGACAGTGTAACAGGAATGGATCAACCAATCAGCCATCACCTATTCTGGATGAATTGGGGATGGGTTCGTAGCCTACTTAATTATTGGAGATAAGAAGAAGGCGATCCCTTCCATCCACCACATTGCCCTCTTGGCGAAGAACCTGAAGCACTTACCGGCGAACCTGTTCATAATACCATTTTCTCTCTCATCTCCAGAATATCTCATCATGATCATATACTCTCTCAAATTCTGGATCTTATTCATCCGCTCGTCCGAACCGCCAATCATCCCGGTGTAGTAGAAGAAGTCAACGAGCTTCGCGCTCGGGTAGTGGCTTTAGAGAATATGGTGCAAAGGTTACAAGCACCAGCAGAATCTCCGGCATCAACAGTACCACCGACAACAACACCAACAGTACCATTACCACCACCAACAACATCCGCACCGCAAGTCTCAACATCACAATATGTACCTTGAACATCAACGTCATACGCATCGTAGTTACCAAGAAATACCAGCAACACTAACCGATGAAGTATTAACTAATTTCCCCTGAAGAAATTTTATGTATATTTAATATATATGAATTTTGAAATCAAAATAAATCTTTTTGTACTAAGCTATTACGTGTAAATCTTAACTGGTAGGTACTACTCGGTTAGTTCATATTACTAATATGCAATGATGTACATCCTCCCTTAACAACTTAACCATTGTTAACTACAATCTCTGTTTCAACTTAATGAATTTCATTTCATAATAAACCAAGTGTATTATTCAATTACATAATTGATTTTACATTTTCATTTTCGATGTACTCGAAACTTTCCAGAAAACATCATCTGTGCCTTGTAAGGTTCACAAAGATTCCACAAGCATCAACATCCTTCACCGAGAAATAAGAATAAATGATGAAGTATCGATTACATTAGCGAAATACTCCGCAAAGATTAGGTAATCTTTAATGTTTTAGAGATTAATCATTTCTAAGTCAAGTCGAAAATCAAATGCGCTTAATATGATATTAACTCATTAAATCTGTATTAGATTTAAAAAAAATATACATACATATATTTTCATAAAGACGGTAATAAAATTTTTTTTGTACAAAGTATTAATTGTGAAATCTTTAACAGGTAGGTACTACTCGAGAAATATTTAAGTTCACAATTAATATGTTACACTGTACATTCTTCAACTTTGATTCAAAAATCATTAATTATACTCACTATCTTCACAGTGATACACAATCGTTTTCATACAAATTCAATTACATATTCTGATATTGACGGATCAGAATCCAAGTCATAATTCTGAAGCGGTGACATCATTCTTAGATCTCTACATCTTTCAAAGCTATACTTTGACTTCAAAACTGTGAAAGATCCTTTAGCGTTGTTAATATCGAAAATAATCTTGCAGTCCCTTTTCAAAGTATCCAGTTTATCACACTTTCAACTAGTCAAACTTTGATTTTTCAGATTAGTCTTATTGTAACCTTGACATATACGTTCTTGTTACTGGGGAACCTTTTATGTTCCACCACATTAGCAGTAAATTTACCAACAACTCCATTGATCTTTGACCATTCGAAAAATCCTTATACTCATTGAAACCCTATCATTTACTCATCTGCATCTTGTAACGAGAATTGCTATACGAATTATCAGGAGTTAGCAATCAGTATTTTGAAATCTTGCAGCACGTCTACACCACCAGTTATATGTGTACATATAACGTCTACCTCCTGGACTTACATACTTCGAATGTGAAGTTTCCAAAAAACACCTTAAACTACGAACTAGTTCTCGAAATCTTGAAAAATGCTGATGAAGCAGCAAAAACTGTAAACGACCTTAACAGTAAAAAGTTTGATGATAAAGGATAGTGTGCTGGCAAAGCTCAGAAAAAGAGAAAGTTTGGAACTGAAAAACGGATTGAGCAAAGTATGAAGGAGGCTGTGGATAAATCACAAGGACGAAACCTGCCTTCAAAGAATCCAAAAGATTCAGTATCTGCTGAAGCCATTAACGAATACCTTGCTTCCGAATCTAAACCCTTGCGAACAATATTCTTCATCATCCTCTGATATTAGAAATTCTAAGATATCATCGTATCTTTCATTATAAATATCCTCCATATTTCCGGAGATAATTTTATAATCATTCTTATCAGAAATCAATTTTCTCCTTACGATATCTGTGTTACACCATAAAAGAAACTATTTTAGTTCTAAATTCTGAAACTTTCAAGTTTAAAATATAAATGTTTTGAAGTAATGTTGGGAATTGAAGCATGGGTTAGTAAAATATAATGACACTTGATCAACGTGATTATATTACAGTAAGTCATGCTGAGTTTCTAATGGAACGTGATAAAGGTTCACAGATCACACCCTCATCATGAACCATGTTACATAACTCTTTCATTATATTTAACCTCTAAATATATCAAAAAAATATTTTTCTTGATGATTCGGTCTTTTCCAGATATTCTGGTAATTTGACAAGTCAGATTGTGCTATTACCATTTCTTTCTTAGAACATTAGTTATGTTCATCTGAAACTTCATATCTACGAATTCTGGACCATTATCCGCTTGACTTAAGGTCGGGAAGAGAAAACGAAAGCATGAAGCTCCGAAATATAATGGAGAATATAAAGCCCGATAACAACCCCGAAATTACAAACCGTGTATATCAATGCGTATAGCAATATAAAGACACGGGAGAATGAAAAACACTATAACCCCAAGGTAATAGTAGAAGAAAATAACTTCCTCTGGTGGCAGATGAAAAAGAAGAATGAAGGATACGATAGCCAGGAAAATATCAAGAATCAGAACTGAATTAAGCATTTTCACAAACTATTGGGATGTATGAAATAAAAAAAAAATGAGATTATAGGAGTGGTGAAAATAAATGAAACGGAAGAGGTCAATTTATAGCGAAAAATCAGACATAGCAATCGAGACAGATTACGCATTTAATCAAAGAAAATGCTAATTTCTGCAAATTCCGAAGAATCAAATCTTATATAGATTATGAAGATTTTCTATTCCTTAAATTCCGAAAATCAATCGTTAATACGTCAAAAGTTAAGATGAATCTCTATTCTCCATTTCACTCGATTACGATAACTTCTCTCATACGATTCGAGTAATTGGATTGCTTTATCCATATAATTCAACGGTGATAAAATTCTATTTATCAACTCATATTCGTCATGAAAACATTTCTATTGTTAGCCATGACGACCTCACTTAAATTTCGGGACGAAATTCTTTAACGGGTAGGTACTGTGATGACCCGAAAATTTCTGACCAAATTTAAACTTTATCTTTAAATGATTTAATGTTTCCGACACGATAAGCAAAGTCTATGAAGTTGAATTTCAAAATTTTAGAACTTTTCATGTATTAAATTACATTTGACTGCTCTCGACGATTCATGAACAATTATATGTATGTATATATATATATATATATATATATATATATATATATATATATATATATATATATATATATGTACAAGTAAAAACGACTTTCCTACCGTAAAACACTATTTGCTACAGTAAAATGACTTTGCTACAGTAAAGCACTATTTGCTACAGTAAACACTATTTGCTACAGTGAAACCGTATTTTGCTACAGTGCTACAGTGAAAACGACTTTGCTACGGTGATTTGCTACAGTAAACACTATTTGCTACAGTGAACACTATTTGCTACAGTAAACACTATTTGATGTCGACGAACTAGCAAACAAAAACAGGATAAGGCGGCCATGCGATCGCATGGCAAAAACACTGAAACCTCATGCGATCGCATGGGGTACTGTAGCAGGCCAGAATCCTATAAAAGCTCGAGCTGGTTTCCACATTCCTCTGTATTATTTTTTATATTATTATTATTATTATTATTATTATTATTATTATTATTATTATTTTTATTATTATTATTATTATTATTATTATTATTATTATTATTATTAAGATTAATATTATTATTAATCTTATTATTATTAGTAGTATTAATATTATACATAAAATACTACGACGAGGTCTTGAGCGTATCACTTTCAAAATGGTTTTTCGAGCGGGATAGAACTAAGGAAATTGTGGGTTATTGCCAAGGAGGTTATGGGTAATGTTCGGGGGTATATTTAACCTAGTGTTTATCATCTCCGTTACGTCTACGTACTTTTCTGAAATATTGAATCACAATATTGATACGTAAGCATTTATATTTTATCTTTTATAAATTAATAGTGTATACATGTCTAGTGCTCGAGTATATATATTTATACATGCTTGTATACTAAATTTCGTTGTTAAACAGTTTATAATAAATCACGAATTAAATACATATATGACGGGTAAAAGGTATATGATATACATGTTTTCGGAAAGCTGGCGAAAAATCAATAACTTTTCATTTAGATATCGAATAGTTTCGAGGAACGAATCAAAAGATATGGTCAACTGAATTATAATTGACATTAATTGGAATTGCTTTTTGAATCTGCAATTAATACTTCAACAACTTGTTTACGAGATTGATAAAATGGATTTTTGAATATTACCAACCGAGTAAATGAATCCTTATATAAGGTACGTCTCGTTTATTGAACTATTGTCAAAATTGACTTTTTGAAACAACTTTGAATAACTTTTGTATGTCAATTTCGAGCATTAGAATTGTGATACACTATGACGTGACCTAGCTTGATAGACATTTATTGACCAACATATGTTCTCTAGGTTGAGATCTATGATTATTTGATATACCGAGTTTCGGTCACATTACGCTGAACAACTTTATGTGCTGCTAAGGTGAGTTTCATTTGCTCCCTTTTTAAATGCTTTTGCAATATATATTTTTGGGCTGAGAATACATGCACTTTATTTTAAACAATGGACACAAGTACATAATAAATTCTATACTGAGTTTGAACCGAAAATCCCTTAGCTTTGGTAACTAGTAACTGCCGGTTATAAGAACTGGTGGGCGCGAGTAGTAGTATATGGATCCATAGGGCTTGACATCCCCGTCTGTTCCAGGTATAGAAACCCTAGCCTGAACTATAATACAGACGTAAGCTATTTGAGTTTAGTACACGTTGGTTTGCGTGTATTGTACATGTTGGTTGCATGTATGTTAAAACAGGAGTACTTATTATAACGTTAAAGTTTAGTTACCAGGGTGCTCAATCTTGTAGAATATTTTGATAAATGTTTCTGGATGAAACAACTGAAAACTTGTGATTCACCTTTACATACAGATTATACGAAACAATAAAACTATGAACTCACCAACCTTTGTGTTGACACTTGTTAGCATGTTTATTCTCAGGTTTACTAGAAGTCTTCCGCTGTTGCTTATATGTTAGACAAGCTATGTGCATGGAGTCTTATATGACATACTTATCAAGGAAACGTTGCATTCACTAAATCATCACCATGTATCTTATTTTGACTGCATTGTCAACGGAAGTACTATTGTAAACTATTATTTACGGTGATTGTCTATATGTAGAAATCATCAGATGTCGAAAACCTTTGATTTAAATATTCATTTATGGTGTGCCTTTTCAAAAGAATGCAATGTTTACAAAACGTATCATATAGAGGTCAAATACCTCGCAATGAAATCAATGAATGACGTATTGTCCATATGGATTTGGAGTGATCGTCACAGTTGGTATCAGAGCGTTGGTCCTAGTGAACCAGGTCTTGCATAAGTGTGTCTAACTGATAGTTGTTAGGATGCATTCGTAAGTCTGGACTTCGACTGTGTCTGCATGTCAAAAGTTTTGCTTATCATTTCTTGTCAGAAATTACATGCTTATCATTCTTAAGTCTAGACACGTTTTCCTGCATTTATTGCATAAATAGTGTATAGACAAAAATTCATATCTTAGCGTATCTGTTACTGTAAACTTTTCCTGACATCTTCCGAAAATTCCTCCGTGATTTATGGAATTTTGGTATTATATATACATATGTAAATTATGTATTGAAGAGTACCAATCTAAATTCTATAATCTATTTCATATCAAAAATCATCTCTCTAATTATACAAGATGGATCCCGTATCTAGTTCAAATTCCTTAAACTCCGACAGCTATTCCGATATGGATATTCACCTGAATTCCGAAGACAGTGTAACAGGAATGGATCAACCAATCAGCCATCACCTATTCTGGATGAATTGGGGATGGGTTCGTAGCCTACTTAATTATTGGAGACAAGAAGAAGGCGATCCCTTCCATCCACCACATTGCCCTCTTGGCGAAGAACCTGAAGCACTTACCGGCGAACCTGTTCGTAATACCATTTTCTCTCTCATCTCCAGAATATCTCATCATGATCATATACTCTCTCAAATTCTGGATCTTATTCATCCGCTCGTCCGAACCGCCAATCATCCCGGTGTAGTAGAAGAAGTCAACGAGCTTCGCGCTCGGGTAGTGGCTTTAGAGAATATGGTGCAAAGGTTACAAGCACCAGCAGAATCTCCGGCATCAACAGTACCACCGACAACAACACCAACAGTACCATTACCACCACCAACAACATCCGCACCGCAAGTCTCAACATCACAATATGTACCTTGAACATCAACGTCATACGCATCGTAGTTACCAAGAAATACCAGCAACAATAACCGATGAAGTATTAACTAATTTTCCCTGAAGAAATTTTATGTATATTTAATATATATGAATTTTGAAATTAAAATTAATCTTTTTGTACTAAGCTATTACGTGTAAATCTTAACTGGTAGGTACTACTCGGTTAGTTCATATTACTAATATGCAATGATGTACATCCTCCCTTAACAACTTAACCATTGTTAACTACAATCTCTGTTTCAACTTAATGAATTTCATTTCATAATAAACCAAGTGTATTATTCAATTACATTATTGATTTTACATTTTCATTTTCGATGTACTCGAAACTTTCCAGAAAACATCATCTGTGCCTTGTAAGGTTCACAAAGATTCCACAAGCATCATCATCCTTCACCGAGAAATAAGAATAAATGATGAAGTATCGATTACATTAGCGAAATACTCCGCAAAGATTAGGTAATCTTTAATGTTTTAGAGATTAATCATTTCTAAGTCAAGTCGAAAATCAAATGCGCTTAATATGATATTAACTCATTAAATCTGTATTAGATTTAAAAAAAATATACATACATATATTTTCATAAAGACGGTAATAAAATTTTTTTTGTACAAAGTATTAATTGTGAAATCTTTAACAGGTAGGTACTACTCGAGAAATATTTAAGTTCACAATTAATATGTTACACTGTACATTCTTCAACTTTGATTCAAAAATCATTAATTATACTCACTATCTTCACAGTGATACACAATCGTTTTCATACAAATTCAATTACATATTCTGATATTGACGGATCAGAATCCAAGTCATAATTCTGAAGCGGTGACATCATTCTTAGATCTCTACATCTTTCAAAGCTATACTTTGACTTCAAAACTGTGCAAGATCCTTTAGCGTTGTTAATATTGAAAATAATCTTGCAGTCCCTTTTCAAAGTATCCAGTTTATCACACTTTCGACTAGTCAAACTTTGATTTTTCAGATTTGTCTTATTGTAACCTTGACATATACGTTCTTGTTACTGGGGAACCTTTTATGTTCCACCACATTAGCAGTAAATTTACCAACAACTCCATTGATCTTTGACCATTCGAAAAATCCTTATACTCATTGAAACCCTATCATTTACTCATCTGCATCTTGTAACGAGAATTGCTATACGAATTATCAGGAGTTAGCAATCAGTATTTTGAAATCTTGCAGCACGTCTACACCACCAGTTATATGTGTACATATAACGTTTACCTCCTGGACTTACATACTTCGAATGTGAAGTTTCCAAAAAACACCTTAAACTACGAACTAGTTCTCGAAATCTTGAAAAATGCTGATGAAGCAGCAAAAACTGTAAACGACCTTAACAATAAAAAGTTTGATGATAAAGGATAGTGTGCTGGCAAAGCTCAGAAAAAGAGAAAGTTTGGAACTGAAAAACGGATTGAGCAAAGTATGAAGGAGGCTGTGGATAAATCACAAGGACGAAACCTGCCTTCAAAGAATCCAAAAGATTCAGTATCTGCTGAAGCCATTAACGAATACCTTGCTTCCGAATCTAAACCCTTGCGAACAATATTCTTCATCATCCTCTGATATTAGAAATTCTAAGATATCATCGTATCTTTCATTATAAATATCCTCCATATTTCTGGAGATAATTTCATAATCATTCTTATCAGAAATCAATTTTCTCCTTACGATATTTGTGTTACACCATAAAAGAAACTATTTTAGTTCTAAATTCTGAAACTTTCAAGTTTAAAATATAAATGTTTTGAAGTAATGTTGGGAATTGAAGCATGGGTTAGTATAATATAATGACACTTGATCAACGTGATTATATTACAGTAAGTCATGCTGAGTTTCTAATGGAACGTGATAAAGGTTCACAGATCACACCCTCATCATGAACCATGTTACATAACTCTTTCATTATATTTAACCTCTAAATATATCAAGAAAATATTTTTCTTGATGATTCGGACTTTTCCAGATATTCTGGTAATTTGACAAGTCAGATTGTGCTATTACCATTTCTTTCTTAGAACATTAGTTATGTTCATCTGAAACTTCATACCTACGAATTCTGGACCATTATCCGCTTGACTTAAGGTCGGGAAGAGAAAACGAAAGCATGAAGCTCCGAAATATAATGGAGAATATAAAGCCCGATAACAACCCCGAAATTACAAACCGTGTATATCAATGCGTATAGCAATATAAAGACACGGGAGAATGAAAAACACTATAACCCCAAGGTAATAGTAGAAGAAAATAACTTCCTCTGGTGGCAGATGAAAAAGAAGAATGAAGGATACGATAGCCAGGAAAATATCAAGAATCAGAACTGAATTAAGCATTTTCACAAACTATTGGGATGTATGAAATAAAAAAAAATGAGATTATAGGAGTGGTGAAAATAAATGAAACGGAAGAGGTCAATTTATAGCGAAAAATCAGACATAGCAATCGAGACAGATTACGCATTTAATCAAAGAAAATCCTAATTTCTGCAAATTCCGAAGAATTAAATCTTATATAGATTATGAAGATTTTCTATTCCTTAAATTCCGAAAATCAATCGTTAATACGTCAAAAGTTAAGATGAATCTCTATTCTCCATTTCACTCGATTACGATAACTTCTCTCATACGCTTCGAGTAATTGGATTGCTTTATCCATATAATTCAACGGTGATAAAATTCTATTTATCAACTCATATTCGTCATGAAAACATTTCTATTGTTAGCCATGACGACCTCACTTAAATTTCGGGACGAAATTCTTTAACGGGTAGGTACTGTGATGACCCGGAAATGTCTGACCAAATTTAAACTTTATCTTTAAATGATTTAATGTTTCCGACACGATAAGCAAAGTCTATGAAGTTGAATTTCAAAATTTTAGAACTGTTTCATGTATTAAATTACATTTGACTGCTCTCGACGATTCATGAACAATTATATGTATGTATATATATATATATATATATATATATATATATATATATATATATATATATATATATATACATATATATATATATATATATATATATATATATATATATATATATATATATATATATGTACAAGTAAAAACGACTTTCCTACCGTAAAACACTATTTGCTACAGTAAAATGACTGTGCTACAGTAAAACACTATTTGCTACAGTAAACACTATTTGCTACAGTGAAACCGTATTTTGCTACAGTGCTACAGTGAAAACGACTTGCTACGGTGATTTGCTACAGTAAACACTATTTGCTACAGTAAACACTATTTGCTACAGTACACTATTTACTACAGTAAACACTATTTGCTACAGTAACACTATTTGATGTCGACGAACTAGCAAACAAAAACAGGATAAGGCGGCCATGCGATCGCATGGCAAAAACACTGAAACCTCATGCGATCGCATGGGGTACTGTAGCAGGCCAGAATCCTATAAAAGCTCGAGCTGGTTTCCACATTCCTCTGTATTATTTTTTATATTTATATTATTATTATTATTATTATTATTATTATTATTATTATTATTATTATTATTATTATTATTATTATTATTATTATTATAATTATAATTATAATTATTATTAAGATTAATATTATTATTAATATTATTATTATTAGTAGTATTAATATTATACATAAAATACTACGACGAGGTCTTGAGCGTATCACTTTCAAAATGGTTTTTCGAGCGGGATAGAACTAAGGAAATTATGGGTTATTGCCAAGGAGGTTATGGGTAATGTTCGGGGGTATATTTAACCTAGTGTTTATCATCTCCGTTACGTCTACGTACTTTTCTGAAATATTGAATCACAATATTGATACGTAAGCATTTATATTTTATCTTTTATAAATTAATAGTGTATACATGTCTAGTGCTCGAGTATATATATTTATACATGCTTGTATACTAAATTTCGTTGTTAAACAGTTTATAGTAAATCACGAATTAAATACATATATGACGGGTAAAAGGTATATGATATACATGTTTTCGGAAAGCTGGCGAAAAATCAATAACTTTTCATTTAGATATCGAATAGTTTCGAGGAACGAATCAAAAGATATGGTTAACTGAATTATAATTGACATTAATTGGAATTGCTTTTTGAATCTGCAATTAATACTTAAACAACTTGTTTACGAGATTGATAAAATGGATTTTTGAATATTACCAACCGAGTAAATGAATCCTTATATAAGGTACGTCTCGTTTATTGAACTATTGTCAAAATTGACTTTTTGAAACAACTTTGAATAACTTTTGTATGTCAATTTTGAGCATTAGGATTGTGATACACTATGACCTGACCTAGCTTGATAGACATTTATTGACCAACATATGTTCTCTAGGTTGAGATCTACGATTATTTGATATACCGAGTTTCGGTCACATTACGCTGAACAACTTTATGTGCTGCTAAGGTGAGTTTCATTTGCTCCCTTTTTAAATGCTTTTGCAATATATATTTTTGGGCTGAGAATACATGCACTTTATTTTAAACAATGGACACAAGTACATAATAAATTCTATACTGAGTTTGAACCGAAAATCCCTTAGCTTTGGTAACTAGTAACTGCCGGTTATAAGAACTGGTGGGCGCGAGTAGTAGTATATGGATCCATAGGGCTTGACATCCCCGTCTGTTCCAGGTATAGAAACCCTAGCCTGAACTATAATACAGACGTAAGCTATTTGAGTTTAGTACACGTTGGTTTGCGTGTATTGTACATGTTGGTTGCATGTATGTTAAAACAGGGGTACTTATTATAACGTTAAAGTTTAGTTACCAGGGTGCTCAATCTTGTAGAATATTTTGATAAACGTTTCTGGATGAAACAACTGAAAACTTGTGATTCACCTTTACATACAGATTATACGAAACAATAAAACTATGAACTCACCAACCTTTGTGTTGACACTTGTTAGCATGTTTATTCTCAGGTTTACTAGAAGTCTTCCGCTGTTGCTTATATGTTAGACAAGCTATGTGCATGGAGTCTTATATGACATACTTATCAAGGAAACGTTGCATTCACTAAATCATCACCATGTATATTATTTTGACTGCATTGTCAACGGAAGTACTATTGTAAACTATTATTTACGGTGATTGTCTATATGTAGAAATCATCAGATGTCGAAAACCTTTGATTTAAATATTCATTTATGGTGTGCCTTTTCAAAAGAATACAATGTTTACAAAACGTATCATATAGAGGTCAAATACCTCGCAATGAAATCAATGAATGACGTATTGTCCATATGAATTTGGAGCGATCGTCACAACACGACCGCTGTAAATTTGGTTTACTCGAGTTACGTCGATTGTAATGCCTTGTGTTAACGTCTGTTGAAGCTTTTACATTCCCATAGTCAATGTATCCTCAGGTTGTCTACAAGATGTGCCATTAGCATTTACCCATGAGCAAAAACAGAAAACAGAGTCAATTTAACAGATATTATACCTTTATTCAAGCGCATTAGAACACAAATGGGTGTTGACATTCAAACATTCAAAATGTAAATGGAAAAAATTTTTAGTTAAAAGTTTTAGCTTTGTAATAACTTGAACAATAGAAGTTACTACCATTTGCCTGTTTTGTGTTAGAGTTACCTTTTATTAATAACAAATATACCTTTTATGCATAAATAAATGGTGTTGTAAAGGGTGAATTGGTAAACATACAAGGGATACGAGGATATTTATGTTTAGGTGTATTTTTCGTTAGATATACGCGAACTAATCGAATTATTTGGTTACCGTCTCTAATGTTGTAGAGGATAAATGATATTGGCATATTAAAATAATAATAGACTTGGATATATAGACCTAATGTCATGTTCCCCAAAGTTAAATAATAAACTAACCAAATATTTTCAGGTTCAGTTAAATACTATAGGAGAGATATTAATTAATCATTACTTTAACTGACAGTTTTTTTCTCTATCCAACGTGGTATGACACCATAACTATCGTTTCGCATTGTTGAAACATGCATTGTTTCAGTAACAAACGCATAGTAGCCAGGAATTTTATTTTACTGAGTATTATATTTTTTTAAATAAATATATAAGAATAAATTAGAAATGCTCCTATATGGTAAAAATTGAGAACTTGATCTTTCATATAGGAGCTCTGATGGTCGTGGTCCTCCAAGCACTGAAAGAACCTTTCCATAGGGGTTCTTCAGAACTGTTCATCAAATAAAATGCATCAAATTTTGCATCATTTGCTTTCATTCGAAAAAGTTCGTAGTAATGATTCAATCCATTGTCTACAAATATACCAAGCTCTAGTTCGCTAACATGACTTTGCGATATCATTTGCTTCAGGTCATAGTTCTTTTTTTTTATTTTTTTATTTTGCAGATCACCAACCCACAAATCATACGCCATTTCAAATGCAATGATCCCTACAAAGTCCTTTTAACTTAGAATGAACTATCAACGCATTGATGGTTGGTGCAGTATAACTAACAAATATGATTACAATGGAAATAATTTAAAGTTTTTCCCATTTTGATCGGGAAAAAGAATGTGTGATGTGTGCGGGTATTCCATTAGTTGAAAAAATGACAATGCTCATCTTGACTTCGCTCTTGCACTCGTTTAATTGGAGCTTGGCAAAGGGTATTGTTGATACATATTTTCGGCTTGCGGGTAACAAGTATCAGTACAAGTCCAGAACTACTTAGCGTGATGAGGAATGAGTTTGTTGATTGATGTTTACTCTCGGGAAAGAATCCCTGCAGACCCGGTTCAAGGCCAGGATGCCGTGTGGTGGCTTTATCAATCTTCCGGAACTAAACTGTAAATTGGTTCATTTAGCGCTTCCTGGCTAAGTGTTAAGATCATAGAGTGAGAAGATACTGTGTGAGAGAGAAAGTGTGTTCTCTTCCACAAGGGCGTAGATGATATAAAGTGATGACCAATGAGTCTACCCGAGAGAGAAAGTGTGTTCGCACCCTAACTTGTTTAGGGTGTGTTCAATCTTTAAAATTGAAAATCAAGTTCTACCCGAGAATTTTTTATGGTCAAAATCCGAAGATGGTGTAATGCACCCTATGAGGAATTTGAGACCCAACAAGACAGGTGATTTAAACCAATCACCAAACCTACGAACGATAAACGAATAATTAAAGCATAAGAACGATAAATAAAAACATAAAACGACACAAGGATTGAACGTGATTAATGATGCGCATAGCTGCACATCTGTTTGCGCTACATTAGATCAGCGCGCGTCACCCCATATAATCGCAGGCTCATATCTTACACCGGCTAGCGCGCAATCTCATCACGCTTTAATAAAGAGCTCGCAAACATTGGTCACGCGGTTTGAACAAAGCGCCATATTTGGGAAACGAACAAGGCTAGAAATGTACTATGGCGACACTAAAGTAGAAAGGACACCTGTGGTAGGACGGTACAATCCTGCCATAGCATAACGGCCAGAAAAGGACAGAAGGGTATATAGGCGACAACACTAAAATAATTGCAGCACTTTTACAGCTGTTTGGAACAAATGGACAAAGACAATACAACGTGGCATCAACATATCCCTTTTGTCCCCTTATGTGGCACTAAGGGACAAAAGCTCACATGTATAAATATAAGCAACTTGGGCAAGAAAAAGACAACAACTCCGGAATTACATTCCACTTCACCTACAAGAATACTCTCAATTATATCACACTCCAGCAAACCCGCGCAACCGGAATAGCTCCCTCGAACATTTAATGATTTCAGGTAGCACACACTACGTAAATCCTAACATCGCCCTTAGGCCATCAACTCCGGTTAACCCGAATGATGGTGGGTTACGTTTAACCACCCTTTCTGAGATCATCATCTCGTATGAGGGTTATTCACGGTACTCCGGACTGGAGAGTTAAACTCAAAAAAACCCTTAAATCCCCCTTTATCGTTGATCTCGCATGAACCGAACTCTCTGGACCATTTTATGCTTGATCAATATTTATATCCCAACTCTAAAACACGGAGAAGGGTTTAGTCCACGGGCGCAAACCAGTGGATTTTCACTATTATTTTCGTGCACACATGTTAGGGTTACAATATGGTGTTTAAATCTGCAAAACGCAACAAGGAAACAACTTAACGAGAAAGAAAACACGATTCTGGAAGTTTCCTCCCGTCAGCACCATTTTCGCTACCGCAATGAATTTCTGGTGATCGCGAGTTTTGTTTTCTCAGCAGAGATGTGATTCTTGCGACCATAACTCTAAATTCGCGGTCATCAGTTTCACAAATTCAACAAACCTTGTTTAATTCGAACTTCACACTCCAACAATCTCTCACTCGAAGGAGACATTAAACAACCTTCACCAACCCGTCACTATGTTTAAACAAACCCACAAACTCTAGACTAGCCGATTACCAACTCCTTTTGATATCGTCAGATGAGACACCCGAATCACGCTGCACTTCACTCGTTAGCCTACGAGCAAGTGAAGTCTTTCGACACCAAAAATTACCGCTGAGTGATAATCCAATCTCATAGTTACTATCTTGGGCCATCTCGGTTTCTATCGCCACCATCTTCTAACACCAGAAGACCAATTGAAGTATGCGACTCTTCAATTATAGGATTCTTTATGAGACTACACCGCCTCACCCATCACTCTAGACATGTCCAATCCCGAACACACATGTCAATATTACATCGTTATTCATAGTATATTAATGTCTCGAACACACGATTACATGTCCTAAATAGAGTTATTACAGATTCAGAATAATGTATTAATGCTAACAGGCTAGCATTATCAACTTACACACCAAGCTGAAAATACATTTAAACAAGAACAAATACATAACCATTAACTCAGAATTACTTATCCCACAATGGGATCTTCTGGCACTAGCTTCTTGACGTATTGCACCACGCCGAATTTCTCAAACATGTTATGCAATAGGGCCGCATAAGGAAATGGTTCTTCCGACTCAAGAAAGTCTTTAATCACAATGATTAGAAAGTGACCCATGTTAACCTTAATGCCATCAAGAAGAAAATACAATAACAAAGCCTCAGTGCCACTCAAAACATTATCCCCGTCAATCCTAAAAGTCACATTTCGTTTGATTATCCTTAGGCGAAGTTCAAGGTGATTTAACACATCGTCGTCACTTATTTCAACCCTACCAACACTAGCTACTCGTCATGGTTTGCATATCTTTGTAATTATATCAGACAGATTGAATTTGTTGGGAAGCTTTCTTAGATCTTTACTAGGATATAACAGTTTAACACCAGAGTGAGAAACATTCAAGAGGTCTGAAAATTCCTCCATAGTTCACTTATACTGTTGATCAAATAGGCCTGAGTGAACATATTTCTTTTTACCATCTTCTAAAGCCACATTAGCATAGAACTCACGCACCAATTGGGGACAATAATAATCCCCGATGTCTAGAAATGCCTGACACCCAATCTGTTCCCAAAGATCATAGGTATTGTGAGTTGCAATAACCTTTTGTTCCACTCGGATAGATCGTTCCCTAGCTAAGATTCTCCTACTGTTGATGGTAAACATCCATTGCCTAACAAATGAACCACCTGACATTCTTAGACAAACTACGAGTACTAACATTAGATAAGCATTAACAAACCAATCAGAAATCTAAGAATTTCACAAACAAAGTATAAAACTGCACCATCGGTCCAAACCAATGACCATCGGTCGATGGAGTTGACCATCAGTCGATGGAGTTGACCATCAGTCCGATGGTGTAGACCTTCGGAAGTTAGACTAGACAAACTCATAAATTTCACCATCTGTTCTACTTGGGGACCTACGGCTGAAGGTGAAGACCTACGGCCGAAAGTAAGACTCAATCGGTCGAGGGTCAGAGACCGTCGGCCGAGGGTAGTTCATTAGATCTTAACCCAAATAATCGACACTTTTCCACCAAATCAATGTTATATCGATCAAAAACATGCGGATAGGCATCGGACAATGCCGATTAACATAAACATATCAATCAATTTAAACAAAACAACTCAAATATCAACGAATTAGGCACTAAAGGTTTTAACCTTTTCAAACCTAAAATCAACGATAACTAACAAACGGGATCGAATTAGAATACCTTAATTATAGCGCTGTGATCACGATGAAAAGATGCACACAATAATCGGTCGAAAATTCCTATCGCCTTAGCTTGAAAATCGATTGAAATATCACTCCAAAAACACCAAGGGACTGACCCGATAGAGTCTGGGCCTTTTTATACCCTTTCAGTGACCATCGACCGATGGTCTAGTCCTACGGCCCAATGGTCTAGACAATCGGGCGATCATCTTTTCCTAAGGCCGGAGGTCTGGACTCTCGACCGGTAGTCTTGGTTTTGAAAAATTTTAAACTTAATGCTTTTCATTTTCAACATTTACATTCTTTTTCATGTCCACTCCCCCTGGGACTGATCTCTACATTATAAAATTAAACACGCTTTGTTCCTTTAAGCTCTAAACAACTTATTTTCCAGATTTAAAAAAATACACAGGATTCCTTACACAGTGATCCTTTCAGAGAGCTGAGTTGCCAAGCTTAATAATTAAAACATAAATGCACATGCAACTAACAAATAATGCAAATATTTTTAGATTTTTCAGATATATAAGCACATGCAAATCAACAAAGCAAAATACTGTACAAGATCCAGTGTGTCATGATCAACAATATTATAACAGACATATTCAGTAAATCTTTAACCCTACAGGTCTGCAATCATTCAACATCTAACATCAGTTTCATTAATCAAAAGCATAATCAGGAATTTGATGTTATTATCATAAGAACAAATGATACTGTTTATCACGAACAACACTAAAAAGAACATAATTCATGTTTTTGTAAGTTGACATACCATATTGATTTAATCTTTTGATTCGGGGATCAGAACTGAACTATGTTGACATGCTATTTCACGATTCACACATTTTCAAGTTTGATAAAACATATACAGAACAACTTTCAAATATATCGATAAACATTTACCAACTTTCACCCTAGACTTCGATGACCACGTTGAATTAATTACTTTAACAAGAATCAGTCCTCATTTGAGATCGCACGATGTTTCAGGTAGAACAATTGAGCACAAATCTATTGATGCTGTCCTCTTATCACATCAATGTACTTTCAATTTGATTGAACATAACCATCTCACGATGTTTCTAGCAACCCTGTCAGCCATGAGCTTCTACCTTAAACTTACACTTTTCGTTTCAGATAACATTGATTATCTCAAATTTATTGCATACTTTGAAAAGACGTATACCGGCCGCTATAAACCCCATACTTGAATGGAAATCGTATGATGTATGATGTTGGATGGATGGTAGTGATATATACTTGAGTGATGGAATGCTAAGATATCCTCCAGGAGATACCCCCTGCTATCCAGGCCAATAGGTACAATCTCATACCACAGACAAAAGATGTAAAGTCCACCAAATTAGTGATATGGACTGAATGATTTAAGTTCTCTGTATCTGATGATCTGATAAACCTCTCCCCCTCAGATGTAGATAACTAAATCATCAAACAGTTCTCTGATTGAAACATCTGTTGTCTCAGACTTAGATAACTTAGGAATCCTTGAAAACTTTGTTCAATTCTTGATCCATGATTCTCTTGCAGTACTGTGGTGCATCAATTTTTTTTTCTTTTGATTTTCTGATGTAGAACTTTTCTCTATGCTAGATTACAAAACATAAACAAAACAAATAAAATAAATAAAACTATACATGATGATGCACCACTGTCTTTGACTTTTGCTGTATCTGCACGCAAAACCAATCTTCTGATGTTGAAATCTATAACCCGATGACGTTGTGTTGTATTAATCATTCTCTGTCTGTGATACAAGATTGCACTTCTCAACCCGTCTAGAGAGAACACCTCCCTTTGGATACCCGACATGTATGTTGTTGATTTTCGGTCCAAGCATTAAAGGTAAATAGAAACAAGTATGCATCCTAGACAAAGTATGCTCACCTTGGGGACTCACAAAATTATCCTTTGCTACAGAGTATAAATCGTAATAGGGGAGACCTCAACCGTCTGTTGAGTTTCTGAACAATCATTTCTCAGTACATATTCAGTGATAAGTAGGTGACTACCCTCAACCGCTATAAACCTTTCCATGATTTCCTCATCATGATATTTACGCGTTATTAGTGTGATCATCTCTATCTAGAATTAGGTCAATAAAGTCTAACAATGCATTATCAATCATTTAGTACTACTTGTTTTTTACCATTTACATGTCAGTTCAGTATTGAAATCACTTCCCCATAAACATAATAAGCAACTCATTTTCTGGATTTTCCAATTTTTATGGATTTTCTATTTTTCAACTTTTATTTGATTATCTGGTTTTATGATTTTTTATGGCTTTTCGATTTTCTCTATACAAAAGCATAAAAACTAATAAACATAAAGAAGCATGCAGTACCATCAGAAAACAATTATCTATCATGCAAATGAAAATTAATCATGCAAATGACCTACAAACTACTATACAAAACTACACAAACTATACAAGTAGATTTAAGACATTCACAACTCAGTCTCTTTGTCAGGTTCCTCTGTGTTAGGAACCTTAGTTTCAGGAACCACATCAGTAAACAATTTAATACCTATCTCTTTTAACAAGTACTCAAAGCGTGGTTTATCAAAAGCTTTAGTGAAGAGATCAGCCCGTTGGGTTGTAGTGTCGATCTGCACTACATCTATTAACTTTTTCTCATAACAATCTCTAATGAAATGGTATTTAATTCCTATATGTTTTGTTTTAGAATGATTTACGGGATTTTTAGTGACAGCTATAGCAGCAGTATTATCAACATAAATAGGAGTGTTAGAAATATGCAAACCGTAGTCACGTAGTTGCTGTTAAATCCAGATAACCTGTGATGTACAGCTGGCCGCATCAATATATTCTGCTTCACAAGTGGACTGAGCCACTACTGTCTGCTTCTTACACTGCCAGGTAACTAGTTTGCTACCAAGGAATTGACAACCCCCAGATGTTGACTTAAAATCTTTCTTGCAACCACCATAGTCAGAATCACTATAAGCTGTGAGATCAAAATCATCCTCACATGGATACCATAACCCTAAACTCGGTGTATCTTTCAAATACCTAAGATTCTTCTTAACCACAAACATATGATGAACATTAGGATTCGCCTGATAATGAGCACACAGGCAAACTGCAAACATAATGTCTAGTCGAGAAGCTGTCAGATACATTAGAGAATCGATGATTGCCATGTATAACGTAGGATCCACTTTAGCACCCTCACAATCAGGAGAGATCCCATGATTCACTGACAACATAGTCTTAGCTGGTCAATCTGCTTCCACTTGAAAGCGCTTCAGGATATCAGCAATATACTTGGTCTGATGCAAGAAGATGCCTTTATCCGTCTGAGCTACCTGCAAACCTAAGAAAAACTTTATAGTTCCCATGGAACTCATTTTGAACTTCCGCTGCATGACCTTCTCAAACTCATCAACCATTCCCTGATCCGTTGACCCGAAGATGATATCATCAACATAAACCTACACTAGCATAAGATGTTGTCCCTTTTTCTTGATGAAAAGTGTCTGATCAATGACACCTCTCCGAAAAGCATTTTCAAGCATATAGTTGGACAACATGGCATACCATGCTCTAGGAGCTTGGTGAATACCATAAAGTGCCTTTTCGAGTCGATAAACCTTTTCTGAGAAATGAGGATCTTCGAAACCAGGTGGTTGTTCAACATAAACCTTCTCATTAATCTCTCCATACAAAAATGCACTTTTAACATCCATATGATATACTTTAAATCCCATGAAGGACACAAAAGCCAAGAAAATTCTAATTGCTTTCAGTCTGGCTACCAGAGCAAATACCTCATCGTAGTCAATCTCAGGGATTTGTTGATATCCCCTTACCACCAACCTAGCTTTGTTTCTAATAACAATACCCTGTTCATCTTTCTTATTCTTCAACACCCATCGAAGACCATAGGGTTCACAACCATGTGGTGGATTGACTAGTCTCCAAACCTTCAAATGTTTTAACTGTAACAACTCTTCCTGCATGGCACTAACCCACTTATCATATTTCAATGCCTCAAACGCATCGTTTGGTTCAATCTGACACACATAGCATGAGTGAGCATGCACAAATACTCTCCCTGTCTTATTTAACGAGGAATAAAAAGCTGTCACCACATTTGCACTCTCTGTTTCAACATCTTCTGCTGTCGTTGGACTTTCACTTACCACAGGAACATCAGATGTAGTAGGAACTTCAGACGTAGATGCTTCATTATTCTTGGCATGAGGAATGCCAATATGAGGGATGCCCCTTGTATCTACAAAATAATTATCTAGACGTTTTGGAGGCATGATAACACGGTTTGATCTACGTATACCTCCTGCTTCAGTCGACTGGTCAGGCACTGTAACAGTTGGTGGTTGATTATAAAGAGAATTAAGATGT
This sequence comes from Rutidosis leptorrhynchoides, assembly GCF_046630445.1. Classification (NCBI taxonomy): domain Eukaryota; kingdom Viridiplantae; phylum Streptophyta; class Magnoliopsida; order Asterales; family Asteraceae; genus Rutidosis; species Rutidosis leptorrhynchoides. The sequence goes on from NC_092335.1 coordinate 607,972,296, forward strand.
TCCTCTATCAATCGTGTCTGATTAACTCCCTCATCTTCTTCTGACTATCTGTCTTAATCTGTCTCATACACTATTTCCACATTAGGATCTGCATTAGAATGATCACTTTGGGAACTTCGCCGCGGACTCGAAATCGGACTCTGATGAGTACTTTGAATCTACTTCTGAGTGTGACTAGGAATCGAAATGACATTCTCTGTGTAATTCTGAACATCATACAACATCTGAGTAAGTACCTCATCGTCGGTAGCATCCGGTGGAAGGTTAAAAGAGTCAAAAAGTTTATCATATTCAAATTGCCATGCGAACCCTTTACTAACACGAGCCAGAGTGTTACGCTAAATATCAACCTCGAAACATTCTTCAACACACTTAGATTCAGTATTATACACTCGCTTATTCAGATTCCCATATCCTAAGAAGATACCAGAGACAACCTTTGAATTAAATTTCCCTCCAATGTCTCGTACCAGAATAGTACAAGGAGCGCCAAAGGGTTCAAGATGTTTAATGTTAGGCTTTCTCTTATGTAACAGTTCATAACAGGTTTTGACATGTCTTTTCACCACTAGAACTTTGTTCATCACATAGCACGTTGTGCTCACGGATTCACCCTAGAAAACAATAGGTAAATACGAATCAGCTAGCATAATTCTTGCGGTCTCAATTAACGTCCTATTCTTTCTTTCAGCTACACCATTTGACTGTGGCGTATAAGCAGGACTGAACTGTTGCTATATCCCCTTTTCATTACAAAACAGCAGCATCTGATTATTCTTGAACTCCGTACCATTGTCAGTACGAATCTTTCTAACTTTCAACTTATACAAACTTTCAAGCTTCAGAATCAAAACTTTAATGTGCTCGAAAGTATCTGATTTATGCTTCAGCATCACAACCCAAGAGAAATGTGAATACTCATCCGTAACCACCAAGCAATATGACTCTCCAGTGATAGTCTTGCAATTAACTGGACCAAAGAGATCCATATGCAACAACTCCAAAGGAATATTAACAGAATGATGTTTTTTTGGTAGCATGAGACTTCTTCGTCTGTTTCCCTTTCTTACACGGAAGACACCCCTCAGGAATATGAAAACATTTAACATTCACACCATCAACCAGTCCGTTGTGGACTAGGTTATTCATCTTCCTTAGACTCAGATGACCCATACGCTTGTGCCAAATAATAGACTCCTGTTCAGTAGCCTTGGAAATAAAAGCCTAATGGCCTGTTGCTGCTTTAACATGAGCCTTACGCATATCAAGAATATATAGATCCTTGCATCTTGGAGCGGTCATCAAAATCATGTCTTCCAGAATTACAAAATCTTTCCTCAAAATATAACACAATTTGTCATCAAAGGCAACCGTATACTTTTTGTTAGCAACATGTGAAACTGAAAGCAGATTGTTCGACATCTGCTCCACAAAATTGACTTTATCAAAACTGACATTCTCATTTGCTATCACCCCTTGTGTAGTATAAAAACCTCCTTCACTATCTGCAAAAGAAACTGGTCCTCCATTCACCGTTTTAACATTTGAAAGCAAGGACAAGTTCCCTGTCATGTGCCTGGACACCCCACTATCAACAATCCATGTACTACAGTGAGGATTGTAGGCAATCTGCACATTAAAATAAGGAGATTAGTTAGAAAGGGTCACCCATGCCCTAATGGCAGTGAGTTTCCAATCAATGCCAACCACTGGCAATTCCACCCATTGTCCCTTAGATCCAGAAGGACCTTCAGAATTTTGGACACCTTTAACTTCACTTTTACGTTTCCAAACAGTATTTTTCGGTAAAGGTTTATGGTAATAATCATTTGTTTGAAAAACTTTAGTTCCATTTGATGGAACAAAAGTAGAGTTAAACACAGGTGAAGATGATCTTCTGTTGAAAACATGTTTAGGACTAAGATCAATCTTCCTGTGTGGTGTCTGTCTAATGGGTTTACAATTCACAGCCCTGTGTCCCAACATCCCACAATTGAAACAGTTAACATTATCAAAATTATTAGCATTAAACAATTAATGTCTAGTAGATGAAAACTGTCTCCTAGGTGGTGTAGGTTGTTTTCTAGTCGTAGGGGGTGACGAGACTTGTTGTTTAACATTCTGTCGATGACTAGGCGGAACATATTTAGACACGCTTTCAGAATTGGAACTCTCACCTTTAGGTGGATGTTCAGCTTTAGGATCAACAACCTGTGATTTCCTTAACAAACTTAACAGGAATGGACAAAGTGATCTTCTTCCTAATTTGTTTTGACTTTTCTGCACTCTTTATCGGAGTCTTCTAACTCTCACTCCTATTCTCCTCGTTCTTTGGATTCTTTAAAATCGTAATGGGTTTAATCACTAGTACAAAAGGTTTGATGTCCTTTTCGATGTCGACATCGGTGTTGGACTCCGTCTCGTAGACAACCTCTAAGGGTTTCTTACTCTCAACAACCTTACTTGTACTCTTAACAGGTGTTTCCTCAGATCTACTTTACTGCAATTCTACAACATGATTCTTACTCTTCTCAACAGGCGTATTAACATATTAATTCATAAGAGGTGGGGCAACCTGATCATAACCTAACCCTTGCTTCTTAGGATGATTAAAAGTTTGTGTCACGTATGACATCCTCTGCAAATTATCAATCCTAGCCTTTTCTGATTCATATTTTAACTTATATGAATCTTTTTCTGCCTTAAGTGTTTCTATCGGCTCAAATACAGATTAATCACTTTCTCATCATCTACAATAGTTGATTTTAAGTGACCAACCTGATTCTCTAAAGACTTAATGACATCAACATACTTTTTCTGCTTATTAAGATAGAAAAGAGCATCATCATAGTTAATCTTATTGGTCTGATTTTCTCGACTCAGGTTCTTAAGTTCAAGTCTAAGTTTAGGACAGGTCTCACAAGTAGCAGAGATTTCATTAAGCTTAGAAACTACACATTCGAGTCTATCTATCTCCTGTTCAATGTCAATGCATTTAGAACAAGTAGAAGCTGAATCATTACATACCTTGTCATTACCGGATGTGTCAGCCATGAATGCGTAATCATTTCTACAAACCTGAGAATCTGCATCTGATTCTGGTTCAGACTCTGAACTTGTACTGTCCGAATAATTAGCATCATAACCTTCTTTGCCCTCAACTTTAGTAGAACTATCAGAACTCTGCACCGTAACTGTCTTCTCATCAGTACCTTTCACATCACCGTTGATCAAATGCTCAAGCTCTTTTCTAAACCAGGTACCCATATGATAGCTCATTCCCAAGGATTCATCATCATCGGAAGAATCAGTGGTAAACTCAAGATCTGACAAATCCTTAGCTTTACGGAATTTATCATACACCCAAGGTTGTAAAACTCGTGACTCGGGGAGTTCTCGGCAGGAGGTTTTTGAGGAGTTATCGGTGACTCGGGGAGAACTCAGACGTTGACTTTCATTGACCCTTATAATATAAATATATTTTTTATAAAATATGGAGTATATCTATAAATATAATTTTTTTTAAATAAATGATATATAAATACATACATATATACGCACACATATATGTACATACATCTATCTATATTTTGCAGTGTATAATAGTTACCTTTGTTAAATTAAATTATTGAGTCCAGACCATTTATTTATTTATTTATATATCAAAGTCTTGGCCCATTTATATATTTTAGTCCAAGTCCATTTATTTTAATTTTCAATAGAGCCCTGAATATCCTATTTTAAACCCTACTTTTTGAACGTGACTGCAACTACTGCAACTTTAAACATGCGCCTCTCTCTACCTACCTCTTTCTTTCTCACTTGCAAGTTAAAAACATACAAAATCAAAGAACACAAATTGTTTCACATTATTGATTCCTCTCTCATCTTCTTTTCCTTTCTTGCCTGATATTTTCTCGTTTTCGGCAAAATCTGATTTTTTCGACGCCATTGACCGGCAATTGACCGAGTTTTAGGCGAGTTAGACACCGATTTTTCGCTTGGAGAATTTTGATGAGTTATCGTTGATAAATCAGCCGAGTTGGCCGAGTTTTGCAACCGTGCATACACCCGATCCTTGATTCTCTTCTTAAGGCACATCTTCATAACCTCTTCTACCCTTTTCATTCTAGCATCACATTTTCACACATAATAATAGCAATTCGGATTATCCTTACCAATACAACCAGCATTCATTCTGACAACCCTTTCCTCCTCTATCTCAGTTTCACTCTTACCCACAAAAACTACATTAGCTTTCTCAGCATCAACAGAGATCGACCAATCACACACTTCATCGACATAAGTAGTAGTCAAGACTTTAGATTGACCACTAGTTGTAGCATCCTTGTTCACAGTTGGACCAGCATGTCCGGGAGTCACATCAATTGAAGTAGTATGAAAAGGATTATGAAAACCAGGCTTTGGAGGTCTTGTACATGTCCTCTTGAAGTGACCAAGTTCATCACAATTATGGCATCTCACCTTGGACATATCAAAACCAAACTTAGTATTACGATTCAAACTCAATGTACTCTGACCTGTCCTTTTCAAATACTTTCTTGCACGTCTCACAACACTACCCATTGCATACAAGATGTCCATTCTCTCAATCTCATCCTCATCAATCTGATCATAGTCTTCATTCTCTAGATGACCATTAATTATCTGCCCACTTATCATGTCATTGTAAGAGTTAACAATGATAGCTGCTAATGCCATATCCTCCTGAATCAATTCTAGCGGCCTCTTCTTGATGTTCTCTGTCTTGATCATTGGTGATTGAGTCTGTTGAATAGTGCAGGACTTAATCAGTTTAGCAGTTGAGTTCTGTGCTTGCGACTTAGCATTGAAATACCTGACTCTGACTGTGGTGCCGAGGTCTGTGATGCCTTGGTTGAAATGTAAGCCGTTTGCAAAGGTGCATGACCTCCTGAAGATGACCCAATAGTGGAAGATGCAGCTACAGTACCAAGTCTCTTTCTTTTAGCTTCAACCTGAATATCCTTTTCCATCAGCTTGGATGTAAAAGCCGTCAAGGTTAACGTACGACCTGATGCAATGTACCTGCTCTGAATCTTTTTAATTTCGTTGTCCCATTTTTCAGAAAGACCATCTTTCGAAACTCTTACTGCCTTGTCATCAGACACTTCTATTCCATAATCTGCCATTTCAGCAACTAGTAGGCGATATCTCTCTAAAGTCTATCCAAGAGTTTCGGAAGGAAGATCCTCAAACACTCTCCATTCATCCTTTAAAACCTTACCATTAGTGGCACGGTAAGTTGCTGTACCCTCTGTGGCTGATTGAACAGCAAGCCAAAGGGTATACGAAGTTTTGTTCCTGTTTTTGAACTGTGAAAAGATTTCCTTAGATAGTGCTTGTGTAAGCTGTGCATAACACTTACATTCCAAGTTATATTGTTCACGCTCAGCAGGATTAAATTGTGAGGTTTCCTTTGGTTCACCGTCTACTCCATTTGGCCACGCATATTCCGTCTCAATAAAATCCCATAGTCTAGAGTTAATACCATTCAGATATATCATAAACCGGGCCTTCCGGTCCAAAAAGTCTTTCAGATTATCAAGTTTTGGAACCTTATTGGTAGTTCCTGACTCACTTTCGGAAAGGATTAATTTATGAAGTCCATGAGTAATAACTAAAGCACTGTACTCATTAGCTACTTGTTCATTAGTTTCCGACATTTTAGTTAATTAAGTTTGATTAAGTAAAGCTTGAAAATTCTGTCACAAAGAGTGTCGGTCGAAGGTGAGACAATCGGTCGATGGTCCTTGACTGTCGGTCGGAGGTCGTTGACTAATGGCCGATGGTGAGTACTTAAGTAGCAGTAAGTTCTAAGTCCTTCGGTCGATGGAATGTACAGTCGGCCGATGGTGATGACGAACGGTTGATGGTCTATAGACGAACGGCCGAAAGTAAAGACAAACGGCTCAAGGTTATGACAAACACTCCTCCGGTTCTAGATGAGACGATCGGGCGATTGACTCTGACGAGCGGTCGAGGGTCACTGACACTCAGCCGAGGGTTGTTCTTACGTGATCTGGGCAGAAAAACCTAGGGTTTTCACCTAAACTTCGAATTTAACACTATTTTGACATCCAAAACACAAACAATTGATTTGAAAGCTTGGAAAACACACGCAGATGCTAAAAAGACACAAAAACTCGAAAGAAACATGTAAAGATTATAACTATTGATGCAAAACCCATTTTGACTAAAAACCCTAAAAACCAAAACACTTTAAACGATTTAAAAACGATTGAATCAGCAATCCACAGCTCTGATACCACTTTGTAGACGTAATAGGATCTTAGATTAATCGTACTAGCAAGATTAGAGGCGGAAATCACTAATCTATAAGGTTAACGAATACTTAGACTCTTCGGGATCAATAATACCAACTAATGTTGATGGAATCGACGCCTAGGAACGTGTATTCGGTTGAGGTTTGGTCTAAGACAACTGCAAGAACAAAAAACGTCGGCTAATGGGTGTAGGGTTTGTAACATATGAATGAAACCCTACTTCCCTATTTATATATACTTACAGTGTCCATCGGCCGGTGGTCTCTGACCTTCGGCCGATGGTGTTTGTCCCTCGACCGATGGTCCCTACCATCTTTCGATGGTCTGAGCTGCCAACCAATCAGCTCTATATCATTTCACGTCATTGCTTAATCAATCCAAACAAAAAATATCAATGACAATGTTCATACATGACTGAAATGTAAATGACAATACAAATAGAACTTATTACAATATAGAACTCGGGATTATGCACCAACAGTTTCTGTTGCAAACACATAGTACTCAGGAATTTTATTTTATAGAGTTATTTTATTATTTTAATTAATTTTAAAAGAAGAAATTAGAAATGCTCGTATATGGTAAAAATGGGGAACTTGATCTTACATATAGGAGCTCTCATGGCTGCGATCCTCCGAGCCACTAAAAAAGCTTTCCATAGGGGTTCTCCACGAACCGTTCATCAAATAAAACGCATCCGATTTTGCAACATTTGCTTTCACTCGAAAATGCTCGTAGTAATGATTCAATCAACTGTCTACAAATATACGAAGCTCTAGCTCGCTAACATGACTTTGCAATATCTCCTTCAGGTCATTGTTCTCTTTTAGCAGATCAGCAACCCACAATTTATACGTCATTTCAAATGCAATGATCCCTACAAACTCCTTTTATCTTAGAATGAACCATCAACGCATTGATGGTTGGTGCAATGCATTGATTGTTGGTGCAGTATAACTAACATCATCTTACAGTGTTGCACAACTCGGAATTATACGGCGAGTACTCAGTTTTTGCAACTTAGAGAGTACTCAGCCAAAACTCAGGAATTACTCGGTAATCAGTCAAAATTGGTCAACGCTCATCAGAAGCGAAAACAAACTTGGTCAACATCCGAGTATTTCCGAGTTGCCGAGTACTCCATAAAAAGTCCCAACCGAGTACTCCCCGAGTAGCGAGATTTACAATTTTGATCATATGCAATTACGCACCTAAGTTTACTTGCACCCCATGATCCCTTTTCTTATTGCCTCGAACGCGAAGCGAGGATTGCATAGTAGGCGGATACACCGTCCCAAAGGGTTGTTCTATATTTTTGAATGTTTAGTCAATCCATCGAGATCCTCTGTATTGAGATAATCCATTAAAGTTCAATCTTGAGAGGTTCTTAACGAATAAAATATGATTACAATGGAAATAATATAAAGTTTTTCCCGTTTGGATCGGGAAGAAGAATGTGTGCGGGTATTCCATTAGTTGAGAAAATGACAATGCTCATCTTGGCTTCGCTCTTGTACTCGTTTAATTGGAGCTTGCCAAAGGGTATTGAGGATACCGATTTTCGGCTTGCGGCTAACAAGTACCAATACAAGTCTAGAACTACTTGGCGTGATGGGGAATGAGTTTTTCGATTGATGTTTAAGCTCGGGAAAGAATCCCTGCAGACACGGGTCACATTCTTCTTGTAAAAATAAAGACATTAAACTTTAAAAAAGAATTAAAGTATTTTTGCCTTGGGAAGGGATTTTTGTTGGCGTCGTTTTTTACTGAACTGATTTGACCACCAATGATGACTTTTGGTGGTTGATTAGATTATTTAAAACATTTCACTTTTAAACAAATAAATTGGATTTCAAGTTTTATTTTGCAAAAATTTCTTGTTAATCTTAACTATCTGCTTGTCCTCATCTAAATCATTTATGCGTTTTCACCGACCTTATAAATTTCCCATATATTTGTTTGATAGTGATTTTCACAATTTTTTACCTTTTACCTTGTGTGTGATTTCATCATCATTTTCCCTGCAACATACTTTTTAAGCTTTTAGGTTTCATCCTTGCCACTTCAAGGTTAGTACCTTACGTTCTCGCGTTTTTAATATTTTCCCTAAGATTTTACCATGGCCGAGCCTTCGAGTACTGTTTACAGAAATGATAGCAAAGATGTAGGCACAATTTGTACTACTAAGACGCGGTTAGATTCCCTACGATCGTCATTTAAAAATCTTGATAATTTCCATCTAATAGTTCTATCTTCATCTGGTAGAGCTAATAACCCCATAAGGAGAAAATTACCCTTTATGCTCTTCAACTAACCATCGGGAATCTTCGAATTCCAATTTCAACTTTTCTTTTGAATGTTTTAGCATACTATAATATTGGCCTAATTCAAATCCATCCACATGGTCTCCAAAAAATAATTCTTTTCGAGATGTATTTTAATTGTCATCAACAAACATGTAAGGTATAAAAGATCTCATGCCCTCTTTCGTACCCGTTGTATTACAAATGTTGGTATACATTTGATTGTAAAAACACGAAAACCTTTGTTGGAGTGAAGGAATCTTCCCTGCATGATTGGAAAGTACCATTCTTTTTTGTTGATGAAAATATCATTGGTGATGATTGGACCTCTGTTCGAAACTGATCTCGGGCTAATGCTGGTGCTGGGAAGGCCAAGCATTTTGGGAGAAGAGATTGTAACCTTGTTGACGAAACTAGCGATTTAAAACTTCCACAAAGACCTTATCCAGAAGGAATATTTGTTCATTAAAACGAGTGATGAATGATTAAATAATCATTCATGATGTGTGAAAGTGTGTGCTTGTAGTGCTTAGTTTTGTTTCAACATTTAAATTTATATTATCGTAATTACTTTTCACTTTAACACCCTTACGAGCAAAAAAATTCGATAAAGGCAGTATAGTAATTAGTAAGTTAAGGATCATCTCAAAAGACGCGTAAACTTTAAATAGTTGTTATTGATATAATATTGTATTCACTTATTGGAATATTATTTCTTAGGAAAAAGACATTTATAAGGTATATCTGGTCATTTGACCCCCTGATTTGAACCTGCAAGGCAGGTCATGCGACTCGCATGACCCACCCCCTTATTCCATGCGACTCGCATGAAGGGGTTGACCAGGCCACAAACGAACCCTAATTCCGTATTAATTACGGATATTATTTAATTATTATTATTTAAACCCTAAAACTATTATTATTATTATAATTAATTTTTTAATTTATTTAGTTATTTTTACTTTTGTTTAGTTTTATTATTTATTTACTTAATACTATAATATAAAAAAATATAAAAATAATATTTTTATAAAATCTAATATTTTTATAACTTTTTATAACTTTTATATTTTTGTATCTTTTAATTGTTTTAGCGTAATTTTTATATTTTTATTATTCGTACTTAGTTTTTAGACATAGTATTTACCGTAGTAATTTTAGATTTTTAGGCTTTGCCGTAAACTCTCTTAAGTGCTTATTCCTTATATTAAGTATTAGGTGCTTTAGAATTTTGCGACGCCTTTTTAAGTTTTAGTTTTTTTTTTAAGTTATTTCCATTTGGGATTTAGTTTTTCCTGTAAGCTTTAATATTTTTAGACACCTTTTACTATGTATCAATTATCATTCCAATTAGTAATTTCAATTTGCGATTATAATTTTAAGTTAGTTGTAGTAATAAGGTTAGGTTAGTCAAGTATTTTTAAGTTTTTATAAGTTTCTTTTATTTTTCCGTCACCTTTTATTTTTCAACCATTTTTCTTTTTCGACCTTTTGCGACGAACTCTTTTTCTCTCTTATTTCTCGCCATTCTAGTTTTTAGGACTTAGAATTTTTTCTACTTCTTATCTAAATTTCTTAAAATTACGAAAATTTATTTTAAGTGGTTAAATTAATAGACATCAAAATTTTCTGGTTCGTAGTAATAGTTGGATTTGTACGTGGACCGGGTTATTGGAGCCAAACAGTCCTCAATTATATTGAGACCAAACGAATCCTGCCCCTCTGCTGCATCTTTTGGCTATTCGAAACGTGGGCAAAATCAGAAAAGTCTATTGATTGGATAACTTATTATAATTTTTCTTTCCTTTTTAAAAACTAATAGGATATTCAGTGAATGCACCGAGCAAGACGTTCACCACCTTTTGTACGTTCACCACCTGTAACTAGATCAAGACATCTAGCCAATATTGTCGCCGCTGATTTTTCTTTAGAATCATCATCTAGTCAACCAAGAACTCCAACTCAAATTTCCGATAATCCATTTTTTGAACCCAACCTCACAATTGAGAATCCGGAGAATATTCAGGAACGGTTCGTAGATCCTGAACCATTAAACTTTCCTCCGGAACCACCAATCATTCAAACAGAGATTGTTGAGGAACGAACTATTAAATCAGAATCATCTAGTGATACCGATTCAACAAATTCAATTATGGAGAATCTGGAACCTTTAAGTATGGAAGACCGAATGAGAGCTAAACGCACTGGCCAAGGTCACGCAATTACTCATCCAGACATTAATGCGCCAGATTATGAAATCAAAGGACAAATTCTACACATGGTGACTAATCAATGCCAATTTAGTGGTGCGCCGAAGGAAGATCCAAATGAACATCTACGTACCTTTAATAGGATCTGCACACTATTTAAAATCCGAGAAGTGGAGGATGAACAGATATATCTCATGTTATTTCCCTGGACTTTAAAGGGAGAAGCCAAAGATTGGTTGGAATCGTTACCTGAAGGGGCGATCGATACATGGGACGTTTTAGTTGACAAATTTCTTAAACAATTCTTTCCTGCATCTAAAGCCGTAAGACTTCAAGCAGAAATTGTTACGTTCACACAGAAACCAAATGAAACTCTATATGAGGCGTGGACAAGATATGGAAAGTTATTAAGAGGATGTCCGCAATATGGTTTAGACACCTGTCAAATAGTACAAATATTCTACCAAGGATGTGACATCACTACAAGAAAAGACATAGATATAGCAGCTGGTGGTTCTATTATGAAGAAAACCGAAACTGATGCTTACAAAATTATTGATAATACTGCTTCCCACTCACATGAGTGGCATCAAGAAAAAGACATCGTTAGATCATCTAAAGCAGCTAGAGCCGATTCTAGCCATGACTTAGATTCCATTTCGGCAAAGATAGATGCTTTCGAGAGACGAATGGAAAAGATGACTAAAGATATTCATGCTATACGAATTAGTTGTGAGCAGTGTGGAGGACCACATTTGACAAAAGATTGTCTCAGTATTGAATTAACAATGGAACAAAGAGAGAATATTTCATACATAAACCAAAGGCCTGGAAATAATTATCAGAATAATTATCAACCGCCAAGACCGATTTACAATCAAAACCAAAATTATAACCGAAATGTTCCATACAACAACCAACAAGGTCCTAGCAATCAACAAGTATCTAACAATACTTACAATCAGCAAAGACCTATTTTTCCGATTAAACCACAACAAACCGACGAGAAAAAGCCAAATTTAGAAGATATGATATCAAAGCTAGTTGAGTCTCAAACGCAGTTTTTCACATCTCAGAAACAAACCAATGAACAAAATGCTCAAGCATTTAGAAATCAACAAGCTTCTATTCAAAATCTGGAACAAGAAGTGAGTAACCTAGCAAGGTTAATAGGTGAAAGAAAACCGGGAAGTCTACCTAGTGATACAAATGCTAACCCCCGAAATGAAACAGCTAAAGCCATTACCACAAGAAGTGGTACAACACTTAAACCACCGGAAATACCTGTAACTTCTGATGAAACTATTCCTACTCCACAAGAACCACAACCTGATCAAGATAAGGAAAAAGAACCGGTAGTTGAGAAGGTTAATGAAGATAACACAGTTAAGGATAAACCTTATGTTAAACCATACCAACCACCACTTCCTTACCCGAGTAAAATGAAGAAAGAAAAACTTGAAGCCGAGCAATCCAAATTCTTGGATATGTTTAAACAGATAAATGTAAATCTTCCTTTCATTGATGTGATTTCAGGAATGCCTAGATATGCTAAATTCTTGAAAGATCTAATCTCAAATAGAAAGAAAATGGAAGAACTCTCGGCTGTTACTATGAATGCTAATTGTTCAGCAGTGCTGTTGAATAAGATACCAGAAAAATTATCTGATCCAGGAAGTTTCACAATTCCATGTTTTCTGGGTAGTCTTAGTTCAATAGAAGCATTGGCAGACTTAGGTGCTAGTATAAATCTAATGCCGTATTCACTATACACTAAACTAGACCTTGGAGAATTGAAACCAACCAGAATAAGCATACAACTAGCCGATAGATCAATAAAATATCCTAGAGGGATAATGGAGAACATGCTAGTTAAAGTTGGTACTTTAGTATTTCCAGTAGATTTTGTTGTTCTGGACATGGAAGAAGATTCTCAAGTTCCTCTCATATTAGGAAGACCATTCTTAAACACGGCTAAAGCAATGATAGACGTGTTCGGTAAGCAGTGTTGTAAATCTCCCGAGATCTCTCTGAGATCTCTCCCGAGATCTCGTTTTTAGAAGGCAACCTAGACGAGATGTTCATCTCCCGAGATTTCTCGGTCAACGGGGTCAAACTTAGTCAAAGCCACAATTTCTCGGATTTTTTTGCTAATTTGTAAGATTTTTTTTGTAAAATTCGTAATTTCTATGATTTTCTCGCTCATTTCTCGAATATTTTTGTAAAATCTCGTAATAACGTATATAAATATACATATATTTATGTTTTCATGTATATTTTTATTAAAAAAACTATAAAGTCAACGTAAGTCAACGTCCGAGATCTCCCCGAGATTATTCCGAGATGCCGAGATCTCCCTAAAAATTCCAAACGAGATCTCCCCGAGATCCGAATTCTCCAACCTTGTCGGTAAGAAACTGACCCTAAGTATAGAGGATGAGAGTGTTACCTTTTCAGTTGATAGAGCAATGCAACAACCACAATCTGCAGATGATACATGTTATTATATTCAAACTATAGATGCACATGCAGAATTATTAGAAGAATTTCCAGAATTACAAGGAACAGGAGAATGTTCTTTAGGAGAAGGTAATGAACCAATTGGTGAAGCTGAAATGTTAGCTACACTTATGGATAATGGATATGAACCAACAACAGAAGAACATCAAATGTTAAAAGAGGAAGACCGATATCGATACAAATCATCGATAGAAGAACCGCCGATATTAGAGTTAAAGCCACTTCCAACCCATTTGGAATACGCTTATTTACATGGTGAATCTGAATTACCTGTAATAATATCGTCTTCTCTCACAAATGATGAAAAATCTCAACTCATTTCTGTGTTGAAAGCTCATAAACCAGCCATTGCATGGAAGATTCATGATATTAAAGGAATAAGTCCTTCGTATTGCACACATAAAATCCTTATGGAAGAAGGTCATAAAACGTATGTGCAACGCCAACGAAGACTAAATCCTAATATGCAAGATGTAGTTAAGAAAGAGATTATTAAACTGCTAGATGCAGGTTTGATATATCCAATTTCTGATAGTCCATGGGTAAGCCCAGTTCAATGCGTGCCTAAGAAGGGTGGCATGACTGTCATTACAAATGAGAAAAATGAGCTTATTCCTACTAGGACTGTAACAGGATGGCGTGTGTGTATTGATTATAGAAAATTAAATGACGCCACCAGAAAAGATCACTTTCCCTTACCTTTCATAGATCAAATGTTGGAAAGATTAGCCGGAAATAGTTACTATTGTTTTCTAGATGGATTTTCCGGATATTTTCAAATTCCAATAGCACCCGAAGATCAAGAGAAAACCACATTCACGTGCCCTTATGGTACTTTTGCTTACAAACGCATGCCATTTGGACTTTGCAACGCCCCTGCAACCTTTCAAAGGTGTATGATGGCGATTTTTCACGACATGATAGAAGAATGCATGGAAGTTTTCATGGATGACTTTTCAGTCTTCGGTGATACATTTGAATCATGTCTAGTTAATCTGGAACGAATGCTAATTAGATGCGAAAAATCAAATCTAGTACTTAATTGGGAGAAATGCCATTTCATGGTTAAAGAAGGCATCGTTCTTGGACATAAAATTTCAAAAAAAGGAATTGAAGTGGATAGAGCTAAAGTAGATGTAATTGCTAAACTTCCACATCCCACAAATGTTAGAGGAGTTAGGAGTTTTCTAGGGCATGCCGGTTTTTACCGACGTTTCATAAAAGATTTTTCTAAAATTGCCACTCCTATGAATAAACTCCTAGAAAAGGATGCGCCATTCATCTTTTCAGATGAATGTATCAAATCTTTTAATATTCTTAAAGAAAAACTCACTAATGCGCCGATCATGATAACACCAAATTGGAATCTACCATTTGAACTAATGTGCGATGCAAGTGATTTTGCAATGGGAGCCGTTTTAGGGCAAAGGATTGAAAAACGATTTCAACCTATATATTATGCTAGTAAGACATTACAAGGAGCACAAACGAACTATACAACTACTGAAAAAGAACTCCTTGCTATTGTCTTTGCTTTTAACAAATTTCGATCATATCTCGTTTTAGCAAAAACGGTGGTCTATACCGACCATTCTGCTCTTAGATACCTATTTTCAAAACAAGATGCTAAACCAAGATTAATCCGTTGGATCTTACTCTTACAAGAGTTTGATATTGAAATCAGAGATAAAAGAGGAGCAGAAAATCTCGCCGCTGATCATCTTTCTCGTCTTGAAAATCCTGAGTTAGAAGTTCTAAATGAATCGGCCATACAAGACAACTTTCCTGATGAATATCTATTGAAGATAGATTATAAAGAAATTCCATGGTTTGCAGACTATGCAAACTACTTAGTTTGTGGATTCCTTGAAAAAGGATTATCGTACCAAAGACGAAAGAAATTCTTCAGTGATATAAAACACTATTTTTGGGAAGATCCACACCTGTTTAAAAGTTGTCCCGATGGAATAATACGCCGATGTGTATTTGGAGATGAAGCTAGTAAAATTTTAAACCATTGTCACACAGGACCAACAGGAGGGCATTATGGGCCTCAACTAACAGCAAGAAAAGTTTATGAAGCTGGATTCTATTGGCCTACAATTTACAAAGACGCACACCTTCTTTGCAAATCCTGTGATGCATGTCAAAGGGCCAGAAAAATAAGTCAACGTGATGAAATGCCACAAAATGTCATCCAAGTATGTGAAGTATTTGACATTTGGGGTATTGACTTTATGGGTCCATTTCCAAAATCTAATAATAATCTATATATACTCGTAGCCATTGATTATGTATCTAAATGGGCGGAAGCACAAGCTCTCCCAACTAACGATGCACGAGTTGTAGTCAACTTTTTAAAACGTCTTTTTGCAAGGTTTGGAACACCGAAAGCTTTAATAAGTGATCGGGGTACTCATTTCTGTAATAATCAACTTGAGAAAGTTCTTAAAAGATATGGAGTAACTCATAAAATCTCCACCGCATATCATCCACAAACAAGTGGACAAGTTGAAAATACCAACCGAGCTTTAAAACGTATTCTAGAGAAAACCGTAGGATCAAATCCAAAGGAATGGTCCATTAAATTGGAGGATGCACTCTGGGCTTTTAGAACAGCCTACAAAACTCCAATTGGAACCACACCTTTTAGACTTGTTTATGGAAAAGCATGTCATCTTCCAGTAGAAATTGAACACAAAGCATTTTGGGCTTTGAAGACATGTAATCTTGATTTACATGGAGATGGACGTCTACGATTAAGTCAACTAAACGAATTAGAAGAATTAAGACATGAAGCATACGAAAATTCGTTAATCTATAAAGAAAGAACGAAGAAATGGCATGATAAAAGAATCAGAAGTTCAAAAGAATTTAAAGAAGGAGACAGAGTTCTTCTTTTCAATTCACGATTCAAGCTATTTCCTGGAAAATTGAAATCAAGATGGTCTGGACCATTCATAGTCAAAAGAGTTTTCCCATACGGAACGATAGAATTGATAAATTCAAATGGGATTGAATTTAAAGTTAATGGTCACAGAGTTAAACATTACATACATGGTCAGATGGAAGTCGACAGCGAAGTTAATCACAATTTCGACACCACAGCTAACTAAGTGTGGGGAGAATCAAGTCTTTAAAGGATAATATGTATTTCTGTTAGAGTTAGATTGTCTGTTTTCGTGTAGTTCTCGAAAATGGAACCCGAATGGTCTTTCCCTAGCAGACCCTAAAGAACTAGTCTTCTCCCCCCATTCTGAATTTTTATTTTTTTTTAGGCTTTTACGAAATGAAGACTGCCTGTGAACTAAACCATGGTCTAATGCTACACGCTTTGATCACTAAACGTAATAATGACATACTCCCGAGTGAAATAGTATCAGTAATCAGAGAAAGAATGGACGGAGTTAGAAAAGAATCCAGATGCGAAGATAATAAGTTACAATTTGGTAAAGGAAAATCAAAATCCGCAGCAAAAAGAAGAGCACGACACCTAGAAAGATGTCACAAATGCGGAAAATGGTCACATGGAGGTAAATGTTCAAATAATCAAACCTATTCAAATACCGAATTTGTTACTTTATGCAGAGACGGACCGTTCATATGTTTAGAAGAAAAGACACTGAATGCTCGAGGTTACGCTTATGTAGCAATGGAAAACCAATTAAACCGACTATCTTATGAATGGAATAGATCATATAACTAAGAAATCTATTTCAAAGGTATGTCTGTACAGTTTTTATTTTTATTTTTATTTTTAACCTTTTGATAATAAACGCTAATTTGTTCGCTAAAAAGTATTAAATTGGTATTGAATAAAATTAGGTTTGGCGACCGAAATTATTGATATCATTCAAAAATTTATTACATCACTGCGAAATTTAACGTTTATTCTTAAGGTATAAATATCTTTAATCAATCAACCCAAAATATTTCAAAAATTCGTCATGAGTCAAATTAGGTCTTGGAACCGAAATTACTTTACCGAAAAGAGGGGCGCATATTTTTGATAATATTTGATTGATTAAAGTGGGATAAAAAGCCAAAAAGATTTTTAATTTTATTTTTACCATGTTTTTAAAATTAATATAAATCTTAAATTAATATTGTAAACTTTGTAAAAACAATATTTTTAAAATTGTAAATATTTGAAAAATTAATATAAGTTTGGTGTGAATTTATAATATGAATTTTTAAATTAAGTCTGGTGTGAATTTTTAAAATATGAATTTTTAATTTTATGCATTTCAAATTTTAAGTTTGGTGTGATTTTTTTTAATATTAATTTTGAATTTTATATTTAAATTGTGTGAATTTAAAAACAAAAATTTACTCTATCTCATTAAGTTAAAAATATGATCTTTAAAATTCGTCGTAAGTTGAAGACTAGGTCTTTGAACCGAAATTGCTTTACCCGATGGCGGGACGAGAATTTTTATTATCATTATTTTTAAGCTTATTGATTTAAAGTATGCCAAAAAAAAAAAAAAAAATTAAAAAATCCAAAAATCTAAGCTTTTAAAACAATCGCTTGAAAATGACAAAATTTTAAAATTTTGTCGAGGGACGGACTAGGGCATCGTCCCGAAACGACCTCGTCCTAAAAAGAAACAAAATTTTTAAAATTTTATTTAATTCTATGTTTTAAAAGTATAAGGTTTAAAAAAAAAAAAAAAAAAAAAAAAACTGGATTTCAACCCCATGCGACTCGCATGGGGGAAAGGCATAATCCATGCGAGTCGCATGGCCACAGAAAACTGGTTAGGTTCAAAAGCTCAGTCGATCTGTTTTTCTTTCACAACACACATACACAAACACGAAAATCTCTCAAAACTCTCTCAATTTTTCACCAAAATTCACCAAATTTCTTGCAAAACTTCACAACAATCATGCCTAGATTCAGTAGTCTCAACCCCTTCAGGAGAACGGTAAAGATTTCACCCCTAATCTCTTTAAATTTGAATTATGTGTGTTCTTGAGCCATTTTACCTAATTTAATTTTTGTTAATTTTTAGTGAAATTAGTGTTAAATTGATGTTATATTATGCATGTATATCCTAGATAGAAGCTATTTAACATGAATTGAAGCTAAAAACTTCAAATTTTTAAGAATCTAGGGTTTGTGTTCTTGAGCAATTTGGGGCTTTTTGATATAAACAGGTTATGGCCGATTTTTGTCATGAATTGTTGCTAAATTAAGTAGTGTAACATGTTTAGGTAGTTAATTGATCCAAACTTTGAGCCTAAACATGTTTTTGAGAATTAAAGTGGACTTTTTAAGTCTAAAAATTCATGAACTTGGATAATTTGATATAAAGGCCATTTGAAACTTGTTTCATTGCTAGTAGTGATTATTTTGGCATGTTATTTGAGATAAATGCTTATGAACTTGATGTACATTTTTCGTATATGCTTATTTGACAAAGTGTAGACTTGACAAAAAAATGAAAATGAGCACTAGTTTGATTTGAATGCCATGTAACAAGTGTTTAATTGCTATAATGATTATTGTTGACATGTTTAAGAGTTTAAATGTGATAAAACATTGTACACATTTTCGTATGTAAAAGTGTAGAATTGTTATTGTTAAGAAAATGTGTATAAAATGTGTTATGAATTGAACATGTCATCATAATTGTTTCAAGTTATTATTTTGCTAACACTAATGCATATTTGGATGCACAAATTTTGTGTTTAATGTGTTTTGCAGAGAAATACAGATACGGACGGTGCATCATCGTCCAGACAACCAGAGCCCGAACCGGAAATGTTTTATGAACAAGAACAACATATGCAACAAGAAGAAGAACAACATGAGGATCAACATATTCCATATCACGATCAAGATCAATTATTCATGAATCAGTTTCGTCAATTCGCTCCACATCAAATGATTCTGAGCTTAGACATTAATGAAGATCAGTTACACCCAAATCTGAGATTTGATCGATGTTGGATAGAGTATCCAGATTATCAAAAGAACATGCACATTCTCTACTTTAAGGTTGTTGAAATGCCAAGGGCAATTGACTGGGTACCTTTGGAAACAGTTGACCTTGCCGAACCGATTCGGGAATTATTGGTGCAAAGGTATGGTAATTCTCAGTTTAACGATTGGATGCGCCTATTTTCCATTCGTAGAACCATATATAGGGAATGGTGTATAGAATTACTTAGTACTATTAAGTTAAACAGTGATGTTAGGAGGATAGATGATAGAAGCTTTATTAGATTTCTGTTAGGTGGACGCATGTACAGAATGTCCATGATAGATTTAGCCAGGGCCTTACAGATTTACACCCCTGCTGAACTTTTGAGCCCCGACTGTAATAGCCTGATTGCCCAAGGAGAAAGGATAGATAGGGAATTTGATATTAACGCCGTCTGGAGGCGTATGTCCCACTTTAATGAATTTCACGCCAGTGGAAATCATACATACTTAGATATAGATAGAGCTGAACTCCGGGTGATTCATAGATTCTTAGCAAACACAATTACACAAAGGGGTAAGAATAAAGAGAAATTGACCGTAAACGATTTGTTCTACCTCAAGTGTATTAGAGACCCGAGGAGTTTCGTTAACATTCCCTATTGTGTTGGTTATTATCTCGCTAATGTAGTTTCGGGGATGAAATCGGGGAGTATTATAGGTGGTGGTATTTTCATTACTCTCATTGGAGAGTATTTAGGTGTGGATAAGCACCAAGGGGGTCCAATGAATGAAATAGAGGACGAAGGTGAAACTATAAGTTCAAACCTTTATCACGGTGCAAGGGTATTATTGATGAGACGTGGTCGGGTATATCGATACGAGGGACCTCAGCGACAGGTAGAAAGAGGTTCGGATGACGAAATGGAAGAGGCGAACAACATTATAGGAGTTGTTCGGGAGACTGCTCTTGATTTAGGCGTTCGTATGGAGGATGAATACATGACGAACTATGATAGGCATATGCAGTACGAGGCATGGCAACGTCGGAATGACTACGAGCATTCCCGGCAACGAGAGCATGGCCGATGGGATTATCATCAGCGCCAAATTATAAGCCAGTTGCAGCCTGGCGAGATGTATTATCCGACCCGACCCGCATACTATCCTGCACATCAGCCAGAAATGAGACCACCCTATGATTTATATGATTATGACGCAGCATACCAGTTCACCTATCACCAGCCATGGAACCCTGATCCGAACATGAATTGGGATCCATATCCTAATTTTCCTCCTAACCCGCCTTCTGATGAGTAGAGATAAGTTGGTAATTTTTATTTTTATTTTAAACACTTAACATTTTATTACGTTTATGTAATGTTTGATATTCTTATTATTATTGTGTACTAATATTTTTCTTATAGTTTGAAAGTGGGATGCCAAAGTTCCATTTCAAATTGCATGTATGATTATATTTGTATTGTATGTATTCTATTTTATGCACAAAACAGGGTAAAACAACGCGTTTTCAAAGACTGGCATTAAGTTCAGCAAAAGCAAGTAATTTTTGACGACAATGATGCAAAATATATGTGAAATAACAACAAGACGGAATGAACAAATGACGTGCACCATTTATCATTCAAACAATCAAACGACAATATGTTTGAAACTTTGGTAAAATTTAATCATTTTTCTGCGATAATCACCCTCAATAATTTAAATTATTTCTGATTTCTTGCAAATGAGGGCATTGCAAGATCTTAAGTGTGGGAAGGGGTTAAATTCTTTCGGATTTTAAAAATATTTTTTAAACACTTGGTTGCCATTAAAAATGCTAGTAACGCAGTAGTTGTGTTAGAATCTAGTGCTCTCCGATAAGAATGGATTCAAAATCATGTTTATACATATTTATGAACGATTAAAACTAGGTTATTGAGCCGAAATTATCGTTACCTCGGAAAGGACATAAATTGAGAAACAACCAAAACGTTAGAATTCATTTAATAAGAATGGAATAGAAGAGAAAAAGGCAAAGAAAAATATAAATAAAAGCCAAGTGTGGGAAAAGTTTGCCAAGTTATTCAAAACATATCACATATTTTTGTACAAACAATTGAAAATACTTTTGTTTTGAACAATAATCAAATGTTTTACCCGATGAAAGAAAAGAAGAGATGGATCTACACGATGAATCAATTCCATCATTAGAAGGAAGTAAAGTCTTCCGAAAAAGACACGCGCTTCTTGATTTAGGTCATGAAGTTGTCGTCCAGACCAGCTGTAGGTTGACGAAAAATCTAGAAAAGTCATCACTAAAATCGGCTGGAAATCCACGGACCTCAGCATCAAACAGGGTCGCCAAGTGGTCAGATTTATCCTAACCATGAGAAGGATTTATCTCGTACAATGGGGAGGCACTGTGCAAATTAGCTGGATAAGACTAATGAATCAGATCCCCAGAAAGGATAATCTCCTTAAAGATTAAAAATCAGCTTTTAAGCCTGATATTACTCAATCCTTGAGATTGACCTTAAAGATTGAGAATTCAAACTCATGGAATTCAATGATATCTAAACTCGAGCTTGAACGAGAAAATATTTTGATCAAAACTACAAACCGATTTGTTTTCTGAAAATCCATTTTCAATGCGTTCATTACCATTGAACGTAAAATCCTAGGAATTCACCTGGAATTCATTAGGTCACCTGAACTAAATCGGGTGTCAACCGTAAGAACGGTGGTTGCATAGCATGGTCGAAGACAGGACCTTGTGCCAGACCAAAAAAATTATAAGGGTGAGCTTTACTATTGCTCCTACAAAGGATAGTAATTGCATCCGACACGTTATAGACCATAATCAAAAGCATGTCACGGGACATTGCCTTAACAGTTGCTTGTTCATCGCTTTCCTTTACAACCGGACGGTAGTTTACCGAAAGGTAATATACGGAGCAAGTAAACTAGACGTGTTGCTTTCCTAATACAAGGTTAGCAAGTGGGTGACACAAAACCATAAGTTTTGAGCTAAAATTTTCAAATCTGAAACCCACAAAACCCACAAAAATATTTTGCAAACACCGGTGAAGGGTTATTCCGGAAAACTTATCTAGGGTAAAAGCTAGATTGAATTTTCAAAAGATCAAATGTTTTCATAAAGATCCAATTTCCTTAAGGATCTACATTTTCATAGTCATGTGGGACTGTAAACCGCCTTTCAAATGTGCACTTTGCTTTGGAAACCGAAAGTAAATCGGCTATTTGATTGTAAGTGTCGTTGACCTAAACCCAAGGCAACTGTGGATGACACACCCACCTTTAACTATGGTTCTATCATTACTATCATTGTTTATACCGCTCTATCAAAATCACTGATGTACAAAGTGTGAAGAATAAAGAAGTGATTCGTGTGATGTATTATATTATTTCAAGACTGTATTGCTTGAGGACAAGAAACGTTCAAGTGTGGGGATATTGATAAGGCTAAAAAGGAACATATATTTCATAGCATTATCCCCCAAGAAAGACAAGATTTTAGTTGTAATTGTTCCATATTCAAGTAATATTCGTTTATATTTAATAAGTGCGAAGACAAAAGGCGAAAACGAAGAATTGAAGACGGAAAGGTCCAAAATGCTCAAATGTACAAGATACAATTAAAGTGGTTCAAATTATTGATGAAGAACGTCTAAAAATGACAAGAGTACAAGTTGCGGAACGCAAAGTACACGATATAAAATAATACGCGAAGACGTCCGAAAATCCGGAACCGGGACCCGAGCCAAGAAGAAACGCGCGACGCAACGGACCAAAAATATCTAGTCTACTATGCATATAAATATAATATAATATATAAATAATTATTAAAATTATTTATATTTAATATTATGTCGGCAAGCTATGAGACAAATCAATGTGAGCTGTCCAGGGTGGCCATGCGACTCGCATGGCCAGAAGGCTATTTCCCATGCGAGTCGCATGAGGATCAGAATCAGGCCTGGTCTATAAATTTGCCAGTTTTCGTTCGTTTTTACACACGCCCATAACATAATAATAATAATACTCCATAAGATAATAAATAAATAAATATATATATATAGTATAGATTAGTGTTATATTAGATTAGTTCGGGTTATGTAAAGGTTATTTTACGGGTTTTTGAAGTCGAAATTCTGTCCGTGTAACACTACGCGATAAATACTCAATGTAAGTTATGTTCTCCTTTTTAAATTAATGTCTCGTAACTAAGTTATTATTATGCTTATTTGAGCCGAAGTAATCATGATGTTGGGCTAATTACTAAAATTGGGTAATTGAACTTTGTACCATAATTGGGGTTTGGACAAAAGAACGACACTTGTGGAAATTAGACTATGGGCTATTAATGGGCTTTATATTTGTTTAACTAAATGATAGTTTGTTAATGTTAATATAAAGATTTACAATTGGGCGTCCCTATAAATTACCATATACACTCGATCGGACACGATGGGCGGGGTATTTATATGTACGAATAATCGTTCATTTAACCGGACACGGGAATAGATTAATAGCCACTAGAATAATTAAAACAGGGGTGAAATTACATTCAAGGGTAATTGGTGTAATTGTTAACAAAGTAGTAAAACCTTGGTTTACACGTAGTCGATAACCTGGTGTATTCATTAAACAAAGTATTAAAACCTTGTTACAATTCGAATCCCCAATTAGTTGGAATATTTAACTTCGGGTATAAGAATAATTTGATGAGGACACTCGCACTTTATATTTATGACTGATGGACTGTTATGGACAAAAACCAGACGGACATATTAAATAATCCAGGACAAAGGACAATTAATCCATGGGCATAAAACTAAAATCAACACGTCAAACATCATGATTACGGAAGTTTAAATAAGCATAATTCTTTTATTTCATATTTAATTTCCTTTATTTTATATTTAATTGCACTTCTAATTATCGCATTTTTTATTGTTATTATATTTAATTGCATTTTTAATTATCGTACTTTTTAATTATCGCAAGTTTATTTTATCGCACTTTTATTATTCGCAATTTCATTATCGTTATTTACTTTACGCTTTAAATTAAGTCTTTTATTTATTTAATATTTTACATTAGGTTTTAACTGCGACTAAAGTTTTAAAATCGACAAACCGGTCATTAAACGGTAAAAACCCCCCTTTATAATAATAATATTACATATATATATATATATTTGTATTTTTAATAAAAGTAAACTAATATAGCGTTGAGCTTTGTTTAAAGATTTCCCTGTGGAACGAACCGGACTTACTAAAAACTACACTACTGTACGATTAGGTACACTGCCTATAAGTGTTGTAGCAAGGTTTAAGTATATCCATTCTATAAATAAATAAATATCTTGTGTAAAATTGTATCGTATTTAATAGTATTTCCTGCTAAAATTAATAACTATTTTATATACACCTCGCATAACATCAAGTATTTTTGGCAACTATTCATACCATTATCCCCCAAGAAAGACAAGATTTTAGTTGCAATTGTTCCATTTTCAAGTGATATTCGTTTATATTAAATAAGTGCGAAGACAAAAGGCGAAAACGACGAATTGAAGACACAAAGGTCCAAAAAAAAGCTCAAATATACAAGATACAAATAAAAAGGTTCAAATTATTGATGAAGAACGTCTAAAAATGACAAGAGTACAAGTTGCGGAACGCAAAGTACACGATATAAAATAGTACGAAAGGACGTCCGAAAATCCGGAACCGGGACCCGAGCCAAGAAGAAACGCCCGACGCAATGGACCAAAAATATCTAGTCTACTATGCACATAAATATAATATAATATATAAATAATTATTAAAATTATTTATATTTTATATATATTTAATAAATATGTCGACGAACAAGAAGACAAAAGATATGTGAGCTGTCCAGCGTGGCCATGCGAGTCGCATGACAAATAGGCATAAACCCATGCGAGTCGCATGGCAGTAAAAATCTGGCCAAATGCCTATAAAAAGGCAGTTTATGCACGAACTCAAACACATCTTTTTCTTTTCCTTCTCTGTAAACATATAACATAAATAGATAATTATAATTTTAATTATAATTTTAATAATTATGATTTAGTTTAGTATTGTAACAAATGATTTACGGGTTTTAAGTCAAGACTCTGCCCGTGTAATACTACGATATTAATACCCACTGTAAGTTATGTCTTTCCTTTTTAATTTAATGTCTAGTAGCTAAGTTATTATTATGCTTATTTAAAACGAAGTAATCGTGATGTTGGACTAATTACTAAAATTGGGTAATTGGGCTTTGTACCATAATTAAGGTTTGGGCAAAAGACCGACACTTGTGGAAATTGGACTATTGACTATTAATAGATGGGGGGTATTGTCTAATTGAGTGACAACTCATTGGAGTCTGTCGAACCTATCTTCAAATTAATTATCCTAATAATTAATAATGATTATGGTTGTCCTATTTAGTGACGTTCATATGGAATCTATTATAATCATTTAATTAATTATTCGGGTTGGGTAATTGATTATTCAAACTGATCAAGTGGGTAAATTAATATTCATATCTAATCAAAACAGGGGTAGATTACATACAGTGATAACTGGTGTAATTGTTGACAGAAGTGATAACTGCGTCACAGTTTAAATCCTTAATTAGTTGGAATATTTGACTTCGGGTATAAGGGTAATTTGACGAGGACACTCGCACTTTATATTTATGACCGATGGACTATTATGGATAAAAACCATTTGGGTATCAAATAAACCAGGACAAAGGACAATTAACCCATTGAACTAAACTAAAATCTAAAAGTCAAACATCATGATTATGGAAGTTTAAATAAGCATAATTGTTTTATTGTATTTTTCACCGTACCTTTATTTACTGTAATTTTATTTTCTCGCATTTTATTTTCTGTCATTTACTTTATCGCAAATTATTTTACGCACTTTAATTTTCGTCATTTATTTTTACGCTTTATTTAAAATCGACAAACCGGTCATTAAACGGTAAAAACCCCCTTTTATAATAATAATACTACTATATATATATATATATATATATATATATATATATATATATATATATATATATATATATATATATATATATATATATATATATATATATATATATATCTTTTTATATTTTTATCTTTTTATATTTTTGTGTGCGTTAAACTTCACTGTTTCCCTGTGGAACGAACCGGACTTACTAAAAACTATACTACTCTACGATTAGGTACACTGCCTATAGTGTTGTAGCAAGGTTTAGGTATATCCATTTTGTAAAT
The DNA here is from genome assembly GCF_046630445.1 of Rutidosis leptorrhynchoides. NCBI lineage: Eukaryota > Viridiplantae > Streptophyta > Magnoliopsida > Asterales > Asteraceae > Rutidosis > Rutidosis leptorrhynchoides. Next base: position 607,998,902 of record NC_092335.1, read on the forward strand.
AAATAATTAAAACTTGTGTAATACATTTTTAAATTAATACTATTTCGTACACCCCGCTGCACACATCAAGTTTTTGGCGCCGCTGCCGGGGAACGCCGAAGCGAAACACCACTACTAAAAAAAAAAAAAATAATTTTATATTAAATTTTAATTAGTTTTTGTAAAAGATATATATTTTTATATTAAAATTAAAAAAATTAAAAATCTATTAAAACCGAAAAAAAAAATTTATATTAAAATCTATTTTTAAGTTTTTTTTTTTATATATAGTTATAAAATTATAAAGTGTTTTTATTTTATTTTAGTTTTTTTTTTAAAATTAAGTTTTTATTTAAATTATATATTTATAAATATCTTATTTATAGAAAACAGAAAATAAAAAAATAAATAATTAAATTATTACGTGAACCTGTCAATTTGACCTGTCATCTGAACTGAACTAGCAGGTCATGCGACTCGCATGACCTTTTCGCTTGACCCCATGCGACTCGCATGAGTGTCACAGACAGGCCACATAATTGACCTAAATTTGCATTAATTACGGAATATATATATTATTATTAATCTAAACCCTAGTTTATTATTAATTATTATATTTAGTTTTTAATTTAATTAGTTATATTTACTTATTATTAGTTTTAAATTAATACTTTTATTATATAAAATATAAAAATAATATTTTTATAAAAACTAATAATTTTTTTTTACTTTTTATTTATTTTATATTTTGTATCTTTTAGTCATTTTAAGCGTAATTTTTGTATTTTTATCATTCGTGCTTAGTTTTAAGTCTAGTTTTTTACCGTAATTTTATTTTTATTTCTAGAATTTTTAGGATTGCCGTAAAATCCCTTAAGTGCTTATTCCTTAGACTAAGATTTAGGTGCTTTAGAATTTTACGACGCCGTATTTCGCACTACTTTCTTATTTTTATTTTTCGACGCCTATTTTTCGACCTTTTTATTTTTCGACACTTTTCGACGCGCAATCTTTTTCTCTCTTATTTCTCGCCATTCTAGGTTTTAGGACTTAGAATTTTTTCTACTTCTTCTCTAAATTTCTTAAAATTACGAAAATTTATTTTAAGTGGTTAAATTGATAAACATCAAAATTTTCTGGTTCGTAGTAATAGTTGAATTTGTACGTGGACCGGGTTATTGGAGCCAAACAGTACTCAATTATATTGAGACCAAACGAATCCTGCCCCTCTGCTGCATCTTTTGGCTATTCGAAACGTGGGCAAAATCAGAAAAGTCTATTAATTGGATAACTTATTATAATTTTTCTTTCCTTTTTAAAAACTAATAGGATATTCAGTGAATGCACCGAGTAAAACGTTCACCACCTTTCATACGTTCACCACCTATAACTCGATCAAGACATCTAGCCAATATTGTCGCCGTTGATTTTTCTTTAGAATCATCATCTAGTCGACCAAGAACTCCAACTCAAATTTTCGATAATCCATCTTTTGAACCCGACCTCACAATTGAGAATCTGGAGAATATTCAGGGACAATTCCAAGATCCAGAACCACTAATCATTCCTCCTGAACCACAAACCATTAAATCAGAATCCTCTAGTGATTCGTATTCAACAAATTCAATTATGGAAGTAACGGAACCTCTAAGTATGGAAGATCGAATGAGAGCCACACGCACGGGCCAAGGTCACGCCATTATTAAGCCAGAAGTTAATGCGCCAGATTATGAAATCAAAGGACAAATTCTACACATGGTAACTAACCAATGCCAATTCAGTGGTGCACCGAATGAAGATCCTAAGGAACACCTTCGTACGTTTAAAAGAATTTGTACACTATTCAAAATCCGAGAAGTGGAAGATGAGCAGATCTATCTCATGTTGTTTCCCTGGACTTTAAAGGGAGAAGCCAAAGATTGGTTAGAATCGTTACCTGAAGGGGCGATTGACACATGGGATGTTTTAGTTGAAAAATTTCTTAAACAATTCTTTCCGGCATCTAAAGCCGTGAGACTTCAAGGAGAAATTGTTACGTTCGCGCAAAAGCCAAATGAAACATTATATGAGGCGTGGACAAGATTCGGAAGGATGTTGAGAGGATGTCCTCAACACGGTTTAGACACTTATCAAATAGTACAAATATTCTACCAAGGTGTCAACGTTGCTACACGAAAAGACATCGACATAACAGCTGGTGGTTCCATTATGAAGAAAACCGCCACCGAAGCTTACAAGATCATTGATAACACAGCATCTCACTCACATGAGTGGCACCAAGAAAAAGATATCGTTAGATCATCTAAAGTGGCTAGAGCCGATTCTAGCCATGACTTAGATTCCGTTTCCGCAAAAATAGATGCTTTCGAAAGACGAATGGAAAAGATGAATAAAGATATTCATGCAATACGAATCAGTTGTGAGCAATGCGGTAGACCACACTTATTGAAAGATTGTAATGTTGAACCAACGATGGAACAACGAGAGAATGTTTCTTATATGAACCAAAGGCCGGGAAATGATTATCAAAATAATTATCAACCGCCAAAGCCGAACTTCAATCGAAATCAATACATTCTTTACAATCCAAAAGGACCCGAAAATAATTCATATAACCAACAAGGTCCGAATAACCAACCAACTCAAAACAACACTTTCAATCAACAAAGACCTAGCTTGTATAAACCACCACAACAACCCGAAGAGAAAAAGTCAAATCTAGAAGAAATGATAGCAAGGCTAGTTGAATCTCAAACACAATTTATTACATCTCAAACCCAAACGAATGAGAGGTTTGATCAGTCACTTAGAACTCAACAAGCTTCCATTTTGAATCTAGAAAAACAAGTAGGTACTGTTGTTAGATTAATAAGTGAAAGGGAACAAGGAAAGCTACCGAGTGATACTGAAGTAAATCCTCGGAATGAGAATGTTAACATGGTGTCAACAAATTCTGAAAAACCAGCTCCAGAAGATGGGAAGGTTTTAAATGTGAGTAACAACGAAGAAGTTACAACACCACCACCACCACCGGAGTATGTAAAGCCAGTGGTGGCACCATACAAACCACCCATCCCATTTCCAAGAAAAGGAGTTGAGTATGAGCAAGTAATAGGTAATAAAGATTGTGATACCTCTGGAAAGAAGAAGAAGAAAAAGAAGAAGAAAGTACAAGAAACAAAAACCGTAGAAATAAACCCGGTGAATACAGTTCCACCAAAACCTCCACCTAGGGTAGGTGATCCGGGTGAATTTATTGTTCCTTGTTTACTTAGTGATTGTGTCATGTATGATGCACTAGCAGATTTAGGTGCAAGTGTAAGTGTTATGCCTCTTTCGTTATATAAGAGATTAGGAGTAGGTGAGTTAACTCCAACGGATATGAGTGTTCGACTCTTTGATCAAACCATTAAGCACCCAGTTGGAATTGCTGACAACCTGCCCATTCAAGTAGGCAATTTAACCTTTCTAGTCGAATTCATTGTCATTGACATAGAAGAGGACCCAAACGTTCCTCTAATTTTAGGTCGACCATTCTTTGCGTCAACCGGGGCATTATTTGATGTAGGAAATGGAAGAATGACACTTAAAAGTGGTGACAAATCGATCACCTTTATGATTCGAAAGACTAAATCTCCACCAACCAAAACGGTTGAACCAGCAAAAACGATTGGTAAGAACCATGTTGTTTTACCAACTCCAACGGTAATACTTAGCAATAATGAAACGCCTAAGTGTGGGGAAAATGAAGTAACACCTAATGATGACATGATAACAAAGAACCCCGTTGTTGATACGAAATTAAATGATCCCGTTATTAATAGTTCAATGAAGAAACTTATTAAACGGATTCGCGATGCTAAAACCAAGGGGAACTTTAAGTTATGTAACCGGTTAGTATCCAATCTATCACCTAAAGAAAAGGAGAAACTAGTTGAAATTGTGGATATTACACAGGAATCCGACCAATGGCTTAAAGAAAAAGTCACGGATATGCAAGTTGATTATGGACCAAGAGAAATTAACGATGAAGTTAATCACAATTTTGACACCATGGCTACCTAAGTGTGAGGAGATTCAAATATTCTAAAAAGAAAATGCTGTTTGGAGTTAGTTGTTCTGTTCTCGTGTAGTTCCGAGAATGAAATCCGATTGGTCTTTTCCGCTAGCAGACACTAAAGAACTAGTTTTCTCCCTCCATTCTGAATTTTTGTTTTGTAGGTTTTTTTTATGAAATTAATATGCATTTTAATTTAAGTTTTTAAAAACAAAATTTACTTTAATTCATTAAGTTGAAAAAATGATTTCTAAAATTCGTCGTGAGTTGAAGACTAGGTCATTAAGCCGAAATTACTTTACCCGAGGGCGGAGCGACAAATTTTGTTATCATTATTTTTAATTTTATTGATTTAAAGTATGCCAAAAATATTATACTTTATAAATTTTTGAAAAGTGGGGTTATAAACCAAACTTCAAAAATATATATATATATATATGTTTGTATTTTATCTTATGTACAAAACAGGGTAAAACAATGCACTTTCAAAGACTGTCATTAAAGTTAAGCAAAAGGTACTAATTTTGACGACAAGACGCAAAACAACAAATATGATATAACAAATGAAGGAATGAACGATGAGGCGCCATCTATCATTCGACGAGCTTTGTAATTACAAACTCGGTATTTTTAATCACTTTTCTACGCTAATCACCCTCATGAATTTAAATTATAGTCTGATTTCATGCAAATGAGGGCATTGCATGATCTTAAGTGTGGGGAAGGGTTATAAATTCTCTCAGGTTTATACTTGGTTTATTTGCCAAATTTTGTGAAAATTTGAAAAATTTTCAATTAAATGAAGTCAAAATCATGTTTATACATATTTATGAACGGTGAAAACTAGGTGATAATACCGAAATTATCGTTACCTCGGAAAGGACATAAATTGAGAAACACCCTAAAACGCTTGAATTCATTTAAAATGAAATAGAAGAAAATAAAAAGGCAAAGAAAGAAACTAAGTGTGGGAAGAATGTACCAAGTTATTCAATTTAAACCATATATCACATATTTTTGTACAAGATTATTGCAGGTACTTTTGCTTTGGACGATACTAATCAGTTTTACCCGGTTTACTGTAATACATTTGAAAGAAAGATGGATCTACACGATGAATCAATTCCATCATTAAAAGGAAGTAAAGTCTTCCGAAAAAGACACGCGCTTCTTGGTTTAGGTCATGAAGTTGTCGTCCAGACCAGCTGTAGGTTGACGAAAAATCTAGAAAAGTCATCTCTAAAATCAGCAGGAAATCCACGGACCTCAGCATCAAACAGGGTCGCCAAGTGGTCAGATTTATCCTAACCATGAGAAGGATTTATCTCGTACAATGGGGAGGCACCGTGCAAATTAGCTTGATAAGACTAATGAATCAGATCCCCAGAAAAGGATAATCTCCTTAAAGATTAAAAATCAGCTTTTAAGACTGATAATACTCAATCCTAGAGATTGACCTTAAAGATTGAGAATTCAAACTCATGGAATTCGATGATATCTAAACTCGAGCTTGAACGAGAAAATATTTTGATCAAATTAAAACCGATTTGTTTTCTGAAAACCCATTTTTAATGCATTCATTACCATTGAACGTAAAATCCTAGGAATTCACCTAGAATTCATTAGGTCACCTGAACCAATTCGGGTATCAACCGTAAGAACGGTGGTTGCATAGCATGGTCGAAGACAGGACCTTGTGCCAGACCGAAAAAAAAAATTATAGGGTGATCTTTACTATTGCTCCTACAAAGGATAGTAATTGCATCCGACACGTTTTAGACCATGAACAAATGCATGTCATTAGACATTGCCTTAACAGTTTCTTGTTCATCGCTTTCCTTTACAATCGGACGGTAGTTTGCCGAAAGGTAATATACGGGACAAGTATATTGGACGTGTTGCTTTCCCAATACAAGGTTAGCAAGTGGGTGACACAAAACCATAAGTTTTGAGCTAAAATTTTTCAAATCTGAAACCCACCAAACCCACAAAAACAATTTGCAAACACCGGTGAAGGGTTATTCCGGAAAACTTATCTAGGGTAAAAGCTAGATTGAATTTTCAAAAGATCAAATGTTTTCATAAAGATCCAATTTCCTTAAGGATCTAAAATTTTATAGTCATGTGGGACTGTAAACCGCCTTTCAAATGTGCACTTTGCTTTGGAAACCGAAAGTAAATCGGCTATTTGATTGCAGTGTCGTTGACCTAAACCCGAGGCAACTATAAAAGACACACCCACCTTTGAACCATATCGTTACTATCATTGTTTATACCGCTCTATCATAATCACTCATGTACAAAGTGTGAAGAATAAAGAAGTGATTCGTGTGTTTATATTTCAAGACTGTATTGCTTGAGGACAAGCAACGCTCAAGTGTGGGGATATTGATAAGGCTAAAAAGGAACATATATTTCATACCATTATCCCCCAAGAAAGACAAGATTTTAGTTGCAATTGTTCCATTTTCAAGTGATATTCGTTTATATTAAATAAGTGCGAAGACAAAAGGCGAAAATGACGAATTGAAGACACAAAGGTCCAAAAAAAGCTCAAATATACAAGATACAAATAAAAAGGTTCAAATTATTGATGAAGAACGTCTAAAAATGACAAGAGTACAAGTTGCGGAACGCAAAGTACACGATATAAAATAGTACGAAAGGACGTCCGAAAATCCGGAACCGGGACCCGAGCCAAGAAGAAACGCCCGACGCAATGGACCAAAAATATCTAGTCTACTATGCACATAAATATAATATAATATATAAATAATTATTAAAATTATTTATATTTTATATATATTTAATAAATATGTCGACGAACAAGAAGACAAAAGATATGTGAGCTGTCCAGCGTGGCCATGCGAGTCGCATGGCAAATAGGCATAAACCCATGCGAGTCGCATGGCAGTAAAAATCTGGCCAAATGCCTATAAAAAGGCAGTTTATGCACGAACTCAAACACATCTTTTTCTTTTCCTTCTCTGTAAACATATAACATAAATAGATAATTATAATTTTAATTATAATTTTAATAATTATGATTTAGTTTAGTATTGTAACAAATGATTTACGGGTTTTAAGTCAAGACTCTGCCCGTGTAATACTACGATATTAATACCCACTGTAAGTTATGTCTTTCCTTTTTAATTTAATGTCTAGTAGCTAAGTTATTATTATGCTTATTTAAAACGAAGTAATCGTGATGTTGGACTAATTACTAAAATTGGGTAATTGGGCTTTGTACCATAATTAAGGTTTGGGCAAAAGACCGACACTTGTGGAAATTGGACTATTGACTATTAATAGATGGGGGGTATTGTCTAATTGAGTGACAACTCATTGGAGTCTGTCGAACCTATCTTCAAATTAATTATCCTAATAATTAATAATGATTATGGTTGTCCTATTTAGTGACGTTCATATGGAATCTATTATAATCATTTAATTAATTATTCGGGTTGGGTAATTGATTATTCAAACTGATCAAGTGGGTAAATTAATATTCATATCTAATCAAAACAGGGGTAGATTACATACAGTGATAACTGGTGTAATTGTTGACAGAAGTGATAACTGCGTCACAGTTTAAATCCTTAATTAGTTGGAATATTTGACTTCGGGTATAAGGGTAATTTGACGAGGACACTCGCACTTTATATTTATGACCGATGGACTATTATGGATAAAAACCATTTGGGTATCAAATAAACCAGGACAAAGGACAATTAACCCATTGAACTAAACTAAAATCTAAAAGTCAAACATCATGATTATGGAAGTTTAAATAAGCATAATTATTTTATTGTATTTTTCACCGTACCTTTATTTACTGTAATTTTATTTTCTCGCATTTTATTTTCTGTCATTTACTTTATCGCAAATTATTTTACGCACTTTAATTTTCGTCATTTATTTTTACGCTTTATTTAAAATCGACAAACCGGTCATTAAACGGTAAAAACCCCCTTTTATAATAATAATACTAATATATATATATATATCTTTTTATATTTTTATATTTTTATATTTTTGTGTGCGTTAAACTTCACTGTTTCCCTGTGGAACGAACCGGACTTACTAAAAACTATACTACTCTACGATTAGGTACAGTGCCTATAGTGTTGTAGCAAGGTTTAGGTATATCCATTTTGTAAATAAATAATTAAAACTTGTGTAATACATTTTTAAATTAATACTATTTCGTACACCCCGCTGCACACATCAATCACGTGTCCAGGTCACGTGTCCAGTAAGATTTTTTTACAAGACTATCTCGTAAAATATAGAATAAAGGTTGGATAGATTTAATTCAAATAAAATTAAAAGAGGTTGTAAGTAACTAGATGGGGGAGTTAATAGTTACTTAATGAGATTTTCTAAAAACTTTTTCGATTTAGAACTTGAGATTACTATAGTGTGATTTGATTTATTTGTTCACAAGTAAAGTAAATGTAAAGATAAGGGATAAGAGAACAAACACGAAGATTTATAGTGGTTCGAGAAGATGTTAACTAATATTCTCCCCCTTTTTGATGATGACAAACATATGTAAGTCTGCTTAAGCGTTCAATACAACACAGGTGTTAACGTCACTTACCATACACTTTCTCCCCCTTTTGTCGAAGTAAAAAGGTTAACTCCACTGGAACTAAGCGCGCCCTAGAGTAATGCTCCTCCTTGAATCTTACATAGCGGTAGATGATATAGCTCCCTCTTAAAATGTGCGATATAAGACTCATAGAAAAAGGATTAGTACACACAAAAGTCATAATAAGAGTACATACATCATAAGCATAAGTCTTTATCATAGACTAGTTAACATAACTACCCGCCCTTAATATTATCTTAACCAACATTTTAAAGATAATTGGCATTGGTGCTGACGGCATCAGAGATTGCGGAGTCCTCAGAGTCGGATGAGAGAATTGTGATAGGAGTGGCAATCCAAAAAGTAAGCGGAGTGGTTGACACGGAGCAAGAAACCTCTAGAGGAGTTATCATACCTAGGTGTCGAAAGATGCGATTGAGATGAATAGAGTATAGAAGTGGATGGTTAGGAAGGTGACGAAGATTTCTCATTCGTTGAGTTACAATAAAGTTAAGTTTATGACATCATTTGATTGGAAGGACCATAGAATGGCTACTTCAGTTCCCGAGAGATGATCGACGAAAGTCTCCCTACAAAAGATGTTGTGTCGAATGACGGTTAAGAGGAGTTGAAGATCATGAAAAATCTCAGAGTCTCGAACACGGATGCGGTGATTGAGATTATGAGGTACATCTGAGTGAGTGATGGTGGATAGTACTTCATGTGTGGGGTATGTGGGGTGCAAGGATCTAAGATTGGTTCGAGGAGTGTAGAAGTTACGACCTTGTGAGGGAATCTTCATAACCGAAGCAAAGTACGAGAGAGGCCAAGTGTGAATCTTGTTACAAAGTTGAAATTTGACTTGATTTGGGTTGACAAGTTCGAAGTTGGCATAAAACTCCCGGATAGGGGTGGATAGATGACCTCATCTAGGTTTAAGAAAGAGAAACATACTTTTTGAATGAATGTTGTTTGGAGGTTTGGAAATTCATCATAGTGAACAACTCTTTCTTCAAGAAGTGTTCGAGTTTCCATATGTTGTTGGTGATATGCCGCACACTGTCTTCTTGTGTTGGTCATTTCCTAGGAACGTGAACATTTTAGCAAGAAAGTCACGTTTGCAACATGGTTTTGAAAACCTATATGTTAAACATATGTCGATTAATTCATGTCTATACGCATTTTTGAAAACAAATGAGTTGTGCCATTTTGAAAAGATAGACAAGTTTCATCATTTCAATTTATGTTTGCCAAAGTTTGATAAGCGTCATGAGATTGACATTTATCACAAGAGTTTGGTCAAACACTTGTGTGTGTGCACGAGTGGTTTTCAAAAACAACTTTAATGAATTATGCAAGAAAAAGTTCCTACATGGCACTCTATTAGTTAAGATCTTTGCAAAGAAGCTTTCACACAATTGATAAGTTATGCATCAAAACAAGTGTTATGAAAGACACTAAATATATTCACATGTGAGATTGTGCAAAGAGTAAAGGATCACATGAGAAAATTTTGAAAGTAAGCAAGATTAAAGAGTTTGGATGCTTACATTTGAGGATCACTAGATGTTGCAGAGAAGGGAGACAATGAAATCTGGAATCTAGTGGTTGGGGTTTAAAGAATGAGTGTGGTTGGTGAAAAAGTGATTTAAATAATAAAGATGGTGAGGAAAAGACAAAACGGTCATCAGCTGTTGTGCGGTCGCGGCCACGGTCGACCGTCCTTTGACCGTACGGGTTCTGTGGGATTATTTTCATTAAGGCACAAGTTCCATCATTCCTAAACCATTCCTAAGTACATACAAGGTCTCCTTTTTTAGAGGCTTAGTAAAGATATCAGCAAAATTTTCTAAGGATTCTACCTTATCAATCACAATATTACCTTTTTGGAGATGATCACGTAAAAAAAATGGTGCCTAATGTCTATGTGTTTAGTCCTAGAGTGTAATATTTGATTCTTAGATATGTCTATAGCACTCTTATAGGTATTTCAGAAGAGATGATAACGTAGTCGATGAAGGTTTGTTTCACCCATAACACTTGTGTACATGCTCTTCATACGGCAACATATTCCGCTTCGGTAGTAGAAAATGCAACGTATGTTTGTTTCTTGGAGAACCATGATGTTAAACAAAGCCCAACAAATGCACATACATCACTTGTGCTCTTTCGATCAATCAATGACCCTCCATGGTCGAAATCCGCAAAGCACATAATGTCAACACCGGTGAACTTTGGGTACCATAGTCCAAGATGCATGGTACCTTTCAAGTATCTAAAGATTCTTTTAACCGCTTCAACGTGAGACATTTTTGGATTTTCTTGAAATCTTGCACACAAGCACACGCTATACATAATATCGGGTCGGCTTGCAGTTAAGTATAGAAGAGATTCTATCATTATACTTGGTGCTATTAAATGAATCTCCTTCTCCTTCGAGAGTAAGCTTGACATTGGTAGCCATAGGACTGGTCATTGGCTTCGAGTTTTCCAATCCAAAATTTTTGAGCATATCATGAATACATTTTTGTTGATGAACGTTCCATCTTCTAGTTGCTTGATTTGGAGTCCGAGAAAGAACTTGAGTTCACCCATCATGCTCATTTCAAACTCATCATGCATTAACTTATAAAACTCATTGCTAAGAGATTCATTCGTAGAACTAAATACAACATCATCAACATATATTTAAACAATAACTAATTCATTTTCATGCTTTTTGACGAAGACTGTATTATCAATTTTTCCCATTTCATATCCATGATTGATAAGGAAGGTTCTAAGTCTCTCATACCAAGCTCTAGGAGCTTGATTGAGTCCATAAAGTGCTTTCTTAAGTTTAAAAACATGATATGGTTTTTCAAAATCTTCAAAGCCCGGAGGTTATGTATAACACCCCGTCAGAACAAACTAACGGAATGTTAACTCTGGTCCCAGTTCTTGACGTGAATTCTACGTAACAACAATGTTCTACAGCAAAAGCAATTAATACCTGAGATAAAACATGCAAAACGGGTCAACATAAAGTTGAGTGAATCTACAGGTTTAAGTAAATAGTTCATCGTATGTTTCATAAAACAGTTTCCAAAATTCGTTTATCGATAAATCAGTTATCAGAATCGTTTATCAGTAATCGGTATTCGAAAATCAGTATTCAGAAATCAGTAAACATTTATCATTATAAAACCACCAATGTTTAATGTCCAAAAGTTTGCATACAACAAATGCTAATTATTAAACTGTTTTCAAACAGAGATGTCAAGTTTCAACTGAGTTGGACATCAACAAGGTTTTGTTTCAAATATTTGTAGACATTACCATGTCTAATTTCTAGTTCGTAAACCACATATTTAAGTAGCATAATGCACAGTCTGAAAAATAGTATTCATTGTAATAATTCTTTGTTAACATTTATCGTAAGTTAGGCTACGAGATTTCTTTGTAAGCTTCGTAAAAGTATATATTTGTCATGAGTACTTGATTATAAGACTTTAACCTGCGAATAGCTCATTTGCTACACGTATTCCTTTTACCCTTTCTAACCATGCATCGATCAAGTGTACAAGTTACAACAGAGTAAGCACCCCTGTGTGTTGGGACGAGGTTTGTCAAACCTTACGGTACCGTCCCTATAAGTCGGGCTTACGTAAAGTAATTAATATAATCAAGCTAAGAGATTTTTGATATGAACTCATATGTATATTCGTTTACGTTACTCGTGCCCAATATGTAAAACATTTGAAGTGGCATGTTATCTCATCCCAAAAGAGTTAATGAAAAAGGGACTGTAGACTCACCTTGAAAAGCACAGTAAAACCTTAGTAAAACAGTACGGTAGCCGGACGATCACAACCGTATAATGCAACCTAATCAATTAGATTACCTTAAGTAAATACATAAGTCACACTATGTCAGCCCATAGTGTACGCGTAGTCGTAGTGCTCAGACTGACTCAACATGTAAGCAAAAGTCAACTAGTCCAAGCAAGTTAACAAAAGTCAACCAAAGTCAAATCAAAAGTCAAACTTGGTTAAAGGTCAACTAAAGTCAACCATATCAGTAGGTCATGCAATCTTAGTCAACATGTCAATTCTAAGTCAACTAATATGTTTTAGCTCATAGTTTGTCAATATACACGTTCACAGTTTATTGTATAGCATAAAATTCATGCACACCTTACAGACAACAAACATAATTCATAACACATAAGTCATGGTGATTTGGCAAACTCCAGATCATAACTTGACTCATAAACGTTTCCAAAAAGCCTAGCCATGCCCTCATACGATGTCTGCAAGTCATGTTTTAGATAAGCTTTAGTTAAGCCTAGACATTCCAAATTTTCAGTGGTAAAATAATCAAAGACTTTCATGTAGCCATTTTGTACAGTTCATTCCCTAAAGTCAAACCTTCTGTTTTGGAGAACATTCAGACATGTCATTTGGAGATGCACATAACACATAGCAAACAATGTTTTTAGAAGCTATCATACAAATGAAATATGTTTATGAACATATAAATAACAATAATCCAGAAGATCAAAGTCTCAAATAATTTCTAGTTCATGTGAGGTCATTTAGAGTGCATATGCAAACAGTTTCCGAGCAATACAAGTCATCATTTTTCGTTTAATCATACCGAGAGCTATACATAATCAATTAGCATGATTCTTAAATCTAACTTGAGTTATTTTTAAAAAGGAATCCAGTGGTTAGCATTTTGATGACTCATTCATAAATCATAAATACCAGAAAATTCGTATTGCATGCAAAACCCTAGCAAAACTTCAATTAAGCATAACTTATGCATACGATAATGAAAATACGCAAATTCAAAGTCCAAATTTATTAATTTTTCGAGATCTATCCATCTAGATACATCATATTAACAATATAAAAACTCATTTAATCAGATTCATAGCAAACCAATTCATGATTACATCAAAACACATAAATCGCGCAAAATAACGACTAAAAACTTATGCAATCACAATTACTTGAGTACTAGACCCTTGTACACTAAATAATTGATCAAAATCAGATTCAATAAGATTATGGTTTATAATTTTATACCTCTAGAGATCAAATTGCTTATATCAATGTGTAGAGCACGATAAAAGCAACAACGTTCGTGTTGATTGCAAGAGCAAACGAGCAAAATTGATGGGGATTATGTGTATGATGATGATCGAAGATGGGAGAGGCAAGGGTGGCTGCAAATTTTCGTGGATTTATGGTATGGAAAAGGAATGAATGTATTTTTCTAAGTTATGGCTTATAAGGAATAGGTTTACGGCCTTAAACACAAGCTTGGGCCAAATTAAAAGACCAAAAGGGTGGGCTTACGGGGATTTCGGCCAAGAGAAGTTCAAAAGGGATTCTTGGGACTATTTTGACTAGTTAGATCATTCCTTGTGTAGCCCGTTAGGTGTCGCTGGCTGAAAACGCAAACTGGAACGTTAACTGAGCGTTTTAGCGAATTCTACGCGTTTTAAATTCTTAAAACTTCTAATAAATTAAAAGTATCTTTAAAGTATAATAATTTTATGAAATAATTATTAAAAATGAATTACATTATGTTTTGGCTTGCTAGTACGCTAAGTGTGGTTCGTTTCTAGTTGCCATTAACCGTACCGAGTCCCGGAACGTTAACCGATCGTTAAAACGCTTCCCACCAAGTTAATTTATTAAAAAAGATAATAAATTAAATAAGTTCTTCTTAAAGTTATTAATTTTTTAAGAATAATTATTTTATTAAAAATCGATCGTTACGCAGTCTCACGGGACCTCTGTTGCAGTTTTCAAAACCGTATCGTTTTCTTTGTATTTCAAAACATGAAATACGTTTTATGATTAATATATTATCATATTAATTAAAGTAGTCCTCAAAGAACCAAGTATGCACTTAATTTGATTAAATACACAAAATTCAAGTAAGTTCCGTTAAATAACTTAACGGTCAGTTAACGAAGCTTAACGGAAATTGCAGGGATGTCACATTATGACACAAAATACTTCTTCATTTATGTCACCATTAAAAAAAGCACTTTTGACATCCATTTGATATAGTTTTAAGTTTTTAGCACATGCATATGCAAGAAGTATTCTAATAGACTCTAGTATAGCTACAAGAGCAAAGTTTTCATCATAATTGATTCCTTCTTGTTAGCTATACCCTTGAGCGACCAACCTAGCTTTATTTCTAACAACCTTTCCATCTTCATCTAGTTTGTTCCTATATACCCATTTGGTTCCTATGAGATTTTGCTCACTTGGTAAGGGAAACAAATCCCATACATCACTCCTTTGGAATTGATTTAATTCCTCTTGCATAGCTTCCACCTAACTCTCATCTAATAGAGCTTTCTTAACATTTTTGGGTTCTATTTGGGAGATGAATGCATAGTTTGCAACTAGATTAAAGATTTGTGATCGTGTGGTTCTAGTGTTGATGTCTCATGTGACTTGTTCTATTGGATGATCCTTAATATGTTTAAGGTCGGTTGTGGGTTCTAGATTATCTTTGCTAGGATTGTTTTCCAAGTGAGATTCTTTCTCATTGGTTTCCTCGACTTCTTAAAACTCATTTTGGGTTGTGCTAATCACAATGGCTTCTTGTTCAACCACATCATCATATACTAGTGGTTTGGACTTAGGTGGAGAAGTTTCATCGAAAGTGACATCTAATGACTCTTCTATGACATTAGTGTACATATTTAGAACTCTATAGGCTTTACTCTCCAACGAATATCCTAGAAATACTCATTCATAGGCTTTAGGTTCAAATTTCGTTAGGTATTCATTTTTGTTTAAGATGAAACACTTACATCCAAATACCCTAAGGTGACTTACGGTGGGTTTTCTACCGTTTAGAATTTCATAGGGTGTTTTATCCATTGAAGGCCTAATTAGAACTCTATTTTAATATAAGTGGAGGTTGCTACGACTTCACACCAAAATTTTTGGGGGATTGATTGTTCATTCAACATTTTTCTACTCAATTCTTTAATAGTTCGGTTTTCCTTTAAACAACTCCATTTGATTGAGGAGTGCGAGGAGCTGAAAAATTATGAGAAATTCCATGTAAATCACAAAAAACTCCAAATTGGGCATCATTATCAAATTCTCTTCCATGATCCGTTTGTATGATGACAATTGTACACCCAAGCAAGTTTTGTATTTTTATAGCAAAAATTACGAATCTTTCAAATGCCTCATTTTTATGTTTTAGAAAAAGTGTCTATGTATATCTAGAAAAATCATCAATGATTACCAAGGTGTAGAAATTCCCACCATAACTTTGAACAGATGATGGACCAGATGATGGACCAAACAAATCCATATGTAAAAGTTCTTAGGTTCATAATATGCAAGACATCTTCAAGATTAATTTTATAGTTAGTGTCTTATTGATGTTACCTTTACCGACGATTTTACCTCGTACATCGCCACCAAAGATTACGTCACCACCTTTATGTTCTTTGTACTTTGTGAAAAAGTCTTTGTTCCCAGTCATGTGCGTTGTACATCCACTATCGATTATCCAATCTTCTTCTTATATGACGCCATTTAGGCAAACCTATATTTTGTTAATTAATATCTTTGGTACCCAATTTCTATTGGTCCGGGATGATTAGCATCAAAAATTCCTACTCTAACCCATCTTTTCACGACTTTAGCGTTGTGATTTCTTTTGAGTTAGGCCCTAGTTTCAAAGGTTTTCTTTCTAGTGTTTCTTGAGTGGTTAGGTTTACTTTCTAAGGAATTCTTCTTGTATGTCTTGAATTGTTTAATTTCTTCCTCTTAGGAAGGTTTAGTTTTTGAAGATTGGTCTGCGGTTGACTCCACGGCTTTGCCGTACTTCGAACGCAAGCCTTCTGTGAGTTTTGTTCTACCTTGAGACTTAACAGACACTATAGGTTGTTGTTTTGATGATTTTATTTCGAGAGAGCTTTCTTTAAAACCCAACCCACATTTGTTATCGCTTGACCTTTGAGTTCTTAAAATGTCTTCTAATACTTTACCACTTCTATCAGATATTGAAAACTTGATTTTATTTTCAAGTAGCTTAACCGTTTTGTTAGGTGCTCTATTTTCATGTTTTAGATCATCACAAGTAAGGCATTCTTGTGAGTTAGTGATAATTTCTTTGAGGCTAGCCATTTCTAACTTAAGTAAGTTGTCTTCCCTTTTTAGGTTGGTGTTACTAGTGCTAACTCTACTACTTAAATCACATAATCTAATGAACTTTTCAATATCAAATTCAAAAGAGTTTGGATGAACTTCGTTGTCAACTTGTTCGACTAGGCATGCTTCATCATTTCTTTTGAAGCTTGGTGCTTCAATAGCCATGAGGCATGTTTCCTTTCCTTCTTCCTATGCTTCATTTTCTTCATCGTCTCATGCACCTCCAAGAAATGTCTTTTCGTTCTTTCTTCTGGGACACTCACTTATCAAGTGATTTGAATCACCACATACAAAACATTTCCTCACAAAATTCTTCTTGGAATCAAAAGGTGCCTTCTTTGAATCCATTTGAGGTTGGACATAAAATTCGGTCTTCGATTGTAACGACCCGGCTTTTTCGACTTGCTTTTGTGCTTTGTGCTTTCGCGAAACTGCGTATTTGTGCGTACTATGCTATTTTATACTCTGGAATCTTACTACACGTGGATTACTATCATTTATATGTTAAAACGTGCCTTTAAGTACGTAGGATACTTAACTTGATCACCGGAATCCTTTATGACCGTTAGTGTCACTTGACGTTTCGAACAAACTGTGTACTACGTACACGTTTAACTTTTGTCGTAATCGGAATATTATGACTATGAAATATTAATTGTTATTTTATAATAGCAATTACTTGGGTTTTTGGATGCTTAATTACGCTTAGTAATTTACTTATGCTTACTAGTTAGTCTTGTTGGACTTTAGCCCACCCTACACTAGTTAGTGGACTATTTAATTAGCCCAATTATAAGTAACTAGTGACCCATTAATAAGTAAGACAAATTCCCATTTATTAGAGGGAACATGCTAGCATTTTTGTCAAGTATTATCCTTAATGTTGCATGCGATCCTAACATAAGCACCAACTTTAGACAACCATTAACCAAAAAGTAAATGTTGGTCTCCCTTGTCCCCCCATGAAAATCACGGCCAAACACCCCCTCCCACACCCTCATTCACCTATAAATACAAGCCTTATTCCATCCATTTTACACTTGCTTTCATTTGTAATTTACACACACTCACTCTCTAATTCTTTCTCTAGTTCTTTCTCTCTCTAAAAAGTGTAAGTATTGATTTTTCTTCTTCTTCTTCCTCTCTCTCTCACGAATTCATCATCATCATCATCATGGGTCCAACTTTTTAGCTTTTGATCTTGATTACATCTTGTAGATTCAAACATGGATTTGAATCCTTCAAGAACATGGAAGATTCAAGCTTTCTAGCTTTGAATCTTCACCTACTTTTTAGATCTATATCTTTTAACTTTAATCTTGTTATTTTGTTATAAAGATTCAAACTTGTGTTTGTAATCTTCATGTAACTTAAAGATCCACGCTTTATGCTTCAAGATCTTCAAGAACAACCAAGATGCAAGCTTTCTAGCTTGAATCTTCATATCTTTTGTTGGATCTAGGTTTCCTAACTTATGATCTCATTATTTTGTTATAAAGATCAAAACTTGTGTTTATGGTCATCATATAACTTAAAGATCTAAGCTTTATGCTTCAAGTTCATCAAGAACACTAAAGGTTCAAGCTTTCTAGCTTTGTGACCTTATAACTTGTGTGAAAGGGATCCAAGCTCTCTAGCTTAGGGTTCCATCACTTCATTTGACTTAGATTATGTTCATACTTGCTTGATTGAAGTAAAGTTTGTAGCTTTAGTTGTAAATGTAACTTGTAATTGTGTTAAGACTAAGGATATGATGTAACCTTGGTTCATCATCCATCTAAGACTCTTCAATGAGTTGTGTTCTTACTTGGTCTTAACATATTGTGTGTTGATGGTAGAATCTTGGTCAAGGTGATGCTAACCCATCAACGAGTTGTACACTTGAAGCTACAAGCATCAAGGATGAGAACCGTGATGAGCATCAAGCACTAAGAACCCCACCGGAGCACCTTGCTTACTGTTTTCGGGATCTGATCAGACCACCTGGGCTACTGGAAAGTTTATTTTCAGTTAGTTCGGTTCGAGTAGATGATTTTCCATTTAGACCTCGTCTTAATCCGAGTTACGGTTTAGGATTTATGGCCTTCCGAAAGTCACTACACCCTATTAACGTTGTGCTGAAATTTATGACCTACTCGCACTTAGACCGTCGCCACGGTCAAACGAAGACGAGTTTGGTTCTGGAAATTGGTTAGCAACTAGGGGACTCCCATACGGAGCCATAGCCATTGCTTACGCATCTTTTTTATTTACGTAGAGGTCGTAGCAGCTGACCGAAGTCAACCTATTGTTTCGATCTCTATTCTTGTCAAACTTACTTAGCTTTTATGATGATGAATGATGATGATGATGACACTTAAACTTATTTTATGCACTATTAGAACTTATGAGGATAACATACTGACCTAGTAACCTTTGACTTAGGTTGATGTAACACCGGCCATTTTTTTTTTCAATACACAGCGGAAGACTTTAATAATAAACGCAATATAAGTCACGTCATTACATTAAACCGTATAATTAAGTTTAAGCTTACACAACAGTGTAAAGTTATTACAAAACATTATTTAAACAAAAGTCCACATCAGAGTAGGGTTGTCAAACATGTCTTCTGCAACAGCACCCATTGTAACATCCCGCCTTTTCCATTTACTTTTCCGTTATACTAATTTAAACTCCGTTATATGTTTATAACATCTCCCGTTAATACGCGTTTTAAATTATCTCGTTTAGGTAATTCACGCACCCGATCCAAATTAGAGGGACTAAACTTGCCAAGAGGCCAAAGATTTGACTAGGTCAACTAGTCAAACCTTCAACCTCCTCCTCTCATTTCAACATCTCCATCTTTCTTCTACTCCCTTTTTCTCTCAAGAACACCAACAAGAATTCATCATCTAAATTCAGATTAGGAAGCTAGCAACAAAACAAATTGCAAATTCGTGATCCTTGCATCTTCCTCTTCGATTCCATACCGATTTCATTACATTTGGGTAACTTTCTAAAATCACTAGATTTTGTGTTCTTGATGTTTTTAACTTATAAAAGTGTTAATTAGTGTCTATGGCTCAAGTCTAACATGAATATATGATTTATATGCTCGATCTCGTTGTTTTAGTGTAACTAGCATGAACTTGAATTTTGTTGTGTTGTTCTTGAATTTAGGATGATCATATGTTGTTAGATGTTAAAAGTTGATGTTTTAATTGTGTTACTAGCATCACTAGCTTCAATTTGATGTGTAGGTTGCCTTAGAAAACTTCATGAACTTGATTATTGATTTTGGTGAATTTGGGTTAGGGTTTGATGAACTTGAAATGGACTTTTGATGCATTGAATGCCATGGATTATTATTGGTAAGTGTTTAATTGGATTGTATGCTCGATTACCTACAAAGCGGCATGTTATATGTATGCATTAAATGCCCGAATCATAAATGTGCACTTATCAAATTTGTGTATTAAATGTGTGCATTAATTGATCATTTACTTTGGAAAGCCGATTGTTACAAATAACATTTTTGGTTGGTGAAATGTATTTAGATGTGTTCTTTGTCAAATTACCTTTCTAACGATATAAGATACGAGTTCTAAGTATTAGCGGTTTGCGAGTTATGCTTGAAAGTGTTTGGAATTGAGACTTGGACATTTGAGACTAACCAGGTACCAGTTCCCGTGTATTGTCGCGGCGCGACAATTTGGGGCCGCGGCGCGGCCTAAGCCGTGTCCAGTTTCTGACCTCCTTGGTCAAAATACGAAAAATGTTTGGCACACTATGGACCTCCGATTCACATGAGACTTGTTCTAACATGCTTATATATGAATAAAAACCTCAGAAAAATAGTTCGGGACCCGACCCGAACGTGTTGACTTTCGTTGACTTTGACCGACCAAAGTTTGACTTTTTGTCAAACTTAACCAAATGATTATGCAACCTTCCTAACTTGTTTCTGTACTTGTATCTTGCATGAAACTTGACAATTTGATTCACATGCTACATAATCGAGTCGTAACGAGCCATATGACTAATTGAACATCTTTGACCTATCGTGTTTACCGTTATTGATACGACCTATTTGTTTAGGTCAAGACTAGCACTATCCTTCACACACGTTATTTTTGTGAAGTACTTTTCGTACGTGCACTCAAGGTGAGATCATAGTCCCAATTTTACTCTTTTGCACTTACATTTGGGATGAGAAAAACATAAACGTTTCGTTTTACTAAGTGAACACAAGTACAGGAAAACAAACATTCTACATACGAGTTTGAACAAAAATCCTCAATTCGATTATCATTAGTTACACTTGCCGGGTGTAAGCGAGAACTTATGTTATATGGCCATATGGGTTTGACAAACCCTCATTCAAACGGTTCGCTACCGTTTACGAATGAAATATATTTTCGAGAAACAGTGTATGTTCAAACACTATTGTGATGGGGTTCTATGGAAGGAATGTTAAGCATTGATAATTGGGTGCTCGTGAAACAAACTTTTGGAATGTATTACTATTATCTCATTGTTGCAAATCTTGTGGTTCACTTGTACTTACTTACTCAAACCTATGATTTCACCAACGTTTTCGTTGACAGATTTCTATGTTTTTCTCAGGTCCTTGAACGATACATGATACATGCTTCCGCTCTTTATTTTGATACTTGCATTGGATGTCGAGTATATATGCATACATGGAGCGTCTTTTGGCTACTTTTAAATTGTGTCGCATAAGTTTCATTTGTACTTATAACTTTGTAACGCAACTTGTAGTGGAACTATTCTTGTAAACTTTGAACAATCTTTACATTTGAAATGAATGCGACATATCTTTTGGTCAAACGTTGTTTTAAAGACTTATGACCACGTAACGGGACCTAAGTAGACGGCGCCGTCAATGACGATTTTGTCGGGTCGCTACAGATGGTATCAGAGCATTGGTTGTAGGGATTTAGAGTTCATTGGTGTCGACCCCGAGTCATAGGGTACATTGGTGAGTCTAGACTACAACCGACATATAGACTTGAAGTAGGAATTACTTGACTACTTGTGCATTTATACTCGAACGCTTCTACTCATATCTACTCTTAGTTCATCTTAATCTCACGTTGTTTAATTTGATTGACACGCCACCTTGACTATATGAAATGATGTCGAATGCACATATGAATCAGGGTAATATAATTTCCGGGATTATATTACGGTGACTCATATGAACGTTCCGACATTATGACATAAAGAATTTAAGGCGAGTCGAAGAAAAACTTCTCTTTATCTTTATTCTATATCACGATTAGTATTATTGAGAATACTAATCAATGATATTCTTGTGTCTTGAAGGAACAATGGCTCCTCGTCGTGTACGCCGCAATGAAACTCCCGAACAAGCTCTCGAACGGATGATAGCTACCGCCGTAGATGCGGCCATGGCCGGTCACTCATCCAACAACAACAACAATAATAACAACAACCACAACAACAACAACAACAATGGAGCCGGTAACTCAAACGAGGGATGCTCCTATAAAGCTTTCATGGGGTGCAACCCTCACACTTTTGATGGAACCGGGGGACCGGTCGTGCTCACCCGATGGTTTGAGCAAACGGAAGCCGTCTTTAGCATAAGCGGTTGTCGGGACCAAGACAAGGTCAAATACTCCACTCACACCTTTGCCGGTGTCGCTCTTACATGGTGGAATACTTATGTACAATCGGTGGGTACCGATGAAGCTCACGCCCTCTCTTGGGCCGACTTGAGGGAAAAGATGATTGTCGAATATTTCCCTCGTGAAGAAACCTGAAGGCTCGAACAAGAGCTAAGAACTTTAAAGGCGATCGGAAATGATCTCAAGGCTTACAATCAATGATTTTCCGAACTAGCCTTGATGTGCCCAAATCTTGTGAACCCCGAAGCTTTAAGGGTTGAACTTTACATGGATGGTTTTCCAAAGAGTATCAAACACGGAGTAATGTCATCCAAACCCACTAATCATCAAGAAGCTTTGAACATGGCCCGCAAATTGATAGAAACGGTTGACGAAATTGTAGTTCCGGCACCTAAGGCCGAGGATAAATCGGGCGGCAACAAAAGAAAGTGGGAACCCTCCCAATCAAATAGCAACAACTTTGCTAAGAAGCCTTACACCTCCGACGGCAAGAAGGGTTATGCCGGGAACCTACCTCTTTGCAACAAATGCAACAAACATCACTTTGGCGAATGTAGTAAGTTAATTTGCCACCGGTGCCAAGGAGTTGGTCATAAGGCCAATGATTGTAAAAGTGCCACTCCCGTCGCTCGAAAGTGGCCCAATGCACCAAATACGGGCACTTGTTACGAATGTGGCCAAACGGGTCATTATAGAAATGCATGCCCAAAGAAGAAAGATAACCCTAATACGCACGGACGAGCTTTCAACATCAACACCGAGGAAGCCCGAGATGATAATGAATTGGTCACGGGTACGTTTCTTCTCAACAACACTTATGTTACTTGTTTATTCGATTCGGGTGCCGATAAGAGTTTTGTATCCAAGACTTTGACTCATTCTTTTAACACTCCACCTCTTCCATTAGATACCACTTATACCATTGAAGTGGCTAATGGGAAACTATTAAGTGCCGACACATATTACCGGGGGTGTACGTTAAACATTTTGGGTAAGGAATTTGAAATTGACTTGATACCCATGGAACTAGGAGGCTTTGATGTAATAATCGGTATGAATTGGTTAGTCAAAACGAAATCTCACATCCTTTGTGATCTTAACGCAATCCGAATTCCTATCGAGAATGGTGAACCTTTGATGGTTTATGGCGATAAGAGTTGCACCAGACTCAACCTCGTTTCGTGCCTTAAGGTTAGAAAACTACTCCGTAAGGGTTGTTTTGCGATCCTTGCCCACGTTAAGAAAGTCGAGTCCGATGAGAAGCATATCGATGATGTGCCAATTGTTAGTGACTTTTCCGATGTATTTCCCGACGAATTGCCGGGTCTTCCACCTCATCGACCGGTTGAATTCCAAATCGATCTTATTCCGGGAGCCGCACCCGTAGCACGTGCACCGTATAGACTTGCTCCATCCGAAATGCAAGAATTGCAAAGTCAAATCCAAGAACTACTTGACCGTGGTTTTATCCAACCTAGCCATTCACCTTGGGGCGCTCCGATTTTTTTTGTTAAAAAGAAAGACGGATCCCTACGAATGTGCATTGATTATCGTGAACTAAATAAATTGACGGTTAAGAACCGATATCCTCTTCCTCACATCGATGACCTCTTTGATCAACTACAAGGGTCTTGTGTATATTCGAAAATCGATCTCCGCTCGGGTTATCATCAATTAAGGGTTAAGGGGGAAGATGTCTCCAAAACCGCTTTCCGGACTCGTTATGGTAGTTATGAATTCCTTGTCATGCCATTTGGTCTCACTAACGCACCGGCGGTGTTCATGGATCTTATGAACCGCGTGTGCAAACCGTATCTCGATAAATTCGTTATTGTGTTCATCGATGATATATTGATCTATTCTAAAAATGAAGAAGAGCACGAACAACATCTCCGACTTGTGCTTGAACTCTTGAGACAAGAACGACTTTATGCCAAATTCTCCAAGTGTGAATTTTGGTTGAAGGAAGTTCAATTTCTTGGTCATGTTGTAAGTGATCAACGTATTAAAGTCGATCCCATGAAAATCGAAGCCATTAGTAAATGGGAGACTCCTACTACTCCTACTCACATTCGTCAATTCTTGGGTCTCGCCGGGTACTATCGTAGATTCATCGAAAACTTCCCTTTGGTTGCACGTCCTCTAACCGCATTAACTCACAAGGGAAAGAAATTCATTTGGGCGACCGAGCAAGAATCCGCGTTTCAAATCTTGAAAACGAAGCTAACCACCGCTCCTATCTTGTCACTTCCCGAAGGCAATGATGACTTTGTTGTATATTGTGATGCCTCGAAACATGGTTTTGGGTGTGTATTGATGCAACGAACGAAAGTCATTGCTTATGCTTCTCGACAACTCAAAAATTCATGAACGAAACTACACGACGCATGATCTCGAACTCAGAGCCGTTGTCTTTGCACTTAAAATGTGGAGACACTATCTTTATGGAACCAAGAGTACTATCTTTACCGACCACAAAAGTCTCCAACACATTTTCGATCAAAAGCAACTAAACATGAGACAACGACGGTGGATTGAAACTTTGAACGATTACGATTGCGAGCTTCGTTACCATCCCGGGAAGGCAAACGTAGTAGCCGATGCCTTAAGTCGAAAAGAAAGAGCGGTGCCTCTTCGTGTCCGAGCCTTAAACATCACCATCCACACAAACCATAATAGTCAAATTCGGGTAGCCCAAGACGAAGCTCTCAAGGATGAAAACATCTCTCTCGAACATTTGAACGTCCTCACCTCTCGATTCGAAGTTAAAGAAACCGGACTCCGATATTTCGCCGGAAGAATTTGGGTACCTAGTTATGGGGACTTGCGAAGCCTTATTTTAGACGAAGCCCATAAGTCAAGGTATTCGATTCACCCCGGTGCCAATAAGATGTACCACGACCTTAAACAACTATATTGGTGGCCGAACATCAAAAGGGACGTAGCTACTTATGTTTCCAAGTGTTTGACATGTTCCAAAGTCAAAGCCGAACACCAAAGACCGTCCGGACTACTTCAACAACCCGAGATCCCGCAATGGAAGTGGGAAAGAATAACGATGGATTTTATCACCAAACTACCAAAAACGACGGGCGGTTATGATACCATTTGGGTTATTGTTGACCGTCTCACCAAATCCGCACACTTCCTTGCCATGAAAGAAACGGACAAAATGGAGAAACTTGCACAACTTTACATTAAGGAGATCGTAGCCCGACACGGTGTACCTTTATCGATTATCTCCGACCGAGATGGCCGTTTTGTTTCTAGATTTTGGCGTACATTGCAAGAAGCGTTGGGAACGCGTTTAGACATGAGCACCGCATATCATCCTCAAACCGATGGACAAAGCGAACGTACAATTCAAACCTTAGAGGACATGTTACGAGCTTGCGTGGTTGATTTCGGAAAAGCTTGGGACAAGCACTTACCTCTCGCCGAGTTCTCTTACAACAATAGTTGTCACGCGAGTATTAAAGCCGCACCTTTTGAAGCGCTATATGGCCGCAAATGTGGTTCACCTCTTTGTTGGGCCGAGGTAGGCGACGTGCAAATCACCGGACCCGAACTCATTCACGAAACCACCGAGAAAATCGTTCAAATCCGAGATAGGCTTAGGACGGCCCGAAGTCATCAAAAGAGCTATACCGACAAACGACGCAACGATCTTGAATTTCAAGTCGGTGACCGAGTAATGTTAAAAGTCGCACCTTGGAAGGGTGTAATCCGTTTTGGGAAACGCGGGAAGCTAAATCCGCGGTATATTGGTCCTTTCGAAATCTTGGAGCGTATTGGAACCGTTGCTTATTGTTTAGATCTTCCGCCTCAATTGAACTCCGTTCATCCTACCTTCCATGTATCTAACTTGAAAAAGTGTCTTGCCGAACCCGATATCGTCATCCCTCTCGAGGAACTTACTATTGATGACAAACTTCATTTTGTGGAGGAACCGGTTGAAATTGTGGACACCTCCGTCAAGACATTGAAACAAAGCCGAATCCCGATTGTTAAAGTCCGTTGGAACGCCAAAAGGGGACCCGAGTTTACATGGGAAAGACAAGATCAAATGCAAAGGAAGTATCCTCATCTATTCGTGAATTCAGAAACGCAAGATCTCGAGGAAGAAACAACGACTACTACGCCTACTTAAATTTCGGGACGAAATTTCTTTTAAGGAGTAGGTAATGTAACATCCCGCCTTTTCCATTTACTTTTCCGTTATACTAATTTAAACTCCGTTATATGTTTATAACATCTCCCGTTAATACGCGTTTTAAATTATCTCGTTTAGGTAATTCACGCACCCGATCCAAATTAGAGGGACTAAACTTGCCAAGAGGCCAAAGATTTGACTAGGTCAACTAGTCAAACCTTCAACCTCCTCCTCTCATTTCAACATCTCCATCTTTCTTCTACTCCCTTTTTCTCTCAAGAACACCAACAAGAATTCATCATCTAAATTCGGATTAGGAAGCTTGCAACAAAACAAATTGCAAATTCGTGATCCTTGCATCTTCCTCTTCGATTCCATACCGATTTCATTACATTTGGGTAACTTTCTAAAATCTCTAGATTTTGTGTTCTTGATGTTTTTAACTTATAAAAGTGTTAATTAGTGTCTATGGCTCAAGTCTAACATGAATATATGATTTATATGCTCGATCTCGTTGTTTTAGTGTAACTAGCATGAACTTGAATTTTGTTGTGTTGTTCTTGAATTTAGGATGATCATATGTTGTTAGATGTTAAAAGTTGATGTTTTAATTGTGTTACTAGCATCACTAGCTTCAATTTGATGTGTAGGTTGCCTTAGAAAACTTCATGAACTTGATTATTGATTTTGGTGAATTTGGGTTAGGGTTTGATGAACTTGAAATGGACTTTTGATGCATTGAATGCCATGGATTATTATTGGTAAGTGTTTAATTGGATTGTATGCTCGATTACCTACAAAGCGGCATGTTATATGTATGCATTAAATGCCCGAATCATAAATGTGCACTTATCAAATTTGTGTATTAAATGTGTGCATTAATTGATCATTTACTTTGGAAAGCCGATTGTTACAAATAACATTTTTGGTTGGTGAAATGTATTTAGATGTGTTCTTTGTCAAATTACCTTTCTAACGATATAAGATACGAGTTCTAAGTATTAGCGGTTTGCGAGTTATGCTTGAAAGTGTTTGGAATTGAGACTTGGACATTTGAGACTGACCAGGTACCAGTTCCCGTGTATTGTCGCGGCGCGACAATTTGGGGCCGCGGCGCGGCCTAAGCCGTGTCCAGTTTCTGACCTCCTTGGTCAAAATACGAAAAATGTTTGGCACACTATGGACCTCCGATTCACATGAGACTTGTTCTAACATGCTTATATATGAATAAAAACCTCAGAAAAATAGTTCGGGACCCGACCCGAACGTGTTGACTTTCGTTGACTTTGACCGACCAAAGTTTGACTTTTTGTCAAACTTAACCAAATGATTATGCAACCTTCCTAACTTGTTTCTGTACTTGTATCTTGCATGAAACTTGACAATTTGATTCACATGCTACATAATCGAGTCGTAACGAGCCATATGACTAATTGAACATCTTTGACCTATCGTGTTTACCGTTATTGATACGACCTATTTGTTTAGGTCAAGACTAGCACTATCCTTCACACACGTTATTTTTGTGAAGTACTTTTCGTACGTGCACTCAAGGTGAGATCATAGTCCCAATTTTACTCTTTTGCACTTACATTTGGGATGAGAAAAACATAAACGTTTCGTTTTACTAAGTGAACACAAGTACAGGAAAACAAACATTCTACATACGAGTTTGAACAAAAATCCTCAATTCGATTATCATTAGTTACACTTGCCGGGTGTAAGCGAGAACTTATGTTATATGGCCATATGGGTTTGACAAACCCTCATTCAAACGGTTCGCTACCGTTTACGAATGAAATATATTTTCGAGAAACAGTGTATGTTCAAACACTATTGTGATGGGGTTCTATGGAAGGAATGTTAAGCATTGATAATTGGGTGCTCGTGAAACAAACTTTTGGAATGTATTACTATTATCTCATTGTTGCAAATCTTGTGGTTCACTTGTACTTACTTACTCAAACCTATGATTTCACCAACGTTTTCGTTGACAGATTTCTATGTTTTTCTCAGGTCCTTGAACGATACATGATACATGCTTCCGCTCTTTATTTTGATACTTGCATTGGATGTCGAGTATATATGCACACATGGAGCGTCTTTTGGCTACTTTTAAATTGTGTCGCATAAGTTTCATTTGTACTTATAACTTTGTAACGCAACTTGTGGTGGAACTATTCTTGTAAACTTTGAACAATCTTTACATTTGAAATGAATGCGACATATCTTTTGGTCAAACGTTGTTTTAAAGACTTATGACCACGTAACGGGACCTAAGTAGACGGCGCCGTCAATGACGATTTTGTCGGGTCGCTACACCCATCCCGACTAGCAGTACCTAAACCTGCAAGGGGAGAATATGTGGGGGATTAGCGCACCGCTAAGTGAATGGAATCTATCTAACAGATATATCTTAAGCCACACACAAGCTATATACGAACAACAATACATGCTAACCACCAACTAGCATACAATAAGACAATACGAGGATCGGCGGCTTGTACGAGCACACGACTCCCAGCTGATCAGGCCTGAGTCTACCGATAGTGTAGTGACCCGAACTTTTCCATGTTTATATATATTAATTGAGATTGATGTTTACATGATTAAATGTTTCCAACATGTTAAGCAATCAAACTTGTTAAGACTTGATTAATTGAAATAGGTTTCATATAGACAATTGACCACCCAAGTTGACCGGTGATTCACGAACGTTAAAACTTGTAAAAAAACTATATGATGACATATATATGGTTATATGTATAGTTAACATGATATTATGATAAGTAAACATATCATTAATTATATTAACAATGAACTACATATGTAAAAACAAGACTACTAACTTAATGATTTTGAAACGAGACATATATGTAACGTTTATCGTTGTAACGACATTTAATGTATATATATCATATTAAGAGATATTCGTACATAATAATATCATGATAATATAATAATTTAAAATCTCTTTTGATATTATAAACATTGGTTTAACAACATTTAACAAGATCGTTAACCTAAAGGTTTCAAAACAACACTTACATGTAACGACTAACGATGACTTAACGACTCAGTTAAAATGTATATACATGTAGTGTTTTAATATGTATTTATACACTTTTGAAAGACTTCAATACACTTATCAAAATACTTCTACTTAACAAAAATGCTTACAATTACATTCTCGTTCAGTTTCATCAACAATTCTACTCGTATGCACCCGTATTCGTACTCGTACAATACACAGCTTTTAGATGTATGTACTATTGGTATATACACTCCAATGATCAGCTCTTAGCAGCCCATGTGAGTCACCTAACACATGTGGGAACCATCATTTGGCAACTAGCATGAAATATCTCATAAGATTACAAAAATATGAGTAATCATTCATGACTTATTTACATGAAAACAAAATTACATATCCTTTATATCTAATCCATACACCAACGACCAAAAACACCTACAAACACTTTCATTCTTCAATTTTCTTCATCTAATTGAACTCTCTCAAGTTCTATCTTCAAGTTCTAAGTGTTCTTCATAAATTCCAAAAGTTCTAGTTTCATAAAATCAAGAATACTTTCAAGTTTGCTAGCTCACTTCCAATCTTGTAAGGTGATCATACAACCTCAAGAAATCTTTGTTTCTTACAGTAGGTTATCATTCTAATACAAGGTAATAATCATATTCAAACTTTGGTTCAATTTCTATAACTATAACAATCTTATTTCAAGTGATGATCTTACTTGAACTTGTTTTCGTGTCATGATTTTGCTTCAAGAACTTTGAGCCATCCAAGGATCCATTGAAGCTAGATCCATTTTTCTCTTTTCCAGTAGGTTCATCCAAGGAACTTAAGGTAGTAATGATGTTCATAACATCATTCGATTCATACATATAAAGCTATCTTTTTCGAAGGTTTAAACTTGTAATCACTAGAACATAGTTTAGTTAATTCTAAACTTGTTCGCAAACAAAAGTTAATCCTTCTAACTTGACTTTTAAAATCAACTAAACACATGTTCTATATCTATATGATATGCTAACTTAATGATTTAAAACCTGGAAACACGAAAAACACCGTAAAACCGGATTTACGCCGTCGTAGTAACACCGCGGGCTATTTTAGGTTAGTTAATTAAAAACTATGATAAACTTTGATTTAAAAGTTGTTATTCTGAGAAAATGATTTTTATTATGAACATGAAACTATATCCAAAAATTATGGTTAAACTCAAAGTGGAAGTATGTTTTCTAAAATGGTCATCTAGACGTCGTTCTTTCGACTGAAATGACTACCTTTACAAAAACGACTTGTAACTTATTTTTCCGACTATAAACCTATACTTTTTTTGTTTAGATTCATAAAATAGAGTTCAATATGAAACCATAGCAATTTGATTCACTCAAAACGGATTTAAAATGAAGAAGTTATGGGTAAAACAAGATTGGATAATTTTTCTCATTTTAGCTACGTGAAAATTGGTAACAAATCTATTCCAACCATAACTTAATCAACTTGTATTATATATTATGTAATCTTGAGATACCATAGACACGTATACAATGTTTCGACCTATCATGTCGACACATCTATATATATTTCGGAACAACCATAGACACTCTATATGTGAATGTTGGAGTTAGCTATACAGGGTTGAGGTTGATTCCAAAATATATATAGTTTGAGTTGTGATCAATACTGAGATACGTATACACTGGGTCGTGGATTGATTCAAGATAATATTTATCGATTTATTTCTGTACATCTAACTGTGGACAACTAGTTGTAGGTTACTAACGAGGACAGCTGACTTAATAAACTTAAAACATCAAAATATATTAAAAGTGTTGTAAATATATTTTGAACATACTTTGATATATATGTATATATTGTTATAGGTTCGTGAATCAACCAGTGGCCAAGTCTTACTTCCCGACGAAGTAAAAATCTGTGAAAGTGAGTTATAGTCCCACTTTTAAAATCTAATATTTTTGGGATGAGAATACATGCAGGTTTTATAAATGATTTACAAAATAGACACAAGTACGTGAAACTACATTCTATGGTTGAATTATCGAAATCGAATATGCCCCTTTTTATTAAGTCTGGTAATCTAAGAATTAGGGAACAGACACCCTAATTGACGCGAATCCTAAAGATAGATCTATTGGGCCTAACAAACCCCATCCAAAGTACCGGATGCTTTAGTACTTCGAAATTTATATCATATCCGAAGGGTGTCCCGGAATGATGGGGATATTCTTATATATGCATCTTGTTATTGTCGGTTACCAGGTGTTCACCATATGAATGATTTTTATCTCTATGTATGGGATGTGTATTGAAATATGAAATCTTGTGGTCTATTGTTATGATTTGATATATATAGGTTAAACCTATAACTCACCAACATTTTTGTTGACGTTTTAAGCATGTTTATTCTCAGGTGATTATTAAGAGCTTCCGCTGTCGCATACTTAAATAAGGACAAGATTTGGAGTCCATGCTTGTATGATATTGTGTAAAAACTGCATTCAAGAAACTTATTTTGTTGTAACATATTTGTATTGTAAACCATTATGTAATGGTCGTGTGTAAACAGGATATTTTAGATTATCATTATTTGATAATCTACGTAAAGCTTTTTAAACCTTTATTGATGAAATAAAGGTTATGGTTTGTTTAAAAATGAATGCAGTCTTTGAAAAACGTCTCATATAGAGGTCAAAACCTCGCAACGAAATCAATTAATATGGAACGTTTTTAATCAATAAGAACGGGACATTTCAGTTGGTATCCGAGCGTTGGTCTTAGAGAACCAGAAAATTTGCATTAGTGTGTCTTATCGAGTTTGTTAGGATGCATTAGTGAGTCTGGACTTCGACCGTGTTTTCTTTAAAAAATGATTGCTTAACATTTTTGTTGGAAACTATATATTTTTAACATATGAATATTATGTGATATATTAATCTCTTAACGTGTTTGATATTATGTGATAGATGTCTACCTCTAGAACAAGTCCCATTGACTCACCTAATAATAATGAAGAGTCAAATGTAAATTGGAATGATTTGTGGACTGATTCACAAGTTCCCGAAGAGGAACCGGAAGAAGAGTCGGAACCGGAAGAAGAATCGGAACCGGAAGAAGAATCGGAACCGGATGAAGAAATAGAACCAGTGGGGGAAATAATAAAACGGTTAAGTAAAAGAAAATCCTCAACCAACCGACCAAAGTTAATTATGGTCAATGGTGTTTCCGCCAAGGAAGCAAAATATTGGGAGGATTACCAATTCTCCGATGAATCGGATTCCGACGAGAATTCCGATGATGTTATAGAAATTACCCCAACTGAATTTAAAAAGGCAAAAGAAAATAATAAGGGAAAGGGCATAAAAATAGAGAAATCTAATTCCAACCCCGATGAACTTTATATGTATCGTCAACCCCCGAAGTCCTTAAGTTGTAACAATGACCCGGGAACCTCTAAACCACCAGGTTTTTCTAAACCAATGTGGACAACGACGGCTCGTATTAGGGGAACATCATATATCCCTAGAAACTTGGCAAAACGAACCAAAACCGAAGAAGAAGAAACGAGCGAGTCGGAATAAGATAGTTGTATTCGTGTGGTGTAATATATGGAATATAGTGTTCTTATGCTTTATGACATATGTAAAAATTGCTTGTATTAATAAGTATTTTTTTTTATGAATCTAACTCTTGTCTATTTTACAGTTTAAAAACACAAAATGGATAGACAACCCAATATTTTAAGAGACCTACCCGGAGACATGATTGATGAAATCTTGTCTAGAGTCGGCCAGAATTCTTCGGCACAACTATTTAAGGCGAGATCAGTTTGTAAGACATTCGAAGAACGTTCCAAGAATGTCTTGGTTTATAAGAGACTTTCGTTTGAAAGATGGGGGATATCACATTGGGAAACCCATAAGTTACGATGTGTTTACTTTGACGCATATATTGCGGGGAACCCAAATGCTATTTTACGCAACGGGTTAAGAAATTATTTTGACTCAATATATCCGAATATTGGACTTCGTGATTTAGAAAAAGCGGCTAACATGCAACATAAAGAAGCATGTTATGCTTACGGATTAGTAATGTTCACTTCTCACCAAAGTGAGAACAAGAACATCGGGCTACAACTATTAAACAAAACGTTTCCACAAGTGACGGAGTCGGTAATTGGGGTAAGAAATGAGGTTTTTAGATTATTACGGGACTGTTGGACATTACGTAACCCTCGTCCCTTTGATGACGTTACAACACGCTGTCTTATCAACGGCCATAACGGTTATGTTGCACAAGACCAAGGATGGGAAGTAGTCCTAGTAAAACCAGAATGCATGACTTGTTTCTGGACGTATGAATTACGTGTCTTTATTGCCTTTGCTGAACGACTTGTGTACTAGCTAGAATTGTCTTCACAACTATCTTGTATCAAAGTTATTGTGTGCTATATTTCATGCTTTATGTAAAATAAGCGGTATTGTAAGTTTGTAAAATATTGTATAAAAGTTTGAACGCGAAATATTATTATAATCAGTTTTTCATATGGAATTGTAGTAGTTGAATTGTATATGAGCTACTAAGTATGAACTTAACGGGTAGGTACTACCCGAATTTAAACTTATAAAACGCTAATATGAAGAAAAAGCTTTTATAAATGAGTTCATATTATGCTACAAAATACTATTAACTACTCTTAATATTCTGTATGATTAACTTGTTCCATTTAACTATTTTGAAGGAAATGGCACCGACTACTCGACACACCGTGAATATGAATGAAGAGGAATTCCGTACTTTTCTAGCTTCAAACATAGCCGCAGTACAGGCTGCGCTACATACCAACAATAACCTTGGATCTAGCAGTACAGGAAATCGTGTAGGATGCACCTACAAAGAATTCACTGCCTGCAAACCTTTGGAATTTGATGGAACCGAAGGACCGATCGGATTGAAACGGTGGACCGAGAAGGTTGAATCGGTGTTTGCCATAAGTAAGTGTACTGAAGAGGACAAAGTGAAGTACGCTACGCATACCTTCACAGGTTCTGCGTTAACATGGTGGAATACCTATCTAGAGCAAGTGGGACAAGATGATGCGTACGCACTACCGTGGTCAGCATTCAAGCACTTGATGAACGAGAAGTACCGTCCCAGAACCGAGGTCAATAAGCTCAAGACAGAACTTAGAGGGTTACGAACCCAAGGATTTGATATTACCACGTACGAAAGACGATTCACAGAATTGTGCCTATTGTGTCCGGGAGCATTCGAAGATGAAGAAGAGAAGATCGACGCGTTTGTGAAAGGATTACCGGAAAGAATCCAAGAAGATATAAGTTCACACGAGCCCGCCTCCATACAACAGGCATGTAGAATGGCTCACAAACTAGTGAACCAGATTGAAGAAAGAATTAAAGAACAGACTGCTGAAGAGGCCAATGTGAAGCAAGTCAAAAGAAAGTGGGAGGAAAACGGTGATAAGAATCACCAATACAACAACAACAGCAATTACAACAATAATCGCAACAATTATCCCAACAATCGCAACATCAATCGCAACTACAACAAACGGCCCAACAACAACAACAACAACAACAACAGCAACTACAACAATCATCCCAACAACAATAATAACCGCAACAACAACAACAATCAGAAGCAACTATGCCAAAGGTGTGAAAAGAATCACTCGGGGTTCTGCACCAAATTTTGCAACAAGTGTAAAAGAAATGGTCATAGCGCGGCGAAGTGTGAGGTCTACGGACCAGGGGTTAATAGAACGAAAGGAACAAATGGTGTCGGAACGAGTAATGGCGGAGCAAGTAGTGTCGGAGCAAGTTATGCCAATGTAGTTTGTTATAAATGTGGAAAACCAGGCCACATTATTAGAAATTGCCCGAACCAGGAGAACACGAATGGACAAGGCCGTGGAAGAGTTTTCAATATTAATGCGGTAGAGGCACAGGAAGACCCGGAGCTTGTTACGGGTACGTTTCTTATTGATAATAAATCTGCTTACGTTTTATTTGATTCGGGTGCGGATAGAAGCTATATGAGTAGAGATTTTTGTGCTAAATTAAGTTGTCCATTGACGCCTTTGGATAGTAAATTTTTACTCGAATTAGCAAATGGTAAATTAATTTCAGCAGATAATATATGTCGGAATCGAGAAATTAAACTGGTTAGCGAAACATTTAAGATTGATTTGATACCAGTAGAGTTAGGGAGTTTTGATGTGATAATCGGTATGGACTGGTTGAAAGAAGTGAAAGCGGAGATCGTTTGTTACAAAAATGCAATTCGCATTATACGAGAAAAAGGAAAACCCTTAATGGTGTACGGAGAAAAGGGCAACACGAAGCTACATCTTATTAGTAATTTGAAGGCACAAAAACTAATAAGAAAAGGTTGCTATGCTGTTCTAGCACACGTCGAGAAAGTACAAACTGAAGAAAAGAGCATCAATGATGTTCCCATTGCAAAAGAATTTCCCGATGTATTTCCGAAAGAATTACCGGGATTACCCCCACATCGATCCGTTGAATTTCAAATAGATCTTGTACCAGGAGCTGCACCAATAGCTCGTGCTCCTTACAGACTCGCACCCAGTGAGATGAAAGAACTGCAAAGCCAATTACAAGAACTTTTAGAGCGTGGTTTCATTCGATCAAGCACATCACCGTGGGGAGCTCCTGTTTTGTTTGTCAAGAAGAAAGATGGTACATTCAGGTTGTGTATCGACTACCGAGAGTTGAACAAACTTACCATCAAGAACCGCTACCCACTACCGAGAATCGACGACTTATTTGATCAACTACAAGGCTCGTCTGTTTATTCAAAGATTGACTTACGTTCCGGGTATCATCAAATGCGGGTGAAAGAAGATGATATTCCAAAGACTGCTTTCAGAACACGTTACGGTCATTACGAGTTTATGGTCATGCCGTTTGGTTTAACTAATGCACCAGCTGTGTTCATGGACCTTATGAACCGAGTGTGTGGACCATACCTTGACAAGTTTGTCATTGTTTTCATTGATGACATACTTATTTACTCAAAGAATGACCAAGAACACGGTGAACATTTGAGAAAGGTGTTAGAAGTATTGAGGAAGGAAGAATTGTACGCTAAGTTTTCAAAGTGTGCATTTTGGTTGGAAGAAGTTCAATTCCTCGGTCACATAGTGAACAAAGAAGGTATTAAGGTGGATCCGGCAAAGATAGAAACTGTTGAAAAGTGGGAAACCCCGAAAACTCCGAAACACATACGCCAGTTTTTAGGACTAGCTGGTTACTACAGAAGGTTCATCCAAGACTTTTCCAGAATAGCAAAACCCTTGACTGCATTAACGCATAAAGGGAAGAAATTTGAATGGAATGATGAACAAGAGAAAGCGTTTCAGTTATTGAAGAAAAAGCTAACTACGGCACCTATATTGTCATTGCCTGAAGGGAATGATGATTTTGTGATTTATTGTGACGCATCAAAGCAAGGTCTCGGTTGTGTATTAATGCAACGAACGAAGGTGATTGCTTATGCGTCTAGACAATTGAAGATTCACGAACAAAATTATACGACGCATGATTTGGAATTAGGCGCGGTTGTTTTTGCATTAAAGACTTGGAGGCACTACTTATATGGGGTCAAAAGTATTATATATACCGACCACAAAAGTCTTCAACACATATTTAATCAGAAACAACTGAATATGAGGCAGCGTAGGTGGATTGAATTATTGAATGATTACGATTTTGAGATTCGTTACCACCCGGGGAAGGCAAATGTGGTAGCCGATGCCTTGAGCAGGAAGGATAGAGAACCCATTCGAGTAAAATCTATGAATATAATGATTCATAATAACATTACTACTCAAATAAAGGAGGCGCAATAAGGAGTTTTAAAAGAGGGAAATTTAAAGGATGAAATACCCAAAGGATCGGAGAAGCATCTTAATATTCGGGAAGACGGAACCCGGTATAGGGCTGAAAGGATTTGGGTACCAAAATTTGGAGATATGAGAGAAATGGTACTTAGAGAAGCTCATAAAACCAGATACTCAATACATCCTGGAACGGGGAAGATGTACAAGGATCTCAAGAAACATTTTTGGTGGCCGGGTATGAAAGTCGATGTTGCTAAATACGTAGGAGAATGTTTGACGTGTTCTAAGGTCAAAGCTGAGCATCAGAAACCATCAGGTCTACTTCAACAACCCGAAATCCCGGAATGGAAATGGGAAAACATTACCATGGATTTCATCACTAAATTGCCAAAGACTGCAAGTGGTTTTGATACTATTTGGGTAATAGTTGATCGTCTCACCAAATCAGCACACTTCCTACCAATAAGAGAAGATGACAAGATGGAGAAGTTAGCACGACTGTATTTGAAGGAAGTCGTCTCCAGACATGGAATACCAATCTCTATTATCTCTGATAGGGATGGCAGATTTATTTCAAGATTCTGGCAGACATTACAGCAAGCATTAGGAACTCGTCTAGACATGAGTACTGCCTATCATCCACAAACTGATGGGCAGAGCGAAAGGACGATACAAACGCTTGAAGACATGCTACAAGCATGTGTTATTGATTTCGGAAACAGTTGGGATCGACATCTACCGTTAGCAGAATTTTCCTACAACAACAGCTACCATTCAAGCATTGAGATGGCGCCGTTTGAAGCACTTTATGGTAGAAAGTGCAGGTCTCCGATTTGTTGGAGTGAGGTGGGGGATAGACAGATTACGGGTCCGGAGATTATACAAGAAACTACCGAGAAGATCATCCAAATTCAACAACGGTTGAAAACCGCCCAAAGTCGACAAAAGAGCTACGCTGACATTAAAAGAAAAGATATAGAATTTGAAATTGGAGAGATGGTCATGCTTAAAGTTTCACCTTGGAAAGGCGTTGTTCGATTTGGTAAACGAGGGAAATTAAATCCAAGGTATATTGGACCATTCAAGATTATTGATCGTGTCGGACCAGTAGCTTACCGACTTGAGTTACCTCAACAACTCGCGGCTGTACATAACACTTTCCACGTCTCGAATTTGAAGAAATGTTTTGCTAAAGAAGATCTCACTATTCCGTTAGATGAAATCCAAATCAACGAAAAACTCCAATTCATCGAAGAACCCGTCGAAATAATGGATCGTGAGGTTAAAAGACTTAAGCAAAACAAGATACCAATTGTTAAGGTTCGATGGAATGCTCGTAGAGGACCCGAGTTCACCTGGGAGCGTGAAGATCAGATGAAGAAGAAATACCCACATCTATTTCCAGAAGATTCGTCAACACCTTCAACAGCTTAAAATTTCGGGACGAAATTTATTTAACGGGTAGGTACTGTAGTGACCCGAACTTTTCCATGTTTATATATATTAATTGAGATTGATGTTTACATGATTAAATGTTTCCAACATGTTAAGCAATCAAACTT
Source organism: Rutidosis leptorrhynchoides (assembly GCF_046630445.1). NCBI lineage: Eukaryota > Viridiplantae > Streptophyta > Magnoliopsida > Asterales > Asteraceae > Rutidosis > Rutidosis leptorrhynchoides. The sequence goes on from NC_092335.1 coordinate 608,038,024, forward strand.
GTTAAGACTTGATTAATTGAAATAGGTTTCATATAGACAATTGACCACCCAAGTTGACCGGTGATTCACGAACGTTAAAACTTGTAAAAAAACTATATGATGACATATATATGGTTATATGTATAGTTAACATGATATTATGATAAGTAAACATATCATTAATTATATTAACAATGAACTACATATGTAAAAACAAGACTACTAACTTAATGATTTTGAAACGAGACATATATGTAACGTTTATCGTTGTAACGACATTTAATGTATATATATCATATTAAGAGATATTCGTACATAATAATATCATGATAATATAATAATTTAAAATCTCTTTTGATATTATAAACATTGGTTTAACAACATTTAACAAGATCGTTAACCTAAAGGTTTCAAAACAACACTTACATGTAACGACTAACGATGACTTAACGACTCAGTTAAAATGTATATACATGTAGTGTTTTAATATGTATTTATACACTTTTGAAAGACTTCAATACACTTATCAAAATACTTCTACTTAACAAAAATGCTTACAATTACATTCTCGTTCAGTTTCATCAACAATTCTACTCGTATGCACCCGTATTCGTACTCGTACAATACACAGCTTTTAGATGTATGTACTATTGGTATATACACTCCAATGATCAGCTCTTAGCAGCCCATGTGAGTCACCTAACACATGTGGGAACCATCATTTGGCAACTAGCATGAAATATCTCATAAGATTACAAAAATATGAGTAATCATTCATGACTTATTTACATGAAAACAAAATTACATATCCTTTATATCTAATCCATACACCAACGACCAAAAACACCTACAAACACTTTCATTCTTCAATTTTCTTCATCTAATTGAACTCTCTCAAGTTCTATCTTCAAGTTCTAAGTGTTCTTCATAAATTCCAAAAGTTCTAGTTTCATAAAATCAAGAATACTTTCAAGTTTGCTAGCTCACTTCCAATCTTGTAAGGTGATCATACAACCTCAAGAAATCTTTGTTTCTTACAGTAGGTTATCATTCTAATACAAGGTAATAATCATATTCAAACTTTGGTTCAATTTCTATAACTATAACAATCTTATTTCAAGTGATGATCTTACTTGAACTTGTTTTCGTGTCATGATTTTGCTTCAAGAACTTTGAGCCATCCAAGGATCCATTGAAGCTAGATCCATTTTTCTCTTTTCCAGTAGGTTCATCCAAGGAACTTAAGGTAGTAATGATGTTCATAACATCATTCGATTCATACATATAAAGCTATCTTTTTCGAAGGTTTAAACTTGTAATCACTAGAACATAGTTTAGTTAATTCTAAACTTGTTCGCAAACAAAAGTTAATCCTTCTAACTTGACTTTTAAAATCAACTAAACACATGTTCTATATCTATATGATATGCTAACTTAATGATTTAAAACCTGGAAACACGAAAAACACCGTAAAACCGGATTTACGCCGTCGTAGTAACACCGCGGGCTATTTTAGGTTAGTTAATTAAAAACTATGATAAACTTTGATTTAAAAGTTGTTATTCTGAGAAAATGATTTTTATTATGAACATGAAACTATATCCAAAAATTATGGTTAAACTCAAAGTGGAAGTATGTTTTCTAAAATGGTCATCTAGACGTCGTTCTTTCGACTGAAATGACTACCTTTACAAAAACGACTTGTAACTTATTTTTCCGACTATAAACCTATACTTTTTTTGTTTAGATTCATAAAATAGAGTTCAATATGAAACCATAGCAATTTGATTCACTCAAAACGGATTTAAAATGAAGAAGTTATGGGTAAAACAAGATTGGATAATTTTTCTCATTTTAGCTACGTGAAAATTGGTAACAAATCTATTCCAACCATAACTTAATCAACTTGTATTATATATTATGTAATCTTGAGATACCATAGACACGTATACAATGTTTCGACCTATCATGTCGACACATCTATATATATTTCGGAACAACCATAGACACTCTATATGTGAATGTTGGAGTTAGCTATACAGGGTTGAGGTTGATTCCAAAATATATATAGTTTGAGTTGTGATCAATACTGAGATACGTATACACTGGGTCGTGGATTGATTCAAGATAATATTTATCGATTTATTTCTGTACATCTAACTGTGGACAACTAGTTGTAGGTTACTAACGAGGACAGCTGACTTAATAAACTTAAAACATCAAAATATATTAAAAGTGTTGTAAATATATTTTGAACATACTTTGATATATATGTATATATTGTTATAGGTTCGTGAATCAACCAGTGGCCAAGTCTTACTTCCCGACGAAGTAAAAATCTGTGAAAGTGAGTTATAGTCCCACTTTTAAAATCTAATATTTTTGGGATGAGAATACATGCAGGTTTTATAAATGATTTACAAAATAGACACAAGTACGTGAAACTACATTCTATGGTTGAATTATCGAAATCGAATATGCCCCTTTTTATTAAGTCTGGTAATCTAAGAATTAGGGAACAGACACCCTAATTGATGCGAATCCTAAAGATAGATCTATTGGGCCTAACAAACCCCATCCAAAGTACCGGATGCTTTAGTACTTCGAAATTTATATCATATCCGAAGGGTGTCCCGGAATGATGGGGATATTCTTATATATGCATCTTGTTATTGTCGGTTACCAGGTGTTCACCATATGAATGATTTTTATCTCTATGTATGGGATGTGTATTGAAATATGAAATCTTGTGGTCTATTGTTATGATTTGATATATATAGGTTAAACCTATAACTCACCAACATTTTTGTTGACGTTTTAAGCATGTTTATTCTCAGGTGATTATTAAGAGCTTCCGCTGTCGCATACTTAAATAAGGACAAGATTTGGAGTCCATGCTTGTATGATATTGTGTAAAAACTGCATTCAAGAAACTTATTTTGTTGTAACATATTTGTATTGTAAACCATTATGTAATGGTCGTGTGTAAACAGGATATTTTAGATTATCATTATTTGATAATCTACGTAAAGCTTTTTAAACCTTTATTGATGAAATAAAGGTTATGGTTTGTTTAAAAATGAATGCAGTCTTTGAAAAACGTCTCATATAGAGGTCAAAACCTCGCAACGAAATCAATTAATATGGAACGTTTTTAATCAATAAGAACGGGACATTTCAGATAGTCCCTGCTACTCAATTCATAGTATAGTTATCCAGATACAGGGGGTGCATCATTCACACTATACTCCTCAATTAGTAGCCTATGGACCCAACCTCCCCAAGGCACGGTTAACCTCATACGGACTCTAAACTCTCCTAGGCACGGTCTCGAGTCCCCAGTCTTCCTAGGCCCGACTGGTGCCATTCACACAGTGTACACAAAATTCACATACAACATCAGGCAACGATATTATTATTCTAACATGGCAATTTCTACACTATGCATGGTAAAAGAGTCAATCACAGTAGCATGATATGCTACTTAAACTCTATCCGTAGATAGACCCACTCACCAATTACCAGCAACTGCTCAGTTATTATTTCTGAGCTTCCTCCTTGTCCTTATCTCATGAGAACAGCAAAAATCAAATTAGAATAGTGTTCCCATCAAGATTAGACACACTGACAGCGAATTATAGCAAATTCATAAAAAAATGCGTCCGCTAAAATTTTCATGCTTAACACTTCTGCACTTTAAAAATTTACATCATGAACACCAAAATACAAACGGGCAGAATAACGGCTAGAATTCAACACTTAGTAAAAATTTCACTGTCAAAGACCATCGGTCGATGGTCTCATCCATCGGCCGATCGTCAACACACCATCAGTCGATGGTCTCCCCCAATCGGTCGATCGTCAAAATTACATCCGCTGGTCAGAAATCATACACCATCGGTCGATGGTCCTGTCCACCGGCTGATCGTCCCTCACCATCGGTCGATGGTCAACGACCATCGGCCGAAGGTAGTTCATCAGCTGCAATAGCAGCAAAGTGACGGGTTTCAACCCAAAATCACCAAATCTCGACTTTGGACACGTTTTTGACCTCAAAACTGAACACAACTCGTACACTAAACTTTTTGGAACATAAACCCACAATATTCAAACACAAACAACATCAATTTCAACCAATTTGACACAAAACCCCATTTTCATAAAACTTGACTAAAACACCCATTTTGACACTGATTTGATCACGAAATTAAACAAACTTTACCTTGTTAGAATCACAACAACACAAGGAACGATTTGACACTAAAATCAAGCTTTAATTCGAGATCAAATGATTTAGGGTTGTTTGAGATGGTGAAGATGAGGTTAGGTGAAGGTGTGAGTGAGTGGAAGGTTCAGGAAACAAATGAGGGAAATTAGCTGCTCATACACTTAATTTGGGGTTAAAACCTCATACCCCACAACACACGGGTATTTACCAGTTATCTGATATCTTTCACGCAAGATTAGGTAACCAAACGAGGTCCAAATAAAATAAACAAACCTGTTCTGGGACCCTTGTCACAAACTGGTCACAGCACAATTATATTAAAACACTAATAAAATAATTAAAATAAAAAGCACTTAAGACTAAGCACAAACCCTAAGGGCAAAAATAGTCCACTTACAACTAGCCCGGGTTTCAGTCTCTTACAGTTGACGACCTTTCGGACCGACTTACTACTTGCATACTTTCATTATCGACTTTACCGCTCTTATCACTGTGAGTTATAGCATCCCTTTTTACTTTAACTATTTTGGGACTGAGAATACATGCGCTTTTTACATTTTACATACTAGGCACGAGTACTTAAACTTTATATATGTGTGGGTTATACAACGGCATAAACTTTCCCCTTAGCTCGGTAACGTTTAGTCATTGGTCTTTGAACCGATGAACGCGAATCTTAGATATGGATCCATAGGGTTTGACATCCCCACTCGGGCTAGTCGCGCTAGCATTTAACGGGTGTTTAATACTTCGTAAACTTACGCACTAGCCAAGTGTACTTTTAGGGGGTGATATTACGTTAAGTTAGTTACCAAGTGCCCACGGATAAGCATATACTTTATCATACTGATTTGAAATACTGATTTGAAACGCTGGTTTGAAGCACTGAAATCTTGTGGCCTACATTACATTACTGATTACAGACAAACTATAGCTCACCAACATTCGTGTTGACTTTTTAAGCATGTATTTCTCAGGTGCTTAGACATTTTTGCTTCCGCTGTTAGACTTGCTGTCATGCTGTTATAGCTTTGCTGTTAAGGACCTGCTGTGTTAGATTTCTGCTGCATTACTTAGAGATGTCTCAATCATGGAACTTTTCTTTTGCATTCGTAATTGATGTTATTTTCAAATAAAGACTTTGTAACGACCTTTGTGTCACGTTATCTTTTGTAAACGCTATCTTTTTATGAATGCAAAACTGGTTTTCAAACAGCATATAGTATTTGACCTTGTAATGATCCTGTTGTTGATGATCCGTACACGATGGTTTTGTACGGGGCGTCACATTTGGTATCAGAGCATTGGTTATAGGAAATTAGGTTGCATTAGTGAGTCTAGACCAGGCCAAGTAGTATTCACTAATAGGACTAATCTACAACTTGCTCGTTTACTTATTACTGCTTACTAGTGCTGCATGTTACTGCTTACTTATACTGCCATATGATCTGCTGCATGCTACTGCTTACTCTTACTGCTATGTGAACTCGCTATATGCTATTGCTTATCCTCGCTACTGCATACTACTATCTGCTTTCGATTGCATGTTACTTCTGTTTAGTACTGTTAATATTGCCATGCTATATACTGCTGTAGACAATCTAGGTTGCTGTAGTGCCTGATTACGTGCTTGCTTCATGCCTACTATTCGCTGTACCGACTTGGAAAACTTACCTTTCCTAGTTCAAATGTTTTTCTGAACCCTTTTCTCACATGTCTAACCCTAAGGATTGGTATTGTAATCCACATGTTACTATCGTTCCACCATTCTGGAGATCAAAACGATTCTTCACGCAATCTAGGAGGAGTACCCCTCGGATTACATGCCCACTAAAGTTGATCCTCGGAGGAGGAGATATTGGAGGATTTGTCGGAGTAACTTCACCCCGAGCTCACTCTAAATAGCCACGTACGACGTGTGAACATTCGAAGGTTGTTCAGTTCCCGCAAGATGGCTCGTATCTCGTACGCTTTCATGACCGTCACTTATCTCTTTCGTTATTCACCACTACTCGACAATCTAACGACACTTCTGGATTTAGGACCCTAACACTCTTAGGCATTGGGGAAGTCGGGAGGACATCTCCTTTCACAAGGTCAGAGTGCCTTCTACTGATGCTCAGCCATACCCAAATATTTGGGAGTCTCCTCAAGACATATCCTATTACTACTTGCTACACGTACAACTCAACGCGAGACCCAGATTGAATTTCTAGAAAGGAACCTAATGACGTTACCTGAACCCGAATATTTTGAAGAAATTTCGGGACATTTAGGCATTGGTGCATGACCTACGGAACCTACGCACCCACACCGAGAAACCGTGAGATTAATTATGTAGATTTTGTTTTGAGATAGCATAGATAAAGCACCGTTGGATGAAATTGAGTAGAACTGGAAGTGATCATGTTACATTGACCATATGGAGTGATATTGGAATGAACATACGATTTAGTACAATATAATGACGCCAGGCCAGCGTAATTATATTGAAGTGAATCATGCAGAAGTCCTAATGTTAATATATAAGGAATATGAAGTGATTCAGAGAAAATCTTGGTAGGAACCACTTGAGTATATGCATTATGGTCTATTAGAGATAGGGAAATAATAACCACGTAGCCTAGATACTGTACAAGAAGGGCCTTGATTGCAGAAATGATAACTCGAAAATTTGTTATGGATATAGACACTCTGGACACTTAAGGACAAAGTTCTTAAATAGGAAAAACTTTGGACTTACTTACTGTAGAGTAATCGTTATCTCAGCTATGGAGACTCGCATGGATCCTGATTTTTAGTTAGGGTACGTTTCGTCACGATGTTTTATTGTCTCGGAGTTATTTAATACTAGAGCGATAGAAACCTTATATCTAAAAACCTTAGTGTTATGACTAATAAGCCGTTGACAACCATGAGAGTTAAGTATTCTATAGGACAAGCTAATGGTAAGCTGGCAGAGATAGAGGAATGATTTAAGGTAGTACCTTAAAATTAATAGGTGGGTCATTTGGAGATGACCTCATGTCAACAAAACTTGGAAGTTTAAAGTAGTAGTGAAAAGGATTAGTTACCTACGCACAAGCGGATGTTATTTGAGGAGAATGATAGAATTTTTCACGGTAGTATAATAAGATTTGGTTGGAATGAACCTTAAGATTAACCTAATACTCATCAAGTTAGGAAGCTTTGATGAAATAGTTTGAATGGACTGGCTTTCAAGGATGAAAGCGAAAATTATTTATAGTGAGAAGGTCATTCGTGTACCTCGCGAGAATGGTGAGCCGTTAATAGTTTACGGGGAGAGAAGTAGCCCGAAGCTGAACCTTATTAGTTGCATGACAATAACCCGAAATCCCACAATGGAAATGGGAAGGAATAACAATGGATTTTATCACGAAGCTACCGAAAACGGTAGGCAGTTAGGACACTATCTGGGTTATCATTGACCATCTCACCAAATCTGCTCATTTTCTAGCCATGAAAGAAACCGATACAATGGATAAACTTACACGAAGATACATAAAGGAAATTGTATCCCGTCACTTCGGCGATTCAAATTCTATTTTAAGGATTAGCCAGGAATCTTATTTGATACTCATTCTTACGTGACTCTGAATCCTAACTTATCCCGAGAGATTTCTTATTTGATGATAATTACACCATCATCCTTCTGACTTCGATATTAGTTATACCAGTTCAAAATTTTCCAAAATCAATGGGTGGTAAGTTCCCCTCCTCATACTCTCCCATCCGTATCTCACTTATAAGCAACAACTTCACACTTAAACATTTTTGGTCAAAGGACTTATGCCCTACTAATAGTCATCAACCACATTTAAATTCAATAGTTTTTATTACCCCAAATATCACCCGAAATTTTTCAAAAATCTTTTACTCAATCCTCATCAATCTTTTTCCAACTTGTAACCTCCGAAATATGAAAATTTTGTTTACAAAAAAAAAAAAAAAAAATTCACACACTATTTTACGGTACGATCCTCTCAAAGTTTTATAAAAGTAAATTTATTTTATTTGCCATTCGTGCAAATTTTTGAAATCGTATATGTTATATAAAATAAAGTAAATGATTACTTATTTTGACAAATACATATAAAATTTTACTTTCGCATTTACAAATCAAATCTTTTATTCAAAAGATATTTCACTTTGAATGGTATATGTTGTACATAACCCTAGTTTACTAAGAACTTCGTTTCTTTTCTTACATTGTCACCTAAAACAGTTTCTATAAAACTTTTGTTGCTTATTATATAAAATTTTTCATTGCTTATTCGTATCCAAGTCATCATGAAGACTTTACAACTGTCGAAATTGAGAGATTCATGTGTGTGTGTATGCGATGAAGGCACTTACTACCACATCCTGCAGAGCCTTCGGGCATCCACTAACACTTAAACCATTCAAATTTACTGCGTTACCCTAAAAATCTTATTTACCACGTCTGTTGGAACGATGCTCTTTCTTACATAATTCGAAGTCCTGACTTATCCCAAGAGATTCTCATCTAGCGATATTAACACCATCAGTATTCCGACTTTAATGTTAGTCATAACCTGTTTGGCATCTTGCAAAGTCAAGAAGCGATTAACTTCTCATCCTCATGCTCTATCCTTCATACCTCACTTTTTAGCAACGGCTTTGCACGTGAACATTTTTGGGCCAAAGACTTAAGTCCCTGATAATCATCAAAACTACATTTAATTCATTAGTTTTCATTACCTAGTAACATGTCAACCGATGATTCAAAGATTTTTCACTCGATCTTTTTCAACTCGTAACCTCTGAAATACGAAAAACTATGTTTATCAAAATTTTTACACGTTGATTTTACACGTTGCTTATTTGTGCGGTCCTCACGAGATTTATGGACAAATGAAAGTACTAAAAACTTTTCTATCACTTACGCGATTTATAAAATCATATATGTATAATTTTACCCTTACTTATTTTGGGTTAATACATACTAAGTTATACCTTCAAGATAATTAAAAATCGCTCCTTTATTGAGTTGTTTTAAGTCAAATAATTTTGTGCAAAATGGTACTCGTTATACATACTTCTAAATTTACCAAGAACTTCGTTCCATTTATGTTGTCGCATCAAACGTTTAAAGGTTTTTCAAAACTTTCTCGGTTGATTTTATTAAAGGTTTTCGTATTAGACTACACCATGTAGGGATCACACTTCTTCTCTCCCTCCGTTAGGGATGAAACTTACTATTAAAATCTTTGTTAAAAACGCTTGAGCCACTTTGGGTAGCAGATTTATAAAAATTTGTTAGGAAGTCTTTGTACTCGAAAAATGTTCCTTTTAAGGTTAGACATGGCAAAATCGCGGGCCGATAAATCAGTTTTCTGAGGTACACTCAGTGGTCACCCCATTGTAGGAAGGGCACAAGGTGGGTTTCTATTCTCAATATTTCACAGCTAATCGCAACATCCTCGTAAACATCATCTCGATGAATCAGTAGGTTAAGGTACAAGGAATTGTTTTTGAGATTCTTTTCACTTAGAGTAAACCGTTCTTTATGACTAAGGGTTCACATATCTTCTCATCCGCGCATCCCCTTAAGTATAAGGATAAATTCAGAACAAACTGCTCGAAGAGTTCACCCTGGTTCAAAGATCACACCTTTCGTGCGAATTTCTTTCAGAAATGTAATGTGAAATACTTTAGGAATCTAGGAATCTTGTTATCCCCTTGGAAAAGGACTGCTTAAAACATCTACGACACTGATATGGTTACTCTACGTATTCATTCCTTCGTTGGTTGCAACTATATGTTGTTCTAGTTGATGTTAACCATAACTTTAACATGTAACTGAAAGGATAAAGTTACATTATGGAACTGTGCTTTCATTCCATCCAAGGATAAGTTCACACGCAGTATGTTGTGATCACCATGTTTCCCATTCTATCAGTCAGCTTTGTATAGCGACATAAGCGTTCAATGTTTTAGATGAGTTTGGTAACATTCATGATGCATTTTACGCATCCAGCTTACTGAAGATGCCTGTAAGGCAAAAAACACCATATTTCCTTTTGTGGGTATATATTCGGATGACATATTCATGATAGCAAGAAACGAAATCAATTTGTTGATCTCTTAGGACAAGAGACTTAATTAATAGCATATACCTATTCTTACTTTTATACGTCTGAGTAACTTTCAAGGTAGATAACTCACTTCTGAGCCCACGTGTCTCACGAAACTTTGATACGCTCCTTCTTATTCAAAAACGGTACCATTTTTAGTCACTCCTCAAATTTTGGGACGAAAGTTTCTTTAACAGGTGGGTAATGTAACGACCCGGCTTTTTCGACTTGTTTTTGTGCTTTGTGCTTTAGCGAAACTACGTATTGTGTGTACTGTGCTATTTTATACTCTGGAATCTTACTACACGTGGATTACTTTCATTTATATGTTAAAATGTGCCTTTAAGTACGTAGGATACTTAACTTGATCACCGGAGGCCTTTATGACCGTTAGTGTCACTTGACGTTTCGAACAAACTGCGTACTGCGTACACGTTTAACTTTTGTCGTAATCGGAATATTATGACTACGAAATATTAATTGTTATTTTATAATAGCAATTACTTGGGTTTTTGGATGCTTAATTACGCTTAGTAATTTACTTATGCTTACTAGTTAGTCTTGTTGGACTTTCTACCTTGTTGGACTTTAGCCCACCCTACACTAGTTAGTGGACTATTTAATTAGCCCAATTATAAGTAACTAGTCATCCATTAATAAGTAAGAAAAATGCCCATTTATTAGAGGGAACATGCTAGCATTTTTATCAAGTATTATCCTTAATGTTGCATGGGATCCTAACATAAGCACCAACTTTAGACAACCATTAACCAAAAAGTAAAAGTTGGTCTCCCTTGTCCCCCCATGAAAATCACGGCCAAACACCCCCTCCCACACCCTCATTCACCTATAAATACAAGCCTTATTCCATTTATTTTACACTTGCTTTCATTTGTAATTTACACACACTCACTCTCTAATTCTTTCTCTAGTTCTTTCTCTCTCTAAAAAGTGTAAGTATTGATTTTTCTTCTTCTTCTTCTTCCTCTCTCTCTCTCACGAATTCATCATCATCCTCATCATGGGTCTAACTTTTTAGCTTTTGATCTTGATTACATCTTGTAGATTCAAACATGGATTTGAATCCTTCAAGAACATGGAAGATTCAAGCTTTCTAGCTTTGAATCTTCACCTACTTTGTAGATCTATATCTTTTAACTTTAATCTTGTTATTTTGTTATAAAGATTCAAACTTGTGTTTGTAATCTTCATGTAACTTAAAGATCCAAGCTTTATGCTTCAAGATCTTCAAGAACAACCAAGATGCAAGCTTTCTAGCTTGAATCTTCATATCTTTTGTTGGATCTAGGTTTCCTAACTTATGATCTCATTATTTTGTTATAAAGATCAAAACTTGTGTTTATGGTCTTCATATAACTTAAAGATCTAAGCTTTATGCTTCAAGTTCTTCAAGAACACTAAAGGTTTAAGCTTTCTAGCTTTGTGACCTTATAACTTGTGTGAAAGGGATCCAAGCTCTCTAGCTTAGGGTTCCATCACTTTATTTGACTTAGATTATGTTCATACTTGCTTGATTGAAGTAAAGTTTGTAGCTTTAGTTGTAAATGTAACTTGTAATTGTGTTAAGACTAAGGATATGATGTAACCTTGGTTCATCATCCATCTAAGACTCTTAAATGAGTTGTGTTCTTACTTGGTCTTAACATATTGTGTGTTGATGGTAGAATCTTGGTCAAGGTGATGCTAACCCATCAACGAGTTGTACACTTGAAGCTACAAGCATCAAGGATGAGAACCGTGATGAGCATCAAGCACTAAGATGTAGTGACCCGAACTTTTTCGAACCTTTCTATGATTATATGTTTAATGAAAACTATATTTACATGATTAAATGTTTCCAACATGTTAAGCAATCAAACTTGTTAAGACTTGGTTAATTGAAACGGAAATTTTGTAAACGTCTGATTACCCAGTTTGACCAATGATTCACGAATGCTATAAGTTGAATATGACATGATGATACATAAATGAATAAATATATATGTTTAACATGATATAATGATCATGAAGTATCTCATTAAAAATAGTAACAATAAGTTATATACTTAAAAAGGAGACTACTGACGTATGAAACTCGAAACGATACATATAACGATTATCGTTATAACCACGTCTTACTAAATATATATGAAGCATATTAATACATTGTTATATTATATATAACATGATAATATGATAATTAAATATATCATTAAGTGTATTAACAATGAACTACATAAGTAAAAACAAGACTACTAACTTAAGGATTTCGAAACGAGACATATATGTAACGATTATCGTTGTAACGACATTTAAATGTATATATCATATTAAGATATATTAATATATCATAATATCATGATAATATAATAATTTAAAATCTCATTTGATATTATAAACTTTGGGTTAACAACATTTAACAAGATCGTTAACCTAAAGGTCTCAAAACAACACTTACATTTAACGACTAACGATGACTTAACGACTCAGTTAAAATGTATATACATGTAGTGTTTTAATATGTATTCATACACTTTTGAAAGACTTCAAGACACTTATCAAAATACTTCTACTTAACAAAAATGCTTAAAATTACATCCTCGTTCAGTTTCATCAACAATTCTACTCGTATGCACCCGTATTCGTACTCGTACAATACACAGCTTTTAGATGTATGTACTATTGGTATATACACTCCAATGATCAGCTCTTAGTAGCCAATGTGAGTCACCTAACACATGTGGGAACCATCATTTGGCAACTAGCATGAAATATCTCATAAAATTACAAAAATATGAGTAATCATTCATGACTTATTTATATGAAAACAAAATTACATATCCTTTATATCTAATCCATACACCAACGACCAAAAACACCTACAAACACTTTCATTCTTCAATTTTATTCATCTAATTGATCTCTCTCAAGTTCTAACTTCAAGTTCTAAGTGTTCTTCATAAATTCTACAAGTTCTAGTTACATAAAATCAAGAATACTTTCAAGTTTGATAGCTCACTTCCAATCTTGTAAGGTGATCATCCAACCTCAAGAAATCTTTGTTTCTTATAGTAGGTTATCATTCTAATATAAGTTAATAATCATATTCAAACTTTGGTTCAATTTCTATAACTATAACAATCTTATTTCAAGTGATGATCTTACTTGAACTTGTTTTCGTGTCATGATTCTGCTTCAAGAACTTCGAGCCATCCAAGGATCCGTTGAAGCTAGATCCATTTTTTTATTTTCCAGTAGTTTTATCCAAGGAACTTAAGGTAGTAATGATGTTCATAACATCATTCGATTCATACACAAAAAGCTATCATATTCGAAGTGGTAAACTAGTAATCACTAGAACATAGTTTAGTTAATACTAAACTTGTTTGCCAATAAAGTTAATCCTTCTAACTACACTTTTAAAATCAACTATACACATGATATATATCTATATGATATGCTAACTTAATGATTTAAAACTCGGAAACACGATAAACACAATAAAACCGGATTTACGCCGTCGTAGTTACAACCGGGGGCTGTTTTGGTTTGGATAATTAAAAACTATGAAAAACTTTGATTTAAAATCTATACTTCTGGGAAAATGATTTTTCTTATGAACATGAAACCATATCCAAAAATCATGGTTAAACTCAAAGTGAAAGTATGTTTTTCAAAACAGTCATCAAGATGTCGTTCTTTCGACGGAAATGACTACCTCTTTCAAAAACGACTTGTAACTTGTATTTTCAACTATAAACCTATAACTTTTCTGTTTAGTTTCATAAAGTAAAGTTCAATACGAAACCGTGGCCACTTAAATCACACAAAACGGATTAGAAACGAAGAAATGGCGAGCAAAACAAAATTGGTAAAAACTACTCATTTTTTCTGTTTAGATTCATAAAATAGAGTTCAATATGAAACCATAGCAATTTGATTCACTCAAAACGGATTTAAAATGAAGAAGTTATGGGTAAAACAAGATTGGATAATTTTTCTCATTTTAGCTACGTGAAAATTGGTAACAAATCTATTCCAACCATAACTTAATCAACTTGTATTGTATATTATGTAATCTTGAGATACCATAGACACGTATACAATGTTTCGACCTATCATGTCGACACATCTATATATACTTCGGAACAACCATAGACACTCTATATGTGAATGTTGGAGTTAGCTATACAGGGTTGAGGTTGATTCCAATATATATATATAGTTTGAGTTGTGATCAATACTGAGATATCTATACACTGGGTCGTGGATTGATTCAAGATAATATATATCGATTTATTTCTGTACATCTAACTGTGGACAACTAGTTGTAGGTTACTAACGAGGACAGCTGACTTAATAAACTTAAAACATCAAAATGTATTAAAAGTGTTGTAAATATATTTTGAACATACTTTGATATATATGTACATATTTGTTATAGGTTCGTGAATCGACCAGTGGCCAAGTCTTACTTCCCGACGAAGTAAAAAATCTGTGAAAGTGAGTTATAGTCCCACTTTTAAAATCTAATATTTTTGAGATGAGAATACATGCAGGTTTTATAAATGATTTACAAAATAGACACAAGTACGTGAAACTACATTCTATGGTTGAATTATTGAAATCAAATATGCCCCTTTTTATTAAGTCTGGTAATCTAAGAATTAGGGAACAGACACCCTAATTGACGCGAATCCTAAAGATAGATCTATTGGGCCTAACAAACCTCATCCAAAGTACCGGATGCTTTAGTACTTCGAAATTTATATCATATCCGAAGGGTGTCCCGAAATGATGGGGATATTCTTAAATATGCATCTTGTTAATGTCGGTTACCAGGTGTTCACCATATGAATGATTTTTATCTCTATGTATGGGATGTGTATTGAAATATGAAATCTTGTGGTCTATTATTATGATTTGATTATATATAGGTTAAACCTATAACTCACCAACATTTTTGTTGACGTTTTAAGCATGTTTATTCTCAGGTGATTATTAAGAGCTTTCGCTGTCGCATACTTAAATAAGGACGGGATTTGGAGTCCAAGCTTGTATGATATTGTATAAAAACTACATTCAAGAAACTTATTTCGTTGTAACATATTTGTATTGTAAACCATTATGTAATGGTCGCGTGTAAACAGGATATTTTAGATTATCATTATTTGATAATCTACGTAAAGCTTTTTAAACCTTTATTGATGAAATAAAGGTTATGGTTTGTTTTAAAATGAATGCAGTCTTTAAAAAACGTCTCATATAGAGGTCAAAACCTCGCAACGAAATCAATTAATATGGAACGTTTTTAATCAATAAGAACGGGACATTTCAGTTGGTATCTGAGCGTTGGTCTAGAGAACCAGAATTTTGCATTAGTGTGTCTTATCGAGTTGTTAGGATGCATTAGTGAGTCTGGACTTCGACCGTGTTTACTTGAAAAATAATTGCTTAACAAATTTTGTTGGAAACTATATATTTTAACATGTGAATATTATGTGATATATTAATATCTTAACATGTTTGATATTATGTGATAGATGTATACCTCTAGAACAAGTCCCATTGACTCACCTAATAATAATGAAGAGTCAAATGTAAATTGGAATGATTCGTGGACTGATTCACAAGTTCCCGAAGAGGAACCGGAAGAAGAGTCGGAACCGGAAGAAGAATCGGAACTGGAAGAAGAATCGGAACCGGAAGAAGAAATAGAACCAGTGGGGGAAATAATAAAACGGTTAAGTAGAAGAAAATCCTCAACCAACCGACCAAAGTTAATTATGGTCAATGGTGTTTCCGCCAAGGAAGCAAAGTATTGGGAGGATTACCAATTCTCCGATGAATCGGATCCCGACAAGGATTCCGATGATGTTATAGAAATTACCCCCAACACAATTTAATAAGGTAAAAGAGAACAATAAGAGAAAGGGCATAAAAATAGAGAAATTTGATTCCAAACCCGATGAACTTTATATGTATCGTCAACACCCGTATTTCTTAAGTTGTGACAATAACCCGGGAACCTCTAAACCACCAGGTTTTTCTAAACCAATGTGGAAAACGACGGCTCGTATTAGGGGAACATCATATATCCCTAGAAACTTGGCAAAACGAACCAAAACCGAAGAAGAAGAAACGAGCGAATCGGAATAAGATAGTTGTATTCGTGTGGTGTAATATATGTAATATAGTGTGCTTATACTTTATGATATATGTAAAAATTGCTTGTATTATTAAGTATTTTTTTTTTATGAATCTAACTCTTGTCTATTTTACAGTATAAAAACACAAAATGGATAGACAACCCAATATTTTAAGAGACCTACTCGGAGACATGATTGATGAAATCTTGTCTAGAGTCGGTCAGAATTCCTCGGCACAACTATTTAAGGCGAGATCAGTTTGTAAGGCATTCGAAGAACGTTCCAAGAATGCCTTGGTTTATAAAAGGCTTTCTTTCGAAAGATGGGGGATATCACATTGGGAAATCCATAAGTTATGATGTGTTTACTTTGACGCATATATTGCGGGGAACCCAAATGCTATTTTACGCAACGGGTTAAGAAATTATTTTGACTCAATATATCCGAATATAGGACTTCGTGATTTAGAAAAAGCGGCTAACATGCAACATAAAGAAGCATGTTATGCTTACGGGTTAGTAATGTTCGCTTCTCACCAAAGTGAGAACAAGAACATCGGGCTACAACTATTAAACAAAATGTTCCCACAAGTGACGGAGTCGGTAATTGGGGTAAGAAATGAGGTTTTTAGATTGTTACAGGACTGTTGGACATTACTTAATCCTCGTCCCTTTGACGACGTTACAACACGCTGTCTTATCAATGGTCATAACGATTATGTTCCACAAGACCAAGGATGGGAAGTAGTCCTAGTAAAACCAGAATGCATGACTTGTTTCTGGACGTATGAATTACGTGTCTTTATTGCCTTTGCTGAACGACTTGTGTACTAGCTAGAATTATCTTCACAACTATCTTGTATCAAATTTATTGTGTGCTATATTTCATGCTATATGTAAAATAAGCGGTATTGTAAGTTTGTAAAATATTGTGTAAAAGTTTGAATGCGAAATATTATTATAATCAGTTTTTCATATAGAATTGTAGTAGTTGAATTGTATATTAGCTACTAAGTATGAACTTAACGGGTAGGTACTACCCGAATTTAAACTTATAAAACGCTAATATGAAGAAAAAGCTTTTATAAATGAGTTCATATTATGCTACGAGATACTATTGACTACTCTTAATATTCTGTATGATTAACTTGTTTCATTTGACTATTTTGAAGGAAATGGCACCAACTACTTGACACACCTTGAATATGAGCGAAGAGGAATTTCGTGCCTTTCTTGCTTCAAACATAGCCGCAGTACAGGCTGCGCTACATACCAACAATAACCTTGGATCTAGCTGAAATGTCCCGTTCTTATTGATTAAAAACGTTCCATATTAATTGATTTCGTTGCGAGGTTTTGACCTCTATATGAGACGTTTTTCAAAGACTGCATTCATTTTTAAAACAAACCATAACCTTTATTTCATAAATAAAGGTTTGAAAAGCTTTACGTAGATTATCAAATAATGATAATCTAAAATATCCTGTTTACACACGACCATTACATAATGGTTTACAATACAAATATGTTACATCGAAATCAGTTTCTTGAATGCAGTTTTTACACAATATCATACAAACATGGACTCCAAATCTTGTCCTTATTTTAGTATGCAACAGCGGAAGCTCTTAGTATTCACCTGAGAATAAACATGCTTTAAACGTCAACAAAAATGTTGGTGAGTTATAGGTTTAACCTATATATATCAAATTGTAACAATAGACCACAAGATTTCATATTTCAATACACATCCCATACATAGAGATAAAAATCATTCATATGGTGAACACCTGGTAACTGACATTAACAAGATACATATATGAATATCCCCATCATTCCGGGATCCTCCTTCGGACATGATATAAATTTCGAAGTACTAAAGCATCCGGTACTTTGGATGGGGCTTGTTGGGCCCGATAGATCTATCTTTAGGATTCGCGTCAATTAGGGTGTCTGTTCCCTAATTCTTAGATTACCAGACTTAATAAAAAGGGGCATATTCGATTTCGATAATTCAACCATAGAATGTAGTTTCACGTACTTGTGTCTATTTTGTAAATCATTTATAAAACCTGCATGTATTCTCATCCCAAAAATATTAGATTTTAAAAGTGGGACTATAACTCACTTTCACAGATTTTTACTTCGTCGGGAAGTAAGACTTGGCCACTGGTTGATTCACGAACCTATAACAATATATACATATATATCAAAGTATGTTCAAAATATATTTACAACACTTTTAATATATTTTGATGTTTTAAGTTTATTAAGTCAGCTGTCCTCGTTAGTAACCTACAACTAGTTGTCCACAGTTAGATGTACAGAAATAAATTGATAAATATTATCTTGAATCAATCCACGACCCAGTGTATACGTATCTCAGTATTGATCACAACTCAAACTATATATATTTTGGAATCAACCTCAACCCTGTATAGCTAACTCCAACATTCACATATAGAGTGTCTATGGTTGTTTCGAAATATATATAGATGTATCGACATGATAGGTCGAAACATTGTATACGTGTCTATGGTATCTCAAGATTACATAATATACAATACAAGTTGATTAAGTTATGGTTGGAATAGATTTGTTACCAATTTTCACGTAGCTAAAATGAGAAAAATTATCCAATCTTGTTTTACCCATAACTTCTTCATTTTAAATCCGTTTTGAGTGAATCAAATTGCTATGGTTTCATATTGAACTCTATTTTATGAATCTAAACAGAAAAAATATAGGTTTATAGTCGGAAAAATAAGTTACAAGTCATTTTTGTAAAGGTAGTCATTTCAGTCGAAAGAACGACGTCTAGATGACCATTTTAGAAAACATACTTCCACTTTGAGTTTAACCATAAATTTTGGATATAGTTTCATGTTCATAATAAAAATCATTTTCCCAGAATAAAAACTTTTAAATCAAAGTTTATCATAGTTTTTAATTAACTAACCCAAAACAGCCCGCGGTGTTACTACGACGGCGTAAATCCGGTTTTACGGTATTTTTCGTGTTTCCAGGTTTTAAATCATTAAGTTAGCATATCATATAGATATAGAACATGTGTTTAGTTGATTTTAAAAGTCAATTTAGAAGGATTAACTTTTGTTTGCGAACAAGTTTAGAATTAACTAAACTATGTTCTAGTGATTACAAGTTTAAACCTTCGAATAAGATAGCTTTATATGTATGAATCGAATGATGTTATGAACATCATTACTACCTTAAGTTCCTTGGATAAACCTACTGGAAAAGAGAAAAATGGATCTAGCTTCAACGGATCCTTGGATGGCTCGAAGTTCTTGAAGCAGAATCATGACACGAAAACAAGTTCAAGTAAGATCATCACTTGAAATAAGATTGTTATAGTTATAGAAATTGAACCAAAGTTTGAATATGATTATTACCTTGTATTAGAATGATAACCTACTGTAAGAACCAAATATTTCTTGAGGTTGGATGATCACCTTACAAGATTGGAAGTGAGCTAGCAAACTTGAAAGTATTCTTGATTTTATGTAACTAGAACTTGTAGAATATATGAAGAACACTTAGAACTTGAAGATAGAACTTGAGAGAGATCAATTAGATGAAGAAAATTGAAGAATGAAAGTGTTTGTAGGTGTTTTTGGTCATTGGTGTATGGATTAGATATAAAGGATATGTAATTTTGTTTTCATGTAAATAAGTCATGAATGATTACTCATATTTTTGTAGTTTTATGAGATATTTCATGCTAGTTGCCAAATGATGGTTCCCACATGTGTTAGGTGACTCACATGGGCTACTAAGAGCTGATCATTGGAGTGTATATACCAATAGTACATACATCTAAAAGCTATGTATTGTACGAGTACGAATACGGGTGCATACGAGTAGAATTGTTGATAAAACTGAACGAGGATGTAATTGTAAGCATTTTTGTTAAGTAGAAGTATTTTGATAAGTGTATTGAAGTCTTTCAAAAGTGTATAAATACATATTAAAACACTACATGTATATACATTTTAACTGAGTCGTTAAGTCATCGTTAGTCGTTACATGTAAGTGTTGTTTTGAAACCTTTAGGTTAACGACAATGGCGGAGCTAGAGGGAGTGTTTGGGGTGCTGAGCATCCCCCAACTACCACAACATTACAGTATATTACAGAGTATTTTTCAAGCTCACATGCAAACTTCATAAAAAGTTTACTCATATGAGGTTTGAGCATCCCCTATCTTGGTCCCTCATCTAACAGGGGCGGATCTTTAGGGGGTATGGAGGGGTGTTGGCCTCCTAAGATCTTGAAGAATTAGTATATATTTTTCATTTGTTTCAGACTAAAAGAGAAACTCAAGTATGATTTATATGGAGAAAATTTGAAAATGATAATGGAAGAAATTAAGTAGCAGGAAGAGAGAGGAAGAAGAAAGAGTGGGATGTACTTTTTTTTTTTTTTTGTCAATACAACTCCCTTAATTTTTTGAGGAACTACACTTTTAACCTTTAAATTTCTCTTGATCAATATAATACAGTAGTATATTAGTATATCGATTGTAAAATGTAAAACATGGATAATAAATACAACTAAAAACCATATAAACTTTATTTTATCAGTACAATCTATCTATTTTTATTTATGAATCAAACATGAATTTTGTACATATATAAAAATAGATAAAAAAGCGGATATAAGAGAAAGACATTATTGATTTTAGTATTTTATGTGTTACTAATGCGTATAAATTCCGAGCCACCCCCAAAATAAATTTGGTAACGAAAAATCTGAGCCACCCCCAACATAAATTCCTGGCTTCGCCATTGGTTAACGATCTTGTTAAATGTTGTTAACCCAATATTTATAATATCAAATGAGATTTTAAATTATTATATTATCATGATATTATCATGTATGAATATCTCTTAATATGATATATATACATTAAATGTCTTTACAACGATAATCGTTACATATATGTCTCGTTTAAAAATCATTAAGTTAGTAGTCTTGTTTTTACATATGTAGTTCATTGTTAATATACTTAATGATATGTTTACTTATCATAGTATCATGTTAACTATATATATATATCCATATATATGTCATCATATAGTTTTTACAAGTTTTAACGTTCGTGAATCACCGGTCAACTTGGGTGGTCAATTGTCTATATGAAACATATTTCAATTAATCAAGTCTTAACAAGTTTGATTGCTTAACATGTTGGAAACATTTAATCATGTAAATATCAATCTCAATTAATATATATAAACATGGAAAAGTTCGGGTCACTACAGTACCTACCCGTTAAATAAATTTCATCCCGAAATTTTAAGCTGTTGAAGGTGTTGACGAATCTTCTGGAAATAGCTGCGGGTATTTCTTCTTCATCTGATCTTCACGCTCCCAGGTGAACTCGGGTCCTCTACAAGCATTCCATCGAACCTTAACAATTGGTATCTTGTTTTGCTTAAGTCTTTTAACCTCACGATCCATTATTTCGACGGGTTCTTCGATGAATTGAAGTTTTTCGTTGATTTGGATTTCATCTAACGGAATAGTGAGATCTTCTTTAGCAAAACATTTCTTCAAATTCGAGACGTGGAAAGTGTTATGTACAGCTGTGAGTTGTTGAGGTAACTCAAGTCGGTAAGCTACTGGTCCGACACGATCAATAATCTTGAATGGTCCAATATACCTTGGATTTAATTTCCCTCATTTACCAAATCGAACAACGCCTTTCCAAGGTGCAACTTTAAGCATGACCATCTCTCCAATTTCAAATTCTATATCTTTTCTTTTAATGTCAGCGTAGCTCTTTTGTCGACTTTGGGCGGTTTTCAACCGTTGTTGAATTTGGATGATCTTCTCGGTAGTTTCTTGTATAATCTCTGGACCCGTAATCTGTCTATCCCCCACTTCACTCCAACAAATTGGAGACCTGCACTTTCTACCATAAAGTGCTTCAAACGGCGCCATCTCAATGCTTGAATGGTAGCTGTTGTTGTAGGAAAATTCTGCTAACGGTAGATGTCGATCCCAACTGTTTCCGAAATCAATAACACATGCTCGTAGCATGTCTTCAAGCGTTTGTATCGTCCTTTCGCTCTGCCCATCAGTTTGTGGATGATAGGAAGTACTCATATCTAGACGAGTTCCTAATGCTTGCTGTAATGTCTGCCAGAATCTTGAAATAAATCTGCCATCCCTATCAGAGATAATAGAGATTGGTATTCCATGTCTGGAGACGACTTCCTTCAAATACAGTCGTGCTAACTTCTCCATCTTGTCATCTTCTCTTATTGGCAGGAAATGTGCTGATTTGGTGAGACGATCAACTATTACCCAAATAGTATCAAAACCACTTGCAGTCCTTGGCAATTTAGTGATGAAATCCATGGTAATGTTTTCCCATTTCCATTCCGGGATTTCGGGTTGTTGAAGTAGACCTGATGGTTTCTGATGCTCAGCTTTGACCTTAGAACACGTCAAACATTCTCCTACGTATTTAGCAACATCGGCTTTCATACCCGGCCACCAAAAATGTTTCTTGAGATCCTTGTACATCTTCCCCATTCCAGGATGTATTGAGTATCTGGTTTTATGAGCTTCTCTAAGTACCATTTCTCTCATATCTCCAAATTTTGGTACCTAAATCCTTTCTGCCCTATACCGGGTTCCGTCTTCCCGAATATTAAGATGCTTCTCCGATCCTTTGGGTATTTCATCCTTTAAATTTCCCTCTTTTAAAACTCCTTGTTGTGCCTCCTTTATTTGAGTAGTAAGGTTATTATGAATCATTATATTCATAGATTTTACTCGAATGGGTTCTCTGTCCTTCCTGCTCAAGGCATCGGCTACCACATTTGCCTTCCCCGGGTGGTAACGAATCTCAAAGTCATAATCATTCAACAATTCAATCCACCTACGTTGCCTCATATTCAGTTGTTTCTGATTAAATATGTGTTGAAGACTTTTGTGGTCGGTATATATAATACTTTTGACCCCATATAAGTAGTGCCTCCAAGTCTTTAATGCAAAAACAACCGCGCCTAATTCCAAATCATGCGTCGTATAATTTTGTTCGTGAATCTTCAATTGTCTAGACACATAAGCAATCACCTTCGTTCGTTGCATTAATACACAACCGAGACCTTGCTTTGATGTGTCACAATAAATCACAAAATCATCATTCCCTTCAGGTAATGACAATATAGGTGCCGTAGTTAGCTTTTTCTTCAATAACTGAAACGCTTTCTCTTGTTCATCATTCCATTCAAATTTCTTCCCTTTATGCGTTAATGCAGTCAAGGGTTTTGCTATTCTGGAAAAGTCTTGGATGAACCTTCTGTAGTAACCAGCTAGTCCTAAAAATTGGCGTATGTGTTTCGGAGTTTTCGGGGTTTCCCACTTTTCAACAGTTTCTATCTTTGCTGGATCCACCTTAATACCTTCTTTGTTCACTATGTGACCGAGGAATTGAACTTCTTCCAACCAAAATGCACACTTTGAAAACTTAGCATACAATTCTTCCTTCCTCAATACTTCTAACACCTTTCTCAAATGTTCACCGTGTTCTTGGTCATTCTTTGAGTAAATAAGTATGTCATCAATGAAAACAATGACGAACTTGTCAAGGTATGGTCCACACACTCGGTTCATAAGGTCCATGAACACAGCTGGTGAATTAGTTAAACCAAACGGCATGACCATAAACTCGTAATGACCGTAACGTGTTCTGAAAGCAGTCTTTGGAATATCATCTTCTTTCACCCGCATTTGATGATACCCGGAACGTAAGTCAATCTTTGAATAAACAGACGATCCTTGTAGTTGATCAAATAAGTCGTCGATTCTCGGTAGTGGGTAGCGGTTCTTGATGGTAAGTTTGTTCAACTCTCGGTAGTCGATACACAACCTGAATGTACCATCTTTCTTCTTGACAAACAAAACAGGAGCTCCCCACGGTGATGTGCTTGGTCGAATGAAACCACGCTCTAAAAGTTCTTGTAATTGGCTTTGCAGTTCTTTCATCTCGCTGGGTGCGAGTCTATAAGGAGCACGAGCTATTGGTGAAGCTCCTGGTATAAGATCTATTTGAAATTCAACGGATCGATGTGGGGGTAATCCCGGTAATTCTTTCGGAAATACATCGGGAAATTCTTTTGCAATGGGAACATCATTGATGCTCTTTTCTTCAGTTTGTACTTTCTCGACGTGTGCTAGAACAACATAGCAACCTTTTCTTATTAGTTTTTGTGACTTCAAATTACTAATAAGATGTAGCTTCGTGTTGCCCTTTTCTCCGTACACCATTAAGGGTTTTCCTTTTTCTCGTATAATGCGAATTGCATTTTTGTAACAAACGATCTCTGCTTTCACTTCTTTCAACCAGTCCATACCGATTATCACATCAAAACTCCCTAACTCTACTGGTATCAAATCAATCTTAAATGTTTCGCTAACCAGTTTTATTTCTCGATTCCGACATATATTATCTGCTGAAATTAATTTACCATTTGCTAATTCGAGTAAAAATTTACTATCCAAAGGCGTCAATGGACAACTTAATTTAGCACAAAAATCTCTACTCATATAGCTTCTATCCGCACCCGAATCAAATAAAACGTAAGCAGATTTATTGTCAATAAGAAACGTACCCGTAACAAGCTCCGGGTCTTCCTGTGCCTCTGCCACATTAATATTGAAAACTCTTCCGTGGCCTTGTCCATTCGTGTTCTCCTGGTTCGGGCAATTTCTAATAATGTGGCCCGGTTTTCCACATTTATAACAAACTACATTGGCATAACTTGCTCCGACACTACTTGCTCCGCCATTACTCGTTCCGACACCATTTGTTCCTTTCGTTCTATTAACCCCTAGTCCGTAGACCTCACACTTTGCCGCGCTATGACCATTTATTTTACACTTGTTGCAAAATTTGGTGCAGAACCCCGAGTGATACTTTTCACACCTTTGGCATAGCTGCTTCTGATTGTTGTTATTGTTGCGGTTATTATTGTTGTTGGGATGATTGTTGTAGTTGCTGTTGTTGTTGTTGTTGTTGGGCCGTTTGTTGTAGTTGCGATTGATGTTGCGATTGTTGGGATAATTGTTGCGATTATTGTTGTAATTGCTGTTGTTGTTGTATTGGTGATTCTTATCACCGTTTTCCTCCCACTTTCTTTTGACTTGCTTCACATTGGCCTCTTCAGCAGTCTGTTCTTTAATTCTTTCTTCAATCTGGTTCACTAGTTTGTGAGCCATTCTACATGCCTGTTGTATGGAGGCGGGCTCGTGTGAACTTATATCTTCTTGGATTCTTTCCGGTAATCCTTTCACAAACGCGTCGATCTTCTCTTCCTCATCTTCGAATGCTCCCGGACACAATAGGCACAATTCTGTGAATCGTCTTTCGTACGTGGTAATATCAAATCCTTAGGTTCGTAACCCTCTAAGTTCTGTCTTGAGCTTATTGACCTCGGTTCTGGGACGGTACTTCTCGTTCATCAAGTGCTTGAATGCTGACCACGGTAGTGTGTACGCATCGTCTTGTCCCACTTGCTCTAGATAGGTATTCCACCATGTTAACGCAGAACCTGTGAAGGTATGCGTAGCGTACTTCACTTTGTCCTCTTCAGTACACTTACTTATGGCAAACACCGATTTGACTTTCTCGGTCCACCGTTTCAATCCGATCGGTCCTTCGGTTCCATCAAATTCCAAAGGTTTGCAGGCAGTGAATTCTTTGTAGGTGCATCCTACACGATTTCCTGTACTGCTAGATCCAAGGTTATTGTTGGTATGTAGCGCAGCCTGTACTGCGGCTATGTTTGAAGCTAGAAAAGTACGGAATTCCTCTTCATTCATATTCACGGTGTGTCGAGTAGTCGGTGCCATTTCCTTCAAAATAGTCAAATGGAACAAGTTAATCATACAGAATATTAAGAGTAGTTAATAGTATTTCGTAGCATAATATGAACTCATTTATAAAAGCTTTTTCTTCATATTAACGTTTTATAAGTTTAAATTCGGGTAGTACCTACCCGTTAAGTTCATACTTAGTAGCTAATATACAATTCAACTACTACAATTCTATATGAAAAACTGATTATAATAATATTTTGCGTTCAAACTTTTACACAATATTTTACAAACTTACAATACCGCTTATTTTACATATAGCATGAAATATAGCACACAGTAAATTTGATACAAGATGGTTGTGAAGATAATTCTAGCTAGTACACAAGTCGTTCAGCAATGGTAATAAAGACATGCAATTCATACGTCCAGAAACAAGTCATGCATTCTGGTTTTACTAGGATTACTTCCCATCCTTGGTCTTGTGGAACATAACCGTTATGGCCGTTGATAAGACAGCGTGTTGTAACGTCGTCAAAGGGACGAGGGTTAGGTAATGTCCAACAGTCTCGTAACAATCTAAAAACCTCATTTCTTACCCCAATTACTGACTCCGTCACTTGTGGGAACGTTTTGTTTAATAGTTGTAGCCCGATGTTCTTGTTCTCACTTTGGTGAGAAGCGAACATTACTAATCCGTAAGCATAACATGCTTCTTTATGTTGCATGTTAGCCGCTTTTTCTAAATCACGAAGTCCAATATTCGGATATATTGAGTCAAAATAATTTCTTAACCCATTGCGTAAAATAGCATTTGGGTTCCCCGCAATATATGCGTCAAAGTAAACACATCGTAACTTATGGATTTTCCAATGTGATATCCCCCATCTTTCGAACGAAAGCCTTTTATAAACCAAGGCATTCTTGGAACGTTCTTCGAATGTCTTACAAACTGATCTTGCCTTAAATAGTTGTGCCGAAGAATTCTGAGACAAGATTTCATCAATCATGTCTCCGGGTAGGTCTCTTAAAATATTGGGTTGTCTATCCATTTTTGTGTTTTTATACTGTAAAATAGACAAGAGTTAGATTCATAAAAAAAAATACTTATTAAGACAAGCAATTTTTACATATATCATAAAGCATAAGCACACTATATTACATATATTACACCACACGAATACAACTATCTTATTCCGACTCGCTTGTTTCTTCTTCTTCGGTTTTGGATCGTTTTGCCAAGTTTCTAGGGATATATGATGTTCCCCTAATACGAGCCGTCGTTTTCCACATTGGTTTAGAAAAACCTGGTGGTTTAGAGGTTCCCGGATCATTGTTACAACTTAAGGACTTCGGGGGTTGACGATACATATAAAGTTCATCGGGGTTGGAATTAGATTTCTCTATTTTTATGCCCTTTCCCTTATTATTTTCTTTTGCCTTTTTAAATTCAGTTGGGGTAATTTCTATAACATCATCGGAATTCTCGTCGGAATCCGATTCATCGGAGAATTGGTAATCCTCCCAATATTTTGCTTCCTTGGCGGAAACACCATTGACCATAATTAACCTTGGTCGGTTGGTTGAGGATTTTCTTTTACTTAACCGTTTTATTATTTCCCCCACCGGTTCTATTTCTTCATCCAGTTCCGATTCTTCTTCCGGTTCCGATTCTTCTTCCGGTTCCGACTCTTCTTCCGGTTCCTCTTCGGGAACTTGTGAATCAGTCCACGAATCATTCCAATTTACATTTGACTCTTCATTATTATTAGGTGAGTCAATGGGACTTGTTCTAGAGGTAGACATCTATCACATAATATCAAACGCGTTAAGAGATTAATATATCACATAATATTCACATGTTAAAAATATATAGTTTCCAACAAAATTTGTTAAGCAATCATTTTTCAAGTAAACACGGTCGAAGTCCAGACTCACTAATGCATCCTAACAAACTAGATAAGACACACTAATGCAAAATTATGGTTCTCTAAGACCAACGCTCGGATACCAACTGAAATGTCCCGTTCTTATTGATTAAAAACGTTCCATATTAATTGATTTCGTTGCGAGGTTTTGACCTCTATATGAGACGTTTTTCAAAGACTGCATTCATTTTTAAAACAAACCATAACCTTTATTTCATAAATAAAGGTTTAAAAAGCTTTACGTAGATTATCAAATAATGATAATCTAAAATATCCTGTTTACACACGACCATTACATAATGGTTTACAATACAAATATGTTACATCGAAATCAGTTTCTTGAATGCAGTTTTTACACAATATCATACAAACATGGACTCCAAATCTTGTCCTTATTTTAGTATGCAACAGCGGAAGCTCTTAGTATTCACCTGAGAATAAACATGCTTTAAACGTCAACAAAAATGTTGGTGAGTTATAGGTTTAACCTATATATATCAAATTGTAACAATAGACCACAAGATTTCATATTTCAATACACATCCCATACATAGAGATAAAAATCATTCATATGGTGAACACCGGGTAACCGACATTAACAAGATGCATATATGAATATCCCCATCATTCCGGGATCCTCCTTCGGACATGATATAAATTTCGAAGTACTAAAGCATCCGGTACTTTGGATGGGGCTTGTTGGGCCCGATAGATCTATCTTTAGGATTCGCGTCAATTAGGGTGTCTGTTCCCTAATTCTTAGATTACCAGACTTAATAAAAAGGGGCATATTCGATTTCGATAATTCAACCATAGAATGTAGTTTCACGTACTTGTGTCTATTTTGTAAATCATTTATAAAACCTGCATGTATTCTCATCCCAAAAATATTAGATTTTAAAAGTGGGACTATAACTCACTTTCACAGATATTTACTTCGTCAGGAAGTAAGACTTGGCCACTGGTTGATTCACGAACCTATAACAATATATACATATATATCAAAGTATGTTCAAAATATATTTACAACACTTTTAATATATTTTGATGTTTTAAGTTTATTAAGTCAGCTGTCCTCGTTAGTAACCTACAACTAGTTGTCCACAGTTAGATGTACAGAAATAAATCGATAAATATTATCTTGAATCAATCCATGACCCAGTGTATATGTATCTCAGTATTGATCACAACTCAAACTATATATATTTTGGAATCAACCTCAACCCTGTATAGCTAACTCCAACATTCACATATAGAGTGTCTATGGTTGTTCCGAAATATATATAGATGTGTCGACATGATAGGTCGAAACATTGTATACGTGTCTATGGTATCTCAAGATTACATAATATACAATACAAGTTGATTAAGTTATGGATGGAATAGATTTGTTACCAATTTTCACGTAGCTAAAATGAGAAAAATTATCCAATCTTGTTTTACCCATAACTTCTTCATTTTAAATCCGTTTTGAGTGAATCAAATTGCTATAGTTTCATATTGAACTCTATTTTATGAATCTAAACAGAAAAAGTATAGGTTTATAGTCGGAAAAATAAGTTACAAGTCGTTTTTGTAAAGGTAGTCATTTCAGTCGAAAGAACGACGTCTAGATGACCATTTTAGAAAACATACTTCCACTTTGAGTTTAACCATAAATTTTGGATATAGTTTCATGTTCATAATAAAAATCATTTTCCCAGAATAAAAACTTTTAAATCAAAGTTTATCATAGTTTTTAATAAACTAACCCAAAACAGCCCGCGGTGTTACTACGACGGCGTAAATCCGGTTTTACGGTGTTTTTCGTGTTTCCAGGTTTTAAATCATTAAGTTAGCATATCATATAGATATAGAACATGTGTTTAGTTGATTTTAAAAGTCAAGTTAGAAGGATTAACTTTTGTTTGCGAACAAGTTTAGAATTAACTAAACAATGTTCTAGTGATTACAAGTTTAAACCTTCGAATAAGATAGCTTTATATGTATGAATCCAATGATGTTATGAACATCATTACTACCTTAAGTTCCTTGGATAAACCTACTGGAAAAGAGAAAAATGGATCTAGCTTCAACGGATCCTTGGATGGCTCGAAGTTCTTGAAGCAGAATCATGACACGAAAACAAGTTCAAGTAAGATCATCACTTGAAATAAGATTGTTATAGTTATAGAAATTGAACCAAAGTTTGAATATGATTATTACCTTGTATTAGAATGATAACCTACTGTAAGAAACAAAGATTTCTTGAGGTTGGTTGATCACCTTACAAGATTGGAAGTGAGCTAGCAAACTTGAAAGTATTCTTGATTTTATGTAACTAGAACTTGTAGAATATATGAAGAACACTTAGAACTTGAAGATAGAACTTGAGAGAGATCAATTAGATGAAGAAAATTGAAGAATGAAAGTGTTTGTAGGTGTTTTTGGTCGTTGGTGTATGGATTAGATATAAAGGATATGTAATTTTGTTTTCATGTAAATAAGTCATGAATGATTACTCATATTTTTGTAGTTTTATGAGATATTTCATGCTAGTTGCCAAATGATGGTTCCCACATGTGTTATGTGACTCACATGGGCTGCTAAGAGCTGATCATTGGAGTGTATATACCAATAGTACATATATCTAAAAGTTGTGTATTGTACGAGTACGAATACGGGTGCATACGAGTAGAATTGTTGATGAAACTGAACGAGGATGTAATTGTAAGAATTTTTGTTAAGTAGAAGTATTTTGATAAGTGTATTGAAGTCTTTCAAAAGTGTATAAATACATATTAAAACACTACATGTATATACATTTTAACTGAGTCGTTAAGTCATCGTTAGTCGTTACATGTAAGTGTTGTTTTGAAACCTTTAGGTTAACGATCTTGTTAAATGTTGTTAACCCAATGTTTATAATATCAAATGAGATTTTAAATTATTATATTATCATGATATTATCTGTATGAATATCTCTTAATATGATATATATACATTAAATGTCTTTACAACGATAATCGTTACATATATGTCTCGTTTAAAAATCATTAAGTTAGTAGTCTTGTTTTTACATATGTAGTTCATTGTTAATATACTTAATGATATGTTTACTTATCATAGTATCATGTTAACTATATATATATATCCATATATATGTCATCATATAGTTTTTACAAGTTTTAACGTTCGTGAATCACCGGTCAACTTGGGTGGTCAATTGTCTATATGAAACATATTTCAATTAATCAAGTCTTAACAAGTTTGATTGCTTAACATGTTGGAAACATTTAATCATGTAAATATCAATCTCAATTAATATATATAAACATGGAAAAGTTCGGGTCACTACACTAGCAGTACAGGAAATTGTATAGGATGCACCTACAAAGAATTCACTGCCTGCAAACCTTTGGAATTTGATGGAACCGAAAGACCGATCGGATTGAAACGGTGGACCGAGAAGGTCGAATTGGTGTTTTCCATAAGTAAGTGTACTGAAGAGGACAAAGTGAAGTACGCTACGCATACCTTCACAAGTACTGCGTTAACATGGTGGAATACCTATCTAGAGCAAGTGGGACAAGATGATGCTTACACACTACTGTGGTCAGCATTCAAGCACTTGATGAACGAGAAGTACCGTCCCAGAACCGAGGTCAATAAGCTCAAGACAGAACTTAGAGGGTTTCGAACCCAAGGATTTGATATTACCACGTATGAAAGGCGATTCACAGAATTATGCCTATTGTGTCCGGGAGCGTTCGAAGATGAGGAAGAGAAGATCGACGCGTTTGTGAAAGGATTACCGGAAAGAATCCAAGAAGATATAAGTTCACACGAGCCCGCCTCCATACAACAGGCATGTAGAATGGCTCACAAACTAGTGAACCAGATTGAGGAAAGAATTAAAGAACAGGCAGCTGAAGAGGCCAATGTGAAGCAAGTCAAAAGAAAGTAGGAGGAAAACGGTGATAAGAATCACCAATACAACAACAACAGCAATTACAACAATAATCGCAACAACTATCCCAACAATCGCAACATCAATCGCAACTACAACAAACGGCCCAACAACAACAACAACAACAACAACAGTAACTACAACAATCGTCCCAACAACAATAACAATCGCAACAACAACAACAACAACAACAACAACAACAATCAGAAGCAGCTATGCCAAAGGTGTGAAAAGTATCACTCGGGGTTCTGCACCAAATTTTGCAACAAGTGTAAAAGAAATGGTCATAGCGCGGAGAAGTGTGAGGTCTATGGACCAGGGGTTAACAGAACAAAAGGAACAAATGGTTTCGGAATGAGTAATGGTGGAGCAAGTAGTGTCGGAGCAAGTTATGCCAATGTAGTTTGTTATAAATGTGGAAAATCGGGCCACATTATTAGAAATTACCCGAACTAGGAGAACACTAATGGACAAGGCTGCGGAAGAGTTTTCAATATTAATGCGGCAGAGGCACAGGAAGACCCGGAGCTTGTTACAGGTACGTTTCTTATTGACAATAAATCTTCTTACGTTTTATTTGATTAGGGTGCGGATAGAAGCTATATGAGTAGAGATTTTTGTGCTAAATTAAATTGTCCATTGACGCCGTTGGATAGTAAATTTTTACTCGAATTAGCAAACGGTAAATTAATTTCAGCAGATTATATATGCCGGAATCGAGAAATTAAACTGGGTAGCGAAATATTTAAGATCGATTTGATACCAGTAGAGTTAGGGAGTTTTGATGTAATAGTTGGCATGGACTGGCTGAAGGAGGTGAAAGCAGAGATCGTATATTATAAAAATGCAATTCGCATTGTACGAGAAGAAGGAGAACCCTTAATGGTGTATGGAGAAAAGGGCAACACGAAGCTACATCTTATTAGTAATTTGAAGGCACAAAAACTAATAAGAAAAGGTTGCTATGCTGTTCTAGCACATGTCGAGAAAGTACAAACTGAAGAAAAGAGCATCAATGATGTTTTTGTCGCAAAAGAATTTCCCGATGTATTTCCGAAAGAATTACCGGGACTACCTCCACAAATAGATCTTGTACCAGGTGCTGCACCAATAGCTCGTGCTCCTTACAGACTCGCACCCTGCG
Source organism: Rutidosis leptorrhynchoides (assembly GCF_046630445.1). Lineage (NCBI taxonomy): Eukaryota > Viridiplantae > Streptophyta > Magnoliopsida > Asterales > Asteraceae > Rutidosis > Rutidosis leptorrhynchoides. The sequence goes on from NC_092335.1 coordinate 608,071,370, forward strand.
AGATGAAAGAACTGCAAAGCCAACTGCAAGAACTATTAGAATGTGGTTTCATTCGACCAAGCACATCACCATGGGGAGCTCCTGTTTTGTTTGTCAAGAAGAAAGATGGTACATTTAGGTTGTGTATTGACTACAGAGAGTTAAACAAACTTACCATCAAAAACCGTTATCCACTGCCGAGAATTGATGACTTATTTGATCAACTACAAGGCTCGTCAGTTTATTCGAAGATCGATTTACGTTCTGGATATCATCAAATGCGAGTAAAGGAGGATGATATTCCAAAAACTGCTTTTAAGACGCGTTATGGTCATTACGAGTTTATGGTTATGCCGTTTGGATTGACTAACGCACCAGCTGTGTTCATGGACCTTATAAACCGAGTGTGTGGGCCATATCTTGACAAGTTTGTCATTGTTTTCATCGATGACATACTTATTTACTCAAAGAATGATCAAGAGCACGAAGAACATTTGAGAAAAGTGCTAGAAGTATTGAGGAAAGAAAAACTGTACGCTAAGTTTTCAAAGTGTGCATTTTGTTTGGAAGAAGTTCAATTCATCGGTCACATAGTGAACAAAGAAGGTATCCAGGTGGACCCGGCAAAGATCGAAACCGTTGAAATGTGGGAAACCCCAAAAACTCCGAAACATATACGCCAATTTTTAGGATTGGCTGGTTACTACAGAAGATTCATCCAAGATTTCTCCAAAATAGCAAAACCCTTGACTGCATTAACGCATAAAGGGAAGAAATTTGAATGGAAGGATGAACAAGAGAAGGCGTTTCAGTTATTGAGGAAAAAGCTAACTACGGCACCTATATTGTCATTGCCTGAAGGGAATGATGATTTTGTGATATATTGTGATGCCTCAAAGCAAGGTATCGGTTGTGTATTAATGCAACGAACGAAGGTAATTGCTTATGCGTCTAGACAATTGAAGATTCACGAGCAAAATTATACGACGCATGATTCAGAATTAGGCGCGGTTGTTTTTGCATTAAAGACTTGGAGGCACTACTTATATGGGGTCAAAACTATTATATATACTGACCACAAAAGTCTTCAACACATATTTAATCAGAAACAACTGAACATGAGGCAGCGTAGGTGGATTGAATTGTGAAATGATTACGACTTTGAGATTCGTTACCACCCGGAGAAGGCAAATGTGGTAGCCGACGCCTTGAGTAGAAAGGACAGAGAACCCATTCGAGTAAAATCTATGAATATAATGATTCACAATAACCTTACTACTCAAATAAAGGAGGCGCAACAAGGAGTTTTAAAAGAGGGAAATTTAAAGAATGAAATACCCAAAGGATCGGAGAAGTATCTTAATATTAGGGAAGACGGAACCCCGTATAGGGCTGAAAGAATTTGGGTACCAAAATTTGGAGATATGAGAGAAATGGTACTTATAGAAGCTCATAAAACCAGATACTCAATACATCCTGGAACGGGAAAGATGTACAAGGATCTCAAGAAACATTTTTGGTGGCCAGGTATGAAAGCCGATGTTGCTAAATATGTAGGGGAATGTTTGACGTGTTCTAAGGTCAAAGCGGAGCATCAGAAACCATCAGGTCTACTTCAACAACACGAAATCCCGGAATGGAAATGGGAAAACATTGCCATGGATTTCATCACTAAATTGCCAAGGAATGCAAGTGGTTTTGTTACTATTTGGGTAATAGTTGATCGTCTCACCAAATCAGCACACTTCCTTCCAATAAGAGAAGATGACAAGATGGAGAAGTTAGCATGACTGTATTTGAAGGAAGTCGTCTCCAGACATGGAATACCAATCTCTATTATCTCTGATAGGGATGGCAGATTTATTTCAAGATTCTGGCAGACATTACAGCAAGCATTAGGAACTCGTCTAGACATGAGTACTGCCTATCATCCACAAATTGATGGGCAGAGTGAAAGGACGATACAAACGCTTGAATACATGCTACGAGCATGTGTTATTGATTTCGGAAACAGTTGGGATCGACATGTACCGTTAGCAGAATTTTCCTACAACAATAGCTACCATTCAAGCATTGAGATGGCTCCGTTTGAAGCACTTTATGGTAGAAAGTGCAGGTCTCCGATTTGTTGGAGTGAAGTGGGGGATAGACAGATTACGGGTCCGAAGATAATACAAGAAACTACTGAGAAGATCATCCAAATTCAACAACGGTTGAAAACCGCCCAAAGTCGACAAAAGAGCTACGCCGACATTAAAAGAAAAGATATAGAATTTGAAATTGGAGAGATGGTCATGCTTAAGGTTGCACCTTGGAAAGGTGTTGTTCGATTTGGTAAACGAGGGAAATTAAATCCAAGGTATATTGGACCATTCAAGATTATTGATCGTGTCGGACCAGTAGCTTACCGACTTGAGTTACCTCAACAACTCGCGGCTGTACATAAGACTTTCCACGTCTTGAATTTGAAGTAATGTTTTGCTAAAGAAGATCTCACTATTCCGTTGGACGAAATCCAAATCAATGAAAAACTTCAATTCATTGAAGAACCCGTTGAAATAATGGATCGTGAGGTTAAGAGACTTAAATAAAACAAGATACCGATTGTTAAGGTTATATGGAATGCTCGTAGAGGACCCGAGTTCACCTGGGAACGAGAAGATCAGATGAAGAAGAAGTACCCGCACTTATTTCCAGAAGATGAGCCAACACCTCCATTCGCTTAAAATTTCGGGACGAAATTTATTTAACGGGTAGGTACTGTAGTGACCCGAACTTTTTCGAACCTTTCTATGATTATATGTTTAATGAAAACTATATTTACATGATTAAATGTTTCCAACATGTTAAGCAATCAAACTTGTTAAGACTTGGTTAATTGAAACGGAAATTTTGTAAACGTCTGATTACCCAGTTTGACCAATGATTCACGAACGCTATAAGTTGAATATGACATGATGATACATAAATGAATAAATATATATGTTTAACATGATATAATGATCATGAAGTATCTCATTAAAAATAGTAACAATAAGTTATATACTTAAAAAGGAGACTATTGACGTATGAAACTCGAAACGATACATATAACGATTATCGTTATAACCACGTCTTACTAAATATATATGAAGCATATTAATACATTGTTATATTATATATAACATGATAATATGATAATTAAATATATCATTAAGTGTATTAACGATGAACTACATAAGTAAAAACAAGACTACTAACTTAAGGATTTCGAAACGAGACATATATGTAACGATTATCGTTGTAACGACATTTAAATGTATATATCATATTAAGATATATTAATATATCATAATATCATGATAATATAAAAATTTAAAATCTCATTTGATATTATAAACTTTGGGTTAACAACATTTAACAAGATCGTTAACCTAAAGGTCTCAAAACAACACTTACATGTAACGACTAACGATGACTTAACGACTCAGTTAAAATGTATATACATGTAGTGTTTTAATATGTATTCATACACTTTTGAAAGACTTCAAGACACTTATCAAAATACTTCTACTTAACAAAAATGCTTACAATTACATCCTCGTTCAGTTTCATCAACAATTCTACTCGTATGCACCCGTATTCGTACTCGTACAATACACAGCTTTTAGATGTATGTACTATTGGTATATACACTCCAATGATCAGCTCTTAGCAGCCCATGTGAGTCACCTAACACATGTGGGAACCATCATTTGGCAACTAGCATGAAATATCTCATAAAATTACAAAAATATGAGTAATCATTCATGACTTATTTACATGAAAACAAAATTACATATCCTTTATATCTAATCCATACACCAACGACCAAAAACACCTACAAACACTTTCATTCTTCAATTTTCTTCATCTAATTGATCTCTCTCAAGTTCTAACTTCAAGTTCTAAGTGTTCTTCATAAATTCTACAAGTTCTAGTTACATAAAATCAAGAATAATTTCAAGTTTGATAGCTCACTTACAATCTTGTAAGGTGATCATCCAACCTCAAGAAATCTTTGTTTCTTATAGTAGGTTATCATTCTAATATAATTTAATAATCATATTCAAACTTTGGTTCAATTTCTATAACTATAACAATCTTATTTCAAGTGATGATCTTACTTGAACTTGTTTTCGTGTCATGATTCTGCTTCAAGAACTTCAAGCCATCCAAGGATCCGTTGAAGCTAGATCCATTTTTCTCTTTTCCAGTAGGTTTATCCAAGGAACTTAAGGTAGTAATGATGTTCATAACATCATTCGATTCATACATAAAAAGCTATCATATTCGAAGTGGTAAACTAGTAATCACTAGAACATAGTTTAGTTAATTCTAAACTTGTTCGCAAATAAAGTTAATCCTTCTAACTACACTTTTAAAATCAACTATACACATGATCTATATCTATATGATATGCTAACTTAATGATTTAAAACTCGAAAACACGATAAACACCATAAAACCGAATTTACGCCGTCGTAGTTACAACCGGGGGCTGTTTTGGTTTGGATAATTAAAAACTATGAAAAACTTTAATTTAAAAGCTATACTTCTGGGAAAATGATTTTTCTTATGAACATGAAACCATATCCAAAAATCATGGTTAAACTCAAAGTGAAAGTATGTTTTTCAAAACAGTCATCAAGATGTCGTTCTTTCGACGGAAATGACTACCTCTTTCAAAAACGACTTGTAACTTGTATTTCCGACTATAAACCTATACCTTTTCTGTTTAGTTTCATAAATTCAAGTTCAATACGAAACCGTGGCCGCTTAAATCACACAAAACGGATTAGAAACGAAGAAATGGCGAGCAAAACAAAATTGGTAAAAACTACTCATTTTAGCTACGTGAAAATTGGTAACAAATCTATTCCAACCATAACTTAATCAACTTGTATTGTATATTATGTAATCTTGAGATACCATAGACACGTATACAATGTTTTGACCTATCATGTCGACACATCTATATATACTTCGGAACAACCATAGACACTCTATATGTGAATGTTGGAGTTAGCTATACAGGGTTGAGGTTGATTCCAATATATATATATATATATATAGTTTGAGTTGTGATCAATACTGAGATATCTATACACTGGGTCGTGGATTGATTCAAGATAATATATATCGATTTATTTCTGTACATCTAACTGTGGACAACTAGTTGTAGGTTACTAACGAGGACAGCTGACTTAATAAACTTAAAACATCAAAATGTATTAAAAGTGTTGTAAATATATTTTAAACATACTTTGATATATATGTACATATTTGATAATCTACGTAAAGCTTTTTAAGCCTTTATTGATGAAATAAAGGTTATGGTTTGTTTTAAAATGAATGCAGTCTTTGAAAAACGTCTCATATAGAGGTCAAAACCTCGCAACGAAATCAATTAATATGGAACGTTTTTAATCAATAAGAACGTGACATTTCATAAGAACCCCACCGGAGCACCTTTCTTACTGTTTTCGGGATCTGATCAGACCACCTGTGTGACAACCCAGAAATTTTTGACCAAATTTAAACTTTATCTTTAAATGATTTAACGTTTCTGACACGATAAGCAAAGTCTATGAAGTTGAATCTCAAAATTTTAGAACTGTTTCATTATATTTGACTGCTCTCGACGATTCATGAACAATTATATGTATATATATATATATATATATATATATATATATATATATATATATATATATATATGTATGTACAAGTAAAAACGACTTTCCTACAGTAAAACACTATTTTCTACAGTAAAATGACTTTGCTACAGTAAAACACTATTTGCTACAGTAAAACACTATTTGCTACAGTGAAACCGTATTTTGCTACAGTGATACAGTAAACACTATTTGCTACAGTACACTATTTGCTACAGTACACACTGTAAAACACTATTTGATGTCGACGAACTAGCAAACAAAAACGGATAAGGCGGCCATGCGATCGCATGGCAAAAACACTGAAAACTCATGCGATCACATGAGATACTGTAGCAGGCCACATACTATAAAAGCTCGATTCATTCCTCCGTATTATTATTTTTTTATATTATTATTATTATTATTAAGATTAATATTATTGTTATTATTAATCTTATTATAATATTATTATTAGTAGTATATATACCTAAAATACTACGACGAGGTTATGAGCGTATCACCTTCAAAATGGGTTTTTGAGCTGGATAGAGCTAAGAAAATTATGGGTTATTGCCAAGGAGGTTATGGGTAATTGATGTTAAGCGAGGTGTATATAAAATAGTTATTAATTTTAGCAGGAAAAACTATTAAATACGATACAATTTTACACAAGATATTTATTTATTTATAGAATGGATATACTTAAACCTTGCTACAACACTTATAGGCAGTGTACCTAATCGTACAGTAGTGTAGTTTTTAGTAAGTCCGGTTCGTTCCACAGGGAAATCTTTAAACAAAGCTCAACGCTATATTAGTTTACTTTTATAAAAATACAAACATATATATAAGTAATATTATTATTATAAAGGGGGGTTTTTACCGTTTAATGACCGGTTTGTCGATTTTAAGATTTTAGTCGCAGTTAAAACCTAATGTAAAATATTAAATAAATAAAAGACTTAAATTAAAACTTAAAGTAAATAACGATAATGAAATTGCGAATAATAAAAGTGCGATAAACTTGCGATAATTAAAAAGTACGATAATTAAAAGTGCGATTAAACAACAATAAATAAAAGTGCGATAATTAGAAGTGCAATTAAATATAAAATAAAGGAAATTAAATATGAAATAAAAGAATTATGCTTATTTAAACTTCCGTAATCATGATGTTTGACGTGTTGATTTTAGTTTTATGCCCATGGGTTAATTGTCCTTTGTCCTGGATTATTTAATCTGTCCGTCTGATTTTTGTCCATAACAGTCCATCAGTCATAAATATAAAGTGCGAGTGTCCTCATCAAATTATTCTTATACCCGAAGTTAAATATTCCAACTAATTGGGGATTCGAATTGTAACAAGGTTTTAATACTTTGTTTAATGAATACACCAGGTTATCGACTGCGTGTAAACCAAGGTTTTACTACTTTGTTAACAATTACACCAATTACCCTTGAATGTAATTTCACCCCTGTTTTAATTATTCTAGTGGCTATTAATCCATTCCCGTGTCCGGTTAAATGAACGATTATTCGTACATATAAATACCCCGCCCATCGTGTCCGATCGAGTGTATATGGTAATTTATAGGGACGCCCAATTGTAAATCTTTATATTAACATTAACAAACTTTCATTTAGTTAAACAAATATAAAGCCCATTAATAGCCCATAGTCTAATTTCCACAAGTGTCGTTCTTTTGTCCAAACCCCAATTATGGTACAAAGTCCAATTACCCAATTTTAGTAATTAGCCCAACATCATGATTACTTCGTTTTAAATAAGCATAATAATAACTTAGCTACGAGACATTAATATAAAAAGGTTGAACATAACTTACAATGATTAAAAATAGCATAGCGTTACACGGACAGAATTTCGACTTACACCCTTACAGTATTCGCTAACATACCCTTATTATTAGAATTATAATTAAAATTAAAATATAAATTATAAATATAAATATAAATTTTACGTATGAATGAGGAAGAAAAAGATGATGATTTTTGATCAGAATTCGGTTGGCTTTATAGGCAGTTTTCAAATTTAGGGCTCCGCGACTCGCGGCAAAAGCCTCTTCAAACTCCGCGAGTCGCGGAGAATGAAATTACAGCTCAGTCCTTGGAGTCTTTCTCTGCCGACGGTTTTTTTATTTATAAATATAATATATATATAATTAATATAATTAATTATATATTATATTATATTTATATACATAGTTAACTTGTAATTTTTAGTCCGTTGCGTCGAGCGTTAAGAGTTGACTCTGGTCCCAGTTCCGGATTTTCGAACGTCCTCGCGTACAATTTAATATCTTGTACTTTGCGTTTTGAATCTTGTACTTTTGTAATTTCGAGACGTTTCTTATCAATAATTGGAACCTTTTTGATTGTCTTTTGTACTTTTGAGCTTTTTGGTCGTTTGCCTCTTCAATTCGTCGAATCTGTCTTTTGTCTTCACCTTTTATTATACAAATGAATATCACTTGTAAATAGAACAATTGCAACTAAAAGCTTGTCTTTCTTGAGGAATAATGCTATGAAATATATGTTCGTTTTTAGCATTATCAAATATTCCCACACTTGAGCGTTGCTTGTCCTCAAGCAATATTGTCTTGAAATACTAGAATCACTTCTTTATTCTTCACACTTTGTACATCAGTGATTTCTATACGGCGGTATAAACAATGGTAGTAACGATATGGTTTACAGTCCCACATGACTATAAAAATTTAGATCCATTAAGGAAATTGGATCTTTATGAAAACATTTGATCTTTTGAAAATTAAATCTAGTTTTTACCCTAGATAAGTTTTCCGGAACAACCCTTTACCGGTATTTGCAAAATATTTTTGTGGGTTTGGTGGGTTTCAGATTTGAAAATTTTAGCTCAACACTTATGGTTTTGTGTTACCCACTTGCTAACCTTGTATTAGGAAAGCAACACGTCCAGTTTACTTGTTCCGTATATTACCTTTCGATAAACTACCGTCCGGTTGTAAAGGAAAGCGTTGAACAAGCAACTGTTAAGGCAATGTCCCGTGACATGCTTTTAATTATGGTCTATAACGTGTCGGACGCAATTACTATCCCTGGTAGCAGCAATAGTAAAGCTCACCCTTATAATTTTTCGGTCTGGCACAAGGTCCTGTCTTTGACCACTATGCAACCACCGTTCTTACGGTTGACACCCGATTTAGTTCAGGTGACCTAATGAATTCCAGGTGAATTCCTAGGATTTTACGTTCAATGGTAATGAACGCATTGAAAATAGGGTTTTCAGAAAACAAATCGGTTTGTAATTTTGATCAAAATATTTTCTCGTTCAAGCTCGAGTTTAGATATCATTGAATTCCATGAGTTTGAATTCTCAATCTTTAAGGTCAATCTCTAGGATTGAGTAATATCAGTCTTAAAAGCTGATTTTTAATCTTTAAGGAGATTATCCTTTCTGGGGATCTGATTCATTAGTCTTATCCAGCTAATTTGCATGGTGCCCCCCCATTATACGAGATAAATCCTTCTCATGGTTAGGATAAATCTGACCACTTGGCGACCCTGTTTAATGCTGAGGTCCGTGGATTTTCTGCTGATTTTAGTGATGACTTTTCTAGATTTTTCGTCAACCTACAGCTGGTCTGGACGACAACTTCATGACCTAAATCAAGAAGCGCGTGTCTTTTTCGGAAGACTTTACTTCCTTTTAGTGATGGAATTGATTCATCGTGTAGATCCATCTCTTCTTTTCTTTCATCGGGTAAAACAGTTTAGTTTAGTCCAAAGCAAAAGTATTTTCAGTTATTTGTTACAGATATATGTGACATATGTTTAAAATAACTTGGTAAATTTTCCCACACTTGGCTTTTATTTTCCTTTTTATCGTCCTCTATTCCATTTTAAATGAATTTTAACATTTTAGTTTGTTTCTTAATTTATGTCCTTTCCGAGGTAACAATAATTTCGGTGTTAAAACCTAGTTTTATCGTTCATAAATATGTATAAACATGATTTTGAATTCATTTAATTGAAAATTTTGAAAAATTTTACTAGAATTGGGTAGTCAGTATATAAGACTAGGGCTGTTCTTTTTTATCAGAGAGCACTAGATTCTAATACAACTACTGCTTTACTAGTATTTTTAATGGTAACCAAGTGTTTAACATAAAAATTTTAAAATCCGAAAGAATTTAACCCCTTCCCACACTTAAGATCTTGCAATGCCCTCATTTGCAAGAAATCAGTAACAATTTAAATTATTGAGGGTGATTTGTGTGAAAATGATTAAATTTTACCAAAGTTTCCAAATATATTGGCGTTTGTTTGCTGAATGATAAATGGTGCACATCATTTGTTCATTCCGTCTTGTTGTTATTTCACATATATTTTGCATCTTGTCGTCAAAATTAGTTGCTTTTGCTGAACTTAATGCCAGTCTTTGAAAATGCGTTGTTTTACCCTGTTGTGTACATAAGATAAACTGCAAACATATATACATATTTTTGAAGTTTGGTATATTACCCCACATTCAAAAAATTATTAAAATCTAAGAATAAAAGTTAGATAATTATAAAAATGATTACAATATTAACAAAAATATTAAATGTATCAATAATTACAAATTACAAAATAAAAAAATAATAATAAGTAAACTAAGGATGATATTGGTACCAATAGGGGTTCCAGGCATAACCATAAGTGCTATAGAATGCTTCGGCAGGGTCATACGTAGGATACGGTGACTGCATCTCTATCGACCAAGGAGGGAAGATGGGTTTCGGTGTAGGAATATAGTTTCTACCTATATGTTGGCAATGAGCTATGATTTGGTTCTGATGAACTTGCCAATCTTCAAATGCTCTCTGTCTAGCATTTTCGTATTCCTGAGAAGCTATAAACCTATGCATTTCTTGCATCTCATTCCCCCCTCCTACATTACCTTGTTGCTGGTTTCTCTCCACCTGTGGATGTCTACCATGGTATCGTACTGCGGCGTTATTTCACCTCTTCAAAACTTTCGCACCATGGTATACATTTAAACCTATAGTATCGCGGGGTTCCGGCTCTTCTAGTAATAATCCCCCCCGACTTATATCCACACCGAGATATTCACCAATCAAAGTAATAAAAATACCACCTCCTATTATGCTATGTGGTCGCATCCCCCGAACCATAGCTGATAAATAATAACCCACACAATATGGTATACTTACAGCGCTTTGTGGATCTCGAATACACATATGGTAAAACAAATCCTGTTCATTTACTTTTTCCTTGTTTTTACCCCTTTGTGTAATCGAATTAGCTAAAAACCTATGTATCACTCTTAATTCGGCTCTATCTATATCCAAATAAGAGTAATTTCCCCCTTTGAAACGGTGATGGCTTGTCATTTGACTCCACACACCGTGTGTATCAAAATTCTCATCTATCTTTCTACCGTTTAGTATCAATCCTCTACAATCGGCAGACGCTAACTCCTCAGGCGTATATATACGTAAAGCCTGAGCCATGTCCAGTAAAGACATGTGGCGCATCGAACCGCCTAACAAAAATCTAATAAAAGAACGATCGGTTAAACTAGCTACCCGATCATTCAACTCTATACTACATAACAATTCTTCACACCATACTTTATATACAGGTCTACGTATGGTGAATAAACATACCCAGTCATTAAAAGAAGAATTACCATACCTCTGTACAAGTAATTCCCTAATTGGCCCGGCCAATTCTACAGCTTCTAAGGGTCCCCATTCTATGACCCTCGGTACCTCAACAACCTTGGAATGAAGAGTATGCAAACTCCGTTGATATTTTGGATAATCTATCCAAAGTCTGTCAAATCTCAGGTTCGGGTGCAACTCTTCCAAGTGCATATCGGAAAAAATCATGACTGGATGAGGTACATCCTGCTTGTAGTAGTTATCCACCTCCTGTTGTTCCAAATTCTCAGCAGGAGCATTGCGGGCTTGGGATGAAGATTCACCCCTTTCATTCTGCAAAACACATCAAACACAAATTTTGTGCATCCAAATATGCATTAGTGTCAGCAAAATCATCAATCAAAATAATTACAATGACATTATCAATTTATATCAAACTTAAGCTCATTTTCATATTTTCATCAAATCTACACTTTTTCAAATAAGCATATACGAAAATGTTCGCCAAGTTCATAAGCATTCAACTCAAATAACATGTCAAAATAATCATTACTAGCAATTAAACAAGTCTCAAATGGCATTATCTTTCAAAAATCAAGTTCATGAATTTTCGACTTGAAAAAGTCCACTTTAATTCTCAAAATCATGTTTAGGCTCAAAGTTTGGATCATTTAACTACCTAAACATGTTACACTACTTAATTTAGCAACAATTCATGACAAAAATCGGCCATAACCTGTTTATATCAAAAAGCCCCAAATTTGCTCAAGAACACAAACCCTAGATTACTCAAAATTTGAAGTTTAAGGCTTCTAATCATGTTAAACAGCATCAATCTAGGTTATACAAGCATAATACATAAACAATTTAAGTCTAATTACACTAAAAAGCATCAAAATCAAATTGGGGAAAAAATTGCTCAAGAACATCAAATTTCGAATTAAATGGTGTTTAGGTGTAGAAATTTACCGTTTTTCTTGAGTAATTCTTAGATAGCATCCTTCTCAACATGATTTTAGCAAAAAATTTGGTGATTAACGGTTAAAAATTGGGATTTTTTGGGGGTGTTTTTCGGGTTTTTCGCGTGCAGTTTTCGCTGTGTTTTTATTGTTTTGGGGTTGGGACTGATCTGTTGTTCGGTTATATTTTTTTCTGATTTTTAGTCCCTCTGCGAGTCGCGGCGAAATGCACTTCAAACTCCGCGACTCGCGGAGTTTGTTTTTTTTTGTTTTTTTTTTTTTATAATCATTAACTTTTGAAAACAATTAAGAAATTAATTTTAAAATTTTGTTTCCCTTGTTATTTAGGACGAGGTCGTTTCGGATCGATGTCCTAGTCCGTCTCTCGACAAAATTTTAAAATTTGTCTTTTTGTAGCGATTGTTTTAAAAGCTAAGATTTTTGGGTTTTTTAATGTTTTTGGCATACTTTAAATTAATAAGATTAAAAATAATGATAATAAAAGTTCTCGTCCCTCCCTTGGGTAAAGCAATTTCGGTTCAAAGACCTAGTCTTCAACTTACGACGAATTTTAAAAATCATATTCTTAACTTAATGAGATAAAGTAAATTTTTGTTTTTAAATTCACACAACTTAAATATAAAATTCAAAATTAATATTAAAAATTCACACCAAACTCAAAATTTAAAATGCATAAAATTAAAATTTTATATTTTAAAAATTAAAAATTCACACCAAACTTAAAATTTGAAATGCATAAAATTAAAAATTTATATTTTAAAAATTCACACCAAACTTAATTTAAAAATTCATAAATTCATATCAAACTTATATTAATTTTTCAAATATTTTAAATATATTGTTTTTACAAAGTTTACAATATTAATTTAAGATTTAAATATTAATTTTAAAAACATGGTAAAAATAAATTTAAAAATCTTTTTGTCTTTTTATCCCACTTTAATCAATCAAATATTATCAAAAATATGCGCCCCTCTTTTCGGTAAAGTAATTTCGGTTCCAAGACCTAATTTAACTCATGACGAATTTTTGAAATATTTTGGGTTGATTGTTTAAAGATATTTATACCTTATAATAAACGTTAAATTTCGCAGTGATGTAATAAATTTTTGAATGATATCAATAATTTCGGTCGCCAAACCTAATTTTATTCAATATCAATTTAATACTTTTTAGCGAACAAATTAGCGTTTATTATCAAAAGGTTAAAAATAAAAATAAAAATAAAAACTGTACAGACATACCTGTGGAATAGATTTCTTAGTTATATGATCTATCCCATTCATAAGATAGTCTGTTTAATTGATTTTCCATGGCTACATAGGCGTAACCTCGAGCATTCAGTGTCTTTTCTTCTAAACATATGAACGGTCCGTCTCTGCATAAAGTAACAAATTCGGTATTTGAATAGGTTTGATTATTTGAACATTTACCTCCATGTGACCATTTTCTGCATTTGTGACATCTTTCTAGGTGTCGTGCTCTTCTTTTCGCTGCGGATTTTGATTTTCCTTTACCAAATTGTAACTTATTATCTTCGCATCTGGATTCTTTTCTAACTCCGTCCATTCTTTCTCTGATTACTGATACTATTTCACTCGGTAGTATGTCATTATTACGTTTAGTGATCAAAGCGTGTAGCATTAGACCATGGTTTAGTTCACAGGCAGTCTTCATTTCGTAAAAACCTAAAAAAAATAAATATTCAGAATGGGGGGAGAAGACTAGTTCTTTAGGGTCTGCTAGGGAAAGACCATTCGGGTTCCATTTTCGAGAACTACACGAAAACAGACAATCTAACTCTAACAGAAATACATATTATCCTTTAAAGACTTGATTCTCCCCACACTTAGTTAGCTGTGGTGTCGAAATTGTGATTAACTTCGTTGTCGACTTCCATCGGACCATGTATGTAATGTTTAACTCTGTGACCATTAACTTTAAATTCCATCCCATTTGAATTTATTAATTCTATCGTTCCGTATGGGAAAACTCTTTTGACTATGAATGGTCCAGACCATCTTGATTTCAATTTTCCAGGAAATAGCTTGAATCGTGAATTGAAAAGAAGAACTCTGTCTCCTTCTTTAAATTCTTTTGAACTTCTGATTCTTTTATCATGCCATTTCTTCGTTCTTTCTTTATAGATTAACGAATTTTCGTATGCTTCATGTCTTAATTCTTCTAATTCGTTTAGTTGACTTAATCGTAGACGTCCGGCTTCATGTAAATCAAGATTACATGTCTTCAAAGCCCAAAATGCTTTGTGTTCAATTTCTACTGGAAGATGACATGCTTTTCCATTAACAAGTCTAAAAGGTGTGGTTCCAATTGGAGTTTTGTAGGCTGTTCTAAAAGCCCAGAGTGCATCCTCCAATTTAATGGACCATTCCTTCGGATTTGATCCTACGGTTTTCTCTAGAATACGTTTTAAAGCTCGGTTGGTATTTTCAACTTGTCCACTTGTTTGTGGATGATATGCGGTGGAGATTTTATGAGTTACTCCATATCTTTTAAGAACTTTCTCAAGTTGATTATTACAGAAATGAGTACCCCGATCACTTATTAAAGCTTTCGGTGTTCCAAACCTTGCAAAAAGACGTTTTAAAAAGTTGACTACAAGTCGTGCATCGTTAGTTGGGAGAGCTTGTGCTTCCGCCCATTTAGATACATAATCAATGGCTACGAGTATATATAGATTATTATGAGATTTTGGAAATGGACCCATAAAGTCAATACCCCAAATGTCAAATACTTCACATACTTGGATGACATTTTGTGGCATTTCATCACGTTGACTTATTTTTCCGGCCCTTTGACATGCATCACAGGATTTGCAAAGAAGGTGTGCGTCTTTGTAAATTGTAGGCCAATAGAATCCAGCTTCATAAACTTTTCTTGCTGTTAGTTGAGGCCCATAATGCCCTCCTGTTGGTCCTGTGTGACAATGGTTTAAAATTTTACTAGCTTCATCTCCAAATACACATCGGCGTATTATTCCATCGGGACAACTTTTAAACAGATGTGGATCTTCCCAGAAATAGTGTTTTATATCACTGAAGAATTTCTTTCGTTTTTGGTACGATAATCCTTTTTCAAGGAATCCACATACTAAATAATTTGCATAGTCTGCAAACCATGGGATTTCTTTATAATCTATCTTCAATAGATATTCATCAGGAAAGTTGTCTTGTATGGCTGATTCATTTAGAACTTCTAATTCGGGATTTTCAAGACGAGAAAGATGATCAGCGGCGAGATTTTCTGCTCCTCTTTTATCTCGGATTTCAATATCAAACTCTTGTAAGAGTAAGATCCAACGGATTAATCTTGGTTTAGCATCTTGTTTTGAAAATAGGTATCTAAGAGCAGAATGGTCGGTATAGACCACCGTTTTTGCTAGAACGAGATATGATCGAAATTTGTCAAAAGCAAAGACAATAGCAAGGAGTTCTTTTTCAGTAGTTGTATAGTTCGTTTGTGCTCCTTGTAACGTCTTACTAGCATAATATATAGGTTGAAATCGTTTTTCAATCCTTTGTCCTAAAACGGCTCCCATTGCAAAATCACTTGCATCGCACATTAGTTCAAATGGTAGATTCCAATTTGGTGTTATCATGATCGGTGCATTAGTGAGTTTTTCTTTAAGAATATTAAAAGATTTGATACACTCATCTGAAAAGATGAATGGAGCATCCTTTTCTAGGAGTTTATTCATAGGAGTGGCAATTTTAGAAAAATCTTTTATAAAACGTCGGTAAAAACCGGCATGCCTTAGAAAACTCCTAACTCCTCTAACATTTGTGGGATGTGGAAGTTTAGCAATTACATCTACTTTAGCTCTATCCACTTCAATTCCTTCTTTTGAAATTTTATGTCCAAGAACGATGCCTTCTTTAACCATGAAATGGCATTTCTCCCAATTAAGTACTAGATTTGATTTTTCGCATCTAATTAGCATTCGTTCCAGATTAACTAGACATGATTTAAATGTATCACCGAAGACTGAAAAGTCATCCATGAATACTTCCATGCATTCTTCTATCATGTCGTGAAAAATCGCCATCATACACCTTTGAAAGGTTGCAGGGGCGTTACAAAGTCCAAATGGCGTGCGTTTGTAAGCAAAAGAACCATAAGGGCACGTGAATGTGGTTTTCTCTTGATCTTCGGGTGCTATTGGAATTTGAAAATATCCGGAAAATCCATCTAGAAAACAATAGTAACTATTTCCGGCTAATCTTTCCAACATTTGATCTATGAAAGGTAAGGGAAAGTGATCTTTTCTGGTGGCGTCATTTAATTTTCTATAATCAATACATACACGCCATCCTGTTATAGTCCTAGTAGGAATAAGCTCATTTTTCTCATTTGTAATGACAGTCATGCCACCCTTCTTAGGTACGCATTGAACTGGGCTTGCCCATGGACTATCAGAGATTGGATATATCAAACCTGCATCTAGCAGTTTAATAATCTCTTTCTTAACTACATCTTGCATATTAGGATTTAGTCTTCGTTGGCGTTGCACATACGTTTTATGACCTTCTTCCATAAGGATTTTATGTGTGCAATACGAAAGACTTATTCCTTTAATATCATGAATCTTCCATGCAATGGCTGGTTTATGAGCTTTCAACACAGAAATGAGTTGTGATTTCTCATTTTCAGTAAGAGAAGACGATATTATTACAGGTAATTCAGATTCACCATGTAAATAAGCGTATTCCAAATGGTTTGGAAGTGGCTTTAACTCTAATTTCGGAGGTTCTTCTATCGATGATTTATATCGATATCTGTCTTCTTCTTTTAGCATTTGAATTTCTTCTGTTGTTGGTTCATATCCATTAGCTATAAGTGTAGCTAACATTTTAGCTTCATCAATTGGTTCATTACCTTCTCCTAAAGAACATTCTCCTGTTCCTTGTAATTCTGGAAATTCTTCTAATAATTCTGCATGTGCATCTATAGTTTGAATATAATAACATGTATCATCTG
The DNA here is from genome assembly GCF_046630445.1 of Rutidosis leptorrhynchoides. Taxonomy (NCBI): domain Eukaryota; kingdom Viridiplantae; phylum Streptophyta; class Magnoliopsida; order Asterales; family Asteraceae; genus Rutidosis; species Rutidosis leptorrhynchoides. The sequence continues at coordinate 608,088,671 of NC_092335.1, forward strand.
CAGATTGTGGCTGTTGCATTACTCTATCAACTGAAAAGGTAACACTCTCATCCTCTATACTTAGGGTCAGTTTCTTACCGAACACGTCTATCATTGCTTTAGCCGTGTTTAAGAATGGTCTTCCTAATATGAGAGGAACTTGAGAATCTTCTTCCATGTCCAAAACAACAAAATCTACTGGAAATACTAAAGTACCAACTTTAACTAGCATGTTCTCCATTATCCCTCTAGGATATTTTATTGATCTATCGGCTAGTTGTATGCTTATTCTGGTTGGTTTTAATTCTCCAAGGTCTAGTTTAGCGTATAGTGAATACGGCATTAGATTTATACTAGCACCTAAGTCTGCCAATGCTTCTATTGAACTAAGACTACCCAGAAAACATGGAATTGTGAAACTTCCTGGATCAGATAGTTTTTCTGGTATCTTATTCAACAGCACTACTGAACAATTAGCATTCATAGTAACAGCCGAGAGTTCTTCCATTTTCTTTCTATTTGAGATTAGATCTTTCAAGAATTTAGCATATCTTGGCATTCCTGAAATCACATCAATGAAAGGAAGATTTACATTTATCTGTTTAAACATATCCAAGAATTTGGATTGCTCGGCTTCAAGTTTTTCTTTCTTCATTTTACTCGGGTAAGGAAGTGGTGGTTGGTATGGTTTAACATAAGGTTTATCCTTAACTGTGTTATCTTCATTAACCTTTTCAACTACCGGTTCTTTTTCCTTATCTTGATCAGGTTGTGGTTCTTGTGGAGTAGGAATAGTTTCATCAGAAGTTACAGGTATTTCAGGTGGTTTAAGTGTTGTACCACTTCTTGTGGTAATGGCTTTAGCTGTTTCATTCCGGGGGTTAGCATTTGTATCACTAGGTAGACTTCTCGGTTTTCTTTCACCTATTAACCTTGCTAGGTTACTTACTTCTTGTTCCAGATTTTGAATAGAAGCTTGTTGATTTCTAAATACTTGAGCATTTTGTTCATTTGTTTGTTTTTGAGATGTGAAAAACTGCGTTTGAGTTTCAACTAGCTTCGTCATCATATCTTCTAAATTTGGTTTTTTATCATCGGTTTGTTGTGGTGGTTTGTTTTGAAAATTAGGTCTTTGCTGATTGTAAGTATTATTGGATACTTGTTGATTGCTAGGACCTTGTTGGTTGTTGTATGGAATATTTCGGTTATAATTCTGGTTTTGATTGTAAATTGGTCTTGGCGGTTGATAATTATTCTGATAATTATTTCCAGGCCTTTGGTTTATGTATGAAATATTCTCTCTTTGTTCCATTGTTAATTCAATACTGAGACAATCTTTTGTCAAATGTGGTCCTCCACACTGCTCACAACTAATTCGTATTGAGTGAATATCCTTAGTCATCTTTTCCATTCGTCTCTCCACAGCATCTATCTTTGCGGAAATGGAATCTAAGTCATGACTAGAATCGGCTCTAGCTTCTTTAGATGATCTAATGATATCTTTTTCTTGGTGCCACTCATGTGAGTGGGAAGCAGTATTATCAATAATTTTGTAAGCATCAGTTTCGGTTTTCTTCATAATAGAACCACCAGCTGCTATATCTGTATCTTTCCTTGTAGTGATGTCGCATCCTTGGTAGAATATTTGTACTATTTGACAGGTGTCTAAACCATGTTGCGGACATCCTCTTAATAACTTTCCATATCTTGTCCACGCCTCATATAGAGTTTCATTTGGTTTCTGTGTGAACGTAACAATTTCTGCTTGAAGTCTTACGGCTTTAGATGCAGGAAAGAATTGTTTAAGAAATTTGTCAATTAAAACATCCCATGTATCAATCGCCCCTTCAGGTAACGATTCCAACCAATCTTTGGCTTCTCCCTTTAAAGTCCAGGGAAATAACATGAGATATATCTGTTCATCCTCCACTTCTCGGATTTTAAATAGTGTGCAGATCCTATTAAAGGTACGTAGATGTTCATTTGGATCTTCCTTCGGCGCACCACTAAATTGGCATTGATTAGTCACCATGTGTAGAATTTGTCCTTTGATTTCATAATCTGGCGCATTAATGTCTGGATGAGTAATTGCGTGACCTTGGCCAGTGCGTTTAGCTCTCATTCGGTCTTCCATACTTAAAGGTTCCAGATGCTCCATAATTGAATTTGTTGAATCGGTATCACTAGATGATTCTGATTTAATGGTTCGTTCCTCAACAATCTCTGTTTGAATGATTGGTGGTTCCGGAGGAAAGTTTAGTGGTTCAGGATCTACGAACCGTTCCTGAATATTCTCCGGATTCTCAATTGTGAGGTCGGGTTCAAAAAATGGATTATCGGAAATTTGAACTGAAGTACTTGGTCTACTGGATGACGATTCTAAAGAAAAATCAACGGCGGTTATATTTGCTAAATGTCTTGATCTAGTTACAGGTGGTGAACGTACAAAAGGTGATGAACGTCTTGCTCGGTGCATTCACTGAATATCCTATTAGTTTTTTAAAAAGAAAGAAAAATTATAATAAGTTATCCAATCAATAGACTTTTCTGATTTTGCCCACGTTTCGAATAGCCAAAAGATGCAGCAGAGGGGCAGGATTCGTTTGGTCTCAATATAATTGAGGACTGTTTGGCTCCAATAACCCGGTCCACGTACAAATCCAACTATTACTACGAACCAGAAAATTTTGATGTCTATCAATTTAACCACTTAAAATAAATTTTCGTAATTTTAAGAAATTTAGATAAGAAGTAGAATAAAAATCTATGTCCTAAAACTAGAATAGCGAGAAATAAGAAAGAAAAAGAGTTCGTCGCAAAAGGTAGAAAAAGAAAAAAAATGGTTGAAAAATAAAAGGTGACGGAAAAATAAAAGAAACTTATAAAAACTTAAAAATACTTGACTAACCTAACCTTATTACTACAACTAACTTAAAATTATAATCGCAAATTGAAATTACTAATTGGAATGATAATTGATACATAGTAAAAGGTCTAAAAATATTAAAGCTTACAGGAAAAACTAAATCCCAAATGGAAATAACTTAAAAAGAAACTAAAACTTAAAAAGGCGTCGCAAAATTCTAAAGTACCTAAATCTTAGTCTAAAGAAAAAGCACTTAAGGAATTCTACGGCAAAGCCTAAAAATCTAGGAGTAAAAATAACTATAGCAAAAACTAAGTTTAAAATTAAATATGAGCTAAAAATACAAAAGTTATGCTACAACGATTAAAAAGGGACAAAATATAAAAATATACAAAAAGTTGTAAAAAGTACAATTTTTATAAAAATATTATTTTTATATTATTTATTTAATAAAACTACTAATTTTACAATTTAATTAAACTTATTAATACTAAATACATAAATTAAATAAAAAGTAAAAGTAAAAATAAAACTAATAATAATAATAATAATAATTAGGGTTAAATAATATTAATAATTAATTAAAACCCGTAATTAATGCTGAATTAGGGCTTCTGTCCTTGTGTCAGGTTCCTTCCGCGAGTCGCGGCAATTAAAGCATCAAACCCCGCGAGTCGCGGGGTTCCAGAATTCAGCTGACAGGTTTGAATATTCGACGCGTTTTTTCTTTATTATTTTTTTTTTTTATTTTCTGTTTTCTGTTTTTTTTTCTATATATAAAAGATATTTAATAAAAGTTATATTTTTATAAATTAAAATAAAGATAAAGAAACTTATAAAACTAAAATATTTAACAAAATCTTAAAAATACTTATATTTTTGTTTTTCTTTTTATATTTTTGAATAATTAAAACGTATTTTTACAAAAACGAATTTTTAATAAAAGTAAACAAAAAATCTTTTTTTTTTATATTAGCGTTGCGCTTCCGGCTTTTAAGATAGTCCCCGGCAGCGGCGCCAAAAATACTTGGTGTTAAGCGAGGTGTATATAAAATAGTTATTAATTTTAGCAGGAAAAACTATTAAATACGATACAATTTTACACAAGATATTTATTTATTTATAGAATGGATATACTTAAACCTTGCTACAACACTTATAGGCAGTGTACCTAATCGTACAGTAGTGTAGTTTTTAGTAAGTCAGGTTCGTTCCACAGGGAAATCTTTAAACAAAGCTCAACGCTATATTAGTTTACTTTTATAAAAATACAAACATATATATAAGTAATATTATTATTATAAAGGGGGGTTTTTACCGTTTAATGACCGGTTTGTCGATTTTAAGATTTTAGTCGCAGTTAAAACCTAATGTAAAATATTAAATAAATAAAAGACTTAAATTAAAACTTAAAGTAAATAACGATAATGAAATTGCGAATAATAAAAGTGCGATAAACTTGCGATAATTAAAAAGTACGATAATTAAAAGTGCGATTAAACAACAATAAATAAAAGTGCGATAATTAGAAGTGCAATTAAATATAAAATAAAGGAAATTAAATATGAAATAAAAGAATTATGCTTATTTAAACTTCCGTAATCATGATGTTTGACGTGTTGATTTTAGTTTTATGCCCATGGGTTAATTGTCCTTTGTCCTGGATTATTTAATCTGTCCGTCTGGTTTTTGTCCATAACAGTCCATCAGTCATAAATATAAAGTGCGAGTGTCCTCATCAAATTATTCTTATACCCGAAGTTAAATATTCCAACTAATTGGGGATTCGAATTGTAACAAGGTTTTAATACTTTGTTTAATGAATACACCAGGTTATCGACTGCGTGTAAACCAAGGTTTTACTACTTTGTTAACAATTACACCAATTACCCTTGAATGTAATTTCACCCCTGTTTTAATTATTCTAGTGGCTATTAATCCATTCCCGTGTCCGGTTAAATGAACGATTATTCGTACATATAAATACCCCGCCCATCGTGTCCGATCGAGTGTATATGGTAATTTATAGGGACGCCCAATTGTAAATCTTTATATTAACATTAACAAACTTTCATTTAGTTAAACAAATATAAAGCCCATTAATAGCCCATAGTCTAATTTCCACAAGTGTCGTTCTTTTGTCCAAACCCCAATTATGGTACAAAGCCCAATTACCCAATTTTAGTAATTAGCCCAACATCATGATTACTTCGTTTTAAATAAGCATAATAATAACTTAGCTACGAGACATTAATATAAAAAGGTTGAACATAACTTACAATGATTAAAAATAGCGTAGCGTTACACGGACAGAATTTCGACTTACACCCTTACAGTATTCGCTAACATACCCTTATTATTAGAATTATAATTAAAATTAAAATATAAATTATAAATATAAATATAAATTTTACGTATGAATGAGGAAGAAAAAGATGATGATTTTTGATCAGAATTCGGTTGGCTTTATAGGCAGTTTTCAAATTTAGGGCTCCGCGACTCGCGGCAAAAGCCTCTTCAAACTCCGCGAGTCGCGGAGAATGAAATTACAGCTCAGTCCTTGGAGTCTTTCTCTGCCGACAGTTTTTTTATTTATAAATATAATATATATATAATTAATATAATTAATTATATATTATATTATATTTATATACATAGTTAACTTGTAATTTTTAGTCCGTTGCGTCGAGCGTTAAGAGTTGACTCTGGTCCCAGTTCCGGATTTTCGAACGTCCTCGCGTACAATTTAATATCTTGTACTTTGCGTTTTGAATCTTGTACTTTTGTAATTTCGAGACGTTTCTTATCAATAATTGGAACCTTTTTTATTGTCTTTTGTACTTTTGAGCTTTTTGGTCGTTTGCCTCTTCAATTCGTCGAATCTGTCTATTGTCTTCACCTTTTATTATACAAACGAATATCACTTGTAAATAGAACAATTGCAACTAAAAGCTTGTCTTTCTTGAGGAATAATGCTATGAAATATATGTTCGTTTTTAGCATTATCAGTAATGTTCGAGGGTATATTTGTGAATCAAATCTAGTGTTTATCATCTCTGTTGCATCTACGTACTTTCCTACAATATTGAATCTCAATATTGATACGTAAGCACTCATATTTTATCTTTTATACATTAATTGTGTATCCATGTTTAGTGCTCGAGTATATATATTTATGCATGCTTGTATGCTAAATTTTGTCGTTAAACAGTTATGATGAATCATGAAGTAAATACATATATTACTGATAAAAGGTATATGATATGCATGTTTTTGGAAAGCTGGCGAAAAATCAATAACTTTTCATTTAGAAATCGCGTAATTTCGGTGAACGAATTAAAAGATATGATCAACTGAATTATGATTGACATTGATTGAATTTGCTTTTGAAACTTGTTTGTAAGAATGATAAATTGGATTTTTGAATATTACCAGCCAAGTAAATGAATCCATATATAAGGCACGTCTCGTTTTGTTGAATTATTGTCAAAATTGACTTTTTGAAATGACTTTGGATAACTTTTGCATGTCGATCTCGAGCATTATGATTGTTATACACTATGATCTGACCTAGCTTGATAGACATTTATTGACCAACATATGTTCTCTAGGTTGAGATCTACGGTTATTTGGTAATCCGAGTTTCGATCACATTTTGGTGAACGACTTTATATGCTGCTAAGGTGAGTTTCATATGATTCCTTTTACTCAATATATTTTTGGGCTGAGAATACATGCGACTATTTATACATAATGAAAATACTAGATTTATATGCGTGAGTTTCATTTGCTCCCTTTTCAATTGCTTTTGCAATCTATATTTTTGGTCTGAGAATACATGCACTTTATTTTAAACGCAATGGATACAAGTACATACTAAATTCTACACTGAGTTTGAACCGAAAATCCCTTAGCTTTGGAAACTAGTAACTGCCATTTATAAGAACTGGTGAGCGCGAGTAGTAGTATATGGATCCATAGGGCTTGATATCCCCGTCCGAGCTAGAGCACTAGCCTTTTAACGGACGTATGCTATTTGAGAAGCGTACACGTTGGTTTGCGTGTATTATTAAGATGATTATACAAAGGGTACAAATTATATATACGTTAAGTTTAGTTACCTGGGTGCTCAATTTCGTAGAATATTTTGATAAACGTTTCTGGATTGAACAACTGAAATCTTGTGATCCACCTTTATATACAGATTATGCGCAACATTAAAACTATGAACTCACCAACCTTTGTGTTGACACTTGTTAGCATGTTTATTCTCAGGTTCCCTAGAAGTCTTCCGCTGTTTGCTTATATGTTAGACAAGTTATGTGCATGGAGTCATACATGGCATATTTTTCAAGGAAACGTTGCATTCACCAAATCATCACCATGTATCTTATTTTGACTGCATTATCAACGGAAGTATTATTGTAAATTATTATATTACGGTGATTGTCTATATGTAGAAATCATCAGATGTTGAAAACCTTTGATTTAAATATTCATTTATGGTGTGCCTTTTCAAAAGAATGCAATGTTTACAAAACGTATCATATAGAGGTCAAATACCTCTCAATGAAATCAATGAATGACGTGTTCATCCATATGGATTTGGAGCGATCGTCACAGTTGGTATCAGAGCGTTGGTCCTAGCGAACCAGCTCTTGCATGAGTGTGTCTAACTGATAGTTGTTAGGATGCATTAGTAAGTCTGGACTTCGACCGTGTCTGCATGTCAAAAGTTTTGCTTATCATTTTTTGTCGGAAATTACCTGCTTATCATTCCTAGTCTAGACACGTTTTACTGCATTGATTGCATGAATAGTGTATAGACAAAATTCATATCATAGCGTATCTGTTACTGTAAACTTTTCCTGACATCTTTCGAAAATTTCTCCGTAATTTATGGAATTTGGTATTATATATACATATGTAAATTATGTATTGAAGAATACCAAACTAAATTCTATAATCTAATTCATATAAAAAAAATCATCTCCCTAATTATACAAGATGGATCCCGTATCTAGTTCAAATTCCTTAAACTCTGACAGCTACTCCGATATGGATATTCACCTGAATTCCGAAGACAGTGTAACCGGAATGGATCAACCAATTAGCCATCATCTATTCTGGATGAATTGGGGATGGGTTCGTAGCCTACTTAATTATTGGAGACAAGAAGAAGGCGATCCCTTCCATCCACCACATTGCCCTCTTGGCGAAGAACCTGAAGCACTTACCGGCGAACCTGTTCGTAATACCATTTTCTCTCTCATCTCCAGAATATCTCGTCATGGTCATATACTCTCTCAAATTCTGGATTTTATTCATCCGCTCGTCCGAACCGCCAATCATCCAGGTGTAGTAGAAGAAGTCAACGAGCTTCGCGCTCGGGTAGTGGCTTTGGAGAATATGGTGCAAAGGTTACAAGCACCAGCAGAATCTCCGGCATCAACAGTACCACCGACAACAACACCAACAGTACCATTACCACCACCAACAACATCCGCACCGCAAGCCTCAACATCACAATATATACCTTGAACATCAATGTCATATGCATCGTAGTTACCAAGAAATACCAGCAACAATAACCGATGAAGTATTAACTTATTTCCCCTGAAGAAATTTTATGTATATTTAATATATATGAATTTTGAAATCAAAATAAATCTTTTCGTACTAAGCTATTACGTGTGAATCATAACTGGTAGGTACTACTTGGTTAGTTCATATTACTAATATGCAATGATGTACATCCTTCCTTAACAACTTAACCATTATTAACTACAATCTCTGTTTCAACTTAATAAATTCTATTTCATAATAAACCAAGTGTATTATTCAATTACATAATTGATTTTACATTTTCATTTTCGATGTACTCGAAACTTTCCAGAAAACATCATATGTGCCTTGTAAGGTTCACAAAGATTCCACAAGCATCAACATCCTTCACCGAGAAATAAGAATAAATAATGAAGTATCGATTACATTAGTGAAATACTCCGCAAAGATTATGTAATCTTTAATGTTTTAGAGATTAATCATTTCTAAGTCAAGTCGAAAATCAAATGAGCTTAATATGATATTAACTCATTAAATCTGTATTAGATTTGAAAAAAAATATACATACATATATTTTCATAAAGACGGTAATAAAAATTCTTTTGTACAAAGTATTAATTGTGAAATCTTTAACGGGTAGGTACTACTCGAGAAATATTTAAGTTCACAATTAATATATTACACTGTACATTCTTTAATTTTGATTCAAAAATCATTAACTATACTCACTATCTTCACAATGATACACAATCATTTCATACAAATTCAATCACATATTCTGATATCGACGGATCAGAATCCAAGCCATAACTCTGAACCGGTGACATCATTCTTAGATCTCTACATCTTTCAAAGCTATGCTTTGACTTCAAAACTATACAAGATCCTTTAGCATTGTTTTTACCAAAAATAATCTTGCAATTCCTTTTCAAAGTATCCAGTATTATCAACCATTCAACCAGTCAACGACGACCTTTCAGACTTGTAATTTTGGCATATACGTTTTCGTTACTGGGGAACCTTTCATGTTCCACCACATTAGCAGTAAATTTACCTACAACTTCATTGATCTTTGACCTTCCGAAAAATCCTTATACTCATTGAAACTGTATCATGTACTCATCCACATCTTGTAACAATAATTGCCATATCAACTACCGGGAATTAGCAATCAGTATTTCGAATATCGCAGCAATTCTACGTCAACAGTTATATATACATATAATGTCTATCTTCTAGACTTACATACTTCGAATGTGAAGTTTCTGAAAAACATCCCAAACTATGAACTAGTTCTCTGAAATTTGAACAATGCTGATGAAGCAGCAAAAACTGTAAACGACTTTAACAGTCAAAAGTTTAATGATAAAGAATAGTATGGTGGTAACGCTGAGAAAAAGAGAAGGTTTAGAACTGGAAAATGGATTGAGCAAAGTATGAAGGAGGCTATGGATAAATCACAAAGACTGAACCTGCCTTCAAAGAATCCAAATGATTTTGTTTCTGCTGAAATCCTTAGTAAATACCTTGCTCTTTACTCTAAAACCTTTGCGGACAATATTCTTCATCATCATCATTATCTTAAATATTCTAAGATATCATCATATCTTTCATTATAAATATCCTCGATATTTCTGAAGATATTTTCATAACCATTCTTATTTGAAATCATTCATCTCTTCGCACTATCTGTGTTATAACATAAAAAAATTTAATGTTTTGAAGTAGTGTTGGGAACTGAAGCATGAATTAGTATAATATAATGACACTTGATCAACGTGATTATATTACAGTAAGTCATGCTGAGTTTCTAATGGAACGTGATAAGGGTTCACAGATTCCACCCTCATCATGTGCCATGTTACACGACTCTTACATTCTAATCTCTAAACATATCAAGAAAATATTTTTCTTGATGATTCGGTCTTTTCCAGATATTCTGGTAATTTGACAAATCAAGATCGTGCCATTACAATTTCTTTCTTAGAACGTTAGTATTGTTTATCTAAAATTTCATACCTACGAATTCTGAACCATTATTCGCTTGACTTAAAGTCGGGAAGAGAAAACGAAAGCATGAAGCTCCGAAATATAAAGGAGAATATAAGCCCGATAACAACCCCGAAATTTACAAACCGTGTATATCAATGCGTATAGCAATATAAAGACACCGGAGAATGAAAAACACTATAACCCCAAGGTAATGGTAGAAGAAAATAACTTCCTCTGGTGACAGATGAAAAAGAAGAATGAATGATATGATAGCCAAGAAAATATCAAGAATCAGAACTGGATGAAGCATTTTCACAAAACTTTTGTAAGTATGAAATAAGAAAGAAGATTATAGGAGTGGTGAGAATAAATGAAACGGAAGAGCTTAATTTATAGCAAACTATCAAACATAGCAATCGAGGCAGATTACGCATTTAATCAAAGGAAATCCTATTTTCCTTAAATTCCGAAGAATCAAATCTTATTTAAATTATGAAGATTTTCTATTCCTTAAATTTCGAAAATCAATCGTTACTACATCAAGAGATAAGACGAATCTCTATTCTCCATTTCACTCTATTACGATAACTTCTCACATACGCTTCGAGTAATCGGATTGTTTTATTCGTATTATTCAATGGTGATAAAATTCTATTTACCAACTCATATTCGTCATGAAAACATTTTTATTGTCAGCCATGACGACCTCACTCAAATTTCGGGACGAAATTTCTTTAACGGGTAGGTACTGTGACAACCCGGAAATTTTTGACCAAATTTAAACTTTATCTTTAAATGATTTAACGTTTCCGACACGATAAGCAAAGTCTATAAAGTTGAATCTCAAAATTTTAGAACTGTTTCATTACATTTGACTGCTCTCGACGATTCATGAACAATTATATGTATGTATATATATATATATATGTACAAGTAAAAATGACTTTCCAACAGTAAAACACTATTATAATATTATTATTAGTAGTATATATACCTAAAATACTACGACGAGGTTATGAGCGTGTCACCTTCAAAATGGGTTTTTGAGCGGGATAGAGCTAAGAAAATTATGGGTTATTGCTAAGGAGGTTATGGGTAATGTTCGAGGGTATATTTGTGAATCAAATCTAGTGTTTATCATCTCTGTTGCGTCTACGTACTTTCCTACAATATTGAATCTCAATATTGATACGTAAGCACCCATATTTTATCTTTTATACATTAATTGTGTATCCATGTCTGGTGCTCGAGTATATATATTTATGCATGCTTGTATGCTAAATTTTATCGTTAAACAGTTATGATGAATCACGAAGTAAATACATATATTACTGATAAAAGGTATATGATATGCATGTTTTTGGAAAGCTGGCGAAAAATCAATAACTTTTCATTTAGAAATCGCGTAATTTCGGTGAACGAATTAAAAGATATGATCAACTGAATTATGATTGACATTGATTGAAATTGCTTTTGAAACTTGTTTGTAAGAATGATAAATTGGATTTTTGAATATTACCAGTCAAGTAAATGAATCCATATATAAGGCACGTCTCGTTTTGTTGAATTATTGTCAAAATTGACTTTTTGAAACGACTTTGGATAACTTTTGTATGTCGATCTCGAGCATTAGGATTGTTATACACTATGACCTGACCTAGCTTGATAGACCTTTATTGACCAACATATGTTCTCTAGGTTGAGATCTACGGTTATTTGGTAATCCGAGTTTCGATCACATTTTGGTGAACGACTTTATATGCTGCTAAGGTGAGTTTCATATGATTCCTTTTACTCAATATATTTTTGGGCTGAGAATACATGCGACTATTTATACATAATGAAAATACTAGATTTATATGCGTGAGTTTCATTTGCTCCCTTTTCAATTGCTTTTGCAATCTATATTTTTGGGCTGAGAATACATGCACTTTATTTTAAACGCAATGGAAACAAGTACATACTAAATTCTACACTGAGTTTGAACTGAAAATCCCTTAGCTTTGGTAACTAGTAACTGCCAGTTATAAGAACTGGTGAGCGCGAGTAGTAGTATATGGATCCATAGGGCTTGATATCCCCGTCCGAGCTAGAGCACTAGCCTTTTAACGGACGTATGCTATTTGAGAAACGTACACGTTGGTTTGCGTGTATTATTAAGATGATTATACAAAGGGTACAAATTATATATACGTTAAGTTTAGTTACCAGGGTGCTCAATTTCATAGAATATTTTGATAAACGTTTCTGGATTGAACAACTGAAATCTTGTGATCCACCTTTATATACAGATTATGCGCAACATTAAAACTATGAACTCACCAACCTTTGTGTTGACACTTGTTAGCATGTTTATTCTCAGATTCCCTAGAAGTCTTCCGCTGTTTGCTTATATGTTAGACAAGCTATGTGCATGGAGTCATACATGGCATATTTTTCAAGGAAACGTTGCATTCACCAAATCATCACCATGTATCTTATTTTGACTGCATTATCAACGGAAGTATTATTGTAAATTATTATATTATGTTGATTGTCTATATGTAGAAATCATCAGATGTCGAAAACCTTTGATCTAAATATTCATTTATGGTGTTCCTTTTCAAAAGAATGCAATGTTTACAAAACGTATCATATAGAGGTCAAATACCTCGCAATGAAATCGATGAATGACGTGTTCGTCCATATAGATTTGGAGCGATCGTCACAACTTGGGCTACTGTAAAGTTTATTTTCAGTTATTTCGGTTCGAGTAGATGATTTTCCGTTTAGACGTCGTCTTAATCCGAGTTACGGTTTAGGATTTATGGCCTTCCGAAAGTCACTACACCCTATTAACGTTGTGCTGAAATTTCTGACCTACTCGCACTTAAACTGTCGCCACGGTTAAACGAAGACGAGTTTGGTTCTGGAAATTGGTCAGCAACTAGGGTACTCCCATACAGAGCCATAGCCACTGGTTACGCATCTTTTTGATTTACGTAGAGGTCGTAGAAGCTGACCGAAGTCAGCATATTGTTTCAGTCTCTATTCTTGTCAAACTTACTTAGATTGTATGATGATGAATGATGATGATGATGATGACACTTAAACTTATTTTATGCACTATTAGAACTTATGAGGATAACATACTGACCTAGTAACCTTTGACTTAGGTTGACGACCTTTCGGACCGACTTAATACTTGCATACTTTCATTATCGACTTTACCGCTCTTATCACTGTGAGTTATAGCATCCCTTTTTACTTTAACTATTTTGGGACTGAGAATACATGCGCTTTTTACGTTTTACATACTAAGCACGAGTACTTAAACTTTATATATGTGTGGGTTATACAACGGCATAAACTTTCCCCTTAGCTCGGTAACGTTTAGTCATTGGTCTTTAAACCGGTGAACGCGAATCTTAGATGTGGATCCATAGGGTTTGACATCCCTACTCGGGCTAGTCGCGCTAGCATTTAATGAGTGTTTAATACTTCGTAAACTTACGCACTCGCCAAGTGTACTTTTAGGGGGTGATATTACGTTAAGTTAGTTACCAAGTGCCCACAGATAAGCATATACTTTAACATACTGATTTGAAATACTAATTTGAAACGCTGGTTTGAAGCACTGAAATCTCGTGGCCTACATTACATTACTGATTACAGACAAACTATAGCTCACCAACATTCGTGTTGACTTTTTAAGCATGTGTTTCTCAGGTGCTTAGACGTTTTTGCTTCCGCTGTTAGACTTGCTGTCATGCTGTTATAGCTTTGCTGTTAAGGACCTGCTGTGTTAGATTTTCGCTGCATTACTTAGAGATGTCTCAATCATGGAACTTTTCTTTTGCATTCGTAATTTATGTTATTTTCAAATAAAAACTTTGTAACGACCTTTGTGTCACGTTATCTTTTGTAAACGCTATCTTTTTATGAATGCAAAACTGGTTTTCAAACAGCATATAGTATTTGACCTTGTAATGATCCTGTTGTTGATGATCTGTACACGATGGTTTTGTACAGGGCGTCACATTGGTAGAATTTCTTGAATGATCGAACAATGAATGCAAGTCGTTCATCATCATTTAGGATATCGTATTCATCCTCTTCGTATTCACCTTCTTCACTTGCTTTGGCCTTTAGAGCAATTGACTTGTTCTTTTTTTTTTCTTAACCTTATCCACTTCTTCATCCTTGTCTAGGATGAACTTAAGGACTTTGAGATTTCCAATGAGCTCATCAAGAGACAATTTTTCCAAGTCCTTTGACTCATCTATTGCCGTCACTTTAGGTCTCCATTTTGAGGGCAAAGCTCTTAAGAATTTTCGAACATATTGCTTGTTCGTGTAGATAGTACATAGAGCTTTTAAACTTGAACAAATATTGTTAAATCTAGAATAAGCAATATCAATTTTCTCATCATCCAAGATAACAAATTATTCATATTGAGCTACTTGTAGTTCAATCTTATTTTCAATGACTTGCACATTTTCTTGATGAGTAATTATTAGACTATCCCATATTTCTTTTGCACTTTTAAGCATAAAAACTCTTTCATATTCTTATCTAAGCAAAGCATTAAATAAGACTAGTTTAGCTTGATAGTTTTTCCCTACATCCATTTTATTTTCTTTGGTCCAACTATCTTCGGGTATAATTATTCTAGTTTTTCTATCCTCACTAAGTTGGAATGGAACATAATCACCCTTAGTAATGATGTTCCAAACATCTATGTCTTTTACACGGACATATGTTTCAAATCTTTGCTTCTAATAGCAAAATCTTTCACTCTCAAGTAGTAGAAGTCTTTGTATAAAGGAACCTTCACTATAGCTCAAGTTCTTAAATTTTTGTTCCATGATCTTTAACTCAAAAGTTTGTAAAATTTAATTTTTATCTCAAAAATAACAATTTTAGCAAAACGTTTAGAGCAACCGCTCTTATACCAATTGTAAGTAACTAAATGGGGGGTGAATAGTTACTTAATGCGATTTTTTAAAACTTTTTTGATTTAGAACTTGAGATTACTCTAGTGTGATTTGATTTGTTTGTTCACAAGTAAAGTAAATGTAAAGATAAGAGATAAAAGAACATACACAGATATTTATAGTGATTCGGAAAGATGTTAACTAATTTTCCTTAATCCACTCCTCAATTCTAACGAATTGAGAGTTAGTTTTACTATGATACTCCAAACTCGGTGGAATGTCAGGATACAACACTAGCTTTTTGATAAACCGCAACTTATGAACCCTTACGTCCCTTTGAAGAATCCACAATCACTAAATGCTCTTCCCTCAAGATCCTAATGCTCCAACTAAGTGAAACTTTACCTATCTTCTAGATCCCTTTAAGAAGATAGTTTAGAAGTAAATTTACAACTAAGTTTACAATCACTATTGCTTGAATCACTCTAAATAGATTACAATAGTATTTGAATGACATCAGTAGATATATGGGAATGTAAGTGCAAGATGTGAGTCTTCAAGTGCTCCAAGGTTTGCATTTTATAGGCAAGAGAAATTCAAACCTGGATGATTGCGGCTCACGTCACGGTCGACCGTGGGTCGACCGTGCATGTCTATGACTTCTGAATTTGTAACCATTTGAGATCTTTAACTTTGTCATTTTTCCTTATTGGATGGCTGCAATTAGATGCCAAAAATATCTGAAAAGACCTGCATTACCCCTTTTGTCTTGGATGTATTCTTTGAGGTTGATCTTGACTTAAAAGAGGAAAGTCTCATTGTACTAGTGATGTGTCATTGATTTCCCTTTATGGCAAATGCAGAATTTTGATTCCTTGACAACCACAAGCTTCCAAACTTCAAGTCACAAGTCTTCAAGGCTTTTGTCAACATTCGTTTTGTAAGTATATGCATTCATTGGTTACTTGCAACCTTCCAAATAAGACCCATTTGTTTTACATGAAGACTTTTGGGAGTTTACACTAAACTCTTATTAAGCATGTAAGTAATGCTTAATGGTTAATCAAGTGGAGAGCATCTTTTTAGTTGGGACTTTAATGACCATCCTAATCATTTCATTTATTTTAGATTTAAAAGGATGACTTTGAAAAAGAACTTTTAGCAATACTTATATATTTAACATTAATCACAAGCTAAAAGTGTCATTAAGACATCATTAACTGTGATTAATCGAGATTAGTATTTTAGTGACCAAAACTCATTTTGATATGAAGGAGGCACCTATTATAAGCATGTTAAAATAAGTTTAGTAAATTATAGATGCCCCGAAGTAGTCAAACATTTTTTGATCAAAAATTCGGACAGAGAAAACTGTGGTCGACACACGGCTGACCGTGGAGTCGACCGTGTACCTTGTTCCTTCGAATCAAGGTACAGGGCATCCACGGTCTGACATGCGGTTGACCGTAGACCCAGCCGTGCTCTTCTAGTGTTTTTCAAATGACACTTTTAACCTGTTCTATTTTATGTATTGGTCTTTTGCTAGAGATTGTGTAGGCTTGTAAACTTGTGTTGTACTATACGTTGTTTAAGAACATAAAACTTAGTGTCATCATCAAAACAAAGTGATTAACATTTGAATATTATCATCGGATTACTAACCAACATAGGTGATTATCTAGACTTTAGATTCATAATAGATTATTTTGGCTTGAGTAGGTTTCACAACTTATATTGATAATCAATAAAATAATAATTAAAGAGCGATTGTTATTTCTATGAGCACAGCAAAACTAATTATCACATAAGTTCAGTCATTATGAATTAATTGTTGTTTACTTGTGATGAGGCAAGCTTATTAACTATGTGGGTGTACAAAGTTAATATCATAATTTTATAGAATTCATATAATTGCATAATAAGTATCATCTAAGTTTTGTGATGAGAACTAAGATAACACTCAATCAGACTATGTGACGATCGCTCCAAATCCATATGGACGAACACGTCATTCATTGATTTCATTGCGAGGTATTTGACCTCTATGTGATACATTTTGTAACATTGTATTCGTTTGAAAAGGTATTTCATAAATGAATATATAAATTCCAGGTTTTTAACATCTGATGATTTCTACGTATAGACAATCACCATTTAAATGGTTTACAATAATACATCTGTTGACAATACAGTCAAAATAAGATACATGGTAATGGTTTGGTGAATGCAAATTTCTTGTATATAGCATGTATGACTCCAAGCACATATCTTGTATCACGTATAAGCAAACAGCGGAAGACTTCTAGAAACCTGAGAATAAACATGCTTCAAGTGTCAACACAAAGGTTGGTGAGTTCATAGTTTTAATATTACACATAATCCGTATATCAATGTGGATTACAAAAGTTCAGTTGTTTTATTCAAAACGTTTATCAATAGGTTTTACATAAAAGGTGAATCACAAGATTTCAGTTGTTTCATCCGAAACGTTTATCAATCAGTTCTACAAAATTGAGCACCCTGGTAACTAAACTTTAATGTTTATATAATTTGTACCCTTTGTATAATCATCTTAATAATACACGCAAACCAACGTGTACGCTTCTCAAATAGCATACGTCCGTTAAAAGGCTAGCGCTCTAGCTCGGACGGGGATGTCAAGCCCTATGGATCCATATACTACTACTTGCGCCCACCAGTTCTTATAACTGGCAGTTACTAGTTACCAAAGCTAAGGGATTTTCGGTTCAAACTCGGTGTAGAATTTAGTATGTACTTGTATCCATTGCGTTTAAAATAAAGTGCATGTATTCTCAGCCCAAAAATATAGATTGCAAAAGCAATTAAAAAGGGAGCAATGAAACTCACGCATATAAATATTGTATATCGGTTAATAAAGCATTTGCATGTATTCGCAGTTAAAAATATATTTCAAAAGCATTTAATAAAGCAGTTGTAAAAATAGCGCATGTATTCTCAGTCCCAAAAATATAAAGAGTAAAAGGGAATCAAATGAACTCACTGTTTAATATTGATATACAATATTGCAGGAAAGCACGTAGACGCATCGGAGATGATAAACACGAGGTTTGATTCAGAAAAAAAATACCCCCGAACATTACCCATAACCTCCTTGGCAATAACCCATAATTTCCTTAGCTCTAGCTTGCTCGAAAACTCATTTTGAAAATTACTTGGACAGCACTCCGTCGTAATATTTGATGTACATTATTATTTTTGTATCGCAAAAATAATAATACTAATAATAAGATTAATAAGATTAATAATAATCTTAATAATAATAATAATAATAATAATAATAATAATAATAATAATAATAATAATAATAATAATAATAAATATTATACGGAGTAATATATATTTGATTTTTCATTCGAGCAAAACACCTGAATTTATAGTACCTGGCCTGGAATCTGGAGTCATGCGACTCGCATGGAAATGGCCTTCTGGCCATGCGACTCGCATGAGGACCAGGGACAGCTCACATTGTTTTGGCTCCTAGCTTGTCGACATAATATAAAATAAATATAAATATATAAATAATTAATATAATTATTTATATATTATATTTTATTCTTGTGCATAGTAGACTAGATATTTTTGGTCCGATAAGTCGTACGTCATCACTCGACTTATGTCCCGGTTCCGGTTTCTCGAACGCATTTTCGTACGCTTAGAAAACTTGCATTTTACATTTCGTGACACGTACCTTTGTCAAAATATAGCCTTAAATTATCCCTTAATTATATCACTCAAAGTGTATCTTAAACTTTCGAGTGTTTTGGTCATTTACTTCTATAAATCATCGTCTCGCTATTTGTTAAAACACATTTTTATAATAGTGTTTTACTGTAGCAAAGTTACTGTAGCAAAGTCAAATTTTACTGTAGCAATTCACTGTAGCAAAGTCAATTTCACTGTAGCAAATAGTGATTTTCGAAAACACTGTAGCATTTTGAGTAATGTGGCAATTTGAAAACACTGTAACAAATTAGTGTTTAACTGGTTCATCTTAAACGCCTTAGTTAACTTAACTAAATATCAATTGAATCAATAAACGAATGTTACTATCGTTTATTATATATATGTATATATCTTTTTAATATACATAAATCAGTTTTTAAATACACATTGGAAGTTATTTATAAATAAATTTTAATAATAAATATTTCAACTTATCATATACATTCGAATAGATATTTAAACCAATAAGTTTAATGTACGGTATCAAACAATTAATACATTGTTACCTTTTCATGTTATAGTATATATGTATCTATTTACATATAATTGTTCGCGAATCGTCGAAAACAACCGAAGGGTATTTAAATATATAAAAGTAATTCAAAAATTTTGAGATTCAGTTTTACAGACTTTGCTTATCGTGTCGGAAATGTTAATCATACAAAGATTAAGTTTAAATTTAGTCGAAATTTCTGGGTCATCACAGACTAACAAGTTGTTAAGCTAATAAACCTAATTAGATTTAACATTAGTGATGTGCTAATATTTAACCTTAACCAAATTCTCATGCAATTGGACATATAAACTCACAAAAACAATGCTTCTTTTAATTAAGCCTAACAATTTAATTACTATATATAAGTGTAATTTAATTCATCCATAAACTACTCCTAACAATTCTTAACTAAAGTTCATTTCTGTTTATACACATTTTCAGATGCGATTAATCTTTTAAGTAATTTAAATCAAGTAAACAAACAACTTAAATTAATGATGTGTTAACTTAAGCACCTATTCACTTATAAATTAAGCAATCAATTAAGTCTTAAATCACATAAACCAGATTCCAAAAGTTCCGATTAAGACCAGAAAACTATCAAAATCTTCATCCATAGTTATCGGCTTTCTGAAGCACAACTGGCGGCTGTTGACCTCCAGAACCGGCGGCTTTAACATATAAATCTCAGATTTCATCTTTTGTCCGGATAACCGCCATGAACGTTTAGTTCATAGTTGGAGAAGAATACAGAAGCATGGAATTGAAATTAAACATAATTAAAAAGATTACAATAAATTAAGTCGAATCGTACCTTAAAAAGCAATAAAGAAAATTGAAACTTGCATTAACTTCAATAAAACTTGAATCCAAAAGCAATAAACTAAGAATTTTAACCCTAAAACCTAAATAATACGTAACCTTGAAAGTGAATTGATAAAATTGTACAGAAAACTAAATAAATCGTATCTTTTTATAGTTGTAGTGAGTCGGCATCATATCCGGCGGCTATAAATGATATAACCGGCGGCTTTAGTTACTTGGAGAAAAAGTAGGCTTCCGGAGCACAAAATATCCAAAATAGGTCATACCCGGCGGCTATTTTGACCATAGGCGGCGGCTTTAGTGCATAACTTGACTTAGGGATGAAGAAAAACTTGAATGGAAATATTTTGAATTTTTTTGTCCACAACTGTCGGCTTTTGTGGCCATAGCCGGCGATTATCTTCATTGTACTGTAGATCTCTGTGTCGCGGTCGTTTTGACGTGTGACTCGTCTTAAATGGAGTCCGGATGATCGAGATATTGCCAAAACTGTGACATCGCACAAATTTACAAATTTCTTGAATATGTTGCTCACTTTGCACCAACTTCTCACATATGATCCTATAATAAACATTAACATAATAAAGCATCAAAAGTATATAATATTGACTATAAACATAAAAATTATGCTAGATAACGCCAAAATAAATTATATAAAATATGTATAATTTAGGCGTTATCAAATTCCGCACACTTAAACTTTGTTTGTCCTCAAGCAAATGTTAACTTAAAAACACATTTAAGCTAAATCGGTTTTCAAACACTATGAAAAACTCGCAACTTTATAATTTCATAAGAGATGATAAAATTTAAATCCTAATAATCTCTCTCAGTAACCTTTATAAATGCTTTCATTTTTATCATATTTCACAAAGTCAAGAGATATCATATTATTAAATACATCTCCGTATTGACGCATGGCCAAT